>NW_027286069.1:17179071-18412821 GCF_022747635.1 Hetaerina americana | reverse complement strand
CCAGCCCGCGTTTTAACCCCAAAGCCTCTATCCCGTCCCCCGTCTTTCTCCTCCTCATCTTCCTCCGCTATTCCCAACAGGCAGGACTATACGCTTTTACTACTTTGAGCTTAAGGCAGTATTTTTGCGACTCTCTCACCAGAAAACTCGTTCCCACCATTCTCCCTTCCCTCCACTCTCTTTCGCTTCACTCCTACTTTGTCCTCTCTCCTCTTCTGCCCTTTTTCGGGGTTTCCCGCTCCTCCTTTTATTTCCTCTCCCCAATCCCCATCCCCTGCAGTGCTGAAAACCTCTTCAATCCGCCGAGTGTTCACGGTCGTTCCAGATTGAGGGACCCCGCCATTACCCTTCATCTCATTTCCAGCCCTGTCCCCTCTCTCTCTCTCTCACCATCCCCCCCCACCTTCCGAACACACTCACTCCTCCCTGGCCGTTAGCTTCACCCAACCCCCCGCACCATTCGGAATCCTACCCAAAACTCCACGCCCGCACCTTAAACCTCGCCAGGGTCTCCTTCCTCCAGGATCCCTTCTACAATTCTAAGCCCTGCCTCGTATAATACCGCGTTCCAATTTCTCAGGAACAGCCGCCCAGAGTTAAGGATTTGCCACCTTTGTTTCTTTCTCTTCTTCTCCCTTCTCCCGCTCCGCCCCGCCGCCCCCCCCCCCGGCTCCTTCGCTCCCCGCATCACATGCGCCCGTAGCGCCGCCACCCTCTTCACCCACGGTGCGCGCGGGAAATGGCGTCGCCCGTCTCTTTTCCGTCCGTAGGGATCAAAACGAAAGTTAGATATACTATATAGTAAAGAAAAAAGACTTCGGTCATCTTGTAACTGACACGTCATCCAGCTGCTGTTTTTATAGTCATTCGCTTAAAATGTCAACTGTGGATGAAGGGCTGGATGTACGTACTTGGACTTGGGTGGGATGCAAGCATGTTTTGTCAATGTAACGGCAAAAATCGGATAATATCGAAAAGTTTCCAATTTTTTGTAAATTTAAGCGACAAATGTTCAATGGCATGTAATGCGCCTGGGAGATATGTTTTTCCACGCCGCCAGTGGTCTTCTTTTCATATGAAGGACCAACTGAACGTGATGGAATAATAGAACGAATATAATCAATAACACCTGCAACATTAACAAAAAAATTAGAATTCATTTTATTCTAAACTGTTTTACATAGGATATTTGCACGAATTTATAAGAATATTTCTTATGCCAATCACTAGAGATTTGATCCCTACATTCTTTTTGGATTTGAATGTCGCTATTTGGCTTGGGTAGAAATTCAGTAGAGACCATTCAAACTACGCCTAAGCATTAATGAATTAATGAAACTAATATTTTACAAATAAATGAAACCATCTTACATCTAGGAAAAAACTCCATGAAATCAACAAAAATTCTATAAATTCCATAAGGACAAACTTAAAATAAGAAGTCTAGTTTTTATGAGAAAGCTTTTATTGGAATAATTCGGAAAAGTATTCTGCTATCGTGTCATAATGCGTACCAATGACGCTGTCGTTCCCAAACTCAATTCCTTATTCACTCCTATTACTCTACCATTTCAGACGTTATTATGCTTGGTTCGCGGATGAATACGGAATATATTCTGTCATATTCATCGCCAATAGTATGAAGTTTACTTAATTTAAAGGCATTGCTCAATGAAGTTTAATTCATTCCTCCTGCAGAAAACCGCTATATGTTATGTAAATAACTAAAATAATCAATCCATCTAGAGTTTGAACATAAAAATGAGGGTGATAGGAAAAATGAAACAATTTAACAGGGGAATATTCCGTCGAGAAAAATGAGGGACTTAATTAACTTTCAAAGAGGAACAGTTGACTAAGATAACAAAGATAAATAGAGATGCACATAAGCACATAACACGAAATAAAAAAATGTGTAAAATAATATGGATAAAAGAAAAACATAAGATTAATGCTAAGAAAGTCACGAAAAATATTTTAACACACACGCGAAATTCGAGAATAAAGCTTAACGTACATGCTGAACAGGTTATGGGGGGAAACCAAACTTCGTTTGTAAAAACTTCCTGCCAGTTATGATTTGAGTCTGATTATGAATACTTTGGCCCGCTGTTCAATAGCTGGTATCCCTTAAAAGGGGTAAAGGAAATAATATTTCCTTTCAAACTTCCATAGTAGTATGTGGTAAAATATTCAGGAAGCATTAATACATTAAGAGATTAAAATGGATTGTTTGTCGTCGATTCGCCAGGAAAAACCCTCGAAATGAACTGGGAGAAATATTATGAGAACCTTATGACCCTGACCAAAAACAGAATCACCTGCCAAGAAATAGCGCGGTAAAAACATTCTCAAATGGAAAAAAAGGCACTCAAGTTTTAGAAATGATTCTTAAAATTCATTTTTAAGTTTTTATTTCATTTTATTCCTCTCCAGCATCAACTTCTCTCCCAGATAAAACTTTTCAAATTACGTCTTACTAGATACAGATGTAGATGGCAGTTAAAAGTAATGACAGATTTTCACGCGGAGGAGAAAAATTAGAGGGAGAAATCTAGACGGACGTAAAGGAGGCAAGGATAAGGGTTAAGAGGGAGGGGAGGGCGAACGAGAGAGAGGAAACAGTTGGGAAATCAAAGACCCAGGGTCGTAAAAAGCTGGTCCTTGGAGAGAGGCGCAGAAAAGAGGTAGAGTCGAGTATAAGGACTGCAGAGGTTGGAAGGGGTGGGGGCAGGACGGAAGGAGGGTGGTGCGGGGGAAGTGAGAGGGAGGAATGAAAGGAGGAGAGGGTGGAGGCATGTACACGGCGAGGGGAAGAGTGGGGCGCAGAGGGAGGAGACGACACCCTGCTCCCCTTTCCTTCGCGCCGCTCCCACCCCTCACTTCCCTCCCCCTCACTTTCGTCCCCCCCACTGCCGCACTAGGCGGTCCCCACGCCTCTTCCTTCCGAATGCCGCGCTGTGATTGGTCCCCGGCGCCTTCACCCCTCCCCCTACCCTTTCCTCACACACCTCCCCCCACCTTCTTGGCCTCTCTCGGAAAATTTCCCATCACGCCCCTCCCCATCCTGCTCGCACTCCCCCCCTCACTCACACACCACCCGCACGACGCCGAAACCCCGCCGCACGCCCGCTTCCCCCTCCGCAGTACCTCGCATCGAACGGCGTGTCTCCTTAAGGAGGCGCCTATCCACCCATCCCCACTTCCCTCCCAGCCCCTCTCCGCGCACCCTCCCGACTCACTCCATCTTGTGTGTGTCACCTGACCCGGATTCAACCCACCCCTCTCATTCCCCTCCGCTCCCCCGCCGCTTCTCTCCCTTACCCTCCGCCGCCTTATGCCCGCAATCCACTCCCCGATTCGTCATCCTCTTTCTTCTTCCTTGGTTCTTCCGTTCTCTACTCCGCGAAAACCATTCAAAGCGGGCCAAGCAGATTTTCTCCTACAGACGTTAGTTTCACTTATATATTTCGGACAGCCAAATAACTTAGTTCGCCTCTAACCTCTCCTTCGGTAAGTTTTATTACCTTATGATTAGAACTATGTCCCGCATATTCGATGAAAACTATGCTAAATTATATGGCAATTTCCACGTATCAATTCTACCAATTAATAATTACAGATGGAGGAGGAGGTCAAAATAAAAAAAATTAAATCAGAAAATTTCTTAAATTCCTCGCCTTGAGGATTCACTGGTAAATATTTCTTGAGATGAAGAAACTCTACTTTAATAATCCCTCAGTAGTTATTATTTTTATTACGATTTGTAGGATAATAATTCAACCGTAACTATAACTAAACCAGTTTTGTGAAAATGAAAAGTGAAAATTTTATTAATAGCTCAAAAAAACTTCCTATTAGTGTGCCTCCCATCTAGGTTAGCAAACGACTTATCTAAGAATAATAATTTATCTACAATGTGAGTAAAGGTACCGTCTCTACTTGAGCAACACATGTCTCTGATTAGAATTATAATTTGCTCTTCCAAGATTGACTTCCACTAGCTCAACTTTAGACAACTTTATGTCTTCACTTGAATCACAAAATGACATAACTTCAATTAATGTTAGATTAAGGCCTATTATTGTGTTTTTTATGTGCTCTAAGCAACGCTCTTCCTTAGAATTAACCTGCCTAATGTTTTCTAAATTTTCTGCACTGATCTTCTGTACTTTCAGTGCTCCAAGTTTCGCTGAGTTTCAATACATACGTACTTTACGTATTGCTGTCGCCTACTTTAATCATCCATCACTGTGTTATTTAACTTTAAGCCTCATAAACAGCCTCAATCCTTGTCGTCATTCACTTACTTCATAAATAGGAGGGATCCTTAAGTTTTCCCGTTGGAAGTTTGTAGCTTATTTAGCCTATTTTTCATGTGTCGCTAAAACGGCGCTCAAGGCTGGAGTGACGTCGTGCATTTTCCACTTTAACACCACCGCGTGTTCAACCACGTCTCGTGAGATGCCATCTTTTTCTTTCGCCATATTTTGACCGCTTTTTTATCTCATATCAACCCTTCTTGTTTTCCCCATCGTCTCTCTAAAAATTTCCTTATCAAATAATAAAAAACAGTAAGTATGCTAAAATGTCCATACTTTCCGAGGGACAGGTGGCCCGAGGCTATCGATTGCTTCGAAAGTTAAATGAAGACACCCCAGAAATGTTAATGAAAAATTATCTTCATTAGAAGAAAAGCGGGTATCCTTATTTTCTTCAACTTTTACCTAGCTCTGCTTTATCAATAGTATTTCTAGTAAGTAGGCAATTTAAGTAAAAATTGTCGTAATGATAATGTAAGATATCTTATTCGTTCAAATTATCATTCTGCATCTACTAATTGCTCAAATGTTCCTTTTGCGAAAATGAGAATGCCTGTAATCTATTAGTCTATCATTGATCTACTATTCCTCTAATTTCAACTCTTAACGTTGTTACTTGAATGGTTAGGTTAGCTCCATGAGAATTTAAACATAATTACAAATACGATTTTATAAAATATAAATTAGGGAACTATCATTTTAGCTAGCTCAATTTAACTTGAAGGAATAAACACAAAAGCAAAAGAGGTGATAAACATATGTATAAGTTCTACGGAGGAAATGTATGCCCATGATGGCGCAGAGAAATAGTATCACCATTACGGAAACCAAACACATTTCATATACTGCATTCAATAGGTTTACATGCTGGTGCTTAACATTTGACATGGAACTTTTCCAGATATTCATTATTATGCGGATCTCAAAATGCTTCTTCTCCCTTAAGTTCTGTCACATTGGTGAAAAAACGGCCGCTTGCTAACGTGCACTAGAATTTTTATTTCTCCTTAGCTTTTTGGCAGAGAAGATATAAACAGCCTCATCTGTTCTTCAATTTGACGCATGCGCCTGCTCGATTGACGTTTTGGAAAGCAGCAAACGTTGTGAAACGCCCAACTTCAACAGGGTAAAGAAAAATATGGGAAAACAAACAGTGGTTACTCCTTATGTGTTTGCAGTTTCTTAGAGGAGGTCTTTTTTACGCGCTGTTTTCTTTGAGGTTGACTCTAGAGGTGAATGGATTGCTACCCTTCCAATTGAAAGCACTTCCTTCGTAAATATGGCCTTCGATTATCTGCGCAGTGTTATTTCTCTTCAATCCGGCATCAGTCAGCCTTTCTATCAACCGCATTTTGGCTTATTTCTAACCTATATGCTCGAATTCTTACACATTTCTTTGGGAATGAGAATTTCTCATCGTAACCTTTCACAATTTGGATATATATACAGATTCAGCATTTAATCGAACCATTCAAATAAGAGACAAGTATAGTATTCGTTATTATTATTTTTGCTTCTGAAGACAATAGTTTTCACTCAGATTGCTGCTCTATTAGCTGAACTATTTATTTAACGATTGGGGGAATACATTTAGTGTTTAATCTAATAATTTCCTGACCAATTTCATATTGTTTTCACGTAGTTAAACCAATATCAAAAACACTGATTTTTAAAGGTCAATTTCATATTCGGAACCATGGAATGGGTCTTAGGACGCAGCTTCTCAGTGGTGGAACAAACGTATGCGTAAAAAAATACGGGGAAGTATACTCATACTGAATAAAAAAAATCATACCTTGACAGACTTAGATGCTCTTAAATACGTTGGTAGTACATTTGTTTTTATAATATGTTTCAATTAAACACCATTAAAATGGATTGAAAATCAACAACTCCTCGTAAACGTGCCTCGGCATTGCATAAGTTCTAAAGGTAGTTAACGCAAACGCATTAAACATTAGAATCAATTCATAATATAGTCCTAAATATGAAAATTGTAGATGATCTTTCAACCGCAAATATTGATTCAAGAACAAAGCACTTCAAAATTCATCACTTTTATAACCCAATGCCTTTTAATGTATGTCTATTCAATCGAAAAACTAACTTTACGCACGTCGAAGTCGACTTACAAAGTACTCGCAAAAATATGTCACTGTCTGAAAAATACTTTCCATCAATTTCTGAAAACTTATTCATATTCCATGCATAATCTGTTAGGAGTTTTGATCTATCTCTCAGATTCAACCACGATCTTCCTACTCAGTGCAACTTATACTTGAAAATTGGGTAATTAAGTATAGATGACGCACCGTTAGAGGGGATCTAGTGCTAAATGAGTATTTAGAGCTTAGTAGACTTTTGGACCAAAGTAACCAACCCCCATCCTTAATCTCAATGAAAAGAGAGAATATCGTACAAAGTTAAAATTACTATGGAATACCCTATTTTTATTTTTTCTTAAATTTGTGTCAAAAAGAAGGTAACATGGAACCATAAATATCTTCGGGTCCTTTTTCAACCCATCAGGTACAATTGTTACTACCCAGGGACGCCAATTTAATTATT
The DNA here is from genome assembly GCF_022747635.1 of Hetaerina americana. Classification (NCBI taxonomy): domain Eukaryota; kingdom Metazoa; phylum Arthropoda; class Insecta; order Odonata; family Calopterygidae; genus Hetaerina; species Hetaerina americana. Next base: position 18,405,931 of record NW_027286069.1, on the reverse strand, counting down.
TCCTTTTCTTTATAAAACCTTTTAGTGACACTTCCCAGATAGGTAAAAATTATGCCGGTGAAATTATGTTGGTATTAAACTTACTCTTCCTGATATATTTTCTCAATGTGTAAACTATTGTGCGTAAAAAATCAATAAGTATTAATTACCTTTACTGAATTTTTTCCCTAATATAGTATTTGATTTTTATCTAAAATTGGAAGGGGATTAAAAAAATTATCCTACGGGCATTTTTTTTAATTAGGTGACATTCACATTAATACATTCCAATACCTTGAACCTTCAACCCATTTAGGTAATCGTCCCTATATGGCCATAATGGTTTATTACTAATGTTTTAAAATGTAAATTCAGCCCCGAAGAGTAAACGCGATGATGTTAGCTGTCAGGGAAGGTAATTTTAAAACCCTCAACGGATAAATATTGTATTAAGTGTCCGCTGATGTAAATTTACTCTTCTCTTCCGCTCCATAGGCGAGAAGCCGCACAAGTGCACGGTGTGTGGGAAGGCGTTTAGCCAGTCCTCCAACTTGATAACCCACAGCCGGAAGCACACTGGTTTCAAGCCGTTCGCCTGTGACTTGTGCGGCCGGGCGTTCCAGCGGAAGGTCGACCTCCGCCGCCACAAGGAGACGCAGCACACGGAGGTGCGGGCTCCCGGGGCACCCGCGCCCGTGGACCCGGCGGCTGCCGCCCGCCACGCCGCCTACCACATGCCCGGCGCTGAGGATGCCAGGGTGGTGGCGGGTGCCAGCTAGGCGCCGGCGCCCCCCTTCCGCACTCCCCCGAGAAGGGGCGCCGCCTACCCCCACCCACCGGAAGCATCCCCGGAAGGTCGTGCTAATTTCAACCAGCAAGGTTTCCATCAGCGCCCGCCGATGCGTTCCCATTACACGAGAGATGACCTCGAGGTGTCGGGCGAGCCGCTGTTTGGATAGTTATTCCTCACGGCGGGCGAGGGTCGGAACGTGTACTCAAGTGTTTCGAAACTGTTGAAAAAAACATCCTTCACCGATGCCTGGGAGGGCATTTTTTGTGTCTGTGACCAAAGAAAATGAACCCGGAAACCAAAAAAATCTAGAAAGGAGACAATCGCACTGTATTTATTTATATATATACATATATATTACATATTAATGTGAAAAATAATGAATGTCATTGGAATTATATTGTTCAGAGTGTAGTGTTGACTCTTGACAGCAGTTTTCAATGTCACTGTGATTCAGAGGGTTTATCTCCCGTCAGAAATGATGGGAAAATGATATAGGAAAGGACGAGGTTATCCTTGAAAGCTCAGTGGAGTGACATTTATTCTATTTAGTGGCGAATTTTTTGTTAAGAGGAATATAATAGAACAGCAGCAGATGAAGATTCATATCTTAACTGCCTCTTTTTGCTGCCACAAGGATCAATCCTCAAATCCTTTGCTAAATAAAGGAAGAGAGGATCAATATTATTGTTGGGGTTCCTTTATGAGTCTTTCCTGTGACACAAAAGAGAATCTAAGGAGTGTGATATTCGCAATGGTTACAAATGTTCTAAAGGAGTGTATTCACTGGATCCATGAGTTGTTTTAGTCACCAAAAGAATGAGCATGGTGTTAAAGACTACTAAAGAAAACACATGCAGAAAATGCTGCCGTCAGGGTATTCTAGGGATCCCTCTGAAGAAAACTGTCATTAAAGATGGCATTTATCTACCAAAGAATTTGTAAATACTAGCTTTTAAAGTGATGGAGCGATTAAAAACCATCAAAATGAACCAAAAAGCAAACTTTAGAAAGCAATTGCGAAAGATTGTTTTTTTTTAATGTATAACGTTTGTCTCTGCTGTTGGTGATTTGAAAATAAATCCTCGTTCCTTAAGAAAATTAGAATATTGAACGGCGTTTGAGGCTAAATCAACGCTCAGTTCGATTTTTAAAGGAATATATGTATGCGTATTAACATAAAGAGAATTGTGTTTTCGTGTTTTAATCAAAATATTTAAAATGCAAAAAATGCCATTTTTCTATGCAGTACAACTGAGATGTAACTTAATATACTGGCATTGTAAACTACTTTTTTTTAAGCACAAAGTGTTTTGTTGTATTTTTTCTATCACTGTTGTATGTACCTAAGCCTACGGGCACCACCAAAGATTATTTAGCGTAACCAATATCGCAGAAAGTAACAAAATGACCATTGCGTAGTCGGAAAACGCGAACCTGGGTCACTAGGTGTGACGCGACCCGCTTCAAATTGAGGACGAAACCTGTTTGTCACAGTGAGGAAAAAATGACGATGTGAACTGTTTGTCGTTCTGTTGCCAGACATCGATCTTTCACAAGATCTCACATCCAAAAGTAATTTGTTTTCGCAAATCCATTTCTGTTCACAAGAAGTCGAAGACCAATTTCCAAAGCAAGAGTCTTGATATCAACAGTCTACATCTCGTTTTACCAAAGCCAGCTGTCTGAATTCTAATGTCTAAAGCTCTATAAACGTGGTGTGTGTCACTGAAAATTGATATTTTTGTGAGAGACATTGGTTTCCAAGAATGCACGCTTGGCTGAGGGCGAGTGATCCAAGAGGTTGAATGACTGCAGGATCTTCCTTTCATCAGGTGGATTAGAGCGAGCCATGATAAAAACGGAAAATTGGTTGAGAGCATCCAAGAAATGAAATAAGTGATGCTCCCCGTTTCTGGAAGTGTAAAAGAACGCTTGTGGTGTGTAATGTGGTGCAGTGACTTTTATGGCATCTCGTCTGTCATACCAACATTCTACCCTTATTCCTCTCTTCCATGGGTCCACTCCATAATTTCCCGACATCCATTCCATTTTAAGAATCGTTAATAAAACTGAGCATGTCATGAAATTTGCATTGCATTTATTTTTATAAAACTGTTTAATTTACGGCTCTATAGTAAATTTTACCTCAACTGCTGATAAATATTCTGGAAATAGTTTTAATGAAACTCTATTACAGAATTGCAACTGGATGGTTGAGGGAAAATACCGAATTTGAGGAATTTATTTAAGGCTAATAATAAAGTTCCAATAGTTTTCTATCACAGCTGGTTAAATGAATTCTGATGGGTATAATACATATAATACATATAATTAGTTTCAAAATATTTTTGATTGCATGAATGCAGTTGTTACTCGTAGGTAGCAACTATAAATAGATCATTCAAGCACACGAAACACAAGTAATTTTTGATTCAATGAACAATAATAACCAGCTTAAATTTATTATAAATGCTAAAAAAGTAATTATTTGTCAAAATTCTTGGAAAGTCGGGGTTTTGGCAATAACCGTATCATAAATTTCATACATCCGGGGAATTTCTTTTAATAATCTGTGCGTAATTCAAATACCAATGGTGAATATTATAACAGCCTAAACCAACCAACAAGCTATTGTAATGAAAAATTGATGAAGTATTTAATTAGAAATATAATAGCTTAGTTTTCAATATTGTCCAAATTAAACTACATTTAGCCCAACTTGAAGTTAAGGAGAAAATCATATTGCACTTTATTCCTTCGTAGTAATATTTTTCAAACCTTCTCCCCTACACACAATATTTAAGGGGATTTTTTTTTTTAATTTATCTTTGAACAACTTTTATGCAGGGTAATTCAATGTTGGCGAGGTAAGCAGTTTTCTAATCATGCGCAGCGAGGAGCAAATAGAACATTTTATATAACAGTGTGTTTTAAAATGTAAAGGGACATTGTTTTAAAATAATTAAGCAAAGCGTCTGAATTTCAAAACTATAAGCTTTAATGCATTGATTATTGAGCAATAATATGCATCCTCGCATTAAACTCTTTTGTCTTGCCCTATAAAATTTCCCATAAAATATTAAACAAATTAATTTTTAATAACTCACCACGTAATGAACTAAGCGCTACGTTCGACACAATTTCCAGAAGTAAATATTAAGATAGCAACAAGAAGCTGAAATTAATAATTTATTTTGAAATATACGAAAAGGTATTAAGAGAATTTTACATTAAGAGACAAGGAATTTACAATATTTACCTAAAATTGTTTTACTGATGCAGGAGGTATTCTGCAAGTACAGGGAAGGGCACATGAATGAAGTAATAAGGCCAGAAATGATTTCTAACGTGGTTACTTCAAATATTGACTTCTGTAATTAAATTTACAAGATTATATGAATGATCTGAACACGAGTTTGGAAACAATGTTTTAAAAGTTTTATTCATAGTATTCTCAGGTAGGTAATTCCATCCCCGAGAACTATTTGAAAGAAAGCTAAAATAAAAACCCAATAATATTTTTGCCATAAATTCGCATGTAAATATGTAATATCTACATATTTACTTAGCGAGTGAAAATGGTCCTGCGATAATTTTTTTAACATATAGATCTATATTTTGCTTTAATTAGCATATATAAACAAGGTTAGCTTTTAATTTTAGTTACAGAAGTTTGCATTCCATTTTAAGTTGATCAGTAACTAGCATGAATGGTTCAAATCGTTCGGCCTAGATTTTATTCCAATATCATAACCATAGGACATCACTTCGGCTAACATGTAATTCAGTTAACGCATAAAAATTACATAATTACGCGATGGTAATACGTTCTTGTTATCGGTTACCTCCTGGCACAGATCATTAGTACATATATAAGGAATTCTGGTGTCATTTGAGTTTCAAAAAGAAAAAATGTATCCTTATACATGAACGATACGAATTCGAGCGAGTGGTTTACTTAGCGAGTACTTGTTTTGTAGGCACAAGTATAAGTCAATATTTTTTTAATGAATGAATAATTAAAATGACTAAACCTTGGCCAAGGTTATGCTTACTATTTAAATATCGTGACATTAAACACTGGGTTACATTTATACCATATTGGGCGTGCGCTTATAGTTTTTTTGGCTCATAAATCATGGATAATAAGATAAATTTCCTGTGTAAAAATATATAAAAGAAATACAAACTCTAAAAGAAAGAAGTTTTTACGGATTTAGGTAAATAGTAATTAAGTAGTTTAGTAATTGGTATGTGACCCAAAAATAAGGTGGAATGATTTACGGTAATTTATCAGTAGCATATTTTGTGTACAAAGTGACGGTAATAAAAGGTTACCACCTCCTTAAAATTCTAATTTCGGATATTTCTAATTACTGCAATGCATATGATGTATTTGAAACCTCAAAAAAAATACCTGTCTCATCAAGAGAGCTAATAACAGATCTTTATTATTACCACCAGACTGTCATACTCCATGTGTACCTTTTAAAAAGAAAATTAGTTATGCACTCAGTTATTTCAAGGTTAAAAATAAATAACCAAAAACGGCATATACAGTAAAGATTCTTATAATTGCGAAATTTTTTCTAACACCAGAAACATAAAACTGAAAAAGAAATTCATTTAAACGAGGAAATCGGATACTTTTTCGTTACTTGCACAAAATAGATGTTCTGCCAAAGAGATTGAAAAATTAAAACTAGAGAAGAATTTACAGATATCTGTTGTTTTCCTTCAGGACGTTTACTGTTTCATCGCATATGAGAAATTTAAAAAAAGTGAATGATGAAAAAATTAATAAAAAAACAGTAAATGCATAGGCGAGGTTGCCGTTCTGTCCACAAGGATGGTACGTGAATATGTTTGTCTAATAGATTACGACCCAGTCAGTCCTTTGAATAACGCACTCTTCTACGTTTTCCGAATAAATCTTAACAAAGATCGATATATAGGGTCAATTCTTTATATTTGTATCTGCTATCTCATTGCTTAAATTAAATTTTTCTACTAATCACCTCCTTATAAGAACTCAAACTGAAGTTTTTTCACAACACTTAGCTTAATTATAAGAATTGTGAGACAGAAAAACGGATTTATTGAATTATTAATTATTTTTTAAACTTGAGAAATTCGTCATATTTCTGCTTAATAATGGGTTAAATTAATTTTTTTCAGTCAATTTATCCGTTCCCTCAGTCCTGCTTCTTGCACCGAAAATGTTTATTACCTACTTCTCGTAGTTAATCCATGGCCTTCCTCTTTTAATTCGCCTTCTAATTTCAATTCATTTGGTCTGTATATATCGCAACTATACGAAATGACAAACAAACGTGAATTGAGGAAATTGAAAGAGGGAAATATTAATATTATAATCTGTAATGCAGCGTTACAAAACAAGTGTCCCTATTCGGTCGCAACGACGATGCAGACTTTATCAGACCGAAGAGCTATTTTAAGGGAAGAAGTCACAATACTCCAGCTATTTTTCGCGAGGACTTTCTCAAATCCTACCGCTCAATTTTTCAATCGAGTCGAATAATAATGTTCTCCACATATTTATTTATCATGATCATATATATATATATATATATATATATATATATATATATATATATATATATATATATATATATATATGATTGATGGATTTAAAATATAATACTGGCTTTAGAGTTCAGAAATACATAAATTATAAAATAAAGATACTGCGATTCAATGAGAAAATCTGCTTTTGTGATACTTGAATGATAGGAGGACCTAATAAAATATGATGGAGGCGATGGTTATGTGTTCAAAACGTGCTCAGAGGAGTAGATGCAGAGGAGGCTATAATGGAGGCCACCCATAGGCCACTTATAGGAGGAAGAGGAGAATTAATTGGAGGCACAAACAAATCAAATACTCAGGTACAATGTCTTACTAAAGATCAAAACTGAATGGGAAATGGAGAAGGAGAATCACGGAGAAGGAGAAGGATGAAAGACAAGCACCAGGTAACAAGAAATGTCGGTTCAAAGAGCTATGAGAACATGAAGAGATTGACAGCAGATAGGTAAGTTCGGAGAGCATTTAAAAACAAATTCTCGAACGAATAACCCTGGATGATGAATGAAAAAATAAATTGAAATTAAAATAAAATCCTAGTATTTCAAAGTGAAAGAAAAACACGTTTTTCTGTGAGTACATAAATTATAATAAAAGATGATCTTTTCCTATCCCAGAGGCATATTACAATGTATTGGACAAAGTTAATCTGGTCTCTAATGTAGACAAGCGAAAGTTGAGAATCTCATGATGAATATGAAATCCTTTGCGTGGAAACACGTTACGCTAATCACGGAATTAACTCAAACAAAAAGCAGAAAAGGAAAGGGAGCGTTCAAAACCTCTTACTGAAGATGAAATTTGAAGAAAAATGGCCAAATGAAGTTCAAAACGAGGAAGTGTATGATTATTATAACAGCTGGAATGATTACCCCTTGGGACAATGGAATTTTCTGGCTCTTTATAAGGGATGAGAAATACAAAAATGGAATATTATAAGAGAAAGACAAAGGGGCATGCACGTGGGCAGCATAAGAAGATATGGGTAAAGTAAGGATTAAGTATCACAAAATAAGATAACTAATAGCTTTGGATATGGAAACATTAACGTCCACGGTGAGGCAATTTTCGTATGAGAAAGAAATCCAAAAGAAGCATAGTAAGCAATTAAAAATTGGTATTTTATGTAGGCGAGAGCAGATAATACTAAAACATGTGAAATTCACAAATTATTAGACGTTAGGGTGGTCCGTTCCTTCTTCTTTGACGACAGCAATTTCTAAGGAAAATCTGGTAATTTCAAAATCACAAAGATCCATCTGGATAGGATAATGAAGCGGGATGTAATATTTGAAACTAGCACAAAGCTACAAAAGTTAGTGTTTTCAGAGTATTTTTTAAATATCCTATTAAAATTAAATACTAAACAAAACTATACTCAGTCAACAAATAAATCCTCTCCACTCTACCGACCAAATTGATTCAATTTGTTCCTCTAATCTTCGTTTATTTCCTATGAACATTTTAGATTTAAGCGCTACAGGAAGAAACCATATTTTTGAGTTTAGACATTATTTTTTAATAATTTAGGAACTGCGCATCTTAATTCACGCAATGAAACTGACACGCCTCTATTAGCGAACACCCCGCGGTTCTATTTTAGGAGGGAATATTATTTCGGCTATGGCCCCCTCATGTCCAGCGTCGAACGGGACAACCGAGATGGAAATGAGAGCGGGTGAAGGGCGATGAAATGGCTCACTCCAGAAATTAAGGCTGTGTCCAAAATTTTAAGGCGCGCTTTGGGATTATTATTTGAGATTCAAAAGGCTCCCGGAACGATACTTAGTTCGCACGTTTCATCGAATACACGAGTGATGTCAGTCAGCGCTGCACCCACAACAATGATTCGGAAAATTTGAAGATCGCGCGACTTCCTTACGTGTCAGAATTAATTGACATTCAGAGTTATCTGAGTTTTATTCATGTGATTGCAAAAGAATGAGGCTAGTCATTTTTTCAGGTAACTACTAAAAATATATGTTTATCATAGGCACAATTGTATATGTGAACAGGGAATACAGTGAATCACTAAGTCAAGAAATGAAATGAAGGTAAATTTTCACCAACTTTGGGTCATCACCATTTTGAATACAACTGCATCTAACGACATGAATTAAGCCCATTAAGAAAACACTTGATAATCAGTAAAATTTCTCATCATCAAACCAGTTCATTTTAGATTCTCGTTGACGAAAAAGACAGACAATAATGTACAACTACTATTCGAGAAAAGAATTTAAAAAATAGAGGCATATTTAACTTAATAACTATCGGATGTATAAATAAACAAAAACACTGTTCTACGGTAAAAATGATTAGCATAGATAGAAAGAGTTTCTATTTATCGTAATCCTCATCCACTGACAAAGAGTTTATACTTGTATGATGAATGAGGATAGACAAATTATCATGAAAGCATTTCCTAGCTCAGTAAAATGTGGTTTTACTAAATTACTGAATATTAGCATAGTTAGTACCAGAAAGTGATTGTCAAGCATATTAGTTGAAATCAACTTTTCCTCTTTAAAACTTGGTTAATATTTTAAATAATTTATGGAAAAATCAATAGTAATACGAAAATGTCCAAAATTTGCCTGAAACTTACTCTTGCTTATAAGGCCCTCTTTTTATCTTTTCTTAAACGTACCCAAAGGCATGTTGGAGTGGATAATATTGTCTCTAGGCCCAAATCAATACGCTAAAATATGAAAAAAAATGTTAAAATTTAGCCGGTAGGTCCACATCAGTAATAATACCTATAAAGTTTCATTTATCTAATGAAAATGTTTTCGCATAAAATCAAAATTCTGATTTCCAAAAAAAATTTAATTACACATAACATATTCGTAATATCATTTATTTGTAATACTAAAGAATGGTAAAATATTGCTTAATTAATTCTAGGAAATAACACGCCCATAATATACACAGAAATTGACTTAAACCATTAACATAATTAATTTCGCGAAGGAAATAACTATTTGTTAATATTAAATATCTATAAGCTGGCTTGTTATGCATGTAATATAAACTGCAAATTCAGGTTTTGAAATGGAAGATTGGGCGACTGGTATCTCTTCTCTATCAACGTTCAATTATTAAAGGATCGTATAGCCATCTTAAAATCATAATTATTTCAATTATGTCCCTCGATAATACCTATTAGAGTATCTTCTCTCACTATCTCTTCTATGCATCGCTTTCCTATACACTCCGTAACATCTCTAAGGTTCACCAAATCCAGCTGGCTCTTTTCCTCTTATAGTTCTCGGTAAGCAAGATCTAAATTTTAGACGCCACTATAATTATAGCAATTCATGCAGAAAGAGAAATTATGCCAACAGAACATTGACTTCTACTAAGACTGATAAAGAAATCCATTTGATATAAGTAAATAAGTCTCGAGTCTCTCAAGAACTTAAGCTAGTTAAACTGTTCTTGTTGTAGAAGCTAAATTAAGTTAGGACCCAAAGTGTCAGAAATGAGTTGAATATGTTCTCAGGAGTCTATGAATGAATTATTCCATTACTAGAGAGATTATAAAACTCTTCCAAAGTCTACTGTTCCAATGTGTCACGAATTGGAGAGTGGTGCTTCGTTTCACTCATAAAAAGTTCATGACAAGCAAAATGGGAATATGCCCCTCAAATTCTCGCTATTCTGCTGGAGGACGTTGGAACCGTTCCAGACGAAGCATAAAAACACCTCTGTAGTTCAGCACGAGCAATTTGTGAGAGATTCCTGTTGGCTGGCATTTCCTGTCCGTATTACCTAACACGACGCGATTGCGCCAAATTTAAGCCTTCAATGAGGCGTCCCAAGGAAATTGCTCGTCCGAGAGCCCTCAGCCACACGCCGCCCCGACCTCCTTCCTCCGGCCTCAAACCCCTCTTGCGACACAAATGATGCAGCATCCCTCATGTGAGCAACGTCTCCGCCCACCGACTCCCTCCACCCTCGCCCGTCCTATTCCCTCCGCCCCCTTCCCTCTCTTTCCATCTTCGCGACAACCCCACATCCTCTCCCTCTCCCCTACACCTCCCAAGCCTAACGCTTGTCGCTCTCCTCCCCCTTGGGGCGCCCAGAGGTTAGCGAACAAGGCGGCGAACACTTTTTTCCCCTTCCCCAAGGAGGACTCCTCGGAGACCCTAGTCCCTCCCCTCCCCCTTTTACCCAAAACTCTCCCACCCTCCCCCGTCCACCCGCTCCGCTCTCAACTTGTATCCATGACAACATCACCCAGTCAACCCCTGCCATCCCTTACCAACCCCCACCCACACCCCGAGATCTCCCTGCCTCCATCTAACCACCTCTCTCTCTCACACACAACCTTCCTCCTATCCGACCTCCATCAACCCCTCCTTCCCCTTCCCCCAATACTCTATCTCCACGCGGAGGAGTGAGGAGACCGCGCCTCGCAAATGCGTCCCTGAAATTTGAATAAAGTTTGTCTCAATTTGCTTACCGCTTTATCCTTTATCCCCATTCTGTCTGTCTGTCTCTCTCTCTTTCTCCCACACTCACCCTTATTCTCTCTCACCCTTCCTGAACCCACGCCGCAGGCCACGCCCACACAGGAGCCCGAGGGCACTTACATGCCGACTTACCTCTCCTGAGATGGAGAAGTCTGCGGGGAAGGGGGAGATCGGATCTTCCCTCTCCTTCCGCACCTTCGCCCACTTTATCCTCCTCCTCCTCCATGCCTGGTTGGTATTGCTTCCCGACGCGTCAATTTCTTTTGGCAATGCCCGATCGAATCTGGCTGCGACTCGTGATTTGAATATTTGAAGACTATCAAAGCGTTAGTGATGAGTACCGAGCAGAGACCAGCACGTTTAAAACTCGAGGAATAGTAGGAATGAACCTTTCCGGCACTTTCTATGCCTACACTCATTGGGAATAATTATAACATCATTTTTCAATCCCTTCTAAAGCATATTCTTCTAAAAGCTTATTTTAGTCGTAGGAATTAAAAAAAACTCACGAATATGGCATATTTTATGCTTAATCAGGTGTGCTAATTAGTTTCTAATATTCAGTAGTGTAAGAGCACTTACAAAATCACTAAAATACTGACTAAAACGTAGTATGCTATTGATATTAATGGTTGTTGAATTCCAATTAAAGCCCCTTCCCAATGGAATGAAGACACCTAGCGTGATTTCAGAAAATGTGTATTCGGCAGGTTTGACAGTGGCCTTTTCTAACAGGATACTATTTTAACGAAAGAGTGGGTTTTACTTCAGCTATGGGCAGTTCCAAGAAAAGAGGGTTGATAAGGAAGAGGAAGGAGCAACACAACCTAAAGAGGGTTCTAGGCAACTGCCATTGCAGCTCAGAAATGGATATTCTAAAAATGTATTTGTGTCCGAAATCAAGTAACTATTAGAAAATAATTCTTATCTCCGTTCAAATAAAGAAAATTTTGAGTATTGAATGCAGCTTGACTAAAATTTAATGATCAGCCACTTAAAAGCTTTTCAGATGCATTCAATCTTACTTCATTCATGATCCTGAATATATGGATGCAATAGATGCATTTTATTCATAAGTAAGAAAATAGATACCGTATTGAGTTCATGATGATAACTGACACGGTTAAGAACAAAATTCTTTATTGGCATTACTGAATGGCAATTAGCATTACTTTCTGACGCCGATCTTATACATGTCCCATATGAGAAAAATAAAATAAAATTTCATTTCAAGGGCAGTTCGGAGTTAAAAATGATTGATTTTAATATCAGAATCTGCGTTTTATTTATTTCACTGGCAATATTACAGATAGAATTAGGATATGTGACTTTCATTTCCACAGTATTAATGGCTTTTCATGATGATTACGATATGAGTATTTCTAATCCAACTACAAACTCTTCGATATAGAAAGACTATGGGGAAAAACTGATAAATAATTCGGTAAAAATATGCATAAGTATAGAGACAGAGGTGTATTTCAAGTTATCTGTTTATTCATTTTCTTATACTCAATAAATTAAACCTTGGAAGTTAACGTCTACGCAGCTCCTATGTGATAAAGGTTAATAAATAGAAATATATAAAAGATAAGAAAACTTTTAAATACGAAGTGATGTACGGGTGCGGCAACATAACTCCCTTTTTGAAAGCGTTTTACATTTAAAGATAGGAAGTAATGTTGCCGCAACCTGTATATTTTTCCCTAAGAAAATAAGAATAAACAAATTCTACTATTCTCTGAAAGATCAAATCCAAATATTTTCTGTATTCCATAAATTTCGGAAGTAATAACCATTATTAAATTAAAAATTCTGGCAACCCTTTCAAATACTTTTGAATTTTACAGTAAAATAAACAATTCACTTGTTTCAGAACACAACTTTTCCTATTGCATACATCAAGCCGAAGTAGGCGACCCAAAGGTCGGTCGATACGAGAGGGGTAGCACTCACCTATGTCCAATGTATACCAGTGCCTAATTCCCCGTGCCTTTGATTTCTCAAGTAGACCTAAGATATTAGGAGAAAGGGATGGTTCGATGGCTAACGTATAGGCTTCCCACCAAGAGGGCCCGGGTTCAAATCCTGGAGACAACAAATATTTTTCAGTGAGATCCCGATCCTTTGGGTACTTTGTGGAGAGCACTTTCTGTGAGTACGACGTCCTTCGGATAGCACGTTAAACTGCGGACCCCTAGGCGCCTTTCGACTAAAGTAGGCAAATGTCGACGCCGGATTTCCCTCCACCCTTCTCTCCCATCCCTCTCTGATAGCTCAAATGACCTTAGCTGTCTGTCACCTCCTACAAAAACTACAAAAAACTAATATATTACATCGTTTGAGTAAAACTGAGGGTGCTCAGAAGCGTCACTCGAAATCTAATCCGAACCCTCAGTTCAGTATCCCATCACCCTACTCAATGGAATTCTCCAAATCTTATTGCATCATGAAATTAAGTAATATCAGTCGTCGGCATTTGGTGCTGCTCATCTAAATTGCACTTTTTAGATGTTCATACCTTTATTTAAACACTACCAAGGGTGATACACAACCTGACAAAAAACATTACTAATTACTTATATTATGGTAAATGGCAACTATTTTTTTCACTTCAGTTGGCATAATTCATTAATATGTTTGGTAGAGATGGTAAACTAATTCTAAAGCTTAGTCCAACCTGAATAGTAACGTCATATGCAGAAAATGGCCTCCTAATTCATGAACCATATCATGAAAAACGCAATGGGAGTATTAAGATTAATGTAAATATTACAAAGATACGCACTCGTGAAGGCAAGAAATAATTCTAACCTCCTCCTTGCGCCATTTGTTTCTCCCTAAACAGAACGTCATTAATGATGCAACTCTCCGATGCTACTTTTTTGATGTCGATAGTGTCTCTTCTTCTGCTTACTTCACTTTTGCTGCAAAAACAAATGGTAAAATTTAAGACCCTTTAATGAGAGCCAGCACAGATTAATCATATTTTTTCGTTTGATGAGCGTCACAAAGATCTTGTTAATCTACAGGATTGTACTACCTTCTCGTAGGCTTAGGTTGATTGTCCTGTGCCCACAAAAAAACAATATTTCAAATGAAAAATATCCCCAACAGAGACGTTTTTGCTTTCTAATATTTATTGTCAATATATTTTTCCACTTCGTCAAAAAATAAGTCTAAATAATGGTCAGCAAGCAACACACCTCACCAAAACCTATGCTGTTTTCGACGTGTTTTCCTATTCTTGTTCATCATTTCAAATAAATTATACAAGATTTCTATTAGCATGTCTGTTTATCAACTCTTTTCCATTTTCATATGGTTATATAATGGCTGTTTTGTTGCTCCTCACTCGAAAAATTATTTCAGTCAATAATTTCACCAAATTATTTTATCACTACCTTTAAATTTCACGGTCATTAGTTAATTTTAATGTGTTTGGAAGAAGCCGCTAAGCACTGATCAAACAAAACATTTGAGATCACAACATTAATCCGTAGACTTAGACATAATACGTGTGCCTATTAAATTCTTCCAGGTTATATCCTGCTTCCTATAAAAACCTTTAAAGAATCCTTCTTCATTCACCGCAAAAGCACATAGTCTTTCCCTTCGTCTTCACCTTTCTGATTCCCTCTTCAATCTTTACCTCCCCCTCCAGCACCACAGTTTCTCCTCCCCTTATCCACCCTTCAGTTCCACTACTTCCATTCCCAGTTGCCAAAGAGACGTCCTATTTTTGTATTCTGCGGTAAAGGCATTAAGGCTCTCTATATTCAGGATCCACCGCTCAACGGGAAGTAAATTGTAGCGAAAATTGCGGAAAATTTTGGAGTGGAAAGTGGATCAAGTAGAGCGGGAAGGAGTAGGAGAAGGGAAGAAAGTGGGAAGTGAAGTATGGGTGAATCGGAGGGGACGAGAGACGACGAACAGAGGGATGGAATGGCAATGAATAATCGGAGAGAGGCAAGGATGAGTGGGGGTGAGGAGTGGGATACATGATGAGGGAGGATCATGGTGACAAAATTGAAAGAAAGAAAAAAAGAAAGAATCGGAGAATACGGTTACCAAAGCAGGCGAAAAAGGAAGGGAAAATGATGGATATTAAGGAGGGAAAAGAGTCAAGCACAGGATGATAAGATGGTGCTGAAGCAGGTATTTTTAAGATGGAACAAGCATTAATTGTGACTTCTGTGATATTTACGCTGTAGATCCATTATTTTACCGCACCTCTGTTAGATAGCAATATTATACGTATACATGAATAGCGTTTATAAAATAAGCAAGAAAAATTGTAATAACAGCCTGGGGGATGACTACAACACCGGTAATTTGATTTCCAAATTGAATGCTGAAAATCTAGATTCCTGGTAGTGATAAAGTTTTAGTTAATTACGTAATCATTGATGAAATGAAACTGTTACAATGCCACTCAATTCGCTTTAAATTGCCAAAATTAAACTGTCACTTTAAAAAATGTTTATCATTTTTAAGAAATATCTAAATATAAACAGAATGAGGACGATATACAAGGATATACACTTGTAGGAGCAAATGCATAACCAGAGAAAATTAAGAATTCCTAAAAAAACACGTTGTGTTCCTCTCAGGACGGAAATTGCAGGTGGAACTGAAAAGAGAACTCAACTTAAAAAATATGGAGATTTAACCTTTTGAAGTGAAATTCGTCGACAGGCAGGCTCTATTTACCAAACCATTCTCTGAAGTGCTAACAGTGGTGAGGAAACTCTACTCTTAAAAATCTAATGAAACTTCGAATCAAACTCAAAAGATAGAATAAATATCTAAAATATGTGAGTATCATGCATTATTCAAGAAGAATATTTGCTTTCCTTTGGAATGGAAACAATTAGCTAGTGAAACAAACGAAGTTCTGCGTATTGCAAGGTAGGACGGAATGCCGTTTGAAGGATTTTTAAGATTACAGGAAAAATATATACCGGTAATATTGTTTCATAATAGACAGTGAAAGACTGGTATAAGATGGAATTTCCGTTAGACGAGGTGGAGGATGGACAAGAATATGCATAGTAGATGGAATAAAGGTCAGCACGGAGCTCGTGGATTTGAAAAATGACTTATTGAAACGCAGTTTTTCGAGTAAATATTTATTTAGTATTGCGTTAAGTGGGGCTGAGAAATGTAATAGAGCGTAGGTAATTAATCTATCAAATACTTGTGAGTCTCAAACCTTTCCCAGTAGACAACTCTTAATTATAATAATCATCTATTTTCTGAATCTGTTATCGTTAATTATTATTAACAAAATAGTTACAAATCGGCAATTTGGTCCGGTTGTAACGGATATGATATCTGGATAATGATTTCTGGGAACGGGTATGATATGAAATATATTGCTGCTTCAAGCCTTAGTAAAGAATTTTACATCAATTCCAATCTGCAGATGCCTTATTAATATTTATTTTTTTATTCAGACAAAAACAAGGGATGAGGTAAAGTTGGCATTTTATGTTCCAAAAAATGTATGTAAGAACTGATCAAAAGCAATTTACTCCAAGTCAAACTTAATAAAGTGCAAATCTAATTTAGTTTATTTTCCCGTTCTTACATTACTGAACTTGGCGAATGGTACCCTATAACTACGATAATAAAATGGCATTGACAAGTGCATAGTTTCGTACTACTAGCCATGTTAATGTGCCTGTTACTGGAAAATATCTATGTATCACTGTTCAACGAAGGAAAATGAAAATCAAATAGGGTGATATGATAATGTAAATCTTGTAGAATATGAGCGCAGTAATACAATTTTGTGTAACTTTTACTTTAGTTATTAATAACCTAAATCACAATTTTTGAGGGGATAAAATTGTGAGTTATGGCATTCAAAATGAAGAATGCATTAATACTCCAGGCTATCACATATTGATAGCGTTGATTAGTAGTAAGACTAAATATAATAACCTAATATTTAAATTCAAATTATCAGTCAAGTCAGAAAAAATATTTATACCTAGGGCAAATTGTAATTGCAAAGTAAATTAAAGTGAAATCTAAAGACTGTGACTGACGTCATGTCAAAATGAATTTTAAACAAAATAATTCAATCTTGCGCGAAATATCCTAAAAATGTCACAAGAATGACTCCATTTCTTAACAACATGAGAAGTGATTAGACGTTTAATAGTGATTTTATTTGCTTAGCCATTTTCAGTGATGGAAAACAAGATATTCATCATCACAAATTTCGTTTTCATGTTGTCATTATTATTTTTCAGATAAGCATAGAGCACCGAGGCTTTTCATATACTTAAAGGGCATTCCTACACAGGTGTTAGCATTAATTTAAGGTACTAAATAGAAGATTAGCTGGATCAAAAGTCACTTATGTTAAATGTAGAATATTTTGCTGTTAAGTTTCCAGTAGCTCTTTCATTCAATAATTTCCTCCAATTTTACGCCATCTCTTCATATGTGCGTTATTTTGGAAATGTATTCAGTCACATATTATAAAATTAGCCTATGCACGTGATATTTCATCGCCTCTACTGTGGGTAGGTATTCATCATATTCTATGAGATTGTACTCAAAGCATATTCGTTTTATTTTAATGTGACAACAATAATAAACATAAATTCTACATATTTAATTTGGTTTCAAATTATAACCATTAGGACACACACACATATAAAAATATATATCATAGGACTTCAGTTTTTGTATAAAGCATACATAACGAAAAAAGAGAAATATTTCGATTGTGTTTGCACTGTGAATTCACTATAAAAATACAGGTCCACGCTACTTTAGAGGCCTTCTTTCATTACAGATATAAAGAGAGTTGCTCTACAGTGCACGATTGCCGTTAATTATCATCAAGATAAATAAAAAAACAAGGACTAAATGTATTTATGTTCCCATGAATGAAAACCTTATTCTTACTCAGTGCCCCTTTGCAGTTGGTTTTCAACCGTCAATTGCATTCAACCGAGCAAAAAGTAAAAGAGGAAGCTATATTGTTCCGAGCATTATAACGCAGAATACATTATTAACGATACCTACATTGGAGCAATTAAAATTTCCCCCATGCAGGTCGCACGCGGTGCCAGAGAATACCAAAATTCAAGATAAATGATAATTTTCAATGCTGTTATCAAATATTAATGCTTGTTATTGGTAGCAAATATTTGAATGCTGTAAAGATAATTTTTGCTGTGTCTTTAGCACGGCAAATTTTAAGCTATGACGTTATATTTCCCTCCGCATAATTACCAGCATAGAGGTTTCGCGATCTCATTAGCACCCGAGTGCGACGTACTTTGGCGATAATCCTCGAGCCAAAAATAATAACATCAATGACTAAGAGCATTATTATTAATATTTATGTTCTGAAATCGTATATGGACTGAAAAAGGCAGCTTCCACTAGATGACAAATGCACCACATGAGATAAATATTTAAATTACTCGTGCATTGCTGTGGTATAGTTGAGAGAGGTCAAATAAATTGCCTTACCGTTACATTTTCTGAATTTCTCCGCTTGTATGATTCTCAAATTATATAACGGTCATTAAAATTTCACATCATTGCGTGTTTTACG
This sequence comes from Hetaerina americana, assembly GCF_022747635.1. Classification (NCBI taxonomy): domain Eukaryota; kingdom Metazoa; phylum Arthropoda; class Insecta; order Odonata; family Calopterygidae; genus Hetaerina; species Hetaerina americana. The sequence goes on along the minus strand of NW_027286069.1, from coordinate 18,387,489 downwards.
ACTTGGGAAACATACGGAATTGATAATGCATGTTTTAAATAAACAATCCTAATACTAGTTCTCGACTATTTTGTTTTAACTTTTATCTATTTAGCTCATAGTTCAACTAAGACATGAATTTATATTGATTCATAATATTCTCCGAAATCTATTATAAAAATCACTGATTTTCTTTATTAGTTGCAACGTTTCCATATTTCGTCCACATTGTTTAAGGTACGATATTATAACAACCGTAAGTTCATCAATAATTTTTATTAAAATTCATTCATTTAAAAATATTCAAAAGGATTAACATTCATTAAATATACAAATAATTAACCAGGTAGGTTAGGATGCGCTTCACAAGATTAATGAAATATCTGAGCAAATGAACTCAGTTTTCATTCAAATATCTATCTATGTACGTCTAGGTTTGAATTAAGTTTAACTTAGAACGAAGTATAAAAATCAATCTACATAAAGTATTATTACTTTATTGTAAAGGGCAAACATAGGTATTCTGTAGAAAATCACCATTTAAGAACTCTACCAAGCTCAACTGAAAGCAGATGGTTTATTGTGAAATTGAATCTTTAAGTATTAACAATTCTAGCGAAATAACATTCATGCATGGCTAAGAATTACAACTAGCAATATGTACACCAATAATAAGTTCATTTCCTCATAAGAAACCTGACTAAATACTTGTAATATGAAAGAGATTTCCAAAATAGGAGGATCCAACAGGACACTCTTTATATGTTAAGCGGCAAGCTCGATGACTCCATGCACTGTCGCATGAAATTTTCCACGCCCATCACATTATGATCCATCGTTATGGAATTATCTCTCGAGCGACGGCTATTTTAATCATCACTTTACTTTGAATTTTCCAAATGAAAATACTACGCTTTTCTCTCCCCCAATTCAGCTCGCATCGGACCGAATTGTTTTGCATAATAAGTGCCGTATTGATTTCTCCCTCCCTCCCGATGCCAAACTAAGAAACGTCCATCGCACGTAACGCGTAGTCGGCCGGCTTCATCATAGTCTTTTCCGTGCGCCGCCGTCCCATTACCAACTGGTCACACGCTCCCGCGCGCTCTCTGTCGTTCCCGGCGAAGTGATGTCCAGCGTTGAACGGCAATGAATATTGATAGTTTAATGAGACGGGGATGGCGGGGAAACAAAAACATGGCGACATCCGACACCATCATCACCGAAGCGGACCCGACCTATTCGGAGAGGATTAAAAGTATCCCACGACTCAAGGCAGCCAACGTGAGAGCACATGGGGTCATCCGATCGATTCGAAAATGACTGTTGACTTAAGCCGATGGCAGAAAAAATCGGAAAGACACCGCGAATTGTGAGGGTTGATTAATCGCAGCGAAAAAGCAACGGTCCCGGGCAAATGAGACGGGGACGGCGGCCGGATGTCATTTACACTTGCTCCTCTTTTCGGGGGACTTCCATTCGACGGCGTGGGACCGAAAATACAAACCAATCGTCAGATTAACCCCCTCCCCTCCCCGTCAACCTCCCTCCAACCTCGTTTGCCGTACCCGTGGAAATGGGTTTTTTTCTTCCACAGGACTAAGGTTTACCCTGCTGATTGAAAAATATCAATATGCAATTCACGCAGTTCATAAAAAATTTACTTGCGACTGAAAAGCTATTATATTAAAAACATTATAACACATCGCTGTTAAATCCATGGATTTTTAAGCGTATGGATTGGCGTTTTTTTCTAATATGGGCGAAAATATAAAATGAACAGCTTTGTTTTCATACTCTTTCATACGTTTCATCTAGTGAATTTGACTAGGACCTAAGTTTTAGAAAATCCAAAAGCTTTTACGAAGAGATGTGCGTTTTTATTTTTTGGTATCTATGATTATGATCAGGGAAAAACTTTGCTCGATCACCATAGATTTTAAAAAGTTCCTCGAAGCAAATTATGCGTATAAGATTTCAGGGTCCATTTTTCGTTGAGTTGCTAGGGATGTAATGAATAAATAGTGTATTAATTCCTGTAAATAGACCAAATACGTATCAATACAAATATAAAAACAACACATATTGTCAGTCGCATTGAATATAAAACTTTGTAAACTTCAATATGCATTTACCTAATATTTACAAAAATAATGTCTTGGCAACCTACGAGGCCTGCAGCTTTAAACGAAATGATAGCTAATGATTTAATATAAATAAACGTAACGAGTTCATTAAAATGCGTTATCCATTCTAGTAACAAGTTTAACCATAATTTCAGTAGGTGTTGGGAACTTAAGAGGAAACATTTGAATGCATTCAAAAGAATGGAGTGATAAAGTAAGTGTACAGGAATAAAATCTTAGAAGGCCTAGACCTGGAATCAATCAACGGTTAAGAATCCAAACTACTCAGTAACACTCTTAAAATACGAAATCTAAATACTGATTTCAAGCATCTAATGACTTCTTTCCAATGAATCCTAAGAATTCGTCACCATAAACCTTAAAATTTTAACGAAATAATTTCACAGACAGTTCACATAGGGCCTCTCCCCCACAAACAATGGGCTCCATCCCCTCTATCAACTCCCCTAAACATCGGATACACTCCTATTATGCATCAAATCTTTGTATTATTTCGTGATACTTTGATTTAGATAAATTTAAAAAAAATTGTTAAAATTAATGTAAATTGTACCTAATAGTATTATCGCATTAGAATCTTTGCGCTAATTAAAGCATAAATTACTATCCGCTGTATTTCACAGATATAAAACGTCATCAATGATAGTATTATTGTTTAAACAATTGAATCCAACGGCTATGGATAATTGTATCAATTGTTTTCCTATCTTAATTGCGTTTGATTAATTTTTTATAACGATCACCTAGCTCAATATTTAATGACAAAGTTAAGAGTCCTCATACCCTATTCTCCCCCTCCCCGTGGGATCCTCATGTGCTCTATGTTTATAAATACTACAACATTCAGTTATTTACTTCAAAAGCTGAAAAAGAAAAAGTATAAGAAAAAATTTATATAGCTAATACAATTATTTATGGGTCATAAATAACGCAGAACGAGGAGTAATGCATCAGGATACATGCTGTACGTACTGTCTTATTTTAATTAATTAATCCTATTCTATTGATCAATGTTCTGTACAACGACACATTTCTTTACCTCTCCTAGCACAAAACCAGACATCCGCCCCTGCAATAAGCCCTTCTTCAATGCCACATGAATCCTTTCTTCATTTCGTCTAGCATCACTATTCTATTTCTATTCCTTCTTGGCTTGCCTAATATTTTCCACCCCATCAAAATCTTTAATGTTCCATCGCAAATAAAAGCACTGTGCATCCATCTCTTCTACATATTTTTGATTTCTCTCAAATATCCCTTCTCCTCCCCTACCACTAACACTTGCATGTAAACTCCATGCTCCATTGACGGTTATCATACTTTTTCAATGACCATGCTTCCGCGCCGTACAGAAACACGCCCTATATCAAAGTTTTGATAAGCCATTTCTTAAATTCCATACTCAACGCCATGTCATTGATACTCTCATCCTTCACTGTACAACCCAATTTTTTCTCCTTTTTTCTTCCTTCTTTGACCATTTCGGTTTAAAAGACTCCCAAGTTGGGTAAACAGTTCCACCTGCTCAGGTTTATGAACTTTATTTCACGTTTACCTTGGCCTTCCTTTTTCTCAAAAACCTCATAACTGTTTCTTTACATTTATTCGGATCTCATGCCTGTTTCACTGATTTTCCAATGCGCCCAGTTATATTTGCAAACACTTGGCTGACTTGGAAATCAAAACTTAATCATCAGCAAATTAAACTAATTTTATATTATTTCCCCACCTACCTTCATTCATCTCACTAGGCCTTCCCATGTCTCTTGTACCATTTCCTCCACATTCGTATATCTTAATCCATAAAGGACAGGCGATAATGGATAACCGTCTTCTTAAAATTACCCATCCTGACTCTCCATCCATCACTCGCATCTGTGTAGTCTGTGACATGTATGGGCCGCGGATAAGTCTCCTTATCACTCCATTTTGCACCTGTCTTCTTCAATATACTCGTGTTCATATAATCTACCCCATTCACTCTATGAAACACTTTCTCAAAATCTACGAAACAAATAATCTACGAAACAAAATCTTTCTCCGAAGTATTCATTTGCCTTGCTCTTCATTTTCATATTGATGATCCTGAGACACACTTTAACCGTGCGCGAAATCAAACTTATTGTTCTAAAGTCATCATACTTGGCTTCCGTTCCCTTTTTTTGGAATAGAATTTACACTGTTGTACAGATCTGACGAAGTCTTCCGGCCACATTCTTCCCTCATAAATGCTACAAATTAGTCCACAGAAACTCTTCCTCTCAAATTTTCCTAAAACTTAAAGTAGTTCCGTGGGAATGTTTTCCACACCAACGGCCTTACATATTTGATTTTAATTCCCTGAATGCCCTTTCTATCTGGCTATTGAGTAAGCCCGGACCAAAGCTATTCTTATTAACATCACATTCTCTTTCTATGTCTAAGCTTGGTGGCCTAATGCCTTCAAAATTTAGCTCCCCTATATATTCCTATCGACTCTCTCGAATCTCTTCTGGGTCAAATAATATTTTTCCTGTGTTATCTTTGATTGTTTGTAACCATTTTCCCATTTTACTTCCTGAACGTGCTTTCACCTTTCTGCACCGCGCACCAAATTTACTCTTTCTACGTAAACTTTCCAAATCCTCGTACTACATCTTTCAGTACGCTCCTTTCGCCCTATTTGTTTTACGCCTAGAACTAATATTGAACTCTTTATACTTACCTCTACCAAACTCTCTCATTACATACTTCCATTCCTTTCTCGTCTATCTTTCTTATAATTTCACCTGTAATCCGTGGTTTCCTAGTCCTTTTTCCGTAGTTATCTTTCATTAGTTAGTTTTCTTTAGTTTAGGCTATCGTTATCCCCTTTTTTACATGTTACCATTTTTCATCTATTGTCGCCATGTCTCTTTCCTCGTTCATTGGTAGCATAATAATTCAGGACAGATGACGACAGAAGAAAAATATCCAAACCAAATCAATAATTTGAATAATAATAAGAAAAATGTAAAATCAAAAGGCTGGGATGAATTAAGAAATTGAAGAAAACTAAAATTTTCACAGAATTTGAATAAAGGAGGAATGCGCTAATGGCTGAAATTTATTGTTACAGAGAAGTTCATTGTTATCTTTGACCAAACTTGACCGTTGCCACCAGGAAAATCGCCTAATTGCAACGTAATTGTAAAATAAATAAAATAACTAAATAAAAGAAGGAAACTACATTTATTGTATGTTAAGAGAAAAATAGAAAAAATAGGCATACTTGTAAATGTCTTTGTAATGGTTTCCAGAATCCAGCAATAATGACGACCTGAAGACGGAAATAATAGTAATAGATCCCAAAGGAACTTGGAGGAATTTCTAGTTTACGGGGCTCCTTCACAGCATACTTCTAATAATCGCTAGACTGCTAACAATGAATTTTTTCCCATACTGAATTAGGACATGATTGACAAACAAATAAAATATATTCACTCTTTGCTGGCGTCCTCTTTCCACATTCACAAGCACTTCAATTGCAGTCTGACATGAGAGCAAACATGCATGACCAGCTAACCAAAATACGACAAATTTTCCCTCGGTTTTTTCGTGATTTTTCGTGCGGACGAAAAAATGAACGTGATAAAAGCAAGCCACGGACATTACCGCATATTTTTGGTCGTGACAAAAGATTTGTCTGCAAATTAAAAAAAAAAAGAAAAATCAATTACACGCGTACTTTTTCCCGCCGACACATTTCCAGTGAGGGTTATAACCGAGCGCGGGCTTCATTATTATTCTTAATTCTTCCACTTTGCGTTTTCCAAGGATTGTGAGGGATTGGGACATGTGCAATCCTCCTCCCACGCCAAAGGTTCCCCGATGTCCCCAACCCTCTAAAACGTCCTCCGGTCACATCGACGATTGTTCCCGCTCGCCTTCATTGTCCTCATTACCGCATCTGAATTCCCTCCATCCTACCCATCCCACCAGGAATATCTACTATCAAATCCATCCCCTTCCGCATCAACCAACCTCATACCCTAGTTCACACCCCTCAACATTTGCCCCTACTCCTCCCAACACCCCTCAATTTATCGTCAAAGGAATTTTTTTTTCGATTCATCCTCACCTCCTTCCCCTTCCCCCTGCCCAAACAATACCTATCCTCATCTCTCCCTCGCACAACTCACATCAAACGGCATACTGCATGAGATATGGCGCGGTGGCGCACGCAAGTGAACGAGAGCCGCTCTGACACTGACACGACGAGTAAAGAGTTTTTCTCTGTGCCGGGTGAGGGGGAGGCGAAAGGGGCGGAAGCACGGTTGGGGTGGAATGAGGGGAAAAAAAGACACGCTCAGCTTTAGGTGCGGTCGGTGAAATTGCGTTCGACAAAATTCCGTGCGACACAGGCCCTAGCGCGTGAAAAATCCATTTAAAAAAGTCCGCCCGGGGGGGGGGGGGAGGGGGGGAGAGGTTCGAATCCCCGGGATGCGGGGAATTCGAGTTGACGCACTTTCGTCGCAATAGCTTTTGTGTAAATTCCTCAGTTGGTCAGTTCTTTCGCTGTGCGGAAAAAGGGGCGACACTTCACGTGGAAATATTTAAAAAAAAAGTAGTTTGAAAGGTTTGATGATTAATTGTTAATAATTCATTTTTTATTCAGCACTTAAGCTCCCACCAGGTAACTGGGAGAATTTCACCCGAATTTCACTAAGTAGATGTTGTCTTGAGCAATTAGTTACGGTGCAATTGTATTTTGGCCTCTGTTTTAAATTTATGTCATGTGATGCTTCATTTTCCTTTCGTGTTAACTCAATTTCAGATACTATTTCTGAGGTTTTAATCCCTAATACATTGCTAATCCTAGTATCTATTTTTAAGCAGCAAAAACGATACGGAACTCCAAGATTGGAATTGTCAAAAATCTATAGATTTTTTGTATTCCTTTGGCAGTTGATAGAGAAATGACTTCTGCCAATGGGAGAATTGAACTTTTAAGATAAATTAAATTAAAATATCATTGTGATATTACCGCAATTCTACAAAATATTTTAAAGCTCAAAGTTTTTTACTTCGTGTTATATTGGAAAATCAATTTTCTTCATATTTCTTGCAAGCGTCAGTGCTATTTTCCGTCGAAATACCACAATAGGGACATCGAATGGCCACGGCAATCCAGTGGGTAGGACGCTGGAATACTGACCGGAGGGTACGGGTTTAATTCCGAGAGACGCCGCTCAAAACCCTCAGCTTCGCATAGATTGTGTGATTTTTCGGACAAAATATTCCTTATAAACCATTGGGGGCATAGGGACTTGCAACCCTGATTGAGAATTTAACATGCCTTTGGTCTTAGTATTGGGAGATATCTACCTTGTCGCCAATCAAATCAACCTTCGAGTTGATAACTTTGGTAATTTTATGGAAACATTGGGTGGTATTGCAATCATATAATTTTTCACCACTCATTGCCATATTATTTTATTGAAATTGTAAAATATATATTTGGAGGAACAAAAGCATAAGCAAATGAAAGTCAAAGACCATTACAAGAAGAAAATATACGTTCATATATGACAATTGTCAAAGACGTCGCTCCTGAAGATTTATTTTAACCGTACCTTTTAGCAATTTGAGATAAGACTTCCCAGTCAAAAAAATGCATCGCAAAAAAATTAGTGGTAAGCCCCAGTTGATAACACACAAAAATTTAAATTACTAGGCAGGAGAGGTGCGATTATTTTGCCCATCGGTGAGAGAAAATGCACAAAGAGGGTAAGTTAAGCAGGTTACTCGGTTGTGATAAAGATTCCATCAAATACCAGTGACAAGTGAATCACCCAGCCTTAAGTGATCTTAGCAATTCCTTAGTTGAACTCTCAATACTCCTACGCACCTCTTCGATAATTGAAACGGCATTTCATCCATCAATTATTTGAATTACGGTAAGGTTAAATTCTTATCGGTAAACAGGAAGTAATACTGGCGTATGGATCCAGTTAAAAACGTAAATGATAAAGATAGCAAGGATAAGAGCAAAAACCAATTACACCACGGCTATTTAAAGAAATCCATAAAGCAAAAGGCCTTCTAAGGTGAGATTAAATCAGGTTTTCACAAGTTCTACAGAATCAGTGAAGAAGGATCAACCAAAAGACAAATATAAATACTACGAGACGCCAGTTGTCGATAGACAGAGAAAACAATTTGCAGGGTAGAGTAATTTTAAATCAAGTTGCATCAGCTACTAATGATTTTTATGCATATCCTCGTCAGAATATAATTTAAATGATAATTTATTTCAAATCAAATAAATATAATCTAAATTACGGTAACCGAAACAGTAAAGATTGCTTCTTGTCACAAAAAGAGTGCCTAAATTAGCACAACCCTATTTATAATTTTTATACCTAGATGCAAAAAATCTTCTATGTAACATATTGATGGAAATGGTGAAATATATAGTTAAATCAAAGAAAAAACACATCGGGAATGAATAACAAATTAAATAAATAAATTTACAAACAATTAAAATTCAAATAAAATTAAGTATATGTATCAATGATCCAATATATATGTTCCAATGATTGAACGCAACGTATTTTAATTTTTTATGATCCGCATTCTATGAAAAATAAATGAATGAATTCTGTACTGAATTTTCCATAGAGAAATTTCCTCCATCAGTTCACCATCATTAACATCTGTCAATATTCTGCAAGCGTCACCTCAATACAGGCAAAAAACATTGAAGTGACCAACTTCTCTCAGATGCAAATTCTGTCGTCTTGCTCTCCCGAGAAATGAAAACACAAGTTTTTTTTCCGCTCATGAGGCAGATTCCGGCTATGGATTGGGGGAGGTGGGGCTACTCGAGTGGGGAACGGCGAAATGAAAGAGGCGGCAGGCTGACGGTGAGTAGAGCGGAAAGCCGGTTACTTGAAAAAAGATGCCTGGGAGTGGAGGGAATCCGGGGGAGAGGGTTGGGCGGATATTTGGGGGAGTGGGAGCAATGAAAGTGGGGAAGGGGGGACCGAGGGCCTTGATGGAGGGGAGGAGTGGGGGGACCGAGAGGAGGTCAGAGAGGGGTTAAAAATCATTAGCGAGGTGACCACGCCCGATGTGGCAACACTGCTCGTCGATCCGTGGCGTTCCAGATACACACGCACAGGCACATACACACAAACGCATTTTCACGAACACTTTTGAAAGAAACCACGAAGACACACATGTACGCAGGAATGAGAGCCGAAGCAAAAGAAAGAAAGCTGAGGTGACTGTCAAGGATCGCTGCCCTTAGGCAACTACGCTCAATCACTTTTACACTGATAACAAAAATGGCGATCAAAACAGCTCCTATCGATAGTGATAAATATTTAGTAAAAACACACGCTTCTATATTTATTATTTTTATGGAAGAGAAAGATATAATTGCTGGTAATAATAGTGTAATCACAGTACTTTAGGAACTCCATTTTTACTTCAAACTTATGCTTTATATGGTATGTGACAATTCATAAAACTTTCCCATAAAAAATATTTACCCCCTTAGCCGAAAATAACTGATAGGGTTTTCATATACTGCAAAATAAACTTTCACATTACAAATTCCCATGAATAGAAGAAAAACAATATTCAAAGCTGAATAACTAATTTTATGAAACCAAGGCAATATATTCTCGGTTTTTATTTCCTCATATTAAAACGTTGGCAAGTTCGGGAAACATCTTTATTACTCACACCTAATGCCTTTTATGCTTTTTTAAAAAACACATTAATGTAAGTTCAATGTGAATGGTGTAATGCCCAAGTGCAATGTTGAGGAATTAAGAACAGAACTTCATTCATAAGACACATTGAGAAAAAATCGGAAAAAGGAAATAAAGAGCTTTATTAAAATAAAAGAGATAAAAATTCAAGTATGGAATAACGCATTGAAAACATATCTAAAATAAATTAGAAGTACCGTAATGCAATCGGATAACTGTATCATTGAAAAATAATAAATATAGAATCTGTAAAATCACTTCGGAAAAGTGACGGGTACACAAAATTGAAGAGCGCTTAATTTTACTAATGATATCTCTTAGCAAAAGTCTTTTGATTGGCTAGCTAAATTCAAACAATGTATACTTCGAAGGTCAATATTAGAAAGACCCAATCTTTTTACTTCTAAATTTTCTCTTACTTATAATTGTAAAATTGTCAATTTCCATAGCAAAAAGACGTATCATACGTGCATACATGAAATCATGTCAACCGAAGGAAACAGTCACCAAAATGTAATGCAACGGCAGATAGATTAATGATTTCAATTCAAGTAATTTTAACAAAGACTCCATATTTATGTATTAAATAAGGATAAGAGAAAAGGTCAAATAAATCAAAAATTAGAACATATGCTACTGTATAAATAACTTTTATATGCACTTTTCGTGAAAACTTGAGCCTTAGGCCAATATACAATGAAAAATGTTCAATGATTTAACGTCATAGTACTTACTTGTATTTTGATTCACACTTTGGAAAGCAAGCCTGTGTCAAATATAAAGTCCTAAATTCCCTTCGTATTTCTAGAAGCATTTATTTCTACGCATTTCTCTTTCTTTTATCTTGGTGTCTTATCAATCACTATTTCCCATGAAAAACTTGTTGGATATTTCTCAAGGGAGAGAATAAGCTTAAACGTTCAAATCTGAATTATGCTCAGCAGACTATTAGACTCATAACTTTTCAAATTGTTGTAAGACACTCGAACTTGACTCGCCAATCGTCACCTTGCGGCTTCTGAACATACAGAAAAGCGGTGAGCGATAGTGCCTCGCCTCATTTGGTCGGTATCATGAAGGAGTAGCTGGAAAAAGGAGGGGGAGGGAAGGCCGGACGAGGCGAAAAAGAGCAAAGAGGAGATTGAAAGTGACAGAGAGAGGGGAGAGAGAATGAGTGACAGTAGGGTCAGGCAACGCATATCAGGGAAGGAGGAGAGAGGGGTTTCGAGTAGAAAGAGGAAGGAGGTGCTCGGTGCGGCGGGCTGAGGTGCCCCCCGGGGACTCAACCCGATTGTCCTCGCGTCATTAGGCTCTTAATGAGGCGGGCCTGAGTCAACTCTGTAAACCCTCTGTCGACTATGAAACTTCCTCCTCTCCCGCCGACTCCTCTCCACGGAACCCGCGCTCCACGCAGGAACCCCTTCCCCGCACCCGGAAGCCTCTCCTGGTCTCCTCGCCCGTCTCGACCGCCGAACGTGCTTTGACCGTCGCCCGGGCCCGTGAACGACGGACTAGGAGAAATGCGAAAACCACCTCAATTCTTCCTTAAGTGGAACTTCGCCTATTATTTCCGTCGAAATAAACTTTACCATCATCACCACTTAAAATCTTAGAAAACGTTTTCAGCTTTCAAATCATTTCCACTCTCCCTAATTTTTTAATCGTTCGAAGAAGCACGTCTTGCAACTTCGCTATTTCATGTTTTCAGAAATTTATCCTGGGTTCTACGTGATAGATTTCCCCTCTGGTATTGATATTGTTTCCTTAGTTTATCGTAGTCAGCGAATAATATATTTTATATTAATTCTTGTCTCTACTTCATAGATATCCATTCCGATATTCATTTCTAAGTTTATTGTTGTCAGCGAATAATGTTTTAACTCTTCTCTTCAATAATTCTTCTATAAAATCAACCATCCTTCTTCTGATTTTTAACTAATAAAAAAGAGTCTTGCTAATTTTTCACTCTATCACTTCTCCAACTATTTTCTAGGAAAAAAGTTACCATTAAGTATATCCCCACTCTTCTGCTTTCGGAAACACACAAACATCATTTTCAAACCATGATGTTCCTAAAACATAATATGGCAACTGTATACCGTAAACCATAAAGTGCAGATTTCAAACGAAATTTGAAAAATAAGAGTGGCTCATCACCTTGTACATGATATCTACCTCACCGCAGTAAATACGCTTTATACCGTCTCTTTCACTTCGTCCACTAGAAGGTTATGAGAATGAGGCTATAAATGATCCGGAAAATCCACTTAAGGAAATTTCTGCGCCTTTATTACTCTTAAATACGCTATTATTAGTCCCAACAATAGAAACGACGATCACAACAAAGTTTAGTGAGCAAGCAGAATCAGAAGGGATAATTTTAAAAATGTGCAATAATATACTGGAAATTCTATTCAGTTCCATTACGTGGTATGCTAAATATTCCTAAAAATGATTGAATATTTCCATACCTGAATAATATACCTACAATATTCTTCCATACCTGAATTTCAGGCATAAATAAAATAGGTTTTACATATACTTGTACATATATTTGAGATTTTCATTACCAATTTACTAGCAATGATTCGATCCTCAATCTACGATCAAATATAAAGTGCTAAACTACTTCAATTTTAATATTCAATAAAAATTAATCTCTAATGTTGATGTTTTATTAGACTTTTAGTATTTTTAAGTTAGTTGGGTTCTTAACTTTAGGAAATGAGATCACTTTTCTATCACTGTAGGACTCTTAGAGAAAAGCGCTTGTGATCAGGTGATATTCTATGAAGATTCCAGTCTTATGGAATAGATAAGGACTCTGAGGTCAGATTTTTGTCTAGGAAATATCTCACTCTACGAAGAGCATACTTATTATGACTAGACTATTAATCCAGGATCTCACCTTGTGCCGTTTTTCAAGAAAGCGATCGTGAACCGAAAGTTGTTCGCAAAATTGTCCCAGCTTCATAGCTTAAAAAAAATGAAATGCTATCCAGTTTCACCAAGAGTTTTCTCCGCTTTCAGTGACACAATTAACTGATCTCCGCTTCAGTGTCTCCGCTTAACTGATTGAGAAACAAATTTAGATAAGCGAACGCGAAATGTTTCGAGACCAAAAGAATTCGTCAGTTAAAAACCATAAATGTGGTCGATCATGGAATTATCAATTCTAAAACCAAAATACTGACGTAGGGATTGAGTAGCAGTAGTATTTAGGGGGGGGGCGGCCACGTCTCTTCGGAGGCGTGGCCGCATGGAATGGCAGTGGGTGTGCGCCTGGGGTAGAAAGAGTTTCTGCTAACGCGACTGCGGCGATGCGATGGCCTTAAAATTAAATGTCTCAGCCATCTGCATGCGGAATGGCGGTCGCTGCGAATAAAAGACTTCCGTAATCGCAATGCGCGATGGGTTGGAAAATAAGAGAGATTATGTGATCGAGCAATCATGCCCAGGAGGCTGTATCGCGTTTTTTTGGTGGATGTTGCCGAGGCACGTGTTGACTAAGCCGTATATGTTTATCCCCAAAATACGAATCAATGGCTGTCACATGAATATTTAACAACTATGTTTTTCCTAAGTGCTGTACCACTGTGTAGCTTAGGTACGTCTTGGATTAGTGAGGTAACTTTCGGAATTAAGAACGATAAATCTTAAAATTCCTGTCGCTGAATTTTTCTTGATCCTAAGTAAACACGAAGACTGCATACCTCCATCGCAAAATAGGGATGAGTGCCATCGCCCTTTTCATCATTGTTAGGAAAAATATGAAGCGCTTGGTGATTGCATGAAATAGAGGGAACAGGTTTGATGAAGAAATATTTGTGCTGTATTCGAAATCTTCAGTAGATATAAAAACGAGTAATTAACTGTTTCCCATAATTAATAAATGGCTAAAAAACGAATTAGGCACACTAAGGTTCATGTGAGATCGAAATGAAATGGACTGTGGAATGAAACAATGCCCATTCTTTTGCGTCGAACTCTATGCATGAACTTGTTACTTCACCAGGAAAGAGGAAATAATATCTTTGCCTCGTTTACAATGTGTAGTAGTAGTATTTTAGTGGAGGCGACCGACAGCTGAGGTAATTTGCGCCATAGGGGATGAACAGGAAAGGATGAAGGGTGGAGAGAAACCCAGCGTCGGCATTAGCCTACTCTTTACGAAAGGCGCCAAGGGGTCCGCAGCTTAACGTCCCATCCAACGGACGGCGTACTCACTCAAAGTGCCCTCCATAAAGCACCTCAAGTAGAGAACAAGATACCTTTGAAAAATATTCAACACCGTAGGGATTTGAACCCTGGCCTTCTGGGTGGGAAGCCAGTACGGTAGCCAACGTAGGGGTCGATTATATAAACTAGAACACACTTCATTTATTTATTTTATTAGGATGACATGTTCCAGAATGTCACGAATAATACTTTGAAAATAACTAGCATGGTGAGTTGACCCAATAAGAAATTGAGTGTATAGCTTCCAAAGACACTCAAGGTCATTGAAATCAAGAGAAATTCTATGGAGTGGGACGTTGAAGACTGTAATACAGGGGAGAATGCTACGCAAACGAGGAAAGGGCAGAAACAGGATAGGGATGTTGGACGGGATGGAGGGAGGAAGGAGGTACTCAGAGATGAAGAGTCACCAGATGTAGATTGCTGGATTGTATATTTTTAGGAGCCACAAAATATTTATTTGGTAGTCGTGTCCATCCAAAAACCTACCTCACCCGGTAGATTACCTTATAATATTACTTTCCGGATGACCCTCGTATATACACACACATATATACGTATATATATATATATATATATATATATATATATATATATATATATATATATATATAATACATATATATATATATATATACATATATATATATATATATATATATATTACTTCTATATCTTCAGAGGAAGACGGATTGTTTCCGTCGAAATATCAAGAAATAACGTGTGAGTGTTCTTCTTTTTTTGTGTTTCTATATTGTGTGTTACTGTGTATTGTACTATTCGGCACTTCTGTGTTACGTCTACGAAAGCATATATATATATATATATATATATATATATATATATATATATATATACGCACAATATGTTTGCATATGTACAGAAATCGTGCATATGCATGTGTACGCACATATAGTTCAAAAAGGAAAAATGCTCTTACTTTGAAAGTATATTTCCCTTTATGATTTCTCTTTTATTATGCTTGATTCAAACTCATGTTTGCATGCTACAGACTATAATCGCAGTTTTGGAGTCCGATATTACCTCACCTTATTCTATCTTATGTTTGTCAACTTTCATACTTCTGGTGACATAGATAAGCGGGAGTAAGCTACAGTATTGGCATAACTTCTTTCCGTCACTCTTAGCATGAATGACAGATAAAATCAAGGCGAGAGTGGCCGAATGGTCGCTGATGTGTAGGGGATGAATTTTGATCGAGTGGAGGCATTATTTCTTGAACTTCAATGGAATCGAATGATATTTGTTGAGCATCATATTTAGCCAATCATGGGTACAGCCCGTTTCCTCCTGCAGGCAATCACACATTCTCTTCACAACCCAGCGCGCTGGATTCCTCAATTAGCGAGCATTCTAATCATTGCAAACACCTGCTTCATGTACAATCCTAATCTCACCTAAGTCCCCCGATCTCCCATTCCATGCGTACCCCCTTTACCCCTTTCCATATTATCTCATCTCCGGGATAAACAAGCTCCAGTTTTGAGACTCAAATTTCAGAGCTACGATCCCGGATTTTAGGCATATGTTCCCTGGATGGACTGTGTCGGATTGGCTGCGGAACTAAATCAAAATATAAATCCTTCGTCTACATTTGGAAATCCATGGCTCTAAAGATGGATTCCGCGGGTAAGTATTCCTAACTTTGTAATTCCTCGGGCCGTAAAGTGAGAAAGGTCGATAGACGAATTACATTTAAATCTTGAGAGACAACATTTTGCCCAAATAAATATAAATTTTCCACTCAGTGGGAAAAATATCAACCTTGACAAATTAATCTTTTCAATTCGTAGTTATTTCTTTCAGGCGTTAAGGCATTGATTGCAGAAAGGAAAGAAAGGTATTACAGTGAATTCTAACAACATACTAAGCTGCTTTTCGGTTTAAAAGGATAATACATAGCACACGTTTCTCTTCTCCAGGGTTCAGTGAATTGGAAATTTTGAATTCAATTTTTAATAAATTTAATTAACTGATAATGGTAATTATATCATTTTTCCCCGCATTGAAAACTTAAATTAAAGATTTCAAGGTTAATCTCCGCCATATTAAATAAATATACTTATATTCTTTGATAAACAATAAAAATTTTATTTTAATTCATATAGGGATCTATTTTCTATAAATCGTATTAAAAGAACTAAAATTTCTTAAATTATATTTCTCAATTTAAAAATTCGTTCAACACAGTTTGTAATCCTTTTCCATTTTACTCTGTCACGCACCTCTTTAGTTTAAATATTCTTCATAAAAATAAATACACAAACTTTTTATTTATTTATATTAAAGTATTTTAATGAAAAAATAAAAAGTTATTTAAACTATTTCTTGTAATTTCAATTATTAAAAATAAAATTAAATTGAAATGGTGCCATCTATGCCGTCTTGGCCAAACAAAATAACCGTCATCGACTCATACCCTGATACACTGATGCATTCGTTAACCTACTACTTTGTATAATGATTCCTAGTTTCATTTGCTTTCAAATAATGTTTTCAGTAATAATCTAATACCTAATTTCAGCGAAGTATTCATGCGTTAGGTTTCAGGTAAACGACTAAATAGTAAAATATATTTCGAGTATTTTATTTAATGCACATGCATAAATTCATTTCACGTTTGCCTCGCATATATTTCTGAGCAAATTTTCTTAAAATATTATTATAACTATGGTTTTATGCGCGATGGAGTTTATACTCTTTCCGAGAAGGTTTTATTTCCTGGATACAACTCTCTCCAGAGAGAGGAGAAGGACAAAGAGTGAGTGGAAGAAGACACGACACGGTTTGGAAGTGATTAATCGAAGTCATGAGGCAGCGGCAAGGGACACTTGCCGCTGAGTTACGACTGACTGCCGATGGTCTCTCTCCGTCGTTAAAATAAAACATAAAAAGGCTGAGAGATAGATAGAGAGAGAGAAGGAAAGATGAAGTAAATAGACGAGAAAGAGAGAGAGAAAAGCCATTGCAGCGATCGGTAAGGGTTTATCTACAGGATACTGGAGGGGTTAGAAGAGGGGCATTGGTCGATTATGGACGAGAGGGCGGAGAGAATACAACGCTCTAGAGGCCGGGGAGGAAGGCATGGAAATGTGGTCGAGGGAGATGGGACGCAAGTTAGAGGGTGGGTAGTTCTGGAGAAAGTGGGAGGTCAGTGGTAGGGGTGGAAGACGCGGGAGGGTGTGGGTGAAGGGAGAGGGGCGGTGTCGCGCGAGAGGTCCTCCCAATCCATCGCGCGGCGAGCAATAGGACACGAGGACACCTGCCACAGAGGCCGTAAAGTAGGTATAAGGAGGAGCTGTAAAAATTGATAGAGAACAGGAGGTGTGAGGGGAGGCAAAGCGTAGGATGTACGCAGGGAAGTGGAAGGGTGTATAAGCGGGTGGGAAATAGTGCATGCGGAAGAGGGGAAAGAAAGGATAAACCGGAGGAGGCGGGGTTCCTCTGTGCGTGCATCTCCCTCTCTGTCCCCCTCTTCTTCTCCCACCCCAAAGGCAAAACCAATTGAAAGCCACCGCCGCGACCGATACCTGCGGAAGAGATACGAGATAAGTTAGAGCCCGAATGTAAAAAAAAGGCGGAAAATAAACCTGTCAGGCGTTCGTATCTCCCGTATCTCAAGTCCAAATGCCAACGTCTCTTCCCATCCCGCTCTCACCCCGCCTCCTCGACCCACTCTTGAGTTCCTGCGACACCACCCCGAAAAGGACTCCCTTTATCTTGCCTTCCACTCCCGCAGGAGGAAATAAAAATGTCCCCTCCCCCCGCTATCCCTCCCAAAGAAAAGCAACCAGCCCGACGACTTCCAAATTCATGTCAAGCCTCCTCTGCCACTTTTCCTGACTCCTATAAATATTCCTCCTCGGGTTGATGGATTCCCTACTCACCGAAACAGGCGAAGGCCACAGTAATGAGATTCCACTCGATCTCGTTGCGTTCTCCGATGCAACCTCATCTCAGGACGGAAGCCTTCCCCGAAGACTCCTCGGAAGTTTTATTAAATTTTTTTCCTGCAATTCAAAATCGGAAGGGGTGCGGACAAATGAGACTAGCAAAAAAATTAGGAAATCCAACAGAATTCGAATGCATGACTTGATATTTTTGGAATTTGCATTTCGACTTAAATTGTTAGCTCCTATCTCAACGGTAGTTTTTTTATTTAGCTAAATATCAACTGTTAAATGCATCTCCGTTTTTGATCTTATTAGAACAAGATTTCGAGGTTTTCGATGGCCAATGATTGCCACCAGTGTCCCAATTATAGTTCATTGATAATATTTCTACGTGATGTACAATAGCAGCCACTAAAATGAATCGTTGCTTTCACTTTTATTGAGAATATCGAGCTAGCCTTATCTTCGAACAGTCCAAAATACCACAGATTAAGTCTTTACTTAACGTGTCATATTCTACATTGTTACAGAAAAACTCTTGAAGTTTATGAAACATAAACGAAATTTAGAGTGATATGTTGATACGTATCGGTTATTGTCTTATATCCCAATACAACATTAGCAGTGAAGTAATGAATAAACCATGAAGTAGACGATGAATTACTTCTTTATTGAATGTAATTACTATGCAGAGGTCACTTAACTTCATTAAAATAAGTGTTAGGTAAAGACCGAGTGGAACTATGCCATTTAATCGACTGCGGATTGTCAACAAAAAGTGGAAAAGATCTTCCATATGGAGGTATCAAGGAAACAAATGAGCTGCATAATAGAATGAATGGTATTAGTAACATAATGAAATTCATTCACAGCTTCCCACCTCACAAATAATAATGCTAAGCAGCGGTATGCCAAATGGCAATAAATTAAAAAATATATATATATAGCAAAATTAACTCATTGACTGAAAAATAAAGACAAAATCCAGATATTTTAACTAGTAAAAATAAGATGAAATTTCTCTTAAGTCTGTTCAAAGAGTAACTATCATAATTCTATGAATGCATGAGAATATTAAAATGAGATCTAAGGTTATCCGAACATGTCGTGTTAATTGGCAACACCTCGGTAACGCTGAATAACTATCACGAAATAATCTAGTGAAATACAGATACCAGATAACAACATGTGAAGACGATATTTTTCAAAAATTCATCACAAAATATTTAAAATCAATGGAATGAAGTGCGTATGTTCAATATGCATTCCATTGCCATGTTTAAAAATAAGTGATTCGCCTACAATTATACAGACCCGCCACTCACTGTGTTCGGCGTCACGCCTATATCGCAGGCGCAAGCTCTAGGTCCGATCGGTAGAATCGCGATTTCTTTAGGACCATGGAGAGAGCAGAGAAAATATATTTTTACTTTTCCGTCATTTCCTTTTTTCATATTTTGTTGAGATACCAATATGAGGAATGGCCATGTTTTTCCTGGAATGTATTTGGTTCTTAGTCGAGCGAATTCATTTATTTACCAGCTAAATTACCAAATTTTCAAATGTAAATAACATCGTATATAAATTTGCAGCACGAACTGATCTATCACCTTCCGATAGGTGTTTAAAAATATTAAATTCTATGTCACTTAGATATGAGCAAGGTAAAAATTATTGTAGTGAAAAATATCAGAGTTCTGACAGGTCTGATTTATTTCAGAGCATGCTCGCCAAAATCATTCTTGAGATGCGAGTTCTTCCCCTGCAAGTCCTCTTAACATCTGCAAACAGCAGAGCTAATTGGTTGCGAAAGAAATAGTATTGATGGAAGTATATTTGTTGAGTAAATGAACATAATTAAAATAGAGAAAACAATAAATTAGGTTCTGTAAATATACTCAGTAAGTGCCCACAGCAATTTGGCCGTAGTCACAGATCTACCGGGTTCAATGCAAAGATTTCAAACTCCCGACCCGACTCCTGATCTCCTGACTCCTGATCGGTTCACGAGGAAATTATTTCCCTTTCAAAGGAAAATTTTAAATGGGAAACGGATAAAATTAACATTTGTGTAACTACCATCAACAAAATTGTTCACACTATTATTCAAAAATATTAACACAGGATATAAAACTATAACAATTATACTAATTTAAATATGACCCCATGGTTGGCTCGCTAATACGTCCGGATTCCTCGCCTATTTTCATATCATTATTTACATTGTATTTCATCTAGAGATATTTTTTTAAGTATATGGGATTTTAAAAACTTGAATACATATGGAATACTCAATACAAAAGTAGGAAAATTACAGTTTTCGCTCGGAAAATTTTGGGAAAACATCGGTTCACTTAATTATTGTTTTTCTTTTATCAATTAATATGCTGTTATACATTAATTAGAGATTATATTTAAATGCAAGAAAAAGGTAAAAATCTTCCATTTATTATCAAGACAAATATTTCAATTAGACTGTGGTAAAAAAATATACACGCACCTCCCAAATCGGAAAGTATTCTCATTAGATTTTCGTTCCTTAACCGCTCGATAGATTATCATATTTTTGGGTAAATCTGTACAAAAAATAATGTGTCCTTTCCTATTTAATACAATGAATAAGTGTTTGGCTACTATCTTTATAATAATGAGCAATAAGTAAAATTTCCCTCCCAATGTATGCAATCATCAATGCAGGTAATTAAGTGCAAATGAATTTCTTCATCGTACTCATAGCCATGCGATGTATCACAAAAGAGTTAGAAAAGATAATAAGCAAGTGTTAATGAATAACTAACATATTTCTTGATCTATTAACAACAATCATAACCATGGCTTAAAATGATATACATCATTGTGATATTTATTAGCTCATATATATGTATTATTCAAACATATCCATTCTACTGCTAGCGATAATGAAAATTGCAATAATTCCGGCTACGATATTCTGTCAGCATTCAAGAAGAGGCTTAGTCAAAGAATATGGCATATATAAAGCCAAATTCTCATTTTTCTTGTGCACGCGCTAGTCCAATGGCCGCAGCAATGCACCTCTTGGCACCCTTAGTTATACCCAAGCTAAGTTATTTTCTGGATAACAGATATTTCTGGGAAAACACAGGCACCACAGGGAAAGAAATTGGCCGCCTACCCTGATGTATGAATTTTCTATGCCCTTGGGCTATCAACCATTTCTTTGGGTTAATTACTATGATTTTTCAGGTAAATAAGAGAAACTAAAATAAATTAGTAAAATAAACAGAGTAACAAGTAAAATAAGCATACACTGTACATAAAAGTAAGTGCATTTTACATAAAAAATAGGCTTTTCGTGCTATTACGTCTTACTCAATTAAGGAATATCATGAATAATTTACAATGTTTCTTTTGATTATTAAGTATGAAATCAAAGAAAAACAGAGCACTGCCTACCACTGCCATTTTACACGAGAGAATAATTAAATTAATAGATATCTCCACTCAAAGGAAGACTAAACGATGAGTTTTATGAAATAATATGTATTAGAATTTAGGATTACTCTTGGGTCTTTACATGATTTTTAATGATGCTCAGGCAGTATTATCATAAGTAAAATGAAATTAAAAACTTGAAACAGTAGAAACGGTAGGGAAAAAGGAACAGCAGGGGAGAGAATTGCGGTGTTAATGGAGAATGAGGAAAATGAATCATAGTAATAAATGAAGAATTACTTCGACAAGTGGACGAAAGAGAGAAGACTTTCGAGGACATTTACAAGAAGGGAAAAATTTACTGGACATCCGGAGGCACGATTGTTTACTGAAGATCGTAATTGAGGGAAACATTGAGGAGAAAATTAACGGAGGAAATTTAAATATGCAATACGAGAAACAGGTAATGGAGGATATCAATGCAAGGAACAATGAGGGAACTAAGAGATTGGCAGGGAATATCACAGTTAGGAGAGCTGCCACAAACCAATCCTCGACCTGGAACCCCATGAGTATGACTAATCCACATAGGAGACACCCTTGACCTTCGTTCCATCAGTTTGATGAAACATAGACGCATTCGGAATCAAATATCCTAAGTTTTATGAAATTAGAATAGTATACTGTGGCTCAATTTTTGCGTTAATTTATCTCCTTCATCCGAATTCTAAAGATGTGATATCAAGTACTCAGTCAGGTATCTGTGACAGTTCTCAGGTGAAATAAAAATTAGGAGGTAGTTGTTCCCTCTGGCAGTAATAATTCTAATGAAAGGACAGAAGTCAAACTGATGACGCGGCCCTAAGAAGCACCATGGGTTCAGTTTTCCTCTTTCGCTGACTGACCCCTCCCTATCCGATTCGCCCTGTCAGCGTTTCTCCCCGAGGGTATTTCCGATCTTCTCGTCCAACCTCGTCCCATCGCTCTGGAGGAGAGCGTGCGGACCTACCGGTGGGATGCAGATGGAGGAGGCGGGGGAGGGGGAGTGGGTGTTCCAATTGCGCCTCCGCCGAACATGAAAACTACACCCAAAGTGGAAATACGCCGAGGACGCGATTGAATGAAAAACTTATGGAAGTGCGGAGGGTGTTTTCCCTTTCCAGTACCAGAGTGCCCCATGAGCGAACCAACTCCCACCCCGACATTTAAGCATTTTTGACCGTAAAAAGAAACGTGATCGTCGCATTTCCCCTTGCTCCGCTTCCTCCCACTTCTACTCCTATGGGGAGAAGGGGGGGTGAGCGCAGAGTGGGGAGGGGGATGGGGAAGAGAGTGATTGAGAATTCATGCGAGAGCATTTTTATTGGCGACCGGCCTTCGAAAATGCGACGGTCATATCCAGCTCTCTCTTTCTCTCTATCTCACTCTTCCATCCGAAAGGACGTTTCCGATGTAAATATAAATTCCCAACCGAACCTCTCCCGACAATTTTTTGATGGGAAATATCAATGAGCTTGCATATAAATAAATACTGAGCTGATTTGAAGAGTAATATTGACGACGGATGTAAAACTCCGATGTTTTATTGAGCAAGTTTGCTTTTAGTCGAATGAAATATGACATGCATTCGTGCTGTATGTCGTTCACCAACACACACGGGAATCATCATTTTCCACCACTAACGTCTGCATGGTCATTTTTATGTTCAATAATTGGATTTTACCATGCATATTTCTTCCTAAGCTTTTATTATTTCTTAGTTCTATATGTGTTCTTACCATAGCTTTTAGGGAGAAAATTTTCAAATAATTCCGTAGCCGTTACATGTTTAATTTCATTTTCATCAATCGAAAGCCATTCTCTTACAACACTGATGTTCAGCCAAAAAATCCACTGTAACGAGCAAAAAATGCTAAAATATCATTAAATATAACATGGCGACTAACAAAACCTGTTGTTCCAATCTATAAGGGAAATTTCAAGGAATAAATGAGACATGAATAAATAAATTACACAATTCTAAAAGCAAAGTTGCCTTTACCGTAAAGACAACATAGTTATTAGCACAACTTCGTTTCCCTCGCTTTAGTCTGGCGTTAGAGATTTACAAGAGCAGTATAAATATAACAACCTTGCTTCTTTGTTTGTAAAAATAAATAATAACAATCGAAAGGAATTATTAATAGAAGGAAACACAAACTGGTACAATAAGGGTGCCTTACCAACCTTTATACAGTCACCAATCTTATCATACGGAACTGAGTTCAAGCAGCCAAAACTACCGAGGTTTAAGATACGATGGAATCCTCGTCCGCAGAGCTACTATTCCCCTCTTAATACCATGAAATCTATACGTGCGCCCGAAGCATGAACTTTACAACTGAAAATATGAGCACATAGATTTGCAAAAGGATTGCATGAGACCTGGAAGATTTATACTGATACTTACCGAAAAAGATTAAAAAAAACACGGAGTTTTATGCAGAAACGGTTTCCATAACATTTGAAGGCCACGTAAAACAGTTTTTATTCGGCTACGGTGTAACGATTTCTTATCGTAAGTTCTTAGCGTAAGAAAGGCACTCATTTTTTTACTGTAAAAATATGACTTGAAGATTTAAAACGAAAATCTCCTTAAACAACATTCGTAATGAAAACTGAGAAAGGAAATATATATGATTATATAAGATCCAAAATGCCATTTATTCCTCCGTTACAATACGGACTGAGTTACTCTATGCCCATATGTTTATTAAAACATGCTTCTATACGTATTATAATAATATTTTCTGGTATAAGTATTTGAAAAAACACGTACTTTGGCTTGGCAATCAACTTTTTGCACTACTTCCGTTCTTTAAGGATAGAAATAGATATTATGATGGTATACAATTATTATTGTGTACGCTTCCACTTCCATAATGAATACAAACTGATATAAAATGAGATGGTTTCGATCATCGGTGGGAAGGAATGATTGCGATGCTCCATCGATATTAATAAAATATCGTAAGTATAATCATGTTCATTGACTAGAGTATACATTCCATCTTCCTACTTCGCATTATCAGACCAACGTTGAGCTTTCCCATTCATATATTATTTCTTATTCCGTATTACTATTCCAACGTTGGTCTTTCCTATTCTTATTATTTCATATTCCATATTACCTCTTCAGCATTCCTTCACAGGTCGGCTCCTAAGGGTGGTATTTAGTTTAAAGTACTAATGTAGGAAATTGGGTGCTTTCGGCTATGGGAGTCATGATGAACCTTCTTAATTAATTGTCTAAAGTGTTACTTTTTTACTTGGGTCTGTCTGCCTCAATATTTTTAATGGATAAACAATGGACTCTGATTGTGTACATTAATATGTCCATGAATAGAGATAGAGTGAGTTTTTGTGTGAGTTTTTTACGACTAGTGGATTTGGTCGAAGGAAAAGAAATAAACAGGTAAAATTCTAAATTTAAGGTGTCAAGAATTAATGAATTGTTACTTTAGTTCTCAAAAGGGGTAAGTAATTACAAGTCCAGCCAAATTTGCTCCTTGGTTTCAATTTATTATCAATGTCAAGTGTTCATAAGCTATTGGCGAGGGGATTTGAATGTAATCTCAGTTTAAAATGATAACTGTGATGTTCCATAAGGGGACGAACAAATACGCGAAATACTGAGCTTGTAATGGATATTTTTATTCTGTGAAACCATCCGATACTCGTGATGGACCTGAGGGTGAGATTTTTTCGGGCTTGTAATTTGGTGAGGTGAGAGAAGGAAGACCAAGCTGGATAGAAAAGTACAGGCGTTTTTTTTTAAGTTTAGTGATAGGGTGCTTCTAAGATAATTAGACAATTGCATGGAATTTAGAGTTCAAGGACTGAGTTTACAGTTTAAATTAAGTTGGTAGGTTAAGTTAGCATGGAGAAATTTGATTCAAAGGGCTGTGAGATCAGGATAGTAGTTAAGAATAGAGGGGATTCCTTTAGTTTGTGCCATATGGTTTATGCACAAAATTGTCACTTAATAGTTTGTGGAATTATCTGTGATGTTCCAAATACATGACAGTTTGATGTTGAGATCTAGGTGCTCCTGTACTGTTTGGCTGGAGAAATTCAACCATATATGAGAGTCAGTTACAGTTGTGTCCTCGGAAAAAAGAAATGATTTGGTGATCTCGGTTTTGGGAACATCGTTATGAATGCATCGTGAAGTGTACTTAATAATACGTCCCTTTGTGGGTCTCCAGTTTGTATTGGAAATAATTAGGGGAGAAGAATTATCTGTGACTGTAAAAATAGTGAGAGGAGCAAAAAAAATTATAAATGATTTGTATCAATCACACTGGAAATTTGATAAAGTTTTAAAATAGAGCCAACATGTATACAAATAATTGAATGTTTTCTCTACCTGTATATTGGGAAAAATTTAACACGTGCGGAAAAGACGTCATGAAGTTTAAATTCTATAATATGAGCTAATTAGCGTTGTATTGATAATCAAATCTTCTCTCAAATACTCTCCAATCACTCATTCAATTCACAGCGCTAAGGGGCCAAGCAATACCACAACCTCCTTCACAAACACTCGAAGAAGTTAACAGACAATACCTAGTTTCTCTCATTTCTGAAGATAATCGCTTTAGGTTACTCAAATTGTTTGCACAATCCATACGATCATACCACCATAATTTAAAAAACCCATGCCTTAGTAAACTCATTACATACGATGACATCAAAATCATTTCTCCTCCATATTCATCATGCATCAAAACAAAAAATACACTCCTTATAGCCGTTAACTCTACTCCACTAGTCTAAATTCCTTCATAAAAGAATGATTAATCTCTTAATGATTAATTAAAACTCTCCGAAATCAGCTCAAGTTACAATAAGTAACAAATATTTTCCTCGTTAGCACACTGGCACAAAGGAACCTCATATTAAGGTAACCTGAAATTAGCAGGGAGTATGAAACTGCCCTATTCCTTTAATAGTTTAAACAAAGTTTAAGCTCGGATTACTTTCCTATCGCCTCATACTACTTAATAGTAACGTCATTCTCTTAAGTGACTAAGGAATTAGTACATTAGAATGGTAAAAAGGAAGAATGGTAGCAGTTAAATTGTTATCGAAATGGATATAGAGATGCCATCTGGTCATGTTTTGCGTAATACTTCAGCATAATCATATAATGGGAAATATAAATCCTTGAAAAATGCCTAATAAATAAATAAGAGTGAAAATATTAACATTCATTTCATCCGTTATAGTTCCACAATATAATATCTATAGGTGACAAATAATCTTTACCGTACATTTTCATTTCATAAGATACAACGTTACTACTAGTTGGAGAAAATAATCCAGAAAAGTAAGTATTTCAGGGAAATGATGCTTTATTTACTCTTTCAATTAACTCATATGGAAAGCGCTAAATCTCTATGATTGAGTATAATCAATCACTTAATTTTATATTAATACAACTTAAAACAATTTGAAAACTTCCCCTGGAACCTCCATAAACTCATCAAAAACCTCAAAAATATTGGCAAAAACCTGATTGGACTAATTTCTTTTTTCCAACCCTCAAATGAAGTATTTGCAATTGCATTATGTGGATAATCAAAATTTTCTTTCCTTGTTAAAAAGAACGAAATTCAACTTTTATTTACTTGTAGCAAAAGAGATACATTCCTCTTTCAAATTAGAATTAAATGCAAGCCGTGTCGTAATTGTCGATGCGTTTCTTACTTACCCGCAGCAGATTACGGGCGTATCCTATTTGTCAAACGCGGAACCACGCACGAAAAATCCCCCTACTACATTTGAACTTTACCCGAAACGTGGAAAAATAGGATACGGGCATGATTCCCTTTGACCGATAACTGCGTCGTTTGATCACATATACGGCACCGAAATCGCCGGAAGTTATTCTCGCGTCCCGACCGGAAAAAGAGAAACGCTATCCGCAACGGGGCTTGTAGTTGCCACGCAGCCATAACATAAAAAGCAGGAGGAATAGCACTTGCTTCAGCCGGGGATATTAAAAATGCATGGGTCCATCCTGAGTCTCTCTCTCTCTCCTCCGTCGTCCTCCTCCTCCTTCCTCTGTTCGCCAACTTCCAACCCCCCACCCCGGACGCCCATTCCCCCGCCTCCCTCCCTCAAGGCGTCCCGCCCACCGCCGCCGCACTCACACACGCAGACACAGTCGACATCACAACCGCATAAAATTGGGGCGGAGGAGGATCCTCCCCATTGGTAGCCCTCGCGTGACTTCTTGGGTGGTGGAGTTGAGACCTAAGGGTGGGGTGGGGAGGGTGAGAGTTTGCAGGGGTTAAGGAGACGTGGATGGGGGAGAGGAGCGTGGAATATTCAGAGTGACCGGGGCAGGGATCACCCTGGGAACACGTGTTCCATCCGAAGGGAGTCTGAGGAGATGGGAGAAGTGGAAGGGAAGAGCAGGAGAGGATGTGCGGATGTAAGGGGATCCTTTGTGGCAGGGGAAAAGGATGGGAAAGAGGTAGCAGGATGTGAGCGGCGTTATTCCCTTTTGTATGAATTGAGTTAAGGTGACTAACCAAATACAAAAATCTGGCATGCAATATCGAGGAGCAAAATATCTTATCTAAAGGCCAAATGTACTTAATCTCCGATCCCAAGGGACAAAAGTAAGTTACAAATAGTTTTAGACGCCCCACCCTTATGACCTCACGCTTCGGTTAAAACTCCATCCCGCGGGCGGATAGCGATAAAGGGAGGCAGGCATTGCAGATGAACGAATAAACGAAAATAGGGATAACAAAGAGCTTTGTCTAAAATTAATTCACACATATACCAAGTAGACATCTGCTGTGAGTACTTAAAAAACAATTAATTTGGCCTGAGGTTGTCAAAATATTCTGGTCACCTGGATTGACATGACACAAGCTCGTCCTCTTCTAGTTTTTCAAAATAATTCTTTCATTATGTCAAAAATAAAGAAGAGTATTCATTTTCAAAAAAGAATTTGAAAAGCTCTTTACCACAATTCCAAAATCCGAATTCCAAAATTTCACTACGCAGCAGAAGTAAGCAATGTAATTGCAATTAGATTTTCCCCAATATTATATAGGTTTATCAATTTGAGACATTTAGGAAAGAAAAACGTGCATAATTATCGTATAGTTTCAGGCTTATCTTAGCGGAAACTTTCCATATCGGAGAGAAAAGATGATTAACCATTGTGATTTCCACTATGGTATTTTTATTCACACGACCCGGGTTTAACATTTCGTGTCATCTTCAGCTTGAAGATGTAGTCACCGGAAGACATCACGAAGTGTTGAAACCCGGGTCGTGTGAATAAAAATACCATAGTGGAATTCACAATTTTTAATTACCATTTCTCTCCAATAATTAATTAATGTCTATTATTCTTTAAATATGCATAGCTTTGTCCTACCACACTAATCTTGAAGACAAATATGAAATCGTATCAGGGAAAGTCCGAGATATGGGGGCTCGGATTTCGAAGACAAAAGGGGATAAGAGGGGGAACAAAGTAGTCACCACAACCCTAATTCCATCAAATTTTGTTCATGCTCCCGCAAAACAGTGTATTTAAGAAATGAACAATTTATTTGATGTAAATTTATCTTTTCACATTTACAGACATTAGTTTTTGTCCGGAATCTGTACCTTCCAGTCTATCAGCATGCAATTTCCCACATTCTCTTTCGTATTATAAATGGGTAAACCTATAAAGCCCAGCGAGACTTTTCAAGGGGTGCCAAAAGGTGAAAGAGACAAAAGGTTAGCTGAAACTGCCATCAGGATTGGATCAACCCTCAGGCACAATAGGGAGACAATTTTCATAAACGGCAAATTTATAGATTTCGCATGCAATACATGGGGGTACGGTAATCCAATGGTTAGAGGATTCAGCTACTGATCGAAAGGCCCGGATTCGATGGCAATGAAAACCTCGGACGGCAGAGAGAAAGGAACTGGTCGCCCTAACCAGCTAATACAAAAGGTATGGGCAAATCACATGCAGTATAGTTCTTAGCGTCGAGTGAGCTATTCCTTCACCCATCAAGCTAAACTTCGGATTGATTATTGTGGCTGGTTGATGCAATAAATGCCAGGGGTGGCAAGTTTCACATGATTGGCTTGAGAAACGTTTGTCTTGTCTTAGCTTCCACGAAAATTTGCTCCAGCCCCGAATGACCTTAACTGTCGGTCGCCTCAACTAAAACTACAACTACTACCCGATTGTGATACACAAAACGCACTCCATTAGAAGGAATTCTACCAGCAGTGTTAATAAACTTAACCTTTCACGAGATTACGCAGCTTATTGAGTGCGTCAAAGAAAAAGTATGAAACCCATGGAAAAGACGACTTTAAGTCAATTACTGCTTTGTTTTAATTAAGTTATAAGAGTGAATTTTAGAATGAAAAGGGGAGAGATATGGAGCCGACACAAACAACCGCAAGTTATATTTCCAGGACGAATCAATCACCCCTTGTGGCAAAATTAACCAAACGCACCAACTTCTGATTTTCGAAGGACGGAACCCAACACGGAAAATATTTGAAAAATATATAACGCTTATGACTGCTCAAAATTAGCCTCTCATAAGAGTAACTTGTATATTTAATGGCTCTTCGTATGGTGACATGATCTTAATTAGGGATGAGAACAATGGCACTTATTTTAATAACCACCACTCCTCTGAGGAGCGATTGATTTAAGATAATATTTTTGGATTCCTGCGTTTTTGCTACAATTCGGTGAAGTTAAGCCCTGGCGTGAATCCAACATTTTCTTTAGCATCTCTCACATAAATTATTATGAAATCCACAAAGGATAGAAAATCAAAGCCTTTTGAAATCAGTAAACATAATAACAAATATCTCGCTCTCTGTAAAGCATGAAGATTATTCTGACCCGCGCATTCAATAATGTGGATGTTTCCTGTCATTTATTGTAAAAAATAGTTACAGTTTACATTTTCGATATTTGAACAAATGATTTCCTGAGCTCGTTTCTATACTTGAAAAACATAATTTCGTTAATTTCTAAGCTTAGTGTTTCCGAGAGAAACTTGATAGGTAATTTGAACCATTTTGTTCAAAGGGCGTAAGGAATTTTGGAATAGGAAAAAACACAAACTGTGCAAAACATTCACCCATGGTTTTAGTGGGCAATGAGTAAAATAACTTTTATGAAAAACAACTTACAGAATAGCGGAACGAAACGAGATGTGACTCGTACAGATGTGAAGTATTGTCGAAATATAAGATGAGGAATCCATAAGGAGAATGGGAATGCGGATAAAAAATAAGGCAAAGGAGACTGTGAAGAACCAATAAGAACATATGAGTAAAGAAGTATATTTGGATGGTGTACGACGAAGACGAAGCGAACGGGAAGGGTAGGAATGAAGATGAGACCGAATGCGTGCAAAAATAAAGAGAGACTTGGAACGTTCTGCGCTCGCGATGAGAGGGATAGGGTCGGCGCGTGCCTTGGAGACCGTCGCGGAGGTGGAGAAATACCTCCGAAGGATAGCTTTCGGGGGAGGGAGGGGTTGGACTTTTCTCGGGAATAAGGCAAGAGGAGGAGGCGTCGGTGAGGTGAGAGGAGAGACACGATACTCGAGGGGATGAAGGGAAAGGGAGGATTGGGTACCGTGGCGGGGAGAAGGAAGAGGTCGAGAGGGTTGCAAGAGGGTGGGAAGGTCCACGAGGGTGGGCACGAAGCAGCGAGAGAGAGGGGGTGTGTATCCGATATGGCGGACGGCAAAGCGCGCATACATGCACACTCGCATGCACAAACTCTCCTTCGCCACGTTGAAGGGTGTGGGTGTGTGTGCGCGGCAAGCATGTTCGATTTGAGACACGTCGGTCCCTGAGGCGTGTCCTCGCGAGGCTTGCTTTTGGGACCGGGAGGGTGTTACCCGCCCGCCTTCTCGCTTCCGGCCTCCTCCCCAAGCCCGCCCACTCGCTATCCCCAAACTTCAGCAGCCCTTACACCTTCCCCCACCCAATGACCACCACCCTGCCACCTCCCTTTCCCAAAGTCACAACCACCTCCCTTTCTCCCTTCTCCTCCAAGCCCTCCAAAAAGCTTCGGCTCATGGCAACCCCTCTCATCCGCCTGCTGTCGTCATGGCCAGCGTTTCAAAACCTACGATGGACCCGTAACTGTTTCCAATTATACTTAAGGAACACCGTAGAGCATTTAGTGATTCCGTTTTTTTCTGATTATACTGACCATTGTTTTCACAAAAAATAATAACGAATTAATGCATTAAAGCTCAGACAAAATGAATCAGTCAGCCTTTTGCCTTGAGATTGAAGTGTAGGCCAATTAATCTTCACTGACAATCCGGAACGATGCTCTTCACGAGCTATAAAGTTGGATAGCATCGTCCGAAACGGAACTCTCAAACATAAACGTCTACGCGAGGCTACATTCAGAAACGATACTTTCTTTAAAAAATACTCAAACGGCTGTTATTTGTCGATGTCGCCAAACATTTGATGAAAAATATATGAAAGTAAAAGTTGCGAAATTTGTTTTTATATTAATCGGAAGAGCAATATATCTCGCGATATTACACTAATTGATAATAGACATATAATGAAGCGAGCGATTCTATTAGATTCTTCTCCATTTATATAAGATTCATTTATTTTGGAGAAAGTCCATGATTTTTTATTTACATGCCTGGTGCATCATTCACCCGAATCAACAAAGCCTCATGCAATGCTTATTTATTTACATACTTCATAATTCTGCGATCACTCATTTCCTTAGAGGAAAACCATAACTTGCTATGGATGAATGAATGTAGAAAAATACTGGCATTATTTGAGTGTGAGATGATGTGGAGTGAGGAGATCCCCTAGAGTTTTGAGAAACCTCATGCAATCCTAACATCCACAGAGACAACAAATTTAAATATTTAACCTCAAGTCCTATTCAAAAGAGGGCCGGCTGATACGACAATTGTCAACATTCCCCGATTCAAGACAAGCCAATTCCATTTTATTTTCTTGCGAATCGGTGGGAGTCGGTCCCCTTATCCTTACTTTCGGAGGAGTCACGCACTCCTCCCTGGAGACATTCATGCCCATCACATCAACTGCGCCCCATACTGCCGCATCGAATTTCGACTACCCGACCGGCGAAACCACCGTGCCCGAACGACGACTTAAACCCATAACGGAAGGGATCCCCCCCCGCGTGCCCGTCTGTACAGGGAGGCGCTCGGAAAAGGCTTGCAGGAGTCGCACCTCTTTATCCTCACGAGGAAAACCCCTAAGCCGCCGACTACTCCTCTCATTCATACTCCCCCCCCGCTGAATTGCTTAAGTCGTCTTCCCTTCCCACCCTCCCTCCCTATCTACCTTTCCCTCTACCCCCCTCCGAAGGGAGAGGAAGAGCAGTCATTGGGGGCGGGTGAAGGCTATCGGCGAATTGGGAATTAGGTTCTGAGGGAAGACGGAGATGGGGTGGGAAGGAGGGATGCGGAGGGTTGAGGGCAAGAGGTGGAGAGAGGGAGATATACGCGTGGAGAGTGGTTTTTGTAGAGTCACGTCCTCGACACACGGCGACGACGCCGAGCAGTCAGCCAGCCATCCACCCACCAGCCAACTTCTCCTGCTCCGGGAATTCCCGGGGCCCTTATCTCCTGAATGGAGGACGGATGGCCCCTGAACGCATCCACAGGAGGAAAGTTTCAGGGAGGAGAGGAGGGGAATTTTTGCGGAAATGGTGGAGGGCGGGGGAGGGAAGTAGTCGAATCGCGAAGAGGGTAAAAGTAAAGGAGGGAAATTGCTGCCGAGTAGGGGTCGTCGAGGGAAGGGCGATGGCGGTGGGGATGCGTGCTCGCCGAGGGAGTGCGTGTGGGAGGGACGGCGGCGGGTGTCTCCGAGGAGACGTGGCCGCGTGGAATGGCAGTAGGTGTGCGCCTGGGGTAGAAAGAGTTTCTGCTAACGCGACTGCGGCGATGCGATGGCCTTAAAATTAAATGTCTCAGCCATCTGCATGCGGAATGGCGGTCGCTGCGAATAAAAGACTTCCGTAATCGCAATGCGCGATGGGTTGGAAAAGAAGAGAGATTATGTGATCGAGCAATCATGCCCAGGAGGCTGTATCGTGTTTTTTTGGTGGATGTTGCCGAGGCACGTGTTGACTAAGCCGTATATGTTTATCCCCAAAATACGAATCAATGGCTGTCACATGAATATTTAACAACTATGTTTTTCCTAAGTGCTGTACCACTATGCAGCTTAAGTACG
Organism: Hetaerina americana; assembly: GCF_022747635.1. Classification (NCBI taxonomy): domain Eukaryota; kingdom Metazoa; phylum Arthropoda; class Insecta; order Odonata; family Calopterygidae; genus Hetaerina; species Hetaerina americana. The sequence continues at coordinate 18,353,757 of NW_027286069.1, read as the reverse complement.
TATTGGATTCGTGAAGTAACTTTCGGGATTAAGAATGATAAATCTTAAAATTCCTGTCGCTGAATTTTTCTTGATCCTAAGTAAACACGAAGACTGCATACCTCCATCGCAAAATAGGGATGAGTGCCATCGCCCTTTTCATCATTGTTAGGAAAAATATGAAGCGCTTGGTGATTGCATGAAATAGAGGGAACAGGTTTGATGAAGAAATATTTGTGCTGTATTCGAAATCGTCAGTAGATATAAAAACGAGTAATTAACTGTTTCCCATAATTAATAAATGGCTGAAAAAACGAATTAGGCACACTAAGGTTCATGTGAGATCGAAATGAAATGGACTGTGGAATGAAACAATGCACATTCTTTTGCGTCGAACTCTATGCATGAACTTGTTACTTCACCAGAAAAGAGGAAATAATATCTTTGCCTCGTTTACAATGAGTAGTAGTAGTATTTCGGGGAGGCGACCGACAGCTGAGGTAATTTGCGCCATAGGGGATGGACAGGAAAGGATGAAGGGTGGAGAGAAACCCGGCGTCGGCATTAGCCTACTCTTTACGAAAGGCGGCAAGGGGTCCGCACACTATATATTCACAATATATTCACAACTATAAGATATCTAGGGCCAATGTAAAGGAAGCATTTCAAAAAGCATTGAGCGAATTTAAAAGGTATACTTCAGCCGAAAATTCAAATAGAGTCTAAAAGCATATTGATTCTATGACAGGAATGGAATTCAAGGAAACAATTGAGCAACTAATACACTCAAAAACGACAAAAAGACAGAGTAACCAGCAGTTCAGATAAGGCTAACTTCCTTCCTTCACCACGTTCTCACGTAATGTCTTTTTTAGCCTACCTAATCCATTGATCCATTTAATGTTCAAAAATGAAATTTAACTAAGAGGAATAGAAGAGCAGCGGAAAACCATCAAGTCAAACAAAGCCTCTGGTCCAGATCATAAACCAGTGGGAATATATGATGAACTAACTTTGGAAATAGCACTGTTTCTAGAGAAGATATTAAAGAGGTCTCTGATAGATTACATAGCTTCCAATGACTGGAATATAGCTCATTTTAAAGCTATATTTCAAAGCGTTGGCGGGGAATGATCAAGTAATTACAGACTTATCTCTCTCATATCCATATCATGCATGTTTATGGTACATATAATTGTCAGTTTCATTATGAAGCACGTCGACAGCCAAACATTCTTATTGGTGAAAACCCAGCAAAGTTCCGAAAGATTTAATAATGCGAGATACAAATTGTATCATAGAGCAATGTTGCGACACATGATAATTAAAATTATATTAAATATAGTGTAGTGACACATTTTTAGGATAGAATTTTTCCCTCTCGAATGCCAATGTCGTCAAAAATATCGAAATGACAAGTGTAAAATGGGTTAAATATTTAAGATTTTACTCACATTAATTACCTATATTAACTAATATTTACGAGGTACCTCTCTTCAAATTCCTTCAGATGTTGAAGATGCAATGCCGCATCGCAATACGGTCGGAAATACCATGAACATAAATTAGAGAGATAAGTGTAGAACCTTCGGATTTCATTTCCTCCAAGAACAATAAGGTATTAGAATAATTCTAACCAACCACGCTACGAAAAAGTCATTTTCAAAAATCTAAGTGCCATTGAATGTGGTCATTATTTTATCTGACCCTTATTTTATTGATCTAATTGTTACTAGCAGCTCTTTTTGAATTCCAAGAGAAATGCTTTGCACTCATGTACCATATTGTATGTAGTTGAAGTTAAGATAACCACCAATACATGAACTGTCTTGCTTATTTATTGGTATAAGAGGTCTTTTCCAAAAGTATCGCGAATTTTGAACTTTCACGGGGGTCGAATATTTTATTTTCAATTTTTTGTGGCGTTAAGTTAGTACTTATGTCTCTCACGTATGCCGAAAAGTTCGGCGATTTTAAATGTTCAGTTAATAATTGACAGCTGTTTTCCTGGGACGTGTTTTCGCTTCTCTTCGATTTTTGCCTGTTCCAAAAAATGGATCAAAGAATCTGTATCAAAGTTTGTGTGAAAGACGAAATTAAGTGCGCGGACGCATTCCGAATGTTAACTGTGGCATATGGAGAAGCTACCTAGAACCGAAGCAACGTTTATTGGTGGCAAAAAATGTTCTCAGAGGGCCGTGAAGATGTGAACGACGAAGAGCGTGCTGGACGCCCGAGCACGTCAACAATAGAAAAAAAACATTCATGAAGTAAAGAAAAGAGTATTGGCCAATCGTCGAATCAGCGTTAGAGAAGTTGCTGAGGACCTAAACATATAGATTGGCTCTTGCCATTCAATTTTTACCAATGATTTGGGCATAACACGGGTCGCCGCGAAATTCGTACCAAAAATGCTCAATTTCGACCAATAACAGCAACGCATTAATATTGGTAATGAGGTGTCCGCGACGACCCAAATTTTATCCAGAGGGTCATAACTGGTGACGAATCATGAGTTTATGTTATGACGTGGAAACTAAAGCTCAATCATCCCAATGGAAGCTGCAGCACGAGCCAAGACCGAAAAAAGCGCACCAAGTTCGATCGAATGTAAAGTTTTGCTTATATTTTTCTTCGATTGCAGGGGCGTGGTGAATCATGAGTTCTTACCGCAGGATAGAACGGTAAATAAGGCATATGATCTGCAAGTTATGCGCAATTTGCGTGAATCAATCCGCCACAAACGCCCGGATTTGTAGAAGAACAAACTGGGCTTTTGCACCATGACAACGCCCCTGCTCACACATCGTTACCTGCGCGAATTTTTGGCCAAAAACAAAACACTAATGATGTCACAGCCACCGTATTCCCCAGATCTGGCACCCAGTGACTTTTTCTTGTTCCCGAAACTGAAGAGGCCCATGAAAGGACGACGCTACGCTACGATTGACGAGATAAAGACTGCATCGAAGGAGGAGCTGAACAAGATCACAAAAAATGATTTTTTAAGTGCTTCGAGGATCGGAAAAAACGTTGGCACAAGTGTATAATATCTAATAGGGAGTACTTTGAAGGGGAAAAAATATATAATTATGAATAAATAAATAATTTTTGAAAAAAACGAAAAACGTCGCGATACCTTTTGAACAGACCTCGTATAGAATTTAGGAATAAGTTAATTTTGATGTTGCAGGCTTAGTGAGGAATCATCCCCTGACACACACACTAGTGGTGGCTTGTAGTCCCACGCAGATATATACGAAACAACGATGAAGTACAATAGAGAAAAAATTGCCAGAAGAAAAATACAATAAATCATAAATAAATGAATAGAGTGGTAGTGAACTCAATAGGATGGGAGTGCTGAAAAACCAATCCTAAAAATTTTAGCTTCTGACACAATATTTCCTACACTGCAAATATGTATATTGGCTAAAAGGGCAATGCTACTTTTCTAAAAACATACTGATGGAATACCCATTGATAATTTTCGGACGAGCAATCATCATAGCACAGAAGATTGGCGGGCACGAGTGGAAATACACCCACGCAGCTCATTGATAATTTGAGAAGAAATAGTCTATAGTATTCCTTGACAATCAGAATCTTTACTTGGAGTATTTAAATTATAGAAAACATGAGGCCAAGTAGAAGTTAATGATCGGCTCTAGTATATTCACCAATGATAAATTCATCTACGTTTAGGAGCCATATACAAAAGCCAGTTTATGTCTCTTGTCTTTATTGACAGTTGTCACATGGATCCTATTTCCCAGGATTCCGAGAAATCCAAAAGTAAACTCTTTATTTTGATCAGGGATCTTTTTGAGTGTGTTCAGATATGGGAGGTCACTTTCTCTTTCTGATGAAGTGCCAGTGGCCTTGATGTGACCTCGGAAGAGGTCTCTAATTGTTCTTCAGCAATGCGACGGAAAAGGGGTGCGACTCCTATGAGGCGACCATTGGGTGATTATTTAACTTGAAAAATATCGATACAAAAACAACGCGTCTCATAGCGATTGAGCCAATACCTCCGTAGTTGTCATCTCAAGAAAACATTGTCCAATTCAACAACAGAAAAAATAACTTGACAGAGGATTGCAAATTTTATCATAGGGAATTATGATATATTGTATGACCGAGTTGTGAACAGAGAGGTCCAAAATTGTCAGCAAATAAAAGGTAAAATTGAAAAAAGGACACAGTTTGTACTCTCTACATATCTATCATATATAGAATGCAATTTTTTGACATCTAGGTGAAATGGGCGCCTAGGATTTGGAACGCGTGTTTTGTTTTATAATAAATACGATGCCTAGGTGACATCAGGGAGTTTATCTAATGATGCTGAAATGTGCCCTGTACATTGTAAAATTATCGAAGATTATAAACTCTTATTCATTGTACGATGCCTTTCCCCATATCACGCCGGAAACGTTTGAATAAAAATTAATGCAAATGGTTAATGTGAAGGGAAATGGGAACAGTATAGACTACTAGAGTGATATTTACCGAGTAATTTCTAAATATATTGAGGAAAATCAACTTGCAGTAGAGGTGATGACGAACACAAAATCAGGAAAAAGTCTTTGAAAATAAAAGATGTGACGAAGAGAATGTACCTGTTCGAGATACAAATACGAGTAAATCCAACAAATATTGTTATTCACGTGTATATACCGACAAGTACCATAACAAGAAGCTACAAAAAGGATTATGTTATTGTATAATTAGATAAAGGATGCAATTTGGGGATACCTATTAGAACAGATTCCAATATAAAGGCGGACAAGAACGAGGTGGTGAGTGAAAAGAGGGCCGATTGCAAAATAAGGGAGCACAGCTAAAAACACGGTTAAGAAATGGCCGGAGTACAAAATCTATAGTTTTTAAGGGGAAAGGGTTAACAGGTCACATATTTGTCACCATATCAAACATATTAATGCACGGAATATTTTGTGTGATACACGCAGACAGCCAATATAGTTATTGTTACACATAGGTTTAGTCATCAATTCGCGCAGTATACAGGGGTTGGACGCAGTATCGGATGGAAACTTATTTTTTACAAAATGCCACTTATTTGACTAATATCGGAAAAAGAATGGGTTAAATACAAATGAGAAATCCACTCGCATAATTGACATAACATTTATAAAATCAAGATCGGGTATTTATATAATGAGACAGCTTGCGGTAAAAGGGCAGCAAGGTATGGATGAAAATGTCTAAAACAAAGAAAGAATAAGATTTAGAGGAACAAAAAAAGGATTCACAAAATGAAAATTAAGAGTCATCAACGGCAGGAAAGACCGAAAAGAGAAATTTAGAAAGAAGGAAAGATAACAACCGACAAATAAATAAAAATCTAAGAAGAAAAAGTTACTATAACTAAGGCAACGTTGTGGAAAACAACGCGGTAATACTCGTATGGAGAAATTTAGATTCAAATTGAATTTAAGGACTGTACAAGAAAAAACTACTTTTCAGTATGTGCAAAAGGGATGAAAATGAAAATTATCAAGCAAAAGAGATTCAGAGAAGATGGAAAATATGCATGATAGAATTTTCTATGGTAAAAATGAAGAAACTAAGCACAAATAGCACAGTTAGTTATGGTAACGTCGAGTGTGATTTGGTAAAAGGTGAAGGGGGATTGAATAAGGAATATTAATCATTCTCAATTTCAAAATTTCACCAATTGATGAAAAATAGTTCATGAAGGCGTGGCCACACGTGTGGCATAAAATACGAGCAAAATAGCTTTGTGCTCAAATAAGAGGAAGATCTATTTTGGGCTCCATCATAGGATTTATAAGATAGCATATTAGCCCATGTAAGTTCCTTACGCAAATATAAATCTTAATTCTGAGTAAATAATTAAAATGAGAGTACGATAATATGGTTTTTATTTTGTTTAGGAATTTTGGTACAAATGATCCTGAGTATTTTTACCGGAAATGTGAAACGACTACTGAAGATAAGAATTACTTGGTTTTAAGATAGGGCACGTGTCACCACAGCAGTATCATTAACATAACAGAATATATTCTACAATTCAGTAAAAATGCCTTTGCTTGGTTCCTAAATTCCTTAATCACGTTCTTCGAAGTATAGTGCTCAAAGCAAAAGGGGTATTTCTGACCATGTGAGCATACACGATAGATAGCAGTCTTTTGATTAACGTCTTCATGAATGAGATTGTGCCGTTAGGGGGTTCGGAGGACAGCGATAAAGATGAGCAGTGACAGGTAAAGGCCTAACACCAGGTTTTCCCCTATGCTCTTTTAACTTATGAGTTTAGGTGAAAAATATAACGAAAGATGCATTGGAAGGAATACAGGTTTAAAATAGTAGTTTAAAATAACAATAGAGGCGGAATTTGTTAATGAACTTTTAAAAGTAAGAAATTTTCAGTTATGAAATATGAATAGGAATTCGAAGTTTTTACTGAATGAAACTCATGAAAGGTAATTAATGAATTGAACATAAATACATAATTAGTGAAGAGCATCACTGAATGATATCCTTTTGGGAAGAGGGTGAACATAGTTCGATGGATTTTAAGAATTCGATTAATTTAGATGAAATAATTGGGATTGGGAGGGTCAGGGGAAGAAGTACTATACAAGTATACTTATGTTTTGGGAAGCATGTCAACAAAAAGAAATAATAGAGATTTTGATAAGCTATGAGGTAGCAAAAGGAATAATTTAATAGTTGGACAAAAGAAAAAACTATTTTGGGCAGCATAGAGAGGAGTAGAAGAAGGAGTTTATATGAAAAATACGCAAGAAAAAAATTTCTGTTCAGCAGGATTCTGTGAAGTCGAAGACAAGGTTTAATAATATTTTCCAAAATTAATCTTCTCTCGGTAGTTATGTTGATTGTTCTAACTGTCATTAGTCACATTACCACATGAAACTTCAACGTTAGGGAATGTAAAGTTTCACGAAACAATGTGAAAGAAGATCTATAACTAAGACGAAATTTTATAAAACGCGATTAATAACAACTCCAATACTTCCAGTGCATGCAATGCGTCGTCATGGTACGCACGTGATTTAAAATATCAAGGTCTTAGGGACCCATAAAAAACATTTATCAAAAGAAAAAATTAATCAGAAGGAATTTCCAAAAAGAGAAATAAGAAAGTAAAAGATAAACAGCAAAAATCACCTTATCCTTAAGTCAGCTCGGGATGAAAAAGGATATATGGCCTCCTAATAAGGAAGAGGGAGTATACTTCAATGCAGAACTTGAGCACTAATTTGTAGAGGTTGAATATGCGCATATAAAAACAGTGCAAGTGGTCCAGACCTGATGTTTACTGATGTAGCTATCATAACATTCATTTTTTTTTCTTTCAGCATATCACGAAGAACTATATCATTTCTTTGCATTATTTAAGTATCACCCATTTCACAATGTTAGGTGGTTGAAAAACCAAAGCACATTATAAAGCATTACTTCTATTCACCTAGGAACTTCATGTGACCCACGCAGGTCGGAAGAACACATCTACAATTCAATGGCAACACACTTAATCCTAAACACGGGCAAATGACCTGTGCTCTTGGAAAAGTGGCAATCTGGTCTGCATTCCCTTCGCAGGATCTTAAACCCTCCCCCTTCTTCTATCCAATATCACCGGGACGACGTATAGGGCGCCAATCAGACGAAGGCGGGAGAGACAATCCCCTCATCCCAGCCGCGTCGCTGGCCAAGCGAGACTAGTTTACGCGCGGCCTCAGACAGTAGACAGAGGGGCGAGAGGGGGGACCTTATGAAGGTTTCCAGTCGGAATCCTAGCTCCCCCTACTCCCCCCCACTTTGCCCCCTTCCGCTGCGGGGACTCAGACCGGAAGGATAATCCGATACAAACCGCAAACAAAGCCTTTGTTCTCAGACACCTCCGGCGTGGAGGGGAGCGAGCGTGGTGTTGACCGGCGAATCCGTTGCTAGCCGCCTCGCGGCTACACACACGAGGCTTATCCTTCGCGGCGATGTGTCCGTCAAGGCGGAAGCGGTTTATCCTTCCGTCCCCGCTCCTCGCACTGCCAACCCTCCCGTCCGTCCTCCCCTCGCACACCTTAACACCACCCTTCTCACAAACCCCCCGCTCGCTGCCTCTCCCTCGCGGCCTACGCCCCGAGATCCGTCATCGCCACCCCACCGAAGTTCGTCCCATTCCCCCCCACTGCTTCAGTCGGAACGGAAAGAGAGATATCCTCCCCTTTTAGCAGTAGGGATAATCCTTTGTGTAACCTCTCGCGAGGGACGGCTTGTGATGGAAGCAGGGTGAGAGGGGATCATTCGGTGCGGAGACACGCATACAATCACATATGATAATTTGGAATTAGGTCTGGCGGAGACACATGTTGTGAGATCGGGAAAAGGAGACTCGGAAAGGGATTCAGGCAAATCGCGAGTGTTTAGGCCGTCAAGGGAAGAACCCTCTCTTCCCCATTCCATTCTTCTCGCATGTAAAACGATGTTCACAGTTTGTTATACCTACCGGTGTCTGTCCTAATGGTAATGGCGGAAGGTAAATGCTAATTTCGCCGCTTCGTCAAACCTACAGAAAAGGTGAAGAAGACTATAATCATGAAGCAGGTGGTTTAACCGTGAGTTTGGTAGAGAAAGGATTATTGGAGGACATTTCAAATATCCCAAGTAGTCCGTATCTATAGGTATCCAAATTTTCAATAATATGCTCCGATTGAGAGATTTAACTTTGGTATTTTAAATGATATTAATTGAATGCCATCGGGATTTTTTGCGCAAATATAATTTCTGCCAAGAATGCCTGAATTTTTAGTTGTTTACCGGAAATATTATTGAGAGACAGAATAAAAATTAATATCCATGGATGTTTCATATTTGATGTTTTTAAATCTCCGATTTTTATGACTAGTTGGATTTACTAAATGATAAACGTAAAATATAGGGCAGTAAATAAATACTTCATGCTGAAGCCTTCAGGATATGCTTTATGTATCACAGCGAAAAAATAGTTTTGCCATGCCTTCTTTGAAATTTTTATTTTATGCCTTCTTTTTGAACATTTACAATTTTTTATTTTCAATCACCAGCAACCACGGATTGTAATAATCACTACGACTTTTTGATTACCAATCAGAAATTAAATTAAAGCAAATAATTTTTTTTTTCAATTTAAGAAATAAGGCATCTCTAAACATAGTGTTTGATGTTGATGCGAGAGGAGTAATGTCAATCAAATTTCGTGTTCATACCAAAAACCATCAGCACAAATGCGGAGTGTAACGCAATTATCCCAGCTACTTGTGTATTGACGATCATAGCATAATAGAATAATGTACTGAAAAATGAGGAGAAAAGCAAAAGAGTGGGGACCAATTTGGATTTTAAATCAGTTAAGGAGCAAGATAAGATATACTTACACTAAGAGTCTCCGTAGAGAACATAATACAGAACTATTAACCGGTCTTCTTTACATTTTGGGATCTGAAGACATATTTCTAGGATATCGACTGCCACAGTGCCTATTCGAAACGAATGATATTGAAATCAACTTTTGAAAGACAATTGATTAAAACTCTAAATCGAGAGCAGGTGGCAGAGAATGAAGGTGGTGAAAGAAAATAACTAAAATAAATAGGCAGTAAAGGGGCATTATTGCTCTCGATCTTCAATAGCTATTATTCTGAAAAGGCAATGAATGAGAACAAATAAACGATATAAGGTTGTATACATATGCTCGAAGTAATGATTAGATTAACTGCGATTTGGCTTACCTTATTTGATAATCATATTTCCTACTTGACTACACTCCAATACTTTAGTTTTAATTTTATTTACAATGATGCTTTGCTTTTTGTTCCCGTTAGGTCTTCTTTCCTTCCTGAAAGAAAGGCTACAGTTTCTTGCATAGATTTTCTTACTGTGAAAAAAGAAGTAAGGAGTTTATAGATGGAGGAAAAAAGAGTGACAAAAGTATGCAGAGTAGTGATGGAGGAGGAGGATTTCTACCTAAACAAACTAATCCCAGTGGAAATAGCATGTTTAGACTCAAGAAATCTAGAAAAGGAAGTTAATTAAGACTCATTCATACACTCCACTAGGGTTGCGAGTCACAGAATTTGAGGGCAGCTGAAAAACCAGATACAAATGAATGGAATAAGGTTTGTGCAGTAGAATGCATCAAGTAGGATGAATAGGTAAAGCAACAAATTAAGGAGTATAGTATATCCGAGAGTGGAAGAAAAGTGAAGTTTGCAGGAGAAAAGTAAAACAAAAGCATGGGAGAGCTACTTGACAGCTTGGTGAGATATTACAGCAAAAGTCTATAATTGAAAGAACCATAGAGGCGAAGAGGAAGACTAATTATGATTACGGAAAAGCAGATCATGGAATATGTCAGCGGAAAAAACTCTTTAGGAACAGAAATACTTGTATTGGCTGTGACGGTCTAGTTAGAAGATCTACGAAAGCCAATCTCCGGAATTAATATCTGTGATGTTAATGAAACTTCCAACTATAGGAATTTCAATGAAAACAACACGAAAACATAATATAAATGACAAAATGGTCTTTAATATTCTCCTCCTGCTACAACTAACACCGTTTTGATCTATTCATTTATTTCATCTACTCTTAATAGGTAATCAACCAATTAACGGTACTTTTGGATGGTCGCTAACAACTATTATGCATTGCATTTCCCAATGAGACTTCCTCTTGTTTTCCCAATATTATTTTTTATTCAGGTTTCCAATACATTCTACCCATCTTGTCCATCTTCCTTCTGCATGTATACACGTTATTTGATACGTTTTCAACGCATAATTTTCCCTTTTTCCATCCTCTCCCACATACTCCCCCCATTATTCACCCTTCATTATTATCATTACTCCCATTATCATTCGCCCTTCCCACCTGCTGCGTGAAGCCCATGCAACGCATGTTTTTAGTGAATCGTAGGGTATTTATGTCAATATCGTTCTTCAAACCGTTCTCTTCCATCCTCTCCCCCACTTATCTCACATCCTTCCTTCTATTACACCCCACTACCTCTCAATATTTCCTCCAACCATTTTTCTCACTTTCATAAGTTTTTTATAAGTGTCTTAGAGCGTTGGAATTTTATAATTACATTAGGTGAAAATCTTAAGAAATAATATCTTTCATAATCATCATTACGGATTACCAACCCGAGGATTGATTTGTGACAGCTTTCCAAACCGTCCTGTTTTCTGCCAGTCGCTTCATTCCTTCATAGTCCCTTCCACTAACTTTTTTCGTTATTTGATGCTCCATGCATCCATGGACTTCTTCTGCAATATTTTCCCTCTATTTTTTCTTCATCAAGTTATCTTTTCTCAGGATATGTTCAAGTAATTTCCCTCTTCTCATTGCAAGTACCCTCCCTAAAGCTTTTCTCTTCACCCGTCCTTCAAAATATTTTTTTTATTTTTATACTCTATGTATACATTTTATTTATACCATTTTTCTGTAACACCACGATTTTATCACCTCCAATCTTCTTTTCTGCTTCTTACCTTATCACCCAAGTCCAACATTATTGGAGAAAAATACTTCGTTTATGCCTAAGTTTTAATAAATTGCATCCTTAAGGGTAGGGGTCATTACTTAAGCTCAATGCCTTAATGGTTAGATGGTAGAAGAGACTCCATATTTTCATACTCGCCCAAATATAAAATCTATTCTTATGTTCTTGCTAGTACTATTTTCCACTAGTAGTTTTTCTTATAACAGAAAACTTTCTTCGCCATTTCTGTTTTACCTACTATAACCCTTTTGCTTCTTCAATTCCTAGTGTTTTTACCACCCTATTAGCAAAACGCACCCTTTTTTCTTTCCTTAGTCTTATTTGGCTAATATCTTCCCTAATTCGACAGCAGACCTTAGTTTTATTCTTGTTGTCTTGAGTATTTCCTTTTTCTATTTGCTTTCTAATATCCCCACTTTGGCTATTAAGTATTCTTTTCAGATTTTCTTTCTTTTCTACCAGTTTTTGTAAATCGCACCATACTCGAGTTTGGCAAGGTTTCCAAACTAATTTATATATTTTAACTTCTTCCGCGTTTTTACCACATTTAATAACTGACAACTGTTCTCCAAGCATTGCATTTACCAATCTCTTGTCCCTAAAGAGTATTTCTACTTATTTTAGGATCCGTAGCATTATATTCCAGTTTAGGCTGTCAAAGACTTTCTCCAGACCAATGAATGCGCTATGGATCAATTAACCACTCTGTATCTTCCTTTCTACGAGTCTCAGTGCAAGAATACCTTTTCTTTGCCCTCTGCTTTTAATTTAAGTTTATCGTTTCTTTAATACTTGTAAGCTATCGCTTTCTCCTTTAGTATTCGTTGACGTATTATTCTTTCCATAAACTTAATGCATATCTTTTATAAAAGGGGGAGAATTAAGCTCTATGGAAGTGTGCACAGTACAAATATCTAATTTTGTCTCATAATCATCTCCTTCTGTTAAAGCATTTTTACCTTCAGCGCAAACATATGCCTCGGTTTGTACGACAGTAAAATAAATAAGAGAACTACGAAAGTTATGGTCTCAAATAGAGTGCTCACAAAGGAAGAGTTTACATATATTAAGGCTTACTCCCTTTCCAAAAACGAAGATGGTGGAATACTGTGTGATTTTGTGAACACTTTTCAGGAAATTGGAGTTAGAGTAATGTGGTAGTTTTAATCGGTGGCTTTCCCAAATTAAGGGCTATGGGTAATAGTATAGGTTAACAACAAGACATTTTCTTGACAAAAATCATGCCTTCGAAGTTCTTCCCCTTCCCAGTCTTCCCTTTCCGTCTTCTCGGCCAAACCAGGATTTATTTCTATACAGCTAATGCATGGGAACTGTTAAAAAGTGTTGCTTCTATTTTACCGAGATTTGTGTGAGTTTGTGAACAAAGTTACAAAATTCAATCATGAGACACTAATTGAATCGTTCCACCCATTCATAGCAATGCCAATGCAATTTCTAAATAAATAACAATTAAATGAATATTTATTATCTTAAACAATATTCTTAGAAAAATTAAATGATATAGATTGATTTTAATTGAATTAATTTAATGTGATTGATAGCGACTTATTTAAGTAAATACAATTATTTCTAAGTTTCTTACACTTCGGTTCCTCTGACGCATCGGAGATCTTCACTAAAGCGACATATCGTCTTTCAAATCCAAATTCTTCTTAAATAAAAATCATTTTTCAATCCAAATAAAATTTAAAACTGGAAATTTTAATCCATTAAAATGAAAACTTGATTCGAAATAATTCACTGACCGATTTCTTCAATGTATATTTCTCCATACGCAAAACGCTTTCCGGTAGATTGGACAGTGATGTTTGCTTCAAAATACAGGCTTAACTCACAGCAACTGTGAAATAGGTTTTCTGCTTCTAGAGTCGCACTTCACAGAAAGTAATTGAGTGGTAGTGTGTTTTTCCTGGTCGATAAAAGCCAAATCCATTAGTTTGAAATGGTTTCGAGTAGTTTCCAAATGGGTTTCTGCTTGCGATTGTTGATCCAAGAGGATCCGGGGCGCCGGTCGAGACTTTCGGCTGTCATGACTTGATTAAAATCCAGGCAATAACAACAAACGAATACTCACTATAACATACATTTTGGGTGCAGTTTTTTCATGCGCACTTTAATTTTAGCCGATGCAAATTAGGTTATTAAAAAAAATCCTCACCAGAATCGAGCCAAGGCGATTGTGCTTACTTGTTCACTGGTTAATTTTGAACAATAAGAATCACAGGGAAAACTTTGATATATAGCTGACAATTTGAAAATATCGAAACTATTTAAATTGGAAAAAATGAAACCGTTTTAATTATTTATAATTTTTAATGTATTTTAAAGACCAATACATCGGTTGGATGAATAGTATCAGTATGAAACGACTTTTCATAATGGAGTGAGGCTTAATTCTTCCTGTAAATTATTATTTTATGTGAAACACTATAAATAGCTCGGTATAAAGTAACATCTCAAAGATTTTAAAGCAATATATATCTTTCTGTGTCTTTTCATATATTCTTTAAAAACATTATGAGTAGCTCGATATAAAGTAACATTTTAAAGTTTCTAAAGCAATATATGATTACGTTCTCTTTTATACATTACTTAAACTTGAACAAATCTGAGAGAAGGGTTATAACAGAAGTCTTCATTCACATTATTTTCTCTGCGACATGTATTTTGGCTGATCAAGGGTTAGTGAACCAGTCAGTCGAAGGTTTGCCATCAATATTTAGCACATTTTAAATTCCAAGTTGTAGGTATGGGGTGATAAACGATCATAATTAAGGAAAGGTAACCAGATTCTCAAGAATTATGAAAACTAAGATACACATTGAAGTTGTGGGACATTGAGTAGAATACGCAGAAAATTACATTTATTTAGGAAACGTTTTAGAGGAAGGTGGGTATGGAAGTAGGACATTAAAAGACGAAATGAATTTGGTAGCTCGTACAAAGAGACGGTAGTTAATGACAGGAAACTTAAGTAACTATGCAAAGAGAAGAATAATGAAAACTTTAATATGGAGGGTATTATTTCATTGGCCATAACATTGAGTACTGAGGCAGTAGGATAAGTGTCAATTTGGGGCCTTTGAGCGTTTAGTATGGAGGAAGAATGGGGAAAACAACATGGAAGGATAGGAAAAAACGATCAAGTACGGTAGACAGGGTAAAAGGGAAAGTTGGAAGATGGCTGTTCGGAGATATTCGAAGAAGACGGGAGAAGTGTACATAGGAGATACTTAGAGGCAATGGGATGATGAAGACAGATTAAGGGTGGCAGAATATATGCAGCGCTAAATAATGAGTTATTAATACATGTATCGTATGCAGTTTGGGGTGTACGGACATTTTGTGTCATTTTAGGTGAGGTTTAGGGGCAAAATAGTGTGTAGAGTCTGGGTCCATCAGAAATCCATCACAAGACGATAGACTACAGCTAAAAAAAAATACGATTTAAATTTCAAAGATTTTGAATAGTAACCTCCACTCCCATAGATCTCTCCAGAAATGTTATCATTAGCAGCTTGTTCAAACTTTCGTAGGCTGCGAGACAGCTATATAGCAAAATGTTAACCGATATGTCAAAAAAAGTAGAGAGATTAAATGCAGAACAGATAGATGTAAGATGCCATTGTTTTCACAAGCGATAAGGGATCAAAATAACCTTTCCGTCCGTAGTAGGTGTGAAAATATTCGGGTCAAAATTAGTCTGGTGTGTATTCACCCCCTGCCACACACCCTAACGGAGGCTTTCATGGTGTTAAAAAATAAAAAAATCGAAGGGCATTTAGCGTCTTCAATATTCTTATAAGAATACATTATTCTTCTTTTATCTCAGCTTTTCATACAATAATTCACAAACTACAAGCAGCAGTAGCTGATGCATTGCTGCTACCATCTGTGGACAAATGTATAAATAATTACACATAGAAGCAGTTTAAATCAGCTTTACATAAGATTTTAGCAAGCAACCTACATTAGATATTGAAACTAAACTGTATTTACATCCCTTTTTTACATCATAAATATGCATCTACAGTGCTAAAAACTTTATATTGTTCCCAGGGGAATTTAGGAATTTTTGGAAATACCCGAAAAATATTACGAAAATGTTGAAAGCAGGTAGCAGACATTCAAGCCCAAAAACACATGGCATAAATTGGGAAAAATAGGAATTATAATGAATGAATGCCGAGATATTATTTACTTCGGGAAGGTATTTCATTTCATTGAATCACTTCACTACAAAATAAATGTCCACAGAATTGGAATTTTCTGCAAAAACTCAAATTTTTACGTTTTACTACGAATTTCTCATCACAAAAACACTGTCACATTAAGGTAATTGAGAATTTTGCGTTTCCTCGTTTCAACTGCACCGTAAAAGGCGCATCTTCAATATTCCAAGTCAATATGATACAGCGGCATAGACCTGGCACTTATGTGGTCGTAGTATGAGGGAAAGGGCAGGAAGCAAATTTTGTTAATAACGAACTCGATCCACATTTCCTTTGCCCTGTTCATATCAGCGCCACGGCTATTCGTCCATTTATTCTCCTCGTAACAGTTAAACTACATTAGATTAAATATGGAGATATTTCCCTCCTCCGGCGGTGGGTGAATGATGAGCTAGGGAAAAGTCCCAAAGAGTGTTAGGCGTAAAACTATCACACTGTACACGCAGCACGTCCAAGTTGGCGTTCGCTGGCGGGCAGGGGGGGAATGTGGAGAAAGGCAGGGTTACAGTTCGAAAAGAGAGGAGAAGGTTAAGGAGTGGATTTTATTTTTCGGGAGTGCGAGGTGGGGAGGGAGGAAATTGTCGGAAGGGCGTCCCCCCATAGTCTTTAGTATATATGCACGAGCATTGGTTGGGGACAAGTGGGGAATGGTGGATGAGGGGGACGAGGCGTGGTGAGGAATGGTAGTAGGGTGGGGGCGTCCTGTTAGCACAGAGAGAGGGAGTGAGAGGAGGGTGGGAGAGTGAATATAGTGCTTGGGCCATTCATCACCGGGACCTGTTTATGAAGCCACTTTATGGGAGATGGGTGACTGCGAATAGGGGAGGCGGGAGAATTCCCCGGGAAGGGGTGAGGAAGTACAGGCGTAGGGGGAGAGGTGGAAGCGAATATCCAGCCGGTGGGCCCGGGAACGGGAGAGGAGAGAGGGGTCGGTTGGCATGCACAGGCGTGGAGGGGAGTCGGGCGACGGGGAGGGAGGGCACGAAGGTGGATGTGGCTGCGACGGTACGGAATCGGTGGGTAGGGACACGGAGCGAGGAGACAGAGGGATGGAAGGAAGATGCTGTATACGCCCGTTGCCCTTCCTTCCCTTCTCCCCTCATCGTCGCTCGAATCCCTCTCTATCCCTCTCCTTCTGATACATCCCTCTCTCTCAGCCCTTCTTTCCCTCCCGTCCGACTAGACTCCCCCACGTTTTTTTCTTGAAGCTCGCGACACGAAACTTTTGCATTATTTCTTTCCCTGTAATCTTCAAATTCTTTGGAGACGAATCTTGAAGAGAAGTTTTGAAATTTCTTCAAAAATTCGACGAGTTCTTTCCCTCCTCCTTTTTCCACCACTTATCTGGGTTAAATCACAAGGTTTTGACTATTGTCACTTCAGCAATCATAAGGACCGTAGAATTTCAGCTAACTGGGGTTCTTCCGGAGGATTGATCTTGACGATTCTTTTTTGCAGACCACAATTTGCAATCTTCTCGCATTAGCATGAAATTGGGGTTCTTTTGGCCTCACGTCAACATTAATAAAATGTGAAAATGCCACATGAAGGGCTCACTGTAAATGTCCAGAAAAAATATGCCACCTGTGTTCAAAGTGGATATTTTTATTCATCTACATAATATCCCGCAAGCCGCTGCAAGGGCGTGTGGCGGGGGGGGGCTTATTCTTAGCTCAAGTCAAAAAAATATGGAACTAAGCTTAATCTATGAATGTTTTCATAGTCAAAACCTTCCAGATTAATATCACCATTTAAATTCAGACGGGAAGATCAGAGGAATGTGTTAAATCATTAGGTACACTCGGTGGATTGCATTGAAGTGGCACATAAAGGACATTTGAATTTTACCAGTAATAGTTGATTTGTGGCAGTATGTTGCTAAAGCTAAATCAAAATTTCTTTGCTTCACATTTACAAAATATTACTGCATATCGTACTTCAAACTATATCTGAGTATTATATACTATTATTTACATAGCGCCGAACGAAGAACTGAGCTTTGACACGCATTCTCTCTCCTCGTCTTCCCTTTCTTTAGGTTCCCAATTCATATTCATCTCTTTCCTCTTTCACCCATCCTTTTATTCCTTTCCCGCTTGCTCTCTCCATCCCGTTGCTAACGCTCCTCCCCTCTTCCCCGAGATGCCTAACAAATTCCTCCCTCGCCGTTCCCGGCACGGCCGTCACCCTCCTCCTCCCTCCGCCCGGGGTTTCATTACCCTCGACGAAGAGACACCGCACCGATGACTCCCTCCCTCGTCCTCCAAAATCCGTTCGAATCTCGGCTGGGGCCGGAATGGAATTTTTAATTACGTGATCCCGACACCGCATGGCATCACGGTCTCCCTCGCACCCGCCCACCCCCGCCCTTCTCACGCTAGTCTCACCCCCCTCTCTCTACCCCTCCCTTCGTCCGCATAACCTCCATTCCCTCACATTCCCAGAAATCCATATATCTTAGCAAAATATTGCCACCGACATCCATCTGGCCCATTCATCACTCCTTTATTTCACAAAAAGATTTAGCCTTTAGGCGTATAACCTATGGTGAAAGGGAGTATTTCAGCGTTACAATTGAAATTAACTGCCTACGAAGCACACTATTAGTCTCTATTTTAGATCCAAGATAGTGTTTTTTTGGACCCGGCAAAAAAAAACCTGGCATACCGGAAGCGTGATTGCATCCAAGGATTTAGCCGAATTTAATGTTGAGAATGAATCATTTTGTCGTGCATAACATACTTGGCGCACCGCCGCGAAGGAGATAAATATTTTCTGCAATTCACATTATAACTTCTCTCCTATATTATTTCACATTATTTTTAGCTTCCCAGGCAAATCAAAGACGTTTGATGACATAAATTGGTTAAAATTTCTTGAGTAACAGCATTTATAATCATATTCGCAATCAATTAAAACTTTAATTATAATATAGATAAATGTATAATAATATGCATAATATTATTAACAATAATATACAAAAATGTTGGAGGAATTCACAAAAGGAAAGTGCCCTTTAATTCCGAATGATATAACATGTAATTTATAAAAAAACTTAAAACACGAATTATTGCATTACTGTTGTTGAGGGTATTTTTGCTAAAAAATTACATAAAAGATTATTTCTAAAAACAAAGAAGATAAAAATGCATAACAATACATTACGCAGATTTTCTCAGGATTCAAGCTTCACAACTACGTAACTGGATGAAAATCGAATGCTTCACTTATACCAAATGCTCCAGCAACAAATTAAAAAGCAGGATAAGGGGGGCTTATTGATACATATTAGGAAATATAGCTCCTTGTATGTTGTTTATATCTTATAAATAACTTAAACACTGATACAGAGTACGAAATTTGATGTTGATTGTTAGTTAACATTAAAAACAGCTCTTCGTATGATATTTATGTTTCACCACTTGCTATTTAGTTCGCCTCACTATATTGCACTCATAAGGTTATATTTTCTCTTAAAATTTGACACTGCTTGAATTATAAACTTTTGGATATGTCCAATTCTGATAGCACATTCTTACGAGGAACTAATGATTGCGTTGGAAAGAGAATATTCACTAAGGAAACTGCATCAGATCATACTTTGATATAATTTTATTTTTATGAAATACGAATTCATAAATTTATAAGCTAAATATTATTTATAGTCCACAACCCAGTTTTGAAGTTAAATTTGCAAACTAAAACTGATTAAGTCTCGAAAATTGAGTTCAGAAATATAAAATTTGAATAAAACCGAAGAGTTGCAGGTAATTTTTCAATAATGAAAAAAAACTTCCATAAAGCCGATGAAGTTTTTTTTTCTCTAAAGCCGTATGTTACACTTAAGTTTTCCTGTTAAGTTACACTTCACGGGAAAAAACAAAACACCTTAACCTCTGTATCGTAATTATAAACCTATACCTACTCCCTGAACCCGTCTCTTCATTTCCCAACGGCAATGAACCAAACTCATTAAGTATATCCAAGTACTGGAGAGTGTCAGTTGAGGTTCCTTCGGAGTTCAATATACATTTCTCCACTACCTTTTTATCTTCCCATGCGTTTTCTCTTACTCTTCGCGATTCCTTAACTCCGGACCAGACCCGACGAACTCCCAAATAAACACCCGAGGGACGAACAAATATGGATGAGCGCATCGACAAAGAAACGACCAATCCTCCAACCCTTTTCATAACGTCCCTCTTCTCCAATTGGTCACGAAAAACATGATCCCCTCCTCAGCCCATCTCCCTCCGCCGCCTCCTCGAAACTCTCTTCTCCTCCCCACCCCACGCACTCAAAATCCCACCCTCGCGAGTGATTAACCGTGTGAAATCAGTCCTCGAAATTAAATCCCGGATTCCGGGGACCCAGATTATTACATAGTTCAGGTTCATAAATAGCGAGAGGACGACAGGGACAGCGTGGACCGGGAAGGGGAGAAGTAATGGCCCGTGCTAGGGTGGGGGATGAATGTGTGTGGTGAGTGTGTTCGGGAGAAGGGGTAGATGGGACGAAAGGATGGCTGTGTGGGGCAAAGAGGGGTGGAAATGGGTGGGAAGAGGGTTGGTAAAGGGGGTGAAGGGAGAGAGGAGGAGAGTGCGGGAGGGTGTGTTGTGGGAGGCTGGTACCATAGGGCTGCTGTACAATTTTCGAATTCGAGCATCGTAGTGGGATGTAAATTGAATGACGCAAAGTGCCGACTTTTATAACAATGGATATAGACAGAGAGGCGCTTCGTATCGTACATCATAATCGCATCATCATCGCTTTTACGTTTTCATACCGCATTCAATAAAAGTCTCTGCGATTTGATGATATTTGACATTAAATCACGATCTTACATTAGATTGACTACGTATTTGGAGTTTTGGGTTCTCCCCATCTGTTGTACAGTATTTAAGTTATTGCATTCGACGATATTCCTCAATGTGCTCTTTCACCTCATTACTAATGATAACACTCTAATTTTGATAGTGAGAGAATGTTCCAAGGGTGCAAATCGCTTGGATTGCACAACGCCCATGCACTAGGCAGGACCCGAACCCATGGCCTGATGGGTTGGTCACACTACAGAACAACCCAGGCGATATCGCATTCAATACATCACCAGACGCTAGTTGGGAAAATGAGTGAGGGGAGAATTGGGTAGGGGTCTCCGGAAGATTCCGAAAGCAAAGAGAAGAAGCGGGGGCAATAGAGACGAGGGCGAGGGAGGGTCTGGAAGGAGAGCTCTGGATAAGAGAGAGGATGGCAGACGTCTCTTAACTGGTTGCTGCTGAATTTTTGGGGTTGGGGAGGAGTGGGAGGGTTTTCGGGCTGTGGAAGGGTGTGGTTGTGGACCGAGTGGGGTGGTGGGAAGAGCAGGGAACGAGGGGGATTTATGTGCTCTCGGCGTCGGTGGCAAATTGTGTAGTGGGGAGTAGCGAGAAGGGTGGCAGAAGGCCCCGTTCCGAATGGGGATGATGGTCGATGGAAACGGGAAAGGTTGTGTGGATGGGTGGGAAAAATGTGAATAAGTGGAATGAGGGAGTATTGAAGAAGCAGCATTTGTACTGCGGATAGCTATCGACGGACGATGGCGTCGAAATAAAATTTGCAATATTGAATAAACTTCGGTTTTTTTAATTGATCGATAGTTTTGACGATTGCTGGTGGGCAATATTACGTAAAATTAAGCAATCAAACAACAGAATAATTGAAAATTCTATATTTGCCATGTACAGGTATTGACCTCAAGGATATTCATTGTGACCGAAGTTCAATTTGAATGATTAAGACAAAATCCATCAATTAAAAAAATAATTAGACTGGAATTATTTTTTGCTGATTTTTGAACCAACAGGGACAATAACATTTAATACGGAGATTTTCTAAAAGCTTGCTATTTTACGTGGTCGTCGTGCTCAAGTTTCCCAGATTTTAAGTGATGATAAAGATTTCGATGGTAAATTTCTATCCTAATGTTTAGCCCTTATGCGTTACTTGTAATGCATTGTTTCCAATCAGGAATGGAAGAAAGAAAGGAATATTCTGATGATGTTATGAGAGATTCCGTTCACAAGGAAACTTAGGTGACCAGTATTTTTTACCATTGTTCTACTATACCACTACTGAGACGAACGAAACCGCTTCAGTTTAATGGAACTTAAAGAATAGTTGTGAAATTGGAGCGGGAAAATAAAGAAAAATATGGAATGAAACTAAAAAATCAAGACATTTTACAGAGGAAACAGCCATGTAAATCATCTCGTATATTAAGAAGGGAGACAAATACTCCATTGTCAGCCGTACCAACTGAATGGCCGCGCAGAAAATTTTCCATTATTTCCGCACTTCAGAGAATAGAGAACTATATTACCATAAAACGTTCCAGGGAATCAAACTGAAACAATCCAGAATAATGAAAGAAGATATTTCGAGCCCTGTACCAGGTCACGATGGCTTCAAAGGACCATCCTGCCGAGTCATCTCTTAAAAAAAACGGAGATCTTTCATACAGAGGTCCTGAGTAACCATGGAAAAATTGAGGCATAGTGTCACTGAGATATTTCATTTTACGGAAAGAAAATGTCTTTCGAAAAACATACTATATTTTTAGTATGTTTTAATATACTGAAATTTCGATAGAACGCTAAATATATAGTTAAGATTTATTGCCAAACTTCTTCCAATATTTCCACATTTATCTGATCTCAAATTTTCAAAATCTAGGTACTTCTAAATTTTAAATTACATATTTTTGAACTAATTGTGCTCATCAGAGATCCTAAAACGAGCCCCCGATGCGTATATTCTCATTTTAATTAGAATAACAGGCACGAGGCAATAGAACAACACTAAATAGTATTTTTTTTCAAATACTTGGAGATTCACCCCTTTTTAACAGGTTCTACATTAATACAAAAACATGCTAATTAATTACCTCGCTCGAAAATATCAACTTCTATATTGGTTCAGGAAATCAATTATTTTAATTGATTTGGGTTTCGTTGTGTTTATAATACTATAGATTGTTAAAACCGATGCACATACATTTTTTTTTAATCCTACAAATTTTGAGCGGAATGAATCGCCTTAATTTTGTTCAACTGACCGTGATTGAATTAATGATATGAAATCATTTGTTTGGGCTGGAGGCGTTCCCACAGATTCTCCCGTCGAACTCATTTCAATTTTAAGCAAATAAAATTAATTTAGCAGAATATCATTCCGAATTCGACGAACCAAATTGATAAAAATGTCAGACTAAACATTTTCATGCGCATTATCTCACCATTTGTTCGGAATTACGTCGTGATTATGGCAATTACGAGTTATTTTTGTCCTCACTATCTTCTCTATAGTCTTTCAGTGTGGTAGACCAGAGTAATTTGAACATGAAAGCGATATAAAATCACGATTTCGAATTTTTTCTAATTACGGGCAAATGAACTGCGAAAATGAGTTCATTTAACAAAATTAAGTAATGAAAAAACAGTTAAAAGACTAAAAATCGAGTTTAATACTATTAAATTGAAATTAAAATGGAAGAATCTATAAAAAATTTTCCTTGTCATTCAAATTTAATTCGCGTAGCACAAATTACCATATTCTTAGATTGTTCTTAGAGAAGTACAAAAATCTTGCAAAATAAACATTTTTTAAAGTTTTTTTTTAATTATTCGTCAGTTTTATGTTTCATATCTCACATTTTAGCATCAATAGTCTGCCCTTGTCTGTAGTAATTTGAATTCATAGTTTAATATACATAAAAATACAGCATACATGAGAAAAACAAATATTATTTCCCAAGTATTATCATTTCATATGACTCTCTTTAATTACTAATAATTTCCACTCCAATTTGTCTCCTATAACATTTATTTTGCCAAAATCAAAACAACGCTTATTAAAGTATTAATCAAATCTTATGTTGGGCAATTGATTCGAGGATTTTTCTAGCTGCCCTCTCATCAGCATGAACAGAAAGCTGTTTCATAATCATTTAAAACGCAGCCTCAAATTCACGGATATCCATCTTCTACTCTGATATGTGTATCCAATTTTTGCCAAGCATTGAAAAATTTTACACTTCACTCTACGCTAGCTATACACCTTTATTGATATTTAATGTATAATATTAAATGAATGCATGGCAGGAGTACCAACATGGTAATATACGTATTCTCGTTTTATTCGCAAAGCTTCCCAGTTCTTACTTCGCCGTCTGTCAGCGGAAACCATTAAAACACTAATAAATAAAAGTTGTCCATTGATGAATTTGATTTACCTCAGCTAGCTTTTTATCGGCTTAATAAATGTGTGTATATATTATATATCCAATAAACTCAGACTATTGTCTCTTCATCAAATCTACCGCTCTCTATATTCAAACCGAAGCAAAAGTTAGTGCGTCATTATATGTACTTGTTAGTACATTCAGCACGTAATGAGGTCCTCATAATAAAATATTTTTCAGGCAGATAACACCACATGTAACGGAAAGAGAAATATAAATGGTTGATGTAAAATTATAGGTAATGGTCATCATATAATACTTAAAAATAATCACCAGCAACACATCTGATAGATGCACTTGTTTAGCCATTTCAATGGAAACCTCTTACCGATTCATTAAAACTACCAATGAATGAGACATCATCTGTTTCCGATAGGAAATATATAATTCAAAATATTGAAACATTATCAAGAGCGATATAAGATAATTTATGAACGTAGAAGTACGAGTCATAAAATGAGAAAAATTCCCAACGAACCCTAGACCTAAGCACAAAAAATTAAAATTGAGCTGACGCAATGAAGAAAAAATATATATAGCGGATTTAAGCAATAAACGGGTATAAAATGTTTTTTTTAATGTCTACCTCCTACATAATTATTGCTGTGCACGTCATCTACACACTAAAACCTCACTGATAAGAGACATAAATTTGAAAATGTTTTGCCAAAATTGGTCCCATGTGTTTCAGTGCATTTAAAACAAATGCAATATATAAGTTGGAAATGTATTTTCCCAATGTTATGGAAATTCCGATAAAATAATCATCCACTGTCATAGCTTCATTCACAATTCATATAATTTTAGCTTGCACAGAAATTACAAAATGAGGCCATCAGGTACCTCACCATATCTCGCGAAATTAGGAAAATTAATTTAATTTGGAATTTAAAAATCGTACATAAATTATATATAACTATTTTCCAGGATAATAACTTTTTAGATCCAGATAAAATTTCTTCAATGTGGAAAAGGGGAAAATTCTACCCTTGCAGGTGCCAACCAGAGATTAAGGAAACCAATTTAGCTTAGGTCACGCTTCCTTATTTCATTCGACCAGAATTGCATGTTGAAAATTTGGCAGACCAGAGTACCTGCAAGTACTAATACTTTCAGGGTAATATGGTTTCATTTCATTTAGAACACCAGAACTGTGGATAACTGTTCATTCTTATGAATCGAAGGAATGAAACTTAGAACAGTAATTACTTACATAAAAGAAATAATAAAAAATTACAATGAGAATTTTAATAACATTTACATCGAATTGCAATTGTAAAGAGGTATTTTAATGTAAAATCCGCATGCATTTACGGTAAAATAAACTGATAAAATTACAATTTTCGAACAATTCTATCGAAATAAGGTAATTTAAATAAATTTTCAACACTTAATTGTAAAAAATAAAACATAAAAGAGATGTTATGCCCGCTAATTCTATGATTATTTCGTAATTCTATTCAATAACCACGCCGGCGTTATCTTCAAAATGGCAGAAAATATGTTGCCATAATGTCATCAGCAATGGGAAAAGTAAACCGGTTTTGATTGAACAGTATATTCACCTGGACTACTTACCGTCCAGGACTGTATGATGAATCAAATGTGCGGTTTGTAACACTAATGCATTAAAAATCTTGATTCTCAAAATTGCGTTTAAAACGAAAATATTCTTCACTATTCAAAGTTTTTATGGCGATAAATAATCAGTATTTTTGCGAGAATCGTAGGATGAATTCACTGACTACGAAAAATTGTTATCTACTATAGTGAAAAATTAGCGACGCAAAATCCGGAAGAAAACTTTTACTGTATTATGAAAGGGTTACGCTGAATATTAAGCGCATACAAAGTCTGTGTGGTATTTTTCCGATGGGAAACAATGTCATTTAAACAGAGGTAATGATGTTTTAGGGGAAAGATGAATGGTAAGTTCGTCAAAATAGGGGAGCCAAAACTAATAGGACTAATTGGAACAGTTTGCCCAACTAGGAAGTATTTTGCACCAAGATGGTAAAGTGGTAGGGTCTTAAGAAGAATAATGGATTTAGGAAAAGAAGCTTTCACAATAAAGCGAGAATTAAGGAAAGGGACATTGAGTAAGGTAATTAAGAGGAGATGAGTGAAAACTTTGGTTCGGTGAGTGAATTTTTTACGGGGTGGAACCATGGTCCATGAAGCAGTATGATAGCCGTAGATTGCAGACTTCGCCGCCAGCCAAAGTAAATACAAAGTGGTTTCTGTGAGATAAAATGTAGCTGTGGAAGCTAATATATTAGACAAACTTCAAGGGCACTACAAAGCCATTTACGGAACACCAGAGAACATCGAAGAATAGGCAATGCGCCTCTCTGCCATCGCAGACCACACCTGGATCGGACTAACCCACAAAATTGACATCGAAAACGCGTAACTTATTGTGAAAGAAATCCGGTACAACTCATTCAGGAAGCCATAGAAATCCAAAAGAAATCCAACACCTTTTATAGAGAAGTCAGTTACAAGCTTTACAGCGCCTGGAAACGCGTCTTCAACCAGATAACTCCAACAGGCAATCGGAGAGCACCCAAGCAGGCAATTAATAATTTTGCCAACCAGAAATCACCCGAGAATACGGTTAATTAATTGGTCAATCAGAGAGTATTTGAGCAGAGGTATGAAATACGGACATTAAACAGTATCAATTACTTCTGAGCTGAAGACGCTGACTGCAACATCGGCAAAACTGTTGTCCCAGAAGTATTGTCCAACGCGGAGTAAAGTCCAAACGACTTAGATCTTCAGAATTTAAGAACAGTTTACTGTAGTGTAGAGTTCCAGGTGGCATCCTATAAGGCGTTGTCAAGAAATGTTGACGTGCTCGATCTCTATCCATCGAAAACCTTACTTACTTACGTAATCCACCAAATGATAATTAGGAATGGTTACACCAAGGAAAAGGGAAAAATCAAAATTCCTGAATATATCCAGTACTAGCAAAATTATCGTCAGTAGAGTCCACCTTATCAATTTTATGCATTATCAAACTAGTTTCTTGCCAAAAGCATCAACTTTCAAACGTTCCGAAGAGTATTCAACGTTGTAGGCCATTTTCCATAAGACTCAACAGAATGTTTCATGAAATTCCAAATTTCCCTTTAAGTCTTTATATCCTGATTTCCATACTTTTTCATCAACTCCCAGAGCATGGGTTCAATGGCTTACAAGAGGCACATCTAAATACGATTAACGCACTAAAATGTCAATCGAAGTTCACATTTGAATAAAAATATTTGCCTAAGCCTGAAATAACTCTAGTGCAAGGAACTCTCTTTTATAATAGGAGTAATTTGGGCAGGCGACCGACAGCAGAGGTCATTTGCGCCAGGATGGATAGTTGGGCGATCTGGAAGGGGTAGTATGTTCAAGGAGAGTAGGAAGGGCGGAGAGAAAACCGGCGTCGGTATTAGCCTAATCTTAAAGATAGACGCCGAGGGGTCCTCAGTTTAACGTCCCATCCGATGGACAGCGTATTTACTTAGAGTGTCCTCTACATAGCACCCCATGTAGGGATTTGGATGCCACTAAAAATCCGTCCACCGGATTTGAACTTGAACCCTTGGGGTGGGAAGCCAGTATATTAGCCAGCATATCACCGAACCACTGTTAGGACTGCCAAAATATTAGCTTAAAGGAGTTTGATTGCGATAGGATCTTACTGCCATGAATGGGTTTGCCGTAAGCCATCTTTGAGAAGACGATTTGTAATTTTACATTAATTAATATTTTTTGCCATAACATTAGGTGTCATGCAATAATTGGTTTTAATTTTCAATATCAGAGCATTCAAAACAACCAAAACCACCAAGCTGTCTTTTGGGTCATTTTTCAGAGTTATGCATACAGCATCATTCAACCACCTTCGATAAATGAAAAAGGAATATTTCATAAGATGAAATTTTTACCTGCCGACTTTCCTTTGCTTGACTCTGCTAGAGCGTTACTTTTGAGCTCAAGAGTTCGTAAAATCACTTTACTTTCAAAATTATGTCATATGATAACGTAATGGACTCGAGCACGGCTTCCACATTCATAGCCTCCCTTACTTTGGTAGCCAAATTATGTATTTGGCAGTGTTTCTAGAGGCCTGGCAAATCGTTCGAATACACAGCACATTTTTCAGGGAAAATACCTGCGTTGACGGAGTCGATGCGTCAATATTTTGAACTTGGGGACGAGCAACTCTGAGTCTCTAAGTGGATCGGAGACATTCATGACACAACTTATTTTCATAGACCGTGCATAATTTATATCAGTTCAAAACAAGTTTCTGTACGAGCTTTATGCATCGCGTTTAGTATATCGACACTTGGAGCAATTCCGAGCGTGCAAATTACAAAAAGAAATATGTGGAAACAAGGTTAAGCCACCATTGATAGAGACAA
Organism: Hetaerina americana; assembly: GCF_022747635.1. NCBI lineage: Eukaryota > Metazoa > Arthropoda > Insecta > Odonata > Calopterygidae > Hetaerina > Hetaerina americana. The sequence continues at coordinate 18,325,266 of NW_027286069.1, read as the reverse complement.
AATGCCGAGAACTATCTTGAAGCGGGTCATTTGCAAGCGATGCAACAATTCCCCATCCGTCACAGTGCGCATTTAGGTGAAAATATAATCGAGTGGCTACGAGAATAGAGTCGATAATCCGAGCTTATTGGATTTCCAGCTCGAAGTACAGCAAGTAATATTCGAAACGGCATTCCGCGACTTCGGAATAAACTTTTCGAGGCGAAAACTTATTTAAGCCCGTAGTCATTTCATCACGATCCCCAAGTCATATTTATTGCAACGGGAAATATATAATTCCTGTCGCCGAGGCGGTTATAATTAAGCGCGGCGTCCAATCAGCGTCCTCCCAACTCACAAAGGGCATGTAAGCCTCTCATTGGCTAGTCCCCATTCCCTCCCACACCCTCGTCCGCGAACCCCACCCCACACCCTCAATACGCAGTCCGTCGCCGCGCCACCCCTCCGCCTTTCGCCGCATCGACACTCGAAAACAAATGAGCGCCGATACATGATCACTAACGAAGTGGCGCCGTCGGAAAACAATGTAAAACGCAAAAGCGGACTGGAAGAACCAGGATGTGAATTGTTGATTTTGATTGTCACTAGTCGTTAGGCGTAAACCCCGGGAGGTGTTGAAATTGGCGGCCAGGGGACGGGGGGGTAGCGCGCCCGTGTTCCATCGAGCCGATTAATAAAAACGACGAATTTAATCCGATTATTGGTTCGTGTTGCGCGATCCGAAGGGCCGCGGCGGCGGCGGGCGTGAACGGGATACGGGAGGATGGAGTGAGGGAGGGAGAAAGTGCGAGAAAAGGGCTGTAAGCGAGAGAGAGAGATAGAAAAAGAGAGGGAGAGAGAATCTGCCTGAACTGTTCGGGTTGGGGAGGGAACGTAAGAATTAAGCGCGAGTGTTGTGTAAAAATTATCACTTTTCTATGATTGGAGACGAAGTCGAAATGGATGTCGCCAGAGGATGACACAGAAATGATAACGAGAGGGTAACCCGGTGTCACAATAATGAGGGCGTCGGGTTGTAGTGAAATTTTTCACCGATTCTATATTCCGAGTACTCGGGTGGGGGAAGGGGAAATGTTTATTGAGATTATTTATATTCCAGTCCCTAAAATGACAGTGTTTCAGGGGACACTTCTTAATAACCATTATGAAATCTTTCAAAGGATCCGACGCCAAACTGAGATCACTCGTTGCATTTTGTTTTACAATTAGTCCGACACTGACATCAGGTTTTTCGGTCTTTTTGATAATTCTCTCCTGTATCGCATTATCCAGTGACGGTAAACGGAGCAAACGAACGAAAGTCGCGGCTCGTCCACGATAACTACCACGACGACTTCGTTCACCGACCGATATGCCTATGCCCGCGAACGGTGCTCTCCCTTCCTCTGTTCGAATCCCCATCCCGTCCGGCGTCAATTGGCATTATGTCCTATCGAATATTTCCCGCGTCCAAACTGGGCAATAATTACCAGACACACATTACCACTGACTAGAATCTGGCAGGTGTGTCACATCGCCAGGAAGTCTTAGGACAAACCCAGCATCGGGCATGGGTGACGGGACGCAGGAAGTATTACTTCAAGAGTTCACTTATGCCAAACGGCGAATGGAGCGTGAAATTCCGAAAGTATTAAATATTATGAAATACTTCTAAGGCATTTTGAGTGAAAATATCGAAAACACATCACAGGAATGTGAGACTCAAAGACAGAAATAGTAGTGCATATACAGGTTTGGAGGTTCAATTAGTGCTTAAGAAAGAACAACGTAAACTCTGATCAAATGTCTGTGACAATGCGGTAAAACAGTGTAAAATACGGTGTATTAATGCTTATAAGTCTAAAGGTAAAGAATACAAGTTCTCCAAAAGTCTGATTGTGCGTGGAGTTTGTTTTAAGAAAATTCACGCAAAAGTTGTTCAAGAATTTTGAATGATTTATTGTATATTGTAGAATAGAATTCATGGCCGAAATCCGATCCAATAAAAAAATTAAGTCCAAGATAATATCCAATAAAAAATCCGATAAGATCCGATAAAAATCCATAAAAATTTAAGAATCATTTAGTGTCTCTCGACCAAAAAAACATATTTGGCCAAATATATGGCTAGGTTAATGTAGACCAAACGGTCGACTAAGTCAAATACGAATATAAACTGGGAGATATTCCCAAAGATAAATTCTGTCCGAATTACAAAGAACGAAAAAAGGAGTTTATCTTTCTACTCTCAGTACATGGTTGAAAAAATGCTAACTAGGTGTCCATGCAGTACTTAGACTCCCTTCCTTATTAAAAAGCCTCAAATACTAGATAATCGAAATAAGATGAGAAATAAATAAAAATGAGAGTGAATATTGACGTACGGTACAGGATTTAGCAATCAAAGATAAGATTGAGACAGTTAAAAGATAAAATGAAGTTGCACATGAAAGAGGAAATTCAAGCTGGAAAGAAAAACTCTAGCTTCTTGATAAGGGGTGTACAACTTTCACAGTTAGAGGAGAATAACTTAGGTAATATAATTCATATGTATGAGAAATTCAAATTGAGCAAAAGCTCATTGCATCACACAGCGGAAGCACGGGCAACGCGTAAATACTTCCTTGTTATAAACCCATTCTATATTTCTCCAATTCTAACACGCATTTTCTTTGAAAAGTACGATAGCAAAGCGAATTTGATATATAAGACTAAATATTTTTAAAAAGCTGGCCGAAGCAGTGGGACACTAAGTATAAATCACATCATTGAACCACGTTAATAATGCTCGGGTAACCAATTCTTGTTTACTGGTATTCTTCAATACGTTTCGAGTATTCAGAACTCTTGTTTATCTTTTACAAACAAGATATCTGTTATGTAAACTGAAAAAAACAGGCTGCGCCCACTAACGAATTGGTCCCCAAAAAGTATCCATTCATCCAAAGTCGGAATAGAATATCTCCGACAGCTGGATGCATTTCAATCGCTGGCCATAGTACGCTCAACCCATCCCCCTCGACGTTTCCCCCGTTCCCTATCACAGGAGAGGACACACAGGGATATGAGAGATGAGTGAATGGAGTAGACAGAGGAAGGCGTGAGGGAACGATCCCGAATCGGAATGGCAATTGAGTGCAAAGGGAAAAACATTCAAGGATTAAGAGAGGATGTGTGTGCGTGAGTTGGGAAAGAGGGGAACCCAGAACGAACGTTACGCTTATTTAGGACGACGGCTGCGCGCATTTTTCGGAAAAAAAAAACCCGGCCAACAACGGAACGAACGAATGAGCGGGACGACTGTGTTTGTGTGGGAGTATGTGTGTGCAGAGGCAAATGATGCGCTTCGGGAAGAGCGGGGGAAGAGGATGGGAGGGGAATGGGACGGGCGGGATGGGTAATGGGCCGCGAGGAGTCCGTACGTCCATGATTATCGCGGAGTTGGAAGAGGGGAAGATAGAGAGAGAGGGGTGGGGCGGGAAATGAGTGAGCCAGTTGAGGGTGGAGGGGTGAGGTTGCAACCGGGAGGGTCGGAAGGGCAGTTGCTGGCGCCCACAAGGGTATGACATCAATCCTCTCCTCTAAATAGGAGAGATCGCGTGGAAATGTCCCAAAATATGTTTTATAACAATAAAGAGAATTCAAAACAAATACGATATCATTTTCTCTCATTCACGTATACCATCCATTATGCTTTTTGCTCTCTTATTTGTAGTTAGATTCAGCTCAAACTTTATTCAACAAAAGGAAAAACAATATTGGCAGGAAATTGAAGCCACGGAGCTTGAGCAACTACGACTGTCAAGACAATATCCCTATAAAATATATTGAAATATATTCAGCCAGAGGATCCAAGTTAACAGCCTGCACGGAAAGGAGAGTGGACGTATAGTGCGCCAAATTTTAGAGGTAACAATTACCTGTTTGAACGCACTTCCATTTAACCAGTACCATCACAAAAGATCAGATAGCATGCGTCTGATTTAGCTGAATTTGATCCCCGTCTGAGGGCACAATAAGCATCATTTAATTTCTGGAATATTTTGAAGAAAATTGAGCTCGGGAGAGTATTCAAACAAAACGATTAAATTAAGGGCACATATTTCCAATGAATTTTTATGATGTTCAAAACCTCTTTCATAAATGGTACCAAATATAAAAAAAATACTTCATTTCATAATAATAAATTAGCTAATCGAAAAATAGCGATTTCGTATTTATTACACGATCATGGGGTAAGAATACGTAATGGTATTCCATAACTCAATTTATAAATCACTTATCTGTTATTAATAATGACGAAAAAATTTATTGGAAATACCCAATAAGATTACAGTTGAAGTCAGGAACTTAAAATGACCATCAGAAGCAAAACATGGATTAGTTCTCGTAATTCAGCGATCAAAGGGAAATTATAAACTGATACTGGCTTTAATCAATAAGCGTACACATTTATTATTCCATTCACAACTCAAGGACTTTGATAAATTTAACAAAAAATAATGTTCGAGTTCCATGAATCTGCCGAGCCATATCTTCACTGCTAACACCTTCAACACAACTGAAGAGTGGGCTTGTTCACCTCCGTTTAAAATTTTCCAAGGAGAAACAGGTCGTGGGACGGATATAAAATAATTCCGGATGACTGAAAAGTCACGTATGTAGAACGCGGATGCAGCACAGAACACGGTGAGGGAAGTGGAGGTCACGAGATCGTTCGCCACCAGGACAGGACAGGTAGAGGCGGTGGTTCCGTAGTCGAAAATAAGTGGGGTGAGAAGAAAGAACCGCGATACATTAAAAGCGAGTGAAATAAGCTGAGAAGCGCCTGGGTAACATGCCTTTTCTCTGGTTAAAACGACGAATTGCTAATCGAGATTTGCAAATACAGACACCGAAGTATATAAACGGAATTAGTTGCTCAAACAGGCCATTTGGGAGCTATTCTGAGGGCCATGCCAACGGAAAGGCAGGCTGAAGGGAGGGAAAGAGGATGGGCATGGGTGGTTGGGAGGGGGGAAGCTATAAGGCGGAGGTGAGGGGGATGGAAGTGTTAGGAGGTGTGTGATGGGGAGTTTGGGTTGGGAGGTACGGGAGCAGGGAAACCGGCAACCGGGTTTCCGCGTGGAGCGCGTGGAACGAATAAATCAAAAAAACACACAAGCGGAACGTCGTTCAATTTTTATCGCGAGACACGGGAATTAATGGGAAACGTGCGTATTGGAACACGGACGACGATGCTGTTTTTTTTCGAAAACAATTTGACACTTGAAGTTTCGTAATTCCCACGAGAGGAAATCGACGGCTTCATTCCATACGTGGAGTGACTGCGCCTGTAAAAAATAACTGATGCGTACTCTTTCCAGGGAAAAAAATGTTTAAAATTGGGTTTAGCCCCGTTTTCAAAAAACCTTGTTTTCATTAAATGAACGACAGATGGCCATCACGATTATGATGGATATAACTTTTAAAAACAGAAATTTGCAGTAGGATTTGTTCAAATGGTGCCATTAAGAAACAATATAGACATTGCTAAACTGCAAAGGAAGGAATGAAATCAGTGCCTGGATGCATCATATGAAGTCAGTTCAAAACAATTTCACTTCAAAAACTATATCAATAGAAATTGAAACTGTTGCAATTCAAATGAATGAAATATTGTGTAAATAAATGTTGGATTATTGGATTAACTCTTGAACTTAAAGAGTATGGGTTGGAGAAAAATCATTGCAAATAATTTAAAAAATATTAAATAAATATTAACCAAACCAAATCAGGCAAATTTATTCTGCAAGGTGAGTCTGAAGGCCATTCTTTTAGGAAAAAAACTGGTGAGGTAAGCACTCTAAATAGAATAAATAACAGAAAGTTTAAATATGCCAGGGCAAAAGTCCTCTCAAATCTATGTCCCTCATCGTTGCCTTATGACGCCTTGTCAGCTAACTTGATATCTACGAATAATAATATCATAAAAGAAATAATAGATTTCCGAGTTTTATCATGGGTAAGATAATAGTAAATTTTCTAATGGAATACATCACTCACTTCTCCATAGTTTATCATTCTTTGATTACAAATATTTCATTAATATTATTCTATCGCTTAAGGGAGGTTCTGGATGGGCACAGAATAAACACATCTACATTTCTTAGCCTCGCCTAACAAGACATAACCCGACACTCCACAATAAAGTAAACTATTCTCCAATTCCTTCCTTCAATTTCCCTCCATTATGTCCAATATCCCTATCGTTTTCCTAGCCCTACCTCGCTATTTAAACGCCCTACTCTCTATCACAGTCTTCAACAGTCCATCGCCAATGAAAATTCAAAACATTTACTAACACGGTACTATCAAATTCATCACGTATGTGACATCTCCAGGTACCTGTAGATCTTTCCTGTGTGATTAAACTGGTAGTAAGGTGTTAATAATATTTTTGTGAAGTTTACAAAGTTTCTCTTATTTCTTAATATGAAAATTCACAAGGTTGAGCCCGATGCTACTGAAACTCAGGGTAATCTACACATTAAGATATGAAATCTACACGCCAACTCCAAACTTCGAATTCTCTGTCATAAAAGCTCTATGATATAATTCATCATATTTTTGGCTAAAAGGAATTAGAAATATGATACACGCTCAATTTTTATCAATACTAAAGATTTTTCAAACCGTTACGATTAATGTACTGTATACGAGTAATTTTCATTACAGGTCAACAGGGACCTGTCGTAAAAAATATGTCCAAAATAATTAAATGCCACATGTTTCAATGGGAATTAATTCGCCTTTCTAGTGCATTTCCTATTCATCGAAAAATATCAAAATTAAATAAAATATTAAATAAAATAATTTTTACCTCCATAAGTTCATCATAAATAAAGATACGGTTTATTTTAACTTCAGTAATATGAATAGGTACCAAAAAATTATTTCACGATAATTTCGTGAGCTACGTACTTAAATTTCGTTAAATATTTTCCCTGCACCAAGTTAATTTCCCCATTATTTCAGTTGTTATTATGATGATGCGTGTTTAAATGTAGGTACAGGGATAAAAATATACAGTAAATATTTATACGCCCGAATTGAAGTTATTGAAAAAACATACGGGTTTCGGCAATTTTAATCAAACATTGTTTCCTTTATAGTATCATGCATATAATTTTAGAAATTATTTAAATTGATTCCACTCCAATGATACGAGAAAATGAGTATTGAGGATCTACCAACAAATAAACATTGGCGTAATCTCGTAATGCATGCATAAAAGCCTGTTTTATATCATCACTCTTTTTACTTTAATGTAAACTGTCATATAATCAAATAAAGAGATATTCAGGTGTGCAACGGTGTTGAAATTAAAAATTACTGGAAATAATTTGAAATATCACCTTAAATATAACAAAGAAAATTTGATGAATCCATCATTCATACTTCCCACATGATTGGATTTGGAATAAAAGCCGTGAAAACATATCACGTTCAATGCCTACCCGTAAACCCTTGCTTTTTGGAGGTTTGATGGTTTGCGATTCATTATCGAGGCAATAATCTGTCATGTACGATGTGGATTGCTCATGAATCTCCATCTCATTTCCAAAATATCTCACGCAGAGTGCGGTGCGGCCCACACCTCCTTGGGTTTGGCCGGAGCATGCTAATGACGCCCCATACCACTAAACTCAACATGCAAGTGGCAAAACATGCGGCCGTAGGATTGCATATTTTTGAATTCTACTATGCTATTTTTCAATTGCAAGGCAAACGTGATTCTCTTTCCCCAAAATCATGAGGTTGAGATTTCTAATACTTGAAAATGAAAATAAAAGATATTCTGAAATTATCTAAACACAAAGCAGCAACTATTATTTTCCAAAACAATATATGAAAGATCACATTATGGTATTGGGAAAATGTTAAACATTGCAGAGGCACCACATCCAAACAATAATAATTGCTGCGGAAATGGCGTCATTCTTGCAATGCCGTTCGAATTGCCTGCCCACGCCACAAGGTCTCAAAAGTGAAAAAATTCAAATTTCATTCTTATTCTTCTTTAAAAGTCCATTGGCCATTGTTGATTCAATCAATCCGGCACTATCAAAATTCGTTACACTTTGATTAAAAGAGAAAACAGAGAAATAGAGTGATATTATCTGGCTCTTTGTTTTGAAATAGGAGTAAATGATGGAAGACTAACTTGGCAGATTCCAACAGGATTTTTATTTTGACGGCCATGGTATCGTCGTAACATAACATCGCCAGATGACATCATGAGGAGCCTCCCCAAACTATTTTTCACACCCAGATCTATCCCATTTCCCACCCATTTGCATACCGATACCCCTCCTCATTTCACATCCACTTACCCTCCCCAGCTTACCTCTCCATTCCCCAACTCTCCAACGGTTATTGTGCGTGGGTTTATATATATATATATATATATATATATATATATATATAAATGTATAAATATATATATATATATAAATAAATGTATAAATATATATATATATATATATATATATATACAGAGAGAGAGAGAGGGGGAGAGAGAAGGGCATGGGAGGCGGTAGGAATGAAAGTCAGTGGGGAATACGTACAATCAGCTAGGTTTGCTGATGACCAAGCTTTAGTTTCTCAGTTTTTCAGTCAGCCGAACGGTTGCAAGCATTGCTGAGTGAATTGGAAACTGAGTGCGACAGATGAGGATGAAAATAAATATTAATAAAAGAACGGTTATGCGATTTTCTAGAAAGAAAAAGGCTAAGCTTAACATTAAAATGGGAGGGCAAAAACTAGAGCAGGTAGAACAGTTTACGTATCTCGGTAGTGTTTTGGACCAGCACGGTCAAAGTAGTAGGAACGTAAGGAGAAGAATTGCGCTAGGCAAAGAGGTTTTTACAATGAAGAGGGAGTTGATGACAGGGACGTTGAGTAAGGATATTAAGAAAAGACTCGTAAAAACTTTGACATGGAGCGTAGCTATGTGCGGCGCGGAAACGTGGTCATTGAAGCAGGAGGATAGACGTAGACTGGAGGCTTTTGAAATGTGGGTGTGGAGAAGAATGGAGAAGGTGAAATGGACAGAGAAGAAAACAAATGAGGAAGTACTAGGTATGGTGGGTTAGGAGAGGGGTTTGTTGGGAGAAATCCTATGGAGACAGGAAAAATGAACGAAGGGGGTACTGATCGGTAGTGGGATATTGAAGACTATAATAGAGGGGAGAATGTTAGGCAAACGAGGAAAGGGTAGGAACAGGATAGAGATGTTGGACGGGTTGAAGGAAGGAAGTGCTCAGAGATGAAGAGGGACCTGATGCAGACTAGGTTGCTGGGATGTGTTTTATTAGGAGTCCAAAAATATTTATTTGGTAGTTGTGTCCATCGAAAAACCTACCTTAACTGGTAGATTACCTAATAAATAATGATTAAGAAAAAAAAATATATATACGTATTTATCTACATATTTATAACTAAGTCGTAAATCGTGATAGTTACACCATTTATAATTCAAGAACGGCTGTGCCGATATTAATGATATTTCGTTTTTTAGATACGTCTCAGCCCAGAATATCAGATGGCCGAAGAGATATCAGAAAAGCCATTTAAATATCGTAAAAGTATCGTATCGTATTGTCGTATCGTATTATCGTATCGTAAAATATATCGCATCGAATCGCTTCATCGAAGAAATTTCAACGTTCAAAGCAAAATGACGCGGTTCCTGGTCATCCGGATGTGCGTTCTACTGATGCTCTTGGCCGTTTTTATGCAGCTCATCCGAAGAATGATGAATGCTTCTATTTGCGATTGTTACTGGTGAATGTACGAGGGCCAACATCGTTCGAATCATCACGAATTGTTTATGGTATAGTGTACCCAACATTTTGTGCTTTATGCCAAGAGCTCAATTTGCTTGAACAAGATAATCATTGGGGCGCGACAATGGCTAAAGCAACTATTTCTTCATCTCCATTTCAGATACTCATATTACTTGCTATCATCCTTTCGGCATGTTTCCCATCCAATCCACGTGACATGTGGAACAAATACAAGGATAACATGTCAGAAGACATTTTACATCGAATCCGTGTAAGTTTAAGAAATCTCGATATTAAGGTAAATGAGGAGATGCATAACCAGGTTTTGCTGTCGATTGAAGACATGTGTTACCTCATGTGCGGCAGTTTATCCGTGAAGTTAGGAATGCCAGCGCCAGATCGTGGAATGAACGCCGCGTTTTATCGAGAATTGGAACTTGAACGTGAATATGATCGACATGAATTAGACCAATCAGTTCAAACAAATGTACCCCAGCTGAACCCCCAACAGAAGGAAGTATATGTTACATTAATGAAGTCAATTGATGATGGTAGTGGTGGCTTTTTTTTACTGGATGCCTCTGGTGGTACTGGTAAGACATTCCTCATGACATTGCTTTTGGTCACTGTTCGTGCGAAATCGGACATTGCGGTAGCAGTTGCTTTTTCTAGCATAGCGGCCACATTGTTGGAAGGATACCATATGGCTTATTCAGCGTTAAAGTTGCCGTTAAACCTACAAAATTCTGAACAGGTGACATGTGACATTTCGAAACAGTCCGCAATGGCTAAAATTTTAAAGCATCTAAAATCATATGGGACGAATGTAAGATGGTGCTCAAAAGCACGTTGTAAGCACTTGACCGGGCAATGAAAAATCTGCGCAATGACTCAAGATGCTTTTGTGCCACAATGATTTTACTATCTGGCAATTTCCGCCAAACACTGCCAGTCATTCCAAGATCGACTGCTGACGATGAAATAAACACTTGCCTCAAATCATCAAATCTGTGGCGCTATATGAAGAAATTTCAACAGAGAACAAACATGAAAGTTGCAATGCTGAACCACCCATCTGTTGAAGATTTCTCCAAGCGATTCTTGACTATCGGTAAGGTCCGTGTTCCTGTCGACGAATCGAGCGGATTTATTTCATTTCCTCGGAACTTTTGCGTTTTCATTTCACCAAAAGATGAGCTCATCAACAAATTGTTGCCGAACATCATTGATGACCACAAAAATCATAAATGGTTGAGTGAGAGACCAATTTTAGCGGCTAAGGACAAAGATGTCGATGACTTAAACTTCGTAATTTAGAATCAAATCGTTGGTACTCGGCCTTAATTCAAATCCATTCACTGTGTAACAAACAATGACGAAGTCACCAACTATCCATCTGAATTTTTAAACTTCTTGGATATGCCTGGCTCACCACCGCATATTTTACAGCTGAAGGTTGCCTCTGTGGTCAAGATGCTTCGACACCTAAACCAACCTAAACTATGCAATGGAACGCATTTTATGATTAAAAAAACTGATGATCAATGTGATTTACGCGACTATACTCAAAGGAAAATTCAAAATGAGGAAGTTCTCATTCCGAAGATTTCCATGATCCCAACCAATATGCCCTTACGAATTCAATTTCCAATTCGTGTTGCAATCGCGATGCCAATTACGAAATAACAAGGCCAATCGTTGAGTGTTTGTGGTCTGAATCTAGAAAACCCATGTCTTTCTCATGGTCAATTATATGTGACACGTTCACGTGTTGGTAAACCATCCGCTTTATTTTTTCTTGCGCATATTGTTTATCAGAAGGTGCTTGACTCAAGAAAATAAACCCAAGTGATATACTATATAGATGGAATAAAGAAAATTTCTCTCTGACAAGCCATTTTAATACTTATTTTTGCAGTTTTATTGAATTTTTTTCTTATATTATTAAAAAAAGTCAAATATGATTCAAATTGTTACAGCTGTTCTTGATTTATAAATGGAGCAACTAAACTGCTTATTAATTATTAGGCGGTACGAAGTGCACCGGGTTAGCTAGTATATATATATATATATATATATATATATATATATATATATATATATATATATATATATATATATATATATATATATATATATATATGTATATTCATACATATATATATATTCATATACTCGTGTGTATATATATATATCTATGTGGGTCGTGGTAGTCCAGTGGGTAGAGCGTTGGACTGCTGACCAGAGAGTCCCGGGTTCGATTCCCGGGTAAGGCACTCTGGGCACCCGCAGCTCCACCCAAGCTAAAGTGATTTTTCGGGTACCAGGTCTTCCTGGGAAACCATAACCGGCACAGGGAAAGGAACTGGCCCCCCTACCCAGTACTAGAGTTCACCCAGTACTTCTTCACAACTAATGTCATTCGATAGTTGTTGGTAAAGTTTATAGTATAACATTTTTAACCCTAAATGTAATAGAAGTGACTTCAGAATTAAAATTTGATTGGGATTTCTTTTTCGTGGGCTAACATTCTGAAAAGATGGTTAAGAAAAAACCGGATGCTGTCATAATATATTCAGAAAAAAAGGGATAACAAGATAAGGTAAAACAAAAAAACCGCGTTCCCGATCAAAAGCCCTAACTTATGCACAACAGAATTGGGATAAAAAAAATGAAGCCTAATTTTTACTATTTCCTTGAGAAAATTAATTTAAATACTATGTTTTGATATATAACACAAAGACACAATAAAATATAGATCGCAATAAGGCAAAGAATTGGAGTTTTCAAACCTAAGAAATTAGCTTATGTGGTGTGAGTCTACATTAAAGATTTATTTGCTACGAATTCATGATTTATTAAGAGTGCGTTAACGTCGTTGAGTTTTTTGATAAATATAAGTAGCTTTATTTGCATTTCAGTGACAAAAGTTTGGCAAATTGATCACGTATATTCTCGCTTTATTAAACGCATAGCTTATTCATGACTATATTAGGGTGAGTAATCAATGCTCAATGCGATTGACATCACGAGTCCACATGGAGATGGACAAAGCTTAGAAGCACGGCTCAAATGCACTTTGAGATCACGCATATTAGTTTAAGGAGGCCGAATCATTTACTTTAATTGCTACCTGCTACTTGACCTTAGCTTTCGAAAAGCCAATTATGCCTAATGCTACCAAAAACTGATAGATCGACCTCATAACACTTCAATTTTTTCTTTCGGTGGGTATGTAACGCAACGTAATAAGAACTAACCACTAACTCGAAGCAAAAAGTGATTGACAATTCTTCTGACCTTTGCGTGCTTTAAAAAATAAGATGTCATTAGACAATGTTTTCTATAATTACCTTGTTTAAAGCTAATTTCACTCCTAATTTAGAAGGATTTTCAGGTATGTGATGACCAAACGACGAAGATTCAATTGCAGCAAGATGATGAATTGAAAAGTTCGCATGTAAGAAATGAGATCATAGGGAGTGAGCCTATATAAAAGATTCATTTGCGTTTTTACAGCATGTTTTGATTGCGAATATGTTATTAAATTTTTTGCATCTTTTCTGAAAATCCCCGTGTTTCCCATTTTTTATTTCCCTTCATTTGCACGCTGTAATGAACGCGCTTAGTCATTGCATTTATTTACTCATATAATTTAGCTTTCACATCAATTTAAATATAGCTAGCATAAGCTCAATGTAATATCCCCCTTGAAGGAGAAGGAATCACCAGTCGATTACGATTGTTTATATAAAATGTTATCTTCTATTCTACGCGTAAACTTGACTTGGGAGGCGAGATATGACGACTATTGGCATAACTCAGCCTACTTTCTGAATTCTTAGCATTGAACCAATAGTAATAAAGTAGTCCTTACGGAGCCTCCCATTCGGTCCTAATGATAACGTTTTTTCAGTTAATTATTAACATGTTCTAATATTGTTGCTTGATTTTACATTGTAATAATGCAGCTTTAATGCCTGAAAGGTTTTCTAGCAACTCCTACCGCGACCGCCTAAAATCGAGGGTCGCGGTAGTCCAAGAGTAGAGTATTGATAGTAGTAGTTGTAGTTTTGAGGGGAGGCGACCGACAGCTAAGGTCATTTGCGCCATAGAGGATGGACGGGAAAGGATGAAGGGTGGAGAGAAACCCGGCGTCGGAATTAGCCTACTCTTTACGAAAGCCGCCAAGGGGTCCGCAGTTTAACGTCCCATCCGACGGACGGCGTACTCACTCAAAGTGCCCTCCACAAAGCACCTCAAGTAAGGATCGAGATACCTCTGAAAAATATTCAACACCGCCGGGATTTGAACCCACGCCCTCAGAGTGGGAAGCCAGTACGTTAGCCCCCTCACCACCTCGATCCTAGAGTATTGATCAACTGACTGGAGGGCCCGGGATCAATTCCCGCCAAACCTCAGTTTTACCCAAGCTTTATGATTTTTCGGATACCAGATCATCCTGGGAAACCATAACCGGCACAGGGAAAGGAACCGCCTATCCTGGGTTACGTTGGTCTTAGCACTGGGAGAACTCCACTATCACTGGTCAAACTGACCTTCGGGTTGATTGCTTTGTTTATGGTTTATCCTAAAACTCGAAAATTGATTCGGAGAAAAATTTCTATTTGAATCATTTTATGAGCATTGGATTTTAACAATGACCTGATTTTTAACTACAAAATAAATCCACGAAAAAAATTTGAAAACCATTTTAAATGTTTGAAGGGTTCTTAGTGTATTTTTTCCTGAAGGTTAAAATAGCAGAAACTTCAAACAAAAAGCTGATAAGTACTCCCACCACATGCGAATGACTCCTTTCTTTTCGAAATGATAAGATCTAAAATTTTTTGTATCATTAATATATTAAACGGCTACCACTCGTCCTTATTGCTATAAAATCCAACCAGGCGCCACCATGCAATAAATAACCACTCATAAAATCTATCTAGAATGGGATATCAATCTCAATGATTAGAAATTAAATAATGGTAGAAAATGAATGAAAATTTGTATAAATAGAATGAAAATATATAAATACCATAGATATTGGTGACTTAAATACTGACAGGAAAAAGCATTTCGTTTTGCAAAAGTATTCATTGGCCATTTTTGGCATTATGGGTTTTTAATTCAATTTCCTTACGTATACCAATAAAATTTAACAGGAATTCCTTCATTTTTATTTGTGAAGGAATATAGGGTCTGCGTAGGTTCTTTTTCAAAAATTTCTCGAAACTCACGCATAAGCGCAACGGTTTCAATAAGATTAATATTATTAAAAAACTAAAAATATTACTAAATCCAGCTAATTCAGCATACGTACGTGATTTTAACATTCAAATTTACTAAACCTTACATTGTAGTAGCCCTTTAGGACGCTAACTTCTATTCATTAACAATCACTAGTGCTAAATCAATATTCAAAGCTTGGTAAATAACTAATTATCAAGAATTTAGTATACACCCGCTACTTGGTAATATTTTCCCAATCTCATAATCATAAAGAGAACACACACGTGAATCATTCATCGGACAGTCGGAGAAAAGAAATGAAACTTGTTGCTAATCTCTTCCTAGGGCACTCAACAATACTCATGCTTGGAGTCAGGAAATGGATTTCTTTTCGAACCTGAACAGACGCAGTAATGGACTTTTGGGGAAAATAGTCCATTATTACATCTAGAGACTCGGAATGGTAGGCATAAGGATATTGAATGAAGCACAATACTTGGGGAGTCGCTCTGAAATAGGGACCTAACATGAACACAGCACAGAGAAATCATCAAATGGTTTTACACGAAAATGGACAAGCCTTTTTTTTATTAACGCAGTCACTTCATCGAACGTATATCGGGGAACTACTCCAATGAAACATTTTTGATTGGGTGTTTCTTCTAGTTGGTAGGAAATCGTCTTAAACCGTGTCGAGATTTTGTGTTTCAGAATTGAATACGAACAATCCAGCTTACTTTGTTAAATATTTTTATGGGCAAACAAAACAGCGCCACAAAAAATTGAAAATGTTTTGTGAGGAAACCCTGAAAGAAAGAGGATAATATGCGATCCTAAGACTATAAGATTCATATACAAACCGTTTGAATGCGACGCTTATATGGGTTGATAATTTTAACCCTATAGTGCACTGATAGGAGAATTGTTGAGGGAAACAATTTCGAACGTAGAGAAAAATTATTTTTTCCTCGTTGGATTCGGACCCAGATGAGTAGAAAGCAATGCTTACAAAAATGTGTACAATCTAAAAATAATGTGTCACGTGCAAATTAACAAAATCACCTATTTGTATAATGAATGGCTGGTGAACCAGGCCCGTGGCTTCACCCCCGTAGCTTAACCCCCTTGGCTTGTGGGGTAACACACATTTGCTAAATTGGTTTCCTGTAACGAGAGGGTTATGAGTATATTGACTTCAATACCTATAATCGACACACGCTGTTTTTCATAGGCAACTTGTCATAAATTACTACATCTAACCGTATTTAAATATTTAGCTTGTAACAAACGCCATAAGAGTAGATACTTTCTTCTTTTTTAGTAAAATAAATATTAAGGTTGCACAGAAGCATAGACACACAAAGTAAGAATTTCACAATGGTATAGGTTCTCTGTATTGCTTATTTTTCAAGCGCAGGAGCATGATCATGATATTCATTCAACAAAGGTCCTTTTATCTCCTTACGACAAGAAATTCAGTCAACAAAAGCATTTCTATCTCTTCCTCCGATTATTCATCTTCGAAACTATATCAATTTCATCACCGCGCCACAAAGAAACAGAATAAAAAAACTATTAAAATGTAATGACTCCAAACTAATTATCACCCCGGCCGTGAACGACACCAACATAAATTCACCATGGCCCCGAATCACAGAAGTAATCATTAACGTTTTAATTGGCTGGGTAAAAAATCTGCCGAATAAAAGAAAAAGCGAAACTACGTCGACCTCACTGCCTTGAGGGCAAGGAAGTAATGTAGAGGTAGCAGGCATCCTTCGCTGAATTCGGCGGTCTATCAAAGTCCATCCTCCACGGTCAAGACGCCCGCCCTTTCGGCGACAGTGCACCCGGCAGCACAGCGCTCTCGTTGGGACGACGACAGCGAAAATGGAAAGGGAATTGTGGGGGCGGGAGAGGGGGGATTAATATGCCCCCACTTTTGCCTGGGGGCCCGGAGGAGTCCATCGGAATCGCAAGCGGAAGAATGAGGAGGAGAGGTGGGAGGCGGCGGATGAGTGTGGGAGTGAAACGAGAAGGCCGGGTCGAGAGCGGCGCAGAGAGGGGAGTGAGAAGAGAGAAAGAGGAGGGTGGGGCAGTAGGAGAGATTCCGTCGGGAGGCAAGCTGGGGCGGGGCGGGGCGGGGCAGGTGGGAGGAGGGGGGACGATGTAGAGGACGATGGGATGAGTAGAAGCGGGAGGAGTTAGGGACGAGGGAATAAGCGCAAGGACGCGGAATGGGCGTGGATCTCAAACGAAGGTCACGTCCTCAAGACACACACGCACACGTTCAAACATCCTCCCGTTCCTCCTCCTCCCATCACCCGTCTTTGTGAGCGCACCGGTTACTGGTCCTCTCGTTCTGCTCGCGCGGTTACCTGCTACCCTCTCGTTTGGGCCCCATCGAAAATTAGTGTGCTGCACTATCTCCTTCCTCCCGCCCTTCCCAATCCGCGCTCGTCGTCTATTTCTATCGAGGGTGTTTCCGTATGGTAACTTACGCATTCATATTATTTACTCATATTTTTTTTCCTTTTCTTGCTGAGGCCTCTTGATTCCCTACCGGTTTAGGAAAGACCAACTTGACAGGTTTCCCGAGATTCAAAATACCAGATTTTATACATAAATATAAAAGTTTCTTAATAGGGGCTCGAGCCTGCACGCTAAGATTTTGGGTGAGAGAACATTGACTATTAGATTAACTGGGCAGATATTAACGCATACATTTATGAAGTTCCTTACTTATAACTTTATTTTTACGAAACCTGTCCCAGTTTATTATTAATTAAGTGGAAGAGATCACAAAAAGAGACAGGTGTAAAATGTACTCACCGCATAACTCGACATTGGTTGGTTGAATCCGCTTGAAGATAGGAATGTTGGGTCGTTTCGAAAGCAAAACGTCAATCAGAAGCAGCATGGCAATACAACCTCTGTCTTTGGAGCACCTAAAATTGAAAAAAAAATTCTTGAAAAGAGATGACTCAAAATTTTCATTGGAATTTTCGCCTAATGAAGTCGCTATAAAATATTCGTATCTTTAAAGGATATGTTTTAGCATAATTTCCAGCAAAATATTCCCGTATTACTGTTATCGTATAATAATCAGTTCAGTAGATATTTATTATCTATCTGTGTCTCAAGTGGTCTCACTTAAAGTAATCCGCGCATATAATCCAGAGACCTATATTATTATATTCATGACTGCACATATTAATTCATTTTACAAAAAATAAAATTTGGAAAAGAATAAATTACTGAAAAAAATATAATATATAAAGGACGTCCACTAATTTTTAGTCTTGAAGCTAAAATAAAAAATTAATGAAATTCAATTAACAGCACATAAATCTTTACTTTATATAAACTTTAAAACGTTTCAGGAGATTATTAGAAAGCGACACCCAAAGTTCGATGACCAAAGATAAATAAAAAATCTTCCCAATTTCCAGCGATCAATATAATTTTACAATATTTTTAAATGTACAATTCTTAATAAAATCGCTTAATAAGTCACCTAAAAAATACTATCTAGGAACACACATGTATGTCAAAAGTACTAACGGCTATGCTATCATAAATTATACGTACGCACCATGATTTTTTTAAAAAAATGACGAGGAGTAACTTATTGATACACTGTCAGGATAATATACTCAAAATATGATCTTCAAAAGATGTTTAAATGCACAATTTTAGTTTTTACAGACTGGCTAAAACCTAAAAAATTTTCAGATTATTTCAGAGCTCTGGCAACATGCCTCTGTAGCATTATGCGAATCTGAATGATTATCTAAAATGTTTTATATTTGATTACAGATAGCGATTTTGAAACTAAAATAATTTTACACCACACACCTACTCTACTTCATAAATAGAACTGATTTGCCATTTGTCCTTCATCTTGTAGTCTCGCAGACAAAGCTTTCCCTATTATGCGAGAACCGTGAGGGTTTTAATTTCGCTCTGGGTGTACATTCTTGGTATATTACTCAATATTTATGCTTGATAAGAGATTGGCGCACAAAATATGACTCCTCAATGATATCATTATTGAAGTAATTTAAATTTTGAGCTGCAAAAAAAACAGTGACGACGCCCAATAATCCTTCATGAAGTTTCACATCAATCACAATCTTTAAAATAGACAATAGAGTCACCCAACGTCTTAAGTGGGTCAGAGTCATCTGTCTGATCCGCGAATGTTTGTTCGACAAAAGAATTGTTCTAGAAACTTGTATCATTTCATTGGCGATAGTCAGGTACACGATGGAACTAAGAATTTATTTCATGCTATAAAATGTAGCTGAGCATCTCTCTCCTAAGGCCTGATGCCATATGATTTTTCTTGAGGATTTCTCTTTTTAGACTAGACTAGACTACAATAAAACTACAGAGTAGGCTACAATCAGACCACAATAAAACCATTAATGTTCCCTTATTCATAGGAATTAATCACATATATTCAAATAATTACATTAGAGTATTCTGGTTAACATCTGTTCACAAAGTACAAAATCTTGAAGAAATAATATCTAACGTGTGATTTATTGGCACGATTTTTCAAAAAAAGTTTTTTTTCGACTTTTTTGCTGATTGATTTATTTTACATCGGCTGAAATAAGTCCCACGATTTAATGATACAGAATTTTTTTTAATGAAAAATAAATCGTTACCTAGTAGAAGGAGACACCTAAGGGCATTTTCTATCTTCGTCTTCTGTGCCCAGCAAGTTCGAGCATGAAATAGCATAAAATTCTTCTAATAAGTTCGTTGCCCTCAAGATAAATATCTTCTTCCTTCATTCGCTATCACGAAAATTATACCGCTAAGAGTGGTTTCTGAAACTCCTAAGGCCTTCGTGAATCGCTGAGAAGGCCGCGAAATGCCCTTCGTCCGTTGCACCAGTTTTGAGATAGGTGTTATGCCTGGAAAAATTTCTCAGAATTTGGAGCGCTATATTTCCTCTTGGGCAATTAGTAATTTTTCAACTTTTTGTAACTTCATTCCTTTTCTTTTTGTCACAACATTTATATAATAGCATCTGTGTTCAGTGTTGAGCAAGTGCTCAAAGTAGGCAAAGGAACAAACGCCAACAAAAAGTTAAGACACAAGAGTCTACGAGTAGCAGAAAATACTGGGAACTATTCATGTCGTCACAAAGAAACGATCAATGAGATCACTATATTTATATGATGTCTTGAAAATCATTTCAACTTAATAACCAATTAAGAAAACAAATTATAATTACTATTAATTCGAATATCATACACGGTTCGTAACCTTACTGATTTGAAAGTAACTTTCATTAACGAACCGACGCTGCTGGTTTCATCAACATGAATAAAAAATTATGATTTGTTTTCTATATTAATCATATTTGTTATCTAAAACTATAAAGATGACTGATTTATAATTTGACGAGAATATAGGCTGGAAAACAGTTAACACCTTGGAAAGCTCAAACGTTGACTCATAAAATATAGGCAGTTTGAGTCATATAATTAGACCATATTAGAAATGATGTGCAACACGACAAAGATAACCTTTCAATTTACACATTTTTCAAGAATGGACCAAGATGCATAGCTTTAACAGTACACCATATGCACATATATTTTCCGCTAAAATTCTACTTCAGTATTGTTTGAGTCAAAATTATTATACATGCAATGCGGAAGAGTAATTCATTTGCAGCACATATTGGGCCATTTTCCCATAGCAGGTGACTGTTGACCGTATTTTCTTAATACTTGGGGGACGAATTGAGCCTTAATATACCAACATATTTTTTGAGTTTTACTTGCTCCGTTTAGAAATGAGCCCTTCCTAATTAACATATCTAAAACGATTAACAAGGGAAGATGCTTGAATGGCAGGTTACAGCTTTAGGTGGACATAACTGGCCCACACAACTTTGATTCATGAGCCAATGCGGCGTCGAACGCACCATTTCAATTGACTCATTCTTCACTGAGCAATATTTACATTAATGTACCCATATACTATACACGTGCACTCCATGAAAAAATGTGAATTTAAATCTCTATTTAAATTTCCTAATTCTATACATTATTGAGTCTTCTTGTATGGTACATTCTAATCAAATCCCAACAGCATTTATGAAAATTAAGAAGGGAAATCCTCCGTCTAGGTAATGCGTTAGTGTCAAAGCGGTATCTTATTGTATCCAGTCAATTCGCGAATCCATTTTTGATCCGACCACAGAATTAGGGAGGAGCGTCCGAACCTTAGCGCCCAAACCGAAATACGTCCTTCAAAATGGACGTTAGTCCCAGAGCCCTTGGGCAGTTTCCTGTGAGGAGGAATGTATCAGTCCCGGAATCACAGGTTTCCTCCATCTATCCTCTAATCATTCCGTCATTTCCTGGCAACATCGAAATCGGAAACCTCCCTGACGTACCTTTATATGGGAATGTTGCTTCTATAGGTTGTGTTTTATTTGCTATCCCTTCAAAGCTCCCTTTGTCTAAGCTATCGCCAGATATTTTCTACAACTGCATTTTTCAGAAGAAAAATATATTAGGAGTCACATTTAAAATAGGGCTACACGTGTCCAATTGGGATATATGTAAGAAATCATTCAATTCAATTATACGCTACTTCAGCTTTAATGCTTCCAGATGTTTTTAATATCACTGATATAAACTTAATAACAGAATCAATCACGAATATAAATATCAATACTGGTTATTTAGGCTTAAAAATTTAGATAGAATATATTAGGTACTTTTTATTCCGTGCCCACCCAAATCCCACCCTATCCCAGTAGACTACTGCGAAAAAAAAGATGGTTAGCCTAGAAAACAAGTTTATTATTGTACGCCATGAAAATTATTCCGAAAAAACTCTTTTGGTGTATTTTTTTCTGCGCTCTAAAATGTCAGTCTGAGGTTGCACATCCTCAGTAATTCAGAGAGTGGAATCGAAATCCAAGGAGAGAAATGAAGCAAAGTTATCAATGCCTTACCGTAAGCTATTCGATATTCAGGAATATACCTTTAAGCAGTATGGTTCTATTAAGTTTTCAATTCTAGGCAAACGATGAAGCATCAAAAATGCTAACGGTTAATTATAACTATTGCATTTTCCAATGGAAGTGTACAGCCTTCATAAAAAGAGAAATACTAAATGAGAAATTTTCCTCAGATCTTCTAAAAATAAACTCAGAAGACCGGCATAGTCCTTCACGCTAGTTCGCTCACTTGACTATTTCAGCACGTCACCAGAACTAATACACAGTGCTTAACTTTTCAAATATTTATTTTAGCACCTAATACCTTCGTATTCTGCGATGCAACAGTACGATATTCAGCCGGTTATCAAACACTGTGGTTTTATCAGTCCACCCATTATTCAAAATCTCACAGAATAGACAACACAGCACCTTTAGGTGTCCCTTAAAAAACCTATAATTTTGGCCGAATGGGGATAATAGTACAAGTAAGTAGATGTGCTTCCGAAGGCCAAAAATTCCAAGAGCCATTCCACCAGCCATTATTCATCACACATGCCTACTCAACACTACATAATGGTATGTCAGTAAGAACAGTAACTGGAGGATAACGGACAGAATGATAGAATAAAAACAAATACATGATTTATTTTCCTAAATCACAAAACATTACCATAACAATTAGCGCTACATTTTAATAAATTAACATCCAAATTATCGGATAAATAAATGAAAGGACTAACTTTGTAGTTCCACACGAGCAATACTATATTCACACGACCCGGGTTTCGAAGTAAAACTTCATCATCAGGTATGGTGAAGTTTTACTTCGAAACCCGGGTCGTGTGAATAAATTGTTCGTGTGGAACTACAAATTTAGTCCTTTCATTTATTTATAATGAATCGGTTCCATAAAGTTACGCCAGAAACCATAAATTTTTATCGGATCATAAGTAAAAATGAATCATTATTATTGGTGAATATAAACTTTATAAACTACGCAACGTTTCAACAATTACGTAAACATTGCAGCGAACTCTGGTTAAATACACTTGTGCTTGGCAGTGAAACGTTATGGGATGTTGTTAAGAGTTTTCTTTAGACCAACCTTGGATATTTTATTTACCGAAATTACTTGTAAATTAAAGAATGCGCCCATAGCTATGTCCTCCGTTGAAAATTTCTGAGGTTCCATAGCAGAAGGCGAGCTAGCTATTAAGCTACGCTCATAAGGTTTTTTCTGCGGTAGGTAAGTCCAACCTCCACTTAAAAATGTGAAATTGGCAACACAAGTGCCCATATATAGAGACGGGCCCAACCGCCACCGTTCCTCACTTGCGGGCCTCGATTTCCTTCTCCCCATTCTTCTCTGTGTCCCTCCCATCCTTCACCGCGTCTTCCCTTCAAATCATTCTCCCTCCTTCCAATACTCCTCTTCTCACGCCCTCGCCTCCGGCAGATTCTCTCGTGATCACGCGTTACGGGAGTAAGGGAGTCTCGGCGTCGGACACTCAGACACCTATGTCCACCTCACCCAACTCGCCCGGTGCAAAAAACCCCACCTATCCTCGGACGAGCTATCGGAAGGTTCCCGCAAGAAGGGCGGGTGGGTGGTTCGAGGCGGGAAAATAATGGAGTGACGGGGGAATGGAGGAAGATGGGTGGAGACATGGGAATGGAGTGGGAAATCGGCGGATGTCTAGCCAAGAAGATTTAACCACAAACTCCATCGTTTTCTATCCGTTACTTAGCCGAGATCAACGTGATTAATCAAAGGACAGACTACGTGACGGTCGTGCATGATTTATTTACGCATTTACGTAGGTACGTGCTCATACACAACGAGCTCAAGGTCACAAATCAGAGTGGGGTACGCTATATATGAATTCTCCCTGGAACTTGAAAGACAGTTATAGCTTTCAAGTCCAAGTTTTGTCACTTTATAAACTATAATTGTGATTTCCGCAGCGGTGACATTGAGAGTCTGCCCAGAGCATTCCCTTTAGTAAGCTAAAATAACTTGATGGAACAGATTACCCTAAGGATTAAGCAGAATTCAGAGACGAAGAAGTGTTTTCAACAGCTGAATGAAAAGATTGGTTCAAGTCCCGCCTTAAGGGGAAAAAATTAAAAATGTTCATTTATTGGATATTTTTGGAAGTAAAAAATAATAAATAATTGGAAATATTTTCATTTAATCGTATTTACATTGATTTTATTTAATAGCATAAATGGAATGTAAACATATACACTTAGAGCTGTGAGCTGAATAGGCTGAAATGGTTGATTCTTGTCTAAGCTACCTCCCAAGCCGTTATTAGATGTGCACTCACACAGAGACATGAATATACGTCCTTAATAGGAAACGCAGCCAGTAAAATTGCTCACTATATTAGTAAAATGAGGCTAACGCATAAACAGATAATAGATTTTGAATCTATGCATGAACATTATACGATATATGTAAAAATAGATGAGTTATTTAGTCCCACCATCATGGCGCGCCTTAAATTAAGGAATGAGAATTCAATGAAAATTTAGCGTAAATAATAACGCAATACTATTAAACCATCAATCTGTAATCACACGAACTAGTTTCTTTATAGGGTGAGGAGTTGAATGATCAGACCTCTTGTTTATTTCACTCATGTTGATTAAATATTTTTTAAAGTCATAAATATGAGGATTCATAATGGAATTGTGTCGAAAGAGGTTCCCCTAAAACGAGAAGAGCTTCCTCAATGCCCACTCGAATTCATTTCTGAAATGTAAATGACTCTCTTCAAAACATATCCAGGCAAAAACGTGGGGGAACTCTTATGGCATCTTGCGTCTTGATATCATTTACACAACCATTGAGGACGGGTAAAAAGGAAAAACAACCGACTTGAAAGAGGAGTACTTTTTTTAAACCGGCCACACAAACCTCCGTTAAATATGTCGCGTATTTACAACGCTCGGACTTCGATGAGTTTGGTCTGCTCGGACGATTTGAGACGCGCCGCACTGCGATTTCCTTTTTTTCCTCTTCGCCTCTCGCTCTCGGTTTCGGAGGGCGAAAGTCGCCGGACCGGCTTCACCCACCTCCCCCTCACATGGCCACACCCGTCTCCCAGCCTCCCCCCCTCTCTCTTCAAGCGCCTGGGGACTCTCGAACTCCTTAGCCTTCGTCTGCAGCGGCAGGCGTCGGAAGGTTAAGGACGGATTTCAACATCATCCGATCGCCGCCACCACCGCTAAGCGTTGCCCCGTTATCCGAGTCCCTCCAAGCCGTCATCCACTCCCTCCGATTCAATCGGGAGCCACTCCGTGGAAGTCCCGAACGGTCGAGGGCATAAAGGATGGCCCGGTGGTCGATAACGGACAGACTCGTCCCGAAGAAAAATAAAAGCATCGTCTCAAATCCGAAAAGGAAAAGTAGGAAGTTGAAAAAGGATCCACCGCGAAGCCACGCGTCGAGAGAAATTAATAGGGAAAAATCCACCGTAAGCTCGACGGTGATTTGATTTATGGTGGGGGGGAGGGGGCGGTGGCTGACGATGAGACTCGGCCTACTCCGAAGCGACCGAGAGAGATTAAAATTCAACCGCACTCTGACTGACATATAGGTAATTTAGATGCAGCTAAATAAGCTGAAGTGGTGATGTGATTCCCTGTCGTTCAGTGTAATACATTTAACGAAATGAAAACTAAATAATGGTTAATGAATATTTAATAGCACTTCTGACAATACGACACATCTATGCAGTTTCGCATATATTTCATAGTCGTTTCCAATAAGCAATGAAAAGCTTCGTCTATACAAACATTTCTTTGCGAACTTCGAAGGCACTTCCTCAGAGGAACGCTACTTTGGATCGAGATCAATTTCACCGTTATATTTTTATTTAATATAATTTCATTTTCAAATCATTACGCGCTATTCAGACGCTTATCACGAAATTTGTAATAAGTTTTTTAACTCACCCTAACAAGCAAAATATATTTTCACACTCATATACAGACAGACCCCCAAGAGACAGACTCAAAAACATTTGATCCATTCACAGATCAAGGCTTTTTGCCGATCTTCGAAGTAACTATTAGAAATCTATCAAACGCTATGAGTTCTCTCAGGCCAAATTTGAATCCATCAACTGATAAATAAATCGAATTAGCTCATTGGTATGGGTACAAAACATATTTTCACCCGAGTACATAGGATAGATAGCCATTTCCAAAGTAGATATTTTGAATCTATTCGGCATACAAAACTGAGAAATTGATGAAAAATAGACCATCTTCGTTTCCAATATTGAAATTCTTACTTACTCCGCCGGAACGACAAAAATTACAAAATTCAGTTCAATACCATTACTAAATCGACCACAGCAACCTTTCATAATAATTAGTTTTTTCAGACGATGCTAAGCATTCAAATTTTCCTTCATTCTCAACAAATTTTCAGAATAATTTTGAGTAGGCTATTTTCAGTGAGTTTCCCACGTTATTTGTGTCATACTTTTTAATGCCAGCGTAATTTCTAACATTTTTCCAAAATAATCAATTTTTCTCCCTCCTAGTTTCTTAAATGACTGAAAATATGTATTTATTAAATCAATTCTTCATTCAAACAAGCTTAGGATTTCGGCGAATGCATAAAACAATACAACTTTTTCATCCAATGATTAAAGTACTGGATAGCAAATTCCTGGGTTGATTTTAAACTAATTTCCGCTCATTAAAAATGCATAATCAACAATTTGCAGTCATGCATTTTAATTCAAACATGAGCAATGATATTCTATCTAAAATAAATTATCGTTCTACCTCCTAGTTACTTACTTGATTTCGTTAACGTTAAACAATCATTCAAAATCCAAACACGTTGATGATAGCAGAGAATAAAACAAAATAGTTTCCAAATATAATTAGGGCACGGAATTAGTAAACACCTGGGATAATTTTGAACAAGCCAATGCACGTTAATTATGCATGTTTATCAAATAATATAGTGATTGTTGAGAATCGTCTAAGGGCACCAATGCTTAATGTAGAAGGGCATAGAGAAAGTAAAGTACCTTCAATTTATTGGCATCAACTTAATGCGAAAGTTAACATGAAAGACAAAATGTACCTCAAACATATCTAATAATCCGCTGCCCAACTTTCCTTATCCCGTGGGATTGTTCGGAATACCATTAATAGAATTTATTATTTATTTTATTTTATATTTATAGCAACCATTGATAAAAACTTATCAAAACAAAATGCAGATGAAAATATAATACTATATTCATTTTAATTTATTTGTTAACTATATGTATTTTCCTCACATTTTTTACCTTTATTACATCTTAGTAAACTACAATTTCTTTTAGAATGTACACTCCCGTAGCCGCGAATGATTCCTATCTGACTATGGTGCTTGCAGAAATATTATTAATGAAGATAAACAACAAATTTCGAGACACAATTCGCAATGCTAACTAAGGGTTCTTAAGTCAGGCAACGTGAGATCAGCCTAAGATGATATAATGCAAAATCATTCCATAAATTGTTCTGAATGCCACTTAGAGAGGCACTGATATTAGAAATTAAATCCGAGATAGAAAATGAAATAAAGATATCTTCCAACGTTAAACAATTGTATTACATTCTTAAATGTTGAGAAGAAATTTCTTATACCTTATGCCATAAGAATAAAAAATTCTGAACAAAATTATAGTCGTACACAAGGCCCATCCACATGACATGGTATTAACACGTCAAAACAGAACAATATCAAATTATTTCTCTCAGAGTTTAGTTCCTAATGAATTCAAGATGAAGAATCCATATTATCCTAACGTTCTAAATGGAAACTCAACCAGACAATGCATATTAAAACGCTAAAAAAAGTATAAACCATCAGTATACTGGTATTAAAAACTACTATAAATTCAATTAAACGAATAATTTTTATCACTTTATAGAAAAATTTAAAGGAGAAGTAGGTGAATAGGATGCGTGGATTAAGACGAATTTTCAAGATTCCAAATGAAAGCTATTTATAATGTGGCAGTAAAAAAGGCATGTAGGGAAATTCTCTTAAATTATGTAGGAATATACATGATGACGAAGCACCATATGAAACTTAAAATATGTAAAAAACCACAAATCATTTTTTTCATTTCATTGTTCAATTCAGAAGTGAACAATGAAATGAAAAAAATGAGAACGTTAAGTTACTCATATTTGGTTTACATCATGTGAGGAGTACAGGGCAATAAGTTTGATATCCCACGCAGCTGAAGTTGTTCTCAGGATCATAAATAAAAGGATAGAGAGCAGGGCAAATGATTGCATAGGGGATGATCAGTTTGGGTTTCGGAAGGGGAGAGGTACGCGTCATGCCATTGCAGTAATGAGATTATTAATCGAGAGGAATATAGAACACAACCAGGAGGTATTTGCCTGTTTCGTAGATTTCGAAAAACCCTTTGATAGTGTGAATTGGGAAAAACTAATGAGTATTCTGCAGGAAATAGGAATAGATTGGAGGGAAAGGAGGCTAATCCGCAACCTGTACATGTCTCAGACTGCCCAGGTGAGGGTGGGAAACGGGGAGTCAGGATGGGCAGTGTTAGGAAGGGGTGTAAGGCAGGGTTGCCCATTATCACCGTTGCTGTTCAACCTGTACGCAGAAGAAATGATCAAAGAGGCATGGGATGAACTCGAGGTAGGAATGAAAGTGGGCGGGGAAGTCGTAAAATCAGTTAGGTTTGCCGATGACCAAGCTTTAGTTTGTCAGGCAGCCGAACGGTTGCAAGCATTGCTGAGTGAATTGGAAATTCAGTGCGACAGGCATGGGATGAGAATCAATATTAATAAAACAAAGGTTATGCGATTTTCCAGAAAGAAAAGGCTAAGCTAAACATTAAAATAGGAGGGTAAAAACTAGAACAGGTAGAACAGTTTACGTATCTCGGTAGTGTTTTGGACCAACACGGTCAAAATAGTAAGGACGTAAGGAGAAGAATTGCGCTAGGCGAAGAGGCTTTCACAAGGAGGAGGGAGTTGATGACGGGGATGTTGAGTAAGGATGTTAAGAAAAGACTCGTAAAAAATGTGATATGGAACGTAGCTATGTACTGCGCGGAAACGTGGTCATTGAAGCAGGAGGATAGACGTAGATTAGAGGCTTTTGAAATGTGGGTGTGGAGAAGAATGGAGAAGGTGAAATGGACAGAGAAGAAAACAAATGAGGAAGTACTAGGTATGGTGGGTTAGGAGAGGGGTTTGTTGGGAGAAATCATATGTAGACATGAAAAATGAATGAAGGGGGTATTGATCGGAGTGGGATGCTGAAGACTGTAATATAGGCGAGAATGTTAGGCAAACGAGGAAAGGTCAGGAATAAGATAGCGATGTTGGAAGGAAGATGAAGGGAGGAAGGAAGTACACAGAGATGAAGAAGGACTTGATGTAGAGTAGGGTACTGGATCGTGTTTTGTTAGGAGTAAAAAAATATTTATTTGGTAGTGGTGCCCATCCAAAACCTACCTTAACCGGTAGATTACTTTTGAAACAATTGAACCTACACGAAACTATACTGCACTATACTTGTAATTCATGGTATACCGCCTGTGCAACGAACCATTTCCTATTGGAAATTCCTTTATTTTATATTTGAGATAAGAAGCATCTCTTGGACCGTTATACAAATGAATCAGAATGTATCATCAGGTGAATGCTCACATTCTTTCAATTATTGAATTCCTTTACATTTCAATCCGTTCGATATTCCCATGCCATAAAAAACGCGCAAGTTCAAACAGAGGTTAGAAATGTGGTGTAATGGAAACTGCCTGCAGGTAGTTTATATCGGATTACTTCCCTGTCAATGAAAAGGCCTTGGCATAGGTAACTGCATCACAATGACAAGGACCTAGGTCAGAATACCGCAAAGGACATGGACTTCATTGAGAAATCTTAACCCATGACTCATAGATATCTAAGCCACTTTGCAAATATTAGTCTCTCAAGTTCCTGAGTCAAATTCCCTTAGCGTATCACGTGAAGGCGAAAGGTACGTCATTTAAAATGTAGAACTGAAGACAGCTAGGATATATTGACAAACTAGCAATGTTAGCTCATGCCATTTTATAGAAACAAAGATTTCAATAGCGTATAGAAAATAAGTATAAATATAAAACAAAAATTTCAAACATTAAACATATATAAAACGTTTTTTCAACAAAATATAAGTATTAAAAGATAAATTTTCTTGGTTATCAAATGTTCAGAAAATAATTTCAACTTAGCACCTTTGGTGTCTTATTAAATTTCAACATATTTCAGTAAATAATATCTGAGCATTTTTCCAGGCAAATTCAAAGGACTCGAAGAGGCGTAAGCTATATATTATAATTCTCATTGAAGAGAACAGTTAATATGACTCCTAAATACAACTGAGGTTATTTCTGGAATACTTAATTAACCATTACAAAAAATTCTTTATATTAGTCTAAACAACAAAAATTCAATATTATCATAATTAACTCAGTTCGGATATTTGACTCATGTATAACCTCAATGATTTTTTCACAATCAAATGAAAATAATGGGAAGCCCACAAGACTGAAGCGATATTTCGAAGCTAAGAAAATATTAAACAATATCTCTTTACTTTGAATTTAAGGGTGACGACTGCATTCAAAATTAAAGAGCACTCTCAGAAACTTAATTTTTGCTCATTTTACTCGCTGGAAACTGACGGATTGCAGGACAAGGAAAATTTTGGCGTAAATTTTCCTGATCTTATTGTTTATTTGATTAAAAATTGGTATATTCTTTTTTTTAACTTTTTTCACTAAATCTATGCCTCTTTTAATATCTTGATTGTATTATTTTCATTATTAATGATGCTCCATAGGTATCTAATTCTCAACCTGATCAAAGGTTGCCTGTTTTTCAGTTTCTCCATATCCTCTTCCCTAGTGTCATTGTTTTGGTATTCATCCTATTGATCTTAAATTAAAAATCTTCATTCTATTAGTCTAAAATTAAAAAAAAATAAGTTTTTGAACAGGTACTTGAGCATGTGATTAGTCATTATCAGTGTCTGAGATTTTTTATTTCTCTTTTGTAACGCAATTACTGTGAAACAAACCAATGGAATCTACGACCTCTAGGTTATAGAAGAGATAAATTACCTTAAGGACGGATGAAAGGGAATCTGAAAAAAACGAATGGGAATCCTTTGAACTCTTGTCAAGAGAAGAGATTACTTACCTAAATGAGATAGATATTCCTCATTAGGAAGACCATTAAAGACAAATAATTATGAAAAGGCACATGAATAGCGCTTTTGTTACGCATTCGAAAAATTAGCAGATCTAATTAAACAGACCACTATCTCAGCACACTCGAACTTCATGACTTAAGTGAGGATTATTATGTGCACCCGTAACTGGTTTTTCTCCGCAATGAACTCCGCTACTACGTGCCCGAACAACCACCAATTTTGGCGGACAGAATAAATTCATCATCAAGTGGCCACACCCGTCTTCGGGACGCCATGTTGTGCATCACCGCCTGGGGCGTAAGGAAGAAGCCGAGCACCTACGAAACGTGGCCATGGGAACGGGCTGCTCTGCTTGGCTGGTGCGAAGGGCGATCATGGATCCAGAGCAACGCAACCGTGACTGGTCCAAGCAAAGGGTCATTTGGGTGCCTGGGGATGGGGCGTAGATGTAAAAAGGGTTGCAGGGGTGGGGAGAGGTGGAAGGAGAGTTAGTGGGAGGAGGGGGACAATCAGAAGCGGATGCGGGAGAGACCCACTGTGACCTTGACAACAGGGTGTGGGCCTTCAGCCTCGAGAAGAGTCTAAGCAAGAGAGGTGCTTGCGGGAAGCTCGCGGAGGCTTTGATTCGGGAAACAGGCGGGGCAGGGTGGGGCCGCGGGGGAAGGGATGAAGGATTTGATGCAAAAAAGGCAATGGAGGGGAGAGACGGGGAGACCTAGTATAAAAAGACGGATGGAGGTTTGTGTCGGCATCCATCCCTGAGCTCTCTGAGAGGCAAGGAAGTCACCATGAAGGTCCTGGTGAGTACCTACTCAACTTCGTAAGCGTTATTCCTTTTGCATCGCACTACTTCTGGTGCAGCTTGAAAAGAATCATAGTAGAAATGTTATATATCTTGGAATCACAAACCCCTTAATTTTTCAGACGTGGTGATCCAACA
Organism: Hetaerina americana; assembly: GCF_022747635.1. Lineage (NCBI taxonomy): Eukaryota > Metazoa > Arthropoda > Insecta > Odonata > Calopterygidae > Hetaerina > Hetaerina americana. The sequence goes on along the minus strand of NW_027286069.1, from coordinate 18,293,038 downwards.
ACTTACGCATTATAATTCTGATATCCTCAATGTCACGTGAAGTTCTATAACCGTCAAGAAAAATTTAACTCATAAGATATTCTCAGAAAATTTGGATGGTATAACTTACAAAATTTACGATAAATGTTTTATTAATTACATTAATGTCAAAATCATCGTAAAATTTAAATAGACTGATAAGAAAATATATTTTTGCACAAGCCTAAAATCTATATTTGCCGATTTATTAAAAGTAACAATACTTCAATATTCATTTCAGTTTAGCTTTTATTATTAACCTCGAAAAAACTTCGACAGATTTCGTATTGCAAAGAAACACTTGGTTTTTCCACCTAAAATATTTATTCACGACCTAGGTTTCGACGCTCAGCGTCATCTTTAGGTGGATGACGAACCTGAAGATGACACTGAGCGTCGAAACCTAGGTCGTGAATAAATATTTTATGTGGAAAAACCAAGTGTTTCTTTGCAATATGTATCGTTTCCACAAAGTGACGCCTGAAGTTATCTCCTTCGACAGATTTATTAACGTGCATTGGCATTTATTCAACTTAACTTTGGTATACAGAGAAAAATGTTCTTATTGCAATAACTTGAACAATTTACCCTTCGCAAGAAAAGCTTATTCCATAACGCATAAACAATTACAATAATTCTTGCACATGTGTGACAACGGATTTGAACTTAAGGCTAAAAGAATCGAAAAATATGTGCAAAATATAAATAGGTCGGTTATAAGCCGTTAACCTTGGCCGTGACTCAGTTTATAGCAAAAAGTGAAAGTGAGATGACCAGCAGAGAGCGACAAAAACCGGTCACGTAAACATTCATCAGAGCGAGCGATAGGATAAGATCGAAAAACGAGATCAGTAGTGAATAAAGACTAAAAAGCCTAAGCTAAATGCCATGGGCAAGGAATATGCGTCTTTAACTCATAAGATATAAAAAAAATTACGACCGCATGCTCATAAAATCTCTTTCTCTCCCCAGGTCGTTATCTCCGCTGTGCTGGCTGTTGCCGCTGCCGGTCACCTCGGCTTTGCATACTCTTCCGTCGCCCCTTACTACCAAGGGTACCACGGTGTGCACCCTTATGCCACCTATCCTTATTCCTCCGTCCTTCCCTACAGCCACGGCATTGCCGCTCCTTATGCCTACAACGCTGCCCCCTACGCATACCACGGTGCCCTTGCCACCAAGAGCCAGTACCATGCTCAGGTGAGTTCAACGCTCGAATCAAATACACACACATCGAGCCCATGCCTTTCTCATGAAAATCCATTCCCTCCGGACCCGTAATGCATTAATCTAATCCAATCTTTCTTTCCCTTGATGTCATAGGATGAATTCGGCCAGGCCTCTTACGGTCATGCCACCCACGACCAGGCCCACTCTGCCGTCCGTGATGCCTTCGGCGGTGTCTCCGGGTCTTACTCTTACGTGAATCCCGAGGGCAAGATTGTCGAAGCCCACTACACCGCTGATGCCGTCCACGGATTCCGCGTGGCTTCCAACGACCTCCCAGTCGCCCCCGCCGTCCCCGTCGCCCCCGTCTACCCCGAACTCGTCGGACCCGAGCCCGTCCAGGACACCCCTGAGGTTGTCGCTGCCCGTGCCGAGCACCTCGCCGCCCACGCCGAGGCCAAGAGCCGCTCCCGCCGCCAGGCCATCCTCAGCCCCTTCGCTTATGCCCACCACGGAGTCCTCCCCTACGCCCATGGAGTCCTCCCCTACACTCATGGAGTCCTTCCCTATGCCGCCCCTGCCGTTCGCCCAGCCACCCTCACCACCGTCGTCAACAACCCCGGACATGCCGTCTCTTACCGCGTCGACTAAGTCCATTGTATTATCACCGCTCGACCATCTTACTCCTCGATACATCGTGAGAAATGCCGACAACTCAACGCCGCCCAGATAACATCTCCGCGGCGGGTCAAACTGCCATCGATCTGAGAAGTCGGGATGAACTGAACGCGAGGCGGTCGTAAACTCATGGACAGTCCAAAAGGGCATTTTCCACCATACTCTATGAGTTATGACTGTGTGTGTGCTAGTGTGAATGAGTCAACCTACCCTAATACTGTCTTCCGAACATCTCTTCAATTGATTTGGCCGCTCTGGCGCTAAAGTTCAATAAACAACTTTTTCAATCTATATTCAACTGGCATTTCATTCCTTTTGTTTATTACCTATTCCTTTGTTACCACCTGTGAGATAAAAAGAAACATGCACTGGTTTAACTCGTGATCAATAAATGACCAGCGCGAAAGTAATGAAATCAGTCGATTATGAAATATATTTCTAATTGACTGGCACCTTATGAACCCTCTCACTGATTATTGTGTGTAAAGCAACTTACAATTTCAGTTGAAGTTTATATCATCAATTTAGGTGGCTAATGCCTCTTCCTCATGACATGACTTCAAGCGCAAATTAAGACAGCAGTCAAATAATATTTTACGGTATACTTTTAACGCCATCCTCGAACTAGTACAAAAACTTGACATTTAAAAGTAGCGCGGAGAAATTAGAATCGTTGTAACACGATTACAGGACATATAACCTTTAAATAAATTTTTATGTGAATCTACTTCTACTGGGGTTTGCATTTCTTTGAAGCCAGTTTTCCTTGCTATATCTAAAGTTTTTCATCATTTTGCCAAGTTTAAGGTTAACTGCTTTAACTCGACTGAAATGGAATAAAAAATAATTAAGATAAAATGATATTTATCACTCCAGGACTATTAAGAATAATCAAAGGCAATACCTCAATTTGATTCATTTTCTTAATATTTTCGCCCTAATAATTAACGATGGCGCTAAATCTTGACGGTTCAATGCAATTAATTCCCTTGGAAAAATGTATATAATACAGGAAAAATACATTCAATACAGGAAATATGAGTATACTGGTTATTTTTCATCTTTAAACAAGTTCGGTGTTCAGTAGGTCACGTATAATGCGTAATGTTTAAACATTATTAATTGTCTATAGTATTCACTATTGTAATTAACATATGCTACGAGCTCCTCTTTATTTGCTTATTAAACAGATGTAAGTTAAAAAATTGCAGGAAATTAAGTTATCATGACGTTAAATTTTTCAAAAATATTTGATGGAAAGTTATCATATTTGTTCCTCTCTTTGAAAAAAAACCAAACGAAGTTCGAATAGTTCTATCAGTAAATTCCATTGTTTTTCTTTCATTTTCTCAACCGATAAATTAGAATATTGATTAACACAACGATATGCCAGAAATATACATATCATCCGTAAGTAATAGTAAATTAAACATTAGGCACATCACATTATACTTAAGATGATAACTGACACAGGAAAAAGACGGTAAAATTAGTAAAGGAGTTATTAACCATACATATCTCACATAGCATATATTTTTAAATCAAAATGGAGCACCTATGGTAAACGATGAATTACTTTAAGGTTTTAGAATAAGATACACAATATTTGTACATGTTTTTCATTTTATTAAACTTTAGCATCTTAAAATATCTATAATAAACCTAAAGTGGGTTGAAATTCAGAGTAAAATCATTTGGTATTCGAACTTGCTGTTCCAAATTTGTACAGCTCTACAGGGTTTTCGCCATAGACTACATCGTAGTAATTTTCTCAGAGGAAGCATTAAAAATTAAAATATTTTAAAAGAGGTCGAGACACTTAGTTACATAAATCCCCGCGTATTTCTATGGGGATTATATTTCCTTGATAGCTAAATTGGTTAAGAATTGGCCCTGAAAAGTCCCAGTCAGGGACTACATGTATATATGTATATATATATATATATATATATATATATATATATATATATATATATATATATGTTCGTATCCCTTTCCTTATATCTATTTCTATGTGAATTTATATTATTTCTATGATGTATATGTGTGTGTGTATATATATATATATATATATATATATATATATATATATATATATATATATACAAATATATAAAAACACAGATGTAGATTTTTAGAATATAGAGACACAAAGAAAGGACACTCACAATTTGTGAGTGTCCTTTCTTTGTGTCTATATATTCTAAAAATCTACATCTGTGTTTTTATATATTTGTGTGTCGCCGATGAGCGTTCCATTTCGAAGATATTTTATATATATATATATATATATATATATATATATATATATATATATATATATATATTTGTTTATATATGTTTATATATATTTATATATATAACCCTTCAAATGGAAATAGATAAAAGGAAATGGGATAGGAAAACATAAAAAGGAGGGCGGAAACGGGAGGGAAACGGGAGGGAACACAGGAGAAATGGGGAAGGCGGAATCAAGTAGATCACAAGCGCAAAAATATTTCCTTGACCGGGACTTGAACACCGGATCTCTACATTTGCCGGGCGGATGCTCTAACTACTTGATTTATCGAGTAAATGTAATTTACTCTGAGATCTGCGGGTATTTTATGAAACCTAGTGCCCAGAATCTTTGGCCAAGAGATGGCGTCAGGGGGCACTTTCACCCACCATAGGAGAAATACGCGACACACAAGAGGAAGGCCAGTAGGTAAGCAATCATACTGCATCATAAAGGGTAGGAACAGTGCGTTTCGTGGCACGCATAGCCAGAAGTAAGAGACGAGCCACATTGGCCAAATACACATTGGAAAAACACGAAATCCCGCCATATGGCGAACGAATATCATTCACAAGGAAATAGATAGGAAAAGGGATAGGAAAGGAAAAGTATATATATATATATATATATATATATATATATATATATATATATAGTGTGATAAATTCCCACAGCTTCCCGGGAGCGGATGCGGACTCAGACCACAATTTAGTTGTTATGAAATGTAGCGTACGTTTTAAAAAGATAAGGCAGGGGCGGCGAGTTAGAAAATGGAATGTAGAAGCATTAAATGGGTTGAAAAGAAAGGAATACAAACAGGCCGTAGAGAAAATCATGGAGGACGGTAAAGAGCTAAGTACTATTGAAGAAAAATGGGAATGTATCAAAAAAGGGTTGTCTAAAGCGGCAAAAGACACTATTGGAACCGTTAACGCTAAAAGGACTCGTAAACCATGGATCACGGATGAGATGATTGCAAAAATGGATGAGCGGCGAAAATGGAAGAATATAAATACAGAATTAGGCAAAATGAAGTACAAAGAATTGAACAATAAATTGAGGCGGGCAACAAATAAAGCAAAGGAAGCCTGGTGGAAGACGCAGTGCGAGAATATGGAAAGTCTGCAGAGGAAGGGGGAAATCGGTGCGCTTTACAGCATAGTTAAATCTTTATCGGAAAGTAAGAAAGGGAGATCAACGATAGCAGTTAGAGATAAGGCCGGTAAGGTAATAGTTGACGTAGGAAAGATCCAAGAGAGATGGAAGGAATATGTAGAAGAACTGTATAGTAAAGAGCTTAGACCAACAAAGTTAGACATTGAAAAGGAACGTGACGTAGAGGAAGATAGCTTAGGTCCAGGCATACTAGACAATGAGATAGAAAGGGCATTAAGGGAGATGAAACTAAATAAGGCCGTGGGGGTAGATAACATTCCCGTGGAACTTTTGAAATGCTTGGGAAAATATGGGAGGAAGAGGCTATATGGGCTGATCCGTAGTATTTATGAGGAGGGAATCTGGCCGGAAGACTTTGTGAGATCAGTTTTAGTTCCTATTCCGAAAAAGGTAAAGGCCACGTCATGTGAGGACTATAGGACAATTAATTTGATATCCCACGCAGCTGAAGTTGTTCTCAGGATCATAAATAAAAGGATAGAGAGTAGGGAAAATGATTACTTAGGGGATGATCAGTTTGGGTTTAGGAAGGGGAGAGGCACGCGTGATGCCATTGCAGTAATGAGATTATTAATCGAGAGGAATATAGAACACAACCAGGAGGTATTTGCCTGTTTCGTAGATTTCGAAAAAGCGTTTGATAGAGTAAATTGGGAAAAACTAATGAGTATATTGCAGAAAATAGGAATAGATTGGAGGGAAAGGAGGCTAATCCGCAACCTGTACATGTCTCAGACTGCTCAGGTGAGGGTGGGAAACGGGGAGTCAGGATGGGCAGTGTTAGGAAGGGGTGTAAGGCAGGGTTGCCCATTATCACCGTTGCTGTTCAACCTGTACGCAGAAGAAATGATCAAAGAGGCATGGGATGAACTCGAGGTAGGAATGAAAGTGGGCGGGGAATTCGTAAAATCAGTTAGGTTTGCTGATGACCAAGCTTTAGTTTGTCAGTCAGCCAAGGGGCTGCAAGCATTGCTTAGTGAATTGGAAATTCAGTGCGACAGGTATGGGATGAGAATCAATATTAATAAAACAAAGGTTATGCGATTTTCTAGAAAGAAAAAGGCCAAGTTTAACATTAAAATAGGAGGGCAAAAGCTAGAGCAGGTAGAACAGTTTACGTATCTCGGAAGTGTTTTGGACCAACACGGTCAAAGTAGTAGGGACGTAAGGAGAAGAATTGCGCTAGGCAAAGAGGCTTTCACAAGGAGGAGGGAGTTGATGACAGGGACTCTGAGTAAGGATGTTAAGAAAAGACTCGTAAAAACTTTGATATGGAGCGTAGCTATGTACGGAGCGGAAACGTGGTCATTGAAGCAGGAGGATAGACGTAGATTGGAGGCTTTTGAAATGTGGGTGTGGAGAAGAATGGAGAAGGTGAAATGGACAGAGAAGAAAATAAATGAGGAAGTACTTGGTATGGTGGGCAAAAGGAGGGGTTTATTGGGAGCAATCCTATGGAGGCAGGAAAAGTGGATGAAGGGGGTGTTGACCGGCAGTGGGATGTTGAAGACTGTGATAGAGGGTAGAATGTTGGGGAAAAGAGGAAAGGGAAGGAACAGGATAGGGTTGTTTGACGGGATGAAGGGAGGAAGAAAGTACTCAGAGATGAAGAGGGACCTGATATAGAGTAGGATGATTGATTTTGTGTTTTGTTAGGAGTAATAAAATATTTGTTTGGTAGTTGTGTCCGTCCAAAAACCTACCTTAACCGGTAGATTACTTTAAAAAAAAAAAAATATATATATATATATATATATATATATATATATATATGTAACCATTAAAATGGAAATAGATAAAAGGAAATGGGATAGGAACACATAAAAAGGACAAACACAGGAGAAATGGGGAAGGCGGAATCAAGTAGATCACAAGCGCAAAAATATTTCCTTGACCGGGACTTGAACACCGGATTTTTCCATTTGCCGGGCGGATGCTTTTGAGCTTTCGAGTAAACGTAATTTACCCTGAGATCTGCGGGTCTTATAACGGGTATGTCTCTCAGGAATGTTAAAATATGCTTGTGGATGTTTTCTACGGTCTCCCAATGTTTTCCTCTCAGCTCTCTCTCCATTCGGGGAAACAAAAAATGTCTTACGGAGCCAAGTCGGGATTTTAAGGGGGCTGGGGGACCACCGGATGATCCGGGCCAGGAGTTGGTAATGATGAAGGACTTTTAGCTGAGGGCATGTGGCGTTTGGCTGGGCGCTCCATCGCGCCGTGTTACAAAGTCGAAAAACACACTTCACGCGAAGGCACGTCTTTTCGCTCAGATTGCTCGGAGTATTCTGGCAACCAGTTGAGTTGGAAGGGCAGACCCCCCACCACATTTCTCGACCGGTTTTACCGCGCTGTTATAGATAGTCGCGTCACAACAAAATCATGTTCATTACTTTCATAATTGTCCATCTACATAGAGACATTTCCATTGTGCCTTGTATCGTTTCTTCTTTTGTCATTATATTTTAATCTATCCTTGTCATCAGAAAGTCATGCAGTCTTTTGATGTTTATCCCTGCTTTTCTGAGTAATCTTTACTCGATGGAGCATACAGATAGTTATTTAAATGTCCTCAGAGGAAGTAATGTATTGATGAAATGATATCTTGAGAACTAATACACAAAAATAATGAAAGTATCGTATTGCATGCATAATTTCGAAATTAAAAAATGCTAATTATTGAAAATAAGGGGATGCGCTACGCATTATTTGTTAAAAATGGTACCTATACTTTAGAAGGTTCAGACACGTCTGAATGTTCTCCTCCCAGTTAGCGGAGTGCGGTTGTGAAGCAAACTACAAGTAGTCTCACCTTTACTCCTATACTCACCTTTAAGAATCCTCGAAGCAAATTACAAGTAGTATTACTTGTAACGAAATAAGATCATTCGGTCTATCGCGAGTAACCAGTACGTAATCACATAAAAAATCGTATCTTGAGACAACTTAGAAAAAGGATTTAATAAGTCCAAAATCCAAATTTTTGAGAGACAACCCTTCTGATTATTGAAAATAAGTGGCTGAATTACGAATCGTTGGTTTTAGGCAGTATGCTTTAAATGATAGATTGCCTTGTCGATCTTCCATCATCGAGTAAATTGAGGAAATCGAGTAAATCTCTAAGTAATAATAGGGAAAAAATATACTTAAGCAAGAGGAAGATACTTGCTAATTAGGCAGTAAAATCACCAATGGTAGGAAAAAGGGGAATACGTTGAGTAGAATAGGAATGGCGAAGCACACTTTCTACCAGCAGAAAAAAAACACAAACGGCAAAGAGTACCAGTTTAGACATCAGGAAGCATTTCGTTAAGGTATATATGGACCCCACTTTTCTACGAATGTAAGACTTGGAAGAAAGAATCAGAGAAAAGATTGGAGGCGATGGAAATGTGTTAGAGAATAATAATGGAGATAAAAAGTACCGGCAGAAAAAAAATGAACGGACTTCGAGGAGTAGTTGGTGAGGGTAGACTGTGGAGGTCACTTACGAGAAGAAGATTTGCGTAATTGGAAATTGATTGAGCATATCCTGAGGCGTAAGAATTTATTGAAGGTCATATTGGTAGGGGAGAGTTGCAGAGGAGGGCATATGATTAGCTAAAAAAAGTAGGTAGTATCGGTACAAGGAGCTATAAGAGAATGAGGATATTGGCAGATTGGAACAGGATAGTTCCTAAAAAGCCAATCATAAGGTTAATAATCCGTGATTATATATTTTCATTTCCAGATTATTCCCTATTTATACAGAGATATATATACATATATATATATATATATATATATATATATATATATATATATATATATATATATATATATTTATATATTTATACATATATATATATACACACACACGAGTTTTTTAAAATCTAAATTGAATAAAAATATTTTGGTGCTTTATTTTAAGTTTTCACCCCAGAGTATTTATTTGGGTTGCACTATATTTTATTGAACCGTGTTCAATATAATGACATTTAAATTAAATCTCAAACGCCTAATTTTAAATTTTACTCTAAAATGAAGAATAATTAATCAATGCTGGCATCGATAGCAGGAGGTATATAAAAATTGAAAAAATAAACAGTGTTTGTTTTAATCATCAAATAATTCTATTTATACATTTGTATTGCTCTGGCTAAAGAATTTTATCAATTGCTAATGAATGGTTCATTCAATATGAAATACTTGAATATTACATCAGCCACCTTGAATCTTCGGCTTTCTTTTATTGATCAAATATTTTGAAGGAAGAAACGATAACCTATCGCACTATCTCTTAGACGATAAAAAGGAACACGGCAAAACTTGATGATTTAAAGGGAACTTTTATGTAAGTTTTAAACCGAAAGACTGTTACAAATGTTATAAAAATCAGTTTGAAAATATACCATGGAATATAAAAAAGCAGAATTAAATAGAAAACATAGACAAACTATTATAAAAGTGGGAACAACCAGAGTGAGCACTTTTTTAGCTGATATGAGCGAGACATGCAGTACTTGGCGATATTGGAATTGTTACTCCTTTCTTTCAACTTTAACTGTAACATTGAATATTATACGAGATCTAATCAAAAGGTTCCTCAGCTTTTAATAGTGCGCCTCCAGTTAGGTACTTTTTAATCTGCTTGGAAACGTTTTTTTCCGCGGAAACATCCCAAATAACCGCCTTCGACCACTTTGTTGATATCTTGTACTGTTGATTAGTAACGGCCATTCATGTGATAGGTGTTCATGGAGTGCGACGAAAAATCGGACCCGCGGAAATAAGCTCCCTGAAGGAGCTGCGATGTTCAGTTAAATTCTCCGTGAAACTTTGTGATTCCTTCCCGAAAACTTTTGAGTTGACTACCAAGAATTAAGGTATGGATGCGAATATGAAACGTACCGCCTGTTATGAGCGGTTTAACCGATTCAAAATGGGAAAAAATCAGTTGAAGACGACTAGCGTACCGGAGGACCATCAACGTTGACTGATGACCCCCACATCAAAAAAGTAAATGATATCATTCGTGCAAATCAACGTTTGACAGTCAGGGCACTTGCAAAAGAGTGTCGCATCTCGATTGGTTCCTGCCATAAAATACTGACTGAAAAATTGAGGATAAATCGAGCCGCCGTCAAATTAGTGCCTCGTCGGATGACAGCAGACTAGACAAAACATTGAGTTCAAGTCTGTCAGAAATTGCTTTATTGAGCCGCAGAGGATTGTCCAAGATGACAACAGGTGACGAGTCAATGGTTCACGGATATGACATCGAAATAAAAGTGCAAACTCAACTTTTTAATTAAGAAAATAACTGGAAAAAATTTAGCTGGCTAGTGAAGCATTTAGCCTCCTCTTGTGATGACAATGAGTATTGGTTCCAAAAAATTCCAGAATATAGTTTATCATCCATTTTGCATGTCAATTAAGTTTATTTTCCATGCCATGAACGCTGATAAGATATAAATTGAAACATTCATATCTGAGGGGGAAGCTGAGCCATCATAGGAGCATTGTGCCAACAGACTAATTCGGTCGGCCAAAACTGGTAATTCAAGTTGCATTCAGAGTAAAAAACATAAGCAATTTTGAAAAGCCCAGCAACGATTATTTTACAAAGAAACCTCCAGCCATACGTCTTTACTAACGCAAATCGTGTACGGTTACCTCTTGAACACAATCTACAAAACCTTATTGGTAGGTTAGGCATTCTCATATCGAGTAGTAAAAAAGCATGGCCTATTAAAATTTTATTATATTTTAGCGTTAAATTGAGCCTCAATTACTAGAAAGCCTCGCATTATGGCATTGTTTATTATTTCACTGTCACTGAAACATCAAATATTGAAGTTCTATTTACTTTAATGCGTTACCCCAAAAGAGAATACTAGTTTCAAAATTTTCAAATTCAATAAATCATTTTCATTGTACGTATTTACGGATCCGAAAGTAATAAGCAAACAGAAAATAGAAAGCTGGCGGAAAAATACGCTTTATGTAATGTAATTAGAGAGTCCAGAATTAACGCACCGGGAGACGAAAATATGTGCAGTGAAATTATAACTTCAAATTTAATGGATTTCTTTCCTTCACATGGCAATGCCAGAATAATGGCATCAAAATGATCTGACCTCTGAAAATGTAACTAATTTCGAACATATATTAATGGTAAGGGAATAACGGTTTTAGGATTTCATATATGACTTCATCTGGGCATTAAAAATTTCGGATCTAGGTCAAAAGAAGTATTCCAAGACTTTATTGCCATGGATATGAACGTATACGTAATATTAGCACAACATTTGACAACATTTAAATTAAAACAATTTATACGAATTTCCATATTCAGGCAATCATCTCATAAATCTAGGAGAAAGACATAATAATTATACAAGATTATAAGCATACGTAAATATGATTATCACTAAATCATAAAAATGCTTCAAAATTGCACCTCTAAAATATTCATTGTATCTGCTAATCATAAATCAAAATATATAATTTCGTTATCTACAACATTGAAAATTGGAAACGGCCGCGAAAACAGAAATTTTACAGATTTGTTAGAATTTCCGGAGTGATTTCTAGAGGTATGTAGAAGACCTCGGAAGAAAGCAGCCCCAAAGAGAGGCCCAGTGAGAAAAAGGGCGCGGTCATAAAGAAGAATGGAGTGAGGCAGGTGGGCGGGAGGTTTTCCTGGTTGGAAAAAAACAAAGCCGAACAGGTATAAAAGGGCCAAGCGACGCCACAGACAGCATCCATCCCTGAGCTCTCCAAGAGGCAAGGAAGTCACCATGAAGGTCCTGGTGAGTTTAATGAAAAATTCACTAAAGTAGCTTCATTCCAGCAATCCGGCACGCACGCAGTTGCATGGTTAACAGTTAATTCCGACCACGAAAAAAACTTTTGATTTTAACACATGTATCTTTTTCTATCAAGGTTGTTATCTCCGCCGTGCTGGCTGTGGCCGCTGCCGGTGCCCCCATTTTGGCCTACAATTCCATCGCCCCTTACTACAGCGGCAATTACAACGGGCTCTACAACGGCCTGTGGAACGGCATCCACCCCTACTCTGCCCTCCCATACCACGGTGCCCGTTTCGCCACTCCCTACGCCTACAACACCGCTCCCTACGCCTACAACGCCGCTCCCTACGCCTACAACGCCGCTCCCTACGCCTACAACGGACTCTATGGAACATCATCCCAGTACCATGCTCAGGTGAGTTCAACACACAAAAAGGTTTACCTTTGTTTTGTGCTTCAAAATAACTGTCATTTCGCAGTCGACTCGTCGATGGCGATACCTTACCTTAATTCATAATGCATAGAACCAGAATACATTCAAAATTAATATAACCTGCAGAGAATTTAATGCATGTGCAAATTTCACCAATGTCAATAAATTTAAGTGCATATTCCGAGATGTCTATGATACCGGGCGACTCTAGCTTAAAGAAATGACATGTAATCTCTATCTAATTCTTCCCTTATTCACAGGATGAATTCGGCCAGGCCTCTTACGGTCATGCTACCTACAACCAGGCCCATTCTGCCGTCCGTGATGCCTTCGGCGGTGTCACCGGGGCTTACTCTTACGTGAATCCCGAGGGCAAGATCGTCGAAACCCACTACACCGCCGATGCCGTCAACGGATTCCGCGTGGCTTCCAACGACCTCCCAGTCGCCCCCGCCGTCCCTGCGGCTCCCGTCTACCCCGAACTCGTCGGACCCGAGCCCGTCCAGGACACCCCTGAGGTTGTCGCTGCCCGCGCCGAGCACCTCGCCGCCCACGCCGAGGCCAAGAGCCGCACCCGCCGCCAGGCCATCCTCAGCCCCTTCGCTTATGCCCACCACGGAGTTCTTCCCTACGCCCATGGAGTCCTCCCCTACACTCATGGAGTCCTCCCCTATGCCGCCCCTGCCGTTCGCCCAGCCACCCTCACCACCGTCGTCAACAACCCCGGACATGCCGTCTCTTACCGCGTCGACTAAGTCCATTGTATTATCACCGCTCGACCATCTTACTCCTCGATACATCGTGAGAAATGCCGACAACTCAACGCCGCCCAGATGACATCTCCGCGGCGGGTCAAACTGCCATCGATCTGAGAAGTCGGGATGAACTGAACGCGAGGCGGTCGTAAACTCATGGACAGTCCAAAAGGGCATTTTCCACCATACTCTATGAGTTATGACTGTGTGTGTGCTAGTGTGAATGAGTCAACCTACCCTAATACTTGTCTTCCGAACATCTCCAATTGATTTGGCCGCTCTGGCGCTAAAGTTCAATAAACAACTTTTTCAATCTATATTCAACTGGCATTTCATTCCTTTTGTTTATTACCTATTCCTTTGTTACCACCTGTGAGATGAAAAGAAACATGCACTGGTTTCACTCGTGATCAATAAAAGACCAGCGCGAAAGTAATGAAATCAGTCGATTATGAAATATATTTCTAATTGACTGGCACCTTATGAACCCTCTCACTGATTATTGTGTGTAAAGCAACGTACAATTTCAGTTGAAGTTTTTATAACTAATAATATAGGTGTCTAATGGTTCCTCCTCATGACATGACTTCAAGCTCAAATTAAAACAAATATCAAAATATTTTAACTTATATTGGTACAGCCACCCTCGAACTAGTACAAATACTGTACATTTAAAAGTAGCGCGGACAAATTAGAATCGTTGTACCACGATTACAGGACATATAATCTTTGACATTTTGAATAAATTTTTATGTGATTCTTTTTCTGCTGTGGTTTGCATTTCTTTGCAGCCAGTTCCCCTTGCTATATCCGAAATTTTTCATTATTTCGCCAAGTTTAACGTCAATTTATTCGACTCTTCTGCAATAAAATTTGAAATCAATTATGATAAAATGATATTTATCATTCCAGGACTATTAAGAATGATCAAAGGCAACAACTCAATTCAATACGTTTTCTTAATTTTATCGCCCTAATAATTAACGAGGGGGCTAAATCTTGAAAGCACTTGACGGTTCAATGCAATGAACTCCCTTTGAAAAACAAATGCATGAAATAGAGGATATAAAAGTATACTGGTTCCTTTTCATCTATAAACAATTTAATCGATCTGCAGTAGGTCACGTATAACGCGTCATGTTTAAACATTTAAACATTATTAATAGTGCATAGATAGCAATCACTATTACAATTATCAAAAGCTATGAACTCCTATTTATTTGCTCATTAAATATATGCAAGCTATAAAATTACTTGAAATCAAGTAATCAAGATGGTTTTTCTATTAAAAATAGTCAGTGGAAAAATATGACATTCGTTCTTCTGGATCCCTACTTGAGGTGCTTTGTGGAGGGCACTTTGAGTGAGTACGCCGTCTGTCGGATGGGACGTTAAACTGCGGACCCCTTGGCGCCTTTCGTAAAGAGTAGGCTAATGCCGACGCCGGGTTTCTCTCCACCCTTCTTCCTTTCCTGTCCTCCCCTATGGCGCAAATGACCTCAGCAGTCGGTCGCCTCCCCTAAAAACTACTACTACTTCGTTCTTCTGTATTTGAAAAAAACAAAACGAAATTATAAAAGTTCTAACAGAAAATGCTATTTTTGTTCTTCAATTTTCTGTACCGACAAAAAATATTATTGGTTAACACAACGATATGCAAGAAATTATGATTTCAAATGCGGCAGACAGGACACCACAGACTGGACAGACAGTAGACTGGACACAAAATTTAGTTCAAGTCTGTCGGAAACTGTTTGATCGAGCTGCAGAGGAATTTCCAAGATTACAACAGGTGATGAATCAATGGTTCATGTATATGACATCGAAATAAAAGTGTTTATCTTCACAGTGGATTGGTGGAAAATTCCCTAGATCCAAGAGAGCTCGACTATTTCCCTCGAATGTCAAGGCTATGTTGACTGTTTCTTTCGATTGCAGAATATATTTTTGTTATACATCACAAATACCTACCTAAAGATCAATCAAACAACACGGAGTACTATCTGGGAGTTATGAAACACCCAAGAGACAGAATCTAGCGAAAACGGCCCGAACTTAGGAGAGGCGTCTCACAGAAATAGTGATTTTTTAGCCAAAAATAGGACCGCTGTGGTTTCCCATCCACCCTGTCACCAGACCTAGGACCATGTGACTTTTTCCTGAAAGATCTGGTGCTTTCCTGGCGTATGAGTTGGGTGAATTCTTCTCGGGTCTTCCACCTGGTCAATGTCTCCATAGCTGCCGACGTTTCGATTCCCGACTCCGTCATTGTCATCAGGGCTTCTGATTCTAGGCGAATCAGAACCCCTGATGACGATGACCGAGTCGGGAATCGAAACGTCAGCAGCTATGGAGACATTGACCCTGTGGAAGACCCGAGAAGAATTCACCTGACATTTTCCTGTTCCCCAAACTAAAAACCCCACTCAAAGGAAAAAGGTTTGCCACCATTCCAGGGAGAGAGAAAAATTCGACGGAGGAGCTAATCGGGAGAAGCGTTCCAGGAGTCTTTCAGAAAGGAAACACCGTTGGGACAGTTGTATACGTTGGGGGGAGGATTACATACTTTGAAGGATACCCTATCCAATAATTCGCGGCGAAGTTTATCCTTTGAAATAAAAAAGGTTTGGAAGTTTTTGGACATACCTCGCAGCTTCCATTATCAATCTTATTTATTTTTTGTGATGATTTTAGAGAAATTCTAAGAAGTATACGATAAGTCGAGCGACAGTTTTACGTTTCTTGGACTAATGTTCTCCATTATTCGGCTTAAGGAGAAGTAGTCAATGATAAACTGGCCTTTTTAATTAAGAAAAATATTAAGAATAAATTTAACCAGCTCGTGGTGCATTTAGTCTTCTCTTGTGATGACTATGACCGTTACAAAAATTCCAGCTTCCAGAATATTATTATTATTATTAAAAATACACTTGTGCTGATAGACAGTGTCAGGTGGCACACAAGTCCCAAATAATCACAAAAGATAATAGAGAAAATCAGACTTCAAAACACAAATCTCTTTAACAAAACAAGCGAATCCCCATCTCATTTACATCCATCAATCAGCAAGAAAAAAAGATAAATTAAAAAAAAATTAAGCTATTACATATAATACAATGCACCACACATCAATCAAATTATTACATGTATTCCTTACATCTTTTCTGGGAAGTATGCACTCTGTTAGGAAAGGGCTCGAATATTTTTGCAGGTAAGGTGTTCCAATCAATAATTGTTTTATTTAGGAAAGAAAATTTTTTTTATTTGTTCTCTGTGCCCGGCATTTTACCTTAAATTTGTAGTCATTTCTCCCTATAAAATTTGGGTTCCCCGCATCTTTCCGAAGATCTGCCCAAGCTTTCTCCCCCTTCAGAATGCGGAATATTCCACAAAGTCTGCTTGCTTTCCTTCTAGTTTCTAGAGGTTCCCAGTCCAGCGTTTCTAGCATGTCAGACACACTCTTCATCCTCCTATGCTTCCCCAGTACATATCAGGCAGCCTTTCTTTGCACCTTTTCCAGTTTTTTGATATGACCTTCTTCATGAGGATCCCATACAGGAGAAGCGTACTCTAAAATTGGTCTTACCAGGCTCTGATACGCCTTCTCCTTGGCTGCTCTAACTCTCCCTTTGAGGTTTCTCATCACCCAATGAAGAGTTTTGAAATCTTTCTCAAAGATGTACTCCACATTTAGCCCCCACCCTAACTCCTTAGTTAAATATACACCTAATTATTTGCAAGTATCACTTCTAGGAATGACATTTTCTGAGAATTTATATTCCCTATTGTTTCCATTCACCTTGTTACTAAAATTGATGGATTTGCATTTGCTAACATTAATATCCATCCCATTATTTGTCACCCAATCCGCCATTTTATTAATGTCCATTTGAAGTTGTCGCGGTCTCTGTCATTTTCGCGGTCTATGTCAATATAGTTTACCCTTTTCCCATGTCAATAAAGTTTCTTCTCGAGGTCATGGACGGTGATCAGGTATGAATTGCACACTCACACCTGAAGGGGAAGCTGAGTGCAGAGCCTATGGGTTAACATAGGAACATTGTGTCAACAGAGTACTTCGGTCGGCCTAAACCGGTAATTCAAGTTGCATTCAAAGTAAAAAAAAAACAATGGGAAAGGAAATTATCAAATGCCCGGCAAAAATTATTTTGTAAAGAAACCTCAAGTCATCTTATTTACAAACGCAAACCGTGTACGGTTACCTCCCGAACACAATCTAAAATGCCTTTGATGCAGTGTCCACAGTCTTATATGGCGACGTAAAAAAATATGACCTATGAAAAATGTTATTATATTTTAGAGTTTGATTGGCCCTCGATTCCTAGGAAACCCCGTATTATCGCAAAATTTGCAGGATATTGAGCAAAAGTTACTTCTTTATTATTTTACTGTAACTTTAACACCAAATATTGAAGTTCTATTAAATTTTATGCGTTACGTCATAAAATAAACTAGTTCAAAATTTTTCTAATTCAAATATACGTTTTCTTGTATTTATGGATCTGAAAGTAGTCAGCAAATAGGAAATAGATAGCTGGCGGAAAAATACGTTTTATATAATGTAATTAGAGCGCCCAGAAGTAACGCACAGGGAGTAGAAGATATTTTCAATTTTGGAGCAAAATTATAACTTCAAATTTAGTGGATTACTTTCCTTGCCACGGCAATGTAAGAATACCGACATTAAAATGATTCTGACCTATGGAAAGGTAACTAATTTCGAACATAAATTCATGGAAAGGGAATAATGGTTTGAAGATCACATATAAGACTTAATCTGGACACTTAATCTGGAAAAATTTCCTCCAGTTACAGGCTATTAAAAATGTCGGATCTAGGTCAAAGAAGTATTCCAAGAGTTTATTTCCATGTAAATGTATGCATATGCAATAATGAAACAACATTTAACAACGATTGAAAATGTGAAAATTAATACGTATTATTATCCATATTTCGAGATTCACCTTTTAAAGTTAGGAGAATGATAAAGTTTAAATCAACCACAATCATACATGAATATAAAAATGCGTAATTATGATGATCACTTAAATGAGTAATATGCTTCAAAACTCCATCTCTAAACGATTCATTCTAACCAGCTCATAATAAACCATGATACATAATTTCGTTCTCTCCAACACGGCAAGGAAGAAACGGTCACGACAACAGACAATTTATTGATCTCTTGGAATTTACTGAGATATATGCAGACGTATGTACAAGACCTCGGAAGAAAGCAGCCTCAATAAGAGGACCAGTTACAAAAAGGGCGGGGTCATAAAGAAGAATGGAGTGAGGAAGGAGGGCGGGAGGTTGGAAAAAAACAAAGCCGAACGGGTATAAAAGGGCAGGCGACGCCACAGACAGTATCCATCCCTGAGCTCTCCAAGAGGCAAGGAAGTCATCATGAAGGTCCTGGTGAGTTTAATGAAAAATTCACAAAAGTAGCTTCATTCCAGTAAAGCGGCACGCACGCAGTCGCATGGTTAACAGTTTATCCCGACCACGAAAAAAACTTTTGATTTTAACACATGTATCTTTTTCTATCAAGGTTGTTATCTCCGCCGTGCTGGCTGTGGCCGCTGCCGGTGCCCCCATTTTGGCCTACAATTCCATCGCCCCTTACTACAGCGGCAATTACAACGGGCTCTACAACGGCCTGTGGAACGGCATCCACCCCTACTCTGCCCTCCCATACAACGGCGCCCGTTTCGCCACTCCCTACGCCTACAACACCGCTCCCTACGCCTATAACGCCGCTCCCTACGCCTACAACGCCGCTCCCTACGCCTACAACGGACTCTATGGAACATCATCCCAGTACCATGCTCAGGTGAGTTCAACACCCAAAAAGGTTTACCTTTGTTTTGTGCTTCAAAATAACTGTCATTTCGCAGTCGACTCGTCGATGGCGATACCTTACCTTAATTCATAATGCATAGCACCAGAATACATTCAAAATTAATATAACCTGCAGAGAATTTAATGCACGTGCAAATTTCACCAACGTCAATAAATTTAAGTGCATATTCCGAGATGTCTATGATACCGGGCGACTCTAACTTAAAGAAATGACATCTAATCTCCATCTGATCCTTCCCTTATTCAAAGGATGAATTCGGCCAGGCCTCTTACGGTCATGCCACCTACAACCAGGCCCATTCTGCAGTCCGTGATGCCTTCGGCGGTGTCACCGGGGCTTACTCTTACGTGAATCCCGAGGGCAAGATCGTCGAAACCCACTACACCGCCGATGCCGTCAACGGATTCCGCGTGGCTTCCAACGACCTCCCAGTCGCCCCCGCCGTCCCCGAGGCTCCCGTCTACCCCGAACTCGTCGGACCCGAGCCCGTCCAGGACACCCCTGAGGTTGTCGCTGCCCGCGCCGAGCACCTCGCCGCCCACGCCGAGGCCAAGAGCCGCTCCCGCCGCCAGGCCATCCTCACCACTCCCTTCTCCTACACCCGCGGCGCCCTCTTCCCCACCACCACCCTCTCTACCCGCATCGTGCGCCCAGTGGCCTACAACACCATCCCCACACCCCTCGCCTACCGCCTCTATTAAGTGCGCACCGATCCGCCACGACCACCTGGAGGGCCACACCATCGCCCTCCGTACGACTCCATGAGGACGCCTACCAACGCCATTCGCTCCAAAATGGCTTCTCTTTGAAGACTGGTACATTTTGGGGAGCTCCGATACTGATGGAGTTGACTGTGAATATTTGTATATATTCGTCAACTAAGAAATAAATATTTTGCAACACTCAAAAATTCTGCTCATTCATATCCTTGACATTCATATCCTTGTCATAAGCACCCCAAACCTATTTGTCTTGACATACAGCATACATATACACACCTGTATATGAATGAAAAGTCTAGTAGTAGTTTTTAGGGGAGGCGACCGACAGTTAAGGTCATTTGTGCCATAGGGGCTGGAAAGGAAAGGATGAAGGGTGGAGAGAAACCCGGCGTCGGCATTAACCTACTCTTTACGAAAGGCACCAAGAGGCCCGCAGTTTACCGCCCCATCCGACGGACCTCAAACTTACTCAAAGTGCCCTTCACAAAGCACCTCAAGTAGGAATCGAGATACCTCTGAAAAATATTCAACACAAAACATCTAATGTATAAATAATTTCCGTTTACCTCATTTTCTATTTAATTATTTCCCTTTCTATTCCAATCTAGTATTACCTTTTTTTACATGTAAAAGGATTAAAATTTTCAAGGTGAAACAAAATATTCAAATAAATCTTCTTAGAATAGATGAAGGGTTATGAATTTTGGCTCTTAAGTTACGACACTACACACTTTCTTACTTAATAATATTGAAGACTGCGATCGATAACAAAATAGATGAGTACCATTTATATTTCGTACGGATGGAATATACTTTACTTATTATATGTACACAATTATGCATTGCTGGTTGCATTGGCAAAGGAGGCAAAATCTCCAAAAGATAACATTTTATGCTTCCTAATGTTAGAGTCATCCGTAATCGTTTCTTTGAGTCGTAGCATCCTTTCATCGCCGAGTGAACAGGGGCTTTATCATGAAAGTGTGGAAACTACAAATAACAGTAAAGCAGCCTCCGGCAACCACATCTGTTAAATATTTAAACTCAATGTTTGGATAAATTTTAACGTATTTTAGCAAAGCCTAGGGGAAAGAAATGGAGGTAAACTAATGCGATAAATATCTCACGGTCAGGTAGCTAATATTTTTGTGACAAATTTTTCTGGACACTTTTCTTCTGTTGGTCCTTCGTTCCTAGGAATAATCCAGCGCTTTCTTTTCAAAACGTTCCAGCTAAACATTACTCACTGCGGCAGTAATTGTATAATAATTGAAGTATTTCTAAAAGGCCCAGCAATGTTCAATCATTGCTACTAACGTTCGCACAACTACACAATGGAGATTTTTACCATACATTATAATTAACAACTTGTCTTTCAAGAAGATAGAGGAAAAAATAGTAAGGTTATACTGCAGTTAAAACGCAAAACGGACCAGGACTCTTCGATAGCAGAATAGTGTACTTTTCTATATACGTGTAATATCCATATTTTTCTTCAATTTTATATTTATTAATTCGTTTGCTTATTTGTGGGCACATCATGCCAAGACAATACGCAGTAAAGGTTTATAATTTTGCATAAATACGTTAAAAATACACAGATTAGTATGGGCTATGTCCGATTTAGTTCTACGGTACTGAAAATTTTTGAGATCGAAAAAATCTATTTCTGAAAAAATTATTTTCACACATAGATGGTAGCACATGCTTTACGCAGAATTATGACTTCAATAAATTCCCTTCAATTAATTAAATGGGCAGCGATCTTTAAAACATCTCATTCTTTCTCTAGCTATTATATCATTTACAGAGTATACTATATATTATTGATTTACACCGACAGCTGAGCAGACGGTTAGCATATTGGAAACAGCTGTTGCCAAATTCAATCGTTTCAGATTATTTCTTTCAGCGTAAAATTATAAGATGAATCAGTTGTGTTTTTCAAATCCAGGGGTCATTATACCTAGCAAAATCAAATCGCTTTCGTCCAAAGCATTTGGAAAATCACGTGCTCACAGACGAAAATGTGACAAGGAAACTATCGACATGCATAAAAAGCCTATAATACGAATTAGATCCAGTTACAGCTGTACAAATAAATTAGTCCGGCGATACTAGTCATAATATGAAATGAGTGATTCTCTTCTCATTTATAACCGCTGCGCCGTCTATATCTTCCAGGATTTGGTAACGGTAATAATAAAGTTCGTGAAATGCCTACATTTATCGCTAAAAATTATCCACCTCAGCCGTTAAAAAGACACACAGAGATCCCTGAATACCTTCGATTGCAGTATTTGCATTATTAAAGATATACGTTGCATTGAGAATCATATTGAATTATGGACCCAAATTTGGTAAAGGAACATTTTGAAGTAAAGATCATCAAAAATATTTATCCACTATGTTCCATTATAAGTTCTTTTATGACCAAAATGCTTGATTGTGGTAATTAAATGCCACTACTTCTACTCACTGGGTAAAATTGATTCAATATCATATCGAAAAAAACACATTCTACTGAAACAAATTGGCATAATAATTCCCTAAGAATTACTTGAAGCCCCAAATAATTAACATATTGACCGTAATCCAGCCACCAACTACCTACCTAAGGCTTTTCTTTTACAAGTTTTCGGGTAAAATATTTCATGAATATTCTTAAAAACTTTTAAAATAAGTAAGTTGAAAACCTTTTTCGCAAAATTTCAGCGCTTGATAACTTCCTGGCTATGAACACAAAATTAAATGCCATTCTCTAATGATTTGACGATTGGAAGATTGTACCCCTGACCCTAAGGACATAATTCGGTAATTGAAGTCGCGCTCCTACAACGAGTAGGTGCGCAAAGCGACAGTTTGGTGGGAGAGTGCACAACAGTAAAGAAACAATACTGTCTTTTTCAGATTTGATCGATTTTACGCTGATTTCGAACAATAAACCAAAGAAATACAATAATATTAAATATAAATAAATAAATTATAATAATAATAATCTAATAAAAATAATATATTTGAATAATATGTGCATTCAATAACAAAAAATTCAACACATATTGCCAAAAATACTTCTGATTTGAGACAGGATGGACAATGACAGTATGAACTTTTGCCCGTACGTAACGCATTAAAAACACGAAATTTATTTAAGTAAGTTGAAATAACATTCGTATTTAGAATACTGTACAATAAATTTTAACCTCTTATTGACTATTTAACTTTTATTGCACTGCCTATCCTATTACTCATATGATATATGGTTCAAATACAGACTGGAAAATAGAAAAATTCTCAAGCAACTTAGTTTTCGAAAAGGGAGAACACCTGTGAATAATCTGGTTTACTTTAATACATGTCCTGCCCATCTTAAAACATCTTCGGTAGATATATTATCCTTAAATTCGATCTCCATCGTTTTTCCATAGCACTTCATAAACATGATTCTTTCTAAATTCTCCTGCTGAAACTCCGTGCCATGCCTTGAAAGCCCATTTAATGCCTTAAAGAATAACACTATTTGTCTAAATGTTTCGATTAGGTATGTTATTATTTACAGATGCATGTTGTAAGACTTTATTTTATTATTTATCTTCTAAAAACCCTTCTTGCAAGGGATTTTTGGAAAGTCGATACATTTTCCATTTTTTCCATATTTTTTTACAAATTCCATTGCTGGTGATTTTGATTTTAAAAAAATCTCATCCCGGGCCTTAGATTTTCAATGGGTTATTAATATATTCGTTGCGGTGTCTCCTAAATCAGACAAGCATGTTCTAAGAAGTTATAATTTCAACTATTTTCATAAATAAAAAAAGAATCCAAAGTTTCCTTAATCCAAAGTTTCCTTACTCTATTCGCCATGACAAGTACAACTGCTAATTGGTATACGTCCGCGTTTCTCTTACCTAGAATATTTTTTATTTAAACAATAAAAATTTGATTTTAGAACTCATGCGATACTGACAATATTCAGAACAAATACTTCTTTAGATAAATTTACTCAAAAACGCTACAGTTACATTTTCGCTTGATAAAATAGTATTAAGATTTTTCTATCACCGGTATGACTTGTCGATAAAGCATTCAAAAAGTGTATATTTCAAGAATAAGTTAACCCGTTTCATTGGGTTTCATTATTTCTAATGCCTTTAGATATGTGCCACTTATGTGGTGAAGCGGTGATATCATATTTAACATTTCGTGAAATTACAAATATTGTACTCGCAAGAGTAATCATAATAAATGAGAGCCACTAACGTTAATTATATTTCCCACTCTTCTTTGGTGCACTTATTTTTTCTTCGATTTACGACTGTGGTATGAAATACCGTATGAAAACATAATGTCTGAAAATATATTCAACAGATTCAGAGGAAATGTAGCGGAAGTCCTCCCTTATGAAAAAAAAATCGCATTTTTTCACAGATGCAAATTTGCACTTTTCCACAGATGTAAATCTAAGGAAAAGTGCAAATTTGTTTCTCTCATCTGAAAAAAATATCTTTAACCTTCTCAAAATGAATTAATACATACAAATCAAATTAGTACTAAAATTTATCAGCAGAGTATTATTTCTCATAAAAATATAAGGATAAACTAAACTTCGCTCTTTTACACTAAATTAGATGGGCACTTTTCGGTAAAATTACGGAAATTGTTCGCCTCTCATTCTTTTTTAATTTCAATCCACAGGAATTTATCAAATAAAATCAATTGATTAGAGAAAATAAAGGATAAAATATGAACGTTTCATTTTCATATATATCAGATTGCTCTTCTAAAATCAGCGGTTACTGTCACTTTCGCAAGTTATTGCAAAGTAAACGAAAGTTTTGACAGAATAACTCCAGTGAATTATATTATTCAGTTACATATAATAAAAATAATACTGATAAAACAGTTTGAAAGTAATACGAAAAAAATTTGCTTAAATAACTACAATAATAAAAGTGTTGAACATTTTCCATTCGTAAGATCACAAAAATAAATAATTTCATGTACCAGGTAAAATGAAAAAATTATAATTTAAAAATATATCATGAAAAAAACATTTGTAAGAATATCAACGCTCAAAAACCGTTCACCACTGTCACACAAAGATAATTAAGTACGCAAATAACTAAGTCAAGCCTTATATGTTTCATGTTCGCCAACTCCTATAAACATATGACTAAGCAGTCTAAAAATACATTTTGATTACTATCTCAGGATCACAATCATCGGAATCATAAACGAAATCATAACTTTCATTACATGAGTACAATCATAGTCCTAATTTCTTAAAATTAAAAAAAAACATGCATATCTTATGAGTTTTCCTTTCGAAAACATATGGAGAGTATACCTCAAACTGGTGAGAGCAAAATACATTAAATATGGCTGGGACATTTATTTGAAAAATAAATCAACTTCCATTTTATGTCTGAAAAACTGTCCCGTTTAACTGAACCAAACACCTTCTTTGGGTAGGAATGCCTTTAAGACATTTCGAAGGTCTTGGTCGCGAAGGAATCGTCTCGACCTCTTGTCAGTTAAAACAAGATTGGGTGGAGTCCAAGGAGGAGAAAGAAGGTTAAACATGGGCGGGAAAAGAGGTTCAACCTGGAAGGGGGTGAGACATAAAGAAACTATACAAGAAACGTGCAGTATAAAAGGGCTGGATGAGGCCACAGACATCATCCATCCCTGAGCTCTCCAAGAGGCAAGGAAGTCACCATGAAGGTCCTGGTGAGTTTAATGAAAAATTCACTAAAGTAGCTTCATTCCAGCAATCCGGCACGCACGCAGTTGCATGGTTAACAGTTAATTCCGACCACGAAAAAAACTTTTGATTTTAACACGTATATTTTTCTATCAAGGTTGTTATCTCCGCCGTGCTGGCTGTGGCCGCTGCCGGTGCCCCCATTTTGGCCTACAATTCCATCGCCCCTTACTACAGCGGCAATTACAACGGGCTCTACAACGGCCTGTGGAACGGCATCCTCCCCTACTCTGCCCTCCCATACAACGGCGCCCGTTTCGCCACTCCCTTCGCCTACAACACCGCTCCCTACGCCTACAACGCCGCTCCCTACGCCTATAACGCCGCTCCCTACGCCTACAACGGACTCTATGGAACATCATCCCAGTACCATGCTCAGGTGAGTTCAACACCCAAAAAGGTTTACCTTTGTTTTGTGCTTCAAAATAACTGTTATTTCGCAGTCGACTCATCGATAGCGATGGCTTACCTTAATTCATAATGCATAGCACCAGAATACATTCAAAATTAATATAATCAGCTCAGAGTTTAAATTTCACCAATGTGAATAAATTGAAGTCCATACTCGGATATGGCTATGATACCGGGCGAGTCTAACTTAAAGAAATGACATCTAATCTCCATCTGATCCTTCCCTTATTCAAAGGATGAATTCGGCCAGGCCTCTTACGGTCATGCCACCTACAACCAGGCCCATTCTGCAGTCCGTGATGCCTTCGGCGGTGTCACCGGGGCTTACTCTTACGTGAATCCCGAGGGCAAGATCGTCGAAACCCACTACACCGCCGATGCCGTCAACGGATTCCGCGTGGCTTCCAACGACCTCCCAGTCGCCCCCGCCGTCCCCGAGGCTCCCGTCTACCCCGAACTCGTCGGACCCGAGCCCGTCCAGGACACCCCTGAGGTTGTCGCTGCCCGCGCCGAGCACCTCGCCGCCCACGCCGAGGCCAAGAGCCGCTCCCGCCGCCAGGCCATCCTCACCACTCCCTTCTCCTACACCCGCGGCGCCCTCTTCCCCACCACCACCCTCTCTACCCGCATCGTGCGCCCAGTGGCCTACAACACCATCCCCACACCCCTCGCCTACCGCCTCTATTAAGTGCGCACCGATCCGCCACGACCACCTGGAGGGCCACACCATCGCCCTCCGTACGACTCCATGAGGACGCCTACCAACGCCATTCGCTCCAAAATGGCTTCTCTTTGAAGACTGGTACATTTTGGGGAGCTCCGATACTGATGGAGTTGACTGTGAATATTTGTATATATTCGTCAACTAAGAAATAAATATTTTGCAACACACACAATACTGCAGCTGATTTATTTCAACGCCATTCTGATAATTGGTATCCAAACTCTCCTCTCTGGTCCTACAATGTACTAAAATTCTATCAAGGAAAGTATTAATAAAATTATGATAACATTTCTGACATATAAAACTATTAATAGTTGAGGTTTACTATTTTTTTGATTTTGTCTTAAGCGCACTTTAAATCTGAATTTTATTTTTATCTTGCTGATTTCAGAGCTGAACTAATGACACTTAATCATCCGTACTATATCGTTTGTTGATCCATTGTTAGGATTCGGTCAGAATAATAATTTTTTCCTATTTTGGCAATACATTAAATTAATATAAACCCCATATATTACTAGCGCTTACCCTAACAACTATACTAAATTCCGGAAAACCATGTTACATAATTTTCCGTTTCTTAATGCTATAATATTTGCACAAACCATGATATGAAAGTGTGCATCAAAATTTTTCATCTGAACAGGCATAACCCTTTCATTTAATCGCCCATGTATTCCCAGCTTATGAATAAAACGTACTTGCCGCAGAAGAAGTTTGATGATTCTAAAATATCAAAGTTATCGATTTTACGAAGTTCGATTTTACGAAGAAAAAATCCAACCTAAAATTACATTCCACAGCATTAAATCGCATCATTTTTGTATTATATGCTAGTTTACTCTGAATGACAGAATTTTAATTTTCACGATTTGCGAATAGCAAAAAAATCTTTTATCGATGAAAGAAGTCACTTCGATAGTGTTATTATTTGTTGCAAAAAATTTTACCGGATCTGTCATTATTGACGACGCAGATACTCAAAAGATACATTCAATGTGCCC
Source organism: Hetaerina americana (assembly GCF_022747635.1). Lineage (NCBI taxonomy): Eukaryota > Metazoa > Arthropoda > Insecta > Odonata > Calopterygidae > Hetaerina > Hetaerina americana. Next base: position 18,265,230 of record NW_027286069.1, on the reverse strand, counting down.
GTAAAAGTGTAACCTCTTTTTAGTTTAAATAAAATTATTACGGGTGCTTTATGACTCAATAATTTCCATTTTACAGCTTTTAATCAAAATTTTGAAAACAATTATCTTTTAAACCTAATGTTTAAATATTCTATAACACCATCGGACCCCAGCTGAGGGCCTCCTTATAAATCAAAAATAGTATACTATATATATATATATATATATATATATATATATATATATACACATATATAGAATATATCGTTATTTACATGTGGGATGAACTCGCATTTCATACTCATTTCCTTCCATTCGGAATCCAATCTGGTAAGAATTCTTCCGCCGCATAATTAATTGGATTACATATTTCATATCAAAGGTAGATTTGCAATTTCCAAAGCTATTTCCTTGAATAGATGATATGGTTTTCAATTTACTCCATTTTATTTCTAGTATATCCCATTAATGAATGCGTTGAATGAAATAAAGTATGTTTCATTTATATTCCACAGCGATCGGATGCATTTTACTTAAAAAACATGAATATGCAATGATTATGACTTGGAGGTATTTGCAATTTCCAAAGCTATTTCCTTGAATAGATGATATGGTTTTCAATTTACTCCATTTTATTTCTAGTATATCCCATTAATGAATGCGTTGAATGAAATAAAGTATGTTTCATTTATATTCCACAGCGATCGGATGCATTTTACTTAAAAAACATGAATATGCAATGATTATGACTTGGAGGTATAACCATAAAAAAATCAAAAATAAAATTAAACGTCCTCGAATATTAGCGCCTTTGGGAATAATATTTCTTACTTGTTTCTTCTTACTTGTATCGTTTCACAACATTTCATTGGTAGTATCCCTTCTTTTTTGTGGTGCCTCATCTTCAGAATATGATAACTGTAAAAGTAATAGTTAACCAGGCACCCGTAGCCACCATACCTCTGCCACATTTAAACTATATCCTTTCATTCATTTTTATACATTTCATCAATGCACATATCACATAAATGGAGGTAAATTAATGATGAGAAAACCCAGGGTTATTCAGTCAAAAATATTCTGATACTTTTTTGAAATATTTCTCTCGTTGATTCAACATTCCTTTCATTAATTCATGGCTTCCCTTTTAGACTGCTCCAGATACACATTTTTCTTTATGTTGGATATTGAATTTTAGTATATATTAATATCTTTTATTGCTAGCGGATCACCAATACCAAATTATTTCCCCTGATAGGCACGAAAATATACAATTGAGATCCATTTAGTGCATTATAGAAAAAAAAACTAGTTTTTTAGCTGAGACTATAAAAAATTACATCTAGAACCACAACATAAGTAAGGAACTTAGTCGGGTGTCTGGAACCTGGATGTAATCCATTCCTTAGCAGAGTACAAAACTGTTTTTTATGTTCCTTATATGGTGAAGTTCTTCGCCTTTATGTGTCTGTGAGGGTGGTTGTGTATTTTATTATTTTATCGTAGTAGTACCTCGTAATACAAAATGATACCAGTTGATTTGTATTCTCATATGTAATTGCGGCGTCGTCTATATCTTCGATTTCATTTGGCTAATAAACAAATTGGTGACATATCTAAACTCCATGGCAAGCAGTATCGTATTCACCCGTGATGGGAGCGCATAAAACTCCCTATATTTCTAAGACTCCTCTGTTTATCTCCGGGACAACATAGTTGAGATTGAAAACCATACTGATCCGTGGACCTTATTTTGCAGGAATCGAAATATTGAGGTACAGGCGATGAGAAAAATAAATCCAGCATGTTCGATATTCAGTCAACTCTGGGAAAAATATGACTGATCATGTGTATTGGTCTACTCCAACAGGGAAACAGTAATAAAGATAATGGAAACAAAATAGTTCATTCCTATAAAACAACTAATCAATCTAAAAACATTTGCCAACACAAACTCATTAATATATTGGTTATGATCGTGCAACCAACAAAATATGTTCGCAAAACGTTTTTCTGTGGATTAAGGAAATAAATAAGTTTTGAAAACATTACAATCTCGTAAAATATGACGCATAAAAATGTTGTGTCACAACGTTCCTGTGGATGATGATTTGTGGGCTACTTAGGTTTGCAGATCAATTTCAATGCTTAAATTACATTACATATTACCGTGCAAGCCACCACAAAGTTGTGTGGCAGGGGGTGATTACACACAAGATTACATTTGACCAAAATACGTTTCCCAGAAGCGTGGTCGGAAAAAGGTTTTCTGATTCCTTGTCGTCCGTTGAAAAAATAACGTCTAAAATGTAACTGTTCTACACTTACTCGTAATCTCTCTCATTTTATTTACATGATATCTCCTACCTTTTAAAAGGCACCTGCTGATAAGCCAAGAATGGAATAGCATAATCTATTTTCCTTCGGTATAGTTGCACAACTGATAATATTCTATGATAAATGTATAACTCAAAATGTTATAGTTAGTAATAATAATGAAGTTCGGCTGAAAAACTTTGGGAATAAATAATTTACTATTGGTTTTCAGTTTGAATCAATATTAATATATTCACTGCTGATACTCTATTAAATACATGAATATTTAAAATGAACACATAATAATAATAGTTATCGCTGGATAGGTGGGAAAGGCTCAATTATGATTTTTACAAGACATCTGTTCAAAAGCTAAGAATGGCTTATCAGGACCTAAATGCTAACGAGATATTCGATAATGATAGAGCTAATGCTACTGAAACAAATAATAATAATGAATGAAACATGTACGCATGGGGCAATTTGGTCGGAGAGGACGTTCCTAGGGTACGAACAGAAATTTTTTCTCAGATCTGACACGATGCAATTTTTATTTGACCAATTCAACTTAAGAAAGACTGAACATTATTACACCTTGAGAATTAGAGCTTTGATTTAAAAATATGTTATTGATATGAATATAATTATAATGATATATATAAGGTAATTAGACATGAATAATTAACATCCCTTGTTTTTATAATTATATTATAAAAATTAAACATGCCTCGCACCAAGGCTCTTTGAAAAGAGATAGGTAATCGAGAAACTAATGTAATGATGAAAAAGGCTATTGACGATTATTTGGTTTAGCCTTTTACTTTGTGTGGCATTAGTATGTTTAACCTTTTCAGGGAGAATTTTCTCTTCAATTTGATCTCCACGAATTTTCCTTAGTTCTTTATATTTATGATTTTTTCTTATCTTTTCTGTAACATTTGCGTTTCATGCCTGAATTACTTAGAGAATAACACATTTCGTCAAAATTTCTGCATGAAGTATTTTTTATTTTTTGCTTCAAATAGCACGCATTTCGCCTCACGATTAAAAAAATCGTTATTCTATTTACATCTTTCACTACTGATTATAATGATCCATAAGTTCTCAATCCATCACTTACTGTTTTTCAACGACCAGTTAATATTATTGCCAAAGTCTCTCCTCCGGTAAAGATAATTTGCATGCTGCGTGCATTTTAACAAGTTACAACTTCACTTATCTCCATAAAATTAAAAATGATTACCTAAATATATATCCCTACTAATATCTACCATTGCTATTTTATCTCCTACTTAATATAATGCGTCAATTTTAGTTTTCCGCGAAATACCTATCGCACAAGTAATGTCGATGTGTTTTTATGACACGGCATTTAAGTCACCCAACACAAATAATTCCGCATTACGCCTGCTACCACTGCCACAAATACTCCATCATTTACTTTTTTGAATTCGTTTTTATCTTAAATATCACTGATTTTAGCAGTCAATAGGCCCTAAAAATGAGTATATTTTCCAAAAAATGTATCACGGCTCAATGTTTTCTATTGAATTTAATGCGGCTGCATGGGATACATTGAATAACCTGAAGATGTCACCAATATAAAAACGGTCGTATTCCATCAAAGATTTCTTGAAATCTAAAATGTTTCTATTCCCTAGTCTCAATTAAAGGAAGACAGACACATGTCCATTTATTAAATTTTTCAAGCGTATTATTACCCAGAATGGGGTCATATGTAAAGAGGAACCCTCAAAAAATTCTAGTTTTAAATTTATTCAAATGTATGAATCTAATTAAATATTATTATTGCCTACTTATAAGTTAAATGAAAGAAAATTATGAGTGAATAATTAATACTTGGAATAAATATTATTTGAACTTTTACGCTCAATCCACGCTTAAAAATTATTTTCTTTTACAAATTGCAATAAACTGTAGGAGATACCGCGACGGTAACTTTTAACGGAGCCATCCGCTAGATGTACATTACACCTACATTAAATTTGACAGGTTTAAATGGTCATTTTTTCCAAGAACAATAAGACACCAGAATGCTTGTAATCGAAATCCCCTAGGAGCCGGCTCGACATTATAAGTATTAACCTACAAGGTAGCGACTGCGCATGGTTATACGGTTATATTTATATATATATTTTTTGCAGGTTCCCCTCACCTTTCCCTACCCATTAAAAAAACCCTAACCCCCTAATCCCTTACCCTTTCCTCCTGGTGCTGCACCCCCTGCCACACACCTTTTTGGTGGCTTGTGTGTTATTGTTGTAGATGTAGATGTACAAGACAACAGTTTAAGGTGTGAAAAACTTTTGGCTTGAAGAAGAACACTTCGATAGCTTATATGTCTAAAATACTCGGACGGGCATTGAGGTACCCAGGTTACTATTACTGTCAATAGAAATGATTTTTACACTGAAATTTTTCCACTACTGGACAGGAAGCCGTACTATCAACATGACTGACTCTGACCATGTATGATAATATACGTATACATATATATATATATAAATAAATAAATATATATATATATACGTATATATGTTCATATATAAATATATATATATATATATATATATATATATGTATACGTATATATGTTCATATATAAATAAATATATATATATATATATATATATATATATATATATATATATATATATATATATATATACATAAATATACACATATAAATATATTTGTATTCATGGTAGTTCAGGGGTTGAGCGTTGGACTACTGACCGGAGGGCCCGGGTTCGATTCCCGCTAAAGCCTCCCTGGGCACCTGCAACTCCACCCAAGTTATGTGATTCTTCCTGGGAAAGGAACTAGCCACGCCGTTGGGCTTAGTACTAGTGAACCCTACCATCACCTACCAAACCGTTTTCTGTATTTATGGTTTTAGATATATATATATATATATATATATATATATATATATATATATATGATTATATATATACATATATATATATGTATAATATATATATATACACATACACAAATATATATATATATATATATATATATATATATTCGTACATATGTACATGCATATATGTGTGACAATATATATATAAACATATACACATCTGAATCAATGACTTAGTTAAACCTAGCCCACACTTTACATAAAAGATTACGTTTAACATCCTGGTACCATACAATTAATATAATGACCCATAACAAAAAATTCTATGTTGAAAGAAGAATTACGCAGAAATATGAGACAGTGATAACAATGAAAATTAAATATAAATACAGTACTTATGTGGAAAAATGTCACTTCGATTAAATGTCTGAAGAACTGTCCCGTTTCACCTCACGAGAAAACCGCTTTGGATCCGGGCATGACGACAAGATTTTCCGAAGGTCTTGGTCACGAAAGAATCGTCTTGATCTCTGTAAGCTAAAACGAGATTGGGTGGGGTCCAAGGAGGAGGAGAAGGAAGGTTAACCACGGGCGGGGCGGAGGTTGGAACTGGAATGAGGCAAGACAAGAAACTACGGAAGACATGTGTCCTATAAAAGGGCCGCGTGATACCACAGATAGCATCCATCCCTGAGCTCTCCAAGAGGCAAGGAAGTCACCATGAAGGTCCTGGTGAGTTTAATGAAAAATTCACTAAAGTAGCTTCATTCCAGCAATCCGGCACGCACGCAGTCGCATGATTAACAGTTAATTCTGACCACAAAAAACACTTTTGATTTTAACACGTATATTTTTCTATCAAGGTTGTTATCTCCGCCGTGCTGGCTGTGGCCGCTGCCGGTGCCCCCATTTTGGCCTACAATTCCATCGCCCCTTACTACAGCGGCAATTACAACGGGCTCTACAACGGCCTGTGGAACGGCATCCACCCCTACTCTGCCCTCCCATACAACGGCGCCCGTTTCGCCACTCCCTACGCCTACAACACCGCTCCCTACGCCTATAACGCCGCTCCCTACGCCTACAACGCCGCTCCCTACGCCTACAACGGACTCTATGGAACATCATCCCAGTACCATGCTCAGGTGAGTTCAACACCCAAAAAGGTTTACCTTTCCAAAGAAACTGCGGGAGATGCCGCAACAGTAACTTTTAACGGAGTCATCCGCTAATGTGCATTTCAGTGCAACAATTTCAGAGTCTTGACTGGGATCCCAGTCAAGGCGAATGATTTTTACACTCTGAAATTGTTGCATTGAGGTTTGCCTTTGTTTTGTGCTTCAAAATAACTGTCATTTCGCAGTCGACTCATCGATAGCGATGGCTTACCTTAATTCATAATGCATAGCACCAGAATACATTCAAAATTAATATAATCAGCTCAGAGTTTAAATTTCACCAATGTGAATAAATTGAAGTCCATACTCGGATATGGCTATGATACCGGGCGAGTCTAGCTTAAAGGAATGACATCTAATCTCCATCTGATCCTTCCCTTATTCACAGGATGAATTCGGCCAGGCCTCTTACGGTCATGCCACCTACAACCAGGCCCATTCTGCCGTCCGTGATGCCTTCGGCGGTGTCACCGGGGCTTACTCTTACGTGAATCCCGAGGGCAAGATCGTCGAAACCCACTACACCGCCGATGCCGTCAACGGATTCCGCGTGGCTTCCAACGACCTCCCAGTCGCCCCCGCCGTCCCCGAGGCTCCCGTCTACCCCGAACTCGTCGGACCCGAGCCCGTCCAGGACACCCCTGAGGTTGTCGCTGCCCGCGCCGAGCACCTCGCCGCCCACGCCGAGGCCAAGAGCCGCTCCCGCCGCCAGGCCATCCTCACCACCCCCTTCTCCTACACCCGCGGCGCCCTCTTCCCCACCACCACCCTCTCTACCCGCGTCGTGCGCCCTGTGGCCTACAACACCATCCCCACACCCCTCGCCTACCGCCTCTATTAAGTGCGCACCGATCCGCCACGACCACCTGGAGGACCACACCATCGCCCTCCGTACGACTCCATGAGGAGGCCTACCAACGCCATTCGCTCCAAAATGGCTTCTCTTTGAAGACTGGAACATTTTGGGGAGCTCCGACACTGATGGAGTTGACTGTGAATATTTGTATATATTCGTCAACTAAGAAATAAATATTTTGCAACACTCAATACCTCAGCTGACTTATTTCAACGATTATTACCTGACGTATTCGGTCATTGAAGCAGGAGGATAGACGTAGTTTGGAGGCTTTTGAAATGTGGGAATGGAGAAGAATGGAGAAGGTGAAATGGACAGAGAAGAAAACAAACGAGGAAGTACTTGGTATGGTGGGCGAAGAGAGGGGTTTATTGGGAGCAATCCTATGGAGGCAGGAAAAGTGGATGAAGGGGGTATTGACCGGCAGCGGGATGTTGAAGACTGTAATTGAGGGGAGAATGTTAGGCAAACGAGGAAAGGGAAGGAACAGGATAGGGATGTTAGACGGGATGAAGGGAGGAAGGAAATACTCAGAGCTGAAGAGGGACCTCATGTAGAGTAGGATGTAGTGTTTTGCTAGGGGTCACAAATTATTTAATTAGTAATTATGTTCATCCAAAAACCTACCTTAACCCGTAGATTACCTCATAATCATAAAGAAGTACGCTTTATATTCCCGATGTACTTCTACGACTTCACGCATTTCTCTTTGCTTTGTCTATAATGTCTTTATTGCCATATGTCATGAATGTTTATGTTTCTAGAACTACAGAATACATTTCCTGAGATAACACTCGCAGCAGACCATTTTATAAAGAAGATTTCCCTATTTATCAGAACAAAACCATTTTGTTATTGGCAAATATAAAATTATTCCAATGAAAGGTGAATTGTGGCATTCTTTTAGAGCGCGATAAAAGTGCAAAGCTATTACGATTTTTTTTCCTCTTCTATCTTGAACCGCATTCTATAAAAACACTTTCTACAAACCACTTATACAAGCAAATTGTTAATAATTTAATATTTCATAAACCACTGGGATCGCGAAACGCATTGTAAATCCCCAGGACGTATTACTGGAGAGTTAAGCACAATGATATTAAAGTAGGAGTTCGTTAAATGTTTGATTGAACAGCGGAATTTCTTCAATACCGGCCATAATTGTACCTTAGAATTTCTGATATTTTTTTAAATCATTAACTAAATTATTATTCGGTAATTTTGGCTAATTAGCAAGACAAAGAGTTACATAAATTTAATGAGAGTGCATGTACATTGACGGAGAGGATGTAACAAGTAATACCTTAGACGTTCATAATTTATCAGTCAAGAATAATGCAAATATATGGCTTAGTTAGAACCTCACCGCAAATACCTGCCATTAGTTTTTATTACTTTCCCCACCGTGGGTATTAAGTAATTTGAAAAAAATCGATTTTTTTATAAACAATTTCTTAGTGACTTTGTCTTTTTAAGTTCAAATCGTAAATTTCAATCTTCTTATAATACACTACGCTATAAAATGTAGCTGCTCCACATAAAACTTCCCCAAATATCGTTTTAAATTTCTGTTTGATTAACTTTTAATTTCTTTTATATACTCTAGTAAAAACCGATAGAATAAAATTCGTATACCCCAACTTTCTTGAGGTAGTACTCATACACTCACCAAAATCTCCATTATTTCTTGTTGAGTTCATCCATACCTAATCGTCTTCCTTCAGGGAATATGCGCTTTAAATAAAAGTATGATAAAAGTCAATTTAGTGCTCTTCCACTGCGCCTAAAATCATTCACTCAAAAACGCTATGTCAAGACGAAGACATTGCCTCAAGAATAAATTATTGAAATCATGAATGTTTGTGTTATTATTATTGCTATTTCATATAGTTGTAAAAATAAGTATTTTGTGATTATCCTCAGATCTGTGTAGTTTTTATAGCAATGGTGAAACTGAAGTAGCAAGTTTTAGCTTAATTCTTGCATTTTTATGTATTCAAACAAAACATTGAAGGCTAGGATGAACAGATATTGATGATAAAAGTAAACAGAGCAGAAAAAAAGATGGAGAAATGAATTTATGTGAAAAGCATCTCTAAGTCTCTGATTCAAAACATGACTTGACTCCTTGAGTGACAAATTTCTCTCCGTGACCATCAGTCAACAGTTACTCAGTGCTCTTGATAAGGAAAATGCCACCTGCCATTTGTCACTGTAACGGACAATAAACATAGTTATGTTTTAATTTCATTAATTCGAAGAGAGTTCCTTTAGAATAGCAACTTAATGCATCTTTTATTGATAAATAAAATAAATATGTTGAATAAATATGTGTGCATGAACTCTGGGATGACACACGACTAATACTGCAGTGCAAACTTTCTTTCACGCTCAATACTCTGCACACAATCAGCATTAATAGACTGATACTTAAATTCATTCGACGACAAAATCTCAGCATCAGTTCACATCAAGTCTACAAACCGAGAACGCACCTACATTTTAGTAGCTACAACACAACACATAAAAATGACCACATCCAAACACAGGCATTAAAATGTTGGCTCTATTAAAGACTGTGAAAATTACATTTCAAGTATACATGGCGCGACGTCAAAACTTGAAAGCCTTAAGTTTATTCATAATTGACTCATTTTGACAGGCTCCACTCGTTTCTACCCACTCTCAAATAACCAATCATAACAGTGGCACCAACCTATGCATAACTTAAACCTCAGGCACATAAGTGATACTGCAAAGGATTTTAATGATCTACACCACAACTCTATTTACATATAACAGAGCCCACGATTTGTTAAATGGTTTGTTTAAAATGTGGTGTCTTACAGCAGCAAAACACGGGTGGTTAAAAATAAAGATAACTCCTTGAGAGGTTTTGAAACATGATGGTGGAATCCTCTCTGTTCATGGCCATCCATGCTTAAGGTAAAGTGGACTGATAGACTAATAAATTAGGAAGTAATAATTGGAACAGGAGAGGCAAAAAAATTCCTGAGAGAAATGTAAAAAGAATTTCTTTTTTGGGGAAACATTATGCCGAAATTACTTGCTGGGAAGAGTAACGGGGAATGAAATTGAAGGAAAGAGACGGAGGGGAAGAAAGAGAGACCTAATGTTTGATGATATAAGAAATAACAGAAGTTACAAGCAGCTGACATAAGATGCTCAGGACCGAGTGCAATGGAGAACACCGAGTATAAACTTATCGGAAGGAGACTGTTCCACTTGAGAGAGAGAGAGAAAGAAATCACACCATTTGAAATCATAAATCTACTTCAGACGCATTACCTTTCTACCCTTCAATGACACGCCCACCTCATAACCTACAAGACACGTTTTGCCAAAATCTCACACCGCCGACCACACACCCCGACCTCTCCCCTATCTCCCTCCAGCCCCCATCCCTCTCCTGCCGCACGTCCTTGCCAGCGCCCACGGTGTGAATTAAAACCCCTCTTCTCCTCTCTTTCCGACCCATTAAATACTCCGCTTACCTACCGCTCCCACTCAATGCATGTACTTACAGCAAGGGCCTCCCAATTATTTATTATTCCTCCTCCAATTCAACTTTTCTCCCTCTTTCTATATTGGAAAATGTGAACATAATGCAAACACTATCGAATAGTACGCCGTCCGTCGGATGGTACGTTAAGCTGCGGACCCCTTGGCGGCTTTCGTTAAGAGTAGGCTAATGCCAACGCCGGGTTTCTCTCTCCCCTTCATCCTTTCCTTTTTATCCCTAATGGCGCAAATGACCTTAGATGCTGATCGTCTCCCCTAAAAACTACTACCCACTACTAGGAAGGGGGAAATTAATGGGGCAGAAAGCTTTAACCCATCAAACGCGTCCACCGGACGGAGAATATTAGGGATACCACCATATAGAGGTTGTTCAATACAAAATAAGAGTATGTGCACCATATATAAATGATTTTGGGCAAAAAGAGTCAGTATTCGGAGGGCACATGAGTCCATCCTCAAGTAAGATGGTCTAAAAGTTCAAAGATTTTCTTTGAACAAATCCACTATTCCTTTAAGTTAGAAATCACTGTCATTTAATAAATTGTAACACCTTGGTCCTTTCTACACCAATAACCCAATACTTCTAATTCCTAATAGACTTATTTAGAGAGAATATTTAGGCCAAAGCATACCGATCCTAAACGGTTTATTAATATAATAATCTATAATTGCTTCTTCGATAACACCTTGGGGTAAATCTCAACGACGACGAATGGTCAATTTGATGATGCATCAAATCTACCTTTGATAAGGGCATAAAAGCATAAACGGCTCCCTAAATGTCTTATAGATCTACATCATTTATAACAACTGAATGACTGAAAATTATCATGGCCCGCCCAACTGTTTTTTTCAATTTATAAATGTACTGGTATAATTCATTGAATTTACCCTTCAATTTAAATAAGTTTCCTAAAAGCCAAAACATTTTTCTCAGATACAAGATTGCAAATGATAACTGCCTTTTCTGAGCTTTAATCCATCGAACGCTTCCACCGGATTGCGAATGTTAGGGGTACCACTATATATAGAGGTTGTTAAATGTGAAATAACAGAATGTTCACGACGCATACACAATTTTGGGCGAAAATTGTAGGTACTCGGAGTGTGCATGATGTATGTAACCCAATGGCAGCGTCCTCCGGTGCGATGACCTAGCAAAATTCAAAGAATTTGTAAGAAGGTGCCGCGAATGAGCGAGTACGACAATTTGTCGCCAACAACAACCCGCAGGAATGGGCAGCAGTCCTTCAAATAAATGAAGATGAAGACAATTGTGTTCGGTAGAGAGACACACTTTTCGCCGTAGGAATGGTAACGCCTGCTTTAAAGGTTAAAGAATTACGATGTAGAAGATGCATCGGGAAATCACGGCTATCTAGACAAGCTCAAGCTCAGCAAGTCTCTTCCCTTTCACGTTTTATTGATTTAAATACGTAACATACGTGATGGAACTCTCTCAAGTCATATATTCCAGAGGGACACTGGTTCATCATTCATATCGCTGGACGGGGACTAATCGTGGGAGAACATCAGAAAAATATGTCAATCAATTGAAGATTGGCATTTGGAATGCTCGAGTAATCCGGGAACTCGGGTCAGAGATCTCAAGCGTCTGATGCGTTGAACGGGGTCAAAGGTCGTATATGTAGGTGAACTGTACATTCTCAAAGAAAGAGGCGCTTGAAGAGGTATCTTGGAGAAATCTCAAAAGCTCAGTAAATGGAAATGCAGGAGTAGGAGCAGAGATTTATATATCACTGAAAATGATATCGCCAAGGCCTACAATTCAGTATCAAAGAAACCCAATTGAGGTGAAATACACGTAAGGCCTACAGGGCCCCTGCTCGTGTAAAATGATTCGCATATCCTATATCCTATGAAGGTAAAAGATAATGAGAAGGCTGGATGAGATGGTTTCCCAATGATGAAAACAGTAAAAACTGAAATACTATAAGGCTCGATTGGGGCAGTCATAACACGTCAATTTTTTAACATGCGATAATACACATACATGCGGTGACGATATGGAAAAAATACACACAAATTTAGATCAATAAGTAACACTATCTACAGAAGTGTTCTCACAAAACTCTTTAAAGAAACCAGGCATTTTTACTAACGGTTAACAAATTCCAAATAAACTGTGGGAGATGCCGTAACAGTGACTTTTAACGGAGTCATCCGCTAATATGCATTTCAATGCAACAATTTCAGAGTCTAAAAATCATTCGGGTTTGAATCCCGGTCAAGGCGAATGATTTTTACAGTCTGAAATTGTTGCATAGTAACGGTTAACAGCTATATATATGGGTGAAAACATGGATTAATGGAAATAAAGAAGATGAGAGCGTATGAGCTGTTTAATTGCTGTGCAACGATTGAAAAATATTAGGTTAGAAATTATTACTCACGAAATTAGCAAGGGAGTAATCCGTAAACGAGCACAGTTAAAGAACAGAAACAAAAATGCTGCACTCATATCGAAAGAATTTTGGCAGAAGAACCATAATAAGAAATGAATTACAAAAATAGAAGTGGAAGAGATATCGAAGGACTAAAAAATCATGGAAATCTTAGGAGGCATTATTGCCTGATCCGTCATTGTAAAATCATCATATAAGGGCAGTCTTAAATTCAAGCAGCTATTATATATTCTTGAAGAACGAGAGACATTTTGGAAGATTGAAATCAAAAGAGGAACAGAACCAAGGGTGATATTTCAAATTGCAGGGGTGAGTGAAATAGAAAATATTATCAGCAAAGTCTTCATTGAAGAAAATTGGCGAGATATGCAAATTATTGGAAGTCATGAAATAAACCAGTTCAGTTCATAGGAAACCAGAGAAAACATACCACAACTCAGAGAATAAATAACTAATATAATAGAAGAAAGCACTAAAATATATGAATTAAGAAAGTGGAAAATTGTTACAAAAAAGTAAGACATTGAATTTTCCGGAGTGAGACAAAGCTTGCAGGAGACAGATATAGCAAACTGATGCACTCTCCATGTGAAAAGGGGGCAACAGTGATTAAATGTGGAGAAAACGAAGAAGCTCAAAAAATAAAGTTAGAAGAAAAGCAAGATTGCTCATTATAGTCTCTTGTATTCAATTCCTTCCCTAATAAAGTAATTAATGAGACAAAGGTAAATATATAAGGTAACGTATAAACACGGGAAAGAAGGCAGCTGCAAATTTCGAGTGATACATGTATAGCTAAACTAGCATAAACGAAAAAAAATTTGACGAAGATACCAACCTGTCATGAAGTAGATGAAAAAATACACCCTCAGGATGTACAAAAATGAAACTAAGGTAATGGCTGCTGTCAAAAAGAGGAAGATAAACTTAAAATAAGGCCAAGGAATGATACACTAGAGGAAGCGGAAGAATTTTGTGAAGTCGCCAGCAACAGCATTAGCGTTTAAAGAGGGATACAGGATATAATGAGCCAAACTGAGATTGCAAAGAAGGCTTTCTATACGGTCAATAAACAATCAACCTTTGGAAATATGGTACCACAGAAGAATTCTGGAAAAATTTTTACAGGGTCAAGAATTGGTACTTTGAAGAGTGAGTGAAAAAAGAAGTCTACGGGAGACAATTAGAAGTATCTGAGGGAAATTTGCTGGAGGCATACTCACGTGTGATGGTTAAATGAAGACTATGATTGACGGTTACTTCAAGAAGTATAGTTATAGGAAATTCATGGATGAACTACAAGAAGCAAATGATGAAAACGCAAGGGAAAAATCTACGAATACATAAAAAGATTCGCAAATAATTCATAGTTAGTGTAGCTGTAAATAATCGATCTTAGGATGAATAGCCCAAAGATGATGCAATGATTGTTATCTTTTTTAAGATCAAGGTAATATTTATATTAAAATAAGTCTAAATTTATAATCCACTAAGATTCTCGGGTGTTCACTTTTTATTTTCTTTTTGCTAAGAATTCCCCATAACATCGTACCACGTCATCCGTTTAGTTTCAATGACACCACATATCATAAAAACATGCCACCTCCAACACCATGCTGAAGAGATTCTTTAGCATACATCTCTCAAATCCTAATTTAAAGTACAAGCTCGACAAATTTCACAAACATGAGTCACCAAATATTAATTAGTAAATCCAAAATAGTTAGCATCAAAGTGAGTTCCAGATTTATTCCTAGCACACGCCCTGAGATGAGATAAATATGATAATGATGAGCAAGATTATATAATTAACTAAAGAATCATCAAGAATTTCTCCAGAAACACGAACTCAGTCACTATTCACAACGAAAAAACCTGAGCCAACTCGTGTAGAAGGGAGGTAGTGCCAAGGACAAACGAGATCCAATGGGCCATTCTGACATTTACAAAGACCGCGACTGCGACCATTCTGGCAGGAGCGAGAGACATTTTAAAACCAGGATCAAAAGATACTATCACTCTCGTTTAAAAGCAAAAGCAGAAAAATCCCACTTCGCAGAACACAACATCGATATGCACACCGATTTTTGAACCTATTAGTATCGCAAGGCACAAAGAGATTTCAGGCGGTACGCCCTGGAGAAATCACACATTTTTATAAGTAAGAATTTAACCATTTTTAAGAAGTAAGTAAGTAAGTTTAAATGTAAATCTCGAAGATAAATAAATGTTAGGAAGAATCAAATAGGAAGAAGCTATTACCAAAAATGTGATCTGATGCTTTGAATTAATTATAATGAATAGGTTTGGGGAGACAGACGATTTTTTAGTGTATTCATATCCTCTCCGTTTCCCCTGACGGCTTAAAACCCTCTGCACATTAGTCCACTTTCTAATTAATACACAGAATTAACTATTAATTTATTCTATAGAAGCTCTTTTAGGCCTGGAAATTTTATTAAGTTTCTTCGCATTTCTATCATAACCTACCAGTCCTGCCGTTGTATAGATTAGCACAACTGAATTAGTACGCTTAGTGTCCATATCAAAAATCCATGAGAGTGAAAAAATAGTGAGAGTTAGTAAAAATAAAATCCATCGCACACCAGGACCTCAAGACAAGGGAAAATACCATATCGAAAGAATCTATAATGAGGCCCGTATCGAGAGCCATCTATCTAAGGTTGCCTTCGCACTCGTTTCCAGTGATCTTTACTTCGAACCGAGAACGGAAAAAAGTCTCCTTTGCATTCGCAGAATTCCTTTGTTTGCGCCGCCAAAAAGAAGTGAACTCTGGGCCGACCTCAGATTAGATTTGCTTTCTTCGTGTAGACTCCCTTCCAAAAAAAGACTCTCGTACAAAAATGCTTCCTTCGTTCTCACCTGTGCCTTATTAAAGGCTTACTTCGTAGGAACGACTCTCGGTATAAGCCGTAGCCTTCTCCGAGGAAAGAGATTCAATAATACACGGCTTCTACAGGTAATTTTCTACGGGAAGAGTGCAAGTAACTGAACACTGTAATCAGTCAAATGCAACCCGTCACTTCCCCGCTATCCACCCTAAGAGAGCTTGCCTATCCTTCGGAAAGACTCCAATGGAAGTCCTGTATTTGTTTTATCAAGGAATTGTTCTTAATTATAAGTTCTTAGAAAATAACTTGAAATGCCGTGCAGAGAATCATATTTTTCACATGCGCAGTTTTATGATTAAGTGCCTTTTCGATAAGCAACTATACGTCCTACACCTCTGGGTGTGTTTGGTACTCTTAATTATAAATTACAGGGTTCGTCCGGAAAATAAGTGTAATGACTCCTGGGCTGGGCGCGCCGCTCCAGACGCTTCGACCCACGTCACGGAACGCGATGCCGAAGTTTTTGGAGCAGCGTTATTCCATCAAATTTGCGGTAAAGCTTGGGAAATCGTCTACCGAAACTGTCGGTATGATTAACCAGGCTTGCGGGGAGTCAGCCATGTCCAGAAACATGATCTTTCGGTGGCACAAGATGTTCGTGGAGGGCAGAGAAGAGGTCGACGACGAGTCTTCGAGAGGTTCCCGATGATGCCTTCGCGGGAGCGTTCCAGGAATGGGAACGCCGCTGGAACAAGTGTATCGACTCACAAGGGTCCTATTTTGAGGAATATTAGGTTAAGATATGTAAAAGTGTAATAAATTTTTTTTCCTGAGCTCAGTACACTTATTTTCCGGACGAACCCTGTATTATTTAACTGTATACCCTCCATGGGCACTACAAAAATAAGCACATATGATGAGTCAAACAAAACTTTTGTATTTCTCTACCGAAAAACCGCCCTAGTTTCCTTGTTTTCCTCCATTTTATTGTTGGTGAATCAGAGCTCTAACAAAATGACTTCATTATCCTAACACTCTTTGAAGATATCCATTTGAATTCATAATTTTTACGAGCGAGAAATAAAAATTTTGCCACCTCACGACCCTCGAAGTCAGTAGGTCATGGCTTCATTTTTGGCAGAGTAATTGATTTAAGAGAAAACAAGACATATGACCACCAAACGTCAGTGTCATTATTTGTTAAGCCATTAAAATCGATAATGATGGCGCTACTCATTTGTTCAATTTGCTATTGGTCCATAAAACTCACTGTTACAAGAATATCCCAAAGTGCTATGATGCATTAATATAATAATAAGTATTACTTTCACTAAAAATCGTTTAAATTGTTTGCGAACATGTATATCACAAACTTTTAGAAATGGATTCGATTTTTGAGGTCAACAATATTCCTTCGAGCTAGAGCAGCTTTCAACTACATGTTGTTGGGCTTATTTCCGTTTGGTTTGTATATACTACTTCGTTCTCATTATTTTAAATAGTAAGTAGTCGGGCGTAGTGATCAATCGTTCCATAAATTGACTGGGATGTATTTTATTTTTCTAACCTTTCCATTCCCTCATTTTTACCGCTCCTACCCCCTAGTCACTCCTACTACTGCAGGCAAAACCTCAGCTCCTCCCTTCATCTACATCTACATAATAGCCCGCAAACCGTCGCAAGGGCGTGCTGCGGTGGGTGCTGGGTCACCACCCTCGTCGCAAATATCAGTAGAATGACCTTGCATTTTCTAACAATGCTACAAAAATATACATATATAATAAGCAGAAAAATAATGCCATTCTATGACAATAAATTATACATCTAATAATCCACCATCGATTCTTACGCCAACATTTAAAGTTATCAACCAACAATCTATATTCTGTCCTTGATATGTAAAATTTCGTGAGAAAAGTAATATTTGAAAATGTTGTTCTGAAGCATTCACGCGATTGAACATTTTCGAGCTTCTAGAATAAGTTTTTGAAGATAAATTTCAAAAACAAAGTTTTGGGGGAAGAAGGCTTACTTAAAACATTAAAATAGGAGCAATATAAAGCAAGCATAACAGTTAATCATGAAGGTGTTTTGGATCAAGACGGTCAAAGAAGTAGGTACACCGGAATAAAAATAGCTTTAGCCAAAGAAGCTTCAACAAGGAGGGAACTGATGTTAGGGACATTAAGTAAACATTTTAAGAAAATACTGGTTAAAAATTCGTTATGGAACGTTGTGTGCTGCGGATGGGAAATATGGCCGTTGAAGCATGATAATATGCATAACGAAACGGGACTCGTAGATTACAGGCTTTTGAGATGTGAGTAGTGAGAAGGATGGATTGGGTCAAACGAACTAAAAGAAGACCAACGAGAATGTGTTAAGAATTGTGAGGGAGGAGAGAGGTATGCTGGATCAAGCACAAAAGAGACAGGAAAAGTAGATGCAGAGTATTTTTATTGGCGATAGAATTCTCATAAAAGTGCGACGGAGAGGAGGACGATAGGCAAGCGAGATATAGACAAGCAAAGAACATGTACATGAAGGGAGAACAGAATTAAGGGAGAATGGAAATATGCCTGTAACAAATAATCAATGAACAAAATACATTCATGAAAGGACTCGTTTCACTACTCAAAAATAGACCGTTTCTCCATTCTGTGGAGGAAACAAAATATATCTAATGTTCATTATGATAATTTCCTAACATAGTAAATTTAATACTGCGTTTCTCTATGGTAAAAATGCAATTTCTACCAATAATATATTATTAGGGAGAAGAGTCAAAAATATAGATAACACTATACAATTATGATTAACTTATTCTTTATTTACGTCTATGTGCTTAAAATGTGTGCATCTAAAACTATATCAACGTTCACATAAAATGAGTCATAAAACGCAAATGAAATTGAAATTAATAAGCTTTGACAGGTACTTGTAAAAGGTAAAGCGTCTCACCTTCGAAAGAATGTACAAATAACTGCAACGTATAAATGAGAGAGAAAACTTTCTTCGGATTCCACATGACAACAAGTTATCCGAAGGTCTCCAACCGTTTTGATCACTGTTAACTAAAACAATATTGGGTGGGGTCGACAGAATAAGAGTAGGAAGGTTAAGCAACGGAGGGGAAGGTGGTTCGGCCGGGGAAAGGGCAGGACAATAATCTTCAGAAGGGAGGTTTCCTATAAAAGAGCCGCGTTACACCACAGATAGCATCCATCCCTGAGCTCTCCAAGAGGCAAGGAAGTCACCATGAAGGTCCTGGTGAGTTTAATGAAAAATTCACAAAAGTAGCTTCATTCCAGCAATCCGGCACGCACGCAGTCGCATGGTTAACAGTTAATTCTGACCCCAAAAAACACTTTTGATTTTAACACATGTATCTTTTTCTATCAAGGTTGTTATCTCCGCCGTGCTGGCTGTGGCCGCTGCCGGTGCCCCCATTTTGGCCTACAATTCCATCGCCCCTTACTACAGCGGCAATTACAACGGGCTCTACAACGGCCTGTGGAACGGCATCCTCCCCTACTCTGCCCTCCCATACAACGGCGCCCGTTTCGCCACTCCCTACGCCTACAACACCGCTCCCTACGCCTACAACGCCGCTCCCTACGCCTACAACGCCGCTCCCTACGCCTACAACGGACTCTATGGAACATCATCCCAGTACCATGCTCAGGTGAGTTCAACACACAAAAAGGCTTACCTTCGTTTGCGCTTCCAAATAACTGTCATTTGGCAGTTGACTCATCGATAGCGATGGCTTACCTTAATTCATAATGCATAGCACCAGATTATATTCAAAATTAATATAATCAGCTCAAAGTTTAATGCACGAGACAATTTCACCAATGTGAATAAATTTAAGTGTATATTCCGAGATGCCTATGATACCGGGCGACTCTAGCTTAAAGAAATGACATCTAATCTCCATCTGATCTTTCCCCTATTCACAGGATGAATTCGGCCAGGCCTCTTACGGTCATGCCACCTACAACCAGGCCCATTCTGCCGTCCGTGATGCCTTCGGCGGTGTCACCGGGGCTTACTCTTACGTGAATCCCGAGGGCAAGATCGTCGAAACCCACTACACCGCCGATGCCGTCAACGGATTCCGCGTGGCTTCCAACGACCTCCCAGTCGCCCCCGCCGTCCCCGAGGCTCCCGTCTACCCCGAACTCGTCGGACCCGAGCCCGTCCAGGACACCCCTGAGGTTGTCGCTGCCCGCGCCGAGCACCTCGCCGCCCACGCCGAGGCCAAGAGCCGCTCCCGCCGCCAGGCCATCCTCACCACCCCCTTCTCCTACACCCGCGGCGCCCTCTTCCCCACCACCACCCTCTCTACCCGCATCGTGCGCCCTGTGGCCTACAACACCATCCCCACACCCCTCGCCTACCGCCTCTACTAAGTGCGCACCGATCCGCCACGACCACCTGGAGGACCACACCATCGCCCTCCGTACGACTCCATGAGGACGCCTACCAACGCCATTCGCTCCAAAATGGCTTCTCTTTGAAGACTGGTACATTTTGGGGAGCTCCGATACTGATGGAGTTGACTGTGAATATTTGTATATATTCGTCAACTAAGAAATAAATATTTTGCAACACTCAATACCTCAGCTGACTTATTTCAACGATTATTACCTGACGTATTCGGTTTGTCTAATATGCGGTTAGCATATCAGGGAATAAATTGACCTTGATAGTGTAACTAAGTAGATGAAACTTTTTATTGATAGGTACTTTTTCTTCTTTTGGACCTTAGTTTGGAGACTTTTGAATATCTTCATCTTATCGCCTTATGATAAAAGAAGTCATAATTTTTGTATATTTTGTCGTTTAGTATATTTTAGCCAATCTTATATTACATATTCATCAAATATAATTTTACATGTAATGCCACAATGTAAAAACTAACACACCTTGGGTCAATTTTTTACGAAATAAATAATATTAATACCAGGTCTCAATAATAAATAGGGAAACGTTTGTGGGAAAACGAATTATTTTCACATTAATCCTTATTTAGAGAAACCGAGCATAAAAGGAAAAACCGAGAGTATATAAAGACAGTGGAAAAAAGCTTCACCCCTGAAGACGCTCGCTCCAATCCGTGAAAGAAACAATCAGCCCAGAAATTCTCCACACTTAGCAAATCCCGGGAATCCCCCCTATACATAGAATGTAATTTCAACGGCACTTTTGCCCCCAAAAGTTTTCGCAGATTAATATTAGGAGCCCGTCAAATTTCCTGGTGGGATTTAATTGATGAAATATTTTTCAAAATAACTTAATTTTAATGTGGTATCAGTCTTCGTTTTTCGTCCTTTTGAAATGTTAATAAATTTGTAAATAATTGAACCATACTCAATTGAACAAGAAAAAAACACGATGGGAATGGGGTTTTTGAACCTTCTTTCATGAATTCCAAGACTTCAATGATTATGCTGCTGCATTCTAATGCCAACATCATTCTAATTCCAATTTAAAAATTTGCTGCTAAAAGGGTGCTGAAATAATAAAGTACTTCACATGTATTAAAGCCCAAAAGCCAACGGTAGGGCCTCTTTATTTAACGTCTTTCACCGTGTGAGGTTAAAATATATATATCGCCAATGCGGCTCAGAAAATTATTTCCTTCTTTTATGGAATCTTGTTTTTTAAACCCGGAATATTATCTTACGAGGGTAATCCCAAAAGTATCCGACCGAACAAAGACAACAATAATTTTGGAAAAATATTTATTCATTTTTCAACATAATCTCCTTTCATCTAACACTTTTCCCAGCGATCTTCAACAAGTTCGATACCCTTTTTATAATAAGAACTGTCTTGCTCCTAAAAGTAGCCATTAACTGCCGACATCACTTCTTCAAGTTTAGAAAATCTTTGACCACCGAGCCATTTTCTCAAGTTTGCGAACATAAAATAATCCGAGGGGTCTAAATCTGGCGAATAGGGTGCTTGAGGTAGCATTTAGAACTTTAATTCATGAATTTTGGCCATTGCAATAACGGATTTGTAAGCTGGTGCATTGTCTTGATGAAATAACACTATTTTCTTAGCCAAATGCGGCCGCCTTTGCTTGATTTATTCACTCAAACGTTGCAATAAGTTCGCATAATACTTGTCGTTGATAGTTTTTCCTTTTTCAAGATAGTCAATGAAAATTATCCCACGCGCATCTTAAAAAACCGACGGCATGACTTTGCCTGCAGATAAAATGGTCTTCGCCTTCTTTGGAGACTGTTCTCCCTTTTTAATCCATTGTTTTGATTTTTCTTTTGTGTTGGGTGTGAAGTAATGGACCCTTGTTTCATCCATGGTTGTGAAACGGCGCAAAAACTCTGCTTTGTTACTGTGAAACTTTGCTAAACACTCAATAGAAACATCATGACACTGGTTTTGCCCGAGTTTGAGCAAACGCGGCACCCTTCTTGCACACAGCTTTCTCATGTCCAAATTTTCAGTAAATATGCCATGTACCGCACTATTTGAAATGCCTACTGTCTGCTAGCTCGCGCACTTTCAGTCGACGATCATCCAGGATCATTTCGTGGATTTTCTTCGCCGTTTCTGGATTCGTCACCTCATTTAATCGACCAATGCGATGCTCGTCTTGACAGCTCGTACAACCTCGTTTAAACTCTACTGCCCAATATTTTACTGTTGTAAACGAAGGAGCAGACTTATCCAGAGTAGAATCCAGTTCAGCTTTTATATTGGTTGAACTGAGGCCTTTCAAATAAAAGTTTTCACAAATTCACTGGAAACGTTCGAAAATTGATTGCTGCCACACAAACACTAAACAACATGTCGCCTTCAAACTTGAAACATGTTTTATATATTGTTTACTTTCTAATACAGTGATATTTTTAACCAACTACCGCTATCTGTAGGTCGGGTCGGGTACTTTTGGGACCACCCTTTTACTCGGGTATATAAAAGAGAAAGAGAATCCTTTGGAAATCAATATACTGCCACAGAAATTGGCAGTGTTTACTAAAACAATAATATATGTCCATATCTTAAGAGAAACATTTAAAACGGACTTAGTCAATTATTTAAACACATACTTGATTGATTTGTTTAATTCTTTATTCTTGCAATATTAGGAATTTCGAACTTACATTCTTGATTTTTTATTGATATTCATTAATGCAAATTTCATCTTTTTACTTAACCTTTCCTTGAAATATTATGTAGACAACTACTAGCCAAAATTTAAAGCGTCACGGAGGTGTGCAGCTGGGAGTGCTAGGTAACCAGTAGTGAAGGAAAATACGTGGACTGATCATAACATTTACTAATTATTTTGATTTCGGATAGTTTGGATTATTGTGCCTATGATTATTTACAATAATGATTGTGCGTTACCAGGAGAAAGAAAAATTCCTCATATATAACGTATTTGCACTATGGAGTCTTTTTAACTTTTATTTCCACAATGCTGATGTCGTCCACCAAATCTACCTCGGGGTCAAAAATAAACTTAAATACCGTTGTCTAATAGAATATATTCTCTCCTCGAGTGGGTCCTATTCTTGATTTTCGCAATGGCGTAACATATTCTGTTCGTTCGTATCAATTTTAAATGATAAAATGCCCTTTCTATGCATTTTTTGTTCAGAAATTATATGCCATTACACAAGGTTACCAACACTCAAGGAGTATGCCAGAAAAGGTCTCATGAAGCAAAACTCTTACCACTTACTTTTGCATCTGTTTAGCTCCCAATTTTTTTTATATAATCAAGTGCATGCATCTCAACAATATCTTCCTTCAAATTTTCTCTCATAAATTTTTATGCATGCATAAACAAAAAATATGCATGCATATACATAAAATTTTTAAATTCTCAATGATAAGAAAGACCTTCGACCATCCAGGAAGAGAATAGCACAAACAAGCGCGCGTCATTCGCTACAGAACCTTACTTGAGAAGTATGAGTTCGGTCAGTAATACCCGGGATATTGTTTATTTCCGCTTTTACGTTTGAGATTTTCTGGCTATTTTCTGGCTTTATCTTCCAAAAAGAGGATTTTATGCACTGTCAAGGGTCTACTGATTGGATTCAATATTTTCAGAATTAGATACAGTTATGCTATTTAAGGCAATATCGCTTTAAGGTTAATTTATGTTATCGTGATTTTTGGTTGGTTCTCATGAAGTCGATGAAAAGTTTTTTCTGTTACAGTTTCGTAGCGCGGAGCGTAAATTTCTTTTTCTGAGCCTTATGTACAGAAATATTCCTCAAGCTTAAAGGAACCAGTTATTGCAATATTAAATAGCGTCTTTGAACACGCAACACAGTATATTTCTACATCTATCTATCTACATCTATTTAGATTTCTAAGGCCCCGTCTTTTGACGATGTTTGAATAATGCGATTTATAACTTTCACACTTGAATTTACTAAGAATAAAGGTTTGCTTTCCGAGTTGGCCAGGCGCTCGCCTACTAACCCAAAGGTAACGAGTTGAGTCCCACCTTGGGTATGGGTCTCGTAAACTTTAGTGACTAGGCCCTCGGGCTGGTATCTAATAAGACGCCAGGAGTGAATTAACGGTATTCCAGCGGCAAGCGGTTTACCAGATACTTTCGGAGAGAAAAAACATTCCCAGTGGTGTATTATATTGTTAAATAATCTCAATGCCTTTCCAAGTTTTCGTTTGGTGTACCGATTAAAAATCTTGACAAGACGATGATGGTTGGGAAGCTCGTGATGTACTGCATACGTGACTAGCAGTTTCGTGATTTTCAGCTAGTCTGTGAATGTTCCGGATTATTTATGAACCACAAAGGCTCCTCTGACTATCACTATGGCTACTCTTGTTGAGTTAAAGAGAGCACCCCTAAAATATGATGATAAATATTTTATAAATTGATATTCGGAATAAGCAGACATTTTTGTACACATTTTATATACAAAAATACGCAAAAATTCATGTAATTTTTAATATGAAAATATGTACATATTTTTGTTTTCTTCTCTTTGGACCCCAGCCAGTTAATATTTCTTTTCTATTAAAAGCACGTTATAATATAATTTGAACATGGTTTACCTGCGATAATACTCCACATACAGCCTCTTTAAGTCACTCACGTCAATAGAATTGATACACCGAAGGAAATTCTTCGAGTAATTTATGACTACATTTAAGTGCGTACTTTGGAAAACGTAAATCTTTTTAGCCCGTTTACTTTGACTCTACCAAATTTAATGACTGCCTCAATTTTGTGATCTGTTTTATTACCCATTTCACCACATGATGTTCATGCATTTTCTGCATGTATATTGTATACCAAAATCAAAAAACTTTGTTATTTTTAATATTCATACTCATGTTTATAAATCGATAATGAAACTTCACTCCGCAGAAATAAACTTCCAAATATAGTGACATCACAGAAGAGAAAACGGGCATACTAAATAAAAGATCATGGCAAGAAATAAGAGAAAAAAGGTCCATTTCATTAGATAATTAATTTAGTGTCCAAAGTATATTGCTTGAGAGCATCGTGAGTTATGTCGTATATATTCATCATCTTTCCTTTTTACTTTTTCCTTAGCATTTCCAACAAGAAATCCAACTCATATGAGACATATGGTCTCCCATTCAGAAAACTTAGCATACAAGATTTTGTGGTGCAATGCTCATTGTTAATTTTGAGTTTTTAAGGTGTGGCGGAAGAGTTATGTCACGTCGCAGAGGCAACAAAATAATTTCCACCATAAATCTGGACCTAATCAGAACAAGCCGTTTGCGATAGATCTACCATAGGTCGCCTATTATTTAAAGTAATGCATGAATGTTGGAAGCAAAAATCACAAGGCATCTGAAAACATTTAAATGTATCTTTAGCACATTTAAGCCTAATTCAATTTGAACGGTGAGTTTAAAATGTTGGAACCGATGGCTAAAAGAATAGAAATACAAATCTAAAAACTAGAAAGTCAACCAGTAATTCGAGCCTTAGCCTATTTATAATTGTGCAGATGGTAGAGAGACTAAGGAGAAAATATTTAAGGCGTATTGTACAGTATATAATACTCCCTACTAACGTGAAACCCACATCTCCCCTCAAGAAAAATGTGTTCATTATATTAATGTTATAAAAGGCGGGCTCAACATAAGAATGGTTTATTCGATAGAATACTCGTACATGTATTAAATGTATGTCAATATTAATTTCGCTGAATTATTTTCCATCAGTTATTAAGGTAAATGACGTAAACTCTGTAAACCATTACTAAATCCTAATAAGTAATATTAATTGTGATTTAAATTTTAGATGCATAAAATATTATAGCCAATTAAGACAGAAAGAAACATTGAAAGGGTTCTACTGAATAAATAAATTTTTAAAGAACTCGATACTACTGGTTGTTATTAATACATACAAAATTTTCGAAACATCATTCTAATGAAGCTGGTGGCGAAATAAGTTACGTCACAGTCCCGTTGGAAGGAAAATTGTAAGGAAGTTCATATCATTCTTGAGGATGTTAATTCACATTTTAGAAAAAACGGTGTTTTTGTATTCATTCAACTACAAGGTATCATAAGTTAGTACAGGTACTCATGATTTTTATTTCCATTACATAAGTTTATTTTTTCTACTGCATTCCTCTGCATAAACTTAACTGATTTTCAACTTTGGGTACCTTTGTAGAGTTTCTCGCTTTTTACATATATTTGAACTTTAAACTGATCTTCATGCCTCTCAAAATGCTTTGAGCTTTCCTCCATCTTTCTCGCCTTACTGTTACCATTCGACCGCAATCGTCAGTATCCCAGTTCCGCATTACTTCTCCTCCAACCGCCTTTTCCATCTACTTCGAACTCACCTCAGTAGATTTTTCTTTTCCCGATCATTGTTTACATTTATTAGTTTGTCTTTCTCCTCAGTCAGCTTATTTTCTCCATCGTTCTGCACATCCAAATCTCAGTATCTCTTTAGCCCAATACCTCAACCCCTTTCCTCCAAAACCAATTTTAAGAGCTGTGAGGCATAATTATTCATTTTGAAGTCATGTTTTGCATCTCTACTCGGGCTTCTTTTTTGTAATTTCTTCTTTCGCGTAATATTTTCGTTACTTTTCATGATGTAATTACCACAAAACGAATTTTCGTCATACATACTGCCGAAAATTGTGTGAATCGCTCTGCCTTCATTATGCTCTCCAGAGTTAATGCTAAACTTATTCTTCCCATTTTTGAGAGTCACTACCTTACCTTGTTTAATTTACTTTCATCACACGTATTCCAAACTGTTTTTCAATAAATTCGGCAGTAATCAAAATCCATTCTCACGTAAAATAATCCTTTATTATTTCAAAATTGAAATATGTCAGCTCTTAATCTAATTTCATTTTTTGCATTAGTTTTTTTATATTCCATTCTTTTTACTTTGCTTGAGGTCAAAACTTTACAGGATGACCACGCCAATCTCCTGGTTTAGCAAAGTATTGATACATTTGTCTTGTAAATGATTATTCGCAAAAATTTCATTAAAATGTTGCACATAATATCAGGCGTCTTTATTCAAAGGCGGAAACCACTCCTTCAAGATCGATGATTTTGCAGAAAATGGCCTAAGATTTATAAAATTGTGCTTTCAAAATTCATTTCCTTAGATCAAGATATCATAACGATGTAAAACAATAGTACGGCAATGTATAGTCAATAAATGAGTGTGCATTTATCAGTCTCAGCAGTCAAATTACATATATTTTAATAACACTAATAACTTGAATTTTAAGGTTTGAAGAAAAAGGCAATGGCAATGAATAAAAGTAAATACTTTTAATGCTAGCAAGTTGATCAAATACTATTTCGCAATGGGTTTCATTGTGTTTTTAGTTCACGTCAGTGAATATAACGTGATTCTACATTCATTCCTATCTGCATCCATGTCCTCCCGTCATACTTCCTTTCCTAGATTAAATCGTAGGGCAAATATAAACACTGACAACGGTCTTTCATGAGTCCCGCCTATCAATTTAATTTCCCCGCCTATCAATAACTATTCCAAATATATGTACCATATCTAATGTTCAGTCTGACCAAATAGAACAACAATACACGCCCACTTCCACAGGTTTCAAAGTTTCTCTTTTTTAAGTGGCAGATAATATCATTTAGCAAATAAATAATGAGGTTCTCAAACTGTTCTGCGTAACTGAATGCACAGAAATAATTGCGACTGTCATTCCAGCTTTCAAAAACTCCATCTACTACTACGCAGGAGGTAGATAGATAAACGCGTCTAAATATTTCAAGTATCAAAATATTTACAACATAATTTATGTTTTCCATTTTAACACAATATTTAGAAAATATATTAATAGTTATTCATAGTATACAGGTGATGTAATTTAAATTTTATAAAAAATGAAATCACTTATCACCTCTATAATATACATATTTATCTCTTGAGAATTCTTATCAAAGGAGATGTCCATCAAATATTTATAGTAATTCACTCAATTTTATTTGCAATGAATGACAATTGCCTTTTTTGGGCATATTCTAATTAAAGATCAATTTTGGATTTTCGCTGAAAATAATAACATAACGCGTGGACTTCCTTTGGCCTACACTCTTATTTTCCCGGCACTATTTCCTTCTTCAGACAGCCATCCCTTCTAGAACACTTCATCCAACAAAAAGTCTATTCCCTTCCTTCTTCACCGCTTACCTAACATTATCACTTGTATCACGGCCCTCAGGATTATTCGTTTATTAAATTTCTCCAAGCAACTTCCTCCATTCCCTCACCCTATACAAAACTTCACCGTGATTCTTCTTTTCCCTGAAACTTATTTCACCGTTCTTCTCCACATCCACATTTCAGAAGCTTCTAATCTTTTCTCATCCTCATGCCTCAAAGACCGAGAAGTTTCCAAACCATAGAGCGCTACACGTCATATTAAATTCCATATTAATATTTATTTGACGTCTTTACTCAACATGAATGCCGCCGTTTTCCTTTTTTTTAAGACTCCTTTACCCAACGAAATTCCTCTCTCAACGGTCGTATTACCCTGCCCGTTTTCTTCCAACATAGTGCCCAGAATTGTGAACTGTTTAGCCTGCTCTAGTTCAACCTCACCCTTACGTAGCTTCCTAACCAACTTCATTACCAACTAAAGCCTTACCATTTAAAATGACCTCAGCGTATAGGGTAAAAGGCACTGGTGAAAACGTACAACCATGACCTACTCTCATATCTATCACTGCCCTTCCCAACACACTATCTACTTACCTTACTTCAGCTGTCCAATGTATATACACGTTTCAAATAAGCCACCTGACTCTCTAGTCCCCTATTACGTTCTGCAGTATTTTAATTAGCTTTGTACACTCTTTCGAATTACTATTCACAATCCTCTGAGCGCAAACCAACATTCTGGTTACATTCTATAGCCCTTCCTAATACCGTTCTCGGTGTTTTGATTCGCGTATCTTAGCATTAAAATTCCTTTACTCTAAAATCGCGATGGAAGATTACTTTGAAATTATTGTAAAGATTCATTGTTACAATATCTAAAAATATATATTAAGGTGAAATTATTTTGAGAGTAATGCGTGCATACTTGGCAAATAAAAATTTAAATTTTCTAGAGTGTAATAAAAGTGGGCATTAAAATATTTACTGGATGAATAAGAAATACGTAGGCACATTTGGCAAAATACTGTGCCATTAAAACATATTTTATTAATATTTCAAGTTAATTTAACTTATGCTTAGTGGTATTCCAGCCTATTCTTGAAACAGGAAACTGTGAATGGTTATTTATCCCTGAACATTTAAGTAATTTTGAGCCGGACACAACGAAAACGGATACCGAAGGTCTTGGATCATTTGGGTGGGGTCGAGCAAGGAAGAGAGACAAGGCACAAGGTAAGACATCGGCCGAGGAGGCTGATGACGGAAAGGGGGCGGGGCGGCTGCAATCATCGCCTGGGGAAGCCCGCTATAAAAAGGCCGCGCGTTGCCATGAACAACATCCATCCCTGAGCTCTCCAAGAGGCAAGGAAGCCACCATGAAGGTCCTGGTGAGTAGATCGATCACTCAGAATATCAATACTTTGCTCCATCACGCAGCTCAACCTTTTATGTTGTAAATACTACAAAAGCAACTAAAAAATTAGATATAAGTTCATTCATCAAAATTCTTTTGAAATTTTTTGCGAAAAGTAAGATACTTCATTCACTACGGAATGAATCGAAACAAGGCATAAAATAAAATAGTACTAAATTAGTAGTATATATAGCATAAAAGTACTAAATTTGAAGCATGGAAGTTAGCCAGCAGTATATCATCAGGAAATTACGTTAACTACTTTTTTTCTCAAAGGCAGCGAATTTTACTCTGCTTTTTCTAAACAGCATCATATTTTACTTAGGTCATACAGATAATATAACCCACTGAAAGGAGAGCACTTTAGTTTTAAAGTAGCCTCGTGCCAAGGTGAAAGTAAATAAATGGCGTAAATTTGATAGAAAACAAATTAATTCTTCTCAATTAACATCAATTAAAACACAAGCGTACAGAGTCATATTTGTATTTTGTTCTAACTTTAAATTATCACCATTCCTTTTAAGACATAATTAAATATTTCTTACAATTTCTGCTTGCTTTATTTTATTACCAATATTATGCCCTGCGATAGTACTAGCAATAAGGCGCTTATTTAATAAGTATTATTTTATCATTTGGACAAATAAACTTGTCAAGTCAAGAAGCACTTAAGAACAAAAAAATGACGGGGAAGGTATAGGTATCTTATTAGCACTTTTTTTTTTATTTTAATTACAAACATAAAGATTTCAGAAGTCGCTCTTGTAAATATTGCAATAAGTTTACTGTTATTCTCGTGTCAATTTTAAAAGCAGTAAACTGCCACTATCCAATTCTAATGCTTTTAGGTGCCTGAAAAACGATTTCGTTGGGCGTGCAATTTACCGTTGGCATAACGGATCAGTGTCATTAGATATATAATTCCACATCCCGTAGAAGTTTTTTTTGACCGCACCTATCACTTCTTTCAAGGTTATCTTTTTCAATGGAGTAATAATACACGAACTGCGTGTCCATGAAACCTACCAATGTGGTATTTTCACAAACCACAGCTCATTTAACAGAATACTCTTATTTCTATGATTGAATATTAAATTTTTGTAAACGAAGCACTTTGCATGACTAAAATAACATGATGAAAGTCTCCATACGGAGGTTCTCAGTGAAATCTAGAAAACAAAATTGGAATTAGACGTTAGTATACTGATTCTCATCCACAACGAGGAGGCTCGAATATGTAAAAATTATTTTGAATTAAAGTGGGAATTTAATCACTAAAATTTATATTAAAAATTGACAACAACACATGAAGGCATTTCCGTTATTAGTTAATTATTTTTTTAGATAGGCGATCACATAAGACTGGGTAAGAAACAATGACGACTTATCCGTATGGCGCCGACCTACTGCGCTGCCTTAAAAAGAAAATCATGAGGGCAACACGAGTGGTCACTTTGTGGTCGCCCTTGATTGTTACGGGATATATCAACGTCAGGGAAAGTGATATGCCGTTGAAGTTCTGTGAAAACGTTATTTCCAAGAGCGTTATGAATTCATTTATTTTGCATACTATCGCTTCCGACGCAATACCGCAGAAATCATCAACACGAATAACGTCTCAAAGTCCTTCACGCAATGCTTCCTATATTATCATTAAATAAAATCTACCAATCGTGGTAAATTTATGAGAAAATAGCTTTGAAATGATTGCACAATAAAACCTTGACAGTTAAGATGATCAACTGCGTCATGCCTGCTTTCACAAACGTCTGATTCACTAAAGATGATGTGGACGCAATAAACATAATTTAAAAGATAAGTGGACGAATTTTTATAGATGCCATTTAAATTATAACTACTAAAAAATGCATAATACTTGTGGCGATTTTACACTGTGTGTTAAATATATCTTCTCATAGAAAAGACTTCTAATCAATATTTCAGCGAATTAAAAGTACGAGCTCGATATGCCATTCATTTAAATAACCTAGGATATTCAGTTCATAGAGAGTAAATATATACGAGACAACCTCGTACATCTTTCTTGTAGTTGCATACTTGATCAAAGATTTTCAAAGCGTTAACAAAAACTTCAGGAATAATTATAATTTTTATTTCCAATTAAAATTTTTGTCTATATTAAAGCATTTGTTCTGCAAATATATACATTTTTTTTCTTCTACGTTCTCTGGATAACCGCGGCAAAGAGTATATTACAAAGACTCATTACATAATACATATTTTATTAAATAGCTGAAGTAACATGCTAAACAAGGGATAAAAAGCTAGAAAATACATTTTTAATTGTCATCAATATAAGCAATCTGAGTAGATTTAATGTATTTGTATTAGCATCTATTGGAAACGTATTCTATTTTTCTCCACAGGTCGTTATCTCCGCTGTGCTGGCTGTTGCCGCTGCCGGTAACCTCGGCTTCGCATACTCCTCCGTCGCCCCTTACTACCAAGGGTACCACGGTGTGCACCCATATGCCGCCTATCCTTATTCCTCTGTCCTTCCCTACAGCCACGGCATTGCCGCTCCTTATGCCTACAACGTTGCCCCCTACGCATACCACGGTGCCCTTGCCACCAAGAGCCAGTACCACGCTCAGGTGAGTTCAACGCTCGAATCACAAACCCACACATCGATCCCATGCCTTCCTCATGGAAAGCCATTCCCTCTGAATCCTTAAAGTATCAATCTAACCCAGTCTTTCTTTTTTTTGATGTCATAGGATGAATTCGGCCAGGCCTCTTACGGTCATGCCACCCACGACCAGGCTCACTCTGCCGTCCGTGATGCCTTCGGCGGTGTCTCCGGGTCTTACTCTTACGTGAATCCCGAGGGCAAGATCGTCGAAGCCCACTACACCGCTGATGCCGTCCACGGATTCCGCGTGGCTTCCAACGACCTCCCAGTCGCCCCCGCCGTCCCCGTCGCCCCCGTCTACCCCGAACTCGTCGGACCCGAGCCCGTCCAGGACACCCCTGAGGTTGTCGCTGCCCGCGCCGAGCACCTCGCCGCCCACGCCGAGGCCAAGAGCCGCTCCCGCCGCCAGGCCATCCTCAGCCCCTTCGCTTATGCCCACCACGGAGTCCTCCCCTACGCCCATGGAGTCCTCCCCTATGCCGCCCCTGCCGTTCGCCCAGCCACCCTAACCACCGTCGTCAACAACCCCGGACACGCTGTTTCCTACCGCGTGGACTAAGCTCAGCAAATCGCAAGGATCTCTTTTTTTCTCCCCCCTTCATCTCTCCAACTGCAATCCCACGGTCTGCAGTTAACATTTTTTATGTATGTACAAGAACCAGAAAATATCTTCCAGCTCTTCAACCGACGGATGCTTCTTTACTTTACAGAAATTACGCGCCCTCTATGAGGTGTCACGACTTAATGTATTTAATTTCTTTTGCTCGTAAATGCCATAGCAAATCTGTAAAGTGAGACGATTCAAACTTCATCAGCAATAAATACAAACTTCCGAAAATCTCTTTCTTTATTTCTGTTTACTGTTTGTATCCTGTTAAACATCAATTCTAAAAGCTAACCCTTGACCATCTAAATTAGCAGCAGCACAGAGAGAGGATTCAATAGTTTCCAAGGAGTTTTCCAAAATTATATTACTCGTTTAATGCAGCAATAAACAATGAGGGTCTATCATTGCGTATTTTTGCTATACTGTCACTCAAGGACTTTTAATCAAATCAGAACAAATTTAGAGACGTTTGCCATAACTATTTACATGAACGCACCATGCACCACGATTTTCCATGAATTTGCATAAATTTGCATGGAGTACAATTACTGGGAATTTTATAAGGCAAATCGTAATTAGTAAATGGATCCCAATCTCCCGGGGTTAGTACTAGCTAGCGTAAGTTTTCGATAGCACATAAACAATACAGCACATAAAATTAATAGCACTGAGCTGTATCAAATACATATTTCAAAGGGCACCATATAGCAAGATATGGGAAAGATAACTTTGTGATAGGAATAAATGTTTTCAAAAAATAAAAAGCATGACAAAAGATATAAATAGTGTAACTTAACCCTTACTGAGTTTATATTTATATTTGCCTAAAAATGAATGCGAACACAAAAGGAATTGTGCCAAAGGTTTTATTGTTAATGATAATAGCCGAACAATAGCACAAACATTTGGCGTCATTGCTATGACAATGTAAACATACGAAACTCGTATAACTGAGACAAAGCAATTTTAACTCATGCAAATACTTTTCGATAACTAGAATTTTTTTAATTATATGAAATTCCAATTTGTTCTTTCTATTTCAAGTATCACAAACAATAAATTTCAATAAGAACATTGGATCCCAATTACGGAGTTTCCACAATTTGGAAACATATTATAATTGCAATCTAATTTTCATAAATTTTAATCAGCGATGGAGGAGAGGAATGAGACGTTATGATCCACAAATTATTGATAAACTTCTAAATTACACCTTGATGACCGATATAATAGAATTTTAATGTGAAAGTACGCATTTCCTGGTGCATGGCTAAAAATTAAACTAAATCAACAAAATTGAAATATATATAAAAATATGTTATTATTTGCCTCTGCTTATCGAAAAAAAGCTTTTTTAAGTCATTGCTTGGAAATATTCTTACGCAACTAACATAGCAGATGAATTACCAGAAAACTGGCAATATATCTTTTCTTTATTACAGTTAACTCCACGGCTGAAATAAAAATGAATATGTAAGTTGATGCCTAGTAATGTCAAACTCAATAAAGTTATTCACAAACATTTCTAGATGCTTACAACAAAATATAAATTTTCATAGTCGATTAAGAGAATGATATTATTTCCCGGCTTGGAGCATTTGATAAAACAGAAACATCGAGACCAGAGACCCTAAAGTGTATAGTTATCAAATATGTCAAAGACGGAAGATACGGGTACAGGTAGGCGGAATCAATTTGATTGAATTTTTAACAGTAACCATGCAAGTTGCTGTGAGGGAAATAAAAACCTATATATGCATACACCTTACAGAAAGCATGATGTATCGGCTTATCGTTCAATATATAAACTTTCGTGCTCGTTAATATTACATTGCCATTCAAAAGTGACTTAAAATACGCCCGTCGGCGCTCCGTTACGTTTTTCAATGTAATTTCAATCGACATGAAAAGTCGACTCTCGCAGTAATTGTATTTTTTCCGAGTCACATGCCGAACCGAATTGGAGGGACGAATTAATTTCGCCGGTGATTTTAAGGGGACTTTAATAATCTCAAAATGGCAGAGAACAAAGTGTAGCGAAACAACAATTCGTTTTTCAATTTTTTCTCACTCTTCATTTTTGAGGTTTTTCATAAAAGGGGAGAATCCATTTTTAATTCCGAGCCCCAGGCGGAACAACGGGTGAGAACATCGAAAATTTGATCACAATAAAGTCACGTATTTTAATTGAATGACGAATGAGGACGTTTTAGCGGCGAGTCGGAGATGGGGAGGAGGCGGGTAGGAGGGAGGGAGGTAGAGGACGATTTTCAGAGGAGAGCGGGGATGGAGGAGTGGGGGGTGAAGGGGTGCGTGGGTGGAGGGAGGGTGAGAGAAAAAGGTTCATGAAAGGGGTCGAGAGGCGTCGAAACACGACAGGAGGAGGGGGAAGAAGGGAACTAGGGGTGGGAGGAGGGATAGAGGGGGGTGGGGGGTTTCCGTCGGAATTGAGGCGAGAGAGGAAATACGGTGACTCCGCTGGATCCGTGTTTATGTAATCCGTTTGACACGCGGACGCAAGAGGAGGTTCAACTCATCCGGGCATTGACATGTTAAAAAGCACTAGCCGCACGATTGCGAATAAAGTGTGGGGGGGTGAAGAGGAGCGGTGGGGGTTATGGAAGAACTCGGACGTGGGAAGAGTGGGAGGGAACGGTGAGGGGGGCAGCTGATTGGGTGGATGGGGGAGGGGGAGAATTTTAGGCAGCAAGCGAGCGACGAGGCGATGGGTAGGGGGGAGAGTGAGGTGGAGAGAGAAAGAGGGCAGGATCACACAGGCAGGGAGAGAGACAGGTCTGTGGGATGAGGCTCGTGTGAGAGACTGAAGGTGGGGGAAAAGGAATTAAGACCCGATGGAGATGGGGGGCGGAAGGGGTTGAGGGGATAGGGGGGTGGTCGTGGGAGGGAGAAGGTATGAAACGGCACGGGCATCCCGAAATGGAAAATTAAATAAGCAGACCCAATGAGCGTTGAATGGAAATCAAATATTTAGTCCCCAATTCGAACTCGCGGATTAGGTGGTGCGGAGGGAGGCGAGCGAAATCTCTATTGCGGAGGGCGACGACGGCGCGATGGCTGGGTCGGGAAATGGGGCCGAGCGAAAGGGAGGGAAACGAAAAATGAAAGAAATAAAACGCTCTCCCCGTGACGTAAACGTCGGTGTGGATATCCGTCGCTTACGTTTTTTCCTCCTCCAACCACCTCCCTCAACACCCTCCCTTCCCACACACTCGTCCTTCGCTCGGTCGCTGCCCACATTTCGACGCCCCATCGCTCGCAATTAGCCGGTCGGAAATGAGATGCACTCGGACCGAATGCGAATTCTACTCTTTTGCGCGATCACGTCATATTTCGGCTGATGCGTCCGGGGTGAGAGGCAAACTCCCAGACATGAAGAGGGAATACGGAATGACGAGGGCGGGATAGGAGTTATGACGGGGGAAGGGGAGTGGTTGATTTATGCCAAAATTCATTTGCTCACTCGACGCGCGCCCCACCGATGATTTCGGCCAAGGTAGAATCGGAAAAAAGTGCTGGCGCATTGCTTATGCGTGGTAATCTCACCCTGATCTTTGTAATTCTCGTTGTCATAAACTCCGTTCGAAATCAGTTCAACCTAATTTTCAATCTATTACTGCACTTCGGCCATGAAAAATCCTATATGAAATGTAAAGCCTGGTTATGTCCCGTGAAAAAATTATTGAAATACAGCTTCAGATAAATGCACAAATTCTAGTTGCAGCTCTTTTAGAAAACTATCAGTAGGAAATGAGTAATAAAATGACTAAACAAAAAAGTGCCATACCAGGTTAATATTTGCCACCTCGTATAGGCTACTAGTCAAGTACAATAACAGATATCTCCCAAGCAATCAAAGTAGATAAACACCTAATATAATGCTCAGAAATGGAGGATGTGAAATATTACATTGGAATATCGAAAACATTAATCTGAAATAAATATATAATATCTTACCAATAATTTATCATTTAAATTTTTTAATTAAAATCGTTCCACTACGGAACTAAAATAACTATTTTTGTTTATAGAAATCTACCTGGGCGTAATTATAGACAAGATGCCTGCTCTTTGATATTTTCCCTTCCCAAACAGAAATTAATCATAAATAATCCATTTATTTATAAATAAATTTAAACATAGAATTTCTAACCTTTATATTTTTTCTGAAAAATATTCCTGTACGCATAATTATAGAATAATCAGAGTTTCATACTGAAAATACCAAAGAATTAGACAATCATAGGGAAATCATTGACCTCAAAGATTCAATATTCACAATTAAGCATTCGATTTATGAATGGTTGAAATTTGGTTTACATCCACTTCCGATTGCACACTATGCATTAAATAAACTATAATAAGCAGCTTCAAACCTAATGAATGAAAATTAATTTGAAATAGTGATATTTAACAACCAGAACAGGACGGATGAGAGAGAAACATTCCCCCACAATTAATGCAACTAGTACTCTGGATGTTCATATATGTCTTTAATCCGAGTCTTCATTGAACGAGTCTTGCATAACTTATCAGTATTTTTGTTACATGTTCTCTTCGTATAATAACAATTGGAAGATTTTTTGCCAGTAAAATCGCAAAAACAGCAAATTATCCTAATGTGTGGCAAAGTGACAAGTGCTCGAGATCATATAAATAGTTTGGAGGACAAGAATGGGCTTCCTGAAAATTTTAAATGGGAGCTGAAACTAGAAATTTACGCCAAAAAATTCATAAGCTAAAAGGTAAAGAAACCAAATAAATACAAATAAACTGCTAGAAGACGAGAAAAACTAATTGCATCTCAACGTACTCTATTCTACGCTTCGCCTTTTATAGTTTCTTTTTATGTCATGGTAGGTATTTGACCCAAATCTGTTCTAAACTTCAATTCTTTGAGCATATAAAATAATCAGTGTAACTTTAGAACATCGGTTACGTAATTGCAGCAAGACCACTATTCTACAATAGGGAGGAAAAGTTGCTGAAATCATTTAAATTCGCGGCGCCGCTTTAATATCCCGCAATTGAGGTAGAGACAAGTCTGTACGTAGTCCTTTAATGTACTAGTTCTCAAACTACTCCCCCTTCATCTCCCTCAGTCTGATCGCATCTCAATCGAAAGAAACTGGAAAATGGAAGGGAAGGAGGGGGCGGAGAATCCAGCTGGAAAGAGGAAGAGTCACCCGTCTCCCTTTTTACATAGCCCAATCCCTCCCTTCCCGCCCCAAGCCAACCGACAACTTCTTCCCCACTCCTGAGTCTTCTCTGTCTCAACCCCCCCCCCCCGGCCTACCACCCCATGAATTCTTCGCCGGGTTCCATGGAAACGCTTGACTCGGGACTCGTTGGGAATTCGCCCAGTGTCCCGTGGAAATAGATCTCTTTTCGGCTTCCTTAAGTGAGAGGAAGAGTGCGTGGGAGGGAGAGGGGAAAAGTGGGGGCGAAGGAGAGGTGCGGGGGGAGAGGAGGGGTTTGAAAGGGAAGAGGGAGGGTAGATGAGAAAATATACATCGCACTTTTTTTTAAAGGGTGCGAGGACGATGAATACGAACTTGAGTGGGAGACACTTATTCCGGTCACGGCGAACATCTCGAACACGACGGGAGACGCCTCTTATCCCCCCCTCTACCCTATCCCCAATACAGAAGCTCCAACGGGAGGCTTTGCCCCGTGCCAAACCCACCCTCCCACTACACGGAAACTCAAACGCCGCCCTTTTCGTCTCTCGCTTTGTCTCCGAACCATTTACTCATTTCCATCCAGTGGATTCCTTCTCTCCGGCCTTATTTCCTCTCCTCCACAACTAACGCCTATTGAATTTTCTCGGAGAACTATTCCCACCTAACAAGCTTTGATATTTCTACAACTTGTTTGCACACATCGTACATACAAAAAAACAGTCGGCGCTAAAAGGAGTAAATACAACCCACAATTTCATCTGTGCAGTATACGCGTTTTAGTTCTAACCAAGGTGCGTGTTTCTCAGGTTCCAAATTCAATTTATGCCATCATTCTATTTGAAAACGACAATAAACCTTTTACGTACATAAATTCAAGATTTTCGAAGTTGAATCATGAAAAAAATAATATACATATTTTGAGCGCTTCTTTTTTGTAATGTCTGGGCTTTAATCGGCCTTGACCAACTTTGGGAAGCAAACGCATTTTCTGAAATTCTTCGGAATCTTTCCGAGGTAAATAAATATTATCCTTCATACAATTACTCTCCCGGCGTATTTTTGCTCCCTACAAAAGTCTCACATTCTGAATTCAAACATTAGATAGGATAATTATTTATTGATATTTCCCTTGAATATTTCTTTTACGATGTGATTAACTCATAGATTACAGTTTAGTGATGCAATGTTAATACGAGATATTCCATTATGAAAAACACACTGACTTCAATCTTTTACACAAAAAATAATCTTGAATAAAAGTCGTAAGAAAGAATATATCGCCATGGTTAAAACTGAGTTAGTGTGTCCCCCGCTTTATAGTTAACTCAGGAGTTTGAAGTTGTTGCACAAATAT
This sequence comes from Hetaerina americana, assembly GCF_022747635.1. NCBI lineage: Eukaryota > Metazoa > Arthropoda > Insecta > Odonata > Calopterygidae > Hetaerina > Hetaerina americana. The sequence goes on along the minus strand of NW_027286069.1, from coordinate 18,225,276 downwards.
TCACTTAGAAATTAAACGAAGATGTGAAAGAAGGAGATATTTTTTGTGTACGGGTCAAGAAAAATTAATTAGCTACAGGAATAGAGTGTGACGGTCACTAAGTTATGCTTATGCTGATTAATATAAATCACTGTGTAAAAATCAAGCCTTTCGGTAATAACGTCAGAAGAATAAAAAAATACATCCGTCCGAATCTTCCTCAACTTAAAAAGAAATGAATTGTGTCACCTTCAATAGTAAATACCAGCTGAGGACTCAACACACGATTTATATCTGGGTGGTATAGATCCAAATTGTTCATTAGTGCAGTAGAGCCATTAAACAATATTATTTTTGGTGATATTGATAAATGACCCTAGGTATACACCTACTACACTTTTCATTTCCGCTAGCCTGGCTACTCCGAAATCGAAGACACTCGTCGATAAATCCGACGATTGAGAGCTTGGATACGACCACGGTGATGGATATTTCTTATTTATAGGATACATTTCTTGAAAGAAATTTGCCTTACCTATGGTGTCTACCGCAGGAAAAAAATTATGCATGCAGTCGATACAAAAGTTTCGAAACAAAACCGTATTCGTTTACAGAAGTAAGTATTAGAGTCCTTTTGATTTCCAAACGAAAATATAAATTTGAGTTTTACTGGTACAAAAGCTCATGTCACATCTCAACAAAATAACGCAATATTGCATGTGCTGCTTTCCCAGATTTCAAAGTGAAAATACGGCAGTTTATTAAATCCAGTAATCTGCGATGCGTAAAATGAATAAATACTTAAAATTTAGAGAGACGAAAATATGACTAAAGTATTCATGATTATTCAATGTTCTGCAAGAAAGGTTAGAAAATAAAAAACTAAATTAATTCCACAGGTAAGGATGCCAAAGTTCTTCATTGGTGATGTAGGAGCGGAATGAGTGTATCATTATTGAAAGAGCACAGCAATGTCAAAGCGAGAGAACCAAAAGCAAAACACCCATCGGATAAGATGAGGTCTTGAAGATATGCATACAGTTGAAATATTCTCATCATGATTTGGCACAAATTAACTACACCAAAATTTATATGAAGTGAGATCACTCGAAAAGTTGTGTAAATTATTTTATACATTTCCCATATGGTATCATAATTCTCAGCCCACAAACATCGCCGACCAAACTAGTCAATCTAAAAAAATACGATTTAAAAAATGAAAGCAGTGAAGCAAATAGTGCGGTCGAATTGGGAGGACGGAGAAGCAGAGAGAAGCGGGACACTTCGGAGTGGGCTTCGACGGCGGGTGGTGGTTGACTGTCCGGGAAGGGAGGGACGGGAGTGAGGATGGAAAATTCTCTGGAGAACACGAAGGGTTTTTTTTTCTTTAGCGAGTGGGTGACGAATGAGGGATGGATGGGGATAGAGGGAGGGGGTAAAAGTGAGGGGGTAAAAGGGAGGGGGAAGAGACAGAGACGAAACCTTACTCCCGTACAGTAATACTCTTTTTTTAAAAAAAGTCCACACGTTTCCCTCGCATTTGTTTCACGGACGGAAAATAAATATAAAAGCGAGTCGAGAAATGGGAGAGGAATGGCATAATGAAGTTCCGTTCACCATTTTTTCCCCAGCGTAGTGTGGGGCCGGGGAGGGAGGTTCGACCAGAGGGGGAGGAAGGAGAGAATATCTGTGGACCAAATGGAATAAGGTGGAAGGAGGGAGCACTTCCAATGCCCTGTCCCGGACCCTCCCCTCTTTAAGGGGGTCGGTGGAAGAGGAGGTGAGGCGAGAGAGGAAACCAAGCCCACATCACGTCCCGAATCGACTAGTCTTCCACTCTATTCGATTTCCACCCCCCTTCGAAAACGACGCATCCTCTCATCCTTCCACGTCCTCCTCTACGCGCCCCTTCTTCCCCCTGCTTCCTACTCATGAAAAAAAACTACTATGGGAATCTTAAAGACAGGATAAGTGCAAATTTCAAGAAAAATTAATGGTTAAAATAATACAAATGTTTTTCCAGTGAAATGTTAACGTTTCAATTCGACACACGCATTTTCGATGTCGTCTGTCCCATTATATTCATACGGCCGTAGTTACCGTTCGCTTAATACAATCCATATTCTGTTTATCCAAATAGCGTAATAATTAATCAAAATCATCTAGATTAATAATATTAAAATTAATGGGAGTCTGAGAAAATACATCGAAACGAAGACAAATCATCAATTTCAATTTGTTTGTACCAGCATAAGAACATTTGAGATAAAACTTTATTTGAATAAAATTGTCACTAAAATCCTTATTGGTTAAAAGTTATGAAAATGATGACTTTTAATTACGTGTATTCATTCTAACTGTTTCTATGACTCTAAGCGTAGTAGTCGAGCAATGAATTAACACTATTTATTCAAATCATAAAAAACAGCTAAAATTGGTCTACCAAGAGAAAATTCTAACTTTACCTCAAATTTTCAAAGTCATTATGGACCAAAATGTATGAGTTCCACCATTTTTCTCGTTATCATTTCTAGCTTCGACAATACGTCTCATCACAGTATCTGAATAATAAAATTCTTCTATTCATTCCTTAAATAAAAACGGAATGCTCGACTCTTTTAGTGTGTGCCTTTTCAATTAGTTTTCCCCCAAAATAACCCACGCACAAACCTAGTCAATTTTACATAGAATTTCATTTTAATACGAGTCACCGTTGCAGTATTGAAGCTTATTCATCTGCACTCCCAGTCCTAAGTGGATAAGAATATTGCATTACATGAATAATACAAAATGAACAATACAGAAAAGCAAATTATATGGTTTACAGAAAATATTCTTACTCTCTCCCTTATGAATACTTAACAATGAATGATTTCAATCAGCATATTTAGAACCATCCTCGTGACTCCTCATACAGCGCCTCACTAATATGTGTATTCTCTCTTGACATAAAAATATATGAAATGTATCATTAATCATGTGATTTTTTGTGCTAAATAGGTTTTATTATGTTTTATTTATCATGTAAATAAGTTGACTATTAATACGCAATCAATATTTACATCATTTTCAATAACGCAAAGGACATGTCTTCAAATATTTTCATTATCGTTTCCGTCATTCAGTGAGAAAAAATGGAAAAGGCCTACTGAGAACGCAGTCACTTGGTGAAATTCCATGTTCAAATTAAAACACATTTTTTTTAAGTTGTACATTCACGCAATAACATAGCGGTGAAAAACAACACGATCGGCCTCGATGAATTATCGTAATCATCGCCATCCATCATACACTAAAACGACAGCAATATACAAGGTGACATATACAATACAGTAACAATAACAATTTGGGTAACATATACAATATACTTGCATATGTCACCCCAACCATTCTTGTACTTCCCCATAAAAATTTCATTTTAAATGCACAAAATATTGAAAGACTCCTTTAAAAGCTAAAATAATTCTCGGTTGAGACTGAAAAAAGCTCAAACAACAGGACGTGTGCGTGCTGGTGTGTCAGTACTCACAAAAGATTAATACCTCTTGGTGGTGGGATGAGGGAAAACAGCAATTATTTCATAAGGGATGACACGTGGTTTAGAATGACGATGACTTCTCTGAGCATTAAATTTCTAAGCTTTGATTTAACTCGGGATATGGTGGCGAAAATATGCCAAAACTGGCCGGTATGGTACCAAAGCTTTCATCTGAAAATGATACACGTGGAACGGGCACTGAAATGTTTGGAGACTTAGAATGATTAATCTACTCCACATTTTCCCCCTTTCCTTACCCCTTAAACACCCTACCCCTCATTAACCTTTGCCTATTCCACCTGGTGCTTGCACCCCCAGGCACACAACTCTTTGGTGGATTTCGGGGGAATTTTGCAGATGTATTTATAACAGTCAAAGAAAAGTCATGGACAACCAAACCACATATTGGGAAGCGCAGATTCTACAATCCCTTAATATTGACCCCTCAAGAAATGGGTTTGGCAATGTAGCCTAGAAAATCGGTAACTGGTATGTCGAAGCTAATAAACAACAAAAGTTACTGAATGGTATGATGGTGATATGGATGCATGCTCTGGGTAAGTGAAAATCAATCAATATTGCGAGTGGTGGAAAATTGATTGAAATGAGTGCGTTCGTTTAATATTATGACAGTAAATTTTACTTGAATCGGGCGGCATTGATATAGCATATAGGAATCGGAAATGTAACTATACATGGGGAAGTCTGAGAAGAATGAAGGCTTAATTATCTGAGAATGTTTGTGAAAAAGATGGTGTCGACAGAATGAAAATATTTGGTTGGTGGAATTAAAAAGTAAAAGATTTTATACATAAAGGAAAAAGGAGCAAAATAAAGAAAGTGACTTCAGGAGAAAATAAGAAATTGAAAGGAGTAAGAAGTTTTGGGAGTAGATAAATATGGCTAACCAATATAAAGCCATAGGGATGAGAACGTACAAATATGAATGGATGTAGGTAAGGGTGGTAAAACTTACTGGGATTAATGCAGTGTCAGCGATTATTGACAGAAATTTTTTGGAGATTGGTATAATACTTGTAATAATTGTGCAGCACATGAAAGTGAGTTGTATATATTTATACATACATAAATGTATATAAAAAGTCAATATTTTTTGACCTTGTAAATCAAAAGATTTCTTACCAGACACATGAGCTCAGGATGGCGAATTGATGCTCATTTTTACCACATAGTCCAATGCCGTTAAACATTAGGCGACAATTTCGCACTTTTAAATAATAGTAGTACCAAAATAAAATGATCATGTGGAGATATCAGTTATTCAAAGGTAACGCAGCCTTCTAAATCATTGTTCATCAGAATTTTTTCGAGCCGAATTTTTTTTTGTGTAATGACTAAAGGATTGCTACATTTTAATGATTAACTTTAAATTCAAAAAATATTTGTTAGCATTAGAAATACTTAAAAAGAGAGATAACAAAATCAAGAATGGTTTCGAATTCAGATGACATTCCTTATTACCTGCCCGAAACTATAAAGGCATGGTGAAGAAAACAGAATGCTATGTGCAACTAAGATAGACTACTAGTAGTATTTTAGGGGAGGCCACCGACAGCTGAGGTCATTTGCGCCATAGGTGATGGATAGGAACGGATGAAGGGTGGAGAGAAACCCGGCGTCGGAATTAGCCTACTCTTTACGAAAGGCGCCAAGGGGTCCGCAGCTTAACGTCCCATCCGATGGACGGCTTACTCACTCAAAGTGCCCTCCAAAAAGCACCTCAAGCAGGGACCGAGATACCTCTGAAAAATATTCAACACCGCCGGGATTTGAACCCGAGTCCTCTGGGTGGGAAGCCAGTACGATAGCCCCCGCACCAATCCCCTAAGATGGACTTTATAGAGCCACCGTACCCTGGTGGCACAATCAAACTTTATCGGTGGCGTCGTGCGATCACAGCAGTGGCATGTTAATGTTTCATCTCAGCAAAAAAGTTCGACTCCGTAGGCGAGGTTTCCACCAAAAAAGAATCTTCTTGGAGTTGTGTCTCCGTGACGAACACGGCTACAGATTAAAGGTAACAAGTCGGGTGTGGTTGTACCACAGTATCCTGGAGGAATGGAACATTACAGAACTGGGTCTCAAGTCACATTCATATAGTGTGGAACTACCGAAATGGTTTGCTTTTCTGGATCACTCTTAAGGGTAAGGTTTTCTTCCGCAAATAATGACGAGAAGACAGACCGACGCCATTCTCACACGGTTCCATTCACGGCGCAAGGTATTTCAGGTTGAAAGCCATCTCCTTATTTGAACATAAACATATTATCCTATTTATGCCTCACACCCACGATGCCCAGAATTTTAAACGGCATCATCGACTAAATTCATACTTAATTCTCTCCAAAGTGGAGGGAACCTCTCCTCTTCAATCATCCGTTCAAGGTCCTTTGATACGCTCAAGGCCGAATTCTATGGCACCCATTTCAGCAATGCGAAGAATGGCATTCCAACTATTACTGGATGGCAGTCTTAACATTTGAGTCTCTACAAACAGTTTCCGGTCTAGCATTAACATTGGGAAAAATTTCATCCACCTAAATTACATTTCTTCTAATATTCAAAATCTACCTACAAAAAGTTGAACGAGAAAATAATTATCCAAAGTAATTCTCTCATGAAGTGGAATAATACTTTACCTCGCGAAACATGACTTTCAGTTGCTAAGTGCGTTTCCGTTGCGCAATAAAACGTTTCGCAAAGCTTTCTCCAAAAGGCCTGAATACCTGAAGCAACTCCTGCTTGACGACTGCCCGAGAAAACGCATCGACTCCTACCCGAGACTCGCGGAATAGTTGCGAAGGTCGCTCCCAAAAAATCAACCCCGGCCCACCCGGTTTTCCTCTTAGAGGTCAACCTGTGTCCGATTCGGAACGATATATATATACATATATATGTGCGTGGGGGAGGGTGCGGTGTGCTCTCTCCTGGGGGCTTACCGGTGAGCCAAGTAGCGGAAGAAGGAGGGCGGGGAGAAATAAAAAGAGGCTGTGGGCTTCTCAAGGGCGGTGCCCAAGGAAACCGATCCACCGCCACCTCCGCCCCAATCCGCCGCCGGCCCCGCCACCTCCCATCCCGCGTTGCTAAGTATATCGCCCTCCCCCATCCTCCTCCTGTGTCCCCACAGCTCCGGTCCTCTCGTCCCCCACACCCCCGCCCGCCTCCTTCCGACTCTTCGTTCCCGACCGCGCCCCGGCCGCAAACCACGCACTGCATGTATAATAATCCACCCGGGCGCACAATCCCCTCCGCTCGCAAGTTGCATATGTGCATGCACGCGTGCCATTATGGGGAAGGCGGGTACGTTCGATGCCCACGCCGTTTGTTCCACGCGGTGCGTTTGCATTGTTCAGGGGAGCGGGACGAATCGGCGACCGCTGAGAGATGAGGGTGGGAATCGAAGTAAGAGAAAAAAAATATGAAGGGCTGCGTTAGGCATAAGGCGGAGCCACCCGCGCAAACCCGTCGCCGCAAAACTGCACGTTTCTCATCGGTTCCCATAACAGGAAAATTCGACCAAAGGCAGCTTGTCTCGAGGAAGAACGAGGGTGGCTAGTCGCAAAATCATCCAAGGACATCTTTGCTCAGAAGACGACCGAATGATGCTAAAATCCGGTTAGTCCACTGTTCCGGCAAGCCTTGCGGACAGCGTGCCTAGCGACCGCGTCAAGTTAAAACATCTCGCTAAAGGGTTTTGGAAGTGTTTCCGGAGTGCATTGAGTCTCAGTGAAGATTAGCTACATGCGAATTTTCAACAGTCGCTGGATCTTCAACGACATGAATTTGACCAATACTTCTACTTCCGTCAGAAGGGAATATCACTGAAAGAGATATTTCGTCAAAATATTTTCACTAAATGCTTAAACGTTATTTCGAAACATCTTAGAGAGAGCAGACACCTGAGGGAAACAAACTTGTTCCACGCCCAAGTGATTTTACCAATCACTGAACAATATCATCTCCTAAACAGATGCATGAAATTTCTCGTAATGTACTTATTTTTTTAATAGTACTTTGTTGCGATTTTGGAGTACACAAAATTCATAGCACTTCCGCATTTAAAGCGATATCTACTTTTTATGTCTTTTACTAAAGTTCCCCGTACTATATTCAATGTCAAACTCAATGAATAAATTAAAAAATCGATTAAATAAAAGATACGATCGGGAAATCACAATATGCACAAATTGTGTTTCACGAATTTTGCCGCTAGCAAAGAATTATGAAAAAATGAATAGGCAGCGTAGAAATTGAAGAAGTTCTGCAAAGTTTAGTGAGTGAAGAGGGAAGCTTATATAGAACTCTCGCAAAAAGAAGAGGAGGGGAATTTATTCCGAGGCACGGTTGCTAAAGAGTATAATTGAAGGAAAATTGAGAATAATAATTACAGACGAAGACTAAGGAGGACTCATCACAAGGTGATGGATAATTTTGGTGCAGGGAGGTAAGAAGGAATGAATACATTCGTAGCGGACTGAAAAGTCTGCTACAAAGAGCATATGCAAAGAATAAGAGCTGCCACAAAGCAATCCTTGGATTTAAACCCCGCAATGATCTTACCAACCACTTTACTTAAGCAGAAGAGAATTAAGTTGAGATGAATAAATGTAAATTTTATAGAATTTCATATACTGTTGTAATAAAACCTTAAACGCGTGGAAGTTTAATAAAATCTTGCAGTAATTTCGATTAAATGTAGATCCATGACAGCCAAGAGACAAAATATTTTTCACATTACATATTTCGCTGAACGATCGCGCTATGTGAATCTTTCGATTACCTGGCACGTTCTAAATGGAAGTCAAGGTGTATTCATTTTCGAGGAATAAATAAAATGAACACTGAAAACTACTCATACCTCTTCATCTGCCTTGAAACATGCTAAAGGAGCGTGTGTAGGAGATTGTACTGCGATTTTAGTGTTGGCCATTCATTATGCGAATTCATCGACTTCTCACGAATGGTTAATTAAGTCTTTGTCCACAAAAAAGATCTCAATCCGTACTTAATAAAATATCCGCTGTCACTAAGATATAGTTGCATTAGAAGCTAGGAATTGTGGTTTCCTAAAGAGAAAGATGTTATGGCTGTTCGGTCATAATTGCACTACATTAAGGTCAGGTGATCGCATATCGTGAAAATATCCATAGTTCAATCGCTTTATAAACTATTTTTATAGAGTTTAAGGCCATATTTAAAGTAAAAATGGACGGAAAGAGTTAGAGGGAAAGAAAAAAGGTGAAATGTAAGTCACAGGTGATGGAAAATGTCGGCGAAAGGAGCTATGAGGCAACTGAAGAGATTATTAAGGAACAGGACATGATAAATTTACACCATAACTTTAATTAAAAATATCTGAGTTTGTGTGGAGTATTCTACAAAAAATAGTTATTTGAACGGAAATTGCTTAAGTGCAAAGCGTATTATTTTTCATGATTAATCAAGGTTTTTATATTCCAGCTATGCTCGTCTTCTATTACTCGCGGAGCCATATTGGATACAACCATAACTATCCGAAGGCGGATATCTGTACACATTTAAATGTGGATAGTTAGTCATCATTGCCATGGCGATTTTCCAAATATTTTATTATAGGTATCAGAGATCATTAATAACTTCTGTAATTAATTCTCTTTGGTTTTCTTCTTAAATTCAACTTACGAAGGTGAAATTTAAAACTGAGGTCTTCACTGTTTTTATAAATTGAAAAAAAGTTTATTTTCAATAACTGATGCATACTATTCCTTAGAATTGTTTCACACAAAAAAGAATAACAGATTTTTGTATGAAAAAATACTAAGTTAATTTATTCAGCGATCGTGAACTTTCACAAATTAGAGCCTCGAGCCATAAAATTAATCCAACTGATACATAATTTTAATGCCTAATTATCCCTCTACTTTTCTACACAATTGCCATTACGGCGATTATACAGAAAATGATAATTGTATAAAATTCTTCAGCACCTACAGTAATACATCGACCGAATTAGCAAAAACGTAGAAAGAAAGGAATATTTAAGGCACAGAATGATTATCAATTATTGAAAAGAATCATTTATTTATATTTCTAAAAAAATTGAAAACCTTAATTTTTGGATTACCCGAATTAGAGTGAAATTTTAAATTCTGCATTATTTTGTCATTAGTCATTTGAGCCATAAGCTTATGCTTTTCACGTTTAAGGAAGCGTTCTAGTAACAGATACCTTATCATGGAATGTAGCAAAAGAATATTTATAGTTGTAACAAAAGCAAACAATTGGCTGATGCTGCTTCTCGTTCCCAGAAACTGAGTTGAAACTTGAGGAAAATCAAGAATGATTCTAAACGATTAGTTTCTGATTGGATTCCAAATCGACAGCATGTGGATAAATTTACAGTTAATCTTTCACGGAGGTAAAGTTACTAGATCGTATTGCGTAGATCCAATAAAGAATATTGTAAAAGTAAATTAGAGCCAAGCCTATGACATTTTATAGTATTTATAATTTTCATACTTTTAGTGAACAAGATTTGATTTATTCGGTTCAAATCTACTTTAATACTAAACGATATTTATCCAGGTTTGATGAGTTTTCCGATTATATTCCTTGCTGGTTTACGTTTCTTCTGAAACCTTCACAAGGTTTTACATGCAAAAAACACTTTGCGCACAGTCGAATTGATAATTAAAATTCATCTTTAAAGCATTTATGCGTCTTAAACGAAAAAAGATTTTATCCTTCTACGAGCTGAAGAAAAAGGCCGCGCCACCGAAAACTGTAATGAATCTCATGCGAGATTCATTATTCACGTGTTTCTCGTTTTTTTTTTATTTACGTTACGCGTGTGCCAATCATACATACATATGAACTAATGAAGGGTCACTTTTACCCGAGAAAAAATTAGCATAACGCTCACAGAAGCTTTTATTTTTTTATTTTCAGTTGATGGACGACCACTATCTTCTACATGTAAGTATTAAGAAAACATGTGAGAATTAAGGAAGGGGTAATACCAAGAGCGAGATAAAATAATTGAGTAGGGACGAAGGAAAAGGGGGTTTTGGATTAGAGTAGCGAGCCTATTAAGTGATTATTTATTAGTTTATATATAGGTATATAGCCTTTAGGCTCGCGAAATGCGAAGTTCTGGAACAGCTTCCAAAGATGCTAACACGTGCTCTTCTCCAAACCGGTTTTAGTTAAGGATGAACATCAAACTGAATTTGAGAGTTTGGGTGAATTATCTGGGGTCTGTAGTGAAAGGAGCGAAGCAGAAAGTGGAGACACGCTAAGATACAAGGACAAATTTTTGGCCTTCAGTTCGACCGGCTCGAGTTCGGATTCCCGCCAGGACGACAACGGCTTTCCTCATAAATTGAGCCACCCACAATTTGGAGCGGAAAACAGACTATTCCTGTTCTCGGAATGCTTCTCAGGAGAAGTTGTAAGGTGGAACAATCATTGTAAGGGGAAGCTCCTACCGTAAACTTCTTGCACTTTGGAAGTCCTCACATCGTCTACACTACCATGAATCTCGGGCAAAATCAACCAGCAATTCTTCAAATGTAATTATATACTTAAATAGCGTCGCATTTTGCTAGGGATAAACTGTATCCAGTGTTTGTATTTTAAGGCACTGACTGATAGTAGGTATAGGTATGTAGCGATCCCATGATAATTTCATAAAAGCATCGATATTTAATATTTTTAAAATTGAATATTCTTTACTAGCAGCTGCAAAATTTAAAGTAGGGTCATTAACTTTACCTTTTTCCGCAGGTTTGGCGCAAATATTAGTAACTTTTTTTAATATTTGGGCCATCAAACTAATGTTCCCGTAAAATACCTCACCAATTCATCCATATTTTATTGCTTTATTCCTCCATTAAACTAGAACTTTGCATGCATGCATAGAGCAATAGAGCAACACTCATATTTGAGGCCCGTGTAACCGAGGGCAGTTTAGCGATTAATGCTAAATATGCCGATTACAATTGAGAAACTATAAGTACGTAAATGACAATCACTTGACAAAAAAATAAAATATTTAAAGTTACTGCTAGATAAGAGTGACCGAGGTTTTAGAATTCATTAACAATATGTAATTTTTAATGTCAAATGTCGCCGTGAACACCGTTTACAGTCATTCATGATACGACAGTAAGGAGTAAACGCCTTAACGCTTCTCCATTCGATTGAAATACGGTATTCTGCACGGATATGAATTTCTTTCACCTTCGAGTTTCGACGATTGAACGCGGCGTGATATTTGATAGAAGAATGAGTCGATTTCAGGAAAATTAAAGGAATTTCAGTCGATTTCAGAAATCAAAGACAAGTACGAAAAGCTCGTAAGTTTCATTTTCCCTTGGAAAAATTTACAATTTTTGACAGGCTTGGGTGTTGCTGCAGATGTTACTGTTTTTACAGTAGCCACAGTTATAACCTTCTGTATTTTTTACTAAGAAAAACAAGCGAGTTAGCTATTAAAAAGACTGCAACACCCAGTTATAGCTTGCCAAAGTCATTTTTTCCATTCTTTACGACTTTCGTGAACAGATATAAGTCGGGCGTATCTCTGCTTGGAGGTATATTTTCACAGACAGGTAAATGGTTTATAGCTCAATTTTAACGAGATTCGGAAATTAAAAGACCGCGTTGAATAGCAAAATATTAGCTTTAAGTGTTCTTCGGATCACTGGCTTAAAACACTTTTATTACTCCATGAATTTCAATAAGGTCTTCGACGAATTGTTTTGACTTGGCTCCGGCTTGAGTTTTCTTCCGAGAATTTGAAAGCAGGAGTAACCAAAAACAGGGTTTTTTTCATTTAAAAGTATCTATAGTGCATTCGTAATTATTTTAGCTTTATATATCATGGAGTATCTGCTGCAAGCAGTTTAAGCAACCCTGAATTTTTTCACAATTTTCTAACCATCATTTGAAGATGAAATGCCACTTTTCGAAGTCACATAAATGTTTTTGCACAAGGTTAACAATGAGATGTTTAATAATCACATCATTACACACCCGCATGAGAGTGACACTCAAGGAAAAACAAGAGCTACAACGTTGTCTTCCTTAAATATTAAAGTTTCCGCCTTTTGATCTTTCAAACGAAGGAGTTCTTTGTTACAACAACTAGAAGAAAAATAAAATTAGAAAATAATGGGGAAGGAATGATAGAGTTTACGATGTGTTATAAGGGTGAAAATATCTGTCACATTCCATACAAGATGTCCCGCGATACGTAAAAAACAAGAAGAAAAATTGTCGGTGCCCTCATGCAGTGCTTAATACGCCTAGTGTACTGAACCGGCCCAGCGTGGAGAAATGTTCGAAATAATTACGATTTTATTACGATATTACGATAAATTACGATTACGATAAATTACGATACTATTATAGATGATGGATATAATTTTGATGAATATATGCACAAAGTTATGTATGTAGATAGTACAGTGCGAAGTTGTGAACGACTAAATGCAGGCAAGCGATTACGATGCGAATGATATTGACCATGTGAAGACTACGTTTCATGTAATTCGATGTCTGACGCGAATGCGGCGTCATCCATTTGCATCCCCGAGTCGGTAAATTTTGGTCGAGACACTTATGAGGTGATTCGCCCGACTTGCAACTGTTTATTCCATAAGGAAAAAATAGGCATAAAACCAAAAGGTGATTTTGTGCTGCGGTGCAAGGAAAAGAGAATATCTCTGAATGGAAATTCAAAAGAGAAATAGAATAAAGCATAAGTTTACACAACTTACGTTATTTTCAACCTTTAATGAAATTCCATCAATATTTATTTTCTGACAGTTATGTTATAAATAATAAAGTAAATTATTATTATTTACAAACTTATTTTGGCAAAAATACGTCGTACATAGATTATTACCATTAGTCGCATCAGTATCGACTAGCTCATTAGCATTTAGGCAGTACTAAGCCATTCTTGGCTTATGAGCAAGTACTTTTAAAACATCAAAGTTGAGCCTTTCTAGCATATTCAGTCATAGCAAAGAACGAAATCCTAATGATCTTTTTTTTCACTTCCCCCATAAATTTCAGAAAAGAATAATTTTTGCAATGAATTTAATTTTGGTATACTGAATTTCACACAGAATACTAGGCGTAACTAGGACGACGCTCCACGAGGATAGGCAATAAGAAATTTCTCCATTTGGCGTGCCAATGAATTTCTTCTGCATTTGATATTAATGAAACGATTACTCAATGAAGTATTCTTCGCATGCAGAAACCAGCCAACAATTGGCCGACTCGAAAAAGAGATAGGTTTATTGGTTTTTAAAAATTAAGCAAGTACCAAGGGTCTACACTTGCACGCAATTGTAACGATTATTTTTAGATACGAAATCCTTCTCTATTCATTTATCAATTATTTAACAAACTGAGCCATTACCGAAAATTATTTAGCAAACTGAGGCCAAGATTACCTTATACTAACTTTCAGCACATCGATACCTCTCAGTCTTTTAACAATTATTACCATTGTGATTTAATGCAAGCCGAAGAAAAACTGGAAATTATTCATCACTAATCCATTGGATAAGCATTCATATTAGTCATCATAAAATATCGTCAAACAATCATTATCCTGGAACCTGCAGTATTTTTCCATACGAGCCAAATACTGAAGGAGCCAATAAGTAATGGTTTCTATAATGAGAAGACATATTATGAAGAGTACAACCAGCTTTTTTAAACTTAAATCGAACTATTTCCATAAAAGGTAGATGGTTAGAAGAATAATATGCAAATTGGTATAGGGGTCACACATAGATTACTGATGTACTGTAGCGTCATTCTGAAGTCAGAAACCAGAGGGGTTACTGGTGCACGCGCTCAGTTGCAAGACCCCCTAATGCACTTCTCGCAGAGCTAAATAGCACAGCACTCCGGTTGGATCGCAAGACAGAAAAAGAATATGTGAGATAGCTTTGTGAGAACGAATACTTGGAGTTATGGGAAAGGAAAACAGTGGGATGGGAGAGGGGAGAGATTCGCCTTTCTCCACCTCCCGACCCCCATACCGATTCCTCCTACTTTTCGCTCCTCCTTTCCCAACGCGACGAAACCCCTCCGGTCTCTTCCCCCTCCTCATTCCTACCCCTAGGGAGTGATGATTTCTAACGCCCCTAACGCCATCCCGCTCGGGTTAATTGAATTTTTGACGAGGGGTTGAGAAAAGCGGGTGGAGGACGTTCTCGGGTGGAGAAATGCATACGCACACACGCAGGCGACTCCAGCAGCCTCATACGATGTGGGGGTCGTCGTTCCATATTCGCCGGCCCAACCCGGTCCCTCCGCCAGCCAAAACCCTCGTCGTTCGGTCGAAGGATAAAAAAAAACATCATCCATCTCCGGGTTAATTCTCCACCCTGCCGATTCTTCATCATCGCCACCAACTCCCTTCGAGTGGGGGCCAGAATTACCGACGGAATAAACCCTCACTTGATTTATTACTTCGGCAATCAATGCCCTCTCCCACGACAGCTTCGACGCAATCCTCAAATTAATGTCCAGTATCTCTCCCTCCCTCCGACCTCTCAAACCCCATCCCTTTTGAGATTTCATCGGTGTACCTTCCAGACGAAAATACCCCC
Source organism: Hetaerina americana (assembly GCF_022747635.1). Taxonomy (NCBI): domain Eukaryota; kingdom Metazoa; phylum Arthropoda; class Insecta; order Odonata; family Calopterygidae; genus Hetaerina; species Hetaerina americana. The sequence goes on along the minus strand of NW_027286069.1, from coordinate 18,210,120 downwards.
ATCCAATATCTTCCCCACCTCGATGCTCTCTCAATTTTTACACCCTTCGTGAACACATATTCGACTGTTGGCGATTTCAACACGCATGGCAGAGAGAAATCACAAATTTCATTTTATTTGAACTTTGTTACAATTGAGCAATCAATAATTTAATTACGGCTTTCATTTTGAGAAATAAAAACATTTTTTCTTACCTTTGACCACTGAGAAAACTTCATTATGGAAACGAAGAACCAGGGCGACATTGTTGAAAGCAGTTTTCAAATCAGAGTAGGGAAGAAGTACGAGTACAAAGACTTCATGCTGACCGAAGTAACGTCAAAGCCCAGAAGATTGCTTGCCAAATGATGTCGGCCAGTTGACTATTGTCCTAAAAGGGTGAGAAAATTATTCAAGCACCAAAGTATATAAATCATTTTCAAAATTTTAATTTTCCTTAAGCATTGGGTATTATGTCCTTGGACTCCATCAGCAATCAAGTTTATTCTCATAGCATGAAACACAGCATCAGTCACCAGTGAGTCAACTCGATTTCAAATGCAATTCAATGGTATCAAAAAAAGGAATTAAACCGCTACCAATATTTGTATTAAACATTCGTTCATTTAAGAAGGAAACTCGTTTCTTGTTCTTACTTTAACCGTTAGTCCGTTTGTACGAAACGGGTGTATGGACGCCAATGTACTATATTTAAAACAAAATGTTTGCGTTTCACTCCTATATTTTTTTAGAGCCAAATTCCCGTTCATTTGTTAACTGCACTTTATAATAGAGAAGTAGCTAGGTAGTGGACTAACACAAATGGGTAGTCAGGAGACATGGTTATGAAACACTTTGAATATACCAGTGAAGAAATATTCTGGAAAAACAGCACTACCCCAATGTATTCTGAGGAATTAGATCGGGAAATGTCTCATAGACAGGATAGAAGTAACTAAATGTGTTGTTAACACAGACCTGGAATAAATAAATTTGAAACACTAATTCGTAAATGGTAAACATACCACACGAAATGCTTCCATTTTCTTAAAAACAACGCATTAATTTGTTAATTGTTCACAGATTAGAGCGGATCCAACTTTTCCACCCAAGCTTTGTAAAGCTGACGATTGTAACCCTAGGTGTCCCGTGAAATTCCATAAAAACTTGGGTTGCTAAAGGCTAGGAATTAATCAACTACCCGATACAATATAGTACCCCGGATTTACTTCAATCTCAGTTTGTTGGATACACGGCTAGAAGTTGGAGCGTCATTTTTCCGGCTGGATAAAATATTGTAACAAAATTTTGGTCTGGAAGGAATGCTCTTGAGGCATAATGAAAGGCAGGACATTTAAACAGTAATTAAACCGTCAATCGCAATTTTTATGAGCTGAGATGGGATATTGTCGTTATTTTTCTTAATCTCATATTTTGAGACAAACCTCCCTAGCCTTTTTTACAATAAAATAAATACTTTTAAAATCTTCATCAGAATTTGAACATTCACTTTGCATCACTGCAATCATTTTCGGTTTCTATCCCTTATTTATCCTTTGTTTCAAATATTCAACTTCATTTGCGGACATCGCTCACTGGCTTTAATTCAACAGTAATAGGCTGGAGGCGTACACAGGCGTATGTCTTCCCCTGAGGAGTTTTTGCTTCACCGATCTCAATTAAAAGAAGAGAAAGTGGGGGGTATGGATGACTATTTCCACGAAAAAGAGAAAAATGGAACCAGCCACGATCTGAATAACTGATGGATGCTTAGGGACAACCTCCTCATTGAATGTATTCCAAATTCCCTTTTAATTTGTTTGTTTGATTTTTTCGGCCCTAAGTTGATATTAACATGTAATTTTCTTTTTTTTCGTTTATTGCATGCGTTAACCAATCTATCCATTTAAAAGTTTGCAGTCGTTCCCAGACCCGATTGCTAATCATTTCAAATATTTTTAGGCATTCCTTGGATATCCGCGGTGAAAGCGGAATTTCGATTTACTGTAGATAGGAACGAAATTTCCATTCACCTCGTAACAATCCTGTGTTTCCAATGGAGTCTTCCCTGTAGGTTAATGTGTACTGAGAAGGTAATCCTGAATAGAATCGCGTTTCTGATGGGCAACAATATCGTAGATGAGGGATAGAACAACTTCTTTGGTTGTTATACCATATCACTCACTCATTTTCTCGTAGAGACTGTCGACCGAGTATCAACCAGAAATGGTTTCATTATAATGTACCTGACATTCATTTCACGAGGATTCCACCAAGTTTCCACGCTTCAATCTATATTTTCCGATTATGCGAAAAGGAAGTTCCACTTCGATACACCGAATTGCCCAATTTCAATGCACCCATCTCGAATCCCCACACGGCCTTGCGTGGTCCTCCCCCTACTCCCCGCCGCCGTTTCGCTAGACCCCTCAGTCCTCCACCTTCCCGCAGCAAACCCCTCCGTCTACTACAACCCCACCAGGACCCCTCCTCCTCCCCCGCCACCCTACCCCATCCACCCCGCCCTCCTGAGGCCTCAACAACCCGATTCCAATTCCGCATGAGCCCCCATAGTTCACCCAACAAGGGCCGTAAATGGGACAGGCGAAATGGAAAAATGTTCCAGGGGCGCGCGAAGGAAGGAAAAACCCTAAGGGGACGAGAGGGAGAGGAGGGGGAACGGGGTAGGGGAACGTGGAGGGAAGAAAAGCGGGTTGAGGGGGGCGACAGGAGGTAACGGGTAAGAAAAGGGTGAAATGGATAAGAGGGAAAGAAAGGTGGTGTGGGGGTGAATGTGGCGCGGGTGGTTGGGAGGGGCGGAGCGAGATGAGCGGAGTAAGGAGGAAGGAAACTGGATAAACGGGTGCCCAGGACGAAAGACTTTGGGGAGCGAGGGAGAAATAAAGTGTCGCGGAGTAGGCTGATGCGGCCTTCCAATTTCCGCAAGTCGCGGAGAGTCCGGAGTTGGGGAGGAGGCAGGGGAGGAATGGTTTAGGGGGAGTGGCGCATGAAATCAATTGGAGTGAGATGAGGGGCGCGTAGTACGGAGAGTGAGAAGGGGGTGGACGGGGGACCGGGCCTTCTCGTCTCCCGCCACCCAGCCTTACCGCACGCTCATCCCCCCCATCCCGCAAGCCTCTCTCACTCCAACACTTCCTCACGCAACAGCTGTATAAGGTCTGTCCAAATATTAGACGTCACAGCGGGGGAGAAAGGGGGGGGGCATTGGGTGCGGCAAAGTATGACGCGGGGCGGATGGTGCTACGGGAAGGGTGGCGTCACAAAGAAAACGTGATAAACATGACAAATAAATTAGTCTTCAACCTGAAGATCGATTAGATATCTGAGGTTAGAGCTCACCTCTAAATATGCTTATTAGCATCTGAATTTCACTGTATCAGGAATATAAATCACCTCGTGCCACCTGCAGTTTAACCCAAAAAATTTTTAATCTATTTACCAAGCCACATACATCACAAATTGGAAGTTTCTTCTAGTCCTGTTCTATCCTGCTGCTCTTCAATCTAAAGATCACTGAGCACCCTTCATGTATAGGTATCTGTAGCATTAAAGCTATAAAGCTAGGGATATAAATTATCATTCCATTTAAAATTCTAAATCAAGGATACAAAATATGCAGAACTGTTTGACTTGGGAATCATTAGGCTAGCAAGGATACCAAAACACAACTATAATATCTGCATCAGCTGAAGAAAGGTAGAGAAATTTAAAAAATAAAAATTATTGGGAGAGTATGAACATCATTAGAGTACTTTTTGAGAGAGTTTCATTTCTTGCTGAAAATTCTAACAAATTGATTAGTTTACATTATATGTATATCTAAACAAGCATATATAGGCAATGCTCTTATTTTATTCCAGACCAGCTGTGAAATGAAATTTATGAGAGCACAATGCTACACCATTGTACATCCCTCAAGTATTTCTACAATACTTCAAAGAATTTTGCAAAACTACTCATGTAAATAAATGAAGAATTCAATGAATATTAAGAATAAACTTTCAAATTTCCACTATGAAATTTTAATACTCTTGTAAATTATGCTAAACTGCAAACTTGGCTGTATGAACTAAAAAGGTTTTATACCTGATGAATCAAAAAAAGAAAATGGGGTAGAAGAGTTCTAAGGCATAGACAATGGATGTGAACTGAGTGAACCAATATTTGAACACTAATATTATTTGTCAATTTTATAGAAAATTTTGCATAGGTTATAGAAGTATAAGGTCTACTCCAAAGTATGTTTGTACTTACAATGCTGGGCTATGATAAATGTAATCATCTGGATGCATGATATCAAAATCTTATTCATTTATAGTAAAAAGCTCTCTATAGTTAGGTAAGGATTTAGGAATTTTTTGCAGAAAAGATATATGATATACTGTAATATATATGGCATAATATAATACATAATGGTATACTATATGAATGAATGAAGTCTAGAAATAGAATAGACGGGAAATGAATTTTAGATGAAAAAAGCTTGGACTTATCAAAGGCAAAAGGCAAATGATGATGGACTTCAAGAAGAGGGTAAAGATCTAATGCCAAGAAAACGTTGTTTAATAGAAGCAATGAAAATCAAAAATTGTATTTGGTGCTAATTATACATTCAAAATAATGATATGAGTAATATTTCAAATAATAGAAGAAAAACTAGAGGAGAGCCTTCCAGAAAGCTAAGTGAATTCAGGACGTATATAGGGAGGCTATATCAATACAAAGGATGTGCATTTCCATCAAAAATCTTTAGTCTGTTAAGGTTTGTATGATCCAGAAAAAACAATTATTGACTGGTTACCAAGACAACACTGACATTCACTTCCTTCTGATGGGGGATGGGGTATTTACATAGCAATCAGATAGTAATAAACAAGTAATGCATCAAAAATTTCTTCCAAAGCAACTAGAGCACAGCACTCCATGAGAATATTTCAATTAAAAACTTAAAAATATAATATTTAATTTTGATTCTTTCTCCACATTATAATTTGGACATTTTTTGTTGAGATAGGTAACTAGTTCAGATTTGAATAGAAGATAAAATAGGAGGAAATGGTCCCATTTGGAAGAACAAGAAATAATTAGGACAATGAGTCAAATGAAGAGGATTGTAAAATAGAAATGTTTTGATGCATAAAGAATAGATCATTAGGGGAGATAGTTGGCCGGATTTTTCATATTTCTTCACCTTAGATGTAGTGTTTACAGCATGTCAAAATCTAATTTACTAGCAATGGCTGCATTAAAATTTTTACCTACAGGGCGAAAGAAGAAGCAGAAAAGCTTCTAATCCTTTTTATTCATTTTGCCTGCTAAATAAATAGTTAAAAAAAAAGCAATACCTATGCAAGTAATAAAAAGGCAAAAAGGGACATAAATCAACTCATGGTCAGGGATGCTTAATAAGAAACATGAAGGCAAAAGGATATATATATATATATATATATATATATATATATATATATATACATAGCATTTAACAATGGTTGCCATAAAATGTGAGAGAATTATGATATTTTTCACTAAATCACCATTTTGAGCACATACAAGACCAATCTTCATGAATATTAAATTTAATTTTAAGTTTATTTGGGTAAATGATACAAGAGAACCTATTAAACTCAATTTATAAGTGCTATTTTAACCAATTATCAAATTCAATCAAATAGCCCAAATATCATCAGTATTAGTGTACTCATCCTTTTTTACTTTACTACACACTTACAGAAAATCCAACTTATTTCTACAAAGATGCAAAAAGGAGAGAGAATAGGCAGGGAAAACTTTAGATTAGTTAACCTTGCATGAATAAAAATTTTTACAAAAGAATGGAAAAGAGGCAGTTAAACTAACTACCAATGTTTCATTGAGAAAAGACATGACAAACTACCACCCGTAAAGTATGCAAAAATATTGGTCAACCTTCATCGCATTTGGAAATTTGGGAAATATGTTTAGAAAATGCTGAAAGAAAAATAATGCCAACCATCACTAAAGAAATACGAGAGATAATGGCTGAAGATGATCTTGAATGAATTAGAACAGATCTTGTTATTAGATCTATAACCAGAGTGGAGGAAGAAAGAATAAATGAAGGAGAATGATCCAGATGTGATTTTCCAACAACCTATAAATGATGATTAAGAAAAATTACATTTAGGAATTCATGTATGTATTGGAAGAAGAAAATGGCATTCTTCGCTTTGCTGATGGCATTGATAGGAAAGAAAGAGGAGATAATAAAGGTCTTCCTCACCACAAAAAAATATAACAATATCTTGATGACTAAAGCAAGAAAAACTACATATAATATTGTTATGAGGAAGAGAGTAATATGTACAAACATATAACTTGAACAAGTGGAAGGGTATTGTTATTTAGCAAACAGGATCTTGGTTGCTGGAAGAAGTAAGGCATGGCAATTTATGAAAGAATGCATGGTAATGGAATGATAGAAAAATATACAAACTTGAAAAAAATGAAACATTTCATTAAAACATCTATCTATACACATTTTACTATAATAAATATCATGACAGCCAACTGCTGCAGACAAGAGAAGATTACAGGAAATGGAAACGTAATGTTACCGAGGAATTATGAGGCATAAAAGAATGAAACTACAAAGAATTTCTTTGACGAGGAGGGGGAATAAAGAGCACAAAAAATGTTATCAAAAAGGGAAAAACTTAGCAAGCATTCTTGGTCTTCTTAGATAGTCTTTGCAGAAAGCATTGATGAGACAAGCTACAAAATAAGATCATGACCAATGCTACAGGTAGGTTATTTTTGTTAATGGCTATTAGATGGTAAAGTTAGGTTCTTGAGAGACTAACCACCGCCACATTTATAAGCCATAGCTAACACAATACTTAACACTATTAGAAAATACAATAAAATAAACCATTTTTTAGTCCATGTACTTTCTGCCTCCTTCCAATACATCAAATATACCTTATATTTTCCTCCATCTACCTCAATTACCCTTCCCATGGACTATAACCTTGGCATGGTAGAAGGGCTTGTGCATTCAGGTGACCCCTAGAGCTGTGCTGGTGGAAATAAAGGCAATTTTTTCTGGTAGGGTCACCCATGCCAGATGGGTCAAATGTTAGGAGCCTGACAAAAGACAGTCCATGCAGCATTTGTTCCTGACTCACAAAATCCTTGCCAAGCAAAACCTACAGCAGCACAGACGTTGCAGAGGAAGACCAAATTAGTTAGAGTAGGAATTTGGAATGTTAAAACAGTGTTGAGGGTAGAAAAATTAGGGAATATAAAGTGAGTGATTGAAAAAGGATATATAAATATTCTAGCCCTATGTGAGATGAGGTGGGAGGATAGCAGGTATTACTGGAGTGATAGTTATAGAATAATATACTGTAGAGGGAACAAGAGCCAACTAGGGATTGCCATAATATTGAATAAAAAGGTAGGAAGAAGCTTAGTCAACATAGAACAGGTAACGAATAGAATATTACTAGTAGAGATAAGAGCAGAACTGACGAACTTGGTCATTGTTTGGGTATACATGCCACCAAGCAATCATAAGGAGGAAGATGTCAATGGGATATACGATCAGTTAGAGGACATAATCACATTTATTCCTGCAGGAAAGCATTTGATAGTGATGGGGGATTGAAATGCAACAGTAGGCAAAGGAAGAGATTGTGATGAGGTAGGGGAATATGGTTTAGGTACAAGGAATCATCGTGGGGAGAAAGCATTTGAGTTCTGAAGGGGACATGGGCTAGTCATCAACAACAGTTTAGGCACCACAAAAGTCGTAAGTGTTCATTGAAAATACCAGGTGACTCAGAAAGGTATCAGTAAGGTTATTTTATGTTTGAGAACAGATTTAGTAACAATAAAGTCAATTCACACCATTTCCTAGGAGCAGATGTGGACTCTGATCACATTTTAGTAGTCATTAGGGACGGAGAGTCTGGATGGGCAGTATTAGAAAAAGGAGTAAGGCAGGGTTGTCCATTGTTACCTGTGATGATCAACGTGTATTAGGAAGAAATAACTAAAAGGTATGGGAAGAACAGGAGATAGGAATAAAATTCGAAAGGAAAATTCATAAAATCAGTTACGTTTGCTAATGACCAAGCTGTAGTTTTTCAGTCATCCAATGAGTGGCAAGCATTACTGAGCAAATTGGAAATTCAGGGGAATAGATATGGAATGAGACTAAATTTAAATAAAACAAAGGTTAAGAAGTTTTCCAGAAAGAGAAAGGCTAAGTTAAACATTCAAATAGGGAGCAAAAACTAGAGCAGGTGGAACAGTATATGTATCTCAGAAGTGTTTGGACCAAAATGATCAAAGAAGTAGGGACATAAGGAGAAGAATTACATTAGTCAAAGAAGCTTTCACAAATCTGCAAGAATTGATGACAGAGACATTGAGTAAGGGTGTTAAGAAAAGACATTTTAATATCTTGATATGGTGCAGAAACATGGTCATCAAAAAAGGATGATAGGCAAAGATCGGAGGCTTTTGAAATGTGGGTGCAGAAAAGGATGGAGAAGGTGAAGCAGACTTGAAAGGAAAAAAAATGAGGAATACCAGGTATGGGGGGGGGAGAAGGGACTGATGGGACAAATAATAAGGAGACAGAAAAAATAGATGGAATGCATATTGATTGACAGTCGGATGTTTAAGACTGTGACAGAGGGGAGAATTTTAGGCAACAAGGAAGGGGTGGGAATAGGATAGGGATGTTGGTCAGAAAGAAGGAAGTACATGGCAATGAAGACGGACTTTGTTGTAGAGTAGGATGTTGGATAGCATTTTGTTAGGGGAGAAAAGATATTATATTGTTGTTTTTTCCGTCCAAAACCTAACTTAGCCTAGAGATTACCTATAATAATAATAATTTCAATTACCTACTCAATATTCTGAAATCTACGATCTGTATATTCCTAATCTCGGCTATATATTCATCAATTTACTTTATCAAACGTGCCTCAAACTCAAACCACATTAAGCAAAAAATACATACTGGTTATATTTTATTTTCCTTTCTATCAGTGGCCTCATAACTTCTGTGGCATCACATGTACCCCTAATTTTAATAATACCTAACTGATCTTCTCCTGAGTACTTATTTTTCCTCTTTTCTATCTTTTCATTATCCTAAGTGTTATACTGTTTCTGCATATAAATCAAACTTTTGGCCCTCAAGTGCTCGTATACTGCCATTTTCTGCCTTCATATGATGGAAATTGATACTCATTGAACACAAAGTCTCCCAGTCAAATTCCTCACTCATGACTGCTATGAAAACTCTCAGTTACCATACAAAATCTTCTATCTAAATTATCCTCAACCCATGAATACATTTAGTTCTACAGGAATGTAATCTACATCCACCCCTTGATTTAATTAGTTTCATTTAATTTCTTCTCTATCTCACAATGAAACATGTCATGATCTAGCTATCCTCACCAAAATCTCATTCTCCATGCTCAAATTTATTGGCTTATTATTTTTGGCATATGTATTCACCAACGTATTCCTTCCATTTGTCTGATTTTCTTCTGCTTCAATTAAAACTCCACTTTCATATCTCTCCTGCTTAGTAAATATATTCCTTTCTGACTTTCCTTTAGTGCCATCACTTTCCTGTAGAGTATACCACTTTCACCCTATTTCTAAAAACTCTCCATATTTTGAACTGCTCCTTCCACTATTTATTTTCCCTCTATCAGGCAGATTATGAAAGATATTCATTTAATAATGAAGCAATGAAGAAATAAGATGAGAGCAGAATGGACTGAAGAGCTGCACCAGACTAATTGTCAGACTGAAATTTAGTAGGAAAATATGCAGGGTCAAATAATTGATAATTCATAGTTATACGGAATATATTCTGCAAAATTGATTTCAATGAAAGAAAATAGCAAACATATATGTAAAATAATATACTGACTTTCAGTCTTTCTTAATCATTAGGTGTATGCATAGTACAAGAATGCTTCTTAAGAAGAAAACTTAGGGACAATACCTTCTAACTAATCTATGAAGAGAACCATAAACGGCATATGAAAGAAACTATGATAAACAATCAGTTCTACTGCACATATTTCCTTTTCTTCTTCTGCCATTATCACTAGCTCATATCATGTCTATCAATGTAAAGTATTTGTGCATGTTGATTATTTTTTATATCCAAAAGCACATCTGCATTAATTGGTTCAAAGGGATTTTCCAGTGAAAAACCCTTAAGACCATTTGGGTGGGGGAACTATTTCTTCTGGGGAATGCATTAGTGCATGCATGAAATCATAAAGCACTGGGTCCGTAGATCACCTTATAGTAGTTTTTAAATATATTAAAAACAAAATTTAGAGGGATGGACATGTTTCATGGCATATGGGCCATTTTCACAGCCTGCACTAACTCTGCTGATATCAAGGTCAATAAATTCAACTGTGTACTTGGCATTATTAAGAGCTTTATGTTCATCTTAATGTGCTGGCTTTCAAAAAGCAAAATTCATATGTAAAAGATTTGTTGAAAACAATGACATTAAAAATAAAATCGCATGGCTGAAATCTAAGTCTCTAGAGTAAGATGTGTACAAAGTGTTTATGCTGAATAATTTCCTCATTAACATCATGTATTAGCCTATAGAAAAATGCATGCATATACACAGTGTATTCCACTCTCTTTCCACACAATCACTATTACGAAAAGTCTAAAGTGAGAATCTGACTGGAACTAATTTCTTCCATTGTACCTGATCCTTAAATACTTCTTTCGTCTGTCAAATTTACACATTTTACCAGCTCTTCTTATGGACACTTATACTATACCCAGTCTTGAACATCTCTTCCCTCACATTAACTAATCACTTCCTCCATTTAATCCTTTGAAAACAATTTATCTTTTCTCATAAATTTCTTTGGTTATTCAATACTAATGAATTCTCTCACCACTATCAACACCAGAAGAGCACACTTGTGACATGTATGCCCATTGCTGGTGAATCTACCCAGAGTGCCAATCTACCTTCCTAAATAATCCATTCATTGTGCATCCTTTCTCTACTATTTTTTGGAAAAGCTAAAGTTAGCAAGCATAAATAAACAATTTCAATAATGAGCCATCATCCACACATATCACTGACATAAACCAAATAGACAAATACTAATGTTCATACTTGTTGCATGACACATGATTTAAACCCGACTCATTTCGTTTAAATCAAAATTTCTTTTACACTTAACTTATCTATCTGCCATCTTTTTAATCACCTGATACATATGGTTGAATTTTAAGATGAAGGGTACTAAAAAAAACCACAAAAATATCTATCTACCAAAAGGTTGGTTTGATAGATGAGTTTTGAGCTCACCTAACATGAAGCTCATCAACATGTCTGCCACATATATCACCCTCAACAATAAAATGATATTTGTATCAATCAAAAAACAAAACAATTAGTTGCCCTTTTGGTCTCATATGGGAATATAAGAACTAAAGCATTGAAATTAGCACCCAATGAAATGGGCATCAGATTATATAACAAACTACCCACAAGTATCATTCAGGGCTGCATTCAGGCATAAATTAAAAAGATATCTACAGCGCAATATGTTCTACTCAGTTGATGAATACCTCAACAATATTCCTGACCAGTAAGTTCATACTTTTAGTTTCTAGCAATGGTCATGGTCTGATTCATGTTGGTGATCAATAATTTTTCTGAATTTGATATTGCATGTGCATGTTACAGCCAATGTTCATGGGTTTGTGCCAAACATTTATATAACTATGAGCATCATTTCTTTTATGTATCTTAATTGAGCCTGTGTCTTTGCTCCTTTTTGACATGCCTTGTATCATGTACATACACTACCCACCTGGTATTTTTGCATTGTGATCTCTGGGCAAATAAAAAGTAATAATAATAAGTAGTTTATTAAACATTATAGTTTTGCCTATCTATTCCAGAAAAATGAATTTCAGTATTTTCTTTATATTGTGAACATGGTTGTCTGGTGTTGTGATAATGGCTCTCTTACTGATATGCTTTGATTGCCTTTGAAGTATAAAAGTAGGTAATTCCAAGATGTATAGATATTAAACAGTTCAAATTTTGGGGTGTTAAAAATAGGGCTTACAGTCCTCACCCATCTTTAAAACAAAAAGAACCACAATGACTTTTTTTGTCAATGTAATGTGTTTTTGTTAATCCTCCCTTACATTATCCCATCAGTGATATTGCTTCAGATGCATGCATAGCAGACATTAATTAGGTCAGCCATTATTCAACCTTTCTTGATTCCTTCCTCCCCAGACTTCTTCAGGAACTGCATACCAAATAACAGGTTATTCTACTTCCACAAACTTTTATTGCCTAAATGTCTTTCACTAATGCTCTGATATCCAGTCCATTATCATATGCAATAGTGTAACTCGCAATATTAAGCTCACCCCACTGCCATGGATTAGTGTGCATGTGTTTAATCCTAGCCCAGTATTCAAGAAAAATAACTCTTTTCTCCCATTTACATACAAGTTTTCTCCACCACCATTCACTCAAGGGGTCCGCAAAAGGCCCTAACACTTTTTTTTGAGGCATCTCTTCTAATACCATCCCAGCCGTTCATGTCTCCTAATATAGACTGTTGTTCTTCTCCATGGTTGAACTCATTTAAGACTTCTTTCAAATTAACAACAAACTTGCCATGCATGCTTCCAGTCTGGTCATCCACTGGCTTACCAATCAACAATGATAAAAATAATTCATTTACCCAAATACAAGAATTGAATAAATACATGATACTCAACTTTTCCATTTCAACCCAAAGTAAATGATACACCAGAGGGTCTTTTGAAATTTCAATTCAATCATTGAATGTATCTATATATCCTAGTCCTATCATTCAAAATCAAACAAACACTCTAACTGGAGGAAATACTACCATTGAGTTCTGGCTATAATGCTCCACCATTGTCACCTATTTCAACAATATTAGACCCTTTCCATTTAAAATAATGTTCACAAAAGTCAGCATTCACCTTCCAATCATTTCTTTCCATAGCATTTTAGCATTTAGCTCATGCTTCTCATCTTTGCTTCGATCATCTGAGGTATTTTGTTGTTGCATAAATGTAACAGAAGGTAAAATAAGCAAGTTTACCAACCTCTAATGCTGGTATGCATCCCACATGCATTATTTGTTGCTAATGATTGGAACACTCTATTGTGAGTCAGTTTTTGGAATTTTTTGGCAGGAAATTCTGCAGTGGTTACTTTAATTGAGTCATCCCCTGATGCGCATCAAAATTTACCATAGCATATAATTCTCAAGCCATTTGCACTATTTTAGACAAAATATTATGCCTTCTTATGGGACTACCTTGATGGCGAACAATCCATCCATTGACCAATTGCTAGCAGATTATGCATGGTACTGGTAACCACATGATATGCTTGGATTAATTTAATATAAATTAATACAGATTAGTTTAGCTTTATCAAATAAACGGTTAAATTTTTCCAAGCACTTATTAAACCTTGGAATGACAGAAATATCATTTTTTATGATTAATCCCCTCAACCTGAAGAAATCCAAAAGGAGATGAATCATGTAATTGAAGTGAGAGTACAAAAAGAGTCTACTGCATACCTATGGATCAATCTAAACAGTTCAAACTATTATGTTATTCTACCTCAAGTATTGTGGCATGAAGTGTACATTTGTAAGCCAACAACATTATCCTAAAGTAAAACTAAATTATCAATAGAAAAGTGTTACAGTTACCTCCTGAGGTAGATATGCTGTGACTAGTTTCTATATTGTGAGGATAAATATATAATCAGGAGGGGGGTGAGGTTCAGGCTGAAAGCTTTCATTAACTATCAAACTAAATTATGGCTTCATCTGCCAATTGCCACACAATTCCTGAAAATAATGAAAATTAATTACGTAGTAATGATGAAGTGCAATGCTATATATCTTAATACATATATTTTTTTATGAAAAATTGAGAGTTTTCATATATCAATGAATTTTATTTTCTAATTGCAAATCAAGTAACTGGGCACTTTTTCTCCTCTGATCTGCAAGATCATAATATTATCTGAAGGAGGTGATTTTTAATGCACTCCATTTTAAACAGGATTAGCCACCAGTATTCTAACAAATATTTATAATGGATAAGTCCATCTTATTTCAAATACCACCCGAGATTTAATATATTCGCCCAATTAATTAATGCATATAACACAGCATTTTCGATCATTTTACACCAAACTTATTTGCGGGGATTGAAGTTGATTCATAGTGGAAAATGCAATGATTCAAACGTTCTAAAGTTTACAAGGGGAATCAACAATGTCCAGTATGTTCTAATGCTCCCGGCGTATCAGCTTAATGGAGTTTTGTCGGATCTTTCCAGTAGAAGACCCGAGAAAACTTCATTAAACAAAAATATCCAATTAAAACATGAAATGCTAGTATTTGTTATCATTATTTTGCTGTACAAACATCAGATTAATACTACTTACCTGCAATAATCCACCTTCCAGTGGTCCATTTTATTTATTCTTTAAATTGATGTCTCACTGCACTAATCATAAAATATGTGCGCCTCCGACGGCATGTTTGAATGATGGGAAAAAATGTGATGTTCCAAAAAGAAGTGCAAATGCGCAAGACGGCGCGAAACCGAAGAGGTTAGTTCTTCGTTAGTGCTTTAATTGTTATTAGATATTCGTTTAAGCCATAAAATCCCCTGAATGTTACTAAACCATTAGTTTTGATATTCTGAAGTATTATTTTTCGATTTCCCTCCACCCGATACTCCATATTTCTTGATAATATGAATTCTTTGAATGGAGGACGAAACGTCTTTAAAATAAGGTATTATACTCAGCAATATATATATTGGAGTTCAATTAAGAAACATGTTGATTGGAGACGCATCGTTGTATTTACTGGTTAAAATTGACTAAATTAGCCTATACACCACATTTTTAAACTGTGTATGCGGTAATCGGAAAATCATCTCAACAGAAATTGATAGAAAGGTAAGTAGCAGCTGAAACGTCAATTTAATTAAATATATATATTTTTTAAATTATCTTTTCAACATTGTGTATCCCAGGAAGTATTGCGATCCCCTCTTACTTTTACCCACAAAATAATGGACTCAATCTGCTTATGACGGAATATAGGTTGTAACAAAATGTAGTACCTACTTTGATAATAAGTGGTGCCAAAATTAATTACTGTCACAGTATTATTACTACTAGTAATAGAATTGGCATTCGCTAAAACACGATTCAACGCAAATTTAAGGCAAAAAAATCAATTGATGCATTTTCACGCCTTTTTTTGCTTAATTCTAATAAGAGATAATGAGATTGCAAGACTTTAATCTGATAGAATGAACACATGAGGGATAAATAGAGGAGATTCTGAGGTGAATAATTAGTACCTACTTTCACCTTAGGATAGAAGTGTACCTGAGGATCGCCTAGTCCAGCGCTCTTTTTGCTGAAAATGAACAGGAATTTTCACAGATTCCAGCTTACTTGTCCATGGTGCAACCTGAAATCAATCCATCATGACATTTCCAGTACGAGAGGTTTCATTTACTTGTTACCCTGGAAACTACCATAAAGGTATGTGGTAGGGGGAGAATCCATCCATGGTTTCTTAGTACTGAGAAAATTTTGAGATATTAAAAGGCCTGTATTTGACATAATTTATATTTACTTACCTGTCGCTAATACTTACAAAACATTCTATTTGCAGTTATTTAATTAGAAGGAAATCTAAATTTTTATCAATTCTTTTGAGTGTGAAGATGCCTACTTATTCATGAAACTGAGTTAAAACCTAATGCATTTTTTCAGTAATTAACTACTAAGCTGGGGGAGATATGTTCATTTAATACTTGATGTTAATATTTTTGAAAATAGGATGGTATCATGTGGTCGTTGCTGACCACACTCATATTCGTGCAGTCATTTTTCTCGAAGGTGCTGATACAAATTTAGAGCCATAAAAATGTGTGTGATTATCTGGTTAACTACCAGATTTATCTGGAGGACCATGCATGTATTGCACTGAATACCTTAACTCTCTTCTGCCCTAAATGCATGATTCCATATAAATAACAGGTTCATCAGGCACCCCAAGTGTGTCCTCCAATGGAAATTCTTTAGTTCATTAGCAGCGAGATGAAAAGAGGTAGAGCAGAGTTCATTTTGTTGTTCAGCCCATTTTGTCTTGTTTCCTATAAGGTGTGAATATTTATGATGTCATTATGAAAACAATATTTTAAAAAATTAATTCTGCCTCCTAATATTCATGTTTTATGTCTCCTCTCTACATTCTTTATATGAGTGAACAGAATTTAGGTAGCTCTTAGCATTTGGGTATGGGTAATAGTACACTATCACAGTAGCAACTTCAGTTGGGTAACCAGCTTGATACTAGTGAGAGAGGGCTTAAGTATTTATAAGGTTTAGTTAATTTTTATGGGATGCTCACTAAAATGTGCCAAAAGTGAATCACAATAGAATGCCATAATCATTAGTAGAGGATGCTGCATCTATAATGAGTACATACTGCAACAGCTGGAAACAGTTCATTCCCTCTCCTTACAGGTGAAACAAATTTACAACTATTATCATTCCACCAATAGCATCCATGCAAACATCCCTCACACATTGCCACAAAAACATGTAAAATTAATTTTGATACTATGCATCCTCATTTTTCACCATTCTTTATTTCAAGCCAGTCATTAAAATCTCATGTACTTTTATCCTTGCCATATTGTTACATTAATTACATTGAAAGCATTTGATGAATTTTCTTTACCCCTTATTCTCCATTTCCCCATAGAACCTGCCATAATTTGCCTCTATGTGCTCTTTTGCATGCCTTCTTCAAATAGGCTAATGCATATTACTGTTTTACATGCTTCAGGAAGAATTTAATCCTGCAGTGTGTGCATCCCTCAGGAAAATGTAGTGATACTCACTAAGTCTGTCTGGCTCATTTCCAAAACAAAGGCATATCCTTAAGGATTTGGATGTCATGAACGATTTTAAAAAAATTAAATAATTTGTTTCAATTGTACATTTTCCAAACATTTATTAATGTATTTCATATTCAGTGCTTTAGCCAACAATTTTACATGTAAATGATTTTAATACTGAGATATATAGACAAGTGCCTATTAGTAATTTTCAAATCAGTAAAAAGCCTCATATTTCTTTCAAATAGGCAAAGCTAGGAAATTACCCAGAATGCAATCACTTTGCTTGAGAAAATTGAGAATGTCTTCTGTAACTATTAATTCACAGAAAATAAACAGTGCTGACATATCCATTGTTAAGTATTGATAAATAAAAATTTCTACCTTAAAAGGCCTAACCCTTCAATAAAGTTGATCAATTGTTTAGTCATGTAATTACAACATCGGCATAAATGTCAATTCATGTCACACAAATGAATACATACCTAATTTCACATGAATACTTGTTGTGCACTGTACAACTGTCAACAGTGAATTGATATGGATTGGCATAGAATGTTAATTATTTTATCTCTTCCATGTAGAATAGTCAAATTTTTGACACCACCCTTCCGAACACCCCTTTTCCCATTAGTTGATGTTTTCCATTGTTTACAAATTTCCATGTATTTCAAACCATTGGGTCCTGGCTGTCTCCTCTATGTAGCCATGCTCCATTTGAGGGATGGTAGATTGTTCTCCTGTGACAAGTATAAACATGGTTGAACATTGGAATTCTTAATAGTCCTCTTGAAATGTGAATGTAGAGATGCATTTAATTCATGGAGCAACAAGCCCAAAAGTGCTATGGTATTATTTTGAATGCAATGTCATCTGGACTATCTATTATTTGGTGAATATCTTATAAACAAAGAGGTGTTATGGGTCAGGAATTCAAGCCTGCATCTGTCAAGATCATTAAATTATACTCCTCCCAATGATGCATCATGTACTAATAATATATTTCCTGCAGTTAATCTGGGGTTTGTATTAGAGAGATCTGCATCCCACTTACATCCAAAATTAAGTGATCTAGGCGGAAATAAATGCCAATTTGTGCAGTTATATGTTAAACATTGTTTAAATATCCCTATGTGTTATTGAATTATAGAGATATTGAAATGTCCTCCACTTTCTTTGAGACCCAGTATTTTTGCATTATCAGAGCAGATGTAAATTTGATAATTTACCATGTAGATGCACAAAATTTGAAAATTCCATTAAATAATTCTGATGTTAAATATCTCACCAATTCTGTGAGTTCTTCATTGGTGGTAAAACAAACAATATGTAATATGAGCCTTGTGGTTTAATCTGTGCCAATAATTATTCATGGAAGCAATTTTTCCATAGTTATCAATTCCAATGATACCATTGAACACAAGATGCAAAACACTCCATTGGATTCCTCGACCCCTTTTTTAATAATTAATTAATTGTGACTGTATAGCTACTACCCTTGCTTGAGCATATACAAGCAAAAGGAGCCACATGTTAGGTAACATGCAGAATGATGGCAAATTCAATCCTTCTGGTTAAAAAGGAAAGCAAAAGCAAGTTGTTTCTTTTTTCAACAGTTGACTACATTTTTATCCAACACGACACTTTGTAATGAGCAAATATTCCCATACCCCTCCCCACTCCTCTCCGAGAAATTAGCCTGGAAATGGTCAAAACAATCCATCAACGCACCTGCGAGCCCCCACCCCTCTCAAATCCTTCCAACCCTCCCCGCCCCCACTCTGTCCTGAGGGTATATATTCTTGCTCTATCTGTTTTGCAAATTTGTACCTGATGATGCCGCAAGTCGGTGAAACGCGTTTAACCGTATAATAAAATCTGTGGAAAAGTACGAGTCTTTCTTTTTAGTATGGATACATTTTTATCAATAAAATATCTTGCCAACCCATTTTTGGATGATAAATGAACAAAAAGTAACTCAATACATGATATATTATTAAAATCTATAGGTACTCTAACCAGATGTTCAACACATTCATTGAATACAATGGCCATTGAAATAAGGGCAGTACTGTTTCAATGACTTCAATGCAGAGATGACTAAAATATGAATACCTGGGTGTATCAGTAATAAATACTTTCAGGTAGTCTCCATGCTGTTTTACAGAGAGGAGGCCAGGTTGGATGTTGACTTGCCTTTAAATGGCTATACTACTTATTATTATTTGATATTCTACTGTTTTAGGTTATTTTGGATGGGCACAGACCACCACTACCTTAGCCCCACCTAAGAAGACACAATGGGATACCCCACACTACAATAAACATTTTTTCAATTCCTCACACTTTCTTCCTCCCTCCATTTTGTCCAACATGCTTATCCTTTTCTCCCCCTTCCTTGTTTGCCCAACGTTCTTCTCCCTTCAACCTCAAACATGCCATTGCCAATTCAAATGCCCTTCATGTACCTTTCCTCCCTCCTTAGGATTTATCCCAATAACCTTCTCCCCCACCATGCTTGGTACTTCTTCATTTGTTTTTCCATGCATTGTACATTTTCTATTCTTCTCCACAACCACATATTAAAAGTCAATAATATATATACCAATCATCTTTTTCCAATGATAAGGTGTCTACACCATAGAAAACCATGTTCCATATAGAAGTTTTAACTAGTCTTTTCTTAAAAATCTACCGCAATATCCCTGCGCAACTTACTTATTGTCTCTCTTCCTCATGAAAGTTTGTTTGCCTAATGTGATTCTTACTCTGATGCCCTTATTACTTTCACCATCTTGGTCCTAAGTGCTTCCAAAATGTGAAAACTATATTACCTGCTCTAGTTTTTGCCCTTCTATTTAACCTTTAACTTAGCCTCCCTCTTTTAGAAAACCTCATTACCTTTGTTTTATTTACATTGATTCCCTTCCAATCCCTAAGAAACTGATTTTATAATGTGCTCATCAACCCAATTTCTCAATCAAATGCCTTCTTAAAATCTATAAAACAAACAAATCTGGTTGTTTGTATATATAACTATCACTTCAGTAATCCCTACTTTCAATCCATATCACCTCATACACCCCTAAAATATCTACATTTCTTCTCTCTATCTCCTGCTTTATATTTTTTGATCTCTCTGTCCTCAAAAATATTCTAACATATCAAGTCCCCAATCTAACTAATTCAGTCATCTGCTATGTCTTATTTTCTGTTGTTGCCGTTTGGTTTGATTTTCAAGGAGTTCTTGTGACAATGACTTTTAAAGCCTTGCCTCTTCTGCTGTCAAACACAAACAGCAATGGCCCAACTGCATAGGTGTAGGATAAACTACATAGGTGCCAGGACTTATTTTCATAATTATGTTCATCTTAAAGTTGGGAATATTTAATTGAGATGGTTTCCCATTACCTTCCATATTAATGTTTTTAATGTGATACTATCACTTAAAGGCAACCCCACGGGCCTCAGATGCATTTGCAGCTGCCTCACTGAATGACAGATTGTGCCGACTATCTTTCATGTGGCTCCTCCCCTCGACCTATCTGTCATGGGCGACCTTAAGCAGAAGCAATTATGATTGTTACCACCAGCGCAGTCCTGGGGTCATCATAAGGCACAAACCCTTCCACCTTTTCAAGGTTATAGTCCTCAGAGAAGAGGTACTCATGCATTAGGGTAGCTGAAATGAGTGGAGTGATTGTATGCTGATATGATTAGTCCTGACACAATATTATACGCATTTCTCAGTTCTTATTTTATTTTGCTCTTGTGCAATGTACAAAATTAAATTGTAAAGAACATATTCCTACAAAATTTAGGTTTTAGTTCTCTTTGAATATTGCGTTTTGTTATTTTAATTAGGAAAATTTACATTTAAGGAATATACATTTTTTCCATATCTTAAAATGGGGATACTCAGATATATACCTTAATGATGGCTTTTTACCATTGTTTCTTCCTCCAACTCAATGCCACCATCTCAGGTTCTGCTGTCCCTGAAGTTTGAATATCATGTGTTGCCTCATACTGAAAAAAGAAAAGTCTATGTCATATATTTCTTCTCCTCTCAAAGCATAGGTTTGAAGGCTGGACTTTAAGGCTTATATGTTGAAATATGGAACACATTTAGAAATTGATTGTAAAAATATGCTGACCAATGTCTGACAAAAGCAGTCACAATACCTATGAAGTTATACATGAAATTCCTAGAAGCATGTATTGTGTAGATGTTCTCTGCTCCTTTGGTATGATTGAACAATTTTACTCCTAAAAATAGCACATCAGAGTCTCATATTATCTGTTTGACTGGAAAGGTGAGGGGATTGGAGGAAATGGTAAAGCTAAATGAATGGCTTTAAGCTGCCTGTCTTAGGATGGCTTTGGCTTTAAAGCTAAAAAATGGATTGACATTAGCAACAAATGAAGAATAGCTTCAAAGAGTGAGTGAAGAGAAAAGCTTATGGATGACACTTACAAGAATGATTGGAAAATTAATTGGATATATCCTGAGGAACAATGGCTTACTGAATCCGTAATTGAATAGAACATGGATGGGAAGAATTATATTGGAAGGTCAAGGATGAAATATGAGAAGTAGGTGATGGGAAATATCAGTGCAATGAGCTGTAAGGGAAGGAATGGATTGACATGAAACAGGACAGTTTGGATAATTTCGGCCAACCAATCCTCAGATTGGTAACTCATGATGATGAGCTCAGCTTTGCTTGGCAAGACGTAGTGGAACAGCGTCTTATGAAGATAAAACTACAAGTTGTATTGCCCACTTATTTTTTTCATGCAATTCATTTCAATGCCTATGTGCCATCATTAGTATAAAGTGCAATGCAATTCACCTAGCCTTTATCTATATAACCCAACATGGGGAAGTGGAGGAAATGATGTTGGGTGAGGTAGAGGTGCATTGAAGACTGGAATTGGTTATCACTTGACAGTGAGGTTGCAGGACAATTAAGGGAGGTAGCTGGATGTTAATGAGGGGTGGGGGATTTGGGGAGGAGGGGTAGTTTCTACATTGGTCATATGCCTGGCCAGAGAGGGATAAGATGGGTGAAGGGCATTCAAAATCACTATAAACTGGCAGTTGGCTTTCCTTTCCTCTTGTTGAATTATCTCTTATTGTTACAATGCATCATTCTCATACACTCCATCTTCAGGATTCTTAGGTTGAAATTACAATGGTGTGACTATTCCATTAAATTTTTCGCTAAATATAATTTTGGGCTATGGTAAATGAAGCACTTCCTATGCTTATTAATCCTGGTGTCAAAATTTCTTCGCACAAATCGTCCCACACCATAAATTTGTAGTACACCAAAAAATTCACAGTACACTTTATCAACTCCTACCTTTTCAGTTTTCCCATTACTGTCTTTAGTTCAGTCCAGGATGTTTTGCAGGGTTGATAGAGTATAAAAAGCCATAAACACAGTAATCAACCCGAAGGTCGGTTTGGTAGGTGATGGTACAGTTCACCCAGTACTACGCCCGACGGTGTGTGAAATTCACACATCAGGGTAGGGGGGCCAGTTCCTTTCCCGGTGCTGGTTACGGTTTCCCTGGAAGATCTGGTACACGAAAAATCACATAGCTTGGGTGGAGCTGCAGGTGCCCAGAGACTTGCCTGGGAATCAACCCCGGGACCCTCTGGTCAGTAGTTCAACACTCTACCCCTGGACTACCCCGATCCACTGATGGAGTGTAATATATCAATTCATATTTTGCCACTGTAGTTGAAACTTCACCAATGAATGCTAACCTAACCCTTTTCCATTTAGCCTGTTAGCTGGGATATTTGTAATTTGTTGAATGGCTGAAAACTTACTTCTCTTGTTTGGGACTTTCTCTTGTGTGTCATGCAATAATATTCAGAGCCAAAAAAATCCTATTTGAACTATATTTTTCATTTTAATACTGTGTACAGTAATTGTTAGTTGTCTTTAACAGTTAAATTTAAGAAAGGAGGGTTTTAAATGATGGAGAATGAAGTTTTAACCAGATATGAATTATTTGTAGAATTACAAAACAGGGAATACTAAGCACATGGTTATTGGATTCATGCCCAAGAGGTCATTATTGACCTACCCAAGATGTGTAACTAAATGATTTACATTTAATGGAATTTAAGTGTACTATCACTAATTGGTACTTTTATTTGAACTTCTCTTGTATGGATGGCAGAATTGAAAAAGATTTATTTTAGAAATATTGTATTAAAAATTGAAAATATGTGTCATGGATTGGCTTGAATAAATATCACAAATGGATAAATTTACATTAAGTTTTCATATTTCATCTCCTTTGAAAAAATCTTTTAATTATTTGCTGGTAACTTGCTATTATTGTGATAACTCATACATAGTTGAGAAACTAATGAAGAGCTAAAAAAACCAACATTATGGCCCGTATGGACTACGTGTAATAGCACTTGTTTCAAACTTCTTACTACTAACTTAGCAAGTTATGAGCTCCGAAGGCATGTAGAAAATCTTTTCCACTTTCAAAATTGTGCATATGTGTAATCACCTTTGCCTAGTCTCTGATGCAGGTTCTGCACAATTCATGCATTTTGCTCAGTCCTTAAAGGTACCAATTTTCAATCATTAAATTTATGTTCTGACATGTTATCAATAGAGTGGAGAAAGTTTGAGAGAGGTAGATCAGAGTAGCAGGTGTGGAAATGATCAAGTCTATTAGATTTGCAAATGATCAACATTTAGTTAGTCATCTAGCCAAAGGGTTTTGATCATTCCTTAACATTTTGCAGAACCAGGGAGGTAAGGTATGGAATTAGAAGTAACCATGAGAAAATGAATTTAATGAAGCTCTTAAGATGGCATAAATGAGAGGAGACAGAATGCTCCTCTTATTTTGTGTTTTAGATGGAACTGAAAAAATTGTCAAGGCCATTTATATGAAGAATTGCCTTAGTTAGTGATTTTCCAAAGAGAAGAGAGTTGATTACAAACTTTGGGAAAAGACAAGATTGATGAATACTTATTAGTAAGCCTAATTTTCTATGGCTTCAAAACTTAGTTTTCTAGGTATGAGGATAATCATGGATTATAGGCTTTTGGATTATGGGAGGGAAAAAGAATGAAAACACTTAAAGGAAAGAAAGGGAAACAATGAAAATATGGTAGGGAAAGAGAGCCTTTGGGGATAAATTTGAAGGGAAGAAAATTGGATGGAGAAAACATAGAGGCAGTGGATTAATGGTAAAAGAGAAAATATTAGTATGCAAAGTAAAGTAAAAAGCAGTATTTTACATGGATTGTAAAGAGTTGGAATATTCGTGGAGTGAATTGTAATATGGGTTATGAGAGTATAGGAATATTGTCATTCTAGTCATGGCTTAGAAGTATGACAGAGTATTCTCTATGGGTCGATTGAAAAAATATGTAAGTCACTACATGATGCTATCCCAGTCCCAAGCACCTTTTTGTCAAAAATTCTTGTTCCATGAGGTAAAATCGTGAGGTTGGGAGTATTGAGAAATTGTTTGTTGTTAGGTGTTTGTGAAGTGGATTGAATCCTTAAAAAAACTATAACAGGAATTGAGGTGAGGTGCCCATAGCTGAAAAATCTGACCTCTAACACCAACATCCTGTCATGAATTCACTATGGAAACTAAAGAAAATGATAGTCTGCATTTGGAAAATATTGGTAGCATAAAAAAATTATTGAAATTCAATGTACTAGAATAAAACCCACACAAACCCGGAACACATCGTGCCCAACCACTCTATCAATAAGATTTTTATTAAACAGTCAAAGAAGCAGTAGGGGTTTTAAATTCCTCCAACTTCAGCTTGGAAGATAGATATTCCCTTTCCTCCTCATGAAAAGGGTTTTGTCCTAACAAACAATGAAATTCAATAAAAGAGCTCCAACAGATGATACTCAGACCCCCATTAATACTTAACCCCAGATTCATAAACTATATTTATGGTTACATTGTTCATAAACATGTCTCTGATACGCCTTACTTTTAAGGTCATCTAATTTAAGTATTACGGGAGGAATTGATAAAAATTTAGAAAAATTAGTTAGAAACTTTTATTGTCAATTTAAACATAAAAAAATTGAAAAAATCAATCTGAGCATTCTAGGCACAAACTACCGCGATGTTCCATACACATGTGATGTTTTCAGGAGGTGTAGATGAATCTGGTCACACGTTTTTTTTTTATAACAGCAGAAGTTACATAATATCCTGGTTTGATTTTCAGGGCTGGTTGGTACGTCAGGCAAAGTATCGCCTAAAATGGCATCGATGTTCCATTTTAGGCAGTGACTCAAAGTTGGTGTTTTGCGGCGATGCCGTAACCAAGGCTCTATCATCTTATCTGACACTTCTTTGAGAAATACTCGTCTTGTCAGTGGTTTTTTATGGCTATTATTGTAGACGTGGATGACAAAAGAATTGACTATGGACATATTTAACATACCATAAAAGTAGCAAAGTGGCCATCGTTGGGATTTTCTTTTACGTGACATATTATGGCACATTTGATCAAAAGTGTCAACAGCACCTTTGGTCGAGTTATAAAACTCTATGATATCCGGCTTACCAGATGGCGCTAAACTGCCAATTCCATGAGCCGTGGATGGAAGCAAAACATTTTTTTTTTGGCCTGAAAGATACCAATGTAGAGTTTCTGTCATAACAAAACATGGAAGATCTTATTTGTCTTTGCTGCATAAGTTGCGAAGGGATCTCGTGCTTGTTAGATCTAATTGTACCTACAATTGTTAATTTGTATGAATCCTGCAATAGTTATTTTGCCAATGGTACTGACGTGAACCAATTGTCCATATTCACACTATGATTACTACCTCGAATAGTTTCAGTAAGTTGCTTCACAAAGAAAGATGCCAGAGGTTCTCCATTTGTATTTGTACCTTTTCCCATGTATGGTATTGCATATGACATGTAGTTTGTCTTAGAGTCACAGAGAACTAGAGTTTTTATACCATATTTGTCAGGTTTTGATAGTATGTACTGGTTAAGTTAAAAAAAAGTTGTTACATTAATCATAAACATACGTATCTCTGACACCTCGGGCCCAGTATATCCCAAACTATAGGTGTTCATGCCAAGACTATTGGCGCCAAAGTGAGCTCTTGCCGGTAAAGGAAGGTATGTGTTTACATCTCTTTCGCGCCATGTGCTATAAGAGTTTTTTTAGTTTAGGATGTATGAAAGATGTGTGTTTATGAATCTAGGGTTAAGGCAGCCATACTACAATGGATATTGCGATTAACTTGAAGAAACCTTCAGGATTAGTGACAAATGCAATGACATTAAACACTGCTAGCCAAGTCACCCTACTGAGAGGGAATCCTCAAAAAAGGAGAAATTCATCAACATCTTGCATTAGAACTTAAGAATAATATCAATTATTATTAAACCCATGAGCCAGTGACCATGCATTTCCATTAAAATGCATGAATAATTATGTGAATTTAAAGATTTTGGATGTCCACCAAGGAAAACATTTTTATGTTCAATTGTGTTATTTGCATTCAGCTTGTTTATCTGTTATGCATACTTAACATAGAAGAGGGAAACTGCTCATATTGACCAATCTAATGCACAAGAAAATTAGGTGGGACTCAAAGTCCACTGGGTTTGTAGTGTTTTATTTTCATAAAAAAGCTCCAATATGCTGAATAAAATTTGAACTAAAATACAAAAGCAATCATCTTCAGACTGACGTGTTTCAGTTAAACCAGGGCATAGGATTGCATAAAAATGTATAATAAAAGTCTGACTCAAGTTATGACATGGCTTCAATCAGGTTTGTAGATCGGAATTTTATAAACAGTTTCTTATGAGGGAAGTGGGAAGCAATTAGGAGAACCAATGATTACAATTTATAATACATGATGGTGCATTTTAATCACATGTAGACCTATATAAAGAGCAAGTGCTGCCAGACTGCAGGGCTGACTTGAGGTACCCTTGTTTTGGTCATTGCATTATATGTATTTCATGACACCCATTCCCTGTTTATTAAAAGATATTTTAATTGTAGGTTTAATTTTTGTGCTGATTTCTTATGCTTGCATGAATAAAATAGTTTATGAATTTTGTTCTTTTTAAAAGTGGTAGAGACATGTTAGAGCACAAATAATCAAATGCCTGCAACTTTACTAACCGAAATCATTTCTTAGGATGATGACATAATTTCTCCTTTGTCTGTGGCATAAAATTAAAAACAATAAATAAATGAGTGACCATCATGCTGCAATAATGCGGCTTCTGTATTGTTTGAAGAGATTCTCTTTGTGGTGATGATTATCCCAGAGAAAGAACATGAGCTCAAAGGTTGAATTGTGTTTTGGTTTATCTTGTGAGTGCTTTTGAATTCCCATGCACCTCTGGATTCCTGACGATCCCTCACCTACCATCTGCTTTCTCAGGGACTGACTACCTGAGTTTCCATTTCACCTACATGTATGAGAAAAGATTTAAACCAGCAACCTTAGGTTTAGCAAGCTGGTCAGTCATATCACTGATTAATTTTTCTCATATTTTTATAATATTTTTAAAATGCCTCATTATTTCTCCAAATCATTCAGTTTCTATATTTTATTTAGTCAGAAACTTTTGAACTTCTTGAACATGTTACATTTTGAGGAATCAGTACTCTGTAATATAAGCTACATTTAGGTAAAACTAAATTGGTATTGTGTAGCTATGTACTCCTCACTTTCTGCTTCCCCATTATCAGATTCATGCGGTAAATGTTCATTCCTGGAAGTGCTCCCTGCTCCCACACCTAATAGTGGGAGGGGTAGGGAGAGAGAGGAATAGTTGCATTCTCGAAATTTCTGTGGTGTAGCTATCTGATTGGGTCTCACACAATCAGATGCAGGAGATGGGGAGTGGAGGCATGGCTTGGTCAGAGAAGTCAATAGGATATTAATTGAGATATGAAGTTATTTTATAATGGCGGATGACAAGTATTAAGACATTTTATTCTACTTCAACACTGTTCAATACCACCTTTAGGTCAAGCTGTCATGAATATCTAGAGTTATGGTGGCTCAGCTATTACTACATGTCCACTAATGCTACTGCTGGACACAAAATAATATCACTGTTAACTTAGAAAAAATGTTGTTCTGGTCCCTTTTTTCATATACCAAAGTATTATACAGATCCTAAAATCTTCATTAGGCAGCAAATATATTGCACAAAATGACTAGCATTAATTTTACTAACATGACTCTTAACAGTGAAATATATATTTTCTGTGTATTCCATACACACTATGGATTTGAATATTGATTTGAATCGAAGATTTGATCAAGTTCAGTGAAACTATGCTGCTTGTAAGACTATCCCAATGCAGTGAAATAAATACCGAAAACAAAAATATGTGATTGTTATTCTTGGAAACATCAGAAAACTCATTTAATAGTTTTCTCAGTGTTATGGTGTGTTTGTTGCACAAGTGCCTGAGGTGAGTGGAGAGTTAGAAGAGGACCCATATTCTGTAAAAGGGTGATGCAGAACCTGAGAACTGAGTCCTTGATTCATGGACTTGGATCATGAAATAAATTTTGCTTGAAGTAAAGGTAGTGGATATCAAGGATCATCACTGTACGATTGCATTACAGGGTGAGTGATTGACTGTGTAAAGATCCTTTTTAGGTTTAGGAAAGGGATGTGAACAATTCACACAAAATTAAGGGTCAGGATGATAGGTTGTAGTAGTGGACCAGCAGGAAAGAAGACTTTTGCCAAAACTTAACACAGATCAGAGTGCACAGAGAAGGATGATGGATGG
Organism: Hetaerina americana; assembly: GCF_022747635.1. Classification (NCBI taxonomy): domain Eukaryota; kingdom Metazoa; phylum Arthropoda; class Insecta; order Odonata; family Calopterygidae; genus Hetaerina; species Hetaerina americana. The sequence continues at coordinate 18,181,282 of NW_027286069.1, read as the reverse complement.
GGAAACTTACAAGTTATTAGCTAAAAAATCACATGCAAAGAGAAAATTATTAGAAGCTGCTTCTCTTTTAATGATTGATGGCAAACAAAGACTTAATAAAAACAATATATGGAGTATGGCATTGTATGGTTCTAAAATTTCATTTTGATAAAAAGACAATGGGTCTGATGCTTTAATGGTATGAGTGTGGAGAGGAATGAGAAAATAAATAAGGGAGGAATTCCTTAAGTCAAAGGATGAAGTTTTAGGATTAGGAAAGAGGAAATTCTTGAATGTATATTAATGAATCCAACAAAATTGGACAATAGCATCAGGCAATTGTAAGATGTTACGTGGTGTTTAGACTATGAGAAAGTGAATATAAAATTAACCATTTTGGATGGCATCATGAAATGTGAAGTAAGTGGAACTGAAGAAGGACATAATGCAGAAAAATAAGAATTTAGATTGCATGGAAGTGATTCAGAATTGTACAGTGGCCTCTGACATGTTTTCGCTGTAACTCGATTTGAATTTCTCCATCTAGAAAATAGAAATTCACAGTGGTGAAACAATGGTTGGCAATAAATATTAATTGTGCCATTGATGGCAGTTTATTTTCAATATAATGTACTGTAACAGTTTTTAAACACAATCCAAAATCTCCCTCTGGTAAGATCATTAATTTGGCTGAGGACTAGGCATACTTTTCAAATGACATCAATTCTAGATCAAAATAGAATTTGATGTGCTAACAGTTTATTAATTGAAAAAAATGCATCTATGTATATGATGAAGGTTTCTAAAGTTTTTCGCCTTTTCCTTTCATATGTATATACTATATAGATTAGAGAAAAATAAATGATAATAGGTTGATTTAGGAAGATGGCACCGGTTTATTTTTTCTAGTGTGTTCTATTGAATGCATGCCAACAAATGTATGGTTTTTAGCTCAAAACCAATATTAACAGTGTATAAAAATATTCTAATATATTTGTGGGCCCTATAAATGTGAATTCCAGGCTTTCCGTACCCTAGACCATAAAATTGTTATGGAAACTTTATTAGCTCAACTCAAAGCATTTTAATTCTGTTGATTTAGCATTCATCATTGAAATTGAACATCAAATCCTCACTTTTTTCATTTCAGGTTTCACCCTACATCACAAAAGCTTTTGTCGTATGAGTGTTGAAGGATAATCCGAAGCTGAATTCACTGCCAATAAGAGAAGCTTTTCAGCAGTGAGCAGTCCTCTAAGGAAACCTGCCTATACCTCCTTCATTTGGCATCACAATGAGAATGAGGTGAGAGAACCAACCATTTTCTCTTCCTCCAAGTCAACGAACCGAGGGAAGCAAGTCTTTGAGTCCATTCCAGCACCAACATTCTCCCTCCCTACACAACACCCTCCTACGCCCCTAAACTCTCCTTCTATGGCCAAAAAATCGGCTTGCGCTCCTCTCTCCTCCGCCACCCGCCACTCATTCCTCGAGTCCCACGCCTTCTCTCGCACGCCGCTCCCCCCGCGTCGCCCGCCGCTCCTTGCCTCGCCTCCCACTCCGCCCATGTGTTCTCCGGGCGGGTGGCGGCGAGGGAGAGAGGGGGAACGCGGTTGATGTTATGGGTCTCCTCTCGAACGCGCGCCTACTATACTTCCACTCCACCTCCCCTAAGCATGGGAGGACCCTGCCTGTGTTGTAGCCTTCAACTCTTTTTCGCCTCCCACGTCCGACATTCTCGCCTCATAACCGCGCAGTATACCATTTCCACCCACACCTTTCTCACCTTCCTCCTCCTCCATCTTCAGCTCCCACCCCACTCCCTCCCAATCCGTCCGTGCTTCAGTGTTAAGTTAATCTTGATTTTTGTTATGCGTTACTCATTCGTTACATGCTCGCGATAAGGTAACGGGTCGCAATTTCCCATGTAACCTCTCCACTCCGCCAAAGCTAAAGCAACGCGTACTGTTGGGTGTAACGAAAAAGTTGACGCGTAAATTTAGAATCAGGGCATTAATTTTCAGGAATGGGGAGGGAACATCCTTAAATTAGCGCTTTCCTGCCCATCGCGGTTTTCTCTGCCACTCCGTCCTAACAGGAAGATAATTTTTTTTATTATCATTCAGGGTATTTTCAAAAAGTGAAGTCAACCGGAGAGCAGGCTGCTGCAGACGACGTTTAAAGTAGGAATTGTAATTGAAGCTTTCCTCAATTTGCGAGCGATTTCGAGTTATAGCGGAATAAAACTTTCGAGGTAGCCACCGAAAAAAAGTGTTTTGATTTTATTTTCTTGGCAACAGTTTTGGTGTGGAATTTGGAATGCTTAATTATTCATTGGTGTCAATACCATTTGAGTGGAAAAATGTTGAGCAATTGTAATCATCCTAGTATTTGGGAAGCTGAAAAATTTGAAATGGAAGTTGTTACGAGGAAATTAAAAAGAGAATAACGATGGATGAGATAGCTTTTGAGAAGGTTAAATGATTTTTGACAGTAAGTAGAATTCAAATAGAACTGGGAAAGGGATTTGCAAAATGTCTTGTTTGGAGTGCAGTTTCTTACAACAGCTAAAAATGGACGACTAAAAATAAATGTGAAAAGTACTTTGATAGTTTAAAAATATGGATAGCTAGAAGAATGGTGGAAGGTAAAGTGGACTGAGGAATGAGGAATTAATGGCTAAAATAGGAGAGGCAAGAAAACTGCCGAGTGGAATCAAAAAAGAAAATCTTGGTTGAGGCGTATATTACGCCATAATTGCTCGCTAAAAAGAATCATAGAGGGAAAATTTGAAGGGAACAGAGCTAGATTAAAGATTGCAATATTTGATGAGATAGGAAATGACATAAGTTATAGGCACATGAGAGAAGGCGCTCAGGACCGAGTGCGATGGAGGACACCCAATTTAAAATTCTCCGAAGACAGTTCCACGAGACGATAATCATCAAAGTAATAAGATAGGCTCCATAACTTATTATTGAGATTTTTTAATAGCTTAATCAGCTGAGGTATCCCATTTCATTGCAAATGCCCACAAGGGAAATGCATGATGGAACCCGCAATATCTCCAAATGATTATGTATTCTAACCCATGGCCTTAGGTTAGACGGCGAACATATTGCCCTCCGAGCTAAAACACTTGAGTTAAAAATTATAAGTTAATTTTAAAAGTTAATAATTGCCTGTGGATTCCACCCTGAATGATTCTAAAGCCCAATTTTTAAAGTCTAGTAAGTCGTTGATTAACATTCGATTCCCAAGAAAACGGCTAACCGTTTTAATCTTTAGCAAAATTTCCGGCCCTGATAAGTTCAGCCGGGAAGATGAGTGACCCCCCCCCCCCCCCGCAGGGATATGAACCCGTGTGGAATCCCTGATGACGACCATGTACAGCAAACCAAATCAAGAGAAAAAAATGTGAAAGTCATTGTGCTAATATTTGACTGATGTAATCGAATGTGCGGAGGATATGCTACTTTGGTCCTGCTTCTCATTATTTTGGCATATTGGACCACGAGGGTAAAATAGGAGAGATAAGATACCAGCAGTGACAAATCGATTACTAGTTCTTCCCTTGCACGACTCATTATCACAACAATTCTGCCCGCAATTTTTCCGCACTACACTTTCAACCATTTTACTAAACAACGCTGCATCTGTAAGTACAAAAACTAAATGTATACCTTTACTCGAATACACCCGTTATTGAATGTTGATGTATATGTGTCAGTTTGCTTTTATTTGTATATATTTATTTATGTATATTTTCACATATAAACAAATATTATGTTTGATTTTATATATATATATATATAATATATATATATATATATATATATATATATATATATATATATATATATTTAAATAGAAAGTACATATTTATGCATTAAAGGCTGATTCACTGACACCTTCTACAACACACCCTTACGTCGACTTACGAGATATTTTGGAGACGTAGATATTTATTAAGATAATCCTAGGAACTTTTCTCGCGGAGAACTTGAATAATAAAGAAACGGCGGTGTTTTGAGAGAGCGCAAAACATCTCTTTTTTCTTACTTGGCCTGCGCTTTTTTCCTTTGGCACTCTTCATCGTCATTAATGGTTGTAACGGATCGCTTTTCCCGGTTGTTACTTTGGGAAAGTAACGATTACAAGAAATGCGTTACTTAAAAAACACTGCTTTGGTTTCCTCTTTCGATTTTTTTTTCTTTCCTCAGTTTCTCTGGCCTGTTCAAGTGTGTCCGTGAATCGTAAAGATTGGTGGAGGCGAACGAGGACAGGGAAAGGAGGACATATACGACGGAATCAGAAGATGAGCCCGTAAAATACAATAAGAAAGATTTTTACCTACGGGCGTCTTGACGCGGTCTGTTCACGTTTGCCAACGGAATCGAGCGATTCAGAGGCGAGGCAGAGGAAAGGGGTTGAGTTTTTTTATTACACTCTCCGTACGCGGCACAGGGAAATTTATGGCGTTCATGAAAAAATATCTGCTTTGAAATTTCAACGGAAATGCTCGTTTTGAGAGTCCATGAACACCCCTCGACTTTATATATGCTTAATGATTTCTGTCCGTTTTAGTGAATGCGTAACTATATGAGAGGGATTTTGTAGACAGCATATCTGAAAAACTAATATTTCGAATAGAACAAAATTTATGGAATTCTCTTCACTTTTTTATCGATTTCCTCAGTTTGAACGTCAAAATAAAAAAGCAATTAATTTCAAAACTTCGATGCAATATTTTTCTACAAGTACTTTTTGAACATATTTCAATACAGGCTAGGAACATTTTTTTGCTTCGTTCCACTTTTTACCAAATAAACCCTTTAGCATCAATTTAAAAATGTTTATGGATAGCACTATTGAGTAAAGTAAAAATATCAAATCGTAACGCGGGTGAATGCCATTGGTTTTGAATAATAATTGGCCAAGTATTGAACGAATTGAGAATGAATTAATTCATTTTCAGGTTTTCTTTCTCTAGAAGTATTTCATTGCTGTTTAGGAACCCGTATTAATTTCCCAATAAATGGAATTTGATTATGAATAATTTATGAAGTCGTAATAGCCGAATCATTTTCATTGATGAGAAGCTAGCACTGTTTGCAAACCAAGTTACAAGCGTAACTAGGCCTAGGAAAAGTGGGTAATCAGATTCTAAATGTAAATCATGGGTGAAAATATACCACCACCGCAGTAATTAACCCGAAGGTTGGTCGTGATAGGTGAGAGTAGAACTCACCTCATTACAAACCTGACGGCCGGCGTTTGGAATTCATACCTTGATTGCTGGGTGCTACCTGTGGTTTCCAACAAACTAGTACTAGTGCCCACCAGAAATGCACACCACTAAAATCCAAGTTGGTGGTGTCCTGAGGGGTCACCCAGATTTGAAACCAGGACTCTCCGGTCGTTGGCAGAATTCTCCATCAGAAAAGTGTCATTACGCCGAACGTGCACTGCAAATGATAATTAATTCCAGTCCATTTTCTTAGACTACAATGTATGCCATTTTATGAGTATTGGCGTAAGTAGACTTTATTAGCAACTCATTAATCTAATAGTGCCAAGTAATTTAAAAGTGCCATTGAATGAATAAATCAAAGAGAAAGTTTATTTCCGCGTGGCCAAACAGATGTGCTTTAAATCTACCCCGGATATTTTCCTCGCAATTTTCTTTCCCCAATCCCCGAAATAATGCCTGATCGATCAGTATAGAACCTTGGGTATTGAATTCACGCATCTGGCAGAAAAAAACAGATTTTGTGCTTTTACCTATGGTTTTAGTTCACAATATGAAAACTGTGAATTAAATAAATCACATGAACGTAGAATATAGGGTTATAAAAGTGTGTAATGAGATCCGCTAGGAGCTAACACAAAGGTCGTGGGTTCAAGTCTCGCTTCAGGCATTGGTATTGCGTTAACTGCGGCTTTCCGAGCACTTGGGCATCTGATGGTAAGCAACTCGTAGGATTGGCTGTACCGGGGGTTCTGTGTCCCACGGGCCGCCAAAGACAGCGAAGACAAAAGATATACCTATGTTTAATATGAAACTTTGACTAATGAATCGCATTAACATGCGAAATTCTTTACTGAGTTAAGTCCATTTTCCAGTCAACGAATGTAGCTGTAATAAAAAAAATGACGATCATGTGAAGTGTTACCGATATTCCTCACACGGATGTCCGAGCTGTGCCATCCCAGAATAAGAGGAAACTCAAATGGGTCGGGAGAACTCAGGAACTGTCGCAACAATATTCACTCATGCACGTCGTTAGAAATATATCACATATCTATATTTTTACCTCTTAATTGTGTCTTTAATTGTTTACGGTGAATTAGGATTGAAATTAAGCATGTGGAAGAATCTATCCTCCGACACACTAATCAAAGGAAGGAGGTATTCGGCATTTTTATTTCCTTAATTTTTCAATTTCTAGTCAATTGTATTGTTTGATTATTTAAACAATTCACTAGCTACCATATTCGAAGGAACTAGAAAAGATTTTTCCGTTTTTACCAATGCTTTGATCCTTCGAAGTGTTCCTGCAATTACGCAGTGTGGAAAATATTTAGAGGAGTAAGTATATAATCGGTTCCCATGTAGTCAGCAAAATGGGGGAACTAATATTTACGTACACGTAAACACAGGAGCTTTTGTTATTCACTGAATCATTTTCAAAATAGGATTTACAATACAATGGAGTTCACTGCCGGGTGAATGCGTACGGATATGGAGATTCAGCGTGGGCGCGAATACCTTCTGTTTACAGCGACCCGAGGGAGTCTTGGCCTTCAAAGCCTTGATCATGACACTCCCACTCCATAAAAGTTCTGAGGTTTATTGATTTTAATAAAACATAAAGGTCCATATTGTCTGCTCACTCTCGACGGTGACTTGAATAGCATTCAATCACCAGTGAGTATCCCTTGGCAGTCGTTGCGCGTGGAGCATCAATAGCATATTCACTTAAAAAATGCAATGCAAGTCCTCGGGCGTGGTTTCCTCGATGAGTAAGAATTAAGGAAAGGTTAAAAGCAAAACATAGCAGTTGGCTACATTGCAACATGTACAAGTATAGACTTGGTGTCATTGCTAGAGCGTTCCGGTACGTTCGTTTACTTTATCGTAAATGAGTTTTAGTGTGTGATGTAAAATATTTCTCTAGGATGTGACGTACAGGAACCCGTGCGAATTCACACTAGCCCATTTTTTTTATTAATTTCGGAATTAGCGTAAAGCATTGATTGGGTTGCCGTTGTTGAATGACTAGCAAAATAATCTCCAAACCGACAACATGTTGTATTTATATAAATGCGAGGAATTTTATTTACTGGTTTGATAGTTCCAACCTTAATAAATACGCTTCGTTCATTTTTCCTTCGATGATGCGGCACCGTTGCTCACCGCTTTCGCTTTGGTGGTTGAAGTGAAATATTTTATCATGGGTATTGGGACGGTAATTTAAATAAATAGGTAATATATTTCGGTAGATAATGCTAAAAACTCGAAAAGTTCGGAATCCTCTAGGAGGTTTTATTTTAAGTTCTCGGAGACATTCCTACCATGGGTTCACATGATAGTGTCATGAACTGATTAATACGTGAATTCATATGAAGAAACCCACCAAAATCTCGATCTTCTTGGGCTTGGGAATCTTGGGTTTTCGTCACGTGGCACTGTTTCTGAATATTTCTGATTATCTAGAAGATTTCAAGTTTTCCGTTTGCGAATGTCGTGTGGAAATCTAAATACACATCGATACTTGTTTTCTTACAGTGGAATATTACGAGTACCTCAGCCATCGTATCACCTGAGAACATTTTGTGGGAACCTCACGGAGAATGAGTTCTGACCGTTCGCCTATCGTCTCAACTCCTATCTTCGGAATATGAGAACACTCAATAACACGTGTCTAGAATTGCAGAAACACGGACCGATCCACTGTCATTCGTGGTGACGCTTATTAATTATGACGACCAACTCATTTCTCACACGGTGCAGAAGCAGAGTTTCTACGAAATATTTTGTTGGAAGTGTCGTTTAATAAAATGCAGATGTTTCTTTCGTATGCTGATAATGGAAACCGGTTGAGTTTTAGCATGTGGATTTTCTTTCGATAATTCCGAAGGCACTACCTCCAAGGGCATTGCACCCAGTCACGCACTCGGGTATGAGGTATTGCAGAGAGAAGTGGAGCTCATACAGTCATTTGTGCATTTGCTATTGAAGTAATTTTGAATCGCCTTCAAATCATGCCACAACAGCAACCTGAGATTTATTTACTTCTAAGGCGTGTAACAGACATTGTGTTCACCGCAACAGTTTGCAACGCTAATCGCCGGTATTATGACGAGGCTTTAGAAGCTCTCAATCAAGTCAGAAGTTATGCCGTCATACTATTAAGCTCTCAATGAATTACCTCAGTTAGAGTGGTCTTACGATGAATAGATATCTCACACTCGTATGAGGAAGGTGGTCTGGTGGTGGGTTTATCACGATTTTCGCTTTATACATCAGCTACACCTCTTGGCAATTAATATGGGAACAAAAGAGGAAATCATGTGCAATCGGAAAAATTGGAAAAGTTTTTGTCAATGCTATGACGTTTTGCGAGAATGCCGATTTTTTTTCACTAGAAAATTGACTAAATACATGCTCGAATCTTTCATCATTCAGAAAGTACTTCTAATGTATTTCCCAACGGGTCGTACCGATGAGGTGCAGGAAACAGCAAACTGATTTTATTTATTCTTTCACTGGGAAAATCTGGAAATAAAGTAGGGAAAAAATGAATTATTCCGCACAAAATTCGTTTAGACACGACCCGGATTTCGACTTAAAACATAAGTCTTCATCGGGTACGGCTTTACGTCGAAACCCGGGTCGTTTCTATTTTAATAATGTTTAGAATGACTAAATATTTGGATTTCAACTCAATATGATTATATTCCATAAAGCTACTTCTGAAATAACGAATTTCATCTAAGGATGAACACACTAGATTTTCCGGGATAACATTTTACCAGGATAGTAATACGATTGTTGTCTACTGCCTATTCTTTGCCGCGGATTAATCGATACCTTATTTAATCTAGACTACTTGAAGAAGGGTTGCGAGGTATTATAATCTGATGTGTTTTAAGTTGAGGATAAAGTCCTATGAGGTCGATGAGTCGAGGACCTCCGGTTTCTCCCATTTACGTTTGCCACACTTATTTATTTACGTATTTATCTACCCTGCAAGCCACCGCTAGGGTATGTGGCAGGGGGTATTAGACTAAATTTTCCCCGAACATGACCCTACCGCGGTCGGAAAATGTCATTATGAGCCCTTATCCTTCGTGGAAAAAATTACATCTTAAATCTATCTGTTCTACACTTAATCTTTCTAAATATTATTGACATGATCTCTCCTACCGTAGTACAATGGGGGTAAACATACATTTTCAAAGTTAGCGCTAAAGAGACGCCCTTCCAATTTATGCAAGCTCTTCAATCTGTAATTTAACCTTCGCTTCGTTAATGATTCCCAGCCTAGCTGTTCTAATATTTTGGATATACTACTAAGTTTATCATAACAACGTTGTACAAATCTAGCTCCTCTACGCTGTACGTGATCCAATTCAGCATTCAATCCAACTTCATGAGGATCCCATATATTTGCAGCATATTCTAAATGGGGCCTAACCAGCGACAGATAACATTTATCTTTGACCTTTTCATCATATTTACCTATCACTTTTCTAATAAATCCTCATTTTTTGTTAGCTCGTCCACATATTCCCCGCATGTGTTTCACCCAGGAGAGTTCATGACTGCGGGTAACGCCTTGGTATTTCATTCAGTCTACACATTCCATTTCGGTGTTCCCAATGCAGTAGGCGTTCGGGAGGGAATTGCTCTTTTTCCAAAAAGGTATCACCGCGTGCCTTTTCAAGTTTAATTCTAATTGCCAAGTGTCGCACCCGCGTTATATAGCATTGAGGTCGTATAATAAAGCTGATCTGTCCTCAGGATCACGGATATCATGGTAAACCACTGCATCGTCGGCAAATAAACGTGAATACGGAGTATCTTACTAGTGACTGCGGAGTCAATGCCGTTAACTTAAAGTAGGGATAAAAGAGGTCTTATCCATACATTATCTGTCTGACTTGGCATCAGCGAGCAAATATTGGAGAATGTCACGAATTAAATAAATTAAGATACACCTCACCCTCACCTTCCAACATTTTGCATGGCTATACGCGTGGACTATTTAGGACCCTGTGAAGTTGTGTTTCAGATGTAAACAAATATACTGAAAAAACATCTTGATGAAAAATCGTTAAAAACGAAAAAAAAAATGTGACATGTTTTTGTTAATTCTCAGTCAAGCCACTGGAAGCTCATATCACATGCCCGACTTAAACTATTAGGTGAGCACATCGTGTGAGTTTAACGTAGCATGATCGTTTGATGACTTTGATGAGAAGTTCGGAGAAATTGACTGATAAACTGACAGGAATATGATCCTCTTTTCCTTTCCGAACTCGTGCCTAAAAGAGGATAGAAAATTTTGTTCCACGATATTTCTAATTGCCCGAAAATGAAATTATACCTAATGGTAATTATCAGTGATTACCTTAATGGCTGGTGACCTTTGGCATTCCCTGTTTACACTCCTTCGTGTCGTCTTAGAATATAAGATTTAGAGTCTAATGGCCATAGGCTATGACCGATCTTAATTTTAACAATATTCGGTTAAATGATTCAGACGTTTAGCCGTGTGTACATTATATAAGCTGAATTTAACGCCTCCTTGAGACGAGCCCCTAGTCTCCCCCGGTTTATCGCGGGAAATCTCGGAGTTCGCGCGTTTTGAAACGCAGGAAAAATTTCGACTCACCATGGGCTTCTGTTAGTTAGCGCGATTCGCAAGGTCGACATAAATCTACCAACTTGGTGGGTATAAAGCTCGCCGACTTATCTCGAAAGGTCGCGCATCCTGACCCGCAGCCACAGGACCCTCATCGCCAACGTGTAGAAGTTCGCTTCCACTCCCAAGCTCGCTGCGCAAGGAGGGCTAATCGTGTGATATGACCTCGGTTGTCGGAGCCCGTCACAACCCAAAAACAGGGAATTTACGGGATGTCGCGCGTATAGTTGACCCATTTGTCCATTCAATTAAACAATCCGACTTCACGTGTCTTTCACTGCAGCCTCCCAGGGTTCAACAAACAGAGACGACGCGCCATATCTTCAGTTTTCACGGCCTCGGTTTCAACATATTGGGTCTAGTTAACGTCGACTTTCTTTCTCTCGTCTGCACACGACGTAGTTTTTTTCATTACACGAAGTAGTGACGACTAAAAGTGTCATTTGTTAAGGATATATTTTATGTTCTTCGATTGAGAACCTAAGTTGTTAGCGTTTTAGTTTATAGTTTACACAATGAAACATCTATGGCGTTATAATTTGAAATATTAAAAATAATATGAAGTAGCTAATTGGAATCGGAAGCTGAAATTGATTGGAGGGCGTATTGTAAAAATAAAGTGGCCATAATTATCAATTATAGCCACAGGGCGAATGACTTTTGATTGGCACTGGATTGGTGTCATAATCTGAGGGAGATTATGGGCTGCTTCCGGGCAGTCTAAAAGGGACTTGACGCTGGCGATTTAGGCACCATCGTCATATTTGTAGAGAAGTAAAGATATCTAGTTCGTTTGTAGGTTATGATTGATACAGCATATTTTAAGAAATGATACATGCTTGCTTATGGGATAAAAATTCTAAAGCGTGAAGGAGAATAGCGGAAAGGAGGCGGGCAGGAATAACCATCGACATCTGTGTAAATGGTCATTACGAACAAGACATGCAGGATATGGATTCAAAAAGAGGAGCTGACGTAGCTATAACTACGTAACGTTCACTGTATCGCTTTCCGGGTAGGCGCAGTAAGAAGTTCTGAGTTCAAGTCATGACAGAAAGCTTGAGTATATTACTCGCTCATTTAATATCCATTCATATTTCTTTCGCCTCTGTCACACTCATACTATATTTTTCTTCTGTTCCTTAAACTCCTAATACCCCTGGACATGAGAGTTTTAACTTTCATGCATAGTGTACTTTACCTTTACGATGTCTCTATAAATCAAAAATAAGTGTGGCTTTCCGGTGACTTCCATCCAAGTTTGTAGAAGCCATTCCTGTATGATGTGGAATGGAAAGAAATGCAAGTTATGAAATATTTTTAAATGTTTTTGTAGAAATATTGACTGTTGGCGCCCAAAACCTTACTTGTATGCGAAATTAAAAACAAGTTTCTTAGTGCGCGTTGCACGTTTTCCTATAATATCTCCTGAAAATAACGAGGAAGGATTATTCATCCATTTTGTATTGGTGGCTAATTTCCCTTTTTCTCTTAAATAGAGAGGCATTGGCTTCTTGTTCGAAACCAGAAGTCCGAATACAGCGTTTTGAAGTGTAGTCTATTGTGATGTAATTCGCCCTGATATTCTGTGTTTATGTCGTGGGAAAGCTTCCACTTTCCTCACAAGGCGGTGGCACACACACATTTTCCAACCACTTGAGGGCCCACGCGGCAATAACATTTTGCCCCTCGTTCTACTCAACTTTACTGCGTGTCGCAATCCTCGCAAGACGTTAATTCCTCGCTGACGCAGCTACCGCCCGCCTCCCTGCGTGCCGCTAATTTACGTCGCCACTATCTTTATTGTTATTCGTTTCCCGCCGAATTTATCCTTCCTTCTACCTCTCCCCTCTTTAGTTTTTGACTCCTTTCTCCTCTTCCATTCCCTACCGAATTTGGTTGGGTGAAATAATGTGCCCTGTCTTGTTGCATTCCAAACATATATTAATTACAATATAAATAGACAAGGGGTCTCCAAATACCGATGTCAAAATCACGCTAAAAATTAACTGGGACGTCCATATTTTTCTCGGTCGAGATGCTTATCTCCCAGAAAAATGCAAGTAGCACAACGCTATTTTTATTCAATTTGGAATAAAATGATGGAAGGTCATCATGTATTTAATAGCTCTAGCATTTTAAAACTACTATGGATATTCGAAGTACAGTGTAAACTCCATCATCATCAGTATTTCACTCCTAATATAGGTTTACCGTAGCCATGCATTCATACGTATTCAGTGCTAAGTCTCTCACGCCCTGATGGCTTTTCTGTTTGACGTCCTTCTTAATTTGTCTTATTTTCACTTGTTTCATGGTCTTCCTCGTGGGATCTTCCCTTCAATTTTCCATTTTAATATATTTCTAACTAAACTACTTTGGCTCAAGTTCTAACCAACAGATCTAGTTCTTCTTCGCCGTATTGTTCTTCGTATAGTCCTTTCCTTCACTGATAATCGAAATACCTCCTCGTTAATCACCTCTTATGTACATATAGTCTTCAGCATTAGCCTCCAGCTATATGTTTCAAAGGCTTCAAGTCCCACTTTTCCAATGGTCCATATCTCTGATCCGTAGAGTCCCATGAGGTATATGAACGTTTTGATGTGCAGCTTCCTTGTTTGCAAACTTAGGTTCTCTTGACACAGAATTTGCCTCTTCTTCATGAGCACCTTAGCTTGAGGTATTCTTTGCTTAATGTCGGTCAAACTTCTTCGGTTCCAAGTTATACTGCCCTACTGCGATGAGTAAATACATGTGTGTGAGTTAAAGTATGACAGTATTAGAGTGCGGTCTGAGTCATTGAAACCAGGCGGTATTCTATTTTATTGTTTCGAATAATCAATATTTGCTTAAATAAATTATGTTTTCTCTTTCGCCTGACACAAATATTATTCTAACCAACTAAGTTCTCGATAAACGTAATCAATCTCACTTTAAATCATTCTCACTGTCTAAAGTAAGTTTATTTTTAGTTTCTAGCTCTCTAAATTAACGCTAACCTGGACCCTGTTTCTCAAAGGTGCAAATAAATTTACGAGTCCTTGTAGTTTACTCGTGCGGGATCTTCTGATGAAAAAATATGCGCCAATATTTACCACGCCAACTTTTCAGAGAACGCGTGGCTTTTATTTCTTTTTATTACATTTAAAATTGTCTTGCGAGGACATGAGAAAAGACTTGTAGCTTTTAGAAACGGACCTCTGTTCTATTTTTACTGAAGAAAATGTACATAGGTATTGCATAGAGTTAGAGAGTGTGAACAGATATTGATTCACAAAATACCTCTGATTTATTGTTTTGTTTACTTTTACTCGTATTCAGGCTGTCAAAAGAAATAATTTCATGAAGTATGCAAAAAACAAAATGTTCTCCTCTCCGGTTTTTAAACATGCATCAATAGGCTTTCAAACGATAATTAGTATATTTTTTGATGTCTGAATAAAAAAAGGATGTCTTTATTATTTTCGTTAAAGAAAGTTATTCTCGTCTGCAATACTGCAGATTCGTAAATACTCCCGAAATACTTATTTTAGCACTCCAATAGCTTATCCACAAAATTCTAAAAAGGGAGGGGGGCTTTTAGATTTTTTAACGAAAATAATTTTCTAATCTTTCTTCCCACTAAGCGAGTCAAAAATCATGCTATATTTCAAAATAATCGCACTCATTCAGAAACCGATACGTACCCTGAAGTAGATAATTCTATGCTCTGAAGGTATGAGGTATTCCAGAGTGGTGTCGGTAATATTAATAATATAATAAGTAATAAAAATTTTGCATTTTATCGAAGTCAAAGATATTCACCATGGTGGTCACCATACCCTCCTTTTGCACCCACCCCTGAAGCCACAGTATGATATCGTAACTTCTAATTCCAGTGAATCGCTAAAGACTGAGATTTCAAAGTGGTAACCAAGCATCCATCGCTTCTATACCAGATCGTCTTTTTCATAGTGTCAACCCATGCCCATGTACCAGCATCTTCCAGACACTTCCGTGGAAGGCTCGACCCTCTCTCGCTCGCCAATTCTGACCTCGGTGGTTCCTCGATGACCCTCTCCCCACTTTCGCCCCACGCACTCCCCTCTTTCTCCGCCGTCGCCCTGTCACCCCCTCCCCGTTCCCCTGCCACTCCCGAGCGCTGGTCCGTGACTTGGTTAACAAAGCTAGTTCTCCTCGTCCCCGTGGTCACGCCCAGGGCGTCGAGATTGAGGGGGAGGGGTAGAAAGTGGATTGGGCGCGGTTGAAGACGTGGTGTGGGGAACAGGTCCCGATTCTGCCTAAAAACCCGTGGTCATTACATAAATTGCCCATGGAAACGATTGTTGTCCCTAAGTCGCGCTCCTCGTGAAAAACGCGTTCGAACATTCGTCGGGCAATTCTGAAAACTCGAGGAGTTTTAAGTACGTAATTTGTCAAATAGCCCATGAGGAGACGGCAATTTTCTCCTTTTAAAGTAAAGAAAGGTGGCAAGGTTTCGAGCTATATAAATGCTTTATTATAAACGATTCGTGATGAAACATCTTGACTATATACTGGAGAAAGGACATAACACGCCAAAGCCAAAGTATATCTTTAGTAAAAAAAATGCCCAAACATTTTTCTCCCCGGTGACTGTTGATATACAGTCTTCATTTCTTTATTTAGGAAATGTGTATGATTCAGATTTGGCGGGGTTTATTACCAGCGGGGATTATTATATTTGTATTCCCATATGTATTCTGTTTATCTATTTGCCATCACAAATGTTGCAACTTTCCCAGCATTTCATCTTATATGATATAATAAGGCCGAGCCCTAGTGTTTTTTAATGATGTTCGTGCTCTCACAACCGCGGTACTGGGGTAAAATCATTACTAATCTTCAGTCTCTTCGGCATAAAATGGAAGACATGCATTTTTGCCATTGTATTTGTAATAAAAGTCAACTTCATCGACTAGGTCATAATTTTCCCCTCTCTATTTTTATTTCCAGTTTCCCCCGTTAATTTTTTGCTATTTTTATAATTTCATGATTCGTGAATTTTGCGAAGATCTCAAGAACGATTAAGAGGACAAAATTGCTGGATTCTCGTTTTCTATTCTTGATTTCTTACGTCTTCCAAGATACCGACGTTGTCCGCCCATAGTTGTTCTCTGAGAACGAACGTGGAAACATTTAGACAGCATAAAAAGCGGGCGTCTTCTTTTTGATGACAGCAAGGTTGCCGAATCCGTTTCAAACATTTAACCTTCCTTTTTCGCGTTGTCCTTACGTGTTTACGCATTGACGTGTAATTTTATTGTTCTACTGTGGCCTATATTTTAATAATTTAGCTAATTTATCATTGTTAATAAACTAAATATGAGCATCCAGTATTTTAATCTAAGTAGTTAAGTATGGCGTGGTATAACTATTCCATTTGCTAGTCTTATCTCCTTAATTTTCAAATTTGATTCACGTGGATGCTCTATAGAATTTTCTGCTACGGTCTGCCTCCTGGTACATTTGTACCCGAAGTATCACACACACTTATGTACAAAAAAAGAATAATATTTCTTGAACGTAGAATGCAAAAAGGAAACTCAAACATTGCTTTTCGTTTCGACAGCAGGACCTGTCTTCCTCCAAAGATTTCTGAGGAAGAGTAGTCTACTTTTTTGAGGAAGACAGCTTGTGCTGTTAAATATTTAGGCAGTGTGCGCTCTATTTATGTTATTTTTTTATACACACGTATTTTAGGACAGATTATACTCATTCAAACACATATTTGTCGCTGAAGCTTAATTTTATAATAAAATTAAAACTAAAAATAAATCTAAGCTAATTTCACCGTATCACCGCATGCCCTTCGTGAATATGCTACTGAATATATGTAAACGAAATTACTATATTGTCATTCCGGACATTTGATACATACCTCCACACGGTCCGAGAGTCTTGGATTGTTGAAAATAGTCATTCATGTTATTAAAACATTCATTGCCACAATATAATTCAATTGCAACTCATAGTAGATTGTAATTTTTAATACCGACCGCAAAATGTATATAATTAATATAATGGGGCGTTTAAGTATTAAGGACTAAAATTTATGGGAGGAAAAGCGTTCCGTCGATGGTATCTTGGGGGAATTAAGTCTTTCTGAGATATTTCTTTAATCGAATGACTATGATGCCTATCAACGAAGACTCTAGTGGAATCAATTATTATAATAGTGAAACCGAAGGACCGCTGAAACGGTTTGGTAACAAGGTCTGCCACTGGCGTTATCAAATATGGAAAGAAGGGGAGAGGAGGAGGGGGGTGGAGTTAGGTGGGGAGGAAGATGCGGGGGAAGGCCATTTGGGATATATTCCTTCCTTCCTTCCTTTTGTCAGGTCCCCGCCCTGCTATTAACACTCCGGCGAACGCCTTTCTCGTAAAAATCCCTCGAAAATCCACTCGTTTTCTCTATTTCTCGCGTGTCGCCCACACTTAATAGCGCTTCGTCTCCCGCGATGGGCCGTGGGATAGTACGAGGAGCGCGCCCGTGATATGTGTTTATGTGGAAGAGATCGCCCGGCTCTCCGCCCACCCGTTCCGTCGCGGGGACGTTTCCTCCTATGCGAAAGAATGTGGAAATAACCGACTTTTACTTCATAATTTCCTTTCGCTCAGCACGTCACGACCAATAAATTCACGCTGGAAGTCAAGTCGAATGTTTACTCTGCGTATTCTGGCGAGTGAAAACCTCCTTCGAAACAGAAATTTTATTATATAACATATTATCGAAACCTCTGTTGTCATTACGATAGGCAATGCCTCCTTTCCGACATTTATGTTACTTCGACTACGTAGACATAGAGTGAACTTGTTGAAGCTCATTGGTGTAGTTTTATTTTTGAATAATCCACGAGGTGGTTGTACACATTGGAGATCTCTAAATGGTGCACGGCTTATTTCAAGGTCAAATCGCGCAAGAAAACCGGTGGTCCCCATTTTTTAATTAATGGAAATAATATTTTGATTTTCACAGTTTTCGGGGACAGTCGTGTTACTTAAAGCAAATTTGCTGGATTTTTTTTTCGCGAGCATCGACCATGGTTACTGGTCCGATCTGCTTCCCACAACCTCCTGACGTGTGTTTCTCGTGACATCTGACACCGGATATTCAAGATGTTATTTTAAAGGAAATAAATAGCTCTTTATAAACGTATCTAACGTACTTCTAAACGCAGGCTAAGCACAAGGATTATGCTGCAGACGCTTATGCCAAATTTGAATAAAAAATAACTTTGCAGTGGAAAACCCCATTTGCATTCAGCGGTGAAGAAGTAAGGACCTACTCACTCCAAACTGGCAAAATGACTTCATACTTCGACAAAGCTCAACAAATCATCTATTTATTACACATCCGTCCGTCTACTAACTTGTGGCTGAACTACAGCCATTACTGGAGACCTAAATTCCGAGAATTGATTAATATAGGTATCTTAGTAATAACCACGTTTGATGTATATTTAATAGTATGAAAAAGCCGGAGAGGCTACAAATCATGTACTTAGTCGTCACGTTTGAGATCGGTATTTCTCGGCAGCCAATACGTGTATAGCGTGAGAGTATCCAGTTACTGATCAATATGGCATTATTCCGAAACTTTCTTGCATAATAGAATAAAATTATTTTTACCCAGAACATTTTGGAAGGTTAACATGACGTTAACGTAAATTTTAATGTGCTCGCACATGCACAGATAATAATGTAGTCATGGCGTCTGGACTTCGGCAGTCATCTTCAGAGCCCAACAATAGCGTTCGTTAGAATTGAGTACCCGATATACTTTTTTCGGATTCGTCTCAAATGATTTAGGTAATGATAGTCGATCTTAATTGTAATAATTAAGGAAATCGAAGCCATTCATTCAGTAGTATGCGTAAAATGTGTAATTTGGGCATTTATCTGGTTTGTTGTTCATTTCATCCACCCGCCACTAGTTGATCGATCGATCGACTTCGAGCAGTTGCTGACTTTAAAATTAAATGTTTTCATCGTCCTAGATAATATCTTCGGTGTTTCAATGTACACCAGAATAGTTACAGCGTTGAATTTCCCCTTCTCCAGATCGTAAAAATGTTATCACAACAAAAAATAATTGATTGCGGAACGCAAAAAAACCGTAATAACCTTTAAAGGCAATGAAAAAACCTCCGAGCGCTTTATTGATATGGTGAATAGACCCATTAGAGTACAAGATTTTTTTACCTGAAAGAGTTATTTTTAAAATAAAAAAATTGATCATGTCAGCATAATTCATCTATTCAGCAGCAATAAATATGCATATACTCCATAAATATGAAGTGAAGACCATACATGGTCGTCAATTTTCGCAGTGGTGGACGTGTTTACTTCATCGATATTCACTACCGTCGATGTTGGTAAGTTAAATCCATGTATGAGTTTGAATAGGTTCTGATGCTCTTCTCAACATGATCGCCACTCAGTTGAATATATAAGGGGAGATGGTTACTGGATGGATAACTAATGTATGTAAATAATTGCGAAATATCGGGGAAAACGGCCAATGTTTTTAAAGCTTCGGGAATATGATATGTGAAACAGGAATTCAAGATGAAGAGGTTGTTGCTGGTGGTAATTAGATCAGAGGTCCATTTCTCCCAACTACCAGTCAGCTTACTGGTCCTGGAATTTGTATACACGGAGTCCGCTGATTATAATGAATACTCCAGCAATTTTTACTTGACAAAATTGCACAAAATGTGAATTTGAATTTATATTAAATTTTTGTTGTTTTTAGAGGACTTTAAAATCGACTTGTAGCTATGAGAAATTGGGACCTGTTTATATTTGGTACTGGTTCATCCCTCGGGCGAGCTTTTGGGAAAAACCTAAACGAAAGTAAATAGAAAGACTTCGGTGTTCTCATTGACACGTGCAAGGATGATCCACTAGAAGTATCTAATCATATTCCAAACATTCGGGTGAGGCAATGAGTTTTCACTCTGTTCAACTGTTTTGGAGTGCCATAGCATCCAATTGTTATTCCGCTCCTGCATCTTTGAACCGAAGTGTTTAGATTTCCCATCAATAGCTTCAGCTGCAGTGTGTTTCGTGCGATAGCGAAGCACTTTCAAGAGAGAATCAGGGCGGTTACAAATCGATTCAGTTTTTACGATACGAGATTCAGAATGCGCCCCTGTTGGCGCAATTACTTTTAAATTAAGACGAAGTAAGAAGTCAAAAAGAACGGAAAAATTGTGAAAATTTTAAAGCAAAATTTACCGTAAAAATCGTTTGCTTTCTCATTTCTTTTAGAACAGATTTCATGATCACATCCATGGATTTCCGTGGATCCATGGATGAAAATAATTTATATAATCAAATAACCTTTGAACTTGAGTGAGCGTTGAATCAATAAGTTGAAATACCTATTTTTTATCATGCATTTTTTAAACCATGGTATGGTACGTCAATACTCCATGTTGATTATAAAAACTTACAACTAGGGTATTTTAGAGAACTTTTTGAAAATTTGTAAACATTTCTTGGGACATCATTCAAAGTAATTTGGTTTGAGCCAACAGTAAAATTATTTAAAATTTAGGTCGCTTGCATTTATTTGACATGTTAACTCCATCATGAATGGATTTCTTTATCAAATGCATTTCTGTTGGATTGAAAAATCCCCATTTCATCTTATTTTGAAATGCAGCTCTTTTGGTAATGTACGAGAGCTTCTAATTGTTTTATTGACATATTTACGGACTTAATCAAAGTTTTCCTTCAGCATTATATATATATATATATATATATATATATATATATATATATATATATATATATATATATCAGTGGCATGAAGATGTATCCAGAAGAAAAACTCACTTCCTAGGACGAGCGTAAGTTTACAGCCTGCTTGTGTGAAATCGTGCAGAAGCCGCCCATCCAAACCATAGTTTCTTTCTCCCTGATCTGTATAAAAAATCATAAGAGTCGAAGGTATCGGATAGGTGAGTCTACAATTTCCTTGAAGAAGTTTCCGTAACTCTTTTGAAAAACTATATCATCTTTCCTTCGAGATTTTTGCTTCAAACGTCCTGGTTTTGGCACCTTCCTCTCGTGGAGGTTATTTTAAAGTACCGTGGAAATTCACTCCTCATGGTCATATTTCTTACGCAGATCGTATTATTCTTGATCGCGTGAGTCTCGTGTTGAAAATAAGAATGAACGCAGTTCTGGATAATCTATTGTTGCCATGATTTCGACAGGAATTGTCTCACTCATTCATTCTTTCCCATAGGGCTGAATTACCAGGGCTGAATAGGAACGGTCTTTCCTCACTATGTGAACTGAATAAATGGAGCAACGGGCCACTAGTGGTTATAGTCATTATTATTACCGTGGCGAAAACACTAATCGTCGTAATGCAAAGTTTGCGTGAGATTTCGCGCAAGAGTTGTGATAAGATTAACGGATTTAGTGAGATCAAGGCCAGATTGTTTTTTAATAAATCCAGCGTGGATGCAATTAAAATCTTTTGTTGCGCAATGACCTCTGCAGCTAATGATGTGACAACCGAATTCTTTTATCCTATTGCCCTGTTATGTAAGTGTTTCTCATAGTGTGAGGGATGGCCTACCTCTGTGGGCGCGATTTATGAATGTTCCATTAGACATTGCGTCTCACAAGACATTTTCCCGTGGAGACGCAAGAAAAAATGTTCACTTACTGAGAGGAGTGATGAATGAAAGATGTCTGGTAACCACTGTTGTTTGGGCTAAAATGATAATTTGATTACCTTGGTGATTTGTATTGCTTTATGATGTCGCTTGATTTTTACTGCCGTAATGTTACGTAATGTATCACTTTGAGCTATATTTATTGATGCCTCAAAGTGCATTACGTGATGTCCTAACCATTACTATGTAGATTGTGTAAGCCTAGGAAAAATTAAATCGTGACTAATGTGAATAGCGTACCAAAACAAAATCAGAAGAAAAACAAAAACCATCGAGGTAAAACAATGGTGCAAGAGAGTGGAGTTAGAAAAAATAGTAGTATCTTACAGACTAGCCTATTGATAAAATACGTCGGAGATCTACACTTAAAACTAAATGGCTTAAGGCCTTCAGTTGCAGTTCATATTCCCCTACCCTTTCCTTCATGTAAAATTTTTATTTTCAATCCTCCTTCCTCTTTTCCGTCACTGTAGGTGGCGTATAGTATCAATTTATGGATAAATTATTACTTGTCTGAGCCTGCTCAACTGGTCATTTGATACACTCCCTTTTTTTACTGCCCTCTAGTATCCTGTTTCAATTCCCTCAAGGTTACGAGTGATTTAAATCTATCAAGAAACTTCACTTATTCTAAAATGATTCATGTTAATAGGGTATTATGTGGCTCGTCTCAGTCGTAGTTAGTCATCGATAAAATATAAATTCTTCATTAAGGCTCAAAATTTAAGCTGACTGCAAAAGGTGATTCTTTAATGATAGTGAGTAATCATTTCTTCGTACGTTATATAGTATTGTAGCGTCAGCAGTTCCTTCACCAAAGCACACCTAAATCGTTTCATCCATATAGTACATCCTTTATACCTTAATGCAAGCAATTGGGTGAAGAACAATTGGTCATAATGTACTTTTCACCCATAATATTTTTAGCATTTATTTTTAAGATAGTTTTAATTTCTTAATTAGGAAACATTCGAAAAAAAATTTCCCACTGCAAACTTACCCAAGAATAGATAAAATATTCATGTACCTGTCGGCAAGTTTCATTTCCTTGCAGAAACGTGTTTTTAATAAAGAAATGGATAAGAAATGTGTTTGAACGCTGAAGCCACGCAACCAATAGTTCCAGAGAAGTCATCCCTTAGTTTTATGAAATATGTTAATGTGGGAGTTGTTCTATAGTTGTATCAGGGTATTATGCAATATTTATAGATGATATTAATGCAAAAAAATATCAATCAATTCAAACTTCAGCAGTCATGTTTCAGTTTTTTGCATCATTCGGGGAGTGCTTCCTTTTCTCAGTTTTTGCAGATAAAGGTACACTATGTGTTCTCAGTGTATCGTAAAAAAGTACCGGCTGTGTAGAAAGACATAATTATACCTAAACCATTTAGCATGGCTTTTGGCTATTTTCCCGGGATAGTCTATTTCAAAACCAGTTTCTCATTCATGCCATTCTCTCTGCCAGGCCCATAATTTAAGTAATAGAAAATTACATTAATAAATCATTTAAATAAATAAATGTTGATATTTTTCAATTCCTGTTGGATAGAAGAGTAGCATTTTGGCGAGCTATATTAAACGATTGGATTTTTTAATAACCGATACGTTTTCTGAGACACAATTCCTTTGCAATTCATTTTTCTGAGCACCAAAGTGAGTTTTCTCTATTTCATAAGCTACTCAAGTTTGTCCCCTTCTTTCAGCAATTACAACCTCTTACGCAAGATTAATTTATTTTATTTTCCAATTTTCTTGGACGAGAATACGAGTGAGCATCGAATATAAGGAAATATTTTTACCGCGTTGCGCGTCTCAACTTCAGACACGACCGACTGCCGTTTAAACATGAGAGATTGCAATGCACAAGTTAGTTTTACTAGATGGAAATTCCACGAAACATTCCTCGTAAAATAGATATAATAATGAATTTCCGTATCAAAAGGCCCGAAGGCCGTTCGGTGAGGAGTTGGGATTGCTAACCATGCATGACGGCAAGAATAAAGAGGTATGCTGACAGTACAAAAGTGTGACAGACATTCGATCCGCTCAGTGGGCAAGGGTGTGTGACAGGAGGTCATAGGGCAAAGTTAGCCGCCAGCGATCAAGAATGAACGTGCGTTACGACACCGCAGCGCCGCGGAGAGTTGTTTAGTTACAACCGATTCGTTGGATTGCTGTCGTCCCCCAGAGTTCCAATAGATGAGGTTTGCTGCTTTAATGTGTCCGGCCTTAAGTGGGGAGGACAATGTTTTGAAGCTAGTAGTAATAGACATGAAATAAGAGAAAGGCCTTTAAGGATTGCGCACGTGTTGAATCTTACGGTATGTATGTACCTAATGTTCGCATACACTTAAGCTATGTAACCTTTATCCTATTATTATTCTTATAATGCTTCTGTCTGCCGGGGAGAACTTGACTTGAGTTTCAAGCATTTCCCAGAAACTAGTAATGACAAAAGTTATTCTCAGCGTGTAATTGAGAGAACTTAAGGATAGTTGAGTTTTTAAGTTGCCGAGAGTAAATTTACTGACTCACTTACCCCATCAAAAGGGCAACGCGCGAAGAATTAGGTTAAGAAGTTTGCCTACTTCTAGTTGATTCTTCATCTACGGATCATTATTGTCAACGACAGTAATTAGTGTTTTTCGCCCTCACGCGGCTCCGTGAAAATCGATGAGGGCGCCACATTTCAGCCATAATACTTGGGTTTTACGGCTATGTGGCAATGTAAACGGTTCTTGAAACTAAAACATTTTGATTGAAAGCCTCGCTCACCAGATGAGGCATGGTATTAAAATCCGAGGGCATGGATTCTTTCTCTTTTTATTGTTTAAAAACTTTTCTTGCCATTTATGTGCATTCGACATTTTTTTTAAACTGTCCCCACCCTTGAGATTGCGCAGCTTTCCCTCTCTGACATAATGGCAATAATGGTCTTCCGTTGATGGGGATGACGTCAGTTTTATGTTAGAAACATCACTGAAGGGTGCTTTCCGAAGGGTGGAGTAGGCCGTGTAGGTGTTGTCAGTTCAACGTGAAAATGCATCTGGCTGGAAGTAAAACAGACATGAAAATTTGATTTACAGATGATCTACACATGGCTTAATTGTTATACAAATCGTAACAATTACATGCGCTCTGTGTTGTTAGTTTATTGGTGGCCCATTTGTAGCCCATAGCCCATTAGTGTCAACAATGTAAATGCTACAATAATGTGACTTATTCTGCATTACACAAAATTGGCATATTAATTGTTATGCCAGAAAGATAAACGAGAGCTACACTTCAAGCGTTTACTTTGGGCTTACTTTTTGGGTTGAACTTATCACTTTATTCCATAGCTTAGCTCAGCTGTATTTGTGTTTGTTGAAACCTAACGCTTGCTTCAGGGATTCAGAGAAGTTTTAGCTTTGAACTCGCAGAACGACATCTTGGGATTCTCAATTTTGCTTTCCAGTCACTCTGTCCTCTCTTTCATTAAATATTCAAAAGATGGAGATGGTGCATTTAAGTAGAAAACGACGATGTGGCTGCGATGAGAGACAATCCGTTTTAAGTTGTTTCGCTTTAAAGCAACAGGTTCTGTCGATATGTTAAAAATGAGTAGTAGGGTAGTGACTTAAAACGAGCAATCAAAAAAATCGATTATGAGCCGTAACTTCTCATTTCCTCATGTCGTGGTTTTTTGTCCTTCATTCTGCATGAAATGTTACGTTAAAGCTCATATTAGAGACCTTAGAATTATAGATTCCGGTTCATAGAGATGTTTCCATTTTTGGCATTTATGGGGCTGATTTTGCATCTTATTTATTGTGTCATTGTGTTTTTACTGGGGTTATGAGCGTGACTAGACTTTAAACGCATTTAAGAGCATAATTAAGTGTATACAATTGTATTAAACTATTGTTGTATTTTTTTTTAGACTCTTAGCACCAAAGTAATATACATATTGATTGAGTAGCATTTTATAATACTTTACCTATTTGCAAAATAATCTAATTAACCACATCCCGAAGTGATATATAATGTTTCAGTTTTTCGCAATATTCTATAAATATCGTCAAAAATATGATTTATTGCATAAAATAAAACGAAGTAATCTGGAAAAGACACATAGGTTAAGAGAAAAAAGGAATGAGTGCTTTATTTTTTCTTGTATTCATTGTTTCGTACTCTTACCTATGTGGTGTTTTACTATTTACATTGTACGAGTATCATATGCACCATTGGTGCAGTTGAAATAATATACGAATAAAACCATTTTGGCAGTACCTATTTAATATAAGTGAACAAGGTCCTCTCTCTTTCACATCTGCCTAACATTCCATACTCTCAGAATAGTTTTTAACATTCAAATTCCAATCAAAATGTTTTCCTTTCGTCCACATCACTTTTTCCGTCCTTCTCCATAATTCATTCCCACATTTCAAAGCCACTAATCTGCACCCATCATCTTGACTCGATGACCAAAGTTTGGCCAAAATCAAGCTCCATGTTAAAGTTTTGACGGGTATTTTCTTAACATCCTTACACGACATCCGTGTTATCAATTCCCTCCTCCAAGTGAATTTTTCTTTGCCTATTGCATTTCTTCTTCGTATCTCCCTACTACTTTTACCATCTTGATGCAAAACACTTCCGAGATAGGTGGATAGTTCTCACTTTGAATTTTATAAGCTACTGCTTTTATGTTTAACTTAGCTTTTATCTCTCTCAAAAACCGAAAAACCTTTTATTTTTAAAATTCATTTTCTTCCCATACCTATCGCAATGAATTTCCCATATGCTCAGAAATGATTGTAACCCCTTGACTGACTGGCTAAGTAAAGCTTGATCATCCACAAACCTAACTGAATCTATGAATTCCCCACCAACATTCATTCATATATCGTTCTTCCCATGCATCTTTTAATATTCATCACGCGCTTGCGTTGAAAAGCACGGGTGGTAACGGAAGGCCCTGCCTAGCATTGGCCATTCCGACTCACCATCCGCCGCACACACCTGAGAATTCTGAAATATGTATGTGTTGCGGATAAATAACCTATTCATTTAATCTACTTCTACCTTTTGTAATATGTATTCATTGCTTTTACCCAATTCGCTCTATGAGACAGCTTGAAATCTATTCAACAATTACATTATGCTTCAAGTTATTAAAGTGCCGAGAAAATGCTTAATTTTACTTAGGCCAGGGTTAACTTCAGGATGATTTTTATACTAGGGTCAATTATATATTATAATGTGAGGATTTTAACTTTTTCAACTTTAAGACCACCTCCGATACTATCTACGGTAAATATTCAACGGAATGTGCCTTATTTCTCGCGAATGCAACGTGAGCACAAACTTGCAGCCTTCTTCTTCCGTTCCTCTAGACTCATGCCTCCTCATTAGTCTTTTCTTTTCCAGCGACTAAAAATCGCACATTTTGGTTTAATTAATAGCATTAACGAACCATTACGTTTTCATTTTAAATTTTTAAAGAACACCATTAATTCATGTTTGATCGATTTGGTGAAGTTCTTGCACCTTTCATATTTAAAATAATTGAGATTCAAACTTCCTTATTTAGAACAATCGACCCACACCTCGTAAAATAAGAATGTGTTCTGTAATCACGTTTTGTGTAGCGTATTTGTATGAATTTTTTGTCACGTGATTGTCAATTTTTCATGAGCTTTCTTTTTTTACTCAAATACATATGTATCTAAATTATAAGCTAGTTAATAATAGTCTTGGAAAATGGTCCTTGTACGTAGTGATGCCAATGGGGGCTATTCAAGCCATCGGAAACCAATTTTTCCTTCTTCACGTAGCTTTATCGTTCCATTTTCAATTACTCAACTTTGCCGAAAAATCAATGGGAATTAATTAATTTAATTTTGATTAAATAAATTTTAAGTTGTCTTAATTATTGCGCATTGGTAAGCATAAGGTCGGCTTTAATTAAAACTAAGAGTTCAATAGAAATTTTGTTCTGTATTTTGTAGTTAATACGAACTTAAACGAATGAAGCTCGTAGGTTTTAGTTCTGCAAGTAGTTATAATGTAAGGATTTTCAGGTTCTTTTTATTAACTCACACGTCACCGATTTCAGTTTTTGAACGAGTACATAAAAATGCAATATTTTTAATTAGGAATTCCACATTTTCCAATTTTATACTTTGTAGTTGTATCCTGCATAATATAAGCTAAACTGAACCTGTGACTCCATTTGATTAGTTAAGTATCAGATTGGTGAAATTTCACTGAGGAAAATTTAACGTCATTATTGATTATGTATATTATACATTCTACCGTCAGTCAAATTTTAGTTACCTTAATGATAGATGGGCCGTGGAGTTCAACGTAAATTACTGGTTAACACCCGTCGGAAGGCAATGTTGGGAACAAATTATGCTATAAGGTTTTTTTAGTGAATTAGTATTACATTGAGAAGTGAGTTGAGCACCGACATAGTGTTCTCTGATTAGCAATAAGTAAAACGTAAAATTTAATATGCTTCCTGAAACATTGGAATCTTCACTTAATGTGGATTATACAATAACGGATATTGTCAAACGTGTACCTTGTAATTTACATAGCAGCCAACCATGCTTAAGTGTTTATTATTTATCGACTGATGATAAGTAATGACCCTGATCTCCGTTCCAAGTCTTTACCGCGGGAACAATTATATCCCTGGGAAAAGGATGCCCTTGCCTTAGTTTTCACGGCCACGCTTATTAAGTAAGTATTCTATCATGACCGCAAGTCTTACGAGCACAAATAAGTCAAATAGTCACCGCTAAAGGATCTGGGTTATAATTCGCTGGACATCAAGTAATTATTGTTGGAGCCAAGGTAGAGTAGAGTTCATGAATACTTTTTCCGCTTAATTTCATTCATGTCATGTATATTAATTATTCCTCTTTGAAATACATTGCAGTTTTAATTGTATTTCAAAATACATTTAGAGTAAAAATGTTCACTAAATTGATAGTTTAAATGCCAATAGGAATATCATGCTTATAATATGGAAAATGGATGACATCAATTACTTCCAAAGCTTCAGTTTCCTCAGTCCATTACCTGCTTTCAAATTGTTAGAGCATAAGCTTAGTTGGTTTCCCATCGATAGGACTTATAAATCCGTGTTATGAGGAAAACTGGAAGCATTGGAAAAAATTAGGCTTTATGGCCGTACCAAAATATATCAAAAGTTCATGCAATAGGCAGACCTTTGCCCGCTAGGTAATGTCTCTCAGGCGTAACTTTGTGACAATATTTAATTTCAATATCGATTGATTGATTCAGTCAATATGACAGCAAAAGTTAATAAATCAATTTTCAGCCCCTTTTCGTCGGTAGCTTTCCCGTACTGAACCTAAGATTGTCAAGGTCATAAATTCACGCTTTGAATTTATTTAAGCTTCACTGTAGTTTCGCACAATGTGTGTAGCCGATTGAATTTAAGCCTGTTACGGTTTTTGTGGGATATTTGGAAACGCATGCCGGCAACACATCACTCAATAGTGCTTTAGAGTAAATAAGATTATGAATATATCCTTCAATCGAATGACAGGTCTTTCCCTTCAACTATAATGGAATCCATTACTTATCCATGGATGGTAAATGAATGAAAAATATTTTCTTCCTTGTTGAGTTTATCATTGAATTGCAATGAGGAAATAAGTATGAATGCTATTCTACCGGTGAAGGTAGATTTTGGATGGACACAACCTTAATAAATGTTCAACAATACATTTACTAGCCTCCCTCGACAAAAAACACAACCTGAACTCTGGTACTACAGTAAGTCTCCCTTCAATTCCGCATGCTTCTTTCCTCCTTTCTTTCTGTCAAACCTATTCTTTTCTTTTCCCTTCCTCGTTTCCCTAACGTTCTCTCCTCTATCGCAGTCTTGAGTATCCAATTTCCAATCGAAATGCTCTGCATGCATTTTTCCTACCTCCTTGATATTTCTCCCGGCATTCATTTCTCCTCCCTTACCATGCCTAGCACTTTCTCATTTGCTTTCCTTTCTGTCCATTTCTTCATGCCAACATTTCAAAAGTCACTAATCTGCACCTGTCATCTTAATTCAACTAGGCTGTGTTTTCTCACTGAGTAAAATCACGCTCAATATTAAAGTTTTGACGAGCCGTTTCTTGACATCTCCACTCAACGTCCCTATGATCACCCCCTAAGAATTTCCTCCTTGCAAAAGCTTCTTTACCTAACTCAATTCTTCTCCTTACATCCCCGCTATTTTTAACATTTGGTAAATTGTTCCGCTTGCTCTAGTTTATGAACTCCTATTTTAATATTCAAGTTAAATTTAATGAGGAAACGAATGAATAAAGTGAACATATTAATAAAATAAATGAAACCGTGTGTAGGTAGTGCCCCTCAAGTTGGCTAAATGGTCTAGAAAAATATATTTTTTAAACAGGGAAAATCTGGTAATCTAATATAAGAGATTTTCCAAAGAAACTGCGGGAGATGCCGCAACAGTAACTTTTAACGGAGTCATCCGCTAATGTGCATTTCAATGCAACAATTTCAGAGTGTAAAAATCATTCGCCTTGACAGGGATCCCTTGACTATCCCAGTCAAGGCGAATGATTTTTACACTCTGAAATTGTTGCATTGATAAGAGATCTTCATGTTTTATTGAAAATGACTTTCCTAATTTCACAAAAAAATATCTTACGCAATGATAATCATGTTGAATCAAATAATTTAAATTTAATATACCACTAATCAAATATATCGTTGTAATTGTTGCACACCCAAGAAAAAAACTAGATTTTAAAGATAATGTTTTTTAGTTTTCATAAATTGAATTGGATATGAGAGAATATCCTTTTGAACGCCTTTTACCCCTCGTAATGCACAGTTGATCTAGGAATGTGGATGAGTTCCCATATCTCAAAATTGTTTTTGCAGTGAATAACTGATCGTAGCACTTTTCCACTTGATAAAAATATTTATCAAGTGGAAAAGTGCTACGATCAGTCATTCATTATGTTCGACTTCCACCACATCACGCCTGAAGCTACTCAATTTATTGTTTTTGCAGTGTATCGATAGGGTCGGTCAGACATTAGTCGGGATTAAATTCATCTCTTATCATCGCGTTCGAAAAACTCGCTTCATCAACTTACGAAGCCATAAACGAGCAAATTGACATAAAAATATGATAATCTTTGGGGCGTGTCTAATACTCGTTTAGTAAGTAATGCTTCTTAGAAGCTCTCATTGCACTTAATATCTTATATAAAAAGAACTTGTAGCATCGCAAGCTCGCGTGGAGGATAGCAACGGCCGGAAAAAAAGAAGATCAGTAGAGATAGGAATTTTGAGGTACAGTTTAATAATACAAATGAAATTAACAAATGACTGAGCAAACCTTTAAAGAGCGGGTCAGAAAGAGAAACCATTGGAGGCGTTGGAAAGTACCAACACACCCGTAAAGGCGAACGGAAAGAAAGTGAGGCAATCTTCAGACAGTTAACTCATGCAGGTGCGAGGGGAGTGAAAAAAGGTAGAAATATGGTTTGATTACGAATAAGGATATATTGGATAAAAGGTTAAAAAAAATTTCAGTATCCTTGAAAATGAAAGGCGAACTGATTCGAGCTCAGACTAATAGTGTCGTCATTGTAAAAAGGAATTCTGAATGGGAAGTCAAGATAGAAGGGAAGGTGGCACAGAAGCGATTTAGGAGAAGGAAATTAAACCAGAACTTACTTAATTTAAGTATGGGTGACATGTGGGTAAATTGTACACTAACGTTAGTACGTGAAATTGATGGAGAAGGCTGTGAATAAAAGTTTTAGGAAACTATTGTGAAACATTAGTCTAATTATAATTAGGGTTACACACATGAAAACACGTATTAACACAAATTCGTGCAGCTGTAAATAATAAAGGTATATAGATGCAAATCTGCATGGTAAGTATGACAAATACGCCCTACGAAACGCTATAAATAAGTTTGACGAAGAGCATGCATAGTAGGCTGGCGCTTCGCTATGAGTCTATCCTGGAATTGTTGATACCTGTAATGATGGCTCTACAGCGTGTACATTTGAAGAAATAGACTGGGGTAATTCGAGAATTGGAAAACGATTCTGCACGGGAATATTCACGATGCAGGTCGGGATGAAGGCCGAGCTTGGATCGTCATGGGAGTGCATGCAAGAGTACGTGTATGTGCCTCGAGAGAAAGATACGATCGAGGAAAATGGTTCCCGCGGAAGAGGTGGATGTGGGAGGGAGGAGTTTGAATTGGAGCCTGTGAGGAGAGGCGGGGGGTGCGGTGCGGCGACTGGACGTGGCCCGAAGGGTGTCCCAGCCCAGAACCAAATGGTGGTCATGACGTCACCAAGGACGTTCTCTTGACACGGAATAGAATAGCTTCTTTATTAGGAAGGAAAAAAAAGCCCCCGAGCGGGAGATGCCATGCTATTTTTTTTTAACTGTTGGCGTCAGAAATTTTTTTCTCTTTTCAAAACCCGATGGCATGTGTGTTAAATTAAAAGAAACTTCAGCTATCTTTACGCTGGCAATGAATATAACCAAGTGACACGTAATTTTAAAGTACCTAGCGACCGAGGTTTTCAATGCCGTGCATCACAGTCTGAGTCGATGCACTCTAATGGAATAAAATAAACTTTATTGCTCACGGCAGAAAGTCCCGCTGGAGCAATTAGTAAATATAGTTTGAGAGTAGAGATGCAAAAGTAATAACATTCATGAGATAGGTGTGAACAAGTGTCTTGAACCACATAGGAACCTACTGAATTGGAGATAAATCCCTATTGTTTTACATTAATTTGGTAAGATGTGTCTACTTGGTCAAATTTGTAACGTACCAAGGAGTCAAATACGTTATAATAGAATCGCAGGCTTGGACACGGTACCAGAAGCGATTTATGGAAGATAATAGTTGACCGGGTTCTGAATGACCTGGGTTAGTTCTAACCATGATTTTGTTATATGCGCCTCATTGGCTAAGAAAGGGGATAGGCTCCAAATTAGTACTTTCGATGTACACACCTACATATATTATTTTAAAGAAGGGAGGAAGCTAATCACATTTTGTCGGTTATAATGTTAAGTGTGGAAACTTTCAGTGAAAAGAAAAATCGATTATATTCAATAAGTTCTCCGACGTACCCTCAGTCTGATTTCTAGTTGAGTTTCCATAAAACTTGCCCCGCAGTAGCACTCTATTCTCTGCCGATAAAATTGTGAATTTCGGAGCCGTTAAAAGTCAAGACTAAACTCCACCATTGCATCATTGTAAATCAGAGAGCAATAATAGAGATTAGGGAGTGGTGAAATAAGAATGGGTGATCATTTCATGCAACAGCACTTCGCATTCCGTGCTCAGTTCCTATTGTCAGTGCATCCATCTAGCTCCACCTAGAGGCTCAACCGTTTGCGAAGGACGTCAATTTAGATTCTGTTCAGGGCTGCTGATGGATAACTGTGTAAATCAATGGCTGATGTCATCTCATGCGTTCCCGCTTTAGACTTAACTTCGTGTCATAGGCAGGCCAAGCCCTTTTCATATTGCATTACATTTCTCACATGGTAAGTACACAGTGCTGTACCTGCCCCGAAAATGTAGGTGCTTCGACAAAATTTTGTCAAATATCTCACATCTGGGTAACCGTTAGGTAGATCACAATTTATGGCGTCGAAAAATCTCATTGGATAAATAATTAAATATAAACTGTAATTTTTATAACATTTGTTCAAAATACGCCACAATAGCAATGCAAACATTAATGGTATTATCAATTTTTCAAATAAGTAGCGTAGTTTTCTCCCCTGGAAACTGCCTACGCTTGCTCCGCTCTAGTCACGTCATTAATATTTCATGCATTTATACTTAAAGCGCAGTTTATAGTGAGTAAAAGAACAAAGACAAGTATGCTAAAACCAAAAGGACCCCTTTTACATGTTTCGCCTTTCTCGTGTTGGAATAATCCTCATGTTCTGTTGAAACTTCTGTCACGTCTATCAATGGAGTCAATCAGTATTGTTTCCGATTGCATGTTTTCTATTGATGATAGAAAAATATTATTGGCATCACATGCACGTATTCCCTGCTCATAGTGTGTGATTAACTCTACCACTTCATATTCAATGATGCCATACCCTTTAGTGTGATAGTTATCATTTATTTTTTTAAATAATTGTTATCATATCTGCGAAATAACTAATAAATTATAGTCCGAGATCCTCCTTTTTACCTCACTGTACGTATCAAACAATAATAATAGTTATGCTAGAAAATCAGGTACTATCTTTCACTCTAAATCGATCAAAAATTGATTGATCATTTATTTCCTATTTCATAAAATCACATATTCCAGATCTTTAAAGCGCTAATATTTAGGAATTCCACGCAATATGTTGGCTTACATAATGCGTGCAGTGGGGGCACAATTCAAAATAATTTAGACTGAAAGAAAATTCTGGTCGTCGGCGTGCCACTTAGTAATAGCACCGATTCTAGTGTTTACGTCCATTCATCTTAAATCTTTAAGCAACTAGTTTCTGATATTTTAATCAATTTGAAATGCATTGTTTTGCTTTCTGTTGAAGTTTCATGCTTTATGTTTTCAGTAAAGAGCACGTCAGTCTTATAGTAACGAATTACAAAAGTATTGCCTGTTGCCTTTGTCTTAAGTAATGACCGTGTTTTGACTATTTCACGAGTGGTAGGGGTTTTGATCGTAAAACATTAAATGGTCGGTACTGGCAGTAAAATAAATTTCATGCTTCGTGCCTTGGAAGCGTGAATAAATTTTATTTTCTCATACAAAAATTCTCCTTAGTGCATTATAAATAGTTTCACTTTCTTCATGTCTCTAATTATGAAAAATAAGATATTCTCTTCTTTTCAATCCTTCATTTAACTGAAAACTTGGCAATATATTTCGAGTTAAGTCTTTCTATTGAGATCATTCGATGAGGGGAAATTTAGATTATGTTTAGCGTGGGTTTTCCACAGGGTAGCACACTTACAGTCTAGCTCAAATCACGCCTGGATGCCGTGTTTCCCACCATGTATGACCTCGGATCAAGTTCTGCGGTGCGATATGACCTTTTCCGTCAGAGCAACTTCAAGAAAAAAAACTCAATCCGTGTTAAAATTAAAGCCCCCAAACAGCGAGGTACAACAACTTCTTTTGAGTACGTAGGTGTGACCCCTGATTCTCTGCCCATCATGGCAGAAATACGACCCTCTGTAAGCATACGCGTACTTCAAAGTAATCGACGGCTTAATAACTAACATTTTCATTTAGACGTCACATACCGATCCCAACCTCCAAGGCCGTCGTGCACAAAGGAAAAAAAGACGACTTTCGCGCGTGTGGGAGATGCTGATCCCTTGAGGTTAGCGCCTGACCCGAGCTTGGAACGTAATGACGTTCCTCTGAAATTGATTTAATTTTACGAGGGTCCAGTTTCGTTCCTGTCCCGACGCCCTGTCTGTTTCGGGAGGTCTCAGTTGAGCGGTGGAGCATGAGTCCTTGTTTATGGAAGAGGATAAATCAATCACTTTATTTCTGCTCGCTCATCTGCGACCGCGAATGCGCTCGCTCGCTCCCACTATCTCTCTCTCACCCTCTCGCGCTGATGGGATGGATGCGCACGCGAAGTCCTCTCCGTCGGTGACGTCAAGCCAGGCGGCTCCTGCTAATGAAGGACTGTCCTGGCGCCCCGTTCTCGCGGGTCGCGCATCTGATGGAGTTGACCGCGGCTGGGCCGTCATCCGGCGGCGGGATGCGATGAAGGACCTCAATCGGCGTGCAGCGCCGAAGCTCTTTCTTTCCCGCGGAGCTGGGAGCGAACGCGTCCTCGTGACCACGCTCCTTTCCACTTCGGTTCCATCGATAGGACGTTTAAATGTGTTGTTCTCAAAGGCAATAAATGAAACTGTCGTGTACAGGCAGAATTGCCCCAAGGCCAATTGCCCTCCGATGTAAATTATCATTTAAGTATTATGCGTTCCATTCATTTTTCACCAGTAACAATTTGTAGACCCGTCTGCGCACGTAAATCCGATTGGCATAACGTCTTCTGACTTCTTTGGAAGTTTTATCTACTCAATGAAATTAAATCGGATAAGTCGTAACACAACAGAAGCAAAATACCCAAAAATGTTGTAGTATGATATATTAGCTTAAATAGTTGAAATTGACTGAGAACTGTTGTAAAGGTTTTTTGAGCGTATTATTTCAAACATGTCATATTCCATTCTTGAAACAAGATGTTTATATCCGCCAATTCGTTAAAAAATAAGTGGCTGATTTTGCCCCCCCCCAAGCAATTCGCTGTGTTCAGCCGGCCCTGCGCACAGGAATTAAAGCAACCAAGAGACAGATACCTCACACATCGTGGATAGAGCTAAACCAAGAATTGAGACTAATTTGCAGCGATAGGATGAACTTTTCATAATTCTTGGTCAATCACTTTATTTTGGGGTATTTCTTAGAATTCTATATCTGCGAGTTATCATTCGGGTCTTCACTAGTGTGCGTGCCAGAGATGATTATTGTACATTATGCACTATTCAGATTAATTGTGTAAAAAAACACTAACTGATAGAAAACTTATATTCGATGGTATGTGAATATTAATTATACTTAGAAGGTTTAAACTAAGACAATTAAAATAGATTTTATTTGGGTTTCCATAATTTTTAAACTCAAATTAAATGGTTTATTGTAAGTACGTGCCATTATTGCTGGATTTTTATCACTTTCAAATTATCCGCGGTGCAGGAATATTTTTTTTACTAATTGAATATTATCTAGTCATCTTACTTTTCATAGCTGTTGAGTAAGAGAACTAAATAAGTAGAATGAGTGGGTTTTAGCAGAGCTTGTACATTAATGAGTATTAGCAGTACATGAGGGATCACAGTAATCAACCCAAAGTTTGCTCGTAGTGGAGGCTAGAATTTACTACGCATTAAAGATTGCTCTCAGTTAGCAATTAGTCAACTGATAAACACAAATTTGGCATCTAAATGCAACGATAATAATTCAGTGAATTCTAAATACAGAGTAGATGTTTTAATAAGTCACCTTATTTTCAAATTTAAATGAATTTACTCAGTGATATTAGGAACGAATCTAATTTATAACCTTCACAGTAATCAATTACTTGACTTGTTTCTATTTCCAGTGAGTGCAACGTGGCAACAGCCCGGTATATATTTTCCATTTGGCGGAATATCTGCAACAAAATGAACTTAGATCTATTTATTTAGCATAGCTGCTGTTTTATTGCCATTTAATATCAACTTAAAGTCCTTCGCTTCCTTAAGTGACGCTTAAATACAGGGTTCGTCCGGAAAATAAGTGTACTGAGCTCAGGAAAAAAAAATTTTATTACGCTTTTACATAT
Organism: Hetaerina americana; assembly: GCF_022747635.1. NCBI lineage: Eukaryota > Metazoa > Arthropoda > Insecta > Odonata > Calopterygidae > Hetaerina > Hetaerina americana. Next base: position 18,144,222 of record NW_027286069.1, on the reverse strand, counting down.
CTTAAGCTAATATTCCTCAAAATATGACCCTTGTGAGTCGATACACTTGTTCCAGCGGCGTTCCCATTCCTGGAACGCTCCCGCGAAGGCATCATCGGGAATTTCTCGAAGACTCGTCGTCGACCTCTTCTCTGCCCTCCACGAACATCTTGTGCCACCGAAAGATCATGTTTCTGGACATGGCTGACTCCCCGTAAGCCTGGTTAATCATACCGACAGTTTCGGTAGACGATTTTCCAAGCTTTACCGCAAATTTGATGGAATAACGCTGCTCCAAAAACTTCGGCATCGCGTTCCATGACGTGGGTCGAAGCGTGGAGGTTCGCGTTAACAGAGCTCCTCACTACACCACAGCTCAGAGCCGACTGCCTTTTTCAGCGTCGCTTGCCAACATACCCCCCTCCAATCGCAGCCCGTCAGAGCGGTGCTGGGCGCGCCTGGAGCGGCGCGCCCAGCCCAGGAGTCAGTACACTTATTTTCCGGACGAACCCTGTATTTCCCTTTTCATTTTACTCTCACAATTTTTCATTGGATATAATTTATCTCTCTGTGCTTCATTCCCGGATATAATATAAACCCTCTTTCGTTCACCAAGTTAGTGCCAATTTTTTATTGTCACCATACCTACGCAATGTTTCTTTGGCGATAGAATCAGCCCTTGATATGGCAATAAATGCGGGTAAAATGTCTGGCATCAGTTTATTTCCATAAATGAATATTTTACATAAAAATTAAGTGAGCAGTATTCCTTCGGTTTAGGATTGTTTTTTTATGAATCCTAGTGCCACTAACTCTTAAGCCCTCTCTTAAACTCTTAACTAGCGTGACACAAAATATCCATAATCCCCATACTGCACATTCCAATAACCTTTTTTTTAACTCTGAATATTTTCTACCTCCCTTAATTGAATCCAACATGCCTATTATTTTTCTACCCTTACCTCTCTTTCCTTGCATTCTCCCCTCCATAACTGTCTTCAACACCCCACCGCCTTTTCATTATCTCCTCTTGTCCTATTGTTTCAAATTTCTCCCAATAAACTCCTCTCTTCGCCTACCATGCCTTAAATTCGATGTTATGTTTTCTTTCCTTTAATACCCAAATGAAAAGCGATTTTACGGCGAACGCGCCGAATGAATGAAACATGTGGGGCGTTATAAATGCTTGCTCTGAAAATGTGACAATCCAGTATTGATGACGATTTGTAAAGCATGTATCGAGGTAGATAGATTATTTTGTCATGCTAAGTTTTTACGCTTTCAATAAAAATGCAATTATGAACTTATCTACTTACGATGATAATTTACTACAATGTTGATATGAACATGCAACAGAAACGATATGAGCAATGACATGATAAATGTCCGGTACACTTATGTATACGTCTATTATAATTTGATCATAATTATAAACAGTCACTCTTTCTTCCCCAATGCTGCTTTACATCCTTATCTTTACTAGTACCTTTTCGAATTTTCATAAATAATATCCAGTCCTCGGTGTATATCAATGAAATATCAAACAAAAAGAAGCAAGGCTATGCTTTTGAAACATAAGACAGTTGATTGAGGTATCTAGCCGAGTTTTCAGGTCAGTACCCGAGTTTCGTTAACTCTAAAAATAGGAATGATATAAAATGTTGGAATGTTAGTCATTTTTATGTTTTCAAGACATATCGTGCTTTGTTTTTAAAGCGATAACGGTCACATCATTTTACGAAATATCAAAGATTTCATAATCCAAATCCCCAGCTTAGTGTCGTGATAACAACATCTAAGCATGGTTGAATGCCCAAAAGGTCTTATTTTTTCGCCACTTTTCTTTTAATTTTTCTCCGTTAAGTAACTGACTACACTTGTTGAAATGTTGGCACATGTTTGATAAAAGTTGAAAAATAACTGGCCATAAAAGGTTTTAGGTGTTATCGGACGTCTATCTACTGAGGAAAATCTTTAAACCTTTCGGTGTGTGAAATTCACACATCAGCAATTCCTTTTCCTGAGCCGCTTGCATTTTTTCCAGGAAAATCTGGGTTTGGACAATCACACAACTTGGGCGAAACTTATTGTACCTAAAGTCATCGGGACTCAAACCCGGACTTAACGGTCAATACAAAATCTACCTATTCGTGTAGTTACCACGTGTCTTGCGAATATACGTCGAGCAACAAATATTTTGTTCAAGCCCCAGGTTAAAAGCATTGTTGGAAAAACGTTAAAGTTTTTATTTTTTGCCATAAAACCATGCTACATACTTGTAATTGGGGGTGATCTAATCGGATGATGTGTAATTTTTCAACCAAAATAATTTATTTTCTTGCTATGATTTTACATTACCTTGAATGCTACACTTTGAATACAATTATTTTCTCATCTTCGATCTATTTTTACTATATTTTAATATGATAATAGAAAATCTTCGATTCTCTGTTATTGTTCAAGATATCAACTCAATGAACAGTCCTTACCTAACATCGGTTCCCATGTTAGTGAAAAGTTGTTTAGCTCGGTATAAGTCAATAAGTTATTTTCTAACACACTTGATATTTTAATCGTTTCTTTCGGAAAATCATTCCAATTAACGTTAAAGAAGTTGAAACATTTACCAAGTATAAAATTTAGCTCACTTTGCACATGGACGATCATTATGACAATATTTTATTGTTATTAATCTACATTATTACATTTAAACATACATGTTGAAAGAAGCCTTGAATAATTATCTAAATACTTTTATGAGAGTAATTGTAATTGTACTTTGCTCTTGAGGAGAACGTCCATTGTTAATTATCACTTTTCTTACCTTTCAATACACTACGAAGCACATGTTCCACTTGATCCTGTGGTATTCTCTTTTGAATGAGTAACGGATATTAAGCTGTATTAATTTTGTTTTTTTTATCTCTAAAAATGGTCTCGGCCGGCTTAGCTTTCTATTATTATAATCCTGGAGAACTGATTTCTTTTCCATGTTACTTTTAATTCCACGTTTATTTTATGATCGATTTGGACGGTATAGAGAATATAAATTTCATTTCTTTCACTGACAGAGTTTGTAATTACGTGTAATTTCGTAACCACCGGCCACTTTTTGTGACTCAATCCCCTGAAAGAAAACATCGCCCGAATATTTTCTGCTTCGAGGATTCACAAGCTGGCCAAGCTCCACAAAGGTGATGGATGAAGAAATTATTCATTTAATTATCCGCTCTACGGATCGGAGATTATTTTTTGCCCCTTTTTTTAGACTTTTTAATTTTTAGAGGGTAAATATTACGAAAGAATGACCCATCTCATCATCGTAAGTCCCCAGTTCTTGAGTAGTAATTGTAATGGCAGTTATTAAAGGAGGCGACCGACCACAAGGATCATATTAACCATTAGACAAAGTCGAGTGATTTCGTAGAGGTGAGTTTTTTCAAAATGAATGGCATGCGCAGCTATCCTGAATAGGAGTTACATTCCAGAGGAATGTTATCTACAGACGTTGAGATTTAGTGTTCATCCGAATATAATCCTGGCAGCCCTCGCATGAATAAATACGTAACTCGTACTTAAACAAACGCACACTTACATATATTTATGCCAATCTGCATCATGCAGTAATAACTCTTCTCGAAGTAAGCTTGAACTTTTGCTTTTTGCGTGAAAAATGTAGGGATTTTAAAATTTGATTATGTTATAATTGTGTATCGGGCGAGTGAATGACGAATACTTGAATCTGTCAGTGGTGATAGCTGTCTCTCTTATTTTATCCTGGCGATCGAATCCACAAATATGCATAATTTGGTGTCATGATAAAATTCTCTTTAGCTGAAGTGCCCTATGCCTTTCTAAAATTCTAAGTCTTGCCCCCTCTCTTCGTTAATCAAGTGGCTCCCAACCCAATTTCTCCAACGCATCAGTGACGCTCACTCTCTTTTCGTAGATATTTCTCATAAATCTGGTGGATTATCTGTAAACCTTTCCAATCCTTAAATTACATTCTCTCCCGCTATAAATAATCGCCGGTTACTTAAAAAATGGTCTTACCATTGCGAGGTAACAAGTCTCTCTTACCTTTTCATTGCACTTTCCTACAACCCGTCTAATGAAACCCATCTTCTATAAGGCTTGCCCGTATATTTTCCGATGTGTGTACCCCATGAAAGGTTTAATGTCAGTGCAATAACTGAACTAATCTGATAAGCTTTATTCTGTCTCATCTTTTTTAAAATTTAATTCATGTTTTTCTTCTTTTTTCCAAAACACCAGTTCTGCACATTTTTTGGTATTTCATTCTAACCCCATTTCCTTACAGCATGCCGATATCTGATCTAAATCGCAGTACTGTTTCGTGGTAGTCCAAAATCTACCTATTTAGCGTGAGGCTGTAATAATTCCCTCAGTATCACAAGTTAATTCGGGTGTTTTGGGGATCTATAAATATTTTAGTCTTGATTGCTCTCTTCGAACGAAAGGCGCCAAAGGGTTTAACTCCACATCCGACTGACAGTGAACTGAAATATTTTTAAGGGTTTTCCACGAGTTACCCAAAAGGGGATCGGGATACCCCGGATAACTATGCCCCAGTCAGGATTCGAACCCGAGTCTATATGGTGACAGCAAATGAGCAGCAATTGCAAAGCAGCCAGTAAGTAGCCACCGTAGCAAATCGAAATTTCGAGCCGGGATTCCGACGGCGCGCGCGGTTTCTGGGTCGCAGATAGCGTCACGCACGAGCCATTTCGAATCGTCCCTGCGGAAATGTTATCATCGGGTCGACCCAAAAGAGGTAAGAATACGATTTGGATGTCCGTCGGTTAACGAGCGCTGGATGGCCGGTTGAGTGATCACCGGCACTCAACGGGATCAATCCGCCAGCTCGATTCATTCCCCCTCCCCCCTGGAGCGCGAGAGGAGGGATGTGCCCGCCAAGTAACGAGCGGCTGGAAGAGGTCACTATTTCCAGGAACACTCGCATGTTTCAGCCAAACTACCTACCGTGTTACACGGGTCAGCAACTACGCGCACGTGATCGCCACGGGATCGAGGTTTTGCGGTACTCCCAACTCCACGCCGGATAAGCGTGTTCGGCGCCGATGCTTGCTTTAATCGAATGTTTCGTTATCCTCGTTTCAATCGATGGCATGCGTGATTGACATGACATGATCGATTACGTGAACGAATTCAACTATAAGGTAAATACAACTCGCGTGATTTTAACGATGACACGGAAAGAATAGTTCTATCCCCGTATTGCATTGATAGGTGAGACTACGAAGTGAAGTTTAGAAGGAATGACTGCTGAACGGATCGATGCAGTTAATTGTTCCCCCCCCCCTCAAACAATTTGTACCGCAGCGATTGGAAAAATTACGTGCAATAATTAGTCCTACCCGAAAATAAGTTGATGCCAACTCCTGACAACCATCAATTAGCCCAATGACAGTTGGTGTGATACCCTATGCCACAAGCCTTAATGGTGGCATAGAGAGTGAAATGCTGTATGTGGTAATGGTCTCAATGATTTCCGTTATTTTTCTCAAACTCGTGAAATGAAAGATTCATTCCATTTAAGAATTTTACGGAGTGCATTATAAAATCAATGTGATAGGTATGGGATGAGAATCAATGTAAACAAAACATTGGTAATGAGGTTCTCGAGAAAAAGGAAAGCTAAGTAAAAACTTTTAAAATAGGAGTGCAAAACAGTAAAAACTAAAACAATTTACCTGCCTGGATGGTGTTTTGGACCAAATTTTCAAAGTAGTAAGGACATAAGAAGAAGAATTGCGTCACGCAAAGAAGCTTCCTTCAGCAGAAGGGAATGGATGAGAGGGACGTTGAGTGTGGTGGAAAGAAAAAAAATTCAGAACTTGGTATGGAGCGTAGTGTAGTGAGGCGCGGCCACATGGTTGATAAAGCAAGAGGATAGGTGCAGATTGGTTACTTTTAGAAAAATGGGTGTGGAGAAGGATGGAAAAGGAGAAATGGACAGAAGGAAAAACAAATGAGGAAGTGTTAGGCATGGAGGAAAAGAGGGGATTTTTGGGAGAAATCTAAAGGAGGCAGGAAAGAGGGATTCGGACCATTTTAACTGTGGGTGGAATGTTGAAAACTATGATTGCGGGGATAACGCTAGACATGTGAGGAAGAGAAATTGTAGAAGGGTTTATTGTAATGTGGGGTCAGGTTGTCACTTGGGTAGGGCGAGGAAATGTAGGGGTGTCACGTCTGTGTATATCCAAAACATACCTCATCGGTAAACTACGAAAAGTCTTGTGGTTACGATTAATTGATGGATGTAATGACACAGTGGTTTCCATGTAACTAAAAATTCCATTCCGTTAATTTTTAGCGAATCGATGGTTTTATCGTGCGAGGCCAAATATCGATATTCCCGCGATGAATGTAGTCCTGATAAATATATACCTATGCTACACAAGGGGGAAAAACCTCAAATACTTCATTATTTCATGAAAAGGAACATTCTGAATAAATTATATGATATTAGAAAATATATCTGGGTAGTAAATCTATTACAACACTTGACCTATCGCACGTATTGCGAGTGATTTAGATTTTTGTTCGCTTCACTTATCACAGAAGTGGTTTTGGCACTTGACATGCTTCTTCGAGAAACGACCGTCTCCAGGAAATGAGACCGATTCGATCCTCGGGCAAAGGGGCGTCACGGTGTGGTTGCCTCAACCCCGCCACTCTTTTAATTGGGGCCAAAATATTACCTGTAATTTGCATTCCATTTAGGAAGCCATGTAATTTAAGGAATTTGGATGTGATAACGGTTGTTTTGTACTCATTTCCTGAATACCTACTATACTTGCGGAAAGTACGACTGAATTATGGAGAAATAGATCGATTTGCTCGCCTCATTTAATTTTGCGAACACATTTGATAAGTTTTAGATGTTTAATGTGTCGGGAATACATTTATGAATAAAAGACTAAATAAAGTGTGAATGTCTGGACGGAGAAGACTCGGTACACGCCATTTATTATGACTCTGGGATTAATAGGACCTAATCAAACAAATTTCCTATGGATTTTTGCCTAAACCATTATTAATTACACACACACACACACACACACACACATATATATATATATATATATATATATATATATATATATACTATATGTAAACACAGATGTAGATTTTTAGAATATAGAGACACAAAGAAAGGACACTCACAATTTGTTATTTGACGTTTCGACAGCTCGGCTGTCGTCTTCAGTGGTTCTGAAGACGGAAGCCGAGCTGTCGAAACATCAAATAACAAATTGTGAGTGTCCTTTCTTTGTGTCTCTATATTCTAAAAATCTACATCTGTGTTTTTATATATTTGTGCGTCGCCGAAGAGCGTTCCATTTCGAAGATATATATATATATATATATATATATATATATATATATATATATATATATATATATATATATATATATATATATATATACATACATACATACATACATACATACATTCACACACACGAGTACGACATACATAATTTTACTCAGAGGAGGTTTGGGTATTAACGCTGAGATAATTGATTTTTTATAAAACATTCAAATTTGACCGTTCGTAACTTTTCCGTGTGATTGGTTTCACCCGGGATCGTGTCTGGCGAATGAATTAATTTCCAGCTATCAGACTTGAAGGTAAACTGAAAAAAATTCGCGGTGTAGGATGAAAAAAGGAAAGTTAACCATGCTGTGATTTACGGATGACACAACTGTAATTGCCAAGTTGAAATAAGATCATGAAAAGATACTGAAATACATGGAGACGAAAACAAAATAAAAGAACGTCGAAATAAGCAAGAATAAATTCATGCTCTTGGTATACCTTTGAAATGAAATATTTTATCTCCAAATAAGACTAGATAAAGGGACCCTAGGATTAAGGGAAATATTCTCCTGTTTTGGCATTCAAATTACAAGCGATGGAAAGAGTTAAAGGGATGCAGAAAGTAGATTAGAAATTACTAGGAATGGCTTTCAATCATTAAATGTCAATACTAACGGTTTAAAATAAAATATCAATGCTAATGGTACTAATTTAAATATGACATGCATTTAGTTAAAACTGAAACTCGTGCATACAGGTTCTGTCCTCAAAAGTAAGTAAAACGATTTTTCCTAGCCAAGCGAACGAATGGAGTCGGACAAAATGTGGCGGGAAAAATGGAGAGATGTCTTGGGAAAGCAACACGACCCACGTCAGTTGTGTGCGTGTCGTTACAATCTGCAGATCGCTGCTAGACTATACCCCTGTTCGAGGGTCGCGTTACAAATTCCGATATTGGAAACTTTGCTTAGGGTGGAAGAACTACTCAAGGATTCCACCATTGCCCAAAATATCTCAGACGAATTGGTCGCCCTCATCAAAATGACAGTTAACCAGAATTATTTTAGTTTCAACCACACCCTTTACAGCCAAACGGATGGGTTAGCTATGGGTTCCCCACTGTCCCCCTTCCTAGCCGAAGTCTTCCTCAATTCTGTAGAAGAACATCTTTTTAATGCTGACAATCAGCATAACAAAAACGTGGGCTATTGGTTTCGTTACGTGGACGATATACTATGCCTATGGACCGGAACCAACCGACAGTTAGACTCCTTCCTTAATTTCCTAAACACTCTTCATCGGAATATCTCCTTCTCCATGGAAAAAGACGTCAACGGCACCATCAACTTCCTCGACTTGACAATCACAATTAGGGATAATAGACACGAATTTGCAATTTATAGGAAACCCACATATACAGACCATATAATTTCTAATGATTCCGCACACCACTTTTCTCACAAACACGCAGCCCTCCACTCCATGATCCACCGCCTCCTACACATCCCCCTTTCCCCCAAAAACTTCAAAATTGAACTCGTGAATATCACTAATATAGCTACCAACAATGGTTTCAACCCCAAACTAGTTGACACATTACTACGGAAAAAACAAAAAGCAATGGCCATAAAAAGCATTTTCGTATCTCAGCCCGCAGTATCTAAAGATTTTAAGTGGTGCTCGATCCCGTTTCTGGGAGATCTTTCATATAGGATTTCCAACTGCCTACCCACCTCACTCAAAGCAGCCTTCTACCCACCCATAACCCTCTCCAAACTTCTAGCCAATGGAAAAGACACCCAGGATAGCCTTCTCAAATCAGGCATTTATAAACTGAAATGCGAGGATTGCAACAGCGTTTATGTCGGTCAGACCGGCAGGAATATCAAGTTACGAGTCAAGGAACACGCTAGGTGTCACAAAAATCAGAATAACAACTCTCTCTTCGCCAAGCATTTACTAGAATTCAACCACAGCAGTGACTTTGTCCCAGAGATATTGCACACACTCCCAAAAGGATTAAAAATGGACGCTCTCGAGCAATTAGAGATTAGAAGGCACTTGGTGAACCCCAACACGACACTTTGTAATGAGCAATTATTCCCATACCCCTCCCCACTCCTCTCCGAGAAATTAGCCTGGAAATGGTCAAAACAATCCATCAACGCACCTGCGAGCCCCCACCCCCCTCCAATCCTTCCAACCCTCCCCGCCCCCACTCTGTCCTGAGGGTATATATGCTTGCTCTGTCTGTTTTGCAAATTTGTACCTGATGATGCCGCAAGTCGGTGAAACGCGTCGTGCCGTATAATAAAATCTGTGGAAAAGTACGAGTCTTTCTTTCTATTTCAATAATGGATAAAGTCAACGTATTAGTATTGAGATACTGGACGAATATAGTTACAGTTATACAGTGTATACTTTTATATAGACTGCAGGTACAAAAAAGTAAAGTTTGCATGCGATTGAAAAATTGTTCAACGGAGTAGCAACGGTGGTAAGACAGACACAGCGAATGACTTCCTTGTTAATTAAATGAGAAGAAAAGTCTTTGAAAAGGATGTTTCAAATAGGAGATGAATTATTCTTATATTTCTACTTGAGGTCACATGATTATGGCTTTCTAAAAGAAACTTGGAGTATTTCTGAAACTCCGCAAGAAGTCTTGGGATGTCTCTTTAAGTTCCGTCTGACAATTACAGGAGTATCTTGTAGAAAGTAGGAAGTGCCTTGAAATTGATGAGGATGGAGAGAGGAAAAAGAGTAGGCGTACCAGATAAATCTATGGAGTCTTAATTGCATCTGATGATTATGATGATGTATACGAGGCATTTACTGCGCCATCGAAAAGAGATGTATGTATCCGTCTGATCATAAATTAGCATGCAATGTTCTCCGCAACGGAGACGAAGACATATAGTATTCCAATAAAATATCGAGGTGACTGAATTTAATGGTTGTTTTGCAAACTCAGATCACAGAAGTCATCAAAATTAGTTGAGTGGTGGGCTTTGTCTTAAAATTCACATTTGATGAGTGATTTGATGGAAAAGCGTAAACTAAATTTAAATTTTTCAGGCTTAATACATGTTTACTAAACAAAGTTACTGTAGGTTGATGACAGAGCTCCCTCTCGGAAACTTATTCTAATTGCTTCGAGGAAAATCTACAGTCATGGATGAAACCTGGTATTATCTCGCTTGAAATCCGCAAACTCACATTATTTAATGACTTTCGTGACTGATTCATAAAATCATTTAGTACCTGTAGTATATTCAACACGTCCATAGGACCTCTTTTTGAAAAAAATAGGTATTCAGTTAAACCCATCGACCTCATGGGGTGTGGACAATGCATTGCTTTCAGGAATAAATATTTGACTATCGACCCTACCCTTTATAAATATATATATATATATATATATATATATATATATATATATATATATATATATATATATATATATATATAAGTCGGGAAAGATAATAGTTGAAACAGGAAATATCCAGGAGAAATGGAAGGAATATATATAAGAACTGTGTGGTAAAGAACTTTAGCCAAAAAGGTTAGACATGGAAAAGGAACATGACATAGAGGAAGATTACTTTGATCCTGGCATACTCGACGATGAGATAGGAAGGGAATTAGGGGAGATGAAATGAAATAAAACATTCCTGCGGGTCTACCAAAGGTTTAGGCAAATGTAGTAGGAAGAGACTATATGGACTGATTCGTAGCATATATGAGAAAGGAATCTGGCCGAAAGACTAGCGTAGCGTCCTCATTTCATGGTCCTCTATAGTTTCGGGAACAAGAAAAAGTCACTGGGGGCCCGATCTGGGAAATACAGTGGCTGCAGCATCATTAGTGGGTTGTTTTTGGCCAAAAATTTGCGCGCAAGTAGCGATGTGTAGGCAGGGGTGTTGTCATGGTACAAAAGCCAATTTTTGTTCATCCACAAATCCGGGCGTTTGTGGCGGATTGCTTCGCGCATATTGCGCATAGCTTGCAGGTAATATTCCTTATTTACCGTTCTACCCTATGGCAAGAACTCATGATTCACCATGCCCCTGCAATTGAGAAACCTGTAAGCAAAACTCTCACATTCGACCGAACTTGGTGCGCTTTTTTCGGTCATTGCTCGTGCTGCAGCTTCCACTGGTATGATTGACCTTTAGTTTCCACGTCATAACCATAAACCTATGTTTTTTCGCCAGTTTTTACCCTCTGCAGCAAATTTGGGTCGTCGCGGACAGAGTCATTAGCAATGCTTTCATAGCGTTGCTGTTTTTGGTCGAAATTCAGCAATTTTCGAATTTCGCGGCGACACTTGCCATGCACAAATCATTGGTAAAAACCAAATGGCACGAGCCAATCGGTATGTTTAGGTCCTCATCAACTTCTCTGACGGTGATTCGACGGTTGGCCAATACTATTTTCTTCACTTCATCAATGTTTTCGTCTGTTGTTGACGTGCCCGGGCGTCCGGCTCGCTCTTCGTCCTTCACATCTTCCCGGCCCTCTAAGAACATTTTGTACCACCGAAAAACGTTGCTTCGGTTCAAGATAGACTCTTTATATGCCACAGTTAGCATTCGGAATGCGTCCGCGCATTTAATTTCGTTTTTCACACAAAATTTGATTCAGATTTTTCGATCCATTTTTCGGAACAGACAAAAATCGAATACAAGCCTAAACAAGTCCAAGCCAAACAGCTGTCAAAAATTAACTGAACATTCAAAATGGTCGAACTTTTCGGCATTTGTGAGAGACGTAAGTTCCAACATAACACCACAAAAAAATCGAAAATCAAATTTATGTAGCCCGCGGAAATTCTAAATTCGCGATACTTTTTGAACAGAACTCGTATATCATTATGCACCGGTAAATTACTTCATTATAATATATATATATATATATATATATATATATATATATATATATGTCATATATATATGAGTCATTACTTCTATATCTTCAGAGGAAGACGGATTGTTTCCGTCGAAATATCAAGAAATAACGTATGAGTGTTCTTCTTTTTTTGTGTTTCTATATTGTGTGTTACTGTGTATTGTACTATATATATATATATATATATATATATATATATATATATATATATATATATATATATATATATATATATATATATATATTGTGTCACATGGACACAACTAGCAAATTAATATTTTGTGACTCCTAAGAAAAAACAATCCAGCAACCTCCTACTACTACTGATCATGCCCATGAATAGAAAACGAGTCCTTTGGTTTTTTGCCTTACCCAATGGTTTATGTCTGTAATGAAAAGATGATGACGCATCATCTACGGCTTTCGGCTTAGCTCAAATGGAGCTTTTTATTGTTATCTGTTTCATATAAACAGAATTGAATCAATATACGTATTGGTGAATCGATTGAAAGGACATCTTATGGTTTTATATTCTATAGATCAGCTATAGAAGTTTTCTTAAAAAATAAATATTGGTCCTCGTCCATGCAGTATCTTTATTTCAGGTTGCACGCTATTCCCATTTTGCCCAGATTTTTTTGCCGGTCAATTCACTGTCTCACCTATCCTCTAAGGATCAAAAGGTATCCGAGTTCATGTTCCTCCTAAAATAACCGCGTTGTCATAAATATCTGCATTGCAATACACGTGTCCGTTAAAAGTTACTGTCGCGGCATCTTCCGCAGTTTCTTGGAGTTAGTCATAAATCGCCGTAGAACAATGTGTATGCTTAAGAAAGAGTGCCTAAATAAACAGTATAAATAAACACAAAGAAATATTTTCTTATGGTTGCCGTCACCTCTGCACCTGTTTTTTAATGAAAATGGTCGATTCAATGGCATTATCCAAGATTTCACAGGTTCGATAGATGCCACAAGAGTGTTTTCAATTAGCTATTTTATAATTATTTTCAAATTATTACTTCAATTGTATTATTTTTACTATAAAATCTATTGAATGCGCATTTCCCTTCTAAATATATCATATTTATTGCATACTCATTCCTTTAAAAAGTTCATAGATATATCATGCATAATTAATCTACATAAACACGAAATCCCGTTGGCTACGGCAAGAATGTGCGGTGGAAGGTGTTAGAACATGAGCCTTTAATGTTTAAATATTCATTGTTACAAATATATAAATATGTTTCACCTAGAAACATCTAAAAGCAAATGAGTTAATTTTGCTACCATTACTTCCCTCAACACCTGTGCCGTGAGTCGTCACGCCAATGAAAGGAAAAATAATCATACCTGATGCCATAGATAACCAAATATTACTGACATTACATAATGATTATTAGCCATGTATTCGTAAAATTTATGATAAATATGGAATTCTTGTCTTCCAAAAGTGAACACCTCATAAGTTTGATAAAAAAATAAAATTGACATTTAACATGGTCCACACTATGTGTACGGGTACATCAAGGTATTTATGGTCGCAATGTTACACAAACTCCAAATTAATTTTCTGTTTGTAGTACGATTATAAACCGATTTAATTTAAATTTCATCACTCAGTCTTGATGTATCCAATGTAGGCACGCGTAAACACGAATCTCTTTTGATGTATCTCGCAGCTAAAATAAGTCAAACTCTTCAAGGGTGCCGATGTTACTTATGAATACGTGGCTGTGGTGTTGAGCATCACATGGTACAGACGTGAACTTCGTATGGGTGAAGCAAGAAAGAGATCAAAAGTCAGTTGCCTTCAGAATCGCTATTATTGGGTTAGGAGGGGATGTATCCGTGTCACACAATGGCGAGAATTTAACCCTCGACCTTGCATGAATGGGAGGATCTGCCTTAATGTCCTAACGAGATATGATTGACTTCATTAATGGGATGGGAAAGAAAGATGATAGAGATCTCATGTCTGCTCCACATCAAGCTTAATGTGTTTTGGAAATGTCTGTAAAATCCAATTTTTTAAACAAGTTTCAAGAGGATTTGGTCCGTTATAAAGATAATAATCGCGTTGCGATGGCAAAATAAAAAGTTATTAAACTAATTTTTTTTATATATTTGTATTTAAAATGCATTTTTGGTTTATCGTCATTTGCATTTACTTGTAATATATCAGAATAAAAAATGGTTGCCATGCATTTCGCAAAAATTGCTCCTCACGAGAACATTTAGCATTGAAAAACTTTTGCCAAAACAAAATTTCACTTTGTGCAGGTGAAATTAGGTGCTTTCCGACCAGAATTATTTTATTGCTTATGATGATACACTTTATTTCGGTGTAAAATTTTATTTACTTTCGAGCAATTGAGACCGATGAATTTGCAAAACTGAAATTTTCCAGATAGAAAAGGGTCCCGTTGACGAACGAAGTTGCAAGGTTTTTGTTTGGAAATTTAATTTCTTGATGATTATATCCTGTTTTCACAAGATGGTGGTCATTGTAAATAACGCTATTATCGTACTGTGGCTGTTTGGATTTTGGAAATACACAGAATATTCAATCTGTCCGTTTCTCACCTTTCTATTTCTCATGGATTTTCGTAACTTTCGCGTTCCATTCATTAAATATAGTTCATTTAGATGGTGATTCGATATTATCATAATTGTTCATGTCCAGTAGCTCTTTCAAAAAACAAATATCTTTCGATAAAATGTGAAGATTAGGTAGGCCTTCTCCTTCCCACGAACGAGTATTTGACCCAACTACGTAGCTATGGAGTTAGTCAATAGTCGACAAGTACAGGACCGAGATTGGTAACGTAAAAGAGTTTCTGACTGAGTCCCGAAGGATATACTATATTTCAAGAAAATATGTCTGTTCTAAATATTTTGTTCCGTTTAAAGCTTTAGCATATAAATATGTAATCTAAAGCCGAAGAGCTACGCTCATGTTTATAGATTAACGACATATTTAGATTTAATTTAGAATTAGATTAATATTTCTTGCTGGTGTAAAGAATCTTGTTCTTAAATGAAACTCAAGAAGTGCAGAATCAGAAACTTTTGAATTATAATGAAAGGTGCACGCGAAGTAAATGTAAGTTATTGAATCAAATAACTGGGAGCACGCGCTTAAGAGTGATTATTAATTCCAACCTTTCGTAGGGAATACACAGAAGAATATGTAGGGTTTGTCTCTAGCAAACAGCTAAATAAGACGGGTTACAGGAAAAATATCCTGGCAATATAGCTGAAAATTACTATTCCGTATTGAATGACACTGTTTCAGGCGTAACATGGTGGAAATCCATCATGATTAAAGAAGACACATTACTTTTCTACGTAGACTTTTTTTTAATTACCGCCTAGGTTTCGTTACAGCGTAGCATCTTCAGGTGCTGTACCGAAACGTCGCGCTGATACGAAACCTAGGTCGTAATAAAAAATTCTATCTGGAATAGCGAAGTGTCTTCTTTTATTTTTCATCATATTCCGTATTGGTTTGGCAATATTCAAAAGTAGTCTTCAGCAAGTATTTGGGAGCCATCGGAGGCTTTAGGAATTATGTGAAGTTCAAATATTTTTTAAAACAGTGTAACGTGAAGAAATTGGGTTTTACTGCTTCATTGGAAAATATTGATTAAAAACCCTCTCATCGCGATTAGAGTACCTGTAATAAACATTCAAGAACGGTTCAGCTGTACCCCTGGCATCGAGCTAATTGTTGCTAGAGTATGTGGCCTCACGAATTCGGTTTAATTTCCACATTGGGTTGTGTGTAGCGATGATGAGCTAGCTGTGTAAAACTAATGAGCGTGTCAAGATCATCATTGGATCTAAGTTAGGAATCACTGGCGAAGCGAAATTTAAATTACAGATCAAATCTTTTGCGTTAATTTGAGGCATTCTCTCTGATGCTGCAAATGCACCATTAGTCCCATCGTCCTACAGCAGGAGTGTTCTTAAAAATAAGATAAGAGAGATCAAGTGTAGAGTTATATCTAACCCTTATTTTGTTGCTCTTGTTAGGTACGTTCCAGCAGGTCGTCTCGTATGCGCATTGAAGTATTTTACGCTTAGATGACGTAGTCAACGTAGCTTTAATGAATATTAACTCCATTATTTGAAATATTTTACATATTAATTGATAACTGTTAAATGATATAATATTAAATTTGAATCTGCATATCTGGTGTGAATACACTAGCTACCACGTACCCTAGCGGTGGCTTGCAGGGTACCGTGTAGCTTTAGATGAATTTGAACTTTGGATTTAGTGTAGAGTAGATATTTGGAATGAAACAAGAGAAAGAGACGCGAGTGAAGGTAGATTTACATGCGCTCTCTTGTCTCGAACAGTTTGCGATCATAAAGAGAAGGTTTTGCACCCAACAAATCTTATAGCTATTGCTGTCACCTGCTACTCCTTTGACTAAGTCTATTATTTACAATTGAGTTCTGAAAGAATCAAAGGCTTTTCTAATAACCCCGGCCTCACACCCACGTGTCGACTTGGAGGACGTGACATAGAGGTAGACGTAAATCACGATGTCTCCGAGTCCAACTCAGGAGTGATAGAGCCAATGCCCTCACATTAGGCAAGCTCCTACCCTTTGGGGCTGTGTTTTCTTCGACTTAAACATAATTTCACAATGCCCATAATCTCCATGTCATTTGAGCAGGTATTTTGCTAGATGAATCGT
The DNA here is from genome assembly GCF_022747635.1 of Hetaerina americana. Taxonomy (NCBI): domain Eukaryota; kingdom Metazoa; phylum Arthropoda; class Insecta; order Odonata; family Calopterygidae; genus Hetaerina; species Hetaerina americana. The sequence goes on along the minus strand of NW_027286069.1, from coordinate 18,127,246 downwards.
GAAGCAATAGATTTAGTAGTAGCCGCAATGTGATTGTTTCCTCCTAAGCGCTGGATTCTTGATTTCCTCGTACAACGTGGTACATGTATCTGAATAAAAGTACGTGTGCTATGGCCGGGGTCAGTCTAACTATTAGATTTCCACCTCTCTCTTGGTGATGGCTCATTTTGGAGTTATCCTTAACGTCTTTTCAGAATTTGTCTTCTAAAGACATTCCGTTCTCTTTTTCGGTTGCAATACTCGCGTCATTGCAGTGAAGAGTTCCCGACACTGGTTTTGCAGGTAGTATTGGATTGCCCCAGTAGGTGGCTCCTGCGCTTTAGGCATGCTGCGGTCTTGGCGATGCGGGCTTGTATGCATGTGGAGTTCTTATGAAGAGTAGGGAGTTATTTGGAAGAGAATCAAATGAGAAGCAATTGCATGAAGAAAAACTGATTTCGTTTATTTTCAATATTGGTAATTTCTCAAGAAATCATTGAAGTGATTCACCCTGTCAAAATATGCGGCACAACTTCAGTTTTAGCCAAAATTTAATCAGATAGTTAACATTTCGTCTTAAATTAATTATTTTTGAGTCTAAAGTAAAATTATAAGGAATTCATTTTTTATAAAAGGGTCGAGGCAAAGGAACGTTTCTCATAAAAGAAATAGGTTCTGTGACTCTACGATCTCCATCAGTGTCCAACGTTAGCAGTAATCAACCCGAAGATCGATTTGGTAGGTGATGGTAGAGTTCACCCAGTACTAAGCCCGACAGCGTGTGTATTTACTTTTTAAAAGTATATATAAACTTTTGAAAAAGTAATTACATGTATGAATAACTTCCTTCTTTCAATTAAATTTGCATAGGAAGTTCTGTTGCTGCACCCTGTGTATTATCAATCTAATACAATGTACAATCCATAGTTACTGAAGTATATAACTTTGACTTTGATCGCATAAACTTTACGAAAAAGCATCGATTTTTGCGAGGTTATGTGAAGGTCATGGAATATTTCATTGAAACTATGGGATCCAAGAATGAAAATATCTAGATAAAATGAAAGTAATATTCTATGCCTCTGAACAGTTGCAAAATTGATAAAATTTTAGGTGATATCTTCTTAGGACGTCTTAAAACCTTAAATATCGAATTTGTCCCGATAAACCAGTTCGTGGCATTAAATATTTAGAAAAGAAAAGCCCTCTCTATACGATTATTTGACAATTATTACTTTGCTTTTGACTCTTGTGGAAACCTAGACAAAACCCAGTAAATCCGCCGCAAGGCTATGAGGTGGGTGGTGTAATGGCACCAGCCATGTATACACAATTTGTATTCCATACATGCATGTGAATAATGCTCATGAACAAAATTACTCGCGCTTAGGTGTATATACACGTACTTGTACAATATGCAAATAATTTGTTTTTTTACTTAGTACTGATAGCATAGGGAGTCCACAGATGTCACCAAGAGTCATTGAACGTGAGTCATCACGTAATTGAGTAGCTGCGTACACGGTTACATGCTTCAATTCACTTATTTCTGTCTTTAAAAATAGTGTTTTTCATGTAGGTAAACATCATGCCCTACGAGCCACCAGAGTGGTATGTGGCAGTGCGTACATCTGAGCCAAGCCTTCACAGTACGCGGAGAGTTAAAGTTACGTGCCGTGCTTAAAATACCGGTAGTAGGAGAAATTTATATGTCATCAAGCAATGAAAAATAACTTGTAAAAGTCATGAAGAGGGCATTGTCTTCAGTATTGATGTTGCAATGCAAAAACTAAAATCTTGCCTTCTCAATAACAATATCTCTAGGATATTTGAATTAAGCAGGAATAAAACTAAGATCAATTAAGTAAGGGAGGAAACAAAAAGTTAAAAATACCTACACCTTCGAAAATAAGTAATTCCTGGTAATATAGATACTTTTCGTAGCTAAAAAAGAAATTCATTATGTCCATACTATATAATGATGCCAACTATTCCCTATTTGATGAGAATCGCAGTTACTTCTTTCTCGCAGTATTCTCGGGAAAAATCTTTAAATTATTCGATTTTGCAATCTATTTCTCTGATTCAATGTATTGCGAGTCTCCAAGAGCTGGGTTGAAATGGGTACTCTTTAGTCTACGCTTGGTGTTATTGACAAGAGGGGAAAAGCCTGGAACTAAGTCATGCGATGATGAGTTCCATGCGATGATCGCCATAGGTAGAGAACTACTTACAAGAAAACCGATGCCTGATCGAAATTGTGTCCTGAAATGTGCGGGGTGTAAAACAGAGAAGACATTTTAGGAAAAAGGCATTTGGAAAAATGAACAGGAACGGCAAGAAAGGAGTATCAGTGGACCGTAGAGAAATTTATGAGCGAGGATAGGGAGCTGGGTACTGTACAGGAAAAATGGGAACATAATCCATCAAAAAAGGAATATCGAAAGCCGCAAACAAATCTATGATATCTGTAAATAAGAAAAGGACAAAGAATAAAGAGGTGATTAGAAAGACAGACGAGAAAAAAAATTGATAGAATTCAAATCCATAGCTAGTCGTAAGTAAGTATAGAGATTTGAATAATAAATTGAGGCGGGTAACAAAAATTGAGCTAAAGAAGCGTGATGAACGACGCAGTGTGAATATATCGAAAGTTTACAGAGGGAGGGCTAGACAGTTGCACTATACAGGAAGGTTAAAACACCGTCAGGAAATAGAAGGGAAAATCTGTTGTAATAATCATAAATAAGTTAGAAAAAGCATTAGTTGAAACAGAAGATTCAAGAGAGATGGGAGAAATATATAGAAACTGTATGGTAAAGATCAGGCCAGCAAGATTAGGAATAGAAATATAATTTGACGTGGACGAGGTGGCTTAGGTCAGCTCTCACTCGATTGCGAGATGGGAAGAGCAGTAAGGGAATTGAATTCAAATGAGGCCGAGGGGGTAGACAATATTTCCACAGAACTGCTGATGATTTAGGAAAAGTTGAAAGGGAGAGTTTTTATGGACTAATTCGTAGCATTAATGAGAGAGAAATTTGGCCGGAAGACTCCGTCAGATCAGTGTTAGTTACTATTCCAAATAAGGAAAAGGCAGCAATATGTTAGACTACATGACAATAAGTTTGATTTTAAACGCAGCTAATGCTGTTCTCAGTATCATCAGCAATAGGATAGAGAACAGGGCAAATGGTTACTTAGAGGAAGATCAGTTTGGGCTCAGGAAGGGGAGATTCACGCGTGATTTCATAGCAGTAATGGGGTAACTAATAGAGAGGAATATAGAATACAATCAGGATATGTCTGCTTCGTAGATTTCGAAATGGCGTTTGATAGAGTGAATTGGGCGGACTTAATGAATGTAATGCGGAAAATCGGACAAGATTGGAGGGATAGGAGATGTATTCGCAACCTGTACATGTCTCAGACAGCTCAGATGGTGGATGGAGAGTCCGGATGGGCAGTGTTTATAAGAGGAGTAAGACAGGGGTGTCCATTATCCCCTTGGCTGTTCAACGTACGTGTGGAGGAAATGGTTAAAGAGACATGGGATGGACTGGAGATAAGAATAAAATTCCGCGGGAAATTCATAAAATCAGTAGGGTTTCGCTGATGACAAAGCATTAGTTTATCAGTCAGCCAAGGGATTGTAAACTCTGCTGAGTTCTTTGGAAAGTTAGTGCGATAGATATGGGATGAGGATAAATGTAAATAAAACAAACTATACGGTTTTCGATAAAGAGAAAGGCTAAGCTAAACATTAAAATGGGATGGAAAAAATAGATCAGGTGAAACAATTTACGTATCTCGGCAGTGTTTTGGACCAAAAGGATGTTCACAAAAGGCTCTTAAAAACTTTGATATGGAGAGTAGTTTTGTACGGCGCGGAAAAATGGCCATTGACGCAGGATAATAGACGTAGAGTGGAGGCTTTTAAAATGGAGGTGTGAAGAAGGGTGGAAAAGGTCAAGTGGACGGAAAGGAAAACAAACGAGGAAGTGCTAGGTTTGGTGGAGGAGGAGAGGGTATTGTGGAGAGTAATCCAAAGGAGGCGGGAAAAATGGCTACCGGGAATTTTCATTTTCATTGGATGTTGAAGACTGTGATAGAGAGTAGAATGTTGGGCTATCGAGGAATGGACAGGAATAGGATAGGGATATTTGACGGAATAAAGGGAGGAAGGAAGTATACGAAATTGAAGAGGGGCTTATTGTAGTGTTGGATTTTGGGTTGTGTATTGTTAAGTGAGGCAAGGTAATTTCGTATCTTGGTACCATGTGTCCATGCAAAACCTACCTTAACCGGTAGATATCGATAGAAATAATAAATGTAAGTGCAAAAAGAGATCAAGGACTACCACTTATCGTCCTTACAGGTTGAATATTGCACATAATCAAAATTGCCCAGAAATACTCGTAACGTTATCGTAATTATTAGCCTGGGTTATGTTTCAGATGATTCGTTTGTAGTTCATTACTCTAATCTCTCCTATGAGCTCCAACCTACACTTCATTGTTGACCTCTGAAGGTCCCCCTTTGTGGTTCCTTCAATTAGGTTTTCAGAAAATTATCTTGTGGTGTGTTATTTCCATTTTGTTTCCCTCTACTTCCCGTAAAGTTTGTGAAAGAACTCTATTTTGATTCAGTGTTAGTAGTAGAACTTCATTTATTTCTCTCCCATTTCCATGTTATTTTCATAATATTCCTCAGTACCATATTGCCATTTTAAAATAATTTTTAGCTGTTTAGTTTCTAAAAATGTTATAAACCGGTAAAAAATAGACTATATATACATACGAGTACGTCTTCATTCGGGGATCGAGATGGTGCGGGGGCTAGCGTACTGGCTTCCTACCCAGAGGGCCCGGGTTCAAATCCCGGCGGTGTTGAATATTTTTCAGAGGTATCTCGATCCCTACTTGAGGTGCTTTGTGGAGGGCACTTTGAGTGAGTACGCCGTCCGTCGGATGGGACGTTAAGCTGCGGACCCCTTGGCGCCTTTCGTAAAGAGTAGGCTAATGCCGACGCCGGGTTTCTCTCCACTCTTCATCCTTTCCTATCCATCCCCTATGGCGCAAATGACCTTAGCTGTCGGTCGCCTCCCCTCAAAACTACTACTACTACGTCTTCATTCTACAAACCACCGCTAGGGTACAAGGCATGGCTTCATTCAAAACTAGGCATTTAACATGAAACATTAAGTTTTTCTTAATTATTAGTTGCAGTGAATATGTAAAATAATTCAATTAACGTAGACATTGATAACTACAGGTTCGTACACTACGGTATGTGAGTGTGACTTGCGTCTTTACGCAGAAGAGACGAGATGCTAGTAACAAGAAGGTCAATAAACTAAGGTGAGATGAAATAATGTCAACATGCTAGGCTACTTAGCATGTGAAAAGGAAAATATTTTGTTTTCCCCTGGCGCGGTCGCTTACAGCTATTCTGGGCCCTTATCGTTCGTGGGAAAAATGGCGTCTTAAATCTGTCAGTTCTAATCATGATCTCTCTTATTTTACCGTAATGATTCCTCCTACCTTAGCGCGATGCGGCTAATAATAAAATTTCAACATCATAGCTGGAGAGAACTGGTTCTAATTTAGACCAGAGATTTAATCTATAATTCAACCATCGCTCTGTGAGTGATTCCCAACGTAGTTCCTCTAATAATCTAGATGCGCTCCTCGCATATGACAAATATACTTGTAGCTCCTCGACGCTGCACGCGATATAATTCTGTAATTAGTTCGATTTAATTTGTGTCCCGTATACTATCAGAATGTTCTACATGAGGCCTTCTTCGCCTATGCTTTTGTGTTAACCTCCTCCTTCCTGCTTGATATTGCTGCCTAGAAAGCATGTTCAAATGTGTCTTCCCCAGTTTCATTTTAAAATGTCCTCCTTTAGTTCGATTGAAGGCTATTGACTTATTTTTCAAAAGTTGTGTTTTTTCATCCCCTTCACCACACAGGCATGTTCAGCTTTTCCCTCAAACCATATCTACTTCATTGGCTAATCATCGTTAATTCTCATTTTTCTTGGACAGTTGTACGCTGTCTTTAATATTTTCCTAGATATCATTCATTGCCTCCTCAAAGCTTAACTTGAGACAAATGGCGATAATAGGCAACCCTGCTACAATACTTTCTTTATTTCATGTTTTTCTTCGATTTCGCCATAATCCATCGCAGCCGTCAGCTGTCTACGGGACGCTTACTATACCTCCTCATTTTCTGCCGTCGATTTTCACTCCAGTTACCTTTGCATTGCGTTTCATTATGTTTCAATCAAAACTCTCATGAAGGCAAAGGACTTTCCAAGTTGTCTAGCTTTCTTTTTATCCGCGAGTACAGTGAAGTCGGTTTGTGTTTATGGATCCTACTCTCAACGTTGAGTCTGATGACAAGAATAGCTTCCTTCTTCTTCCACCTCTTCTTAGAAATCCAAATTCGTTCTCGCTTAAATACACTTCCGCTTTCCTATTCATTCGTACCCGGTGGGGCATTCTTGGCATAAACTTCGCTTCCGTTTTCATTTTTGGTATGAGGACATAACATTCTTCTGAAAGTGCCTCTGTAATTTTCCCATCGGCTAAATATAACACGTAAGACTACATAATTGTGAAATGACTTTTTTCCTCATTTATTTATTAGTTCCAAGGGTATTTACTCGATTCCTGTTGCCATGCTTGTGTGGAACTTCTTCATTTTGCCTTAAGACTTCAGCTCTATGAATGTAGTCTTCTCTCTCGTATCCCGTATTCTACAAGAAATATATCTCTTTTCCTTCAGGAAGATTCTCCCAATATTCTTTTATCTCTTCTCTTCATCTGCACATTTAATAAGACTTTCACAAATGCCATTATTGTTCTGATGCTATAATGCATTCTGATACTGTTAATGTTTGTTCACCATTCCTTGCTGTGGTTTCGTGTTTCTATTACCTGCTTCAACTTTCTCTTACACAAAGTTATGCTGGAATTCCTCGCACAGGTTCTGCATCAATGTTCTTCTAGCTTCTGTTCTAGCCACTCACCTTTTGGCTAGATTTCCTTTCTTAATATTTGTTGAGATATTTGCCTTTCTTCAGTTCATGAATAGATGCAATATCTTCTGTCGTCAATTGGAGCCAGTACTTTACCGGTAATTATTTACTATGCACAAGTATTCTCCCGTTTACGGTTTCATTTGTTGCTCTCATTAACCCATTCTTTATATCTTTCCAGCTTTTTTTAGATTGATACTCAGTCGATATAGTTATACTTTATTCTCTAACGCTGATTTAATTCAATTCTCAGTTCCATTTCTTTCATTTGTGTTCACAGGAATAATAATAATAATTCATTGTTTCTTTCGGGGTCTTGGATTTGATATGGATATTAATAAATACTATACTTTTGCTCACTGCCGATGTATTCTTCTGGTAGCTTTCTCAGTCAATTATTTACTGCCTAAAAGTCTTCTCGTCTTCTCATTAAGGATTTTGTCGATTTTGCATCTTCTTACACGCCCGGTTCGCTTACCTGTATATCATTGTGGTATAATTGATTTTGAAAATATTTTTTCTCCATTGCTAATTTTTCTTTTCCCAGAACTCGAATAACCTCTCTCGTCGTTTATTCCATTTCCTTTTTCAAGACTAGTATCCTACTGTTTTTCCTTCTGAGTCTTCTCGAATAATTCATTTCAGTTTTCATGGATATTTTAATTTTCCTCTTCCTTTCCTTTATTTAGCCTAATTATATCTCCATACAAACAAATTAATAGACTGTTAATTACTAAAAATAATCGCAAAAGATTAGCGGGTTGTAAACTTTGAATTGAGAAAATTAACGAGCCGCCAAAGAAACAGTAAAATTTCATAAGAAATAGGACAAAAATTACTCCCATCGCTTGTCCTGTGTTATGCCAATAAAGTAACACCACTCTATTATTCAGTTACTGTTAAGGTGAACGAAGGGAATAGTTTTTCCTAACTGACTTGTCTCGATCACTAAGCAAATCCATAGTTCAACTAATAATTAATCTGCAATAATTGTACAATTGATTAATATTGATACTTTTATGGACGGCAAACAATGCTGTTAATGCTTTTTAAGCTTGACAGCGTCTTTTTAAACTTATAACAGCAATAATGACAAAAATAAAAGGTAACGTCAACGGTATTTTTAAGGTCTTTGAGATTCATAATTGTTCTCTTTTAGAACGAAACGAATAAAATTCACCGACTTTTTTAACTTCTAGTCATACAAAGCTAAAAACATCTTGTCAATTCATTAAACATATTTCAGCAATGCAAGAATCTTTGCTTGCCAAAATTATCGAAGAGAATTCAAGTTCTTATTTGTTCTTCCCCTGTTCTCTGGAAGGCAGGACGCTGATGAGTAGAGTGCATACGAAAATTACCGAGTACCAACATCAAATGATGTAAGGGCGTGGCGCGTCTGCGACTGCATCGCCGAATGTCCCGTCAAAGCCGCCAAGTATTCCCAGTTCCGGTGTCTCCCGACTCAAGTGTGCCTGGACTCGTATTTTCGAGAGTGGACTCCGATAATACTACTATAATCTCTCTATCGCAACGTTGAGAATCCGTGTGTTTTACCCGTGCGTCATCTCAACTTTCCAGTTGCCGCGGGGCCCAGAGATTGGCGCGTGTAACATTTTTCCCCCTCCCAATCCACATGTGGGGGAGCGATTCCGGGAGCCCGTTCCATAGCGACTCTGAACCCCGCCCTCTCTCTTCCGAGATGCCTCCCTGAATACCAGGTGGCGAGCGGCCACGTGCCTGCACGCTTTATAAGGACTGGAGGTCACTATTACTTTCACCTCACGTCCAGTGCGGGGATTAGGACGGGCTACCTATGTGGAAGAAAGAGAGCAGTGGCGGAACGGGAGGACTTCGTGGCTGGATGTGGCCTAGAATTAATGTCGGAAGTGTTGATTAATTGATATTTTCATCCAATTGTTCCTCAATTAATATTAAAACGTTCGTTTCTTATTCCTAATCGCCCATTCCTAACTTCGAGTGCATTGAAATATATTTATTAAGTGTTTGCAATAATTTTTTCTGGCATTATTGCCAACTGTACTTGAACGAAATGCGATTATTCTTTGTAAATATATGATGAACACCATGGTATCATTAGCATAAACATTGACGCTCACCTTTTGCACAGCTCTCACCTTATGCGTCTTCAGCTCTTACAAAATCTGTTTTCGTAAACCGTTATTCCGATTGCGTTTATATTTTTCTGTGTTTAATCGGTTTTAAATTTCAATATGAAGACTTTATGAAGCCAATTATTTTACATCCCCCCCTCCTCATTACCCTCTATCTTTCCCCATTTGTCTGATAATATATATACTTGCACAATTCTTATTTTATTTATCATTTATACGTCAACGTTTATATACATTTATTGTCTTCTCCCAATTATAAGTGTATTTTTTTATAAATGGTACCCTGTAAGCCACCGATAGGGGGTGTGCGCTAGGGATAAAGTTTTTCTTAATTTTTAGTCACCAATAAATATGTAAAGTAATTCAAATAATGAAGCTAATGATAACTACAGGCAAATGTTATCTAACTAAAATATACTTTTATCTCAATAGTTTCAGCCTCAACTTTGTGGAAGTTCATTTTAATAAATGAAAAAGAAAAACTTTGTTCCAATCCACCACTTTATTTCAGGTACGACTAGTTTCGACGCTACGGCGTACCTGAGGATGACGCCGTAGCGTCGAAACTAGTCGTACCTGAAATAAAGTGGTGGATTGGAACAAAGTTTTTCTTTTTCATTTATTAAAATATACTTCTCTACGCATATGGGAGGAGCTGTTAATTACAATATGGACAATAACCAAGGTTATATGAAATAATGGCAATATAATAGGCTACTTTGAGTGAAATAAGAACATCCAACCCTTAGCGCGGTCGGAGGCAGTTATTCTGATCCCTTATCTTGCATGGGAAAAATGACATCTTAAACATCTCTGTTCTGCTCTTATTCTCAGTATTTTTATCGGCATGATCTCTGCTACCGCAGTCCGATGGGGCCATAAAATATTTTCAGCATCATCGATAGAGAGACCTTCCAATTTATGCAAGACATTTACTCTTTAATTTTAACCTTCGATCCGTGAGTAAATCCCAACCTAGATTCCCTAATCATCTATATACGATGTTTTACATGCCTAGCTCCACACTGCAAAAGTTTCGAAGCTTAAAAATCATTCACCTTGACCGGGATCCCGGATTAGCGGGTGAATACGTTTAAAGTTTTCGCGGCATCTCCCACAGTTTCTTTGAAACCTAGGTCTCCTCTACGCTTCACTCGATCTAATTCGGCAATAAATCTAACTTCACAAGGATCCCATATACTAGCAGCATATTTTAAATGAGGCCTAGCTAGCAAAAGATATAATTGCTTTCTCATCTTTTCACATTTCCCAAATGCTCTTCTAATGAATTTCAATTTTTGTTTGCTTTTCCACGTCTTGTAGCAATCCACTTTGTAAATAATCGCTAATAAATTCTTAAGGTTGAATACTCCCAGAGCTGAGACAACTGTTAAAATGCTGGCCTTATCCCTCCTTAACGAGCCCCAATAAATTCATATTTTACGCAAAGCAAAGTATTTTTTAATTTATGCTAGTTCAGTGATCGCGGGCCTTTCTTTCCTCCTTCTTTACCATTATTAATGTACGAGTCCCATAGTTTCATAGTCCCAAGTCTCGTAGTCCCATAGTTTTTTTCTGGTTCCATTCATATGATGGGACTCAATTTATGAAGTTCCCTCCGTATATATGCTTTAAAGTTTTTCGCTTTATCCCTGAATAAACTTGAAACCAAAGCGTGCGCAATTTTAATCAGTGGCGACTCAAGTCAAGCGGCCGGAAAAAAATCATCTGGTCGTATGCGTGGTAAAAAAAAAGTTCACCTTGCTCCGTGTATCGCAGCAGCGCGTCGAGGTAATATCACCTGTGATATTCGGAGATATATTTAGCACCCATTTCCACGAGTTACACGAACGCTTTCGACTCGGAGCGCCGTGAATTTCCAAGGGGGAGAGCATGGGCTGAGGAAATCGGACGTTTATACGAGGGGTTCGTGGAGGAGGAGCAGGAGGAAAAGGGCAAAACTCAATTTGCTATGCATGGGATAACACGCTGGAATTTCCATACAAGGGAAAGAGGTGGTTGGGGTGTGTAGAGTGGGGGTGGGTGGAAGAAGTGGTAGGGGTCGGCCGAAACTGGTCAGCGAGGGGAGTTTTCAAGTGTGGGCGAGGGGCGGGAGGAGGAGGTGTTGCTGCGGGGAATGGTTTGTACGCGTGTCGTAGAAAGAGTGTGGACTAGGAAGGGATGAGTGAGGGGAAGTGTCGGGAGGGGGTGGAGATCGAGTCGGGAGGAGAGGGGGCGGGAAGGGGAGGAAGTTCGCCAGGCCAAACGGGTGACCTTCTGGGGAAGTTGGAAGCGTCCTTCAAAATGACGCAAGCACGAAGCTCATTCTCGTATAGGTATGGCCGTCTCTCCTGTCTTTTCAAACTCACTCAATAAACTAAGTACATAAATACTTTTTCTAATCCACATCACGAGACGAATCTTGCCCCCTTGATCGGGTTTACATGTGATAACCAATAATAAAAATGCATTTAAAATGCAAATGCGTTTCTTTCTAACGCAGATTTTACGTAACGGAACATTCGCAGTGCATTAAAATGTCTTCCCCGATTATTAGAAAGTAACCAATTTTAGGCCTGCGTCTATTGTCCGTGGAATTCAATTTTGAGACTTGTAGAGAATAGCCACGTGGAAAACATAGACAAAAAATTTTCGCCCGAACAGGGACTTGAACCCTGGACCCTTAGGTTAAAAGCCTAATGCTCTACCGACTGAGCTATCCGGGCTCGCAGTCGAGAAATGTTCAGCAATAACGTTTTATCTCGGTACATATCGCAGTCTCGTGAGGAACATCGACAATAAAGAAATTAATGCATTGAATGTTGATGTAGCTCGCTGATAACTGCACCTGCTACTTTTTTGGCGCCTCAAACCCAGGCGGTGGAGAATCAGGATATAGGCCGCCAATCGACATGAAGGATATCAACATCTGCGCGATGCTTAGCTCTAAAGCCCCCGTAAGGGTGTCTGGCGGGGGCTGTTAGGACCACAAGCTGTCCATGGATACATATTAACTTGTCCATAGCTGTAAACATATCAATTCAGCTAGATAAACGTAAGTTCATTGACACGTAGACATGCGGTAAGGGATGTGTTCTAGCAAAATTTGTAATTTTTTTTTAAATTAAGAAACAAGGAGTGGTAGTGTGATTATCGCGTGAAGAATGAACAGGTAGGAACTTGAATATTTCATTGCTGATATGCATTTTTTTAGCTTATTTTGGTTCCCCAAACTGCGGTGCAATAATTTCCTCTGTGTCACTTGTAAAAATAGCTCAAATAAATCTGTCGTGTAAAAGCATGAATAAAATGGCCTCTAAAACTTGGCACTAACTAGTAAATTCTTATGTCTTTTCCATGCCGCAGATCTCGGGAGGAAATATTACACGCATGGGTTTCGCTTTGATGGGCCATGCGAAGGTGTTAATCGAACCGTCAAGCCGTTTGTCTTACAGATTAAATGAATGCCAGCTCCAGGGAATGTATTAAAATTGCGCCCTTTCTTCCGACCGGCGTAATATGTGCTGTCAGGAGTTTGTGCTCCACATAAAGTATATTCAAGAAGTGAAAGCGATCACCTCTTGGATAATTCATGTTCTCTGTGTAACATTTACATCAAATAAATACCATCTCAATTTGGAAAAGAAGAGATAACCTTGGCGTTGGTAGGCCTTTGATGCACATATTCAAGAACCGTCTTCATATGTTAAGTTGAATGATGTAGATTGAAGGATATTCTAAAATATTATTAAAACAGTACGATGATACACAAATTGACACTATAGTTTATCATAGGGAACCATACTCCACTCGTAATTTTGGAGTGATTTACTTTATCTTCCTTAAGGACAAACACCGGAATTTAATCATTTCTGCGGGTTACTGGGCGTCTTGAACTGCCTGATTGTTCCCCTTTCTTTTAATTCGCCCTCTAATTAGCTCAGGGGAGCCTTCGGGATCCTTCGGACGCTAGGGATCCGCGTCCGCGGATATGTCCCGTCACCCACTAACGATTTCTGTAGCCCGTCCATTTTGAATCCGTGCCCGAGGATGCACGTTCCAAAAGACGCGATGTGGAAATGCCGTCATTTTCTCGCCGCTGCGGTTGCACAACAATTATCATCACTACCATCATTATCACTTAAGGCCGTTAAGTGTCGCGGCCAATCACAATTGGATTCGGTCGAAGCGGGCCGTCACCTATCATGTTGTCAACAATGATTTCAGTTATGGCCAAGAATCGTAAACCTTAATGTTTCCAACCTTGCCCGAGCCGTGACCACATTTTATAGGAGCCAAGTGACCCACGACCACAAAAACACTTTTTTAAAACCTTTTTAATTAGGTAAAGGAAGACTCAACGAAAAATGGCAATATAATTTGAAAGTAGGTAAGACATCGATTAACATCAAAAAAGCTTTTAAACCAATAAACACATTTTTAGTTTACTGTTTAAGCTTACCGGTTACCCACTAAAAACCCTTCGCAATCTCCAGAATGGATCTCGAAGGGTTATGTAAGTAATAATAAAAACTTCGTTGCAATTTTCCACAGTTAAAACTTTATTTCCGACCATGGTTTCGATACACTGTATCATCATCAGGTCATGACCTGATCAAGACCTGATGATGATACAGTGTATCGAAACCATGGTCGGAAATAAAGTTTTAACTGTGGAAAATTGCAACGAAGTTTTTATTATGTCTCGATTCCACAACATCACGCCTGACTCTTCACTTTTCGGGTTATGTAAGTATCCCATAACATAAACACTACGTCCGAGTAAGGGTAGTTGCTGGCAGCAAGGATGAAAAATGAGTACTTTCCTCTTCGGCTTTATTTCACTCGTTACATTTACGGGTATATGATATGAACAATGGGTTTTAATTAAAACTTCTAAGTTACATGTACGAGGCATTTATCTTGTAAGTTAGGACCGTTATGTCATAAAAAACATATTCCTCAGAAAAAGTTTTTATTGGCATCTTTAGTTTCCTACAAACCTGCTTCAATTTCATTCATGATTGTTGCTTACTCGTAGGCACCCTTCATAATTATGCAATAGCTTCTTTAACACCTCAGATGTGTGGAAGTTCGCCACCCGGGAATATATTCAGTTAACAACGGCGGTCTGAGATCCTCGTCGGCTTCAAATCGTTGATCACCAAGCCACTTTTTCAAGTACAAGGATAGGAAATAGTCGCTGGGTGCAAGGTCATCTCCGTCTTGTCGAATAGCGGTCCAAAAACGCTCGTCCATTCAACATTTCTTGCTCTTTGTTTTGCCTGGTAAGAATTTTCAGTACCCACCATGCACACAGTTTTCAATATCCGGGCTCTTTAGAGAATCGCGTAAATAGCCCCAACAAGCGGAAATTTATTTTCCAGAGCAGTAATCGTCGATCAGATCGCAGTTCTTGGTCCACTTACAACGATTTCACCGGCCTGATACTCAGCCTACCACTCCTCTCTTCATCACGCACATTTGTGTGACCATTTTTGAAGTCTCAACACCATTGTCTAACTCTTCCCTCACTTAATACAGTAGGTCCATGAACTAGGCACAATTACCGATGAAATTAAATTGCTAATGATTATTTTGCGCATAAAATCCCAATCACAGTGCCCATTCCACAACTGGCTGCAGCAACGATTTTCGCGGGCATTGTTTTCGACGTTTTCATTTATCCACAGGCTGACTATTAAGTCAAAAAAATAACTTCAGTGATTATAGACACAATCAATAGATGGTACTGCATGCGTACAACTTGTTTTGACCCTCTGACATTTAAATATAAAATAACAGCCCTTACTTTTCGAATATGGTACGCAACTTATGGGCTGTAAATAGTTTCTTGGCATCTAAGCATTCTCCGCATAGGTATCGAGATATATTTTAAAAATGTCATGGTCAATATTTTTGGCATTTATCAATGATGCATAGGTTTCTACCTTCAGCAGTTTATTTTATTATTTTGGGTTCACAGTCAGCGGTATTTTCCTCCCAAAATGGTATAAATCAAGCATGCTTTGGAATGGAATACACATATCAAAGTAATAGAACTATATATAGGTGTCTATTCACTTTCTGATCAAAGCATCAAGCATTTTGTGACCAATTATTTGAGAATATCTATTTCATGAAAGGAGTTGAAGAAATAAACACGAATTTTCTAATAAATCGGCAACATTTGCACAACCCTAGTCTAAGATGATTTCTTATCGATGTTTACGAATATGATATTTTTCTTTCAGAGAGTGAAAGCGACCGAAAGAGCCGCAAGTTGACCTTTGGTTTATAGGAGGTTACTGCGCGAATATTTTCTAATTACTGATGCCATTTTGAGTTAACATTTTCCTTAGCTCATGCTGGTTTTCAGCAGATTTGTATGATAATATTTCTTTCATATATTCACAGGTTGAATTAATTGGTGAGTTTAACTACATCATCAAATTTTGTTTTTTAAATGACAAACATTCGGGTTCTATTTTGTTATGATTGTATATCGTGCTAGGAACGAACGAGTCCATGTACTTGAGTATGTCGATGACGATGTATATATTTCTTATTTTATCCCGGTTGTCGAACCAGCAAAATAAATTTGGATCCATTAATATTCCTTTCGTGCCACGAACAACTTTGAGTGCATGTACTTTTCTAGAATTCTTAAATGCAATTTTTGGAAATTATGTGGAATTTTCTCTTTAAACTTTTTCCCATTCCTCAATGGTCGTTCTCTCGATTGGATACCCAATACTTGCCGCTTATTCCAAATCTGTCCTAAGGATGAGTATTACCTTTCAAATAGCTCTGGGATTCCTATCGTTATTATCATAGATATAGGAGATGAAGAGGGAAGCTCCCAACGCATCATGAAATTGTTGGCTTCCTTGGATTGCGTTGCATGCGTAGCATGGCATCTTTTTTGTACTGGCATCGAATGAGCGTGTACTGACGTGATTAAAAACGTTAAAACCTCCCAACCACATCTTATTGACGAGAAAAAATGATAAAAATACTTCGAGTTCGATCGTCATACATCCGGAAAACTTCCTCCTCTGTATCCGCGAATATTATTAGCTCGTGGTTGCTTCTGCGTGCTTCGCGCCTTGGCTAATCGATCAAGTTCCTGGGCTACCTGGAACTACTCGTTTTCCTTGACAAACATTCTTTCGTCATATATGGCTGGCCTTTCCAGACGATGGAATGTGAATATCATCCTAAGGTATAATCCTCGATTAACATGCTTAATATTTTCCCGGTATAGTTATGCGTATACGTTGTTTTCTTTTTCTCATACCCACGCAATCTTAATGTTGTTTAAATACCTCCTCGAGCGTATTAATCTTATGCATGGGATGAGGTAAAATGGATATTCATCGTTGATGTCACATAGCCATTTCAATACTCTACGGATAACCACCTTGGGAATTTTATTCTCCTATCGAAAGCGACCACTTTCCTATCTGCTGTTATTGTAATTATCTTTGCGTGAAGCAGCACACTCAATAACCAACCGATTCAACTAGTAATTGAATTTACCCTTCACTCCTTACCCGGAAACATGAATAAATAAGTTATCTTGCGTGGTATCAAAACATAGAGAATGCCTTCAAGCGCGAGAACAATCACTTGACTGTCGCTACTTGTCAATCGATTCATCCATACGTTCTATGCTTTTGCAGCTCGGAGCGTGGCAGAGGTAGATTTGTAAGGAAAAATTCAATTTCTATATTATTCACGGAAGTAGATACTTGATAGATTCAGAGAACGTTTTTTGTCCTTTTTCTCTGAGTTCGCATTTTATGTTACTTTTTCTATTGCTCTTGACAGCATACGTACATGTACATTTCTTTTATAAACGAGGTTCTTGAAAGTGGCATTAAGTATTAGTTTTTTCGAAGTTTTTTGTTTGTTTAAGGTTTGAGTACTGACGATGTTGAGGAAATATTATGCAGGAACTCTTCATATAATTCTTCATTTGGCATGCCAAAGGAAATATTAATTAGAGTGGAACCAGGAATAATTACATTCCATTAAGTAGCTACAATCATTATTTTATCATGCTGGAAGTAAATAAATGCTACTAAATCGCTATTCACTTGAAATTGTGGAATATTCACGGAGGTAAAGTAAACATTTTATGAAACAACTTTATGTTTCGCCGAAACAAGAAAAATTAAAGATGTTTAATTATAAATATATTTAATATCAAACTAATTTATATTCTCGTACTAGCTATAAAAGCTATTGCTTCGTGTTTCAACCTGCTACGTATCTACTTCAGTGGAAATTTTCTAGCGCATCAGCCCAGAAAATATTGATGCCATGATATTCATCTAAATATATTTGTTTACTCGTGCAGATTCTCATGGCCAATTCTATATGGCCAACATCATTTCCCGTACCCGCTAAAGTTCTCATAATCACATGCCTAGTTCCTTCGAAATTATTTAGCATTTATTTTAACATTTTCTATATTAACTGTTTATATATTTTCGGTATTAATTCGTCTGTTTGATTTATTAAATACGTACCTACCAGGTTTTAATCGGTAGTGGATTAAAAACTTAACAGTCCGTCTGTTAAATGCTATGCGTAAGTCTTTATTCTTAAAGTGACCGAGTGTGGACGGCTCCATCATCTTCGTAATTGTGACCTACCCAGCGCTGTTTTCTCTCTTGAACTTCATAGCTAGAGTATTTGTTTAGGCAATTGTTTTGCAATCAAACTATAGGAAATTTGTCTTCGAGTAAAAAGTATCGGTAGCTTAACACACGCGACCGGAAATGTTGATATCCCATATTCGAATCCCGATCGGGTAAAACGTTTTTTCATCGCCTAATAAATGTACATAAGTACCTGAAAGATATGTCTTGGGCTATCAGTTCGTTCATGCGTGAGATAGACTATCAACCCGGCTACTAGCAAGACTACCGATTTTCCGCTGAGAAACTCTCAAATTTGGGGTGCCCATGAAGCCATATTCATCCTCTGACATCCTTTACAGCATACAAATACTTAAGTTATGCTCTCAATCGTACGTACTTACGTAAACTAATGTTATTCACTCGTAAAATATCTTTAAGCACCTCTTTGTGGATTACAAAACTTAATGGAATTCAAATGAATTGTTGACCGGGGGAGATAAGAGGGAAAGCTGGAAGAGTGAGGTTCAAGGAGGGGCCAACAAATTGTGTAATGCAAATGTGTACCGCGGAAGACGGACTGCGCGACGCTCGAATCTGAGCATTGAAATCAGCTCAGGAATTTTCACGATAAATCAGCGTCAAACTCTGGGCCGCATGATTTCTGAAAATACAAAAGGCTACTCTCGGCATCGAATTGGATTCCTTTAACCTTAAGAGCTTTTATAAGGTATTCTTAAAGGGCTTGTCGATGCTTTTAGTAGCCCTGAAAAAGACTTGGTCGTAATGCAGCTGCAGAAACCAGCATTGCCCATACACATGTACCGAAATAAATGCTTGTAAAACTGTAAGACGTTCACTTGAACTGGAAAGAGGTGTTAATAAGCAGAGGTATCCCTGAAATGTGTAAAACGTTCATGTACCTCCACACAATACCCCACAATCCGCCGCAAGATCGTATGGAGGAAGGTATGACGACATCAGCCGTAACTGCATAAATATTAGTTCATACGTGCATTTGAATATGCTTGCTCTTGTAAAAACAACGCACGTGCATGCATGCCTGTGTGTAGTGAAATAATTGGGTTGTTAGAATAAATCATTAAATTATGATTAAAAAATTATTTACTTGCGTGTGTTCAATTTTGTTACTATTGCGGATCGTGCGAAGGTAAAATGAGTACTTGAACAATCGGTGAAGGTGTGTCTACCTCTCTTATTGTATTTCTCCTGTGTTCAAATCTACCGATATAATTCGAGTCCATAATAATGGCTTCGCAAGTGACCTCGGTGCCTAGTATCTTACATCAGGCGTCTCATGCTTATTTCGCCAAACGTTTTCCACAAAATAGATTGCCAATATCCAGACCGACGTTTTCCTCACTCTCCTTCCCATATCACGTTTCATTATTGACCAGCGACTCTCTATCGTCTGGATATGAGGACTGAGACTCGAAGACAGGCACAAAACCCCCGAATTCGATTTCGGAACCGTAGAAATCATTGTGGTCTCGCATTCTTAGACATATGAAACCACCAGGATAAAATAAGAGAAGTATACACTATTAATTACATATTTAAGCGCTATTTCTTTCCTCTCTCGACAAACAGTCATAAAAAAATCAAAAATGAACACTCACTGTATTTAAAATACAAAAATTTAAATTTGAAGCTGTACTGGAGCGCGCCTATTGTTGCACGATTGAGATAGGTATGCATGGGCAGGCATTTACACGTGTGCAAATAAATATTAATATTTAAGAATAAATGGCTGATACCCTATGCCATTATCCCATGAGTCGACTTGCGAGGTATTTCGTGCATTGAAAAGATCATCGCACTACGGTGCAAACTTACTGCCGTATGTATGTATAGAACTATTGATCTCGAGAAGTAAACGGACGGCTTCAAATTACGTGTCCTTGTTTGCCTTCAAATGCCTTCTCGTACTTCTGGAACGACGTTGGTCACTAGGCAACTAAGCCTACGGGAACTGATTCCCGGGTTCAAGTCCTGATTGACGCTTTTTGATAATCCATCTGTAACCAAGCCGTGAGGTTTTCTAAACACTAGAACTACGTCGAAATTGAATCTCGGTACAGGGAAAGGAACAGATGCCATTGCCATTAATATGTGAATTTACCCAAGTTCGGAGTCCTACCCTCGCCCACCAAAACCAAACTTCGGGTTACTAATGTGGTATTTACCATTAAAATTTCATCAGAACGGTGAGGTTGGGGATCGAATAGGTGAAGTGGACGGTGAACTGGCTTCCGACCCCGAAGACCCGGGTCGAATCCCGGCGACGGCAGAGATTTTCAGAGGTACAGGTACCTGTATCTTGATCCCTGCTTGGAATGCCACGAGGCGAGTATTTCAGGTGGAGTATGCTGTCGGTCGGATGGGACGTTGAACTGTGATCCCCTTAGTCACTTTTGTTAAGATTAGGCTAACGCCGAAGCCTATTTTCGCTTCGCCCTTCCCCATTCCCTAAAAAATCCCTCCTCAAACAAATTAACCACCAATCCCTAATCGCGTAAGTGACCTCAGCTGTCAGTCGCCTCCCTCAACCACTACCACAAAAACGGAGGGCAGCATGCCAAAATGTTATCCTTCGAATTTAGGGATGATACAAATGTATAATATTATAATTTAGAGTAGTATACCTTTCAAACCATGTTATGGATTCTGTAAATAAAGACTTTTAAACTTCTAAGCCCCACATAGCAGGGCACTAAATGAATACTTCAGCACCCTACACTAGAAATTCAATTCTTCATTCCACATACTTCCTAATTCTTCACTACTCATATATCCTGAATCCCTTGATTCGCTTAAACTTGCCGAATCTTTTCCTGCCTAAAACTTACCCTGCATTCTCCCTCTATCAGTCTTCGTCATTTCACCGCTACTCGAAATATCTTGCATCCATTCATTTTTCCTGCTTGAATTTCTTTCAAGAACCTTCTCTCTTCCCCATAACCAAGCCGTACTTAACATTTTTTTGTTTTTCTTTCAGTCAGTTTATTTCACTTTTCCCAAATCCATATCCACACCTCGAAAGTCTCAAAACTGCGATCATCCATCAACTTCAAGGACCAAACTTCCGATCCGCAAAATGCTACGCTCCATTTTAAAGAATGTATTCCTTGATACCGCTGCGGTTCGCCATCGCGTTCTACCTCCAAGCATTCACTTTAAGTCAAGGGGACGACGGGTGGGTATCTTGATAAAAAATATTCATCCGAACATCCCTTGGCGGTTTTGATAACATGATGTTTTAAGTTCCGATGTCGCACCTGAGTGTTTCGCGTCTCGGCGATGGAGCACACGGTGGATTAGGGGATAATCTGCGTTGGCACGGAGCGCATTCCCCCCACGCCGTGCGTGCGTAAACATTCCACGAGGGGGCTAAGACTTAGGCGGCAGTTACCTCTCGTTCTGTCGCCTCGGGGTCTTTACCGTCGTCTCCCACGCTCCATTATGCAAATGCACGCGCCTTGGATACCTTACGCTCGGAGCCGTTTCTCGAGAATCGCTGGCATCCATTGCTCGAGGAAAGGGGGGGAGCGTCGTCTGTCCCGCCATCCCGGCACACATCTTCCGCACTTCCTCGTTTCACTCTCTCCCTCGCTCCACTCGGCGAATGAGTCGGTAAATACTAGGAATCGCCGGCATACCGCGCGCACCTTGTCCGTGGGTCTCTCTCTCTCTTCGACGGAGACGCTGACCCGAGGTCGTCCTCGACTCTCTCCCTTCCTCTCCCCTTCTAGTCCACACTCTGGATCGCCGTTAGTCGCCGACCGAATATAACGACGCACACAGGAGAAGGTTGGAGGGGGAGAAAGAGAGGAGGGGGTTTTGACCCTATGCAATGTTCCGAGGCGAATGAGAGGGATATGGCTACATGTACCCGCTTGACGGCACTTAACGAATATCCTGAGCATAGGCTGTCTGATAGCGTATCCTTTTCGAAATTTTATTTATAAGGGGAAACATCGATATGGATAATTCTAATGAACAGATACATCGTGGGTCGATAATTGTCATGTATATATCCATATATACGCTATAGTCATTGTGACAAGATTGACCGAATGAGCGTTACTGTCGAGATGATGTTATATGCGATATAGTCCCACGATATGTTCGATATCATTCGATATACCTGATAAAGTGGATATTGACTTATGTGCACAAAAATAATCGTCGTTTCATTGCCTCGAAACCATCTCGATGTTAATTTTATATCGACCGTTGTTATTGAAAATAAATATTGCCATCTTCATCAGGCTATAAAACAAATCATCAGCGCTCTCCATTCTAGTGTTTTGGGTATCCCAATATTTCAGCCATCCTCGGCTATCTGCCACATTGTTGCATTTATATTTTCGCTTATGCTCTCCACTTTTTGAAAGTCTGACATATTACGATGCAAACTATTATTAAATAATATTATATTTGAATTAACCCTTAATCTCGTTGCAAATTACATCGTTCTTCTGAGAGAAAGGTATGATTCATTCACCGATTATATATTTCATTAGAAACGGCCAAAAACGATGATATTCAAAATACCTTGCAATGTGTAAAAACACCTTAAATAAAATATTAAATATTTTCCACAGACTTTATCTATAATTTAACATGAATAATTACATTTTACGACGAATTGACTCTTCTTTTCGAAGCGAAGCATCTTGGATATGTACGAGTACCAAACGATTGACATACTGTATGGAGGGAATACGTATTTATGTAAAAGCTAAGTTCAAGTGTATTTAAATTCAGCTGTGAAGTTGTATTACGCCTTTTATTATTTTTGCAAATTTGGGAAGAGTTGCATATTTGATTAATGCATGGTCATGTAAATAATAGTGATAATATCACTAACAGAAGCAGTTCATATGCCGTCGGATAGTTTCAATGGAACTTCTGCCCACTGGTGCGACGAACTTGTGCCTCTGACTTTAACTCTTGTTAGGTCCTCCGTCTATTAATATTGGTCACCAGGCCAAATCCACGTCCTCTTCTCTTTATATTTATCATCTCGTCTAAAACCATCTTTGTAGAGTTTCTCCCCACGATGCAACCTATCCGGTTTGCCTCCCTCTTCCTTTTTCTCTTTAATACACCTCTTTCCTTTCTAATCATTCTAATCATACCCACATTCCTAAATCTGCCTGCCCTAATACTCTTTGATTTGCAATAGTCTCAAAATATTCCGATATCTTTTAATCTTCCATCTTAATAGTCCATGTTACACATGCATACGAAACGATGCTTCATATTTGGCACTTTTAAAATCTACGAATTTCTCCCCTCATATTGTTATTTTTCAGATGTTCTCTTATTTTTTCAATATCCAACTATCCGTGGTCAATCTAACTTCTAAATTCTCTCATTCAATACCCCTTCCATAAAAAGACACTTCCCAGGTACTAAAAAGGATTGACTCACTCAAATTTCTTCCATGTTTAGTCCTGATCTTCCCCACTTATTTCTTCCTGCAGATACTTAGGGTAAGATAGAATGGAAGGAATAGGATTACGGAATAAAGATTAATAATGATTCATCGTAAAGATCTTTTTATTTTTTTGTTTATGATTTCATTTTATTTAAAAAAAATCGTTTCTTCGAAAGAAACCACTTCTTTACCTGAAATTTTCATCACCTTCCGATTTATAATTATTCAATCTTCATTCCGTACTCCTCTTCTTTCAACCCTATCTCACCCTAATTTTCTGCAACCCATCTTCACTCTTTACTATCACCGGCTGTTCGCATGTAGATACATTTTTGCACACAAATTCTGTGGATGCAAATTTCATGATATGCATCCAATATCAATTATTTTTCCAGCTATTCATTGCCCTTAAATTGCAATGCATAAAGGAGATTTGGAGAACTCAGATGTTATACAACGTTTATGCGATATTAATAGTATGTTTAGCTTATAACTTCAACTCACAATTGAATTGTATTGTATTAGAACAAAATCAGTTGTTTCACTGACAAAGTGAAAAGAAAATCTAGTTTTCATGACTTACCAAAATGACGGTTACACGTTCTTTTCAATGAATACTTGCAGATATATTAAGTATATTGTAGCAAAATATAAGTCTTGTGTTCGCTGTCATATGAGATTATTTAACAAATATATTCTAAAAACTACAATGAATACTTGCTGTGTATAGTCTTCAACACTATCTGTTTCCACATACTGTATGTCCGCGACAGCAAAGATGTTATTATTCATCATTATTAGCAATCGTCTCTTGTAGCATTTTGTATCAGTTGCTGCTGTATGTCCCATCATTTTCCTCTAAATTTTCTCCCCGAATGCTTTGTTTGCTCAACTCGTCTCCTGATGGTGGGTGGGATGGAAACTTTTTTCGAGGATTTTGACGCCAGTAAGAGAATTTTGTAATATTGTTGAGATGAGAGCTTAAGGGTTACGATGTGACGTCATTCAAGAGGGCTCCACTATAGCCAAGAACATGACGTCAGGCATGGAAGTCGCCCTCGTTCCATTATGATCAACCCGTCTTCAATTACCTTTGACGACAAGGACACCAGTCCCTCCAACCATGGGCAGACGCACGGTATTTGCCAGCCGAGATGAATGTCCCACTTTCCCCGTCACTTTGTGCGGGAGCCAATGTGAAATTCTCGGAAACATTTGGCTTTGAGACTTGGAATGCGAGAGACTAAAGAGGGGAAAATAAGGTCCGTTTTTAATCCATTCATGGAAGACTTTTTCAATGACTCTTGGTAATAATGAATGTATTCGCGGAAGCATCTAATGTAAGCGATGAGTCACTTAATGAAAGTTTCACGATAATCCATTATTGAATTCTTTCACATGACTGCGGCTAACTTTTTTCAAATAGTGCCCCAAAGGTGTATGCAAATGTTCTCAAATTAATGGGAAATTTTTAAACGATGGTGGTATGAGGTAAGCAAGAGGGACCCTAAACCTGTCGAGGGCCATGCAGCTTATCCCACGTATTTTATTAAATTTCGGTCTAAGCTATCCCCCTTTGATATAAGGAGACTTATGCTATCAAGATCAAATTAGTATATAAAACTTTGTCACGCTTACTCAATATCCTTAAAATGCTTTATTGGTGCATTCATTGTTCATTTAGTATTTTTATGGTTGAGAGGAAGTAAGCTGAAGTTCCAGTCTTTTCTAATACATTCTGGTGGGCATACTAGTGAACCTCCAAAAGTTGGAAAATGTGAATTTAAATGAAGAATGCGGGGTCAAAGTTTAAACTCTAACTGGAAAAGATTTTTTACGCATTTTTTGGTGAAAATAACAAATACTATTAAACTAAAGCGTTAGGTCGATCCAAATGTATAATATTTTACACTGACGCCCAAACCTTTTTGCGATGTTTTCATAAATCTGACAATCATTAGTCTGACGTGTGCCTGTCAAGTTTTAGTTCTAACAGGCCCAAACATTCTTAGATCTGTAGATTTATACAATATCCACACAAGGCGCTAGCAAAGGTGTGCGGCGGGGGATGTTATGGATCCAGTCATTCTTCCCTAAAAATGAGCTCACAAATAAATATGAATATACATTTCCTCCAGTACAGAAGCTACAAACATATGCATAGATGCTAATCAAAATCATTTAATGAGTGTGTTAGACGAAAATTTTAATTTTAAATGAAAAATATGGGGTTCGTGGGTTCAATATTGTTATGATTGTGTATGCGATAGTGCGAGGGAAGAAAAGTGCTTGAACCTGTTTTTGACGGTGTCTACCTATGTTATTTTATCTCAGTGGTCGAATCTATCGACTTAATTCGGCGTTTCGATGTAGCAATCAAGGAAGATGGTAGATCGAGATAGGGAAAACCCGAAAACTTGAGAGAAGTAAGAGTCAGAATATACCTCGTTCTCTTGAGTTTTGAAAGCGACCGAATGATCGGAATTCTCATTAAGTTTCTCTTTTTAGACTCATCGCTGGGAAGATTACTCAAAATATTGTACTCACTAGTTAACTTGATGAAAAGTGGTGCATTTTGTATTTTTTTAGGTTCTTTGTAAATCTAATTAAAAAATGTGAAATCATTATCCCCTGTAATGTGATGCCGGTCGCCATGGTACTGGCCAAAGTATTTCTACGACCCCCCAGGAGTGAAGAGTAGCTATCATGGTTTGGCGATTTACTACCAAAAACGACGTTGAACCTACATTATCCTATTGAATGTATATTTTGTTTAGAAACATTTAATATGACTAGTTCAAAGATAAGGTAAAAATTTAAGTGATAAAACGTAGTGAAAATATGAACTTGAACTGCTTTACTTTTTACGTATTGATTTCGGAACTACTGCCTTACCGTGTATTTTCTATCTTCGGAGCTATTAAATAATGATTAATTGAAATACAAGTATGTGGAGCATTTGACTTCTGAACGGAGAGTCCGGGTTCGATTATTGGGGATGCCTCTGGGCACTTTCAGCTTTAGCCAAGCTACATTTATGTGATTTTTTCGGTTCCAGATCTTCCTGAGACACCACAGGATTGAACAGGATTAGCATTCTACGGGGGGGTAGGGGGGGGGGTGAACTGCTCCCCTACGTAGATGTTTGAATTTCACAACCAGCTTAGTACTAGGTGAGATCTTCTACCAGCTGAACAAACCTTCGCGTTCATTACTGTGGGTTCCAAATTATCTGAAAATGATTACTTAAGACTGCTCGGCTTACATGTGGAGGATATTCACATAGTTATTATGGGTGCGCATGCGGGTCTTATATGTAGCATCTTCAATCACTGCGAGCAACATATGTATTTTTTAAATTTAAAATTAAAATTGTTTAATTTCATTTGTAACGGTAGTGTAAGCACCTTGAGCATATCGGTTTACCTTTTCCTTGAAATAATTATTTGAACCGCAACGTCCTCAAAATACTTTGAGGACGTTGCGGCGCCTTGGGGCGTCGATTGATTGCCAAATTTCGCTGTTGACGGCGTATTGGAGTGGGGCGAGCGGCGATTCGCTGTGTAAACTCAAGAATGTTCTGGGAAACGTGATGATAAGTCAAAGCAGCTAATCCAAGTGGACATACAGGCATCGGAAAGGTAAACGTGTGTTCCAAACCCACGTCAAATAAATAAATCACAAAGTCCGCTAAGTAGGTACTATAACGGAAGATATATGCAACACTAATTACCTCCTTTCCCACTCTCCTTCCCACACCCCATCATTAAAGCTCATTCATGGCAACTGGAAACCAAGCTACGAGTAATAGTGGCTAGGAACGAGGAAGTTTTTCGATTGGCCCGAAACGGCCTCGAGAGATTTCTCTCGCCCGCCTTAGGACCCAATGGATGTTTTTTGGCGGATATCCCGTTCCCTGGATCGCCTTAATGCGACTTCGAATTCGGATGGCTGACCAAGGCGCGACATGACAATTCATTTCTTCCCCTCCTCGTCCGGTTCACGTAATCTCGTCCCTTGGCACCGTCGCCGGACGCCTACGTGCTTTCCTCGAACGGTACGCCGGCGTCGTCGTCGTCGGTCTCCCAGGCACGGGTCCAAAACTTGATGGCCATGAGTTGCGGTTGAGCACTTGCGAATTCGAAGGTGTTACGGGGTTTTTTTGAATTGCAACCAACTGCTATTTCTAGGTTTTCGGGCGCCAGGCTTCTCTGAAATATCCGCTGCTCAAACGAGAATGATTTCTCAAGATGTTTTTTCATTTGAAGTAGATATATATTTGTATGAACGAAAACTATTCATTGAAAAAAAGATGAATCAAGGTTGCTTAAGAAAGTTTTGAAGCGTTTGTGTCTTCCTGCAGAGTCATTGCGATAACGGCAGTCTTTTCTTTGTATGGCATACGTTTTCCGCTGAATTTGGAGAATTGCGAATCAAATAATTTATCATTTTGGCATGATTTGTTTCATTATTTTCGCAATCACCCGCGTAATTATGAAAATAATTATTTTTTGTAAGGAGATGGTTAGGAATTCTGATATTTATAAGTAGTGGAACAATGATAAAATGACAAAAGATGATTTCATCTCATTTCATTTAATCTAATATTAATATTTGTCTCATCACTTGGGTAGGAGATATCATTGCAATAAGAGAGGGCAATAGAACTGAGCTATATTGAATGTCATTTTTCCCACGAGCTATAAGAGATCAGAATAAAAGAAAGAGGCTTCGCTGGGGAATGAAAATTATTTTTCTTTTTTCATTTTAAGTAGCCCATTATGTTGCTATTATTTCACCTTGCCTTTATTTTATTGCCTTCATGTTACTAAAAGCTCATTTCTTAGGCGTGAAGAAGTATTTCATTACTCTCACCAATAGTACATGTACCTGTAGTTATCGAAATTACTATCTATATTATTTAACGTATTTATTGGAAGTAAAAATTAAGAATAACTTAACTTTTGATATTGCATGCCTGTTGTTGATTCTCCCCCTGCCACACACCCTACCGGAGACTCGCAGGGTACCATGCAGATGTAGAGTTAAGATTTCGAACATAAGACCTCCGTTTGTAAGCTATTTCACCCATGTCAAAAGTTTTGTTTTATTGCTACTTAACATCTGACTCTTTCATACTTATGTGATAAGATATGTTGGCATTCTCACGAGCGTTAAATTTTAACAGCTTACGCCATTTTTACTTAACTGTGTTTAAAAACAATAATCGAATCATGTTGTTATTTTAAAACAAGGTTCTGATTTCAGATAAATTCGAAAAGGCATCACAATTCATCTGAAAAATTTGGGGATAGTATAATACAAGGACAGTCTTTTGTTACCTTAAAATAATAGTCAAATTTAAAGTACACCTAGATGAATTTTTCTCTCGTCAAAACTCGCAAAATAGAGCTTTCAAAATCATGTCATTCTTCATATTTTGAAGAAGTAATGCGGTTAGCCTCTCACATTTCCACAGAAACTCCGTTGGTTTTTACAATTAATACGAGGCATAGTACATGGCAGGATACTCGTACATTAGCATTGCTCTTAAATTTGGTATACTTTTTGAAACTGGCATTCCTCGCACTGATAGCAAAATTTGGTTGTGCACCAATAATTAAATTTACCCAAGTATTTACCCAAGTTGTTTTTACACACTTTCGGAAGATTACATTTTGCAAGGTAGTGTATCCATGAAATTTTTCTCTATTATAGAGTTCACCTCGAATGTTTTCCCGCTTTAGCATCCCCATGGTTTGTTAAACTGAACTTTCTTGTGAATTCCACCATTTTTGTTTCAATGTAGGTAAACTACAAAAAGTTTCACGGTGACTGCGCAGGATCGCTATAAGAAAAATCTCCACTTCCCGTTAACAATTTTCTTTTTGCGCCATGTGCTTCTAGTGGAGATTTTCCAGTAATTTGTTTGATTTCTCTGAATTTCACGGTATTTCCTCTGGAAAAATTGTTGCACAATCTGCTGATATGTCAAAAATAAAACCAAGGCAAAGAAAGAGCAGGAACATTGTAATTTCAAAGTGGTAAGATATTAAGGACATTGTTGAGAACATCTGTAAGTTGGATATTCTTGAAACTTTTCGTGCAGGTAATTGTAAAATCCTTTGCTTCAGTTTTCCTTATTTCGTTGAGTGAACCTACAGATACCGACCGCTAAAGGCTGTGACGATTGAGCATTGACAACGCATTTACCGAATTAATTTCAAATGCTTCCATTTCCTGTGCCAAGAGGATAAATTTCTCGGGCATAAGTTATTTTAAGATAAAGTACTATGTGTATTCAGAGCACGGAAAGGTGGTTGCAATAAGTAGTTTTCTTGCGGATACAAAGGGGATGGAAACAAATGCAATTTGAATCCTAATGCAAAAATTTCGTTGGCAACGCTTTCGGAAACCAAGATCCGAAGTTTTCCATTACATGTCCAATGAACGGCTTTCCTAAAAAATGTTTTGCTCTCAGTGGTGGCCATTTTAACCTTCATCCTGAGATAGTTATGCGCATTGAAGCGCATTAATTCTGCTACTCAACTATTGGAGTATTGAAGCCGAGAACAATCTAATCAAATTTCGAATTCTACCTTTCCGTTAAAATACTTTCTTTATTTTCCTCATGTCGAATGAAAAAATAAGGTGCTCTCTTTCTGACGCACAAGCACCAATTAATTAATTTTTAGAAGTGTAGAAGCAGCTGTTTTTATACTATTGATTTAATTTGTTTCGTTCGCCTCTTTCCTGACTTAAAGGAAATTTTTCCTAATTTCGGATGTAACAACTGTTATGGTTAAGGTGCTGCTTCCGGTTGACTCAGTATTGAACGAAATGGTTATTGAGACGACTTACAACGCTCTGTCATTTTGTTTGCAGTGTCGAAAATAGATGAATTACGTAGTTACCAATCAGTGTGAATGCCCATTACCTCAGCCCAAAGGGATTGGAAATTTCGACAGCGAAGCAGCTTCGTCCAACTTCCTGGCGGTGAGAATTGAAAGATTTTTCGAGTGTTTTCCAACTTCTAGGTTTATTGCTCAGATGAATTATCACGTCATACAGGTATGCCCTCTTTTAACTGGCAACTTTGCTGTACGCGAAAAAAGAATTGTTAATCTACCGTTTAAGATAGGTTTTGAATGGACACAGATTGAACATGCCCACATTTCTTAACCCCTCTCGATGGACACAGACTAAACATGTATACATCTCTTAGCCTCGTTTAACAATAGCTGACCACCGCACTAACATAAACTGTTCTTCAATACTGCATACATTCTACCTCCCTATTTCATTAAATTCCCTCCTATTCTACCAGAGATATTATGAATGCAAAAAGTGTGTAAGATTGGGACAGGAATAAGAAAATAGAACTTATTCCTAATATGAAATGGACGTAAGAATTTGACGTTCACCACTTCTCCTCTTGTGTTTCCTCTTGAGAGCATATTGATGACCTCAACTATTCCATCTCATTTCGAATCAGTTTGCGCCAATGTAATTTACGATCGACATATACCGAAATGTAATACATTCCTTTTCGTATCATGATCGAGTTGAGAATGCGGTCAGTTTGGGCAAGTGCGACTTGGGTAGAGAACCCACCGGCTGACCTAGATGTCTTAGGTTCGAGTCCCGCCTCGGGCATGGGTGTTGTCGGGAGATCTGCTAGTTCGGCTCATAAGGTAGTATGATGATAGAAAGCCAAAATATGCCTGTCGGAATCCGACAAGGTACATTCGTCACCAACGGTGTACGTAGTGGGAGAACTGAGCATTTTTACTCCAATTAAAAATATTATTCCTTTAAAAAACTAAAATACCATGGTCCATAATATTGATTCGAACTGAGTTTTATTACGCTATATAAAAAACGGTATAAAATCGGAAGGGGTGTTGTTGCGTGATATAGCTCCGCTGTACCTCAAAACCCGCAGATAGAAAAGGAATGTAAAAAATTTCTCAGTCGCTCAAAGAGAATCTCTCAAATCATCTCTCCACTTGTCGCATGTACTCGGAAAACTGGGTTGCGCAAACCTCACGCAAACGTCTGGGACGCAACGGGTGCCTCCCGAGAACCCATTTAGATTACATTAAGACTCTCCCTCGCTTCTCCTCTATTCTCGGGAAACGCAACAGTACTGGCGCGTAAGATCGGCGCCCGTAATAGTCTTAGTCGATGCTGTAACAGCCTCTTCTAATGCGTCTCTGACTCAATCTTACGCGAAAATTTCGTAAAATGAGAAATAAGTTTCCATATTATTGACAGCAATCATTATCATTTACATATTATTACATGATATGGCATTGAACTGCTCTTGTGGATATTGTCTTGTCGTTGATATTGCAGAAGCGCAGACAATAATAGTGTCCTTAGTAAATGGTGATATCATCACAGATTTATGTAAGAGGTTTGATTTGAATTAATGATGATTTCAAAATAGTTATTTCACTGGCGAAAGCTTTTATCATCCCTTTAATGCCGATATAATTTTTATAAAACTGGTAAAATATTTGGGATTACTGCTTTCAGAATTTGTAGGGGTAATCAGTAAAATTTTAGCAGCATCCTTTTTGCTCCGTAGATATTCGTGAAAGTGTAAAGAACGAATATGTGTTGACCGGAGCCATAAAAATTACCTAATTGAAATGTTAATGGAATGATATATTGAGATTTGAATAACTCTTTCTAATATTTGTTTTATTTATTCACATCCAGAAAGAACTACGATGACCACTGCGAAGGCACTCATTTGACAAAAATAACAAAAAATAAAATAAACTAACACCAAAGCTCCTGGTGAAAGAATAGTACTCCATATGATGGTCGGACTCCCAACTACATGTCTCATTTAAAATATCTACTCTGATTTCCTAACCTCGGGAACTTTTCAGTGAGAACACATGACTCACCATCGGTGTCTCTTTCGTAAGCATGCCGATGACTGAAAGTTAAATGCTCGTTTATGGCATGTCATGACTTTCTAATAGCTAGTATCAAACTTACTTACGGATAAGTTTTCATTTTTCTCAAAATTAAAAGTTTTTTATTTGCAAATATTCAGCTTGGTTGCAGAACTGGAATTTTCTTTGATATGTGCGAACAGAGTTCACCTTTTTGCGAGCATTAAGTCTCACGAAATCACCATGATCACGCAATTTGGGAGACAGGAAGCATTTTCTCTGACCACCTGTATTTCCCCAGAGAATCACATGGATTGAATTTAGCTTGGAATGTTCTAAGACCTTTCAGATTTGAAACCGGGACTATGCTCAGTTAAAGACGCAAAATGGATCCATAGTTAAATCATTCCACTGGGTGTATTGCCGCTTCCACGGTGTTCCACACCATTTAAAACCGATTTAAGTTTTTCTTTGTTTTCGTCTAATGGCATGGGTTGTCATTTTTCTCTTTTCGCGCATCGACATCGCATGTAAATTTGACCAATGAGAATTTATTATTAAACTTGCCTTAGTAGTTTTTTTGTTCCATCTGCATGGACGTATATGCTGACGATATCGACATGGTGGAGATTCGCAATATTCACATGCCTGTTCTCTTTCATCACCTCGATTTTATAAGGATACAGGGTCTGTCCCAAAATTTGGAGGACTGAGGTGATTAAAAAAATTATTTCCAGAAGTGATACATTCACTCAAAATTTCACTTTCCTTTAGTTCGTCCGAGAGGACTCGCGGCACCAACTTCTACACACGCCCATGTTTCTCATGCCCATGTTTTCGGTCACAGGTCGATGCACATCACTTTTAGGGATACCAAGTTCATCGGAACACTAATCCCTGAACAACTAAGCCTTTACTCTTGCAATATTTTCGTCACTTTTCGAGGTCGAAGGGTTTTGCTAAGGTTGATATTGTAAATGGAATTTCTCACAACTCAAGTGTATCTAAAATGTCCTAGCATTATACTCCACAATATACATAGTACTGATTCTAAAATCTACAACGTAAGGATTCCACATACAATTGATCTTCTCAATTTCACATTCCTTGCAGCTTGGGATGCCAATGAAATATTAAATTCTTAAGCTTCATAGCACTTAGTATATATTTCGGCATGAAGTCATCAATCTGAAAATCTGTTCTTGAATGACCTGTTCAACGTATTCGAATGCAAAGCGCGTATGGAAGGAGCCCGAGAGGCATGGGCTTGTGAGTGGAAAATGTTTAGAGCTATTGTAAATCTATTGGGCGGATGGAAGATAACATAAGAAGTTTCATGAGGGGGAGATTTTGGATGGAGATTAAAAAAAAGGAGGAACACAATGGCTTGTGGTGCAATATCAACGATGTAGCGCTTTAGTAGGCTCCCGGCGGACGGAATCTCCAGGACAGGAAAGACATGCGAATCCATCTTGGGCATGAAAACCAAATGGGTAAGCCCATCTTCACTTGTAATCGGTGATGACCCTGAAAAAAATTGAGTGTACCATAATTTGGTTGCTAAGCGAAATCAGTCGAGCAAAAACTCTTATAATCAAGAATATTGCGTGTTGGCGAGCTGTTAAAATGCAAATGGCAACAAAAACACATCGTACGAGAAAGCATAGTTTCTATGAATTAATAAAGATAATTACCGTCAGAAATGTTTCCACTAGGCTAAGAATATGATTGTCATTTGATGCATGAGCTCATGAATATCTTTGGATAGACTTTCATGGATGTCTATAATACTTCAGTCCTTTCAATCTCCTTCATTTTTAGGTATTCTATGCAGTAATAATACACGTAATATCAATGTTTCATATTTATTCATCTCATATTCGCACTACATTCAATGAAATTTTCCGCCCAAACCTTGACATTTTTCAAGTAGTTCGCTGAATTTTGAGGTGTATAATGCCCCAAAAAGTCCTTATCCACCACTCTGATTCCGATGGCTGGAGAATCAATCGGATGGTCGTCTCTTTCAACTCCACCACGGGATTGATGCTTGCTAATGAAGTGAAAAAACTCGTTATGAATTTTATCTCGTTCAAAATCTTTCGGACGACTGCTATGCAGTGGAGCTGAATCTCAACTGTTGAATCACCCAAAGTATACTCACTGGTTTCAAATAGTTGCTAACCTTAGCGGTTGTTTTCCCCGTCCTTAGACGCCGTATGTACCAGTTGCCAACCGTTGGTTATCTCTGAGATCATTTACGAGTAGACGGAAGAACCTCGTACCCTCCAGGCCAGACCAAACCGTTAGGATACAATTACCTTCCCAGCATTCAAATTAAACCCCAATTAAGAGATGGTAAGACCATTGAATGTGCTTATTTTGCAACTTAATTTCTTCCCCCCCCCCAATTCCTCTCCCCTTTCTCCAACGCGTAGGTGTGCGGGACTGGTGAAAAACGGGAAGGGGGATTAGTGTAGAGGGACCACGGGCTATAAATCTCTCCCCCACCCTCTTTCTCACTGGGTCGCTCCGGCGGTGGCAAAAGGCAAGGAGACACCTCCGCGCCTCGTACCCACGCTTCCGCGATCATTTAAAAGACAATGGCACTTCTCTCTTTTTTCTCTCTAGGAGATTCGTCCCCCTCGCTCCACCTCTCCTCGCCACCCTCCCTTGTTTCTCTTCTTGGAACCGCCCGCCCACCTCAGCCATGCCTCAACAACCCTACACCCGCGCGGTAGACCGACGGCTCTCCAGCTACTCCCGTCCCTTCACCGAGGGAGTACTTGCGCCCTCCCCCCCCCACACACAACAATGCCCCACGTTGTTCTCATCCTCCCTACCAAAGGGATGGTAAGAAGGAGTGAGGTGATTGGCGGGCCACTTGCGCAAGTCCCTCTACCCACCCCCTTTACCGAAGGTGAGTCCGCGGCTCCTGGGGGAATGAAACCGCTCTCTGGGGGAATGAAACTGCTCATTTCCCTTTGTATTTATGGCGCGGAGGACGATAACGACTGGTGAATTATTCTCAACAGGTAGTTCTCGTTATTTAAATTGCGCGTGCATTTTTTACCGAAACTGTGCATCATCAATCCGTCTGGGCACACGTCTGCCTTTTAATGTAAACTTTTTGGCGGAGGCCGTCGTACGATGAGCTTTTTATGGCGAACGGGATGCATCTGGCGTGAAGAGGATTTCGACCGAATCTCCTGGAACAATGAAGCTGGGAAAAATCACTACGTGGCGACTAAAATGTGATAAATTAAGTGTGCATAATTTTTCGTCGCGTAGTTTTTTTATGAAATTTGGCAGCCATATGTGAGTCATATAAGTTTATAGCGTACTTCCAAGTATTGATTGTTCGATTGAATGGCTATATTCTGTCTTCTATAGAATCAAATAGTTCCATTTTGAACATTTGAGAGGAATAGATAGAAAAAAAGTTATGTGAAGAATGTTATACCTCGTATATAATAATATATTTATAAAGCTGAAACATGTACACACCACATTAGAGTATTATAAAACCACTCTCTAATAGAAACGTACTCTGTTTCCAGAAAAAAATCATATCTTGGCGCAAAGAACCGATTGCATCAAATTATCTCTTTTATGCCTGAATAACTTGCCAACATTTGAAAATACCTGGACGACGCGTAGTGTCATTGGTGTTTATGTATGTTATGGTACAGGGTGTTATTTTATCAGTGATATAATTAAGAGATGCTTAGAACTGTAGTATTTGTAAATTACACCTATCTTAGCGGGAAGAATGCCGTGGATTATAGACATTTATAACTTTTAACACTTTGAAAGTATCGTAGCCGCTATATTCTCTGTGAGTTGTTAAAATACTCTGTGTATCAATATAATTGCCTATTTTTTATCATACCTCTCGTTCTGTTATCAAGACTTATTTTTGAATGATTTAGTAATAAATTTATTATTTATATTACATTTAAATATATTGTTTTATTTAAGTGAAATATTTTTTCAGTTTTCTGGCCCCATTTTAATATTTTAACTATTATTTATATCCGCGAGACTTTCGCAAAAGATATAACACTAGTGACTGCAAGGAGATGCTCGAAATATTGCTTCGCTATCCTTTCTCGGTGAAGTGAGATCTCCTTCAAAACTCGCCGATTGAAATTCAAAATAACAATGAGTGATTCAGATAAAGATTTTACTGAGTATTCAACTGAAATCTTCAAGATAACTCTTTTGGATGATGCGGATTTAGCATAGGTGTCAGCTGGTCATAATCCTGTTAGTGTGGCTTATACAAATGGTATCACAAGTAACTGACGGTGTTATAAAAAAATCAGTAGCCAATTAATTTATAAAAAAATGTAATAAATGAGATTCGCTTCAAGGTAGACCGTTCGAGGATATATATCTACGTATAATGACGCGCACCGGGAATTTTTTGTGTCCCTCAGGGAGTTAAATAGGATCTTTACTCTCCTTTTAACTATAAACATCAGCAATTTGAGATCAAAAAGCCAAATTTGATGTCGCTAGCTATACGTTCTGAAATCAATTCAAAAATCTAATTCATTATTCTTTTTCAGGGGATATAGAAGCAAACTAAGCCACTAAGAACAGACAAAATGCTTGGATATTACACTGATATAAAATCTTTCATGGGATACACTCATCGGAAGAATATGTGTATAAGCCTTAAAGAAGCTCTGTTTAATTAAAAAGGTTTTAGGAAAATGGAGTGAAAAAAATAAAATACGGGTGTTATTTCGCCTTAATGAGGATAAATTTAGAAGGCGTGGCGAGTACTTGGGATCCATGTGAGAAATAATTTAATTTAGGAACTGGAAAAGTTTCAGAGAAAATCAGCTTCATTTGTTTAAAAAATCTACGAGAAGAGAGTAGTCGTGGCACGTATGCAATAGAAATTTGTATGGAATCCCCTTGATTCACGAAGAGAACAGGCAACACTTAGACTTTTAGACTAGTACAAGACACCTGAATTTTCTTGCGACACTGAGGGAAATTATTATGGCCGCAAATTATATTGGTGGATTTCATTACAATGGAAAATAAGAGAGATAATAGGAACCGCTGCAGGAAAATTCAACCGCTCGTTCTTCCCTCATACGACAGTCAATCATAACAAAATTGAACCAAATCACCTGAATATATTTAGTTGAAGACCGAATTTTCAGTGATGTAGTCAAACCACTGTGCCGGTTCTACACTTAATCCCTCTGTTCTAATTTCCATGATCTCCCTTGCCTTAGTATGATCGAGCTTATAATAAATTTCAACACTTTTGCTTCAAAAGAGACCTTAAAATTTATGCAAGAGGCTTAATATATGTAGTATTGTATATTTAATTATGTTAAAATAGTATTTACAGCAAATATTATGCAATGAAGAGCTTGATAATACGAATAGGTGTGTACTGGGCCTACCAGATGGTCGACCACAGAAACTTTTTTTCTTTATGTTTCTCAACGGCTTTATGTACAATAGGTAGCCCCAATATGCTTTTTCACAGTGATCAGAGAAAATGTGTCCAGAAATCGTTGACAGGGAAATATGTGCTGATGGTAACTTATGGAGTAATGAGAAACAACCCATATGAACATAATAGGACCTCTAAAAATAAATTTCGCATCAGCATCCCTTGGAAATATCGCTAGGAACGATTACAACGAGAGAGTTTAGAATTTATGTTGTGTTAGTCGTTATAAAATCGAAATCTAGATGAGTTAGGACATTAGAGAAACAGTGATAATGAAACATAAATAATGAATCACTCCAGGTTTTCCTAGTAGTCGTCTTCTCCTATTGATTATTGCTTAGTAATAGTCATTCTCACTGATCTCACTGATCAGTCACTGAGAGAAATTACAAAGAAGCTAAAAGAGGAAAAATTTGTCAAGTGAGAAATCAAATGTGGACATATCAAGAGTACAGTTTATATAAAAAAAAGGTAACTCGGATTCACGCTCTCAGCACGTTCTGAAGCAGTTTTTTCTGAATTAATTTCAAGAGAAAAGCGGTCATTACTTTATTTGAGTACTGGGCTAATATATAACTCCTTAATATCAATGCTTGTAACTTTTCTTGAAAATACGTTCCGAGACGAAACTCAATAGAAAGCTAATAAATCATAAGAATTGTTAAGAGGAACACACGTCTAACCTTGAGCGTTGTGTTTCATGCCTAGATTTTGCCGTTAGCAAGGGCATCGGGTTTCTGCCTCGCTGAGGGTATCCTCTGAGTTTCGCGTTGCTTGAAATATATTATGCGAAACCGTGCTCCTCTTCCTATCGTTTCACTTTACTTCCTCGACCCTCGCGCTGCCCTCCCGCTTCCTACCCAAACAAACCCTCAACCACCCATCCCCCATTCCCCTCCCATTATCCTTAACGGACGTCCCTCCAGAGTTGGCTGTTAACCACTCGTGGATGTGCGCGAGGAAGCCTTGCTGTCGCGGAAGCGATCTTCTCCTTCTCAAACGGCTGCCCCTGGAAACAAAGGGCGGCGCGGCGGAGGTAATTCGGGGAGGATGATGGGCGTCTAGATGAGTAAGTCGGCAGGCGAGGTGGGGGGAACGGGGAAGGGCTAGTCACAATGGAAGTGATACGCGAGGCGGGGGTGGGACGGTTGGAGGATGGTTCACGTTAATGACTCTACCCCATCCCACCCTCCCGGCTGCTCCGCATCGCCGTTTGCAGCTCATTATGAGGATGGCGATTCCTCTTCGGTGGTGAGCTTCGGGGGAGGTAGGGACGTGAGGAAGTTGACGGAGGGAGTTCGAAGTTCACGGAAGTGAAATGGTGACATCTGCTTCTGCTTGCGTTGAAGGAGGACAGGTAGTTTGGTTTCTCTTCTCCGGACTATTCCGAAAAGGCGTTTCAGATTCAACGATGAATGCAATTGGGATTTTTTCCAATGTTCCACGGAATTTTCATGGTTTGATTTCAGCTTCCGATGGACGGCGTGTGGGCAGCAAAGGGGAAAAATCGAATATTTGGTTTCTTCCCAAAAGTTCATGTCATTAGGAAAACTTAATCTGTTAAGATTGTGTCCCGTGCTTATAGTTCTCACGAGGTCGAAGACTCAAACAGGGTTGTTCAACTTTGGAGAGATTTTTACGGCATTTAAAATCATTAGAACAAAAATAATTTCAATTGCTGCTCCATCTAATAATGCGATGATATTGATTTCACATCAAAGCTTCACACAATTTTAATTAATTTTCATATGCATTCTATAATTAATTCACAACTAAACAATATATAATTATTTGGTGTCCTACCGTTTAAGGTAGGTCTTGGTTTGGCGCAGATTGAGGATAATATATCATATTCAAAGGATTATGCGTACAAAAAGATTTGTTCCGATATTTTGGGGGGTTGGTAGGAGGGTGAACCGGTTTCATAGAGGGCTAAATATATTTGATTGAGATTTAATTGAGCCTAATTGAGTTATGTTTTCATTGTCTCATTAACCGATTTGAGGCGATTGCGGGAATGAGTGCATGATTTATCTTTCAGATTTTGACCTTAAAAGTGGTTATAATAATCAGCAATTAATGGTTTTTCAATATTCATATACTTAGCTATACATGTACTATAAAGAGTAAAGGCTATACTTTAAACTTTCAGGTTTCACTTTGAGGAAATGTTGGTGGAAGTCTGTGGAAAATTAAAAACTCATTTAATATGAATATCATATATACGGCGGTTTACTTCTACGTACAAACGTGCTCTATACCCGCGTGGACTGTTAGTAGATCCTTTTGAAGTTTCGCGATTAGTTTTAATTACTCAAAATTTGGTTTTAAATTCTACATATAAACATCCAGATGGTATTGATTGCTAGTTCATGAGATCTTGAGTTTGGGTTTAATTCTTACCGTTATACTTAACAGTGTTGCTTAAACAATCTAAGAGCCATCTCGGATTAAACAGATTTAAAATGGATCGGATTCACGCTAACCAGTTTTCATTAACGAACAAAAGCCGCTCGCATTTCAGATTAACGGATTCTTAATGACCGTGAAAGACTGAGGACTATAGCTTAACGAAGTGTAACTTTCTCATGCAGTAATTGTCATGCTAATGTTTGATCATTATTTACCATTGAATTAATTGGTCACAAAAGACTACAGGTCTACTCCCTGTGTGTTGCCTTTTGCTGTAAAAAAAGTTCGGTGCCTACTTTTCGGAAATATTATGTTCATCAACTACATCTACAATTACATCCCCATCTGCATCTATTGCCCGCAAGCCGCCGCAAGTGTGTGTGGCGGGGTGTGTTAGGTCACCACCCTTAAAACAGATTAAAACCACATGCAAAACTAACAAATGCACACCCACACAGACGTATATATTCATGCAAAACCCATTTTTAACTTACACACATGCAAATGTATAAAATAGCAACAAATATACACATAAACATGCACCAGCGAATATACGAAATTGCAGCGTTTAATCTTGTCATCGCTTGTACATCAGATGTCTTTAATGTTTTAATAATGACTTTGATTTCTTATTATTATTATTCCTTATTGTCAGAGGAAACAACGAATATTTGTCTTGGAGTCTATTTCAATTGTCTTTTTGTTTTTATGATCTACGTAAGTAGTGTGGGGCCATAAGTCTCGCTTGTTGTCTTCGTATCTCAAGTGTCTCCCAGCCACAATCCTCTAAGAAACCTGTCACACTCGTCTTCTAATGGTAACAATTTTTGACGAATCTGGTAAATTTTCTCTGAAATTTATCTAATTTATTTAGCAACACTTTCTCTCAAGAATCCCAACTTCTCGCAGCGTATTCCAATTGTGGTCTAACTTTAGCAAGATAACACCTATCTTAAACTTTCTCATTGAAATCTACATTGAACTAAGCTATTAGTGCCAAAATACTCTATACACATATGATATAACTCTGGGATCGTTCTGTATCCATGTGTTTTCTTTCCTTGTTTGATAATTCAAATTATCATCACTTAATCATTACTTTACCATCATCGGATATTCTAGGAATCAGTTGATGTTAATTCCAGCACCGAATCCATCTCTACCTCCGACCTGTCATGACTGCTGACATTCTTTTCTTTCGTAAACAACATTTCTGTTTATATCTCTCTTCCTAGTAATTCCCCTTAATCTTCCACTCTACGGTAGTCATAACTGGCTTTTATGTAGCAAGGTAAGTTCAGTATATCAAGAAAAGGAAATTTCTTCTTTCTTCCTGGTTTTCTGCAGATTGAGTCACTTACTCGTGTTTCTTGTGAGTTCGATTCATCCATTTAATCGGCCTAATTTTTTCGTGGCGCTAAATTTCCATAGATTCAGAACTTGCGTTTTTTTTGCAGTTCCACTCGCTTCGCTTCAAATGAAAAGCAAACTCCTGAAAAAATGAACATTTTCGGCAAAAAAAGAAGCATTTTCCGCTTACAGACTTGGACTAACTTGACAGTGCGTAAACTGTTTTTCTCATAGATTTTTTTCCCAGTGTTCTTCTTTTCACAATACTTCCTGCTTATTCCGTCTTTTTTGATCTCCCTGCTTCCCAGGTAACAAATTTCTTCCACCTATTCCAGTTTTTGTTGGCCTGGTTTTATATAAACGTTGCCTTCCTGTCACATGCTGCAAATCACCATGCATTAGGCTATTCTTTTCATGACTTCCGAGCATTCTCGTTCTCAACGTTCATAGGGTAGGTAATCGGGTCAAAGAAGAACATTAGAAATTTACAGACATATTTTATCTGCTTGTCACAGAAATGTGCTATAAATTTAGAGTATGCGAGGTATACAGTACTATAATGAATGAATCAGAGTCTTTGACATGATTGGGTCCAATATGCAGCTTCATTCCTAATGGTGTCATTCCGCCTTGCGAGAAATCTCAATTGAAGCAGTTAGCAAGGGCATGAACAGTCTAATCCTCAATTTTTCTAAGCCAAGGCCATCATA
The DNA here is from genome assembly GCF_022747635.1 of Hetaerina americana. Classification (NCBI taxonomy): domain Eukaryota; kingdom Metazoa; phylum Arthropoda; class Insecta; order Odonata; family Calopterygidae; genus Hetaerina; species Hetaerina americana. The sequence goes on along the minus strand of NW_027286069.1, from coordinate 18,085,098 downwards.
TTTATATTTATTCTAGTTCTGACACGAAAATTACATTTCTTGTTGATCAAGAAAATTAAGTGACGGTGTTATAAATTGCAAATGACTCCTTAAAATGCATTTCCCTGCCTGAAGCGTTATGCCGGGGTTCTTTCTGATCCTTAAAATTGTACTCACGATTTCGCTCTATCTCCATCAACATTGATTATTGATGTAATCCCCTTTTAAAATCAGCCGTTTAATCATAAAATGAAAAAAACTTATTTGGGCCTGCTACTGCTTCGCAATGGTTATTACCTCATCACAATTTCCGTCACAATTTCTGTACGATTTAGCACCGACGGTTAACGAATTAATCATCTCCCCGGGTATGCCACGAGACCAACGAAGAATTGAGTTGTGATGGATGGTAACCTCACTTTTCAAAATATTTCAAAATTGAATTGATTATAACGGGATAAAATATTGAACTATTTGCCGCGTTTCCTGGAAAATCCCCGAAGTTCACAGAAGATCACCCGTCGTCACGTGTGTAGTACATACAAAGTCAACGTCAATATCAGTGTTAGACGATGAGCCGCTAGAAACTAGTGCTCTTATTTTATGGTAATGGAGGCGTTATTCTCATAATAAATAGTTATTGAACAATATTTTCGGAGAAAATTTGCGTTGTACTACGCAACCAAATATTATGACACCACCCTATTGCGCTAGAAATGGTTTTGCTAATCCATGCTTGTTTGGGGACAATTAAAATTAATAATAATTAAAATTAAAATTTAATTTTTTAATAATTACACGTCTAAGTGTTTCAGTAGTGCTTCGATTAAATTGGTAGCAATGGAATGGCTTTTATTAATTCAAAAAATACGCCGCTGAATTTTGGGAGCACCTTAAAAACAAGAAAAGGCTCAAATCGAGAAGAATCTTACTTGCATCCCAATTCCATTCGTGGCAAATGCCGTAGCAATTTTGAATAAATAAAATCCTTTTCGTTCCGGAAAGAAATCCATCCAGCAGCTTAAAACCATTGTCGGTGACATATTTCTTCATCGCTTGTTAAACTACATTATATTGTAACGCATATTTATCAACTTTACGATTTTGACGATACTCAGATTAAATTTTCTCGCACTAGGGCCTTTTGTCGTATAAATAGCATTCATAAAAAGAACATTGCTAGCACCGAATTGAACCCACTCACCAGTCTTCCCTCCTCTCATAGTTTTATTCCTCTTCCTTAATATGAATCATTTTTTCAACTCTTTAAAATTCCATTAATATATGAAAGAAGAGAATTACTGTCGTTCAAAGTACATACTATTTAAATAAGGAATGCGAAATCATGCTTGTCATATCCAACGCGATAGTATTTGCTAAATACAATTGCTAATATGCAATGAAAGGTAGGTAATCAATTTTCATATAATTATTATACCTATCAAGAGTTATGTAATTTCCATCGTGAAAACTTGTACTTAATTTCTAGATCCATTTTCATCCTGTTTCTTATGACATTCATGTCCTTTTAAGGATCTTAAAAGAAAGGTTTATGATTGATTTTGTAGTTTATACATGCGCCCACATAGTTAATAAAAATAAAATGCGTGCTTATTTTTTCAGTGTATGTAACCTTATGTATGACAATCTTGAAGTTTAATAATAAATCAAAATCATAAATGCCTGAACGTCTGATAAAATGAGACTTGAATTACTGCAATGAGAACCTTAGAATGCAGAGCATACTCACAATTCAGAATCTTACTTTTTTAGTATAATGATTTGTCTCATATCGCTCATGGCTAATCTGGAATACTTATGAATCAATATCTCCTAACTGTAGCCAAAAAACATTTTTATAAATTAAACAATGCAAAATCTAAGGGAAAATTTTCGCCAGTGTAAAATTGATGAAATTTAAATATGCAGGGCACTTATTTGCCACTACATAACTCAGCTCGAGGGAAGACGAGCATACTGATCAATTTCTTTGATATTAGAATTATCTCGCACAATGAGAATAATTTCCAATTCAGAAGTTAACTCTGTGTTTCAATCCCTACACATTTTATGAGGAAACCTCTCCTGTCCTTGGTACTGAGGATGCAATGCATAAAAAGATGTCTTCTTCGATAATGACGGTCATCTCCTCATCCAGTTTTAGGGCTAACATGTGCTTAGTTTTGTGCTTATTAAAAATTAGTCAAACTTTTTGTACCTGACCCCCATTGAGATAATTTTTACATGTTAAGGAATACCTAAGCCAAAGAATTTATTCATAGAAACACAGAGAAAGGACACTCACATATCTAGTTGACGTATATTATCACATATCACGTATCTATCTACGCATTCGACGGCACGGCCGTCATATGTGAATTGGAACACTCTTCGGCGACAGCTACTTTATATTCGGACGGCACATTATAATACAAAAAATGTGTAGAAAACCGGTAAAAGGCAATCTCGTTTTTTAGTAATCTCATTTAGTTTCACAATCTCATTCGATAGTGTGAGCTTTCGTTCTTTCTCTCGTTTCTTCTTCAGGTTAGGCTCACTTTGGCTTAGAGTCCAAACTCAAAAAGGCCTAAGAGAAAGGCCGAAAGCTCAAACTATCTAAAACGTGGGTATCCTTTTACCGGTTTTCTATATATCAATTAAATTGTAAGCTGAAAATATGGCGTCAAGATTCAATACTGAATTCACCAGGCCATAATGTTTTAGAAGTGAGCAGTAGGTATGAATGTTACGACAAACAAAGCATTCTGCAATTGATAAAGAAAGGGCTAGGCGAAAAAATTACAATTGCAAAAATTATTAGTTTGCGCGTTTGTCAATCTATTTTGTCTACTATCTCGTATAATGTCTCGTATATAAGTCCCGATGAATTCAAGAATGGTTTCGCTCAACACTGTGCGTACTTCCAAATTTTCCCGGTGGCGCATCTGGCGTTTGCATGAGTGAAACAGTTCGTCCTTTGACTTAGCGCATAAAAGCATCGCTCCTCACACTTCGCAAAAATGGCTGGGTTTGCGCTTCGATGTATTGTCTTCTCTAACTTGAGAACTAAGCGGAGTAATAAAGAATAGAATAATTTGGTGATTATTTTTTTAATTAATGAAAATAGTTGTAATTGTTTGGGACCAACGGATTTCGGACATCAATCATATGATCAAACGGGCGAATAATCTTAAGGCGGGTGTAAAGCGACATGTATTGGCCCTTCAAGGGTGCTTCGGAGGTGTCGATCATCTTGCGAAGGGTTTCCGAAGCATTAGGGCAAATGAAGAGCACTCCGGCCCTTAACTCGGAAATGTAGAACAGTAGTGCGCAAGTGGTGCTCACACGCATTTATCGGAGTGCTCAAAGATATAGTGTAGTGAGGACTCACGCGAGCACGTTGGGAATATGCAAAGCATGGGTAAGGTGGTATCATTTGCATGAGTGCTCCACTTAGAGAACATTTAAATATGCCAAAGGTTGAACTCTACGTCGTTTTACATCTTGTATAGACCAACTCATTGGGAAAGATGAGTAAATACGGAGAGGAGATAGCGGAGAAAACATTTCTTTAAAACGGATAATACCGAAAACGAGATGTTTGATAAAATTTTAAATGAAAAGAGCGAAAGGAATGAATTGAAAATTGACAAACTATTAATTGAAAATAATCTGGCAAAAACTGAAATTAAATGAAAAATTGGATAGAGCCAAATGTGAAGGCAACGGCAATGGTAATTATAGTTAAGATATGAAAACGGAGAGATTTATGAACACATCTAAAAAGTATTTTACTCATTTAAGATACTCTAATTTATAAACCTGCGTAATTTTGTAAAAAAACATTCAAGACCTACTTGCAATAGAAAAAGTTTAATTTGAAAGCAAAGGAAGGGCTAAAACTGAGGAGGACAAACTGAAAAATTAATTACATTAGTTATTTAATAATTCTAACGCAACGTTTTAATCATAGATTGAGGCATATGTGAGTTAAAGATATTCTAACACTATTAAGTTTATCTAGTAGATGTAGTGGAACTACATCCTAAAATTAGTTGAATTACTTTCTAAGTAGCTAGGAGCCGCTACTGCATATAGATCACCAAATTCGCTACCATAATATTGAGATTCATTGTACTTTTATCCTCTGTACAAATGTGTTACCTAGGACTTGGCTCTGGTTTGCATTATTAGTATTATTCCTTTCAAGAAGTCCTCTTCAAGCAACAAAGAAGTACACATTTTCCCCATAAGCACTTCAACCCTTCGTTTTGAAAACGACCTTAGTAGACAAAATTTTGTTTCAGTATTTCCTTCACCTAAGAAAAAGATTGTAGATAATTATCTACCCAGTTTCAGGCTGCGAAATGGGGAAGAAAATGAGTGATTAAGTTTATTCAAGGGGCTGAAAGTTTTAATTCCGTTTCAGTGGAATAAAAAATTACAAACGTGTACCTTTAATAGATGGTAGCGATTGCAGTCAGTTGTTGTCCGGAAGAATGTTTTTACCATTTGAAATGCTTTGTAAGATAATTTCCAAAACTCCCAGCTAATATTTTTTCCCTCATAGGTATTTTTTTGACAAAATTTTAGCATCATCGGAACGAGAAAGCTTTTTAAAGTTGTTCACGTTTGTTGAGGAGAGAGGTCAAAGCTAGCTAGTAAGTAGAGAAAACAAACCAGGCACTAGCCTACTCTTAGCAAAAGGCTCTGAGGGGTCCCAGTGTCATGTCGCATTCGACAAACCGAGTTCCATTAGTATTTCAAGTGCTCTTTACACGTAACCCGAATAGCGGTAGGAATAACTGTGCATTGCAATACAGGCATTCTCCTTGAAAATTCAGTACACCAGCTGCTAATCTTATATCACAGTCATTTGTTTGAAGGTAACCCAGGCATTCCTTCTATTGGCGTTGATAAATATGAACTGTGACCATTTTATGTTCTCATCTTAGTGAAGTAGATTACCAGACTTTATTTCAAAGAAACCCCATGGTCGGCACCACGGGGCCTCCTGAAAGTATGATTTTAGTTGATATTTTAGGATGAAGTAGAGAAAGCGTACTGTACAATGAAAATTATTTTATTATTATTGGTATTCCACTGTTCAAGGTAGGTTTTGGGTTAACACAGACCATACGATTGCACAGCGGAACGTTTCCTTGCGTGTCCCAGCAACACACTAACTGACAACCGATACTACGATAAACCCTCTTAAATTCCGCATACTTCCTTCGTCCCTTCATTCCGTCCAACATCGTTGTTCTATTTTTATCCCTACCTGTCTTTCGTAATAGTTTCACCTTTGTCACCGTCTTTAATACTCAATCGCTAATCGAAACGCTGCGAATCTTGCCTCTTTTGAATTTGTACCAATAGCTCTCTCTCCCACCCGACTATTATTATTACTTCTTCGTTTGTTTTCTTTCTGTTCATTTTAATTTTTCCATTCTTCTCCACAACTCAAAATCCTCCTATACTACATGCATTGGCGAAGCATTTCTGGCTTCATTCAGTCTCAGTGCTTATTGTAATTACTGGTATTCCTTATCCTTGTACTCATTGCCGTCAGCTTCATGAATGTACCGTACGGTACACTCACCTGTTTTAAGTTTCCTTGATTGTTGAATTCGATTAATTTACCTTGTGAGAGCGCCGTAATACCCCAAATCTGCCCTTTCCGGTGACTGTAAACTTTTTTCGAGAACAAAATGAAAGGGAAATACTATAACTTATGAACGCGAATTTTTTTCACTCCACCTTGCGTTAACGACTTCCAGAAATAAAGCACACAGCGCGAGAGATCGTTGAATTGATGCCTTTATTTCTTGCGAGAAAATCCAACTGCATTTCTTTTGAGTGGAATCACCAGGTGAAAAGACCATTCCGCCTTTAACGCAAACGTCTTGTCCTCCTCTGCGGGTTACTACTCTCCTCGTCCATTTAGTCTCTCGAAACTCTTTTTTTTAAATGAGTCGTAGATGGCAATCGTAATCACATGCCACCCAATACGGGTGCTTGTCATGTAGCATGGTAAGCCCGCGTTTTCTTTCACACTCTGAAATTCCTCTGAGACCAGTCGGGTAAATCTCATTTCCCTTTCTTTGTTATGAGTAGCATTCCATTCCGACGTCATTGTTCTCCGTTTTTTTAATATTCACCGTCTCACCTCGAATTACGTCTTTTCATACCGCCATCTAAGATTTCACGGACATTAATAAAAACAGGGGAATGGTTTGTGGGGCGGAGGGACAAAAGACAATGCATACGTAAACCTGAGTAATGAAAAGGGAGAAGTGTCCGAGTACTGTTATTTAGGAAGCCGTGACTAAGGCGGTGGGATATGCAAGAATGACACGCTAGCTATCGGAATAGCGCAAGCCAAAGAGACCTTCCGCAATGAGAAATATCATTCGGAAATTAATTTCGGAACCAGAGAGCGGTTCATCCAGCCGTGGATGTGGAATTAACGTATCTATGGATGCGATACTGTAAGGTGTTAGGGATGGAGAAGAAATGACAACGTGAGAATAAATGGAAATGCGATACTAAGGGGTGAAATGGATGGAAAGGGTTCCCAACGAAGAAATCCTATGAAGATTAAGGATAATGGTTTGTTACGAAATTTATATGCGATTGAACGAACTCGGGCTTAAAAATCACATTGAATGAAAACTTTGTGGATTTCACGTCAATGTTTTATTACGATACAACAAACAGTTAAATCATTTACATGTACCTGTATGTGACATCTTCAGGGATCACCATCACTTATGCGATGAAGCCTGTGGTAGCGTAATAATATTTTCCTGAAATTCGCTTACGAAGACTTCTTATTTTTACTCAATTAAATGAGATTTCACGAAGTTTAGCCTGTGAAAACTTATTTCATCAGACTTATTTTGACGCATGATAAGCGCGCTGAACACAAGGTTTGAGGGCCCTTCAAATGGGATTAAACACTCTGAGGAAAACGCCGGATGGAATAGTACAAAAGATAAATTATGCACGAATGTGCACGAAAGAAAAATTTGAAGGCACGAAAAGATCGGTTGATAGGAACTTTGAGCGAATAGTAGCACCGCCCTACCAATCGTAAATATCGTTACTTCTGATGGATGGATGGAGTTGACGGTGTCAGCAGAAGAATTGTAAAGAGAGCGAGAGAGATTTTGTGTTTGTGTGAGAGGGGTGGGGGGTTGTGTGCCGCATTGAGGGGAGGGGGTGACTCGAGTGTCCCGAGAAACGGGAGCAAAAGTAGAGGCATGGAAGTGGAGGGAACGAGGTATTGTTTACGTGGGAACTCGCCATTGTCTCCCTCTCGCGCGTCGAGTGCCGTTGCCGAGTGGGAGAGAGAATAAAAAACAAACCCGAGCGCCCTCGATCCCTGACTCTCTCGTCAACTTATTTATGTGTTGGTGTGTGTTAGTGCTCGTGTGAGTGCGTCTGTTTCCTCGTGAGACTCCTAACCTCTATCCCGATGACGTTTGAATAGGTTTTCGCATCCCGCTCCGAAAACATAGCGATAAAGATTAAAATACTGAGGCATGCGCACGGAAGGCCTTGCTGCGTCACCCTAAATATGCCTAATAACGGAGAGGAGTCATCCTGCGTTCGTTCAATGGCCTTGGTGGAGGTTGGGAGAGCAGGTGGGAGTCTCTCCCTCACCTCATCTTCTCGTTTCTTTAATCTTATTATTTTTTTCTTTGCCGGAAGGAAGAAGGGAATTAAGGGTGACCCATTTTTTGAAGGAAAAAAATAAAAGCTCTCGGTCACATTGTCGCATGTCGATTTTGAGAGCCGGGGAAGTGTTATTTTTTTTCGCTTCTTAGCTTTTTAAGAGATACAATCATACTGAATGCTCTGGAGACGAATTGGGGCCCTAAATGTTCGGGGTACTGCGAAGTCTCTCGAGTTTGGAGACTTTTCGATTTGTGCACTTTTCTGGTGATGATCTCTCCCGGTTCTAACTCGTAAAACCAGGAGGGAAATTGTCATTGAAACCTTACTTGTAATTTGTTGGTTTATTCCAATTCATTGGTTGGTTATTCGCAGGTTTGACCACTATGTGGATACTGTACACGTGCTATATGCTTCCACATTCGAGCTATGGAACTTTCGTTAGGTGTTCCCCAATACAATAATGCATTAATGGGATATAATCACAAATGCATGCATTAACCTATATTAAATGTTTTTATTTTGTAGGTTTTGCGACATATTTTACAGTAGCATCATTCTAGTATTGCCAAAATCATTACCAATGTTGTGATTATGGCTGAATTGGGCCATATTTCCACCTCTTACTAAAATTTTTTACTAATCGAAAGGGCAAGCCGAGCAACGATCATGTTTGGTAATATTCCTTTGGAAAACTATGTATTTTTTCAAAATATACTAAATATTGCCGCAAAATACGCTCACATCTGGAGTAAGAGGTAATTTCGTTAGGTTTTAATGATCTCCGAGGTCTGATGTTGATCTGCCGCGCGGACACAGCTGAATTAGACGCCCAATATAACTAGAGCACAACATCTGAAACGAAGGCAGGACTCAAATCAGTCCTTAGGTTTATCAATCGTGTTTATTAATAATGTGTTACCTGTAAATTTGACAGAGTAGCGCCAAAATTCCCACAGTTCACGCATCATTAACAGCTGTTTGAAACCGAGGTTTGGTTTGATTTATATGACACTTGGTGCTCCCATATTTTTTCTCTGTTTTTTATTCTTTTAGAAAGGAACAGTACACCTGATATTTCTTGCAACACTGAGGAAATTATTATGGCCCCATGTTATATTGGTAGATTCGACCATCAGGATTAAATAAAGGAGATTTGGACACCGACACAGACAGATTCAAGTGCTCGTTCTTCCCTCGTATGATACCCAAGTAAAACAAAATCCAACCTCTTAAAAGCAAACTTTGGTGATTAAGTCAAACATCAGTTATTGCATGGATGAATTTATGCATGCATGTTTGTATGTGCTCAAATGTTTTAGTAGATACTGTAATGATCTATCAGCTAACATTTGTATTTCTCTGGCTTGTGCCCGACGCCCCACGCCACACGTTCTTGCAGAAGTTTCGGGGTAGTGTGTGAATTTAATAATTCATTTATACATTTAACATTTAATATTTTTACACATTCTTTTCTCAATCCCCCCGGAATAATGCACATTAGTTTTAAGCCAGCTTCTACTATGCTTCGAAGGAGTTCAATCCTACTCATTTTTAGCATTTTTTCCGTAGACTCAGAGAATAATACTCATGTTTCTACCCATATTTCTGCTCGTATTCAAATATAACCCATATTATTTCTATCCATATTTGATGCATCGCATACCATGGCAGAGAATAAGGTGTAACGTAAAATAAGTATTCGAACAAAGGCCACGATGTCGCTAGGTTAGATCATCCCTCAGAGTCGTAAAATACAAGGGTGTACGAAGCAAAATATATTTGAAGTGTCTCTCGCGTCAATTGCTCGATGTCTCTCGTGGCATATTCCGTTCGCTTCGTCGCCCTTATGGCGCCGCATGCATGTTGTACTGTCGTAATCCAACATTCGCCCGTTACCTCCCGTGCGTGTGGCACCGTGCATCGTTCAGAGAGGGGCTGGCCGTTTCGTGCCCTTAGCTTCGGATGCGATTCATTGTCCGCGGCGGGAAGTGACGTCAACATAACTTCTTCGCCCTGCGACGGACCGCGGTCACTCAATTGAAAGGGACGCACTCGCGGTGTTGCCGAGTTTCTCCCCCAATTAATGCCTACTCCCTCCCCCTCGGTCCTTCACTCATCAGCGCCCTAGGGGGAAAAATATTCCGTTGTCAAGAGGGTGAGTGTGTTCCACAACGCCCTGTTGAATTGCAAAGAATAAGTCAGACAAAGCCGCCGTATGTAATCTGTTTGTGGAGTTCAGTCTTGCATAATATAGTGCGGATTTTTCAAGCCTTAATTCGCCTTGTACTTGCTAACTTTAGCTAGCTGAGTTTGTCACTTGTGAGTGAATTTTTTGTCGTCACAAATGGCACTTCATTTTTCCAACAAGCCGAAGTCTAGGTTTGCCAAACAGAATAATGCTTCCTTATGAAGCTTTTCTTAGCATACGGTAGTACCAAGTTTTTTTATGGTGTTATTGCATTAATTAATATTCTATTTCAATATTATGTGAACACCTTTCTTCTCAGAAATGCATGTGCGATGTAGAAGTATCGCCTTGCGTCGCATCGTGTACTATATTTCTATCGATTGACAGCGAGGCAATAGATCCGCCATCAAAAAACACTTTCTGATGCGGGTTTTTTCAAAATATAACCAATTCATGGCACGGTCATGTTGCATAAAATGTCATATTCCAACTGTTGAGACATAAATGAAATGCTTACCGTGATTTATGAAAATTAGTTGAGTATTCCACAGTATATATTCAGATACGAAATGCAATTTTCTTCATACAATCCATGCACATACATAGGGTAAACTGTATTACGTAGTGTTCATCATCAGCAGTTTTCAGTCTGAAATGAAGTCATTTGGTTCATTTCTCCACTCCACATTCCTTTCATCTCAGCTTACCTCTTCTTTCTTTCGAAACGTCTGACAAATTACATCCGATTATCTGCTTATGGAATTCCATTCTCCGTATCACTCTGCAGTTTCTCCTGTCAGTTATTCTTTTTGTGATTGTCATCAGGGAGTGGTTTTGTTACATGCAGTTCATGGTGAGCTTTTTAGGCATCCTTTAGGCAAGTCATATTGACCGAGACCAGTAAAAGATGGTTTCTTGTGAAATATTAACTAAATTTCAAGGTTCACAGTCTGTTCAACCTAATTTAACGAAGATAAAATATTTTATACTCCTTGGGACGAGCAATGTATAAAATAATTTTTAGCTAAATGTTAATTAAATTAAAAAGTTACTGCAGATCGGTTTTAATATTATTTATGACTGGACTTTAATCCTTTTCATTGTAGAAAACTTTGCTTTCAGGTTTACATTACAAAGCTCCATCCTTCAAGGCACCTTTATGTCCAGTTTGTGTGAATGGTGGCTGAATGGTGAGTAAATGCGACTATTTAAAAAAAAAAAAACCAGCATTAACAGCTTAACGTGTTGTAGGTTATTTTCTATATTGTATCCCGTAAATATTTTCTAATGGGATTAGGCGGGATTTACGAAGGGCACCTTCATTAAAGATGTTATGGAAAACACCAGTGAAAACCTATACAGGTATACGTATGGAGCGTCATTATGCATGGCTGGGATACTTGGTCGTTAAGGCGAGAGGACAAGCGTAAATTGAAGACTTCTGAAAAGAGGGCGAGAAGGATGAAAAAAATAAATTTGACGGAAAGGGGTGAAGTTAGATGCATGTGGGAGAAGAGAGTTGGCTATTGAGAGAAATTTGAAGGAAGGACAGGTGACTGCAGTTGATACTGAGGCGCAATGGGATTCTGAATACGGTCCTTAAAATAGGGGATAATGCTGAATAGCCATTTTAGATGGAACTTTAAGGAGGTCGAAATTATGCATTGTTAAATAATTTTTAGTTGTGATTTTCATTGTTAGGGTAAAGTATATTTTTCTTTGGGTTAATTAGAAATGTAGAGTATGAACAGTAGTGTGTAATGCCAGGGTCCATGAAACCATAACCCTGTAGATTACTGCTAATAATACATCCTTTAAAGACCAAAATACTAATATTGAATAAAGAAATAAAGTAACGTTCAAGCAATGAATTTTTTTTCAAATTACAAATTCATCGTTGAAATAAGGATTTCTATTCAAAAAAGCGATTTTAATGAGTGTTACAAAATGTGAGATGAAGTTAAAAGAACCCTTACACCCTCTCGAAGCTGCGCATGAAAGATTCCGTGTCATGACAGTAGCAGGTCTCTTTGATTAGCTTGTTTTATTACACAAACTTCAGATGTTAAATAATTAATTAGCGTGTATTTAAATTGCACAGCTTAAGCAGCAAACGACTTTTGACTGTTTCCCCAAATTCAACATAATCTCGAACTTCACCATCGTTTTAAGTTATAAAATGCCCTATTTCCCCAAGTCGAATCTGCCATGAGAAATTTGAGGTCTATTTTAATTCATTGCGTCGAGAACTATTCCAAATCATTGCACGCTCTCAGGAATTTTTTTGAAATTGATCTATTTACTCAAGGCAACGAGGTTCCACCGCTTATGCTCGTTTACTTATTGAAGTTCAGTAATTAGGAATTGGGTGGTGTAATCATGCATTACATCTCTCTCTACTGGTCTTTCGCAGTTTCGTTCCCTCTAGATTCACACAGGACCTTTTTCCTTCTTGACTCCTTTAAATATGAGCGGAGGATCGGGCGGACATGACCTCGTGGGGAAATATGTTTGGGTGAAGGGTTCATTTTGGCTCGCTTTTCTGCGCGCTCATACCGCGGGTGTTTCCTGATTCCGAGATAATTAGTGGAATTTTGAATGGTATACCTTTCCCGGTGATGAACTTGAATTTATCTGGCTATAGAAATGCCTTTTCAGGTGTTCTGTAAATGTAAATTGACTCCCAGGCGAATTGGTCGTAATTTCGACCAGATTTTCCTCGCGAAACTTCCGCGTCTCCTCTGCCTTCATGTGTGATAAAAGCGAGCAGCTAAACCAAATCGCGTGCCGTACGGGCACAGGCGTAAAGTCATTCATTCCAATCCATCCCACTTCAATGGAAGGCCAAAAGGATCTTGTTCCCTCTCCTCCTTCACTTCCACTGGCAGAATTACAATGGGGCATTAAGCAACGTAAATCACGCACACGATGTACGTACGAATGTGGAGGAGAATGGTCGTTGAAGATAGCGGAATTGTGATTCATGCGCTGATAGAGTTAAATAATGTGGCTTAAGAGGATATGATTTTATACCGTCGTAATCTAATATGTATCTACTGTATAAGGTGTTTCCTTGGTACTTTTTCCCCTCGATTTTCAAAAATATACTCGAGGTGAAAGTGTATGCTGGCATGTACACAAGTCTAACTGCAGTTGGATTAGTGTTCTGTTCCCCATGCTCCGGTGCCGTCGTCAAATACAAAATTGATATTAGGTTGAGCATTTAGCACTTAACCATTGGAAATATAGTTATTAAGCCGTCGGACAACCTCTAGTCAGTTGAAAACAAATCTATTGTGACATTTATGCGAACGAACATGACCACATGGTTATCTGATGAATCGCAACACCATATTGCTAGTCGTAACTGCCCATTTATGAATGGAATTTGTGTATTTATCATTCTAAATGATAAATAGTCGAAATTCACTCTTTTTTGTGTCACTAGTGGGCACTCCTTATATATTTAATCATGTGTTCGTGCATGAATGCGGAAACATTTAGTTCATTAAATGAACTTTCACGAGCGTAGAATCTGGAGGCAGCCCAAGAAGCCTTAAATACGTGTTTCAGCTTCAGGTTACATTTCCCGAATGCGAAACTTTGGTAATATATCAACTGCACAAATAATTGCGAGTTACTGCTAACAATATGCACTATGAGCCGGTATTATGATTATCTGTTAGTGGCACAAATTTAACCACCAGACATTCATTAAAAGTGTATTTGACTCACTTTTATTGCCATAGATGCAGTTGAACACCCAGTTTATTTAGTTTCTTCCACATCTACACAATACGCCGAAAACTGCCGCAAGGGTAGGTAGAGGGGGTGGTAGGATACCAGGCATGCATGTTCAATGATTAGTTTATACTTGCATTTCAATAAATATTGAATTATGTACAAAAATATTCGTACGGATACACCACACGCGTGCATATTTTACATAATGCAATAATTTAATGAAGCATTACATATTTATCTTTAAGTTAATATATTTAGGTGCTTGAGTTAGGCGTAGATCTTTTAACTTAATGTTTTTCGACTACTTACAGAGAAATACGGCATTTTATTAAAACAGTTTTACTCTTTTGCTCAATTGACCATTTTTGACCTTTAATAGTCCTCATGCAAGATTTGTATAAAAAGTATCGGTAACAATTTTTCCTGACGTTTGCGTGAAGTGTGGAATTCAGACTGTCGTATAAGTGTGCGCCTGATCGGAGATCGTCTTGGCAATGGTAAGATGACAGTACACACCCTGGGAAATTGACGATGAGAAAGATCTGCGCTAAACTCGTCCCGATGGTCTTGACGGACGACAAAGAGCAGAGTCGAGTGTGTGCTTGGGAAGACCTTCTGCTACGACATTGCGACGATTCCCCAGCCCCCTGATAGTCCCGAATTGGCAACAGCAGACTATTTCCTATTCCCAAAAGGGAAATCCTCCCTCAAAGAATACCACCATGGGACCTAAAGTCAAAGCCGTGAAAGGAGCTTGCACTGCACGCGTGACCCAAAGGACCTTCCGGAATCCGCCAACCAGGGAGCCTTCGAGTCGTGGAAAAGCCACTGGCTAAAGAGTGTAGTCGCTCAAGGGATGTACTTTGAAGAATTTTGAGGCATTTTAGCAATATCAGAAATAGGTCTATTTTCAGAATTTTTTCACGATACTTTTTATACAAACTTATCGAGAAATATTTATTGTATATAAAATCACCAAGAGTGGAATGAAAAGTAAACAAAAACAATTGAATGGCGCTTTAATGACGACCTTCAGTTATAAATTTGGTAGACTATAATTTCATATTCGACAGTTATTAAATGATAATAATACGGTCCATTAAATTTAATTTGAGTTAGCCTATCTGATGGTTAGTTAATCAATAATATTAGCATTGAGTCATAATACCTACCACAATTAATGTTTCTTTACGACGACAAACTATTTCGTTAAACAGAAAAAAATAGCTCGAATCAATGTGAGTTGAATGTGCCGAATTGGCACCGTCTGTGAGAAACGCGGAAAAAATTTCCAGGTAATTTTTCCTGGAAAATTGGAATAAAAGCTGTGTGAAAGAAAGGATGCTCCAGTGGAGAAGGCAGCGGTGGAATGAGATGTCCCTCCTTTACGAATCCATTTCGAACACGTTTCCCACCCTCGAAACCCTTCCCTTTCGGACTTTTATTTCAGACCCGACCACCCCGAATCCAACCCCTCTTCTCATCCCAGGCCGTTGCCGGAGGAATTCCCGCCGCTCCCACCCCCTCCACACTCCTCAGAAACCCTCTCAGCCGTCCTCGTCCCCGCCAGAGCCGAAAAGAATCCGGGCGCACGGCAATTGCGTCGGCGTAGGAGGTCGCCGGGAAGGTGGGAAAAGTAATGGGGGGACGGTGAGCGGGAAAGAAAACAACGGAATGAGGAGGAGGGTTCGGAGGACGCGACGGTCCCTCTTTTTTCTTCCCATTCAACCCCCTCTCCCCCTCCCGATGCACGGCCCCGCGGGGGGAGGGGAGTTGAAAGGGAGGGAGGGTTGGGGGGTTAGAGTGCACAGGAGGAAGGGAGGGGCGCGTGAGGGAGGATGGCGAGTAGGAGGAGGGTGCGGCGTGGAAAAGAGGAGAGAATGGAGTGAGGCGTGAGAGAAGGTGGTCAAAGGTGATGTCGGGGTTGGGGTTGAACGGCGTGAAATGCGCGTGGGAAATCGGGGAGACGGAACGGAGGGACGAGGGGATTCCGGGCCCGGGAAGGGAAAGTGATTAGAGGGCGGGGAGGGGTCGGCGGGGCCGGCCCGGATAAACGGTCAACTGCGAGTAGATCCGAGTGAAATATGTGAAGGCCCTCAAGGACGAGGCCTCAAATGGTGACGAAAGTGGGTCGATATCATATGCACCTACCAGACTACAAATGTTTTTCTGGAAGAAACATTTAGTTTAGTTTGCTTGCTATGATTTGGACTTGCGAATTTGACAGAAATAGATTATTTTAACGGTATTGAAAAAACATTCAGGAAACAACCAATGAATCATTGGCTTGTCGTGCATTTCCGTTTGGGATGCACTACTGCCGTTAGTGTCCGGAATACTAGCATTTTCCAGAAATGAAGAAACCAGAGGTAAGGTGAACCATTCTCATATCCCCGTTCATAACATGATTTTCATTTGTCCTCGAATCAATCATCCACTAATAGACAACTACTTCAGTAGCATATTCAGTGAGATAAGTGTCGGAGGTTGGTATCAATGCTTAATTTTGTTTGAAGAAATTAAAATAAGATAATGCTCCCAACATTTCATTAATAATAATTTGAAGTAGTTATTCACATTTTGGTGACGTGCTTCATATATGAATAAAAACTTAGTGATAACTTTATAGTATGCAATGCAAAGTCGAATTGCTCTGTATTGAGATTACCTAATGGTTAGTATATTATGGATTAGCATATTATGGAAAGGAAAATAAACGAGTGAGTCATAGGTAGAGATAGTAATATTTTGAAATGTGGGAAATGTACACGAATAAGGATGGAAAAGGTGGAATCGAGAGGAAGAAGTATCTAGAGAAGTGCTAGATATTGTGAGTGAGGAGAGGGTACTGTTGGGAGAAATCCAAAGGAAGCAGGACTAGTGGATGCAGGGAGCATTTTGATTGACGATGGAATGTTGAATAATGTTTTAGTCAAGCGAGGAAAGGAGTAGGGATAGGATAGGCATGTTGTACGGAACTAAGGGAGGAAAGAAGTATGCGGAAATGAAGAAGGGTTTCGAGTAGTGTCGGATGTCAGGTTGTGCTTTTTCCTAGGAGAGGCAAAGAAATGTATCGCTGTTCAGGATGTGTCCATCCAAAACCTAACTTAATAGGTAAAACGCCAATAATAATAATTATTGTATATCCCAGATACGTAGGAATGATGCGCCTAAAAGGTTGAATTAATGATTTATTATCGTTGTCTTATGTTCGCTATCATGTGATTTTGAAGTGCTTCACACAACCAAGTAATTAAATTATTTTAGCAAGAAATTTTGACAAAATATGTACATCTCTGAAGAATGAGAGTTTTATGCATAATCGTGCGGACGTAATCATGGAAGTAATGAAAAAAGAACCTTTCGGATTGCATTTTCTAAAGCATAAACTAAGTTATGTTATCATCATTAGCTGCCGATGTTTTTAATCCCATCCATCCCATCATTTTCTTTATTTTTCCTATGATTCAAGAAACCATAAATTAATATCATAACATTTACCATGACTATTCTGTCCTTAAGTGAAACTTAATAAGCCATTAATTCCCTTTTGATGGATTTCTCTTCGCTTCAAATTGTATAAGAATCTATCGGCAACGTTCGAACAGCATCGATCATCTACCGCCACCTGGCAATTATTCCACTTCTCGTTATAAAGTGACGACTAACAGAGTGAACAATGACTTACCTCTAGCCCGTTATAAATGCCTTTACAGTTTATGATTTTTTCATTTTCAGGAGTGAATCAGGAAATTTTAAGTTTAAAAAGTAAGAGAAGTATTCGATAAATGAAGTTGAGCAATCTCTTGAACATTCTGGATGTGTCCTTGTGGCTTTTACACGTTGCGTGATGCCATAGAAAGAGCGATATCAAATAGTCGATTACGGAAATAATTAGAGAAAATATAGTTTAAAGCCGCATCATTAACAACACTGGAGTCATTTGTACTGCCTATTCATATTCAGTCACTCTGTACGTTTCATGAGGAAGTGAATTTGACTGCAATGCTAATGCAGTAATAAAGCCATTTCCCATGATTACATATCTTACGAGCGTGCAACATACGCATTCCATTGAAACGTTTTATCTTTAGTTTCAGTCAGACATGCGGGGCAAGTTAATACATTATCTCGCTTGCGGTAATGCCAAGTCAGATAGTAGAGAACTAGCGTAAACCAACACAGAAAGAAACACATCGGCCGCGAAGGCATGATATTATCCTCTTATCATTCAGACGAATATAACAGGTTTAACACCCGACGATTTTAAGAATGGGTGCTGTGTTGTTTATATTATGACGACCCAATGCTAAATCCATTACACGATGATGTATGACCTTTATGAAGTCAAAGCGAGTATGATAACCCAGATACAGTAAATGTCATGACGGGGAACAAATAAAATGTGTATTGATTCGCATACCGCTCTGCTCTGTATTGTCGAAAAACAGCAAATAAATGAATTCGCCATGACGTGAGGCACCGACGGTAGTCATCGTGGGTGACAGCCATAGTGGAGAGTTCTGAAATATTCTGACACCAGCAGAAAACAGCAATTGGAGACATGCCTACTCAACATGCCGTGATAGGTTTGGATAAGTGGCGAGAGGAAGGGGGAGGGAGAGAATGGAATGCAGAGGGTCCGATGGGCAGAGGAAGAGAATGCGGTGGGTGGAGAGTAGGGAAGGGGTTAGGGTCGAAGAGGGAGTGGCTGATGGGTTGATAAATGTCTTAATGTCGGGCCAGATTGAGGCTCTGGGGCCTCCTCATCCTGTTAACCCTAGGGTCCATGAGGAAACTTGTTAGTCAGAGGAAGTCTTTTCCGCAGTGGGTGGGCAGGAGCCAACGCGGCTTGTGCATGTTCCATTTTATGAATTTACATCTCTTGTTCCGTTCCGATTCTATCAAAAGGAACGAGGAGAGAAGGCTATCAAACCCGTTTGAATTTGACTGACGGAGAATAGAGTTGTTTTAACTTCACAAGTCTTCAAGCCGCCTCCAGTTATCTGAATTAAGAATGTTTCTCCTCCATTTTGAGGTATGCAAATGGATTCGTTGAAATCAGGGGAACGTAAGAGAATTTTAGGTAATTATTTTCGAATAAGCGCACCACGATGGGAGTGGACCGAGAGTAGCTCTGGAATTGAAATAGGTGCTCAGTGATTTGGACGACGTGAGAGAAATGAGGAACCGGAGGAAAGAATGAAGCACTGGAGGAACATACGCCAATGGCCCAAGGGGAAAGCGGGCAGGACCGTCCGTCGCCGAGGAAAGATGGGAGACGGCGATAGACACTTGATAAGAGGGGCTTGAAGGGGAAGGGCGAGACATTCAAGAGGGTACAGGAGAGAGAAAAGCGTGAGAAGGATTTGGCTGCCGATAAAAAGAGTAAAGGAGCGGGGATGGCTATGCACCGCGAACACAGGCGCCGATGGTGCCTCGGGCATAAAACGGAGAGAAAAAATTGGGGAGATCCACCCCGGAATGTACGCGGATTTTGCAAAGGCGGACAGTTAAATCTGAAAACGAATAAAGGAATGCTTCACTATATTTGCTGACGAATTGCATCTGAATGCCGTGAATTGTTCAATGTGTAATAACATAGCATAATTTAATGTCATAATATTAATTTATATAATTATTACGTTATTGCCTGGTTTTCCAGATGCCCTTCCTAATTCAAGTAATACTTCCTTAAATACGTATGACACCTCACCAGCTCTAATCAATCCTTTGGGGCCTCTACGAGAAATATAACTTACTGCTAATTGTGTTTTCAAATTGCCTCCCGAACTGTACTCATGCTGGCGTATGCACGACTTTCCCTTTTGGGTATGTCATGCCTAATTCACCCTCACCTATGAAACCTCAATGCAGCTACAATAAATGATAAGGTGTTTGCATGTTATATTTTGTCATGCATAATAATGTTCATCATCAATGCTCTTTAGCGACGAGAGCGTATTCGGGTGTCTAGGATTTTGTTATGACGACACAAGGAATGCCAAATCTTTCGGTTTCACGTTCGATGAATGATATTGAAACACTTCCCCAGCCCGTCCTAGACCCATCCCCATTCCATCATTTGTGAACTGCTCCTGAGATGTGTGGGAGAGAGTGGGTTAGTGCGACAGCTTCTAGCTGTGTTACCCAGGCATCGACGGAACCTCATAGTTTCCCAAAACTGAGGAATTTCGAGGAGGAAATGCGAGGAGGGGAGTTTTGGTGGGGAGGGATGGGGGTGGTGTGGGAGCGGGGAAAGGTGTCGGCTGTGTGTAGGGAATATCTGACCGGAGCGCCAACGGAGACGAGCTGCGCCGAAAGTCACCCCGACCCGACCTCCCCCGCCACAGCCTCCGACCGCTTCACCCGGCCGCCTCCCAGCCTCCACCGCCCACGCGTTTCCCTCCTCCAACCCCCTGTCCTCCCCCCTCCTCCCTCGAAGGCACAAGCATCCGCGTGTTTGTGTGTTTCCATCCTCCTCGCGCAGTGGGTGTCAATTCTCCCGAGTCGCATAAAGGAATCTCTTATGCTTTCTTTTACCGAGACTCCCTCGGCGATGCGACGCAGTTCGTGCGTGCTTGCGCTACTTGAATTGCACGACGTATCTGATGAATACGAGTCCTTTCTTCCATGTTTCCATTGGAGCGGAAAGAAAAATTACTCCGGGCGCCATGTGGGTTTGTTTTATGACGGGAGCTTAGCTGTGTCTTTGTAAATGAGGACACGATGGAATGATATTGCTCGCGAGTTGCAGCGCAGAGTCAGAGAGACGTCCTTGTTGAATATAAACGTCCGGGAAGGAACACATTGAATACTCCTCTCCCTCTCCTGTGGCATGGTAGACGAAGTCAGCACAGGAGAAGGCAAGCAATTTTCTCACTGGAATTTGAGCAAGGATAAAATGACATCATGATTAAAACCTGCGGCCGAGATCCAAGTAAGTTTTGTAATTGGTAGGTGGTGCGTTGAGGATGGATATCTACTGCGGAATGTTGTGCCACGACTCTCATGACCTCCAGATTATTACTTATTTCTCCAGAGAAGAAACTCCGCCCTTTCGCTATCCGAAACCCATTTCAATACCCATTGAAACCTTCCAAGCAGCATTTCAACAGCAGTTTGATTATAATATTCTCTTATTCAAATAATATTTATTGTTGCTTCATATATAATGCTATTTAATGATAAACATACATTTACCCGCATAATGTTTTATGCTGGCATGCATAAAATATCAAAAGCAATAATAATTGACACAATATTGCTAAATAATCTACTAGTAAAATTAATTTTGGCCATTTCCTTGAAGATATAAAAAATGCTTGGTACTCATAGTACTTGGTACACACTTCTTTTCACTGCATGACCCACTTTGAAACTACTTTTTAAAGTACTATTTATAATTACTTATCATCGCCGTTTTGGCAAATGTGACCTTAATACAATTCAAGATTTGCAATTTGCTGCGCATGTTGAAGGTTTAGACACAAGGTAATTGGTGGTAATGATGTCCTCCCATGTCGACGAATATCTTTTTTCGCACAAAAAAGGGTAAATCGTAAATTCGTTTTCTTTTACTTGCCTTTGCTGGTGTACTTCTTCAATATTGATGCCCCCCTCCTTTGGAATCAGCTGTATCGTAATCTCCGAGGAAGCTTTGAGAAATCTACAGGAACATTCTTCAGGGATTCGAATGAATTGTCTTATTTGCATAAGTTATGGCCGCGAATTCGCACGCCTGTAGCCATCATTTTTGAGGAGTAACACGAGAGAATTGAGGCGTGAAAGGAAGTGTCATAATGAATTCAAGATGAACCTCCGTTACAAAAACAAATTCGTGCGTGACTTCATCAGAGAGTTGCCGTAACCTATAATCTTCTCTTTTTGGGAGCGTTAATTTCGGTGTGAAGCCTATTCACTTATTCTTCATTATCTTCGTGGAACTCTCATGAATGTCTCTAGGTAATTCTATTTGGGTACTCGAAATATTTCGTTCGAATATCCGATGGGAAATGTGAATGAAATGTAACAATTACTTATTTACACAAAAATTAATCTTTGAATATTTATTCACAATCGCCCCATTGGATTATTTGAACAAAAAACATGAAATAACAGGTAAACATAATCTAACCATTATCTTGATAGTCTCCATCTTTTCGAGTATGGGAATCAACTCCGAGATCTTTGAATTATCAGATAAGGATGTCACCCCATCACTACTATGGTTAATTACTTGTCGTAGTACTTATTATATAATATGTTAAAAATCTTCGGGTACCTTTTATATTAATTGTTTTTTTATTAATCGATTTCGCATAAACCATTACGTTTCGTTTCACCAGGATTAGTTTGCTAACAAAAAAAAATGCTCAATTCAGCTTTCCGATAAAGTTTATCTTTTCTGGCATGGACCGAGTAGCAGCACACTAGATAAAGTTTTATCGCCCAAAAATAGGGTATTTTTAATTACTGAAAACTTTTATTGTTAGAAAATTTTTATTTCATTGAAAAGTACTATCTATCATTTGGCCATAATTTTCCAATTCCACCATATCATCCCAAAAACCACGCAATTCGCTCTCTTTTCTGAACAAACATATTCGTTGAATGGTTCGGGAAAGAGATTTTAAGTCTTAAATAGGAGTCTTATGACTTCCTAATTAGAGGGGATATATTTTTCCATCTCATCTACCTATTAATGGGCGATTATAAGTATTCCACATTACATATGAAGTATTATATACTGTCCCACTTAAAAGCCCAATTAAGAGTTTACATAGATGAAGCGATCATGGCTCAGGTCATAGCTGCATGGGTCAAAGGATAGTTTGAAAACAGTCGCTAGATTTTATAATTAGACAAAAATATGGCAGAATGCCATTGAAAGCCTTGCCAAATTCTAAACCCTTCTTTCTTTTTGAACCTATACCGCGTGTCTACTCACAAATCAAATCCTTTTCATCTACTCTAGTTCCATAAGTTTGAAATGAATGTGTTTCGCGATGTAAAAATCATTCGCCTTCACCGGGACTTAAAACCGGATCCCTTCTATTTCCGTCCGAGTGCTTCAAACAAGTAAGCTACTGAGATACCTTGCTGGCCTTATTAGTTAAATAACTCTGCCGGAAATAGAAAGGGACTGGGCGTTGGGACTCGAACCCGGGGCTGGGTCCCGGTCAAGGCGGATGATTTCTATTCAGTGAAATACGTGTATTACTATGCGCATTAGATGTTGATTACATCAAAGTGACTGCCGCGGTATTTCCCGCTGTTATTTGGATTTTCCGTTTCTATTGCGTGAGAAGATTAGAAAAATTTAACTATTAATAGTCTTAAAATAACCCAGACCTTTTTTTATAACCATTTAAATGTAAAAGAAACTTCATTTTCTTCAAAAGTAACATTGTCAGTGATCAATTATATATTTCGCGATGCAATAAAATAAATCTGTTGATCCAATAATCAAAATTATCTGCATTAACTTCGGTTCGTAAAATTTTAAGGCATCAAAATTAGGCTTTAATACATATTATTGAATAGTTGTTCTTGCCCTAGAAATAGATTTTCGCCTCAAAGTTTAAACGGTCTTATGAAATTGTTTCGCAGGAAGCGATTGGATCTTCATCATTCTTATGGAAATTTTACTAATCTCATGTATCTATTGAAATTCGCGCTTTTTCGAGAAATGAGGGAATTTGGATTAAGCCCGTAATTCTGCCTTCTTTGTCCCAAGTCTATTCTTGAGATTAAGAAACCAAATAAAATATCTTTTGACCTTCTGAGTCCCTAATTGATTCCATCATCAGCCCTTCAATCCGAAGATTGGTTATCTTCAGCTGTTCCCTATCCCTCACTTATTTCCTTTATGCCCTGGAAGCTCATATGTCCCTCTTTATTTGGCTTAAGTACGTATTTGTCAATTTGCCTTTCTCGTGGGATCTTTCCATCTATTTTTCCTTTAATTTTGTCCTGTACAAAGTTGTTGTGGTGTGTCCAATTCATTTGGTTCTTTTTTCTCTTTAGGTGGTCCACATGGTATTTTTCTCTTATATTCTTCCTCATATTCAGTTAGTCTTCAGAATTCGCCTTCAGCACCAAGTTTCGAAGGCGTCTTTTCTTCTCCGTTCTACTTTTTCTATAGACCGAGTCTCTCGTCTATGCAAACTCCACACGAATGTTTTCACTCACTGCTTTCTTGTCTGTAGGCTTATCTTCTTTGAGCTTAGCTGCTGCATTTTCTTCACAAAGGCCTCCATTTATTGAGCTATTCTGCTCTGCCATTATCCATTGAGAGTCATTCATCTCATTTTTTGGTACTACCGAAGTACTACCAATGCTTCCACTTATTATAAAATCTCTCATACAAGAACAACAGATTTCTTAGCCTTTACTATTCCGCCAATTTGATTTTTTCCTGTATATTTTCATGTTGAATCGATGCAATACTTGATTCATTACGTTCAAGCATAATTACCGGTTTTAATCGACTCTCTGCCATGAATGCGATGCCACCTGTGAAGCGACGTATGGTAATTTTTTCTCCTTTAACCCTAATTCCTTAGGTACAGATTCTTTTATGCTTCCACTATTGCTTCTTTGAAGTACATGCTTAAGACTCGTACACTTGTCTAACCTTTACCTTGTGCACCCTTAATTTATTGGAGCTTCTATTTTTCCTCCGTCCATCATTTGCATTATGGGGGCTTGGTTCTTTTAGAGTTGATAGATTGTCGTTGTTCATACCAATTTTTTCAGTAGAATGGACATATTATTCCACTTGGCGTCATCTAAGGCATTCTCCAAGTTTACGAATACTACATATTGTGGCTTTTTGACATATATGCTTTGTTCAGCCAGAATCCTTAGACTGAGTATAGCCTCCCTTGTACCTGTGTTCTACCCGAATCCGAATTAGTTTTCCGACTAGTTGTTTCAGTTTTTTTTTTGGTTTCATATGTCGACATTATTATTTTTAATATTTGAATGAATTAAAAGCCAATCCCAAGGTATGATGTTCTTCACATTTGTCGGTTCTCGTTTTCTTTGGTGCTGCAATCATTGTACTTCTCTCGAAGTCCTCGGGTAGTTTTACACTTTCGTAGCTGTCTTTATCATATAAATACCAAGAACACTTCAGTTTGGCTTCGAGTACCTTGGTGATTTCTCCGTTAATTTTATCGGCTCCTGGCACCGTATTATTCTTCAATACTTGTACTGCACTGTCGGCTTTGCTTGTGAATATATCTTGGCCTCGGTCATTTTCACCCACCTCACACTCGTCTTTGATTGCGCAATTTTTCAGTGTCCCTTGATAAAGGACTTCAATAGACTCCTTCCATCTGTTTCGTCTATCTGCCAAGCATATTCCCATTTCAATCTCTGTCTGCCACGATTTTAACATTCCCAGGGTGTTGGGGGAGCAGCTGTTGGAATAGGAACGCATGATGGCTCTTCTGAATCTTTTCAAATCTGTACGTTGTTTGTTTACATTTCTAAAATAAATATCATTTTTTGATTGTTGTCACCTACGTATTATCTATTTCAAGGTTTAATTTTAAAAAGTAACGTAAACTATATTTTATTCACACCCATAGTTTCTTCCAGCAATATTTTTACGTCGTTTCTGTTTATCTCTGAAATTGTTGCGTTTGTAATGCATTGATTTAGTTACGGATTCTCTCAGTGTTGCCCATGTGAGCAAAATCAACTGATAAGTATTCCAGAGGAACAAGTTGGAATGTTTCAGAAATGGTAGTTTCCCAATACATGCTCCTTTCTCTTTCGTTCTCCTCACATAGGCTTGAAGATGATAATGCCCCCAAACATGCTATCTCATATTTGCTTTTGTTCTGGAATATATCTGACATTCTTTCTCATTATAATACTCCTTGTAGACTGAAATGATTAAGGATGAGCTTATGAGATAATCTTATACTCATAAGCATTCATA
The DNA here is from genome assembly GCF_022747635.1 of Hetaerina americana. NCBI lineage: Eukaryota > Metazoa > Arthropoda > Insecta > Odonata > Calopterygidae > Hetaerina > Hetaerina americana. Next base: position 18,059,548 of record NW_027286069.1, on the reverse strand, counting down.
CTACGCTGCCTCACTGGTCGGCCTTCCGAGAAGAGAGCGCTACGAATATGAGACTTCGAACACCTTACAACGAGGAGGCCATTCTTTTACCGTGTAAACTGGCTGTGTCTACATCATGGATAGATGGAACAGATTGGTCACCGATACTCAATTTCTGCGCTTCGGTGCAATTTTGTGCACAAATTATTTTATCTGTCGGGTCGATAAAATCTCAAAAATGATACCCGCTTAGTAATGTGCATGAAGGTAGGGTTTACTCCGCGGTGCCGCGTATGGCATCTTAAAGCTTATGCATGGAATTTACGAAGCGAAACTACTGCTATTCGGAGTGCATTGAAGCGGGAGGGCAACTCATCCCGCCACGATACACGTCTAACACAAGAAAATACTTACTCCCTCGCCACACCACAGCGCGACCATTCCGCAGGTCTCTTTGAGATCGTGATCTCCTGCCTCCTCTTGGCATCGCTATCCCGGCCGATCTTACGATGCTTCGACCGAGACGTGTTATGTAAACAAGCCAATCTCCCGATGCGGTTACCACGGACGGTCCGCCGTGGACAAGGTCCTCCTCTTCGAGATGGCAGTCGTCGCTTCCCTCTGAAGAGATAACCTCCATTCTCCCTCCACCAACAACTCTCGACCCCATCCTCCCTCCGAGACGACGACGATCGTGGAAGGAATTCCTCCCGTCTCGCGTCCACCCTCTGTCGTGCGAGAGGGAGGTGCGTGTGGCAGCGCTTAAAGTTGGGTGAGTTTGGGATGGGGAGGAGAACGGGGAGAGGAAGGACTCGAAAGAGTGTCGGGGAAGGAAAGGGAAGAACCAAATGAAACCCCGTGCATGCTCTTGGCCGTCCGGATGCGTCGGTAATCGAAAGAGGGGTGATTGGAGCGCTTAAAATTTGTGGCGTATTCACTTACACGAGGAGGAAAGCGCTCACTTTAAGCCATGGCGTGTGTGGAAGGGAGGGGGGGTAGGGAACGGAAGAGTGGGAGGGCTGGAAAAAGGCCTCTTGAGCGGAGATCCACGACCAGGCGAGGTAAGATTCCGGCTGACGGCAAGCTGAAGTCCATCCCGGAGGCTAGAAATCTGATTCTTCATTCTTTACGTGTCTCACCTGTCCCCTGGGCATAAAAGCTGAGAAGAATGAGAGGAGCAACAGTCAAGGCACTAGTCAATGATTAAATGAGTTGAGTTGATTGGAAACTAAATTGGTTTGTTATTAAAACCGAATGAGATGCCATTGTTATATTTTTAGCTAGAGAAAATATTTCATTAATGCAGGGAGCTGTGCGTCGTTCTGAATGAAAATATATGCATAGGAAATTATTTTTTGCAGACAAAAATTACTTTTAACACAATCTCGCCTGTTCATGCTTTTTATAGTCATCGTTGCTTCCTTTATTTTCTAATACTATTATATCTATGTAAAAGTGTATATATATAGTATACATATATACAGTATATATATATAGTATATATATAGTATATATATAGTATATATCTATATGTATATATATGTATAAATATAATAATCTATTCATCTTGGAGGTAATGGAAATGAAAAGAAATTGAGTCCTCTCATTTATTTTATCTATTTATTTAAAACATTATTCACATGCAGCATTAGCGGCCATTTACAGTGATTAATATAACAAAACATGAAAGAGTACAAAACACAATAACAGAGTAACTATAAACAACGAGAGCCGAACGTGGACAGGGTAATGATTTAATTTGTTGAGAGATGGGATAAAGCCTTGGTGGTGAAATTTTTGCATGATAAATTAAAAGGATCGACAGTGCGAGGGAGTGAATTTAGATGGGAGGAGAGGCAAAATAAAGGTGAGCGCTTGGTGAGAGATATTCTAGGAATTGGTAGATGGAGCAGGGTGTGGGTGCGGGTGGATCGAGTTGGTATCCTGAAGTTGAAGAGAGGGAGCAGTTCAGGGCAATCAATAAATAAAGAACAATGAGAGGGACAATTGTTGAGAAGTACGAATGGGAATGAGAAGCAATCACTGAGCGATGGTTACTTTACAGATTAAACCTCTTGTATCTGGTCTCTTCTTCAATAATGTTGTAAGTTTACCATAATTAGCCAATCGTACTAAGCTGAAAGAGATCATGGAAATTAAATTAGTGGGACCACGTGTAAGAGCCGAAAGATTTAAAATGTCAGTTGCCCACCGAGCGATAAGAATTATAATGACTGGAATTTCTAGGATTGTAAAAAGTTGTAATTTTATTCTCAAATCCTTATTCAATTTTTCTTCTGGCTGTTAGTAGCTTGTCTCGCTAGCGTAGAGAAGTACTGTACTCTTAAATACAGAATTGCAGGTAGCGTTGTTAACATTAACTCTTTCGAAATATTTTTGATTTTGATTAATCTAATGTTCAAGAAAAAATTAATTTCGATGTTGCATTACTGGTGTGGAATCATCGCCTGCCAAACACTCGCGGTGGCGGTGTGTTACAAGATATCATTTAGATGTAAATGTAAAATGTCATTTGCAAAACATTTGCCTTGAGCTTCTACTATATCATATGTAAAACTTCCATTTGGATGAAAATTCGTCGGTAATACAATATATAATAGATTCAAATGAATACTGCGTCCTTTCCCCAGTAAAGCACCCAATCCTTTATAGGCTCGAAATCTAGGCATAGGCATGTTTCACCACAAAGATTCTTTCAATGGCCCTTGAGATTGGTCAGGGAGATTGGTCATGACTGATACCAAAACTTGGTTTTCCTTGTTAAAGTCATGCATTCGGCATAGAGATCCCAGACCCTTGAGCAATCAGTTGTTGATTAGGTAGATCTTATGTCCATTAAATATCAGAAGAATATGCGAATCGGCCTTAATGAAAAACGGCTTCTTTGGATGGGTTATGAGAAAATGCAATCAAATGATTGACAGGGATTTGAGTTATTGGAAAAGGCTCACAGAAAATCTACTAGATTTGTTCAAAATTGCTACCATAAGAGAAAAATCGTGATGGGTATATCAGAAATTTTGGCTCGGGAGCCTCTTGATTCATTATTTGACCAGGCAAAAGTAAGATTTTAGAAACATTTAGAACGCCCGATTTCGCTCTAAATGCGTAGGCAATTATTGTGGCCCCACATTACATTTGCAGATTGGACCACTAGCAATCCCCTTCGTTTAAAAACCAGATTGTAATAGTTGATTCAAACCACCCATTATTGAATGATATACAAGCAGATATACCTGCATATGCACGTTTTTTGGGGATGGAGATGGTGCGGGGGCTAACGTACGGGCTTTCCACCCAGAGGGCGCGGGTTCAAATCCCGCAGTGTTGAATATTTTTCAGAGGTATCTCGATCCCTACTTGAGGTGCTTTGTGGAGGGCACTTTGAGTGAGTACGCCGTCCGTCGGATGGGACGTTAAACTGCGGACCCCTTGGCGCCTTTCGTAAAGAGTAGGCAAATGCCGACGCTGGGTTTCTCTCCATCCTTCATCCTTTCCTGTCCATCCCCTATGGCGCAAATGACCTCAGCTGTCGGTCGCCTCCCCTAAAAACTACTACTATGTACGTTTGTTTGTGTATACCAGCAAATATTGTTATATCATATCGATAGATGAATATATTTTTATACATCAATGACCGTTTTCCCCCGTCACGTGCACTCGCGGGGCTTTGCGGGGTATTATGTAAGTGTGTAGGAATGAATCAAACACAGTACTCTACTATTAATAAATGCAAACTAAATTAACATACCTACCTCCCCTTCCACAATTGGTTAAACATTATATGCAAAAAAATCGCTCTGAGTTGCAAATCAAGGCAAACCGCTGGGTAAGTAGGAATTTGCGGTAGTAAAAAATCTCTACATTTTCAAAGTGGCCTTTAATGAGAAGAAATGGTACCATTCCATATAACTTGAGTTACGAAGTTTCCCGATGCGTCACTACAGCCGCCGATCATATGAGCGTGAAATCCGCAGCGTGAAAAAGCCGTTATGCCACGAGCGTTAACATCACCGACGGGGAATATCTATCGCGTTTTTCATCAGTCACATCGGGGAAGGAGAATGGCCATAGACGAATATGAGGAAGATTTGCATTAGCCCTGCTTCATTCGCCGTTCCTTCATTTCGGAACCGTTCCTATTCGCCATTATTCATTTTCCGTCGGAAAACAAATTTTAAAAATGATTCGGCCGATTAAACGTCAGCTGTTAAACGTGATCTTTTTTTCTCCTCGTGCCACTCAAATATCTCCGGCGAATTTACTTTTCATAAATAGTTTCGGTTAACCGCACAACGATGCAACGAAGACCCAAAAGGGAAATAAAAATGGAGCTGCCTCGAAGGGGGAGTGAGGGACGGCACGAGTGTCCCTTCCCCCCCCCCTGCGCCGTCCCGCCCTATTCCCCCTCCCTCCCCCCTCGTCGGGAGGGCGAAAGGGAAAAAATGGAGGACCGGGGGCGCTTCCGGTTGTCCTCGTGCGTAACCGGAGGAGGAGCTGGGGCGGATCCCTCGGACCGGGAGGACTTGCGACATGTCACCTCTTCGCATCCCCTTTCGACCCCCCCCTTCCACTTCCCCTTCCCTCTACCCTCTCTTTTTACTCTGCCTCGCAAGCGCACGTAACATGTCTGCCAACTGTGAGTTTTTATATTAAAAAATCGAGGGATTCATTTATTATTATTGTTAGTCTAGCGGGTCAAGAGAAGTTTTTGAAAGACCGTGGCATTTCACACTGCTGCACTCTTATGTCTTAACTGCCATGGAACAATATTTGTTTCAAACCCAGCTTTACGAAGCTCATAAACGTAAAGATCTTTCTGAGAAAATATGAAAACCTATCCCCCTTTTTAGGTGTTATTCCAATGGCGAATTAAATTATTGCTGTCCTGTTGGCGCTAATGTAGCGCGGAAACATATTTGAAGTAGCCATTATCGAATTTCTATTATTTCAGGCTTCATTCTTTGAGTTTTCGTTTTGAAGTGGAATTAAACCAGATCCATCGAAATAGAGTGACTGTTAGGGTGATTACGTCCATATTTTTCAGGCTTGGTGCAAAAGCCATCGTTCTTTTCATCTGCAGTAAGCCCTGTAACCTGTTTTTCCCGTCCTAAAAAAAATTTCTAGCATGCCCAACTGCAGCCTCACATTTTACCTTTCAGCTGAACAATCTAAAATTCATTCTGATCATGATTGGTAGTAGTAGTAGTAGTTTTTAGGGGAGGCGACCGACAGCTGAGGTCATTTGCGCCATAGGGGATGGACAGGAAAGGATGAAGGATGGAGAGAAACCCAGCGTCGGCATTTGCCTACTCTTTACGAAAGGCGCCAAGGGGTCCGCAGTTTAACGTCCCATCCGACGGACGGCGTACTCACTCAAAGTGCCCTCCACAAAGCACCTCAAATAGGGATTGAGATACCTCTGAAAAATATTCAACACCGCCGGGATTTGAACCCGCGCCCTCAGGGTGGGAAGACAGTACGTTAGCCCCCGCACCATCTCGACCCCCTCATGATTGGTATCTGCCAAACAAAAAATAAAATTAATTTCAATGTGTCATGTATTTTCATAGCTTTCATTTATGTCTGCTCTATTCTGAGGAACTACACAAGATGAACGCCACAGGATAGGACAGCGAATAGGTCTATTATGGGGAATGAATCAACGGGACGCTTTTATGAACGAGGCTTGGAATCATCTTCTTCCCCCACATTTTTTTCTTGGATTACATCTGATTTTACATCATCGCGTCCAAATTATATAAATCCCTGCCAGACACCGGAAAGGTGTGTGGCTGGGGGAGGGGAGAGGGTGAGGTAGTTGCTAGGGGCACCAGTATTTTAGGTATGAATTTGAGCACGGTTCCTCTCTGAAGCAGCCCGCATGACAGTTGAAACACCAAGCCTCAAGTTTTTGGGCGCTTCCCTACTTTTGTTTGTTCGTGTGTATTCGCGTAGTTGGTGTAGTAGATAATTAGTGTTGACATAATGGGCGGATGAATAATGGAAGGGGTATTCCAATAAAACCCCGTTTGGGCATGTAGATTTTTTAAGTGTGATTGTTAGTGCAACTAGCGAGGAGCATGTGAATATCCTGGATAGTATGTATTTAGCATATCACCATTCATTTTCTTATCTCTTCTCGTAAACCCAAGTGCGTGTATGATTGCCGTTCACGATAGTCACTCTAACCACCAAACTCGAGAGGGAGAGAGCGAACGATTGTTTTTTGTGATTGTTTGCTCCTTATTTTAGACTAATATACGCAGAATCTACCCTCCCTCCTTATTTTCCTACTTTGTCCTTGTCCTTTGTCTTCCTACCTCTCCTGAAAATATTATGATAACTTATCTAGGTCATTCATTCCCATTAATGAACTGGCACTCCCATATAAATATATAAATAAATAAATAAATATATATATATATATATATATATATATATATAATGTCCAAGTTAAGTTCTTCAAATAGTTTACATACTCTATTAAATTTATCATAAGGTTTTACAAATCATTCTCTTCATTTCACCTATACTAATTCGCCAGTCAAACCGAATGCATGATGGTCATATACACGTATACTAGCAACATACTTAACATGAGGCCTAACTAGTGAACGATAGCAGAGCATAAGAATGCTACACTACTTGTGCAAGGATCTGCATTCAGTTTCATCCCACACCATCTCACCCTTCCCATTCCATCGACGTCCACCATCCACACGCTCTCTCCCCCACCTTCCGGTATCTGGAAACATCGGCCCGGGTCTGTCCCCTCACCCTCCTGCAGTCGAGAGACATGTCCGCTACGGGGAGTGATAGGTAATGGAGCGTGCAAAAAGGGAAGGAAGCCATTCTTAAGAAAATAAAGGTCGAGCGCAGCAGCTGCGCCTTTATTCCTCGTCCCTCACCGTCTTGAGGCACTGCTTTAAAAAGACCTGACTGTTTCAAGCCTTAAAACCGGACCCAGTCTTATGAAGTTTTTGTTAAGCTGTTGCTTGTAAGGTAATAAATGCTGACGGAGGCTGGTAATAGTGCCAAGAGCAAATTCCATTCAAGATGCGATTCACGCATAAGTACTCCTCGTCTAATTTACCTCCATGGTTATTTTAGACTGATTTACGAATGTACAGGTGTTCAGCAATGGGACAATCTAGAGAAAAGAAACTGTCAGTAATGAATTTATATATTTTTTTAAATAAACCATTTTTATTATTCGTTCTACACAACTGGACGATTATATGATATTTTAATCTTCCTCTACCGACACTATGGTATTTCGGTTGTAAAAGGACAGATACACAGTTTACATTTTATCTTCCATTCAGCTATGAGTGTCAGGTGTATTTAGGTCACAATTCATCACTGATTAGAGTAAGGATTGAGTGGGGATAAAATAATCCTCATCGTCAGTATCCCTTAAATCGTCGTTGATGTCTTGCCTACCAACATAATACTCGTACTGTGCTAAAATGCTTCCCCTTTGTCAGCGCTATATTTTGTTGATTAGCATTCATCTCATAGTTTGAGCGGCTCATGCAATATTCGCGCGCTAGTGCCTCTTAACCAAGGCTATCCAAAAATAATGTGACTCTTTCTGTTCGTACATAACGATCTTTCACAAAAAGGATTTCTATATGATCGTGACGATCATATAGAAATCTTTTAGGTGTAATCTAACCAACGCGAATTAGGCAAAACCTTTCCTTAACCTTGTTATTCTTATGTTTCCCCAATACTCGTTTGTGGCTTTCTTTGATGCAACCCTGCAGATGTTCCGTACTCATCTTGTTGTTAGTTTGATTTTAGGTCTGATGTTAGTTTAAATCCTGAGTATTCTAAGGGGTCCGCCATTCTTAATTCTACACTTTAATGTTTTTCTTCATTCCGAAGGCCGTTTGATATGTAAGAATGGATTCCCCCGAAACTCAACGGTTGTTGAAATGCACGCAACAAAATTATGATGATAGGTTTCTTTTTTATGCCATCTGTGGTTTTCCAAGCACGTCTGGCACCTGGAAAATTACTGATTTTGGACACGGCTGTGCGCGTTCGGAAGCAGCACCTGGGCTTGAGCAGAGGGCTTCGAAAATCGGGACCAAAGCAGATGAACGCTCTACCTACCAAGCCACCACGCCTACTTTTCAAAGAATAAGGAATATTTATTGATAGTCACTGCTGGAAAAAAATTTACTCTAGATAGGGTGGCAAACCCGGTGCCACAAACATAGGCTAAATGTTACTTAATATTTAATCCATAACTGACACCCAGTTGACATCAGAATTATCCACGTTCATAGGAAATTAACTTAAACCTTTCCTCAGCTGAGATTGTAAAATTTCAGTTCTTGTTAAAGTGTCATTAATCCTCTTATAAAAAGGTTTTTGTTCATATTTTTGTCTTAAATTGTAACAGCAAATAATACGTACTATAAACCAATTTAGAAGCGAAATCGAAATGTCACCTTTAGGAGCCAACCTGTTGCTGAAGAAGGTAAATAGAAGCACGCCAAAGGGCGGCCTGAAACTAAAAAGATCAAGTGCATAATTCTAAAATTTTTAAACTAAATGTGCCGTCTTTTGCGAAATAGGTCAATGCCATATTGTATGACGATCTATAATTATCATGGATGGTGGAAATATTATATCAATAATGCCATTTATTATAAAATGAGGATACTTTTTAACCACCTATTTCATAATCTTTCTTCAATTTTACGAGACTAATCCGTTCAAGAAAAAAACGTCATAGGAAAATACGAAAAGCGTTAGTATAGTATGTCAATTATCTATTAAAATGTGGCAATTTTCGGACAAATGTTCGACTGCCCCATCTTATTTGCATTAATTGTAAAAAAACTGCATTTCTTCCACAGTGAAAAAATAGCTCGTTTTAAACTGTCTTTCTACTACTGTGTTATCATTAATAGTTTTGTGGAATCTTTGGGGCGTTCGAAAATTAAATCTCACACGGTCCATTTGATAATTTATGCAGCGCCACAAGCATTTTAATTGCAATGATTGTCAGTCTGGGAAATTAAATATTTTTTAATGCAACAATTTCAGTGTGTAAAAATCATTCGCCTTGACTGGGATGCGAATGATTTTTACACACTGAAATTGTTGCATTGAAATGCACATTAGCGGATGACTCCGTTAAAAGTTACTGTTGCGGCATCTCCCGCAGTTTCTTTGGAATTAAATATTTTTTACAATATCTCCAAGATTCTGTATGAACGTACCTTATCGATGCGACACTTTATTTATCTTCCATTTGCGCCAAATTAACGATCCTATCAATTATTTACGGTCCCAATTCTGAAAACGGAAAGCCCATTTACGGCGGAATCACTATCTGATATAGACATTATCAGCGGTTTGATAACATTCAAGGAATACTAAAAGCATCAAAATACCACGAAGGGATGCCAATGTGACCTTCATGTTTCTGTGCTAATATCACAATTCTGCCGCGCACCCATCTGGTTAATTTAAAATGGGTCCTCCCATCCTGGGCTGGGCTGTCTGACTATGGACTATGGTCTAAATAACGGCTGATGGCAGTGCATAATGGACAGCAATGCATCCTGCGTGTCGGCCAGAAGGTGCAGGCATTTTATCAACTATTACAACTCAGTATATTCATGTAGATCGGAACTAAAACCACGAATAATCGTGAGCGCCCTTAATTCCCTCTGTTGACTATGGTGATGCTCAGATTTACTTCGCATCTTAATGTATTAAAAGTATGTCCGATCTTGTCCGATGGAAGCATATGAAGACAGTCAGTGCCTTCAGCGTCCGATCAAATTAGAGAGAATATAGCAAAACAAGCTTCAGGAAATTGTATGATTAATGCGCAAGGAATCTCGTAATATTTTATAGGGAAATTTTCTGAATGTCTGCGGAAATTCTTTGTTAACTTTTCGTCTGCGAGAGAAAAACGTGATACCATTAGTCAGTGGCTACGAGAAAAGTAAATCATATTAACTGATGATTAACCAAATGAGATTAACTTGAGTTTATATTGGCTGACAAGTTATTGGATTGCTCTTTTCCCGGAGCTGTCATTGGTTATAGAAAAATCTTTGATTTATTAAATTTTGCCATAAATTTTATTTTCGTGTAAGAGTCTGAGCTTAAACCAATAACGCTCATATTCATTCTGGACCAGAGTTATAAGTAAATTCAAGAATATTCATTTGGCCATAATTTATTGACCCCATTGAGAACTCGAAACATATCTTGCACGGTGAAAGAAATAGCATAGAAACCTTGTTAAAGACACTCTGTTAGGTAACAATATTTAAAATTAAGGTCTTCATAAGCCAGAACGAAATTTTTAGTTTCATTTTGTTTTTATATTTCTTATTAGGTTTTACCCCTTATTTAATAATCTTGGATTCCATAACCAGGAGATGCTCGTTAACATAAGGACGAAGTTTCGATATTAAGTATTTCTCGCTCATCTCACCTTTTTTCACAAGCAGTAAAAAAATCCTTAAAAATAATATTATAATATGAAATTAACTATAAATAAATAAAGTGTTCCATTCATTTTTATAGTTTTTATGCATTAATTATTCAGACTTCAACATTTATTTTTTTTACTTCAGATGTGTGCCCTTCATAGCTACCAACCGTATTCCTCTATCTCTTAGTCATGGCCAAAAAATATTTTCTCATAGCCGCGGCTTGCGCCTAAACATCCTTCTAATGAGCATTATGTTGACGAGTGTTATTCATCAATGCAGGTCCATACAGCCCTGTGTTAAAGATAGATTTTCTCAAGATTCTGTAGCCCTTAATTTTCGGGCATATACGCATGTACTTGTACACAATGCTGCGAAAGTCGCCGAAATGGTTGGTGACAGTGGGTGTTAAGGTACCAGCCATTTTTGAGTTAATACGGTTAATAAATTCATCTAAATATATATTTGCTCATGCACAACAGCACACGAACACGTGGTGAAAAAAGAAAGTTCAACAGTAGCATCAAAAAGATACTATTTTCAACATAATCTCTTAATATTCCTCCATTCATTCCATACTAAAATATTACTTTTTTAATACACAGACTGAATATTTATTGGATATCGATATTAATGCATTGATTCTCGTAAATCTTGATCAATAGGTAATTATGAATCATAGATCCTTGTAAATTACAATCGTGCAACAATTACAGTTATTAATTTACATTTCTTTGATATACTCATGCTATACCTGTATATAACGATATATAAGTTATGCCATAAGATCGAAATGGATAGGAAAGCGTTATAAATATTATGTAACCTACGGTAATGTCGAGGATAAGACAGGCATTCATTGATGGAATCATCCATAAAATCAGAAAATGAGGGAGTTCCACCGAAAATTCTAGAGAAAAGATTAAGTTTGTTTACCTCAAGAGTCTTCACCAAATTTTCGGAGCATACTCGCCCACCTACCACTCGCAATTACGCTGCCCGTCCTTGTTTGAATAGGTTCCAGAATGATTAATAGCTAAATTAAGTTCCTTGGTGCGATGTTCAAATCAAGGGAATACGAAAATCAAACATTAAGGTAGAATGTCTCCGGCAAAGCAGCCGAAGGTTGATGAGCCTTGAGGAAGGTCGGAATTCGCAAGGTAGGGACTGGAAATCTTCCCAACGAAGCAAAACCCGGTAGAATTCACAAGAAATCAGCGCCTCCGATGAAACTATTTGCATTGTGTTGGTAAGTGATGAATCGCTTGAACAGAGAAAGACGTAATCGGCGTATGACGCAACAGGTGCAGGCGAAACGTTGAATCATTAGAAATGAGGAAAATTTAAGGTGAATTAGAGAGAGCGATATGACATCACAAAGGAGAATGTTTACTTGCAGACCAAACTGAGATTTACAAAATTAATTATGCATCGACTTACCAAGTATATTATAAATTACAGAAGGAAGTTGGTATCTCTATAGGCTATATGTATAAAATGTAATATTGCTTTTCCAAAAGTTAGAAGTCTTTCTTCTTAGTCTTCGTCATGACTAGAAGTTTATCTCGGGGGCGAATAAGGGACGAAGGAGGAGATGCGTCTCGAGCACGTGTTTTCGGAATTATTCCAGTATTTTATTAGAGGTTGTAAAAGTTGAAATAATACAAATTGTTTGAGAAAGAACTTTTTCACTAGACAGCAGTGTTTGTATTTATTTTCATTATTCGATTCCTCTACAGATTAATTATCGCGTTTAAATACTTTTTAACTTTGCCTAAATTTTACTAAAACAATTGCTCCAACCGGTTTTTATATTTTTTGATCAAGCGACGCTTTTCTCTTCGAGTGCTCCTTCGTTATCAGTGACCTTTTAGCTATCGTATTGTGATGGAATCTATCGTGCTTGTATTAAAATATTCGAATATTTACTATGTGACACGTCATGAAAGCGAAATAATTTTTTAAAATTGTATTAAATAAGGGTAAGAGGGTTGTTATAGAAAAGTTATGCTGTGTTATGTGTGATAAATTTGTGAAATACACTCAATTCGTTTATCAAAGGCGAAGCTGGGAAATGATTGGCTCATTGGTTACGTGAAATTTTATAACACCATTCACATTAAATTTTAAAAGAGAAAAGAAAGTTCAGAGGAAAAATTTTCGCAAAGTTTGCGAGGCGCAACTGGTTTGCTCTTCTTCCCATAACCGACTTCCTTGAAATTGGAGACTTCAATCAACGGTCTGCGAGCTCTTCCCCGTTACATAAATTGAAGCGGAAATACCGTATGAGAATTTCGTATATCAACTAATGTAAACGATTGTATTAGCGCTTCTATGCGAGGGAAGGATTAGCTATAAATTGGTTCAATGCCAGAGGACAAGGCTCTATAACTCAATCTTATTTAAATTGGTTAAACTAAAATCAACCTTCAGATAGATAAAAAAACAAGAAAATATTATTTAAATCATGACGGTTAAAATTGGTAAAAACCTGTTAGTGGAATACGATACTGTGTTTGGCTGCGGGTTTCATCACTCATCGTGTAAAATGGTTGGGCCTACTAATATCCGTTTGAAAAAGATTCTACCCTCAACTGCCTTCATGCTTAATCTTCGGAGAATAGCACCCATCACATTGGAAGCTAACTGGCCTATTGTTTTCACATGTGCATCCTTGAAGTAAAAGTGTTGGAGGCTGTTTCGTGGAACGCGGTGTGCACATGCTCACCACATGCGGCAAAGCGGAAGCCGGGAAGCGACGGTTTGAGTGACGGCAACTCCTATTGTCACAGACGAGGAATGATGGGGACGAGAATGCTCTTCCCCATTCTGACCATTCCATTGTTTCCTAGGAGGCCTTCTTCTCTAAGATTGCCCATTTTCTCCTGACTGAAGGGTGTTTTTTCTAAATATATTTCGTTTGAGAATCCGAAAGTTTTGCACAGAGTTGCTATCACTACACCAATGCTACGGGAACAAAGAAAGGATGACATTACTATTAAATGCATGTATAATTAGTTACGCCTGCCAAGTATAAAATAAAAGAATCACGGCATTACTTTTTAATTGAAAATTTAAAATGTATCTGTAAATTAACATTAGTACATTGAGCGGTGAACTTAATATTTTTACACTTGGATTCTCCGAATTCCAATGCACAAACTCCCGAGATTAGCGCAAGAACTTCGTCCTGTTTTCCCCGTGATCCAAGGTGGTTGCCTTGCATAGCCCATCACTGATCGGATATGTGGTTTTAACGTTTCTTTCCATTTCTTTTTGACTTGGCTGTCGTCTCCGGTAATTCAAATTTCTTTTCACTCTCATTTGACTCACGCTCAATTAAAATAATTGACTATTATACACTTACATCGAGGATGGATACACATAGAGTGTATCAATCGTGTATTAAGCACACTCAAGGATAGATACACTCAATGTGCATCCATCCTTGAGTGTGCTTTATCATAGTTATTATTTTTTGGAAAATAATGTTTCCTTCTCGTGCCCTAGCGACTCGCTCTCGTAAATAGTTATCTTTTTTGCGATTATTTGGCTTATTCTATTTCATTTTTGAAAATTGATATGTTTGTTGACACGATTTATTTCTCAATTACGATAGTTATAACAATGATGTTATTTGGACTAATTTATCATATGCTAGCGTCTCTTTATCGTGGCTCTAGGTTACATCGGCCTAATCCTATTTGAAATCAACCCTTGGTAATGTCTACCACTTTTTATGAAAGCCCCAATGTTTAATCTTATTTGAATAGTCAGCAGTCACTTAAAAAAACATTGTTTATGACGTTGGTGCGTCATTTGGCATAAACCTTTAAAATTTCCACTGAAGATTAGCAGACCATTAAAATGTTGCATGCTTCAAAGATATGTATTTTTTTGGAAACGTTGATGTACTAATTTTTGAGAGTGGGTTAGTAGCATGAAACATGAAGTCATACGGTTTGATATTAATCATATGGGTGGGTGACTACTCAGCATCGCAATTTACAATTCCATTCGAAAGTCTTTATTAAACCCAGCGCGAGGGGCGAACCGACCGTGTCCACCGCCTATCCAAAATCCCATTCGGTAAATATCTGGGAATACTTGAATTATTAGAGCTGGAAAATTCCCCCTCGCTCCTGCTGATTCCTTAACCTCTCTACTTTATCCTCTTATGCTATTCCATTTCCCCCAACCGAAAGCAAAAAGATTGACTCGCCAGATATGGAGCGGCGGAGAGGAAAATTCTTTAAGTGAAATGGGATGGATGGATTATCGGAAGTGGGGAGAAGGGAGAGAACAAATTGGATAAGTTTAAGCGGGTTTGGTGGTATGGGTGGGAGGGTCTGGCAATAAGGCGATTAAAGTGGCGAGGAAGGGCGGCGGAGGCGGGAGAGTGGGGTGATGGGGTTGGAAATGCATTGGTAATAGGGTGGCGGAGAATCATTCTGGGAAGGTAGGGAGGTAGTGGCGTCGGCAATAAGAGGGGGAGGGGCAATATGCGTGTGGAAGTCATCCGCCCATCCCCTTCCTTGGCCATTAAGAATTGCTGTTTGGCTACTTAAAAGTTGAAACATTCTGACGTCGAAGCATCTGTTAACATCCCCTTGAATAATATTGGAACTCAATTATTATTGACTAATGTTTGATTACAATTTGGAACCACCACGGTTTGAATTTAAAGGTAGCTGTAGAACTCAACTCGAGCTATGCGTAAATGGACTTGTGAATTTCACAATCCGGAAACAGGGGCCAACTCCTTTCCTTCTGTCACCTTTCAGATCTATAGAAAATCGCACCATTTGGATTTTTTCAAAAGGCCATACAAATATCACATTTGAACCTGAAGATAATAGGCCAACGATTTACTCCCTAGACTACTACATCTTCCGATTGCACGGCTTGCTGACGAAATTTCTCTTCTGGCGGTCGCTAACATCTTAATTCGTCTACGACGCGCATTTTATTACAGCATAGCAATCGAACTTTTTATCGCAAACTCTCCAAAGTCAGATAGATCGATCGAAAGTCATATTTTGCGGATGGACAGAGAATAATTCGCGGCGAGGTATAATTAAAGTGTCGAAAGATTGTAAATCTGCAACCGAAGGCTAGGAAGGAACACAACGGGTATTCTTTTCTTCTGCCAGGACGACCAAGGTTGTCGAGTAATTTCTGCACCATCGGTATCTAATGAAGCTCCGTTGGGTATATAGTGAGCTACGCGCTTCACAACTTCCAAGCCTATGCATTATTTAAACCTTAGCCTTCTCTAAGTGTAATGTGTAAGTATGGAATTTTGTTTATGTGAGTTGACAAAAAAGGCAAAGTATTAAAACACATGGCATGGCATAGGGTGATCATTCTTACCTAAGGAATTGTGTTAGGTTGATACGACGAGACGAAGAATATCGACCTACCTATTCACCCTCGTATGTTATGGATATCGGGTTGTTTCCGTGACTCGTGTGCTCGCTTCCCACCCGGCGAGCCCCAGCAGTGGCAGAATTTCAGAGGTATCCAGATTGGGCGCCAACCGATGCCGACACTGGGTTTCTCTTCACCCCACACCAATGCTTGGAAAATCCTACTTAACATTTAAATTACCCAACTCTCTCTGATGGTGTAAATTACCTCAGCTATCGTTCGGCTCCCCTAATAACTGCTATTCCTATTCGAATGCCGATTATGTTCGGATAATAGGTGCCTTTTTCTCATTTCTTTTTTTAGATGAGGTAAATATATATTATTATTATATCATGAAGAGATAGATAGATATTGGTCTTATTCTCGCATAATAAACGAGTAGTAGTAGTTTTAAGGGGAGGCGACCGACAGCTAAGGTCATTTGCGCCATAGGGGATGGACAGGAAAGGATGAAGGGTGGAGAGAAACCCGGCGTCGGCATTAGCCTGCTCTTTACGAAAGGCGCCAAGGGGTCCGCAGTTTAACGTCCCATCCGACGGACGGCGTACTCACTCAAAGTGCCCTCCACAAAGCACCTCAAGTAGGGATCGAGATACCTCTGAAAATAATAAACGAGAAATATATATTTTATAACAAGATTTTTTTTATTAATAACATGATCTCTTTGCTAACGGTGATGGTCCGTTCCCCAAGAATTCGATGCGCGTAATGTTTTCATCACTAAAAATGGTAGAAGAAATATTCAACTATCAGTCTTTCAAGTGCGTTCGGTCAACGCTACTCCACGCATAATGCGCATGCCTGTTTTGAACTCAACCATTGTCACCCAAAATGCCGGTAACTTTCAGGGTATCATGCATGGATAGATCAGCCACATAGATTTGGTAGGCAAAAGTCTCGGGAAGGTTACCCAACCCACACTCAAAGAAATTTCAAGTTAATCGCCGTTGTGGAGAGATTTTGAAGAGGAATGCGCGCGTGTGGAGGCGAGGGCCACTCGCGTGTGTCCCGGCGACGAATGCGATAGAACTCGCACGCAAAATCTTTGCAAGGGGGAACATCGAGATCCTCCCCATGCTTTTATCTTCAAAAAGCGTTCTATGAAATGAGAGCGGGGAATCCCATGCTATTCCAGAGGATAATGGGGCTGGAGTCCATGCCAATTCTCTCCACCGAGTGAAAGAGGGGGTAGGTGCATGGGTGGAGGAAGGGAACAGAGATAAAGGCAAAACCACTCCCATTCCTCTGCTCTTTTTTACTTTTAGCGAACGATACGCACAGAGGTTTAGGTAGACATTCCGAAATAAGACCCGGAATCATCTTCGATTCTAAAAGAGGCTCCTGCTCCAGATCCACTCAACTCCTTTAAGGGTTGAGTGGATCTGCAGCACATCTATTCTCTCTAACGATGTTTCGCTATGCTGTTATTTGTAAGGCCATAAATGGTTGGGAGTAATTCCAAAGACGATTGTCATTTATTTGAGAAAAAAAAAAAAATTCACGTTTAAGTACTCCCCATTCGATTTATTCTCATTTTATTAGTGATTTACGTGTGGAAGGTGATTCAGTTTTGGGAAAATCTAGAAAAAGTAAATATTAAAAATTAAATGGTATTATTCCGCTATCAATCAATTTTCTTACTCATTATTCACAAATAGACAATTTATAGCATTTTTAATGTATATGAACTGACAATTGAATGGCTATTAGTTGTAAAAGGACGTCTTTTCTTTTACATTTATCTAATTTATTTTCAGCTAAAAGCAACTACGCCCCCACTAGGGCTACAAGTACAAGTTAGCCCTGCTCCTGTGGCGGCGGGGAAAGACCTTGTCTATCAATGTGAAGGTCCCCGCCTAGGTAAATTGGCCTCAATCCAGGGCTTGGACCTTTGCAATTGTCTATAATTTTATATTATTTTTAAATTCCAAAAAAGAAAGCCCAACATTATAAGGCTATTTACGAATTAGTGTTAAATAAAAGAATATATACAGTAGGGTGGCACTTAATGTTTGAAATTTGAGAGACATTGGAATTAATACGCTACAAATGATCGCTTGTCGTGAGAAAATACAATTCACCTTTTTTAGCTGTGTCATCCGTCATAGCCGTACGGCAGGGGTTAAAATGCAACACAAAAAATCGGAGTTTTGTCGGGTGTTACAATCATCTTAAGCATAAATAAGTTATTCTGGGAACCCGAAAGGAAGAAATTTTCATTCGTTACAGCGTATTTCTACACCTTCTTTGAGGTACTGGCCCACGCTTGTAAGTGCTGAGAAATTGGCAAATTTCGAAGTATTATATATTTCAAATTTGGAAGATTATATTATGTATAGAATTTCTTTTAATTGACAGTGAATGAGATATTAACTGTCAAATGATATATGTAGTATTCATGTACACCTTATCCTTCAAGCTGACATGAGGACGTGGGGCAGGGGGTGTTTGCTGGCCAAACTTAGAGCAGTTATTGATGGATTCGCCAGCGTTTCTACTATTCTGGCCTCGATTCCTGCGAAGGAAGAATATTCTTTATATCGTCCTCCTATGCAGACAACTTCTCTTGACTTCTCTTAGTGGTCTCTCCTAAAAATTTAATGCGGCGCTAGAATTATTCCTTCTGTGTCAACATTAAAATCCTGTGATTTGTACTTTTCTAAAAGTCGAGATAGCTAGGCCTCCTTTAGAATATGCTGTTATCATATGGAATCGTCGATAAGTTGGATTGATCGCCAAGTTAGATCGCGTGAAGAGTAGAAGAGCTGTATTTGTAAAACGTTGTTGTAAAACTGAATAGCGCATCAAAAATATTAGAGGACCTAGGGTGGGAATCACTCACGAAGAGAAGGTTAAATAACGTATTAAATCTCTCGCACAAAGCGGGAAAATTTCTCTTTTGCGATGGCGTAGAAACGGCTTTATTAGCCCCATCGCACTGTACTAGAAGAGATGTTGTCACTTAAATTACAGAGATCAATTGTAAAACAGATATATTTAAGATGCCATGTTTCCCAGGAACGATAGGGGATCAGGAAAACGTTATCCAACCCCTGGGTGGGAGAAAGGTATATTTTGACAAAAGTAGTCTGCTGTGTTGATACACCCAGCGCTACACATCCTAGCGGTGACTTGCGGGATGCCTTTGCAGGATTGCATTGATGTAAAAGTTTTAGTCGCAAACGTAACCTTCGAGTTCCCAAAGTGCCTCTTTTCGACGGAAGTTAAATTGTTAAGAGTGTGGGGGAAAGTGGGGGAAATTCCTGCTACCTGCAACGTTGGGTCGCATTCCCTGCCTTTACAGACTCTTGGGGGGTAGAGTGTTTCGTGGTGCATTTTCATGTGGTAGTGATGTTTCAATTTCTTGCTTGTTGTTACCTGGCTTCCATGCTGTAGGATGGCTTTCGTGCTGCATCATGGGGTGCAGTTTTTTAGTTGTTTTGCGGTGTGTTTGCATGAGTATTGGATGAAGGGTTTTTTGCATGAGTGTGTGCGCTGCTGTGGGTGTAATTTTCCGTGTTGTTTTTTTGCATGGGGTATTTTTCCTTTTTACGGTTGGTGACCTAACACCCCCCGCCACACGCCCTTGCGGCGGCCTGCGGGGTATTATGTAGATGTAGATGAAGAGTGTTAATGAAATCGTGTAGACACGTACAGGTATCTTATCCCTATGAGAGAAAATATGCTTACTCATAGGAATGTGCTGTTGAAGGACGGCAACTTACGTGACAAGTGGATGCAAAGGATCTCGAGGATAGGAGTAGACCTTGTGTGGGAATATTGGTTACTGCGTCCCCATCGTCCCACCGCAAAGTGATGCATTGGATCAATTACATTGTGCAGTTGCTTTCCCGCCGGCGAAGTTAACCGCGTCTAACCGAGGAACAAGTAACGCGTACCTGTAGTCTCATCTGCACCAAAGTCCATATGTGTAGTTTATTTTCGGCCGCAGGAATCCGATGGAAAAATACTTATCGATTGACATCGCCTTACCACTGCCACAGCAACCACAGTAATCAACCTGAGTATTGGTTTGATAGATGAGTCGAGCTCAATTAATACTTAGCCATAAATTCATGCATCCAGGCTGTTGGGGACCAATTTCTTTCCCTTTGCAGCCAATCAGTTTTACTATTGCACATTTTCGTTAAATTTTATTTAATTAAAAACTTGGATGAAGTTTACTTCTAATCACCAATGCGGTTGAAAGAACGGCATCTTTCATTTCTGTGTGTTGAGGTTCTTCAAGAATTTGAATGGATGCATATTAGATTCCAGCTGGGAAGTGCAGATGTGAAGTGGCCTATGAGGAATTTTAGTACACGCTTTCTGATTTAATTTTGTGGAGTTTCACATCTGTGCAAAACATATACTAACGACCAGTTTTATAGTGACTCGTTAGATTTGTTTGTTAGCATTGACTTTGTTATGACGAGGATGTTAGTGACAGGTCAAATTCTATATTTGAAACATCTCAGACTGTTCGTAAATGCACGTGAGCATGCTAAACGTAGTAACTTCGCCTTAGAGTTAACAGGAGGTTACAACAAAACTATTACACTACTAATTTTTCGCTGTAACCTGAGGATAAATTCAACCTTCAGTTTCACGAGGTAATAGAATATAGATTCTTAGCAATTTCCTACACAATTGGAAACTTACTCAAGTACCCTTTATGCACAAATATAATGGGCTGTCCTTAGCAACGCCATGCACTTCACATTGATCAAATGTTTTGCATCAAGCCAATATGAATTACGAAAGAGTCGAACCTGTGAGACACAGCTTTGATGAGGAATTCACCCACAACATTCTGAAATTGAGGAAATAAAAATATGTTATATACATGGCTATATACTTATTCCTTAAATAACCCTTGGATCAAGTGTCACAGGATATCTTTCGCTATTTAGGCTTCATTTAGAATATGCTGCTAGTGTATGGGATATCCAAGAAGTTGGTTTGATTATTAAATTAAATCGGGGACAGCGTAGGTCACAATATTTTTGTGAAGCGGTTTTCCGTTTAACTTTTTAGCTTATTCATAATTGGAGCAACTTAATTTGGTAATTCCTCACGAAGCTGAATTTTAATGATACATTTATTCTATAGAATGAATTGGAAGGATGTCTCTTTAGTGGTGATGTTGAAAATCTAGTGTTGAGCCCATCGTACTGCGGTAGGAGAGATGTTTCAATAAAATTAAAGAGATTATGTGTGGAGCAGTTAGTAGTTAAGTCTATCTTTCCCACTAACAATGAGGGACCAGTATAACTGTAAGCGACCGCGCTGGGGGAAAAAAGTATTTTTCTTTTTCCATGCTAAGTAACCTAGCTTATTGTCATTATTTCATATAATATTTATTTTAACTGTCCTTCTGCTTACCAGCAGCTCATCTCTTATGCGTGGAGAAGTATCTCACAATTGAAAACCGTACTTCATGTACCCTACCTGAGCATTATCTATATTATTTGAATCATTTTACATACTTATTGATGTCACAATGAAGAAAAACTAAAAACATGATTTGACACGCCTGTTTTTGTATCAACAAAAACTAAAAATCCTAGCGGTGGCTTTCTGGGTACCATGTGGATAGAGAATAGTTCGGAAAAATGAGCTGGGTCTGTAATAAAAGGGGAACTCAGTTCGCGCACATCGATTTTCGCGAAATGGAAAGCTCTGTATCTTACAGGGCCTGTATTTCATTGAATAATTAGATCATTCTAAGCACGGTAAGCGAATGCTCAACACGTATTTAAGGTAAGGTCTGATTTTCATGAAATCCATTCTCTCCTTAGCTTTTCATTGGTCTGGTTCAGGGTTGTTCTTCTGTTGAACCCGAGTTTCTTCAAGAGAGCTCAGCAGTGTTCCTGAGGTGTCTTTGTTTAGTGGCGTGTTTAGATTATTAGAGAAATTGGATTGGGAATCCCTCACGGAGAGAAGGTTAACTTGCGGAATAATTTTTTTCAATAAATTAAAAGCGGATCTCCTCAGTGATGATGCTGAAAATGTATTAGTAGCCTTATCATGTTACTGGTGGGTGAGATCATGAAAAATAAGATTGGAAAGATCAAGTGTAGAACCGAGATATTTAAGGATGGGAAGGACGACCGGATTCAAGATGTCAGTTTTCCCACGAACGATAAGGAATCAGATTAACTGCAAACGACGGCGCTGGTGGGAAATATAATATAATAAGCAAAGAAAATATCAGTTTTCCTATGGATAAAACTTAATTCAACGAAACTTTGGTTGTGGATAATTAAAAGTTTCGCGTAATGTGTATCGAACCTACAGCATCACTCTCTAACCCCCTCATTTTGTAAGCAAAGCGGTAATGCTGACGAGTAACAGTGTGATATATACCTGTAAATCCGACCGTTTGGGAGATACCCCGCAGGCCGACCCTTTGGGAAAATGCGATGGCCCAACGAATATTTAAGACTGCGGTGGGTGTACGTAGTTTTAAAGCCCTTCCAGTCTATTGTACTCCCTCCTTCATTCCATACTCCGTTTTCGTCTATCTAGGGACTGCGAATATCACTGCTTCCGGAAGCCTTCTCTCTCGCCTTTGGCCGAAACCAAATTGCCGTGAACAACTTATGACGCGGGGATTCATTCGACGTTCGAACCGCTTAATCTTAATAGATCCAGGTGCAGTTAAATAAAGCGGCCCCACGCCCCGTGAATTTTCCGATTTTCCCGACGAGACGATAGGAAGAAGGGTTGGGGAGGGACCACCCACGCTCCCAACGTAATATCTATGCGGGGGAGTGGGGTGGTGGGCGTCCGGCGATTCATGAACTTGGCCCCGATATGCATGCCGGGAGTGCACGGCTCGGAAGGGCATTGGGGGGAGTGGACGTGCTTCCTTCTCGCCGGGGCCTTCCCTGCCCGCCCATCGCCGCACACGGCGTTCCAAGGTGCGGGGTCGTGGGTGGGTGGGTGTAGGTCATCATCCGCTCGATAGTAATTGAAGAGCGAAGGGCGTGGCTCTATGACGACTCCCCCGGCTTGGGGAGGGGATCGGTAGTGGTGGTTGAGGACGGAGGAAGGGAATTTCGTATCGAGGATACTAGCGCCCGCGAATGGACCCATTCAAGCACATAATAAACCCGGGAATAAAATGGAATTTTTAAACTGGAAGGAAAACCAGAGACTTACGTTATCGATGGTAGTGTTTAGGTTGATTGAATACCAATAAGTCAATAATCTTGTGTGATACAAGCCGTGCAAAATTTTTAACGTGACAATCAACACCCATGCACCATCTTCCTAAAACGTGGCGTTATGAGATTAAACTGCATACTTCATCAATCGTTTTCCGTGTATAATAAAGTAATGAGTACTCTTAACTTCGCGGCGTAACACGGATCTGTTTTATTTATTTTGCATTAGTCCGAAAACAGCACTTCTGCCTTTATATCATTATTGCATAAACCCAAATTTTACTTTCATTACATTTCAATTCATATATATATATATATATATATATATATATATATATATATATATATATATATATATATATATATATATATATATATAGTACAATACACAGTAACACAATATAGAAACACAAAAAAAGAACACTCACACGTATATATATTCATTTATTTTGTTCGCGGTTTCATCCGTAAATAAAATAAAACCGTTTCCCCAGGTTCTACTAACCCGAACAACGCAGTGGGCGGTGAACCGGACGATTTGAATCTATTCTATAGTAGGCAACTTCCTGGCGGATGTTGAGGGAGACTCTTCCGATGGGGCGGGGGTGGTTGGTCAGGGAGTGTGGGCATTAATGAAAGGTTTAAGTGAGTCCCTGGAAATCTGGCGAAAGGTTGAAGGGTGTAAGGTATGGGGTTGGGCAGGCCAGGCCCCGATGATCGGAATTCGGTGATGGAAACTCCCCCAGGTGGTCAAGGGCCCCTCTAGTAGAGGATGCTACGGATCGTCGTGATAGTTAAGACATTCCTTTGCATGGAGACCATGGGATGGCTATAAATTTCTTTATTAACTTTTGTGTTTTCCGAAAATGTCTTCTCAATTACCTACTCATCCTGAAATTGTTTCAAGCGGGACTCCTTGTAACTGATTCATGATTACAAATAAACTAAGAACTTTGTGAATTGGACAGTTTCTATGAAATTAGCAAAGGGTTTGAGCTCTTTTAAATCATAAAGCTTGAAAGTATTATAGCAACTCTTCTCAAAAACTTGTCTCTTAGAAATTATGTGCGTAGTTGATTTCATGGAATGGGTAAAACTTTGGATTAGGTAATAATAAAGTTGGCAGATGCTCGTTTTTTTATCTATTCGAAATGCCGTCATGCAACGTTGCGCTTCAACCAAGCCTAATCACTACCCAAAATTATTCAGCCTATTTATTTGCAATCAATCCTCATCATCAATGTATCTAATAATTTTAACAACTAGTTAATATATATGACTTGCAGCGGAACCTCGCTTAAAGAGCACCTCGCACAGGGAGTAATTCGCATAACGAGCAAAAATATTGGCCCGAAAACGACTCGCTTAACGAGCGAATTTTCGCATAACGAGTGACGAGGAGAGGGGAATTCCCGGATCTATTGAGTGCCTTTTACTGCGGTTAGTCTCTAGCACTCGTTCCGCTAACATCTTTGCGTCGCTAGTGATCACACTATGTTCCAAACTTGTGTTCAAACATATCATTGGTAATTTTTATGCTAAACGTTCAATAATATTTTATGCATTGTTTTAAAATTGACTTCGAAGAAAAATTCGTAAGAAGAAAGCCTTAAGTGAATAAAAATTTAAAAAATACCGTAGAAATTAAAAGTAAAATCTTTGAAAATCGGGAACAAAGGGTTAGTATGGCTGATCTAGTACGCGCATCAACAATCGGTTGACATAAACGATTGGCCTTTGCTTCCAGAACACGTGCAAGACTAAGGACATAGATACTTCAAATAGAGTATCTGCGGAACGTTATACCTTCTCAACGATGTGGAAATGTTGCTTCTCATATGCATAAACGAAAAGCAGTTGCAATGCAACTCCATTAACGAGGACATTTTTTGAGAAGGGGAAAGTTTCTCCGACCTCGTTAATGAGATGTACGGATCATCAACGACCGCACAAGTACTGGAGGGGAGCCATGTGAGGTTTGAGAAGTTAACGAGAAGAACCGTCATCCACGGCGTTGTGAGGCATGGGAAACGGCAAGCTCTGAGTCAAAGTAGCTGACTGACTGAGTCCAAGTAGAGAACTTTGTCGGTGACTTTAAGAAGCTTGTAGATTCTGAGTGTTACCTGCCACAGTATGTTTTTAATTGTGACGAGACGGTTCTATTCGGGGAGAAGATGCCGAAGCGAACCGTTTTTGGAAATTGTATTTGTGCACATAACTGGCTGCGGTGCAGGGCACATAAACTGAGACATAACTGCGCATAAATAAGAGAATGAATACCCATTGCCCGTTCACAAGGCAATGAAAGGCCATCTCACTCCGCTATTTCGCCCTAATGCGAGTGGCGATTTGAGAATCAACTCCTGCCTTATTACCTTTGAAAAACTCCACGAGCCTTGAAGAAGTGTTAAGCCCAAAACAGCAGGCTGAATGAGAAGTGAATGTCACGGGAAACTTTTGCATCATACCATGCGTACGAGGAATCGCCTCAATTAGGCAATGGCGATGTGCGCCAGAAATTTATTTAACGATTATCTTTAGTCGCATTTTCACCAAATTTGAAGTGGAAAAAAATGTCTCCAGACAGATTTATAGTAAAAAGAAATTAGGTACGTATCATAAATAATTAACAAATTATTTCGATTTTTTTTTTACTTTTACAAATGAATTTCGCATTCCCGGTTGCTTCATTCCGCGATAGAAGAAAAGGTGAACGTGATCCATGGTCCTAAACAATTTATACATAACTTTCTCTAATCGCATTTTCGTATTTTATATTAATTTATATGCAAAAGGTTGTTCCACTGAACGAGTATTTCGCTTTACGAGAAAGATCGCGGAATGGATTTAGCTCGTATTATGAGGTTCCGCTCCCCCCCTCCCCTACTTAACTGTTACTTATATATTTTAGCTCCGACTAATTTCATCATTCTTCTCTGAAGAGGCCTGCTTAGCAGGCGAAACACCTGGTGTCAGGTTTTTCGGCACTATTTCCCCACCAGCACTGTGCTTACAGTGTCTTCCTAGTTTGAGTGACGGGTCACTGGCGTCGGGTTTCCAACCCCGTAAACCCTGAGTGTGTGTGTGTTTGTGACTTGCGAAGGTCAATTTGTTTGCAAATATCTGAGCGAGGGAGTAATTGTTATATTTATTTATTTTATATTTCATTGGTCTGAATGACGGGTCACTGGCGTCGGGCTTCCCGCCCCGTAAACCCTGAGTGCGTGTGTTTGCGACTTGTGACAGTCAATTTGCTCTGCAAATACCGGAGCGAGGGAGTAAGTAGTTTTCCAATTGTTTTAAATTTCAATCATTTGAGTGACGGGTCACTGGCGTCGGGTTTCCACCCCGTAAACCCTGTGTGTGTGTGGTTGCGACTTGTGAAGGTCAATTTGTTGTGCAAATACCTGATCAAGGGAGTAATTGTTAGAACTATTTATTTTATATTTCATTTGTTTGAGTGACGGGTCACTGGCGTCGGGCTTCCCGCCCCGTAAACCCTGAGTGTTGTGTGTTTGCGATTCACGACGGTCAATGTGCCTACATATACCGGAGTGATTGAGTGATTGCTATAACTTTCTCGCTCCCTGTAAACCCCCTTCTTTATTCCACCTATAAGTGCCCTTAAGTGTACGGCTTTGGGTTTTATATTCTTTCCATTCACTCGGCCGTAGTACGTTCTTTATCTATTTATTAATGATGGCCTCCAAGTCAACCGAACGTAATCGATATCACCGGCTTAAGACCAACATCCTTAAAATCGGTGCGGACATTAACTTTCTCAAAAACTGCCAAAGTAACGGAATTCTCCCCCGATTCATCTCCTCGACCACCTTCGGAAAAAACCAATTTTCCCGCTATGATTCCATGATAAAAAGCCGTATTTTGAAGTCTGAAATCCAATTCCTTTACGCAAAAAGATCAAAACTTGAAATTGAAGCCTACAATATTCATCTTAAGTTAACGGCAGGTCTGGATTCAATTGAATTTACCGAGTGATTAGAATATGATAGGAAAGTCCATTCAGTCAGCATCCATAAGCTACGGCAAAAACAATTCTCACTTTCCAAGAAATTCTCCTCCCTCAAGGACGAAAACACCCATCCTCATGTCGCCAAGGCGAAGCAATTCCCTTTTGTAGTTAATCTTTCCGAGACCAGCTTCTCCCGTGAGGAGTTACTTTTACTAAACCGGGGCCTGAATTTCAGTGTTAAACCCCCAAAACCACCCTTGAATGATCTCATTGCACACATAGAATCTGCCATTAAATACCTTGATATGGGAACCAAGAATCAAATCCGGAATTGCTGTGGGAACCAAATTAGAAAAAACCTTACGCAAGTCCCCAACAAGAGTGTACAACCTCCGAGAAACCTCTTTCCTCTTATCCGCTCACTTCGTAACAAAAACTGCTTCTACTTAAAATCTGACAAAGGGAATTCCTGTGTTATTCTGGACAAAGACACCTATCTTCAAAAAATGCAATCTCTTATTGACAATGGTCCCTACACCAAAATCTTAAAAAACCCCCTCAACAAAATGATACTAAGCTATAAGTCTGCATTAACTAATTGCAAGCACCTAATCGATAAAAAACTTAAATTCAGACTTAATGTTTCGAACCCACACCTCCCACGCCTATACGGACTCCCAAAAATACATAAAACAGATTGCCCCATGCGCCCCATTGTGTCCGCCATCAATTCTCCCACCTACGAAATATCCAAGTGGCTTACGGGTGAATTCTCCAATATTGGGTTTCAAAGTTCATCCAATATCAGAAATTCCATCGATTTCATTGAAAAAATCAAAAACATCACTCTTACAGACCATGAAATTCTTGTGTCCTTTGATGTAGAGTCACTCTTTCCAAGTGTTCCAATCCCGGATACCATAACATTTGTGGCGGAGTGGCTCCAGTCTAAGAACATCTCCCCGGAAGAAATTAGAGAATACATCCTCCTGACCAACCTTGTTATGAGTAACAACTATTTCTCCTTCAACAATTCCTTTTACAAACAAGACTTCGGCACCACGATGGGAAATTCCCTTTCTCCATTTCTAGCAAACCTGTTCATGAGTCGAATAAAAAATGTATTACCGGAATTGATACATTAACTCAAACGTCTTCGAAGTAGCAACCTTGTGCGTCCGCGCACCGCTGCCAGCGGGTTTTCCACGCTTCGTACACTTTCTGGAGGACGGCGCCCGGAATCCTGCGAAGCTCCCTCGTCACGGCCTGTTGTAACGCTTCCACCGAAACCCCAGTGACGTCCTTTTGGCTAGGATTTGAGGCGGGGGAGGATAAGTCCGGTGGGGCAACGTAAGGGCTGTAGGGTGGCTGAGGCATGGTCGAGAACCTGTTGGCAGATCCGCGTGGGAGTTTCCTTTTTTCGTCCGAGAACACTCGCGGCACCAACTTCGCACACACCTCTCTCATGCCCATGTTTTCGTTCACAAGTCGATGCACTTCACTTTTAGGGGTGCCAAGCTCAGTAGAAACCATGCGAACACTTAATCTGCGATCCCTATCCAACAAAGGCTTCAATACTGCAAGATTTTCGTCACTTTTTGAGGTCGAAGGGCGTTCTGAACGTACGTTGTATTCATCTTCTCTACCCTCCCGTAACAACTTGAGCCACTCAAAAACACCCGACCATGCTGCCTTGAGCATGTCATGAGTCTTTTTCCCATTTATGCCCAGTTTCACGCAAAATTTGATGTCGTAGGGTTGTTAAAAAAACCGGTCATGACGGAGCGTAACGAGGTAACGCTATAGAGGTTTCTCAAGCGAAAGATCCGCACTTCGCTAAGGCTGGAAGCCAACTGCCACCGGCCTCCAGCCATTCTTGAGACTCGTCTCCCTCGAATCCATCCAGAGAAACCGTCGACCGTCCGTCCATCTGGGAAGAAAGAAGTTATACTAATTTTGGGACAGACCCTGTAAAGTTGGATAAAAAAATGACAATATACTAGCCTACTTACGGTGAAAAGGTAAATACTCGTACTTTTTGCCCCAGCACGCTCATTTGCAGATATTCTGTCCCTCATCTTTTATGGGTTTAACTACATCTTAAATCTACTGCTCTGCACTTGATCTTTCCTATTTATTCATCTCTTTTATTTATTGGTCTTTAGCTATATGTTCTCACTTGATCTAAGTTTTCGTGATTTCGCTTACCGTAGTAATATGGGGCTAATAATAAATTTTCAAGATAATCGCTGACGATATCTGATTCCAATTAATGCAAGTAACTTAGGAGACTCTGTAATTGTACCTTCACTCCATAAGTGATTCCCAAACTTGTTTCTCCAATAATAAAAATACGCTACTAAAATGACGTTTTATATATCCCTGGGTTAAATGGAAGAAGGGACCATTTGGTCTCAATTTCACCCAAATATAGACCTCTTTCTATCTATCTATCTCCTGTACGCTGCTCGCCAACCAATTAGGCAATCAATCAAACTTCAGGAGGATTCCATTTAATGACAGCATATTCTGAATAAAGCCTAACTAGCGAAATATAACATTGCTCTTTACCTTCTCGTCACATTTTCTCAATCGTATTCAGATAAATCCTAATTTTTTACTGGCTTGTCCACGTTTCCCATATATTTTACCTGGAATGGATCGTGATTACTCGCACAATTAATATTAAGTGTGTAATTGGGTCTGCACTTTCTATTTTGATGCAGTAGACGAAAATAAATCATCGCGTGACTAGTCTGGGTTGATTTATTTCGGATGAACTAAAATTACGTTCACGGCTTTAACTTTTAGATAAATACAAATAGTTTAAGTTTAACTGTGTCAGGGAAGGATTTTTTATCCACTGCTTATATTGAATGGCGAGATCACCACGAGTGTATCAGGGGATTTTTTTCCGAATAGGTCAGAAATTCTTTTTACCTCTCACAATTATTAGCAATAGTAGTCAAAATGAAGTACTTCAATGCCAATTACCCAAAAATAGTACCCAAGACTAATGACCACTATTTATGGTGTCTGTTGATACCTCAAGTCCCGCAATAAGACTTCGTGTCGTCCAACATGTTAAGATTTAGATCAAAAATTGATTATATAAGGGCTTTCTTTGTGGAACCGATTCATAATGAGGATGGAAACACTTCGTTTTCCCACGTATTTAACTCTTTTTTGTCCAGGATTTTTCCAAAATATGCCTGGAACAACAAAATCTTATCATATTTATGCCTATGCAATCATTTTCGTTGAAACGACCTAAAAGTATCATCTAGGCATTGACTCCTACTCCTCATTTGGTAATCTGCGGTCGACGCCTGACGTTCGGTATTTCGTACTCGATTTTGATTTCCTGTGGGAAGCACAGACACAAGCAGAAGGTTTCATCAAGCAGCGAAATATGATGCAACCGTATCGCGCATGATTTAACTCAACCAGATTGCATCTCCATTTAAATGTGCGTTCTCAGGAAGGATTCCCGTGACGGCAGCGCACCCTTGGAGTCGAGAGAGATGTGTGGTGTTGTCGGATGAATGAAAGAACTAAATGAGCAATTAATTGCCTTCAGAGTCCTCGGAGAAATAAGTGCCATTAATTCTTGGTCAATCTTAAGTCCCGCTTTCGTAAACGGAAGTTAATTGCTCCTGTGCGAAAAGTTTACTGGTTTTTGGTTCAAATTTCTGGTAATGCTGTTGATTACGTTGAGAACTGAAAAAATTCAGTAATTTGGTTAGCTTCGGTTCTTTCATCATATCCTCTGGAAGTGCATTTCACAAATCTCCCGGATTCCCCGGTTTCGTCTGTATTGCAACCACCCACGTTTAAAAAAAAACTCGCGCCTGTATTTGAAAATCGCCGTCACCAGACGAAACGGAGCCTCATTTCCTCCAAAAATGTGTGGAAGTGGTTACTGGTCAACCTAGGCGGTGGTCGTCATAAAAGGAAGCGAGGTCATATCCCTTTCCGCAAGTGGTTCATTTGAACAGCAGCATAGTCTTTTTGGAGTCAAATTTCTTACGGTAATATATCGCGAAATTATATCAATTGCAAACTATATTTCGGCGTATTTATTTCAGGTATAATTTTGATTACTTATCTATTTGGTTTCCATGAAAACTGCCGTAATTAAATTTCAGAATTCACCGATAGTGGGAGACTAGATGTGTTCTATTGATACCATACGTATACTAGAAGTCCTGAGTCCCAAGAGTAAACAATAACTAAAGGTTAGTAGAATTACAAGTTTTATAATGTTTACTGCTTTTTCCATTCTACAGTATTAAACAAACGCGATTCATAATCCTTTGAATATGAAGCTAAATACCGAATTTTTAATCGACTTTCGTTTAGTATTTTGCCCAAGTTGGCGTTCTCTCACTTCATTCTTCATTTGGTAACTAATATAATAACTAATTGTCAACCAAATAGTATGAGAAGGAGACAAATGTACCGTCTTGAAAAACCTTAGCGTTGCCGAGTAAATGAAAGAAAGTTGTGAATAAATGACACGTCAATTTTTTTACCCGAGTTCCGCCATTTCAGTAAACCTTTCAGCGGCCTCGGAATGATTATGCAGATATAAATAGACTTGGAATGAATAAAATAATGATAAATGCAATCCTATGAGAGTTGGCTTTATACCATATTTTTTAATTTAAAAAATGCCTTTGATCTGAAACGAATTAGAAGGGAAAGCGTTGAAAAATACAGTGGAGCGAGTCAAAACTCTTTGAAACACGACTGCGTCAGGTCGTGACGCTGGGATTGAGTTACCGAATCCCGCCGGTCACAGTCGTGCTCGAGGCTCAATCTATGAGTGTGTGCTTCGAAGTGTTTTCCAAAATGGGCGCAGACAAGCTTATGCTTAATATCGTCCAAGAAAGTCTACCCGCAACTAATAATTTAACTTCCCGTTAGATTGTGGTGGGTGTCGTGAAAAGCATAATGGGCTGGATGGCGTCCGTCCGCCGTATGTCACTGCGTCTTCGTTGTTGGGTCACGAAATGGCCATTCGAGTGTTGTGGATCCTAAAACGTACTACTTCCAAATCCTCCATCAATCACGAAGTTCACATGGGGTTCGTTTAAAATACCATGTTATTGTGGTGGTTAGGTGGGCCGACGGGTAGAGTATCTTGGGCTGGCTCCCGAGTCGAGCGTTCCAGGTTGAAATGTGGGCGAAGCCCTGGATGGTTGAACACGCTTCGCAAAGAACGGGTCGTGCGATTTTCTGGTTGCTTAAATTTGGGGTACTCACTTAAATGATTGGGTGTGTGGAGCGGGCATGTTGATTCTTTGCTTCAGGTCTGTGGCCATGTATCGCTCGCTGGTCATCATCCTCGTTTTCCTGTTTATCATTACGTCGTTTGATTTATATGCTAATGATTCAAAATGAAGATTACGCGAGCGAATGCAAAGTCCAAAAATCTCAGTGTTTTGGTCTCTTCGCGGCGATTAAAAAAGTTACGGCGTCAGTCGTTTGACAGCCTAAGCTTTTAATGTTCCGAACCAATCCTTGTTCGAAGACAGCTTCACTAATAGCTAGAGGATCTTAATCGCGAGAATCTTAAAATCTTTGTAAGCTCTGACTTTATGAAGAAAATATCAAGTCAATTGAGCATAGACCAAAATGGAATGTTTTTATTATGGAAATGCCATATCGATCATTATTAGTAAATGCATCTAATATACAGAGTAGTGTATAAAATAACATAGGTAAAACCTTTTGAATATTTTCAATGAGCATAAGTTTTGCCAAAAATTATTACTTTTTGCTATATCGGTGATGAGAACAACATCGGTTTTCAATGCATCCAAAAATATTTAAATTTTTCTTAGCTGGAGCATGCGTCACTCGTTGGGAATTACTATGCTTTAGTTGTAATGCTAATTTTAGCAGACTCGCCAACTTATGGTGACTCTTTTTGGGATGTGCTCTCACACAATTTATTTCTTCTTTATCTACCTGTATTTATATACCCACGGCTCATATACATAATGATCCAAATTTACTATGGTTTTCTGGATTGATTAAAAAAAAATCCACTTGCTGAGGTTGCTTGATGAAAAAAGTGATCAGACATCGTTGGATCGCTCTTCAGCGCACGCGTGCCTTCGCCCCATTCTTCCCTTAGGGAAGGAAGTCCCGAATACCGCAAGTCTCATCGCGTGAGATTGAGCCGCCTCCTTCCTCCGCCGTCACCCAAACCCCCTTACCGCCCCAATCTCTCGGAGCGCTCGTCGGCCCTTTTAAACCGCGATAACGCAAAAACCTTGCAAACGAATTGAGCAAAGTTCTTTTCGAGTTCTTGCGTTATTAATGGAACGCATTTTCTTCGAGTCTCCTCTTTAAGTCTCCTTCAAATGGAGGTCAGTCGATTGGGTGAACTTCACATGTTTGGTAAGACGGAGATGACTAATCGAAGGCGAAAGACCCAGCGCGAAAAAATGTGGCGAGGTGGAAATTACCCACGTCCTCTATAAATTACTCACATTCTTTGTAAATATAAAATGATTGGCAATGAAAAAATTGACATTGCCCATTGAAGATTTTAAAGAGCAAGAAAAATTTTAAATACCACCAGAAAAATGTACCTACGAGCATTTAGGGCCCATTTCTTATTTTTCCATGCATGCTAACTTAAAGGCTGGTTTTTATTCTCAAATTCCTGAAATAAGTTGATTGCGTGTTATGGCGGCCTTAAGAAAATGGTTATCATACTAATTATAAAGACGGCATATTGGGTTGTTGGAGTAATGATACAGACCCAAACAGCTCCTTTGTTGCACTATTACGGTTATTACACTTTTCTCTCATTTCTTTGTACTGAAGTTTGGCCATCAAATCACTGGCGAAGATTTTTCGATTAATTATAATTATTTTCTCAAGTTTTTTGTCTGGTTCATCAATTTTTCTTAGCGTGTCTCCTTATAATATTTCACTTTATGAAACGTGTTATTCGTGGAAGGAAAATTGCAAATTATGAAGTTAATAATGGCGCCCAATTGCCATGCCTTTCTCGACAGGGAAGCGATCGCTTTGCCTTAAGCAATCAGGGTGAATTTTCGCAAAACGTTTAAATAAAAGAATATGGCTATCTCAATCACAATAAATCTGGACAAAAGATTCAGTGTTAGATCCTGGTGCCATGAAGGGCTCAAAATAAAGAAAGCGATGAGAGGAGTGATGAGAGATATTTGACTAATTCGACCTTAGCAGTGATAGTTTTATTTATCTTTTTTTCCGCTCCATAGTCTCATTTAATGTTTCATTATCAGAGTTAATGGAGCATTTGATGGTGTCCCATTTATTCAAGAATTTTAAGTCTTAGCTAATACTGTGATCCTTAAATTGGAAGTATATGCATATGCTGATGACGGTCGTTAACCAAAGACCGCTCATCCTCAGCAAGCTGCTAACGGAATGTTTATGGTTTATTTTTGTCAAATATTGTATCTATAGTACATATTCCATGAAAATTAGTATTTTTCATAATTATTTAAGTTGTCAAGCTCGAGAAACCGATTGCTGATCCAACATGTCAGGCAGAGAAGCAATGACATGGAAAACCTTTTCAAGATTTTTATTGACTCCATTATATTTTCATTTCGCGCCGGTACGTGAAAGCGGATAGGTCTCACTCACTGATTCACTGTAGGTCTCACCTTGCTCATATAAAATCATATTAAATTCACTGCTACATGACAAAATTCAGGCCTTGGTTTTGTTGAGCAACTTAGTTTTTTACAGGATAAGGAACGCCAGTGTATTTTACTCACAATTCTTTTACTTTGAGTTGCGGAGCCTGGAATCCACTGAATGCAAAACCATTTAATTTCTCTAATGCCAAACATAGTCAACGGAGTTGTCTTCATTTTTTAAGGTTAATCCTAAGACGATGGGAACCTCTGTCGCCCACATGAATGGAAAGCCATTGTCCGAAAACACTGATAAGTGTCATAATTAATAAAAGAGTTGCGAAAATTCCTCCAAAATAGGAATATATATTCTTGTAATTCGGAATCATCCGCCTTACCGCACGAAGTTTACGATTGACGTTCCAATTTCACGCCTTTCAAAGCAAATTAGTTTTTCTTGTTCCCGACACCATATGGCAGGTTGTCTAGCTAGCTGTATGAGTCAAGTGTGTCGCGCAGGAAACGGCTAGGGATGGATGTGGAAAAGGGAAAGGGGGATACATCTGGGGGAAGACGAGGAGACGAGAGGGGAACACTTAAGGTCGGAAGGGAGAAACGGTCTCGGAGGAAGAGGTGGAGGCTGGTGGGAGGAGAAGCAAGTTAAGAGGCCGGACCAACAAAGAGCCCGCGGGTAAACCTAGTAGATTATATGCCCCGCGCCGAGTGAAATAGGCATTTAAATATCCGGCAAAGATTACGTCTAGTTGAACGAACTCGTTGCGGATGTTTCTTTGCTCTGGGCAAACTTGGCTTATCTCCACACCTTTTAGCAGCCGAGTCACAATCGGATCTGACTGAGTTCCAGTGCCGACGGCTAAAAAGGTACATGCCAAATGTCCCCGTTCAAAATTAATATCAATATTTAAACATGCGTTCGAGCATATTTGTATCACAGTTTACTTTCAACCCGTGGGTCGTGAAAGAAACGTGGCCTCGTCACACGGGTGATATAAAAATAAAATCTAAATGAGAGGTTATTTCACTTTAGTGAAGTGAAAGAATGCGCGACAAGTGTTTGAGAACTATCGGATCAAGGGCCTATTAAAGAATTAACTTGGGTGCAAAGGAAATCCTCCGGATTAGTGTCAATTTTTACTATGGAAAATTGTGATTTTTATTAGAGTGGCTAGTAGTTCAGTTCCTCCAGTCGCAAATCTCGGTAGTGGTGATGTTTGTAACTTGCTGTAATTTAATAATTTAGGCTATTATTATTATCATGAAAAAAAGTCATAAATCTACGCAGCAATAACACTGGAAGCAAGTTTTCTTGCAGGGTATATCACCGAACCAAGTGTTACGTCACAGCGTTAAAGCGAATGCTTCTTTAACGGTAGATTTCACCATCTCAAAAAACTATAATAATGCTGATAACCATGATTTATAAGTACAGAGAAATTCAGGATGCGCAATTGTGGAAAAAGTGTTTGCTCCATGATAATATTCTCGTCGGCATGAAAGGTTTAATTTGCAATCCTTTTATGTTGTAATAAATAAAGCGAAAGTAATTTTATTTTGTATGCATGTATGTTATTATTCTCGAGGAAGTGGTGACAGTTCAATAAAATTGAAATTAAAGATGCATTGAGGTTAAAAGTACAGCAGACGGCTTGCTTTTATAAACTCTCACCCCTTTGCTTGGAATTATTTTCCTTTAGCCAAGAAACTCCCTCTATTTTAAATTGAAAGTAAATATTTAAAATATCAAATATTTATAAAAATAAATTAATTCTGCTGACATAAATGATGCCACCAAGGGTGCTTCAAAAATCGAAGGCATTCTAAAGAAAATTACTTTTTAATTGGATGATAACCACTTATTATATGATTAAATAAACTGATGTTTTCTGAAAATATTTATTTCAGAAAAACTGCAATAGGTAAAGTGAGTACAGTTTTAAATGCGCTATGATATTTATTGCCTTAATACAACAGCGTAGATGTGTATTGCGATCCTTACAGTTGGTTCGTCGTAACATGTCACTCTTTTGATCACACGTTAAAAATGAAAATGTTCTTTTATGCATCATAAGTCTAGGGAAAGTGGTTACGGAAAAGTTTATCTATGCATTTTTTGGCATTATCTCCCGGTAATTATGAAAAGCTCGTTTTTCTGAAATCATTTAAATTCTGAAGTGCATTTATGGTGTGCTTCTTCCTATTATTTGCTCAATCGAAATAATTCTGCATGCATAAAATAATTAATATAGAAAACCTACCGGACAAGTTCCGCCTTTAGACCCGCAAACGACGCATTTCCATACATTTCCATGCTCCCATGGGTTTCCTTAATCGTCATTACTTTAAACGACGAGGCAAGTTGGATAGCCGGCGATATCCTCCGAAAGAATATACTTGCAGATGAAATCAGAGTTCATGGTTTTGAATCCTACGTAAATACCTATTTCGTGGCTGTATTTGTTTATATTAAATGATTTTTTTTGGTGCTTAGTTACAATTTCATTGTGACGTTTATCATTCAAACTTAGAGTTGCATATTTACCATTATTCGTAGGAGAAAGAAGGTAGTTACGCTCAAGTGAATATATTTCAAAGTCTCTATTT
Source organism: Hetaerina americana (assembly GCF_022747635.1). NCBI lineage: Eukaryota > Metazoa > Arthropoda > Insecta > Odonata > Calopterygidae > Hetaerina > Hetaerina americana. Next base: position 18,022,230 of record NW_027286069.1, on the reverse strand, counting down.
TAACTACGCGTATCATCCGATTGTCATGTAATCGAATCCTGGCTCGGGAATAGACACTTCGTTCACTTACGAAACTTCATTTTATGTAGTTGACGATGAAATATTATTTCAGATTCTGGAGTACCGTTAATTTTAATCAGTAGCTTCTAGAACTGTTTTATTTTAAGTTTTAATTTCCAGGTGCCGGATCACTAATTAGGGGTAGGTTACATCTGGCTTCCAAGGGAACTACAGTTTTGCTCCTTTTTATTGCTTTTTCCATCGTCAGAAGTCCTAGATATGGCTCGGAAGCAATCTCTCGTATACTCATTTCCCCTGCAGATTTCCCCTCCATGCGTTTATATTTCCTTGGTTTCAGGTATCATTATTTATATTGTGTTTCTCATCAGGCGTTCTCTGTGATTCACCAATTCACTTTTTTTCCAAAGCAGACGTCAGTAATTTATTTTGTTTCAAAACTCAACCAAAAATATATATTCGTTCATCTTTGACAGTAGTGTAGAATAGGAGTTAAAATTTGAGGCTAACGTGCATATACGAGCTCGTACGTAATCGTAAAGCTATTAGTAAAACTTATTTCTATCGTTGAAATTGGATAGCAATGCAGTTAGCACCTGAACTTTTAGTAATGATTAATCCGGATGACGAATGCCTATTGTGGTGCCACTCCCTAACGTAGACCCGAATGGTATCTTGCGAGGTACTGTATCTAAACGAGAATCGAGATGGTGCTGGGGCTAACGTTGAGGGCTACTACAACTAACACACTGAGGGCGCGGGTTCAAATCCCGGCGGTGTTGAATATTTTTCAGAGGAATCTCGATCCTTACTTGAGGTGCTTTGTGGAGGGCACTTTGAGTGAGTACGCCGTCCGTCGGATGGGAAGTTAAACTGCGGACTCCTTGGCGCCTTTGGTAAAGAGTAGGATAATGCCGACGTCGGGTTGCTCTCCACCCTTCATCCTTTGCTGTCCATCCCTTATGGCGCAAATGACCTTAGCTGTCGGTCGTCTCCCCTAAAAACTACTACTACTGTATCTAAACTCTTAGCGAACCTCGTGGCGGCGGGGTAAAGTCCTCATGTGCCAACCCAGAGGTCGTGGGTTCGCTTCCCGATAAGGTGAATTTTTGCCTGGGGCATGGGTGTTTGTAGTTGTCTTTGTAGCAACATCATTGTTAAAAGTGAAGATTAAAGGAGCTGTGTAAAACTAAATAAATAAATATTTCAATTGTACTTCCTTCAATTTTCAATTGTCTTACTTCTTGTCAATTACCGTTGCACGTTTTTGGTATTAATTTCATGCAAGCTAGCGAAGAAAGTCATGCCAAAAAATTTGCATTGATTGAAAAAAAACCGTTGCGCGGTGAAAAAACGCTGTCCTCCTGCAAGGTAAAATTGGATTTTTCAATTGCCGTTTTCACTCCGTGATGTAGCCGACACATCCACCTCTTCTCTCGCAATTACTCCTCCCACGATTCCACCTTATTCATAAATCTGGAATGTGCTGGAAATCATCTTTCTCTTCTTCCCACGGCCACCCGGGTCACCAATTAAAATCAGAGATTCGGAAGGCACACTTCCCGCGTTGCTCGGCTCGCCCAAGGAGAAAAGCGGAATCGTTTTCACCCCGTGCCCTCCCGCCCCTATTGTTCCGATGGGTCCCCGACCGCCCCTCCCATCCGCGGCCGCAGAAGCCTCCCTCATCCGCCCCTCGGCGTGCCTGGGAATCGACGGGCGGAGAGCACTCGTGGCGAAGAGGGTGAAAGGAGGAAGTGGGATTTATGAAACCGGGGAGTGAGCCCGAATTCCCTCCGCCAGGAATGAACCCCCCCCCTTTTATGTCAGAGGGAAAACGTGCCTCCCTCCCCCTCATAGCTTACCCGCCCTCTCGCTCCGTGCAATGGTCCCACGGGGGTACACCGCCACCCTGGTTCCGGTCTTCTCATCAAAACCAACAATCCCCTCCCCTGTGCACTGTGAAAGAGGGAGGGAGCCTGCCAGCCTCCTCCCTATCCCCCATGGACTTCCCGTCGTTCCAAATGACTGCTTACTCCGCGATAGCGACCTTTCACGAGCTTCACTCTTCAAGTGGTCGCAATGAGACATGCGAAAAAGGGTCAGGGTTGGTTCCCAGACATTTCATGATATCCCTGAGTGTGCCTGTAGACTATAGGGAATCCATGCCCGTGTTTCCTTTCAGGGAAAGACGGATGTGGTTTAAAGACTCTCTATCCAATATTGATTTTAAAATCGACTAGTGCATGCGCCATGTAGTTCATACATAAGTTTTGCGGTCCTTTGCAACGTAGAATGAATACCCTCTCTGACCATTAAGTAAGAGATATACATGATTAGTGGTTCTTTTTTGACGAATTATTTGTTTCAAAACGTCCGCTGTCACCGTTGATTTAGCTCGATATAAAAATGAAATTTTGGAGATCGTCATTTCATTGTGTGTTGGATGGTGGTATTACCTCTCCGTAAGCTTAACTTTTTGTCCCCGCTTTTATAGCACCTTAAAATAATTCCATATATATATATATATATATATATATATATATATATATATATATATATATATATATATATATATATATATATATATATATATATATATACAGGGTTCGTCCGGAAAATAAGTGTACTGATTTTTTCCCGCCGCTCCAGGAGCGCCCAGCACCGCTCTGACGGGCTGCGATTGGAGGGGGGTATGTTGGCAAGCGACGCTGAAAAAGGCAGTCGGCTCTGAGCTGTGGCGTAGTGAGGAGCTCTGTTAACGCGAACCTCCACGCTCGACCCACGTCACGGAACGCGATGCCGAAGTTTTTGGAGCAGCGTTATTCCATCAAATTTGCGGTAAAGCTTGGGAAATCGTCTACCGAAACTGTCGGTATGATTAACCAGGCTTACGGGTAGTCAGCCATGTCCAGAAACATGATCTTTCGGTGGCACAAAATGTTCGTGGAGGGCAGAGAAGAGGTCGACGACGAACCACGGCCTGGACGCCCATCAACGACACTCACCGACGAAAATGTGCGAAAAGTTCGCGATGTACTGAACTCTGATCGTCGTCTTAGTGTTCGGATGATAGCAGAGCAGTGTAATGTGCCAAAAACAATAGTGCACGAGATTATTAGGGAGCAATTACAGATGCGAAAAATTTGTGCAAAGTTGGTGCCGAAAGTGCTCAGTGATGATCAAAGACTCAATCGTTTGGAAATCGCGACACAACTTGCGGATCACTGCAAAAATGATCCACATTTTTTAGAGAACGTTGTTTCGGGTGACGAGACGTGGATCTTTGAGTACGACCCGGAGTCGAAGAGACAAAGTGCGGAGTGGCACACCCCATCATCACCCCGTCAAAAGAAAGCTCGCATGAGCAAATCTCGGATCAAGGCGATGCTCATTGTCTTTTTTGACAAAAGGGGAGTCGTCCACTACGAATTTGTACCTGAACGACAAACTGTAAATGCTGCATTTTACGTCCAAGTGCTCGACAGGCTTCGAAAACGAGTCGCCCGCGTCCGGCCAGCGATCAAAAACATCTGGCGGCTGCATCACGACAATGCGCCGTCTCACACCGCGCTTGTCGTGTCGGACTTCTTGGCCAAGCACGGCGTGGCAACGCTGCCGCACCCGCCCTACAGCCCGGACTTGGCACCACCGGACTTCTTTCTGTTCCCGAAGATAAAGAGGAGTTTGAAAGGAACGCGATACGGGACTTTGGACGCCGTCAAAGAGGCCGTGACGACGTGTCTTCGAGAGGTTCCCGATGATGCCTTCGCGGGAGCGTTCCAGGAATGGGAACGCCGCTGGAACAAGTGTATCGACTCACAAGGGTCCTATTTTGAGGAATATTAGCGTAAGATATGTAAAAGTGTAATAAATTTTTTTCCTGAGCTCAGTACACTTATTTTCCGGACGAACCCTGTCCCTCTCCCCAAGGAGGAGAGGGACAGAACTCAAAGAGTTCTGTCCCTCTCCTCCTTGATAAAGGTGGCAACGACCACCGAAAATTCGAAAAATAGTGAGTCTCTTTTTTTGTGTGTTTCTGTGTTTTTGTCTGTGTCCACTAGTGCTAAGTGTTATACATTATATATATATATATATATATTTATATATTTAATATATATATATATATATTTATATATTTAATATATATATATACATATATATATACATATATATATACATATATATATATATATATATATATATATATTTATTTATTTATTTATCAGTATGAACAATTAGATGAAGTGTTTAAGTAGTAATGAGATATAAAATTGTAGTTTAAAATTAAAACTTCCGAGGAAATACATTAAAAATCAAGTTCAAGCAAGCAAAGAGATGGGTAACCTGAACCACGAGAGATCGTGGGCTTTTTTGCTTTTAGGAATGTGTGGCGCCTGATAATGTGACCTGATTCAAAGCTGCTAAAACTGATGTAAATCATAATTTTGAAAGAAGATTAAATATGATTTTATGTGAGCTATCTCATTTATGTGAATTGTGAGTGTGTAATTATATTTTACTGGTTGTTTTGCTTATTTCTTGGTCAATGCAAATTGTTGGTGTGGGGCACATGAGAAGTACCCACACTAATGGAGGTGTGGTTATAACAAACATTCGCAATTTAGTTGATTTCTTATTAGCATGTCCGCCTTAACAGTTTGCGTGATTTTAAGCGTTTCACAACTAATGGCTGAAATATTGCATGTAAAATTATGGTTTCACTCCATTGTTTGACTTTTAAGTGCAGGTAGTGGAGAAAGGACCTGAAGCCTGAGTACATTGATCCTCCCATCGTTATCCACCACAAAGCCATCAGATAAATTAATACGTTCAAATTATGAAATCTTCTCAAAAAAGGTTTTGGAATGTTTAATCAGGCTGATCTCTATCTATCTCGTATTTTCAAACTCTGTGGGCTTCGACTTTCCCGAGACCATTATCATTAACGAACCTCTGATGCTTGGCTCCATCTATTTCAAAATGTGACCCCACTGGAACTGAATCGATGATAGTAGACTGACTTTGAACAATACCTTTCTCACTTTAGAAAGTTGGGATACCATAGGAGACCATCATGGCTGCAGAAACTATGGAGTCATTCAATATGCTATCCTGCTGAAGAGGACACCTCCATTAGGTGCTTGGGTCGTTCAATAAGTCCTTAGGAAAAAAATTAATTTCGGTAGACTTATTTTATTTCTCAACATAATCTCCTTATAGTTCGATACACTTTTCCCAGCGTTTCTCCAACTTTTCCACGTGTGTACAAATCCCACAGTAAACATTATTTTCATTATTACTTTCAAGATAATATTTATGCATATACATATATATTTATAAATTTCCATACACATAAGTAAACCATAAACACAGTAATCAACCCAAAGGTCGGTTTAGTAGGTGGTGGTAGAGATCACCCAGTACTAAGCCCTATGTGGCGTGTGAAAATTCACACATCAGGGTAGGAGGGCCAGTTCCTTTCCCTGCGCCGGTTATGGTTTCCCAGGAAGATCTGGTACCCGAAAAATTACTTCAGCTTACACACACACACACACACACACATATATATATATATATATATATATATATATATATATATATATATATATATATATATACATATATATATATACATATATATGTATGTATTGATGTGTATATATACATATATATACTTGTATGTGTACTAGTATATAGTTTATTAATGCATATATTCATTGGGTTGGGCCTTCTTTAGAATACCTGCTAATGTATGGGATCCTCGAATTCGATTTGATTAGCAAAAATAAGATCTCGTGTGCCGCAAAGAGAGGCAATTTTGCAAAAAGTGTTAATGATTACATTAATATCCTATCAATATAATAAAATTAACTAGGTTGAGATCACTCATGGACGGAAGGTTCAATTTAACATAAAATCTACTGCAAAGTTTGGAAGGAGCATTCTTTTGCGATGATTTGAAAAGATTACCATCGGACCCGTCATACCACGATAAAAGAAATCATATAGTAGAATTGAGATAAGATCAATTGTTAAATCGACATATACTACACGTATATAAGATGCCATTTTTCCCTCGACTAGGGATTAGATTATCTTCTAACGACGGTACTAGGGAAAATTGTACATTCTAGGTAGCCTAGTTCATTTTTATTATTTTATGAAACCCTTATTTTTTTATCTTACAAGTAGCTCGTCTCGCATGTGCGGAGATGTTTTTTGTACTTAGACACTATAGTGCATTTAGTTGGTAAATTATATTTATTTTTTAAATAACTGAGCACATTGATTCCGGAAGCTCTATCTTAGTAACACTTAATTTAATTTTGCTCGCAAGTTGTGGAATCACAACCCACCACACACCCTGGCTGTGGTTTTCAGGGTACCATGCACTCATATATTTGCGGATATTCCGGAGGCCCTGAGGTCTACCTAGATCTCTTTAGAATGAAGATCTCTCGCCATAGCACAACAATTTTCTCCACGCTGTCATATGTAGGCATGGAATATTCATTATATTATTTTCTGAAACAATAATGTGCCTAGAATTTGTTCAAATGACGAGTAACAGGTCCAGAATATATCAATGTATTTTTTGGCATGAATTTCAAATTTTAGTAACATATGATATTGGTAAAAAATAGTATTCTCATGCACTTAACCTCTCCATTGTCTCTTAGAATTGCGGGGACCCAGTTGGTTGGTTATTCTCATGATAACACTCATCCCGGCTGACACGAAGGTCTGGAGCTGGAAAGTTCAAATCATTGTCTCGCTTTGAATGTTGTGATTCGACGCCGTGAACTTTTTGAAAATGGGTTAAGTATGGGAAATAATCTCAACACTCAAATGAACAAAAATGAATAATAAACACTCCATTGGAGAGATGATATCTCTACTTTTCAAAGAATCCCAAACTTAAAATTCTTCCCTATTCTCTCCAAGCCATTTATCGTCATGCGAGCTTCCATTTCCAATTTCATTTTTTAGTAGTATTTCAACCTGAAATTGTTTGACTACAGGTCATCATTTTTCCATACATGAAGGTGGTCTATGATACGCTTTTTCATACATCTTTACTAGATATATGTATGTATGGTGTATCCCAGCTTTTCTTATTGGGATATTCTCCTAAATTTTCCTTTCCACTCTGCTCATAAGGGTTGATTTAATATTAAGTTTTATACATTCCATTTGTCAATTCACCTCTTTAGTTATAATATTTAAAACTGTCGTTATCTCCACCTTTCAAATCCTTTTTATCCCAAGTATTTGCGCCTCTGGGCTATACCCTTTTTGTATTCTCTTCATACCAAACTTTGGGTTAGTTACTGCAGTTTCCCTATTTCACGTCTATTCTGACCCTGTTGTATCCATCCATGTCATCGGTCTCTATTCTTTAGAGTAGTATTTATTTGGCGAATGATATTTGCGCCATTAGGGATAGGTGAGTAATTTGGCGGAAGAGGGTGTTCAGGGAAGAGGAGAAGGTTGAAGAGAAACCCGGCGTCGGTTTTGGCCTTCTCTTGACGAACGGCGCTAAGGAGTTCACAATTTAGCATCCGATCCGTCGAACGGCGTACTTTATTTGGAATACTCTCCACATGTCACCCCAAGTAGGGATCGGGATACTACTGACAAATATTGGCACTGCCGGGATTTGAACAAGGGCCCTCGAGGTGGGAAGTCAGTATATTCGCCACCACACCGTCGCGATCTCCCTATTCTTTAGAGCTTCCCTATTTCAGGCCGTATCCCTTCAGTCACTTCAGGGTTGATGGCGTGAGAAAAACAGTCGGGGTGGATCGTGTGCTCGTACGGGTGCGGAGTATTTTTGGGAGGGGGCTAGAGGAAGGGAAATGAAAAAAGGAGGAGGAAGGGAAGAGAAAGGGTCATTTTTGTGATTTTGGGGAGAGAACCAAGGGGGTTGCTCCCTGGAACGGAAGCGGAAGTGACAGTGGACTACGGTTAGGGAGTCCGGCGGAAACGCGGCCGTGATTGACTGTCCCAGAACGTCATGGAGAAGCGGGGGACGTTTCCCTTCGGGATGCAAGTGCGAAAAACGTGAGTCGGGACGAAGGACTCTGTGACTGGGTTGTAATGGGGGAGGAAATGGGAGTTTTTCGGGTAGAGATGAAGGGAGGGTGCAAGGAAGAGGGACGAGGAAAGGGGTTGACGAATCAGAGAGAGAAAATATCCTCTTCCTGTCTCGTGGTTAAGGATCGAGAAGTTTTCGCGCACCAACGGGGGCTCCTGTTCCCCGCCGCACGCTCGGTCCTCGTCCGTAAGCGGTCTCGTCATTTTCTTTTGGGCTTCAAATCCGACCCACCGGAAGTCTTAATAATAGTCCACGGGATGGTAATGGCTGTGTCGACGCTAGTCATTCACGATGATTTGCCCTTTCGTGCGCCATGCACGCGCGGAAGCTATCAATAAGGCGTTAGAAAGTGGGTGGAATGGGGAATTTTTGTTTGTGTTGTGGAGAAAATTCCCAATCCTGAGCGAGAAGTGGGAAATTAAGGGGACGAATGTACGACATTGCCTAAGGTGTGTGTTGTCCAAAATTGAAGTCATTAACCTACACATAATGTAGAATGCCACCCTAGGTAAGCCAAACTTATTTACCAATACCATTTATGTTTATACACATTCTCGGTGCTCCGGATATGTGCAATTATCTCCATCTCCGCACGCCAATGAAAATTTGTCGTAGAAATGTGAAAATGTTTAATTATCATTCATTTTCGAATAACTGTATCTCCCTCTTCAAAGACAGATGCAATCTATTTATTTTACAGAATCTTATGAAGTTAACATCAATCTTTTCTTCTTTTTGCGTTCCCTAATATTCTGAGCTCCAAGTATAACTTTCCCTGTGAGACCTTTTTGTCGATTATTTCAGCTACTTTTCAGTCGCTGTAATTTTCATAAAGTAGAATAATTTGGTAGCCAATTAATTTTTCCGTGAAAAAAGATGCATTTTCCAAGCAGTTATGAAAATGGGGTTCTAGTAATAATAGTTATTTTTAGTCATTTTACAATTGTAAATAAAAATAACGGCCTGTATTTATTGAAATAAAAGTCCCTCTGTTTATTAGCAATGTTGGAAATGGTTAAATGTTCAAGAATCTCGCTAAGCACAGGTTCCAAGAGTTTCAAAGCAAAATGTCCCTGGAGATGAAACTAAGACCATATTTTTCCGAAGTTCACGCATGAAGAAGAGGTGAACCGGGAATCCTGATTCAATTTCATGAATAATATTTGTTTTCCATTTTCCAACCCATTACTTGTTTCACTACAAATAACAAATGACGCGGTAGACGTGTTTTATTTTTCTGGGATTCGGTCGCATTTATCGGAATGGCACGGTCTCGAAGAGGTAAATACTGGGCGATAAACATATTTGTAACCTATTTCGAGCGATTTGATTTCTGATTCAAATATTTCCAGCTTTGAACGAGACGGACCACGATCCAGGGTAGAGGACCTGGGTATGTACGGAATCGGCGAAGAGGGGGGTGAGGTTAGCGTTTGGAGAAAAGGGAATCGTTTGGAGGAGGAGGTGAGATCAGGCAGGTAAGAAGGGAGGGAAGTTGATTGAAAGATGGGCGAGGTCGGAGGGAGATGCGGGATTGAGGGAGATAACGGTTTCCGCAGTCGGCGGTCATTTTCCCACCGGACATTTGACCCGTGCTGTCCTCTTACTAAAATATGGCCTGGAAACATTCCCGTTCAACTGAACAGCGTTAGAATTCCCCAATATTATCGCCGCGTTCTTTCATTCTGACTCTGACTAGAGTAATATTTGACCCCAATCCGTCTTTTGCTCCCGATATTTTCTTATCATTGCTACTACAGGTTATTTATCTTCGTATTGGGTTAAATTAATAGCCTTCAAAGCTGTCCTATTTTTCCCATCCTTTCCATTCTTCATCGCTCCAACATACAACTTTGTCTTCCATTATTTCCTGCTCGTAATTCGTTCTATTTATATCTTTTAAAGTAATCTTTGAAACTTTGAAGCAATAAGGTAGCAATAATCCTCCAGGCAAAAATATCCACACGCTATGTCTAATTGGCAAATAAAATCTGTATCGAAAATGGGAGTTCAGACTGTGGGGTCATCCGATTACAGCAATTAACGAAAGTGTTTCAAACTGAGGAAATGTCATTATCAGCATTCCATGAACGATGTCTTTCGTGATGAACGGGTGATTGACTGATTCTAGTGAAATAACGAGCCAAAGAGAATGCCTCTCGTTATTCCAGTAATCAGGGAGTGCAAAGAAACTCCGCACGTGCTAAAAACGTTTTATTACCCACCTAACCGAAATACTAAAGGAAATGGATGAAGCAAGGTCAAAATCCTGCTTCGAGGCAGGTGCGCGCTGACAGCAAAAACGAACGTAAAATAAGCAACGGAGCAACGCGGGAGATTTTTTTCCAGCTACAGCATCCTGCTTCACAGCAGCCAGGGGAGAAATAATCTCCTGTTTCCTCATGGCACGCGACATCGAAGTGAGCAAATAAACTTAGTGGTTTAAGGCCTAACATTGTGTAAGTGATGTCCGTATTTTTAAAGAACTAAAAGTCATAATACCTATGCACTTTTCCGCAGTGTTTATTTTAACAAACGCGACGGTTTTGCCTTAATATTGGTGATGTCTATATAAGCTAAAACTGTGAGGAATAGGTCGTTGGTTTTGATTGAGCCGCTTAATGCTCACCGATGTCATTGCATTTCACAATGCATAGCCTTAACTTCGTTTCTTTCGAAAAAGGCCATCAATAATTATTTCGTGAATCCTTTCCAGAAGTACGGTATATAAAGATCCTTTTTTTTATCTATCACTTAAGAAAGTAAGTCAGTGAGTCGACTTTTGTTAATTTCGACAATAAAAATCCAACTTTAGTGACAAAATTTGGCATTAGGTACTTTTAAAAATGCATTTCAAAAGTAATTTGGGAGAAGTGGACTTATCGAACCCGTAATTTATTTTTTAATCGGTTAAAAGCTCACACTTTTCTAAGATAACACGGTGGAGGTGCTCGGATGGTGATTACATATTCACATGTGTAGCAGTATTTTACTTTTTAAGTTAGACTGGCCTGGTGAGGGACTAAGAAAGGAAATAAATATCCCCTAAACTGAATAAAATGTTTCCTGGGCATCATTGTATTGAGTACGTGGGCAATTAAAACTTTTATCAAGATGTAAAACACTATCTAAAACGTTTAATTTGTTCGTTTACCTATTATGAAAAGCTAAATTACGTGCATGGTATCACCAGCAAGACTTTTAAGTCTTCGTGTACATAATATTTTCAGTTTGTTTCTTCATCTTTATCTTGTAAATATTTATTTGCCAGGGATGCCATAATTGAATTCAGGAAAAATGTAACTTTTACTCCGCTCTGCTTCTGAAATAATATACTACCGAATGAATTCGTTTGATTACACAACATATAAAACTTTTCAGGTACTAGATTTTACCCCAGTAATTTTCAGAACCTCAAAATAGGTTAAAGAGGTATAAAATAACATAGATTTTTTATTAACCTGTAGTATGATATATCTTTGGATGTGGCGCTTTTAAAGTTGTCGAATTGTGTATTATTTTTTCTGATAAAATCGAAAGAATGAGACGCATAGATCGAGATTTCCAGTTTTGTGCCATGAGAATTATTGTTTTCAGAAGTCGCCTAATAAAAAGGAAAACTATTGAACCTTTTGAATATTTGACGAGGAATTTAGATCCGATGGATATTAATACTAAACGCGCAAAAGATGTACATGTATTACGGTAGTTAATTTTAAAGTAATGACGAGAAGGCATCGCAAAACATTGTTTACCCACTGGTCGGTTGAAGGAGTAAAATAAACATTTTCATGATCGAATGTGTTCGAAGTTTTACAAATTCCAAATAACTGATCAATTTTTGTTTCCTTCAATACACTATGTGTGCCTTGCAATATCGCAGGTATCCCAAAAAGTTTGAAAGGATGAACTAGAATGTAAATCCTTTTATGCGTATTTCGTCCTACAACTGACTAAAAGCTACACTCTTCAAAGAACACAGGGAAGTTATGTGACAGTTACGTTAGTAACCCGCTGGTGTGCACCGAAATGCAGGAATTTCATAGTGTAAAAATCATTCTTCAGTCTCTGAGATTTTTTGTCACGGAAACGTTTACAATCCGACAGCAACGGAAATGTAATCTGAAGTAGGTACAGTAATGCTCACCATCCATATCGTGTTTACCAGGTCAAGTGAAAATCGAAGTACCTAGGGCGGCAATAATTTTCCTGGGCGTTCCACTTTAGCCCACCTCCGCCCGATAGGCTCCCTTCCCACCACTCTCCCATCTCCTCTGTCGCATTAAATCCACTCGTTGTGACAAAGCTTTCATGACCTCATCTCACTTGGCCATCTCGAGTCCTTTGTGGGCGTGAAATGGGGCAGCCCATTGTGTGGACCGGTCAATTCGACCGGACGAATCACTCTTTCCCGCGGGAAATTTTTCCGCGAAGAGTCATCTGCTGCGGAGTAAATCTAGAGAAATAATCATAATAAAGTATCTACCGACCCCATGTTTGCGTCACTCATGCCGAAGAATGAGCGAAAAGCGGGAGTACTTCCTCGCTCCTGATCACGGTGCAGCTGAACAATGTGGTAGGCTAGTCCCTAGACAGGGTGGCATGCCGCCGTGAAATCCGGTATTTCAAGGTATTCCTGCAGACAAAAAACTATGCAAAATAGTCACGGATTTTTTCAAGGTGCATAATAATTATTTTTAAATAAGTGAAAACATTATTTTCTATATTAAAGGAGAAAAATTTTCAGAAATGATTAATTTTAAAGAAGGGACTTCTGTACGTAGCCCATTATACTATACTAGATAATAGGTAATTATAGCATTAATTATTTGAATCAGTTTATTAATTACATTTATCTTCATTGAAATCTAAATTTATTTTGTGAACATTAATTTTTTATGTTTACGGTAGACAAATCAAGACAGTCAGCTTGATAAACTAAACGTTTCAAATAGGAAATTAAAGCCGAAAGAGAGTTTACATTTAAATGAGATTCTTTCTCCGGATAGGTACAATTTTCATTTCAGTCAAAACTTCGAAAAATCGAGGTGTGTCAAAGTCGGTCATAACTGCAGCAAAATTAACGCATAAAAGCCTTTAATTCTCTCATTCATGACAAATCCAGTTTTTTCAAAGGTTACCGTGTTTAATGCAACATGAACCTTGGGAAAATAAAAGTGTTTGCGAACATTTCGTGATGTTTTATTAAGGCTCAAGAAGGAGAAATAAATTTTTTGGGGGAAATCATGTAAAATGAGAGAATTTTGTGATTGAATGTCGTTGATCAACGTAATAACTTACGGCAACGGAGTCCCAGAAGTTCAAACCTTTTGGTGGACTTAATAGGAACTAAGGTTGTTCCTTCCCCTATTTATTATGAATGACGCCCCAGGCCATTTTAGTGGAGTACCTACAAAAGAAACCTACTGAGAACACGACTGGATTTGAATGAAAATGATTAAGAAATTTGAGCATACTTAAAGTTTGTAAAATTTCCCAGCTGCATTTTTTTAACGAATTCCATTTTCGAACATATCTAACGATAATATGGAGCAATAACTTCAAACAACCTCGTATTTTCAATTTTGTGAAAATACCCTGATAACTTACGAGGTTTTTGACGATGAAAGTTACCTTTTATTCTACAGTTGCCCTGGACACTTTTTCCATTTAGATTACAAGTAATGTGTGAAGATTATATGTAGGTGTAACTTGTAACTGGTAGAGAGAAGAAATTAATGTAGGAAGACTAGTCTAGCTGGAATTAACTACTCCACATTAATTAAGATATTCTACCTTGTCTGGAGGAGGTTTTGATCTTTCAGCAATGCCTGTAAATGTGCATGGTGATTATATGTCCTGGCGTCAAAACTTCAATTAAAATACAATGCATTGAACTTAAAATTAAACCAGTTGGCTTTTCCACATTAAAAAAAATTATGTGGAAAAGCCAATTGGTTTAATTTTATGTTCAATATGAAGAATTTCCACCAAGTGACGCCAGAAACTGTTTTATTTTTATTTTCAATGCATTGTATTGTTGGCCGCACGATTTCATATTGAATGAACAACAGTTGCTTGCATCAGTATGCTATTATGATAAATTCTTCAGTAACCAGTGGCTTAGTTTTTAGCCGAGAGAAGAGTTTTAGACGAAATATCATAAGATTCAATAGTACCTGAGCAATTCCATTTCCATAAAGGATGCCTCGAAAGATCTCATTCAGATTTGGCCTGCTTTCGTCTTCTGTGGTGATGCTGCTAGATCCGACTCACTTGAGTCCGAGTTGTGGTCGCCGCAGGCTGTGTGAATGCTGCTGGACTCCTAGACGTCCTGAGAAACCTCAGGCAGCACAAGGAAAGGAACTGGCCCCCTGACCTTGAACCTGTGAATTTCGCACGCCGTTAAGGAAATGTGCCTAATCAACATTTTTGGGTTTTCGCATAAAATGTAGCACACCAAAATACTAACGTTTAAATGGATATAATTGTGAATGAGGATGTGTTATATATATATATATATATATATATATATATGTGGGTCGCGGTAGTCCAGTGGGTAGAGCGTTGGACTGTTGACCAGAGGGTCCCGGGTTCGGGAAACCATAACCGGTACAGGGAAAGGAACTGGTCCCCCTACCCTGATGTGTGAATTTTCACCCGCCGTAAAGGGCTTAGTACTGGGTGATCTCTACCATCACCTACTAAACCAACCTTCGGGTTGATTACTGTGTTTATGGTTTATATATATTTATTTATATTATATATATATATATATGTATATATATATATATATATATATATATATATATATATATATATATATATATATATATATATATATATATATAGAAACACAAAAAAAGAGAACACTCACACGTATTTTCTTGATATTTCGACGGAAACAATCCGTCTTCCTCTGAAGATATGGAAGTACTTCTATATCTTCAGAGGAAGACGGATTGTTTCCGTCGAAATATCAAGAAAATACGTGTGAGTGTTCTCTTTTTTTGTGTTTCTATATTATGTGTTACTGTGTATTGTACTATTCGGCACTTACGTGTTACGTCTATGAAAGCATATATATATATATATATATATATATATATATATATATATATATATTAATGTATTATTTGTGGATCGCGGTAGTCTAGAGGGTAGAGCGTTGGACTACTAACCTCGGAGGGCCCGGGTTCGATTCAAGCCAGTCTGGGCAACTGCAGCTCCACCCAAGCTATGTGATTTTTCGGGTACCAGATCTTCCTGGGAAACCATAACCGGCACAGGGTGAGGAACTGGCCCCCCTGCCCTAATGTGTGAATTTCGCACGCCGTCGGGCTTAGTACTGGCTGAACTCTACCTTCACCTACCAAACCGACTTTCTGAATGATTGCTGTGTTTATGATTACACACACCCACATATACTATATATGTATATATTTATATATATATTTATTTATTTTGCATAATTATTTTGTGCGAGTATTTTTCGTTCAAGTGAGACTTCGTATTTGATAAGGAAGGTAACAGTACATTCAATGATTTACCCTTCAAAATTTCTCTTCTTGTGTATAACTTCTAATTATTTATGGTCACATTAGGCAACATAATAACCGTTGCTACTATAAAGTAGCATGCGATCATCCGTTTTTAAGGCACGTTAATCGTAATATTCATCCTCAAAAGCGTAACAATAAATCACTTGAAATTCTTTGTGGAATTCATGGCTCTTTAAGATTGACCTATTACCGGAAAAGTCTTTTTAACTTATTATTTGTATTACACGCCATCCCAAAATAATATGTACGACTCGTACTCGTAAATGAGCTGAACGTTTTAAAGAGACCTTAAGGACGTTCGTTGATATTTAATAAGTATTAGTAATGATGTTATAATCTGGGAAAGACATTATTTACATGCTATACAAAGAAAAACTACATTGTAATTAATTATAAAACGAATAAAATTTTAGTGATACGTGTACCTAAGCACTCCCGCTTTAAAAAAACTGCTTTCGTATCAAAAGCAATAAGTTTCCCGTACGCGAGATGGCATTTTATCGCATCACTTTGGATTTCAATGCGTTTAATAATGCTCTCAGGTCAAATGTTGGAGTTACAAGCCACTAACCTTGAGATTTTCAGTTTAAACTGAGCAACCAGTTCTTTTCACTTTTTCTATTACTTATGACTATGAAAAACCGCTGGTAATGGGACACTCAGAAGGAGAGGCATTAAAAAACCTCTTACAAGATATTATTTTCTGTTGCCAAGTTACGATATATTCCCCTTATGAGAGGAAAGTCTTGAGCAGAATGCATCACACAGATGCATGAAGATCAATAGATCATTTTTCCGTTTTATTTACCATTTGACTTTGACGACCTAATTTTTTCCCCATGCCGTCTTATCGTGTATTATTAGTTTTTTCTTGATGATTTTTCCTGCATTCATTCGCATTTTGGATTTTTTTCCATTTCTGTGAGTAATGGAAATTCTAATTTTTGTATGAGGTCTATTCCTGAAAATTTGTCTAATACATTGACTTATTTATGAACTCATTGACTTTTTTATTTAATTCATTCTTAAGATAGCATACTACCCGAAGACCTCTTTCTTTGCAAGATTAGACTCGGCCAGATTCACAAAAGAACTCTTGGGACCTCTCTCTTCTCTGTACAATATAGGGAATATTTTTTCTGTCCAAATGCACACCATATTACGGTCATGAAATGCGTAAATCCTTTGCAAATCAGAAAAAACGATGTTTCGTTCCAACGCATAAGCTATAACATTAATGGTTCTGGAAGCTGCGATATATGATGCATTCCATGCCATCTCTATCCTGAAATCCAACGAGAATATTTTAAATCTCGTCGAGTGATTTGGAAATGAGTCGTGATGCAAATCGAAGAAATAGATAGGAGAAATTTTTCACAATTTGTATTGTCCTTCTAAATGAAATTCACGGTGGTGATTCGAGGAATGCCTTATAAATATGCCATTCTTCTGCCCCCCGCCACTATTACCCACGCTGCGACCGGCTCGATTCTTTCGAGAGTAAATATTTGTGCCTTTTCCTCTCACCGGCCAATACCTGCGTGGGATTCCCTCATTCGACGCGTTTCATCCACGTCATATTTATTTCGTTCTTTCATTTCTCGCCAGATAGACACTTTCCCGCTGAGAAGAGCGCCACTCTTTCTCTCCCTCGCTTTCACTTAGAAAAGGGAGCATAGGGTGTGGGTGGGTGAGAGGGTAACCGGGAGAATGAATGCATTTTATGCTAATGCCAGGGAGGGGTGTGGGAATGATCGAGGGGGCGGTTAGTGGGGGTGGGCGGGCGAGCACCCCTCCTTGCACTCCCAACGACAAGAGGATGACGGCGATCCTCCTCTTCCATCTCCCGTCTCTCGCACCTGCCTCCCAAACGGGAAGATAGGGTGTGGGGCCGTGCGGCGAGGGAGGGAGGGAAGCAGGGTTGGGGAGCGTGCACTGCGGGATAGTCAAGGACGCTCCCCCTACCCTGGTTACGGGTAGGGGGGGAGAATGCGAGAGGTGCGGGAGAGAGGTGGGTGGAGGGAAGGAGAATCACACTTCCGGCCAGGGCACACACCCCCCCCCTCTCCTCCTCCCTCCTCCTACTCCCACATCCAATTCCCCACTTCCATCAGCCTTTCCTTTTGCCTATGCACGCATGCATATCACTATGCGCCCTTGGAGTTTACACGGGTATATCGGGTCTTTTACGAATAGAATCGACTATAAAATAAATTTCTGACTTTCAAAATATCGGGTTTATTGTAGAAACGGTGTTTTTATCGTTGAGATTCATCGGAAAACACATCGAAACCTTCTATATAATTTCAAGAATGACTATTTTATGCTTTTTTGCGGTTTAGAGCATAGTTTATCTTTACTATTAGACATGTATGAGACTTGTTTGTGGCACAAGTTAGGCGTTATCGTTGGTGATTGCTATAAAGCCTAAGGAAATATGAAGTTTAAATTTTTGGGCTGGCCACCGACGCAATTCTTTTGATCGCACACAAAGTTCGTGGATCATAATTATACACTTGTGTGAAGAAAAAAGTTCCTTTTTGGGTTGAGGTATAACATCGTTTTTCCAGCAGAAATTAGTCGATAACTAGATTGGGGTTTAGAAGATTTCCTTTCAGCCTCGGGCAAAAGCATTGTTTCTGCAATCCACATAATTGTTTCCAAGAGCTAGAGAATGATCTGCGATATGCCTAGTGCTGGAAGAAGACTTCTGTTCTAGTCCAAACATTTGCTTCAGCTTGGAATTTCCAATTTTATTTATGGCCAATATTAGGCATGAAAAATGGTCCGATGAAATTTCACAGCCATAGTTCTCGACCCGAAGGACGATTTTGATTTTGATGGGTCGGGAGAGAGCTCGCCTTGTAGTGAGCCCAACGGCGTGTGACATTAACACATCAGGGTAGTGGGGGTAGCTCCTTTCCATGTACCGCCTTTGTTTTCCTAGGAAGATCTAGTACCAAAAAACGCACACAGCTTGTGTGAATCTGAGGGCACACTGAAGAATTCCGTGACCCTCCGGTCAGTAGACCCACGCTCTACTCCCTGGACTAGCTTTTCCATTTTAATTACACTTGTATAGTAGTACCGGTATCATAAAAGTAGCGAAGTAAAAAGTCTGAATTAAATAATTTCCATCGTGTTGTTTAAAACGTTTTTCATAGATAGATAAATAAAGATCGACCTCGCACATTATTTTTCCGAGTTAATTTTTAACTATTATCATTTTTTAAATTTTTTTGATGGGCGGTGACCGACAGCTAAGGTCATTTGGGTCATTAGGGATGGATAGGAAAGGAAGGGTGGAGAGAAACCCGGCGTCGGCATTAGCCTACTCTTGTCGAAAGGCGCCGAGGGGTCCGCAGTTTAACGTCCCTTCCGACGGAATTCTTACTCACTCAAAGTGCTTTCCAAAAGCACCTCAAGTAGGGATTAGGATAATACTGAAAAATGTTTGTTGTCTTCAGGATTTGAACCCGGGCTTTCTCGGTGGGAAGCCTGTACGTTAGCCACCGCACCATCTCAATCCACTTAACTATTTTCACAAGCAAAATTTCTATTTGAGGAAACGGCAGAGTGATAGTTTGAATATGCATATGTATTTGAATCGAGAGTAAAGCGAATCCTTTAGAAAAGTGTTAATGCATGAAATTGCCGACACAATTTAGATTGGTTGATTCAGCTCTTCAGTCGACCCTATTAATCTTTAAATATCTTCATTCACTCCTGTTTCCACTTATTCACATTTCCTTTACATTTAATATAAATCCTACGTAGTTTATTCCTGTATTTATTCCTTCCCCCTCTCTTTCCTCTCCTTTCGCGCGGCATGTAACTTATTGTGCCTCGGAATCATAATTTCTTTTTCTTTTAGATATTGCCTTTTTTCATGTGGTCCACTCTTCACGGAACTTCCTTGAGAGGTATCCGAGTTACCTTCACTATTCTCTTGTGCCACAATATCTCCATCCTTCCATTAACCTGCCCTCTCCTTCAGCAACTCCTCATGTTTTAATTTTTTTTAATAATATGTCAGGAGCACACGCAATAGCAATGATATTTTTGTCAGCATTTGTTTCCCTAGATGTGCCGATGGACGTAGGTAGCATGTCATGTCGGCACCGCCTTTAAGCGTCGGAAGGGGAGAGTTAGTTCTCCATCAAGAAACACTCCACTCACCCAATCTCGATCGGGCCTCCACCCCTACCCCCTCCACCCCCTTCCCCAACTCCGCATTCCCCGAGCCTCCTCCACCCCCTTCCTCCTCAATCCTCCACTTCTTTTACCGCCCCCACCCCCTACATCACCCCCGGCCGCTCGTAGGGCGCTCTCCACGCTACGCTGAGCCGCGAGAGCGCCCCCCGAGGCGGCGGCAGGAGCCTCTCCCCCTCCAGTCCGCCTCCTTTCCCCGGCTTCCCCTGCGGCGACTGCCCCCTTCTTCCCTCGCTTCATCTTGCTCGAATCGTTCGCGGGACTAGGTACATTGCGGAGGGGGTGGCGGAGGTGGTCTCGGAACAGGGTTCTTCCCGCCCCCCTCCACCCTCTTCTGCGGTCCTCCATAATGACTAGAATGATATGATGAATTGTGAAGATTCAACTCCGCCTCCTCCCCTCCTCTAAATTGCTGACGATTCGGAGGGCGTGTCGGCAAAAAAATAACATTGACAGCAATTTTAATTAATTGGCTCCCGTATTAAATCGTTACGTTTGATGTCAAAATTAAGATCCTGGCGAAAGATGGTCTATATAAATATTTAGTGGCTCTGATGCCACACTCTTTTAGTAACTTGTGTCATGCAAGGTCTTTGGCTTCTTCTCGCAGTTTGCTCACGGAAATGATCGACTTCTGGTCGAGTAGTGAAATATTTGCACGTGTTGTTAGGAGTGTTCGGCATTTGATAGCAATATCGTCGCATTTCTTCCGGTTTTGAAAACTGATCGTTGCCATCATTAGTCGCCACTTCTAGAATTGATTTCAATCAGCTCTCTTCTCAACACTATTCTTAGTTAATATCACCGTTTGTTGATATGATCTCACGTCTATCATTAATAAATACCGTGATAATTGTTATACTATCAAACCGTGATAATATATACTTCATTTCAGCTTAATTGTTTGAAGGAAACTTGCGTTATTAAGATTTAGAATTCAATAAGTTATTCATAGGTTTCATCATAATGTCATCCATCCTGAGAGTTTTATCGCGACATCCTAATGTAACGTAAAAAGGCCCTTCTGGAGGCTAAAAAGTCATTCTAAGATGAGTTCTTTATGTGATAATTATTTACTAGCCAACAATGAAAAAATAAATTCCATAATATTAGCATAACTACGCATTATCGATGACTTAGGGAAAGCGAGGTGGAGGTAGGAAAAGAACAAGCAATTTAAAGGAAATTAAGATTGGTAGAAATATGTAGCGCTAAAGAAGGAGTTATTGTCATTCGTAGCCTAGGTACTTTTATTTTTTGTATCATGTTAGTTAGTATTTACTAGTATGATAGTGTGAAATGCCAGAATTCATTAAAAACCTGACCTGCTTTGATCTGAAGCTTACGAGTATATATCCCTTTGGGCGCAATGCAGGTAGAAAGACGTTAGCTGTCTTGCGTTCTCCATTCAGTGTTATTTATAGAGCCTTGAAATTAATTTTAAAGATACGTGCACACATATGAGCGATGCAAAACATTTACAGGTGGTGATCTAATACCCCCCGGCACACGCCCTTGCGGCGGCTTGCCGAGTACTAAGTAGATGTACAGGGTGCGTTCACAAATTAATGCAATTGAATTTCCCGCGCCGCTCCTATTAGTCGGAGTGGGATCGATTTACTTGTAGTAGGTGGGGGGGGGAAAGCTTTGCCGCAAAACCAGTCTAAGTGCTCTCCAAGCTGCGGAAGCGGCAAGACGTCAGTAATTGTAAACCTCCGCGCGCCGACCGTGTCACGAGAAATATGGAATCGACGATCGAGCAACGCAATGCGATTACTAAGTTTTGTACTAAACTGAAATAAATCTCTTGAGGACACCAACAAAATGATTCTTGAAGCTTACAAGGACTCTGCTTTGCCCTACTCACAAGTTTCGAGGTGGTTGGAGGCCTTTAAGGAGGGCTGGGAAGAGGTTCAAGGCGAACAACGCTCTGGGTGGGCCGTCAACCAGCAAAATCGACAACAATGTGGCTCGTGTTCGACAATTCTTGGACTCCGGCCGTCGATTGAGTATCATGATGGTTGCAAATGAATTGAACTTGTCGTCTGCTGCTGTGTTTTACATTATTACTGAACATTTAGCGATGAGAAAAGTGTGTCCCAAGCACGTGCCCAAGGTGATCGCCACAACGCGCTACGAGTCCGCAAGTTCCTGTCCAAACACCAGGTGCCAACGATACCCCAACCCCCAAATAGTCCTGGAGTCGCTCCAGCAGACTTCTTTTTGTTTCCTTGGATTGAGGAAGCCCTGAAAGGAACCCGTTTTTCGTCCATATAAGAGATCCAATCAGCCGTGACGAGGACTTTGCGAGAGGTCCCCGAAGACGCCTTCCAGGACGCCTACCGGTTATGGCAGAGTCGCTGAAAAAATGTGTAGAGGCCCAAGGACAGTACTTTGAAGAATTTTAAGTGTTTTTGCAAATTCGTTTAATAAATTTCTTTAAAAAAATAAATTCATTGCTTTTGGAACCCTCCTTAGATGAAATGGTCTTACTATTCATGTTTTTTTTGTACGCCACTATATGTGTGAACGTTTTCGTGATTTCCTGCTTTGGGTTTAGTGACGTTAAATACATAGTCGTACAATTAACTCGGTACTTAGATATGTGTACACATCGGCTATTGAGGTAATTCGGTATACATTGTACTACCATGTTCACAGTTAAACATGTTAAGTGTTCGACAAATGTCAAACGTTAATAAGTGTAAAATTATTGAAATGTATGTACCTTTTATGTATTATTTGCCAGTTTACTTTACATTTGAAAAATCGAAATTTATTTTTGTGCAATAAAATACGTTTAAAATAATGTTATTGCAAGTAAAGTAATATTTGAATTTCTAGTGATTTAGCGCTAAATTATGAATAGGAAGTAAAATGAGGAATATATGTCAAACCTCCGATTAATCGTTCAAATAGCGTTTATCATTTTGACTTCGATTTTAGCGAACGATGCTAAACTTCTACGAGCCATTATAAGCCAGCCATGAAGCACCACGTATCTGTTTCATCTGTTTATCCTTACCTGTTTCATTGAATGTTTTCTGTATTATGAGTTCATTTCATTCCAAAGTTTAACAATCATATACCATTTTCTATCAACATAAATGAAAACCCCGCTGAAATATGGGCTCGGACCAGGCAAAGAGAAGCGGGCAAACATATTCTTGGAATGGGTTTTGAAGCTCTCAGGGAGGGAAGAAATCGGCGTAGGATAATAGGGTTAAGGCGGTTTTGATTCTGCGATGTCATGGCTTCGTTAAATGTCCACGATTATTTTATTCCCTCTTGACTCCTTTACTTCCTGATTTATCTCCAATGAATAAGGTCTAACCATCAGATTAAAACGTTGATTTAGCGGCAGATGTATTCTTACAGGTTTGCTAAAGAGATTTGTAGGTTTTTTGGTAGAAAAATCTTTCATGGACTTTCCAGATTGCTGAAATAATATGCTCTATCCTTCGATGTGGATTAAAATAGCCATCATTTGGTCGATGGATTTTGTAATTCCGAGGGAGAATAAGAATGTATGCATCTCGATCGTTCTACTTTTAGCATTGGCTGATGTCTGTCAAGGTCAATAAAGGAGATGGAAGGGAAAGGAATAATTGGAGTTTTGCAAACATTAAAATTGGAGACGTAATACTCGGCCTTTCGAAACTACTTACGAAGGATAAATACGTGAAGGGTGTTAAAATATGTCAAATTGACTACATTTTTATCTAGCAGGGATTAATAAATAAAAAGAGAGAACTGCAGAAGCTATTGGGGGACCTATGTCGTAAAAACCCTGTGCAAAGGAAGCAATGAATCGCGAATAAAATAACTGCTGCATGAGGAGAAAGTAAAGAAAAACAACAATTAAAAAAGGGAAAATGGTAGGTTAACCAACATTTATTGATTTTTTAACAATTTAGACACACAGATAATGCAGACATTTCGCATATTAATTGGAATAAGCAAAAACGACAGGACATTGATCGACGCTCCATATATTCGAGTAGGTAGCCGTCATTAGATGGTGAGAGGGGAGAAGAAGTTAAATAAAAGGATGGACTCATGTAAGGCTTTTGACAATAGCCTCAGATCTTTAATGCCAATATTGAAGAGGCAATTGATCCAGGAAAAGATAAAAGTTTGCGTATCAATACGTGGAAATAGGATAAGCTTGCTACGGTTTACTGATGTTGAAAGATATATGTAGCAAGACACTTGCAGAGAAGTTAAAAGACCTAATAATGATTGTAGGGCCCTATGGTAGTGTTCTTGTGGAGAAAAGCATGAACCTCAAGTATTCCATGAATAAAACAAAGGTAATGATTACCTAAACCAAGAGTACGCAGTTGAGCTAAGACCAAATCTAAAGCCTAAGGTTCAATCTTTAAATAAAGGTAGACCAAGTAGCAATTAGTACTCTGAAAGTGGTGTAAGAAATGAAGTGCAGGATCACAAACAATGGAGGAAGTAATGGAGTTATAGTGAATACTGATAATAATGAAACTTCTTTATTGTGACGACATTGAGACTACAGAGTCCCTTCCTCCCACTAACCTCCGTCATTTACATGCATAAAACAAATGGAAAAATTGGGCAGATTGTTAAATGGGGAAAAGCGTAAGGATTGTGAACTGAAATCTTTAAAGAGAAAACCCAGAGCAGGAAAGCACCCACACAGGAAGGGGGGCGTGAAAAACCTGCGGCAGAAATGGGCGTAATGTGCGGATACCAGATAACAATTGGGATGGCGTAGATTTTCTATCTTCCATAAATAAGCGATACTTAGGACTTATGTCATACGTGGAGCCTTTTTCCAAGGCTGTCGGCCACACCATGGAAGAATTCTAAAAATAAAAAGAGCAGAGAGGGTAACCAATAAAATAATACTACGTAGATTTCGTGAACAGAGAAGTCTATAGAGGACACAAAATAAGAAGAGGGAACGGGATCGAGATGGTGGCTAACGAACTGGCTTCCCACCTAGAAGGCCCGGGTTCGAATCCTGAATGGGCAGAAATTTTTCAGTGGTATCCCGATCCCTTCTTGAGTTGCTTTGTGGAGAGTACCTTGAAAGAGCCCGCCGTCCGTCGGTTGGGACGTTATGGTGTGGACCCCTTGGCGCCTTTCAACAAGAGTAGGTTAATGCCGATATCGGGTTTCCCTCCACCTTTCATACTTACCGTCTATCCTTAACGGCGCAAATGACCTCAGCTGTCGGTCGTCTCCCCTAAAAACTACTACCAACTACAAGGAAGAGGGAAATAAATTGGACAGAGCTTGAGTCACGATAATTTACAGAATGCGATTGCTGAATGAAGCATAAGATGGGAAAGATTAAATATTCGTACAAGGGATAACCTACGCCGCACGGTATTCTCTACAACTCTTTGGGGATTTTTTGAGAAAGTTTCAAAAAACCTTCTCATTACCAGGCATAGGTACGCAGAGCCACAAGATTATAATTCGTAAAAATGCCTCTTCAACCCACTTGAACTAAACATTCTTACTTGTAAATTTGAACTTAGAAGTAAAATATTTAGTTGAAGCCTTATGATGGAGTTTTCATGAATAGGCAATCCTAGAGAACATGGAGTACTCAAACTCTTGTATTTTAGCTTGTTCTTATTTTGAAAGTCATCAAAGAAAAAATCAAATCCTTGTCAATTATCCTAAGTCATTAAAAATCATTTACTTCAGAATAAACAAAAACTTTGGCAACGTAAAAAATATTATTTTTTTTCGTAGAGTTAATTCACGTACACTCAAAGAACGAGTTATATATGTGTAGTACAAAGTGCGGAAAATCGTCACGAAAAACATTTCAGTTATTTAGTACATGCGATAGGTCATTGGGAAATCCTTTTTATGTTTAATCAAATTGGAGATTTTTAGATTATTGTTTAATTGCTTGTGGGTCGCTCTTTAGAATGGTCCTTGTAAAGTTTACCACGAATTTAGAAGTCTGTGAATAAAACTTCGGCTAAAAACGAAATAAACTAAAACAAATGACCTAAATGAATTACAAAAAATAAAATAGGAAAGACTCCAGTGGAAGGAACTATAAAGAAGTGAAATAAATGTTTGGCAAAAAGATAGCTTGGAGAGTTGCCGAAGCCAATCCTCGAATAGCTGACGCGTTATGATAACGATGTTAAGTGAAGTTTGTCTATCGTTCCAAATCGTTACTCATATTACTGATTTTATAACAAGGGAGGATAACTTAGGCACAAAATGTATCTGAAACAAGAAGGGGAAAAGTTCGTGGGCGTCTGTAGGTAATTTGGATGATATCTCAATCGACATCTCTAAATATCTCTCGTCCCGACATTATGGTTTCTGTACGAAGGACCTGCGGGCAAAAAGTTTATACTTTACCAGATTTGGAACGTGAATCGTCCATCTGTTTGCGCCGCCAAAGAAATATCTCTCTTCTCCTCCCAAGCTGTCCTCCAAGCTGCCCTTTTCCCGCTTCCTCCGAGCGTATCACGTTTCACGCTGCCCACTAATTTCCCTCCCACACATTCCCAACATCAACATCATCCGCTCTCCTCTTCCGCCTCAACAAAATCCGTCTTTTTACGAGCCCGAGTGGTCTTTTATACTCACCGATTCCTGATGCCTCCGTCGTCGTATCTAATCCCCTTAATGGAAAGGCTTCCCCGCTGGCCCTTTCGGAGTCCATTAAATATCCCAAAGCATTATACTCCTTTTCTTGAATCAAAATCATTTCGCGAAAGGGAAAGAAAAGGGACCCTTCTTGTGCTGCTAATAGGCCGATAACGACCGTGGAAGTCTTATTCTGAAAGATTTACGATGCACGCAGCACGAGTTTAATGCCCTTCGCCTTGACTTTTAAATGACTTCATAAGAGTTGGGATGCAAAAATGGAGATTTCTCACCGGAAAAATAAATTTCAGTTCACTCAAATTACTGTGCCTCGTGGAACGTACGTAATGTTTGAAAATGTTTTCAGACGCATAGTCTCTCCATTCCGTAAAGGTGCTGTTGTCGGTTAAGTTTTATTTAAAGAATTCTAAATCCGCGGCAAACTCCAGAAAAGACCATTATAGAAAGCAAACCGCTTGTACATTAATTTCAATATCTGTCTTGGAAATAATATTTGATTCAATCGCAAAGAAATATTTCAATTGCCTATCTCGTGTTTTAAATAATAATATTATTTTTTCATGGAGTATTTCCCCTCTAGTCTAAATACACTGAAGAAGAGGTACAAGTAAAAGGGTGAAACAACATCCTTTCTGAGGAGGAATATGATTTTCTTTACGCCACCAATGTTTTCGTCTATTCTCATGTTAATATGTTTATTTGTATCGAATTCAGTTATTTTAATACTGTCATTTTTAATGATCGTATTTATGTATTTGGTGGCAGCACAAGCCAAGAACAATAAACCAAAAGATGTGCGTACTCCTTGTTTTCCAGGTTTGCCTTTACAAGGAAAGTTCATCGCAAGTATGTAACAGTACCTTTTATTCCCAAGTATGATTTACGAAACGGGAAGTTTAGGTAAAGTGGATTGAGTAGGTTTCTTTAGGATTAAAATCCAGTGATTCCAACCTATGTCTGATGACGATACACTTTTTACGCCCCTCTTCTGTGTCATTATTCCAGTGTGACCGTGTAAGCCATTGCTTTATTTTCAGTTCGAAAAGCTCATATGCGATGTAGCAGTTTATTTTATCATTTTGAATTTCAACTGATGAATTATATCTGCATTTCAAAGAATCTTTTAATTTTTGTCATAAAAAATGGACCATATGCTTTGCAAAGTCGTCCCACTATACATATGTCATTTTTCACGCTTGCTTTTACATTCAAGATAGCCTTTGTCTCAGCATCAACTAGTCCGTGCAAACAAGGCTTTGTAAAGATATTGGCAGTGAATATAAAATACCAAATCACTAATCACAGAATCGTAGGGCATACTGTGGGGGGTAAGTGATCTCTTGTACGAATATTTCATACTTTCCAAGTTATTTTTCATTCAGTTATGGTGTTCAGTAAATTATTCCACCTCAGGATGTGTCCAAATAGTTTCCCTCTTCTTCATATGCGTGTAAGTGTCCTTAAGATTCATTTTTTTTCATCCCTTCTTAACGTCTACATTATATGCTCCTTTCTCTACGTTTTGCATTTCCGTCATTCTTCGATGGTTCCACATTTCAATTGCCTTTTTTTCCTATTGTTCCCACCGTCCAAATCTCATATCCATGGAAAATTAGACTTAAAATACAAGTTTCAATATGGACCCAATATGATTTCATTTCGATATATCTATAATACTGAGTACTAGGATATTTGTTCAATATAGAGGGATCATGTATTTTTTATTCCTGTTTGCTTTTTCACAAAATTTTAATCATATACTCATTTCTTGCATTGATATTCAATGTATATATGTATAGCATAAGGTTAAATGATTTGATTCCAGTTTTGCGACAGTGGCAGCCGTTGCAAATTGACACATGGTGAGATCGCTTACAGAAACGACGGAGGTACTACTTGAAACTGCATGAAAAATTTATTTCCGCCTGAAAAGATTGCCATCGGAGGTCTTTGCAATGTTACAAAAGGTTAATGGAGAGTATGATGTTCATTATAGACGGTGTTTAAAAATATTAAAAGACGGGAGACAATCAATTTTAAATGAAGGTGGACTTGGAGCTCCAGTCACTTCTCTTGCGGCGGTAAAAGTCACCCCTGCTGCCATTGTGAGAGAGGATAATCGAAAAACGTTAATAACGGTGTGAGAAATGTAGGAAATTTCATTGGGTGGCACTCAAATGTTGGTAACAGAAAAACTGCACATAAGATGTGTTTATGCGCGGTGGGTTCCGAGGTTACTCATACCCGCACAACTGTACCCCCGCGTACAGGCTTGTTTAAATTTGATGTTTCATGAAGATGTGGAGTTTCTTTTAAAGGTTATCGCTAGTGATGAAACTCGGATATATTATTTTGATACTGAGACTAAAGAGAAACGTTCTATGTGGAAATTCCCGTCATCACCAGCACGCAAAAAAACCAAAGTAGTTGCTTCTGCTGGGAAATTAATGGTCATTTCATTTTTCTATATTCAGGGCATCATAGTGTATTGCCATGTCGTGACATCACGCTCAAATGTCAATGGAGCATACTATAGAGAGAAGCTGTAAATTCACCGAGGCCGCTTCAATCCAAAAAGACCATATTTCAAAGCAACAGGTTGGATGCTACTGAACCTAGATTATGAAGGGCCACACATAGTGAATGTTGTTGCTTAAAATCTCGCGAAAATCAGTGTGAAGAATTTCTCTATCCTCCTTTTAGTCCAGACTTAGCACTATATGACTTTTGCTTATTCTCTAATGTGAAAAAACATCTTGGAAAGCATTCATCATCATCAGAAGCAGGCGTATGCGAACTTAGCATACTATATTTCAAATTGAAACCGATGCCGCAAGCGCTACTGGAGTTAAAAACCAATAAAACTTGTGTCACATATTCACTACACATCAAGCTATCGTTATTACATAAAACTAAAGTTTTCCACAACAAATTATGAAAAGGAAAAATTGTGATTTTTCTTCATTGAACTGTCCCTTTGCGTAGTATTAGTGTGTTGTTTTAAATTCACTCTATGGTATCAAAGTGTGAAAGTGGTTCATCTCTTATGTCGACTTTTGTGTCGTCAAAACCTCTCCAACTAAAGGTCAGCATTATATACATTAAAATATTATTTTCATAAGTGTGACTAGAGCTATCCTTTATGTTAACATCTAATTCTCTAAAATATCCCGCAGGCCGCCCCGGAGGCGCGTAGCGGGGCTGTTATGGCGCATGCATAAACGCACGTGCACTTTCAAACTTACTTTCCTATCTTACATCATGAAATAATTGGTGTTGGATTTTAATTTTTTCAATTGTTTTGAATAAAAATGCAGGAATGGCTATTATGATTATTTTACGCTTGATTATATTATCGATATTTATCTTTCGAAGAATAAACAAGTAAATGAATCTGTCGGTGGTGGTTTCTATCTCTCTTCATTTGCCCTGGTGGTCCAATTCGTCAATGTAAAGTGGGACCATAATTATCCGACCGTATGAGTTGAAACGCATTATCATGTTGGATCAACGTTTTTCTGATAGAGCTTATTTAACATGGAGGATGAAGTGGAATATCGCTACACATGCTGTAACTCGTGATTCAAATTTATTTTGCTTTGTAACAGACATATTATATTTTAGCCACGTTTATCCAAACACCTCCGAAATTTATTCACTTGGCGAGTTGTTAAATGAAGGGCACTCGCGCCTGAACACGATGATCCCATTCGGTGAAGCAGTTTGCCTCTCGTGTTTCGAAAACAGGTCATCTCCGGACGAAACCGAGTACACGATTTTAATAAATTCAACACCCGCCACATGTACAGATTCAATTGCAAAAAACTAAGTGTTTTCCTCCGCAGGGGAACAATTCTGTTTCTAGTTATGTTCGTGTACATAGTGCCATAAATTGGGCACAGAAGAAAAACTGAAGACTTACGGATATTTTAAAATAATGCCTTTGTTTTTGCGCTGCATGCTAGTCATAGAATCTTCTCCTTAGATTTGCGGCCTACACTTTTTCAATAAATCGTAAAAGAGGTCAGAACGATTTCACTGACGAGGCCATTAATAGCGTAAAAAAATAATAATTCTCAATAAAAAATGTGCCCTTTCTTATTGCACTAGCATTACCCTGAGTGCTTGCTTGAGGATCGTACTTTAACAAACTCTGCTTTTTTGTTTAGGGTCTCTCCGAATTTAGCGCTTTCTCCTAGATCCTTGCATTTCTTGTGCCTCTCATGGCGATGACTGTGCTTTGCAATCATAGTCATATTTTAAAAAAATGTACCCAAATCATAGAATTTCTGGAAAATCTCTGGTGCAAAATATACTATTTTTAGAGACGTTTCTGTTTGATTACCGACGGTTTTTCTGACAATTGAGAGCACGGTAGAAATTCTTTTGGCGGTTTGAGTGATCTAACCATTGATTTCCCCGCCGGAAAAAAAACAAATTTAAAGCATCCAGGCCTTCTATTTTAATGATTTCAGTTATGTTTAATTAAAACGTAGTTTTCTTGCTATTAAATTTTAAAATTAAGTCTTGTGGCCGGCATATAAATTATTTCCCAGTTCAATAAAAAAAACTTTAATTGACTTTCAAGTTTCAAATTCTTTTCACCCTTTTTTGTCTAATTATATTTCTTGTTTATACGTTTGTCTCACTTTTGAATCGTTATTTCATTCACTAATTAATATACGTGCTTATAAACCATCATTGATTATGAAATTGTTTATTATTATTTTGTATATTTTAAAATTTCCTGTTTATAAATCTAAAAGCGATGTTGGAAAACGTTAATTTTGCCTAATATTTCATTGTGGCAAAAGTGCAATGATTATGCCGATATCCATGTTGCATGGGAATTCGTGATTTTCCCGAAAAATAAAATATTCGTATTCTTAAATAAAGGGAATGTGCTCTGGTTGGCTCAGATGTTAAAAGGTAACTTCAGGGCCTTCACAGGAAGTTCGAGCTTGATTTTACATCCGAGAGTATTTTATGGGAATACTTGTGCGTTGCCAACGAAACATCCTCTCTCTGCCACGTTCGTTTGGGGTCTCTTCAACCACGGTCTTTTGCCATTAAATTTTCATAAATGTTAGAGGCATCAGGAGAGCTAAGATTTATTGGTTTTAAAATTCAGCGTGGATTCCGAGAGAATACATCCTGATAGATCGAACTGGCTCTTGTTATTAATTATAATGCCGTATCTGGGTAAGGAAACGATAATCAATTTCGCACAATTTTATTGATTAAAAAAAATTTAATTGAAAATTTTTCTCGAATATTAATTTAGGGTTGTCTTAATCCATATTAATATGCCCTGAATTAACCGAGTATTACTTGATCATGTCCACGGCACCATTTTAGGCAGTGTCAATTACCATCTGCTTTTATGTTAATGTTGCATTATTTTTATATTACCAGCTCTAGCCTCTTGCCCACTTGAATGAGCGCAAAAACGTTAGCGTATAGTACATGTGACTCTGCTTCCATCGTTTGAATTGTGAAGCTTTTCTGCTATTTGCTGACATGATGATAACATGCAAAGTGGAATTCATGGAAATTTTGAGTCATCACATGCGATACATTTCAGTATTGGCTTATAGGGTATCACTTACACTTACGTTGATACGTTTAAGTAATTCTTTGACCAATGTAACACCTTTGCCAAGAGCAGGGTAAAAGGATGGAAGGCAGCATATTTTTCAAAGAAGGTTACTTATTATTCGATTGATGAATGGAGTTTCGAGAGGCTTAATTGGTCATGCAGAAATCATGAACGCTATCATTTTTTGTGTTCACCCCTAAATTTGCATAATACTCAGCGAATTACTGATTATTGACAAAATTATAAAATTACTGGCCTCTAAAAATGACCTCTGCACTTTGACATTCATGGAGCTGAGAGGATGAGCTCTTAGTTTTCATAGTCTCCATAATCCGGCTCATCCTCTAGCTATGATCCAGATCATGGAGACCCCGCGTAATGGAACAAAATTATGTCAGTTCAGAACTCGTCTCAAAACATTTTACCTATATGTACCCTCACATTCTCACAATACATGCAAGACGCAACCCGACGTTAGTCGGAATTAGTGTTGTTGATCATAAGAATTTTCGCGGAATCTTATATTTCATCGAAAGGAAAACATTTCAGGCTCAAAATATTCTTACCGGACTTCAACATTCTCCCGAGGCGGTCACGGCAATATATTTGAATAGCAAATTCCATTCGGGTCACTCTCCGCACACATACTTATATGGGGACTTTAATGGCAGATGGCTTTCTTCAGCTCACCTCTTCGACTCAATCCTTGGTGCTAACTCTCTGTCTCTCAGTTCTTTTGTGCCGGAATTCACTCATTTTTCTCCCCTCCCTCTTCTCTCCCCTTCGCCGTGTCTCCGCACAAAAGTCTTCAAATGCTCATTCGTCACATCTCTTCCATCAGCAAGTCTCCCTCTCCATTTTTCCACGCATGTGCACCTTTTTTGTCATTACTTTTTCCCCCGTCCTTCGGCCCTCTCCTCTCATACCTCAAACTCTCCTCCACCACCATAACCTCACCCCCCCTCTCTTCCCCTGCCCTCCCCCCGCAATCTTTATACCTCCTCTCCGTCTCTTTCCTTTCCGTCCCGAGACCCTTTAAAAACCAAAACCCGTTCTCCGCTCGAAAGCGACGCATCCGCAAATTTGCACGCGAGGTGGGAGGCGGGAGTGGGGGCGGGAGGCGGGCGGTGGACGGGAATGGAAGGGGGGAGGGCAAAGGATGGGGCGAGACCCTCTTTCGCAGCACGGAAGGCCGTGGAGTAAAAAAGTGAGTGCCGTGGAAAAAGGAAAAGAGAAGAAGATGCGGCAGCACTCTTTTTGAGCCGCGTGGAGGAGACGGGCGTTCGCTGCCCAGGAGTCTGGGTGTATGGAGGGGGGTGGGAATCGGAGCCGCGGGTGGGGAACGAGAGAGGGGAGGAGTGGTGGGATCATGGTGGGGGCGCAGGGGGGGCGGAGAATCTTGAGAAATAATACATCTTGGCCGGGGCGATGGACCTTCCTCCCTCCGGGGGTTGAAGTCGTCACGGATTCAAGGCCGCCCGAATCAGTGTAATTGGCGCAGCAGCGTCTTGAGCATTGTCGCCGTACTCCCGCCCCTCAAAGCGTCCCTCCTCGGGTCTTTTTTTTGTCGACGGGACGAGGAGGAGACGGGCGGCCAGTGAACTGCCTCCTCGAAAGACGAACCTCGTCTTTCAGTCGCATTTTTCGAACCCCTTATGCCCCGGCCGGAGATGGTTATTGCGTTCAGTAAGAAGAATGGACGTGGCATTTGTCGCTATTAAAACACCATCGAGCGAACTCACCCGTCCGAGCTCCTAAACGGTGCGTCGTCGTCAATGGTTACCCCAATGTATTCTGTCCTCGCATTCAGCATTTCTAAGTCTGACAAAACAAGCGTGATAATGGATGTTGCAATGAAAAAGCAAAAAGGTCAACCGAATGCTCTTGTACTGGTTTGATGGTTGTTCGTTCAACTACACCCTCTCCTGAAGTTTGCCAAGACATAAGTGCACCTGTTCGTGGTTT
Organism: Hetaerina americana; assembly: GCF_022747635.1. Lineage (NCBI taxonomy): Eukaryota > Metazoa > Arthropoda > Insecta > Odonata > Calopterygidae > Hetaerina > Hetaerina americana. The sequence continues at coordinate 17,988,152 of NW_027286069.1, read as the reverse complement.
AATCATTCATTCAACGAATATATAACATTTAGCCATCCATCAAACGAATTTGAGATCGACAGCTGCTTCATTATGGACGATTTATCATGCCGGTTATTCGTTTATTGTTCCGAATATGTATTATGACTTCTGTCACTTTGCGTGGAATTATTGTATTAACGTTAACAAAAATAAGGTATTGGTCACCATTTATTAAAATTCTCTTCGTTTTGTCCTCCAGCTAGTCAAGTTTCATCTCTGACTGTCACTCGGTTGTTATAAAAAATGTTATTAATATTGATCAATTTAAGAACTGCTCTCACAGACGAGGCTATGAAATGCATCCACTGTTTTAGCGTGTTAACCCATGTGTTCTGCATATTTAACATAATAAAGAATACTCATTTCCACAGTCAGAGTTGATCAGGAATGGCTACATTAAAGTATGATCGATGAGCATTAAAAATAAGTTAGATAACAGGAAGCAGAATGAGCCAACCACTCCGAGAGATCGTTGTCACAAACTAGACGGAGACATACAGGGTTGCACCCAAAAGTGGTAGGACTGATTTTCTCTGGCGCGAACGGAGCGGTGGAGGGGGGTCTGCCTGGCAGGGTAAGGTGGAAAGAGCTCTAAGCAACAGACCAACACCAAACTCAGTTGCCTGCGGGCTGTCGTTGAGTGAGAACACCGTTTTTAGTGAAGCAAGTTTTTTGTCCGCGTCGAAAAACAAAATGAATCTGAATTTAGAGCAACGTTATTCCGCGAAGTTTTGTGCGAAACTCGGGAAGACGGAAACTGAGACCATCGATATGATCAAACAGGCTTATGGGGACACTTCCTTAAGCCGTTCCACAGTATTTCAGTGGCACAAGTTGTTTAAAGAGGGTAGGGAGCTCGTTGAAGACGACCATCGCTCCGGACGGCCGTCGACGGCAAGAACCGACACGAATGTGGACAGAGTGAGGACACTGCTGAACACAGACCGACGCTTAACCAGTGAAGAAATTGCTGACCAGTTGCAGGTGCTCACCCGCCTCCGAGAACGCGTGATAAGAGTCCGACCGGCCATTGCAAACTGCTGGATGCTTCATCATGATAAAGCGCCGTGCCATGGCTCGCTCGTCGTCAGACAGCTCCTGGCCAAATACGGCGTTGCCACGTTCCCGCACCCGCCCTATTCTCCCGATCTGGCACCACCGGACTTCTTCTTCTTCCCCCTGATGAAAAGACAGCTCAAGGGACGACGTTTTGACTCGATAAAAGCCGTTCAAGAGGCTTCGACGAGGGTCACCAACGGCATCCCCAGAGAAAATTTCCAGCGGGCGTACGGGGAATGGGAGCAACGTTATACTAAGTGTGTAGCAGCTCAAGGAGCATACTTTGAAGATTATAAAGTCGATGTAAGTATATCGTCAATAAAATTCTTGTAAAAAAAATCAGTCCTACCACTTTTGGGTGCGACCCTGTAGTATAGCACGACGTTCCGTTCAGCATTTTCGCGGAGCTAATTTCCGAATGGGTTGCCAGGATTTCGTTTTTTAGTGATGTGACCCTTTCTCCTGGTCTGAAATAGTGGAATGATAATAATTGTTTGGCCCGGGATTTCATGGCGCTTAATTTGCTTCTACAATTTACTAAAATAAACATGTCCACTTTTATCTTTATGTCGATTGAATTTATTATGTGGACGTGTGTGGAAAGCAAATTTTTACTCAATGGGTTCCCTCTCCTTTCGAACTACGGAATAGTTCCAGTTTCGATCTCCTCGAAAGAAAGTTGTGGCAAAAACGAAAAAAATTCAGCTCTCATAAATGAGGATGACCATGCCACGAGTAGATTCTATACTTTTGATTAGCATACGGACGTGTGCAGCCCGCTGGGGAGCTTTCTTCTGGCTTCCGGTCAGTTATGGTAATGATTGAAACGTCAAGTGGGTGTTTTTTAAAAAAAAAACTTATACAAAAAATCGACGTGCTGAAGACATCGCTGGTCATCATCGTTTTACACTTCGGCACATGTAAGATGCTTGTTTCTATCTCTTTATCTCATTTGGAAAACTGTCATAAACGCTGATACTACTGAAGCATCAAATCACGCGATTCTTCCATCATTTTTTCCACTTAATTTCAATATTTCCGCTTGAGTGGGAGGAGGGGATGGGAAGGTTTTCGTGGATACTAATGTCGGCTAACCTCTATCCACATAGGTATGAGACCCCTCCGCTGGAAAAGGTGAACTGGGCTACCGAAAATCAGCGTTTTCACTGTTTTTCGCCGCTGTCTATCTTAAGTCCGCCGCCGGCTATAGCACCGGGAGGACCAGAGGTAAAAGGAGGAAGAAGAGACGATTTGTGGAAGGAGAAGAACGGCGGAGGGCGACTGAGGGATGACGGCCCAAGTGCAGAGTGGGGGGTGAAATTCCCTGCGAGGAGGGGAGTCCTACGTGATCGAGTTCCTTGATGAATCGCCGTAGTCGTCGAGGAATTCGTCTGACACCGTGATGGACACGTAAAACCGTTTGGAGGTGGCGTAGGAGGAGGAGAAGGCTTAAGAGGCAAGGAAAAGGTATGGTGATGTGAGAGGACTTGCTTAGGTTCCATGGAGGTGGGAATTCGTTGGAGACGCGAATGGTGTGGAAGGGGAGGATGCCGTGAAAGTGATAAATCTGCAAAGTCACATCTACACGCAAAGCAGTTCTTGGGTTGGAAGAGCGCGCCTTCCCCCTCCATTAAACAGTTGAATGAAATAGCTGAAAATTGACGAAGGGAGCGCGAGTTGAAATGAAAGAGGTGTGCATCGCCCTAGATCTCGGTTCTGTGGCGATGTCAGGCCGAACACGGGAGGGCGCGAACAAAGGTCCCCCGATAATCGTGCGACCCGTTCGGATTTCTGCGACAGTTTTTCAACTGCGATTATAATAAATTCAGAGGAAATACATGCCCATTGTCCCACTCCACCGAGTGTTGTTTTATTAGATTAAACGCTGATATATTTTTGTCGTGATTCTGGTGAGTGCTGCTGTGAGAATGGGAGACCGTGATGGAAGGAGATGTAGGTCAGGTTAAGAATTTGTCCGAAATTATTGAGAAAGACAAAGAAATAGTCGGTTTAAGTCGAGCAGAGTTCTCACGAGTGACTTTATCATTATACTGTTAATCTTTGAGCCGTTATAGCGTGTTAAATTAAACCGCTGCTTTCATATCGTTTCGAAATTAGCATTTGCTCAACGGTTTGGTAATAGCAGTATTAATTTATTTTTGGTGATGCTCTGAGAGTATCCAGATGCAGGGTAAGGAAAAAGACGGCGCATGGATGTGGGCTAAGGATGCTGCTGCTTGCGGAAGAAATAACTGGCTTGGAAGAGACAAGACCCGGCTTGTAGCAAGATACAATAGGCACGAAGGTGCTGACAAATAATAAATCTCCAAATAAATGAACTAGAAAGGCAGTGGAACCAAATAAGTAATTAGGTCAAAAAATCTAGGACAAATTTGAGCACATCGAATTAATTTGCTGGTGAAGCCGCAGGATCAGCACCTGATGTAGAAAAAGTAGGATAAAGTCGCCAGAATAAGCAAAGCGAAGAAGTCTTTCTCTTAGGAGAGACCACTAGATATGGTACTAGCAATATTCTTGGGAACAAGAATAATTAAAAACTAAATATAGAGGTTTCCTGGGCTGTGAGACGTAGGAAATAAAGGGAGGGAAAAGAAAGCTCAATGAAATGGGAAATTTCTATCCAGAAGGATAATAAAATGAATTGCATATATTGAGTGACTAATAAGGAAGTTCTTTTGAGGGCGGTTAAACAGTTTCTGGAAGTCTCCCGCAAAAAGAAGATGAATATGTTCAGGACCATTCTTAGGCAAGATAGTATTCTTAAGGTTTAATTGCAAGGATACATGGCAGGGAAGACCTGAAAGAGGACAAGCTTTAATTGCAAGAACTAAGTGATGCAAGACATTTGGCGAAAGAAGATGTTGGCAGGGTAACTTTCGGGCGGCTATAATCCTCGAGCCAGCCTGTCTGCGAAATGTCAATCCTCGAAATGAAAAACTTTGAGCTATGCACATCTAAATACTGCCATAAGCTGCTCTGATCTATAAATTTAATTCACTTGAATAATATTTCATTTAATTGGCTTAATCTTAATCATTTGCCTTCAATCTTAGTATGGTTTTATTTTAATTATACATTATACACCTGTACCAGATGGGTTATGTACCCTCTGACCTACACCTTACGGTTGGCTGGTAGGGTACCATGTAGTTTGAAAGCTGTGTTGCAGGAAGTAGTTAGGACACCAGCCATGATAAAGTGACGAAGAAGCGTATGGCGTGTTAATATTGCTTTCCATCATCCACTATAAAGTGAGCAATTCTTGTAAATTTTATCCTGAAAGCATGCCGAAGGAGTTTGATGAAATGGGTTGCCTATCGTTTTTGGGTGAGAGAAATCCATTTAACAGGGTATCAACTCGAGGAAAACTTTGTGAAAACGAATGTTAAAAATGTTTTATTTACAACTTTGTTATGTACCTGAACTAAGGAATGTTACCGTTGGGTACCTTGTGCTGAGCAGTAAAACAAAGGTTAGAAATAATAATCGTATAATTAAATGTAGTGATTCTCCTTTTATTTTTTGGTCCTTAAAGCTTTCGATTAAAAGTGGTACTTCTGCTGTTTTAAGTATAGAGAAGGCGATTTATCAGGAGTAGGACTTCTAAAAAATTCATTGATGAGGAAATTAAAATACAATAAAAGGATGACTACGTTTTGTTTTTATGAATTAAATATGTACAGTGGATTGATTGTTACATTACCGGCAAATATTTGTTTTTAAGTGACAAAAAATAATAGAATTTTGTTCCAAAGTCTCTTGCGTGATGCAGTTAAAATAGAAGTGAAAATTCATATTTTGCATTCTGTAACAATAATAGGAAAAGAAAATGTCATTTAGAAAGTAAATTTCACGTAGCCCCCTATACTCGTTCGGTATTTAAGCTACGTACTCTATACTTAAGCCATAAACACTGTTGTTAACCCGAAAGTCAGTTTAATTGGTGATGGTAGCACCCAGTACTAAGCCCTACGTCGTGTGAAAGTCGCACCTCAGGGTAGGGGGGCCAGTTCCTTTCCCTGTTCAGCCGATGGTTTTCCCAGGTTTCCCAAGTTATGTCACCCGAGAAATCACGCAGCTCGGGTGAAACTGAATGGGCCTAAAGGTGTGCCCAGGAATCGAATCTGGACCCTCTGGTCAGTAGCCCAACGCTCCATCCCTGGCTACTCCGTCTCATTAGTTTGTATTATGGCCTCTTGTCCCTAAATTTTATAGGAGAAGTAAAGGTCTAAGATTATAACTCTTCGAAAGTTAATCTATTTAGTCGATAAATTTAAGTGCTGCTTGGCCCGCATCTGCAGCATGGAACTTGTGTTATTTATGGCCCCCACGATTGTGTAAAATCACAGGATTATTGCATTTTAGATAAATGTATTCTATCCATGTATTTTCCTGCCGCAGAGGGTTCATTTCTCAGGTTATGAAGTTTATAATTGCGAAAATCTTTGTTCACCTTTTTGAGTTTTTTTGCTGATTTTGGTAGTTGATACCTCTCTTTAATTTTGTTTTCAATTTTCAATGCATTCACAGCTTATGCCTTTCTTTCTAATATTTACATACTTCGTAAATTTTTTATCGCTATCTCTTTCTACTGGGAGTTTTACAAATGGCGGCAACATGTAGTGTATGAATGCATTTCCCAAAGTTAGGGCCCTTGCCATATTGACAGCCAGGTTTTCTACGTAATCCACAACTGCTCATTTAAATAACCTCTTGATTTGATGAGAAAACCGAAGGCTCAAGTAAAATGAAATTGTGAAATAAATTCGGAAAGATTCGTAGCACAACAAGTGGTGACATTCAAAAGGGCTGAATAGGTTTTTATTGTGTTCCACGCCTGAGGTAATTTTAAATCAACAAATTGAAATCAAAAATTTATTTGTCATGGCAGCCCAACGCTCAAAATATCAAAGTTAGAGAATTTAGGGTTAGGCGACATTTGTGCTATTTGGAATTGCCTTGCCTCTTGTTCTCGCTTTCCATGTTCAGCCATTTTCCAGTTCAATGCTCTAACCAAGAATTCATATTTTTAAACAATACTTATGTGTCCGGGATTATTTCACAACGCCTCTGTAAAACGTTTCCAGCTGAATATTTTCTTTTACTTCGTGAAAAGTTTAAGGAAGAACGAGACAGCCAATAATAAAATGGAATAATAAGGAAGTTCTATACAAGTATGAGTTTGATTATAATGAGTACGGGAAAATGGGATAGATGACGTAACAGACTTTCATTTTCGTAAGAGAGTTGGATATGAGGATAAAATGAGGAGTGAGATCTTCCGTGAGAAAAGAAGGCTGTTTCGTACTTATTCCTCCTGACAATAAATTTTGCTTTTCCCCGAGGGTATTTTGAATGCTACGAGTATAAACCGCTGCTATTGCAGCTTGTTGCCATAAAACTGGAAGAAACAAACCAAGTTAGTAAAGGTTTAATAATTGAGAAAACTCTCTAATATTGAGAACTTATATTCCATATCCCTTGATTTTAAAATTTTACTATGACTTGTGTGGTCCTGATAATTACATGAACAATGGACCAACAATTCATTTACATTTTTATTGCCAAACTCATTTAAAATAATATTACAACTAATTCTTTATGGGGCACGAAGAAATAATCAAAGACTTTGCGTTTCCACAGGAGAGGAAGAATTGCTCTAGTATAACTCTTATCATTAGTAATACAATTTCGACCTAATCAGACGGATTTTTAAATTGTGTAAGACGTTCAATAAATGAATCGACAAATGTTTTACTTAATATTTAATGTAATATTTCCTAAGACTTCAAAGTTGTTTATTAATTAAGGTAAAATAATGAACTTAGTAGCACCAGGCGTCACTTTGTTGAATTTATTAATATTCATTAATAAAAATACTGTATATTCCACACTTTTATCGGAACGTGGCACAACGCATTCCACTAGAGTGTAGCAATATAGTAGCTGGAAATTTCTGTTCATATAGCCCTTAAGAGAGAGAGAGAAGAGGAAGAGGTGAAAAAGGAAAGGCGGGTTGGGAGGGTTCGTAAATTGCTTATTTATGCTTAAGTAATTTGAAATCCTCTGGGGATTGGAGTGATAGAGTGCTGAGCAAATTTGCAGTTTGTCATTTTTACGATTGAGCTCAATACGCTCTGTTTCCCTTTCAGTGTAATGCCAACGGATTCTAAGCGACAGAATTAAATGTACGTCTTCCGCTCATTAGCGTTGCTATCGCATGACCCAATCTTTGAGGGAACTCATCAATTATCTCTCTAGATTATTCGAGCCAACTGCCAACATTTGACACTTCGGAAATAACTATTTTCCATCCGCACCTGGCGTAGTCTTAGATATTAAGAAATTCACTTTCACACCCAGTTTTATGCATCTCAGTTACCAGTGAACCTTTCAAGCGACCATGTTCTCAACACGAACCCCGAACATAAGCGGATAAGAAGAGAATAAAACATGTGGGAAATGCAGAAGTGAGAGTTTTTCCTTAGAATGATTTATTCGATAGTACGTTCTGCATTTGCCAATGACCCCTAAGGCGTTGCAAGACACCATCAATTCAAATTTATCCGATAATTTGATACCTTAAATCTGTGTCCTTTCACATATCACGATATTGTAAACTTTATCGGAAATCCTCTCAATGGATCCACTTGTTTTGCACTGCCGCCTCATATAGAGAGTTATTGAAATACTCTCGGAAGAGCAGGAAAATTATTCTCTAGAGAGAGAGAAGGAACTAAATACAGAGTAAGGGGAAATAATGGGTTGAAAAAGTATAGTGAACTATAACGAGGAGCTAATACGTAACTGCGGTATCAGTTTTGAACTAGTCTTGAAGTTTCGATTCAATATTTTCGGGTCGTTTCAAACCGTTGACCCCTTCGCAAATAATTTAACTTGAGCCCCGAAATCAAAACCATCGTTAACACGACGCAAATTCATGACCGGAACGAGATTCCAGCACGCGAACTTTGATTCCATTAGAAGGTTTAGCGGTACGAAATAAAACCGGCAGAGGGAGTCATGTCGATGATGCGCTATTTAGGGCATTCAAAAGTCTCGGGTTCTAATTCCATTTCAAGCAGAGATATCTTATCCCCATGTATTAGCTACTTTGATTAAATCGTGTCATATGGCCAGAGACAGAAAATTTCGCTATAATAAACCTTGACCTTCGCTAGGTTGACTTGGTTACACAACAACGTAGAAACGTTATCAACAAATCTAAAATCAGAGTTTATCTATGGAAATTCCTTAAGTTGAAGACTAGGCTCTTAGGTAGTGTATTGTGCCTATGAATTAATGAAAAGCATTTTATGTTTCAGTCGCTTGATTATCTAACTGCATTGCTTTTTTTCATCATACGAGGGTCATCCGGAAAGTAGTACCCGTTCGTGAAATAAAGACACAAAAGTAAATATTAACAAACATAAAAAATTTTATTTGAAAGAGGATACTTTAAACTACTTCTCAACATAATCTCCAAGCAAATTAAGGCATTTGTCATAACGTGTGACAAGTTTCTGTATTCCTGCTGCATAGTCCTTCGCCGCCAGCTCATTGAGATACGCGAGGGACCCATCTTGCACAAATTTTTGCATAATGCAGATGGTGTTTAACAATTTCATGAACAATTGTTCGAGAAACATTGGGAAAATGCTCACAGATGTCATCAATTGTGACGCGCCGATCGTTCCTCACGAATTCGTCAACTGAGCTCACCAGTTGGTCTGTAATGACAGACGGTCTCCCCGAACGCTCATCGTCGTGTGTGTTCCCCCTCCCCATGTTGAAGTTGCGACACCACCGCCGAACAGACGACTCGTCCATTACATTGTCTCCATACACCTCCTTTAATTGGCGATGAATATCACATGGGCGAACTTTTCTTGCATTGAGGAATTTAATCACTGCCCTCACTTCACAACTGGCGGCGTTCTCAATTTTTTTAAACATTGTAAACAATCACAGAAACAACACAGGCAATGCTAGCGTCACGCAACTTGGCTCAGAGAAGGCAGACAAGCCACTGAAGCTATCTGACCTCGTCCAGCGGCTACTCGCGTCGTCAGCACTTCATGCGGCACGAACGGGTACTACTTTCCGGATGAACCTCGTATATTTGTGTCATTTCATTTGCATTCACAATATTTATAGTGAAACCTGGTGTATTCTGAGGTGCAAAACACTACGATGTAACATATAAATTCATAGTGAATGAAAAGTTCTTGCTACTGTTGTGTCTTGTAGGCATAGAAATTTCGGAGACTGAGGTATTAAAAATGTATTTGGCCATATATTTTCTGAGAGAAAAATATGGAACAATAGAGGGAAGGTACCACGACAAAAACTAACGGAAAACTTATTTGAGAAAAAAAAAGAAAATTTAATGCATTTCTATGAGACAATCCTTGGATAAAATATTCGATTCACCTTTAGCATTCATTTTTCTGTAAATTGATCATTTGATGGATATTATACGTATTTTCGGAGATTCATCTAGTCTCGTCTAAATCCTATTTCTTTGTACATGTATACATACGCACTACAACTACTGCTACCGTCGAGAGAGACTAGTCAGCTTGCCCAGTCGAGGCCCAACGCATTTTTTGGTCCATTAATCGTCCCACCGTTTTGCACTCATTCACTCCACACCCTTCGGAGAAGGGGAAGGGGGTAATTTTCGCGAACGCAAAGAAGAGATGAGGGAGGATCGTGCTTTGATTTGCGGTCCTGAATGCTCGCGTCCGGAGATGACGCCGCCGTCTCCACGGATTCGAGGAGGTTTTTAACGCGGCGGTCGGGTGTGGAGGCCAATTTTCGACCGAGAGGTGGGGAGAAAGTTAGTTGTATTTGTGAGAGGGGGGAGGGGGAGAGGACGACGGAGACCTCTGAGAGCGGTGGGCGGAGTGGCCGGGAGATGGGAGTGTGAGGCCCCGAGATACGACCGACAGGTTTGGCTTCCTGCCGCATATCGCCGCATTCCATTGACAATCGTTCAAGCGTGCCGACCTGGTTCATCCGTCCTCCCCTCTCTCTCCCCTCCCCATTTTTCTCTCCCTCTCTCCCCCCCACTGCGCGGGTCCGTTTCCCTTCTCTCCCACTCCCTCACCTCACCCTCTCCCCACACACCCACAGCCGCCACTCTCGCATCCACACCTAATGATTTGAAGCGGTCGGGGAATCGCATTGCCATACGCACGCGACTCCAATTTTTCGCGAGAGAAAACGAGGCGCGTCTGAATGCCTAGATTAAAGGGCTCGCTTCGTCGGTTCGGGAGTTCGCGCGTTTTCGTCGTAAAGGTAGAGAAATTAATCATGTAGAAACTTTTCGTCCTTGATATCTGACTTGATTAGCTTTATTTATGGGAACATTTTTTTTGGTAAATGGAAAACCATTCGCTGAAATGAGGTTAGAAATCGATTTGAAGTTCAACCCATTTCTGTCGGTAATTTCACTCTTGCTCTGTTCTATTTCGACTGGAAAAATAATATATGAACTCTTTAAAGTGAAAGGGAAGTCTTTTTGAAGAATTTTTCCATCAAAATATATGTATACCATGCGAGAGCGGTCCGTAAGATGAGAACTGGGAGATGGTGTGCAACGTCAATCTCGGTATTTATATAAAGCATGTATTAAAAAAACATGGGTTTTACGTTACATTCAACCAAAATTCACTCGTTTTCCTCTAAGCCCTTTTTATGCTCATTATGAGATTAATAATTACTTTATATTTAACGCACGAAGTATTTGTTTGGGAAGTTATTTAGCTATGAATCGGCAATAAGGCAAATGTGGAGGACAGCACATCCACTAAATGTTACACGGATATATGTAATTATTTGAAACGCGCACTCTTTGAATTGCAATAATTTCTGGTATACATATTTTGATTGAAGAAAGACTTTGTAGAAAAGGTTGTGATCGTGTTGCTTGACGCAGGTTAAGAACATTTGCAGCAAGGAAACCCGCGGCTGCTACATTAGCACACGCGCTTTATCAGGTTAATGAGGAGAAGTCGTAAAATGAATGAGTTTCTGAGCTGCAGTCGTTGCACCCCAAAAACATGAATTCGCGGGTTTGTCTTGCTGAGTTAAAATTACAGGATAGTGGTGAAATGTGCGATATGATACTATATACTATTGTTTTGCTGTTAAAAATTTTTATCCATGGAGTTATAAACCTTAAATAGTCTTCCGAAATACGGTGTATCGTCCTTGATATAGTTATTATCATTTCTTTCACATATGAATTTCATTGTGCCTTGAAATACGATTCCTTAATTTAACTAGGGAAAAGATTGATTTCGGAGAGGACTTAGGTACAGGGTAGCGTAAGACCACAGGATATGAATGAAAATTTCCATCAGCGCCAGCATCAACTTTAACGTAAAGTGAAGTCCATGAATTATGGTTACCTCCAGACCTCGTTTCAAGGGAATCGAGAAGGTGTGAAAGCAAAAGAACTGGTTTACCATCCCTAAGGCCTGGGGTTTGGATCCAGTAGGTGGCAGGAGTTTCCAGTGTTATACGCATCCTTACTTGAGGTCTTTTCTAGAGAGTCCTTCGATTAAGCTACGCATTATGTCGGGAGGGACGTTACAGTGGCGCCTATCGATAAGTGAAGGTAAATGACGATGGAAAATGAATGATGTAAACGACTCAGGGTTTCTCTCTCCAACCTTCTTCCGTTTTTATGAACATCTTACCCCTACCAAATAACCTAATGGTGCAAAGTACCTTAGCTGTCGGTCGCTTTCCCTAATTTCCTACCACTACCTCAATTCAAAAAATGAACTCTCTACAAGAATCAAAGCGAAATAACTGTAAAGTGTATTGGCTGGAAAACTGTAAACATATACTCTTGTATGTCCTCTAAATACGGAATAAAAAACCATAAACACAGTAATCAACCCGAAGGTCCGTTTGGTGGGTGATGGTAGAGGTCACCCAGTACTAAGCCCGACGGCGTGTGAAATTTACACATCAGGGTAGGGGGACCAGTTCCTTTCCCTGGGCCAGTTATGGTTTCCCAGGATGATCTGGTACCCGAAAAATTACATAGCTTGGTTGGAGCTGCAGGTGCCCGGAGAGGCTTACCCTGGAATCGAACCCGGCCCTCCGTTCAGAAGTCCAACGCTCTACCCCCTAGACTACCGCGACCAAAATACACAATGTAAATAGAAAATAATTTAGCGTGTTTTTGAAATATTTTAGCGTAAATTTTTTATCACTGCTGTAGACATAAATGGGAAGTTAGTCTCTCTTGACGATCATGTTGGAAATGTGTTATTTGCCCAATAAAATAAGAGATTTTAAATGTGGAACAGATAGATTCAAGTTATCATTTTTCCCACGAACGTTAAGTGATAAGAATAACTTATCTGACAGCGGTGTATGTCTGGCGTCTGCATTCAATCAAACTTAAACAATTTACAGTTATCAAAATTGAAACGAGCCTGAAACGCAATGAAATAACGAATGCTTAACGTGTTTACGCAGTTTATTATTTAATATGCAGTCTCATTTACGCATTATTTATTTTGTACATTGTCCTTTAATTAATATTTTAATTCTTGGAATATCACACTCAATCCGAGTAAGCCGTGGGGCAATATTAGTCTGTGACCCACTAAATGCGACTTTTCGGCTACCTGTATGATTTTTACGGCATAACATATCTCTAATAACTTTAGTTTCTCAATATTTAACGTTTTGAACGACTTATTGAAGGAATTATTTATTGTGATAATTAGACTTGACCGCATACAGCATGGAAACACGGATATGTCCTATAGCTTGAATCTTTTTAAAGCTATAAAAGTTACTGCTACGAAACACATTGGACCGTAAAGAAAAGGTAATCGATTATTTGCTTCCGAACATTATAAATTAAGTATTGAAAAATGGCTAGCGTAACATAAATGATTGGAAAGAATTCTAATTGGGTGCGGTTTACCTTGAGCCATTTCCATCAGACGGGAGCTTGTAGAGGCGGGGAAAGTGTGGCGGGTGATGTATTCTCGGGAAAATCTATCGTTTCGACAGAAACGTATTAGTATGCTTAAAAGTGGGTTCCGTGCGTATCTTTCGGCACGCCGGCCACGTGCCCCAGGCCTCTGGCAGGACCTCGTCCTCCACTGGGGAGTGTGAGCGGGTGTAGGCGAACTGGATGATACATCACGTCGCCCGAAAAAAATCCAAGCGATTTAGGGCGTGGTCATTCGTTTTCGTCCATAAGAATTGATCGAGTGCACTCTCCGCTCCTCTCTTCTCATTTTCCCTTTGTTCTTCTCCTCCTTGGAAGTGGTGCCGAACATAAAAAAAGGTCCATTGACGTACGTCCACACTGGGAAGACCATTCCATTCTCGGAAGCAACGAATTTGTCAACGGTCTCCGATGTAGTGCTTACTCCCGGATTAATAGCCGCCGCTTAAACTGCTGCTCTTGTTCAGAGAGGGGAGAAAATCGATCTTATTCCAGCTGGATGTAGCACATTGATCTATCCCCAGATAAGTATTTGGATCATTATGGCTATGTTGGTTCTCCCTTCATTTGTCAGAGCTAACAAGAGATTTACGGCGAAAAATGAAAGAAGGAAACGGAAAAAAATTGGATAATCATTAAGTTATTAACAATATGCAGTAAATCATTTTAATGGCTGTTCGCATGTCCAATTCAATAGCCTGAGGTGAGATAAGAACTTACTATAACGTCGTAAATCCTAATGGAGCTTCTCGTTGATTTCCAAATCTTGCTAAAATTTGCGGATTACATTCGGTATTAGTGAGATGAATGATGGAGAATATAATGCTGTTACAATTTTTACCGCCTTAATCTGAAATCAATGACTTGGAATTCGTGATACGCTCTGAGTGAGTCAAGCGTGTCTCCTTTGAATTATCGATAACTGAGGGATCAAATTCTATTAACCGCTAATAAAACAGCCTTGCATTATGCGTCCATCCATATCCGAGGATATGATTGCCAGTGTGAAATCTAGCATTATTTTATTTTCATTTTTAGTTTAGCTAATGGTTTGGATCGAGTATAAATTACGTCATGCGCTTAGAGGGAAGAGTGGAGACGGTTTGGCTCGGCGTGGCTCTACGTGACGAGAGAGTACGTGTGGGGAAGTAGGGGAGGTTGGTTATCAGTGACGCCACAGGACGTGGCAAAATGGTATAAATCACCAACGTAATTTCGCCTTACTTATCCATGAAATTTCAACGAAGTGTTGCTTTTAAATTGACATTTTTAAAAGGTCAGCAAACTACTAAAGTTTACAACTGATTCGCGCTCAATTCCATTCAGAGACTGCAATTTTTGTAGAGCGATTAAAACGCGGAGAAAACGATTCTCCGATGGATTGCTCTTCTTCTTGGCCTCAAGGGAATCATCATTCAATTCATAGCGTCCGCAGGTATCACTGCTTTGACTCGCTAAGTCATGATCTGCATAACTATAGAAACGAATGGTGGTGGGAGCAACGTGGAAGCATCTTATTACCAAAGCGGCATTTTGGATCGCCAGAAGGTTTTCGGAAGTCTTCATCTGCGTATTTCCTTTGAGGGATATGGCGGATACATACGGCGCCATTTATTTTGTCACGCCAACCTTTATTTTATGCAATGGCCGATTTACAAGGCATAAGGTATGTTTTCGTAAAGAAATGAGAGAAGGCACCGATTGTTCAATCCAAATATGAGGAATAAGACCGACGTTATTGTAGCAATGCATATTTACTAGCGAATTAAAATGGCAGCAGAAATCATTTGCATTATTATGGATAAGCGCTTAATTTTGGGAAGAATAAGTTGAGGCATACCAGGCGTAGAATTGAGCATACTCTTAACTAAAGGCGCCAAAGGATCACACAGCTTAACTTCCTTTTCGACGGACGATGGCCTTTAGTTGAAATGCTCCCCACGTGGTACCCAAATAGGAATCGGGACACCTCCGAAAAATTCTGCCACCGCTGGTTTTCGAACACGGACTAACTAGGAAAGGCGCCAGTGTAATAGCCACCACTCCAAATCATTCCGCAGATTGACACCCAAACCAATGGCCCGGCAACGAATCCCGGTGGTGGTAGAATATTTCAGCGGTATCCCGATCCCTAATTGTGCGCCATTCGGAGAGCACTTCAAGTGGATTGCACCGTCCGTTGGATGCGTCGTTATATTGCCTGATTATTTAATACCTTTCGTTAATGAAACCGGATAATTAAGACGACGGGTTTCTCTCCAGCCTTACTTCATTCTCTGAAAATCCTACCTCGCACAAATTACCCACCGATTCCTAATGGAGCAAATTTCCTCGGTTGTCGGTCCCCTTCACTAACTACTGCTCTATGAATAAACCAAGATCTTACCCCACTTACTTTGATTACGAGTTCCGAATGACTGTTGCAATTTTTTAACGAAAAAATACCTCTATGATTTTCTTGTGATCGCGAAATGTGCGGGAGGGAATTGTGCGTTTATTCACTTTTGACATTGGGAGAGTGTCTCTCTCGTCTTACCCGCCGACCGCAGAGCGCAGGTTCCTCCCTCCTCCATCATCTCCTCTTCGACCTGCGTCAGTTCGTCGGGAGGCTCGCTGGGGAGATATTTAACCGCGCCGAATTAACAGATCGCCCTCATGTTCGCCCAGCGTTCAATGCAAATGGCACCGCCTTCTGCCCCGTGCTCTTTCTTAACGCCCATTTCCTGAGGAATGCGTAATGAAGGAAGTGAGCGAGCGAGGAATGCGCCACGCACTCCCTCCACGCAGGGGGAGGGGGAGGGTGGGATGGCTGGGGGGGAGGGAGAAGAAATAATATATGTATAGGGAGTCTTTCCCCTCGAAAAGGGGGGGCATGCGTGCGTGCATTGCATGCGACAAAACAACTCCAAGTGTCTAAAGAAAGTCTTTAGAGGTATTAAATGGGGGAGGGGTAGATCTGTGAGGTGACGAAGAGGAAACTTCGGTCTTTCTGCTTATGCCTGGTAGGTAGGCCGCGAGCCACGGCTAATGTAATATTGCGGCCGAGGCTGAATTGACACTAGGCTATAACGATCCATAAACTGTCCTACTCATTTCTTTAGAGCTAGTACAGAAACTTTGCATATATCTGTACATGTATACATATATATATATATATATATATATATATATATATATATTATTTATTTATTTATTTATTTATATATATATACATATTTATTTATATATATATATATATATAATCTTAGAGCTAGGGAAGACCAGAGGCAGCGTGTCTACCAATGAAGCTCGCTGAAGAAGGTCGCTAGTTCCTAGTTCCATCCCGGTGGCCGGCAAAGGTTTTTCAGCCTAGAAAATGTGGGTTAATGGTTTTCCGGAACGAGGCAACCAGACATTATCAAAAAAAAACAATAATGGTATTTACTCCTACACCTATGGGGCACCCTCTCTGTTCCCGTCGATTCTCCTTCGTAACAAGCCCCCACCCGAGCGAGCCCCGCTATCTGATCTTCCCTTCTCTTACTTGTGCCTTTCCTTTTCGCTTATCACCCGTATTCGTAATCTTTTTCCTTCAGGTGAAAAACGATGGTTTTGGCACCAAAATATTTAAAAAAAGGAACTTATTTGCGCACACACGCATATATATATATATATATATATATATATATATATATATATATATATATATATATAAAAAGCTAAAGTGATTTTTCGGGTACCAGGTCTTCCTGGGAAACCGTAACCGGCACAGGGAAAGGAACTGGCCCCCCTACCCTGATGTGTGAATTTCACACGCCGTATAGGGCTTAGTACTGGGTGATCTCTACCATCACCTACTAAACCGACCTTCGGGTTGATTACTGTGTTTATGGTTTATATATATATATATATATATATATATATATATATATATATATATATATATAACCAAGCATGACGTTTATAGACGGCACATAAGGAAGAAAGGGGAGCTCACAAGCTTAGTTTTTACTTTTCGACGGTCATACTACAGTCATTAGATGGAGAGAAATTTATTACCTGAAGAAATGTACATGAAATACAAAAGATAAAGTCCGAAAAGATTATAAACAGCTTTAGGTTTTTAATTGAAACACTATTGATGCGAGAATCAACGGCATTCGTTATAAAACTCAGGAGGTATTTCCCCCTCAGAGTGCCGTTTTTAGTTAAACGGTTAGATGAATGATACCGTTTTGGAAAATCAATGCCATTTATGTTTCCGATCTATGATATATGTATTGTTATTATCAACCTGCAGTAATTGGGGTATAGTAGGATATCTTGAAGATAATGCAAGGGAGTATGTAATTTCCACCCATCCCAACATTGCCTGGGTGCACACTGCCAATATTTCCCTGTGTTATTTCTGAATTGTTCACAGTCGGTCGAAGTAGAAAGTAATATTTCAGATATTCAATCCAGTTTACCTGATGAGATATGCTCGCCGACTATCTCCAAGGACATGGATCTCGATGCCCCCGCCGACTGGCGAATGCTTACTGCAATATCTCATTTTGATTCAGCTAGTGGCTGGTACTTTGTGATCTCAGGCTCACTAACCTTAGACACAGACAGCTATTATTATTATGAGAATGAGCCATATCTCATTCAAAATTTCTTTGATTTGTGAAAATTGTTCCCATAGTTTATACAGATTTGAGGACAATCTAACGATTAATTTATAGTGCGTTCTACACACTATTATAATAATATTTTTTGCCTTTTTGACGGAGTAGATAAGAAAAATAACTAATATGTATGGAAAATATAGAGTTCCAAGTATGAGCATGACTCAAAACAGCTCAGTGAAGTCATTCATTATCTTAGGTATACTACTTCAGGTATCCGATGTACGAGTTCGTTTATTTCTTTTTGTAACAAAAATACGAATTCTATTATTTAAGATGTGTTTCCTACGTGAGTATTAATTTGATTGCTATTTAAAATGCTGTTTTCATTTATTTTTTCATTTCATCCCTCATTCTACTATAGCTTTAGTTTGAGATCTTTTCAAAAATTTCGGAACTTCAGACAATGAGCGCCAAGCACAGCAATGCCCAGTAATTGGTACCACTAAGCGGCATTCTTTGCGATCAACCTAAAGTTTGTTGAATGATCTCACTTTGATTAGTCGTCGTATTACAGGAGTTTGTTCACGTGCATGCAGATTGTGTTCTGTGATATGAGTGCTGGCTGATTTTTATGAGCACATAATTAGTTTTGACTTTTGCCTTAACTATTTTTTTGAGATTCCTGAGTTGAAGTTAGAGTATAAAGTGAATGACTGGAATAGGCCACAGTGATGTCCGAAAAATTCATGAAATAGTTCTGAAAATATTTGAATGGGCCTCGCGTATACGTGCGTGAGGCTTTCTAACTCGAAGATCTTTCATTAAAGTTCTTTTTCTTCATCTTATTGAAATATCCTCGTCGCCTGTCTTTGACTGGAAATTAGCCCTGATCTTAAAAGGTGGATTTGCCGTCTTTCCACGTTTTTGGTGGTCCTCGTCTCTTTCGCCCAAATAGGAGGAGTACAATAAATTTCATCAAAAGCATCAAAATACGACATGGCTCAAATTCATTTTTCTTACCTATGGGTGGAAGTAGCATTTAGTTGGTGTTTCAGTTCACAGACTTTGATAATTATATCGCATCATATAAAACAAGTAACTCGAGATTAATTTATCATAAAGTGCCCATAATCATTTCACGCTTAGAGTTAAACTTATGCTTATCTGGTTGTTGTGAATTTCTAAAATTCTCTTGGGCTGTAGCATTTTTCTTCGTCCATACATACGATTATTTAGGGTAGAATTAGCAATGAGGGCGATTATTTTATCCACCAATCTTGAATATATTTTTAGAAAATAAACTTTTTATTTTATAACTTTTGGAAATGATGAATTGTTGGTATAAGAATTATTAGATGACGACAGGTCTTTCTGCTGTGATTTTAAAACTCTTTTCTTCTTGGTGAATTTTGTGTGGAGATGTTCATAGTTTAAATATATCTATCTTCTCTCCTATATCTATTTTTATGTTCTATATGCTACTGATTCTTTTTGCGAATAATACACTGCTTATTAATTAGCCTCGCTCAAATTTTACATATCACCGATTCCAAAATATGTCAGGTATCCAAAGAGAACTACTGTATATATTCATGCATGTCAGGGTTTGGCAAATGATTTAATCCGGCATTATTAAAGAGAGCAAGGGATAGAAAGGAATCTCCTGAGGAGTTAAAGAAAAAAGAAGAGACTTGGCGGAGGAATTCGCCGTGAGCACCCCGGGTTTCTTGTTTCCACAGAGAATAAGATTGCACAGCGGATAAGGGTTACAAATGAGGCGGCATTCGTATTCTCGGGTTGAGGGGGTAGGGTCGAGGGAGGGAGAGAATTAGGGCGACTCCGTGAGACGCGCGTGCCCCGATGGAATTTCACCCCGACGCCCCCGCATTGCTCCCTATCTCCCCTTCCCTACTTCTGCTACACCAGTTCCAACATAATGACTCCCTAGCTATCTCCGAACCGAGTAGTGAAGCAGTTCTGTTATTGGAGCTCGAGTGTGGAGGGCACATTCCAAGGTGAAATATCTTTTCTTTCTCTGACGGAGAATATGGACGAAAAGCCACGTCTACAGCCCTCAGTGCGAGAGTCGATTTCACAGGTGAGATCACCTGGTGCCGAACCCCGCGGCGTATGAAAATAACACAGAAGGGTGGGGAGAGCAGTTCCCGTCACTATGCAGTTTGTGGTTTCCCTGATAGATCTGGGAGTGCCACGCAGAAAATCGCAGAGCTTGGTACGCGATTGTGCTTGATCATAAGAGGCGTCATTCTCCCATGAGCCCGGACCACTGCGCCTAGTGGCCGGGCGGGTTTCCGCACCCGGGTCCCTCGCAAGGATGCGGGCTTGCCCTCCTCGCGATTGGATGATCTCTGGAATACTGAGTCCGAGGAGAGACTGCAAGCCTGGAATCTCGCACAGGTATCTGTAGCGGGCGCTCTTATCCTGGAGGATCGACAGAGTAATCAAACAAGAGTATCCGTGTATCAACCTGCTAGCCAGGCGGTTTAGTGTTCCAGGCACGCTTACCGGTTAACTGATTTCGAGAACTTTGCTGTAGGGCACGTCGAAGACAAGAATCTTGCCCCGTATCTCACGAGGTAATCTATGAGGTTGATTTTTCTCCGCGAATGCCTTACGCCATGCTCCTCCAGCGACGGGCGCTCGGGCGTGACATTCGAGCCTGCCTTATCCAAGATCGAAGGCATCATTAGCAGCTGTCAAGGCCATGAGGTGGTGGAGAAGATGACTTCCTCGGGCGTAATTGGAGTACCGTAGCGTAAATTAGTACTTGCTCATTTAAATTTTAATCCTGCCGATTTTAAGCCCGCAAGGTTTAAAACGCTTCGTGTTAATGGCATATGTCTAGAAAATAGCATTCTCCTATTGGTCCAAGAAATATTTTAGGCTCATCTTCGTTTGGATTTGGCATCAGCTTAGTGGTATCGTAGACACTTCAGGCCATTATCGGTCAAGGAATTCAATTTACACTGTTAATAAAAGGACTCCATAATATTGGCCATTAATATGTAGGGTTTTATTACTCATTTAAAAAAACCAGTCATCGGCATAGCCGTTATCACTTAATGCAGACACAAATAAAACTATGGGGTAAAAATTTTACAACTTGTTTGTGGAAAAAGATGGAATATAACAGAGTTAAGATGCAACTTTATCACTTTATCCTGATTGGTTCTAATTCTTGAATTATGAAATACTCCGAGACTCAAGTGAATCCCCACATGTTCCTATTTTCATGATAGATCAATTAAAATAGCCATTCCTTAGCTTATGACAATATTATTGACAGTACTAGTAGTCAGTTTTGTATCTCTGGGAGGGTTTGCGAGAGGTTTACCTTGAGAATGACGTTTTGAAAGACGAGCCCCAGGTTGGCTTTCAAAGAAATACGTGAGCAAATCATTATTTTTTATTCTTTACGCGTCCGGTACCACAAATTAAAGCTTAACTCCGCTCTCTCGGGAAAATGGCTCCACCTTAACCCTCCAATAAATCTCATTAAGGGCCTCGGCGCATTCATATACGAATGCTTTCTGTCGGAGCGACGCGGCGGGAGTGATGTTTCTCCCTCTTCATTTGTCTCATTCTCTCCTTAGGAGAGAAGGAGTTACACCTCCCACTTCACCAGCACATATGTTTATCTGAAAACCTTAAATTTTTCTGGGTTGCTCGTTAAAATTATTAATACCCGCCGCGCCGGCTCTATCGTGATGATAGGTGGTGTAGTCACCGAACAAAGCCCTGAGCTCTTTCAAATCCGGCCATGGAAATTTTCTGGTGTTGTCGTGCTAACTATTATGATTATTGAAATTTATGGTGAAAAATAGACTTAGCTGATGGAGAACATAAAATTTCAACTATTACAATGCATAAAGTTATACGGCACATCCGTTTGCAAGTCACTAAACAATTTTTTTTACGGTCTCGTAAAATTAGTTCAAGTGCATGATTTCATTCAGTTTCTCTCCATTGAATGCGTCAAATGACGAGTAAAGTACGAGGATTGTCGAAATCATATCTCATTTTGGAAATTTCCACACTTAGCACACGCATATGGTATGATTTGTTGCAACGAATGCCATAATTCAGGGCAGTTGGCCATGGACCACAATACAGGCATCACGTTGTCATTTGCTTGGGCTTGATTTCCTCCATTCTGAGTATTTTCATTTCAGTACCCCTTAATTAAACTCTATGTTTGAGATTCTTTTACAAATAGGTCTTATTCAAGGTCAATTGGTTACTTTGGATATATTCATTCTCAAATGTGCTGCAATGATTTCATTTCCAGAGAGGATATTTTATTCCACGTACTCAAAAGAACGTTCACTTACGCTTTATATGTAAAAGGTAGGAAAAATATGCTTGCTGATATCAATAAAAATAACGAGTAACTTCGACTGTATAAAAGCATTTCAACTTATGAAGAGTTGCGTAATATGCTAAACCCTTTGAATCAATGGAACGAGAGGAATTTTATCTTCTGTGTTTTTCTTACGATGAATAAAATGTCATATATACATCATTGGATTTTTTTACCACATTTAGCAAAAGGGAATAATCCTTCAGATGGCTAATTTTTTTATTAGGTTGAATTGACACAATTTCTTTTGGACAGGTATTATAATTTCAAAATAAATATTAAGTGGTGAATTTTGCCCCTGATATTTTAATGGCGTTCTCTTCTTTTTTCTCAATATAATTATTAATTTTATTCATAACTAAAATAGTATCCTCAAATTAAAACTTTTGTCTAAAGCCTTGATAAATTTGATCGATTAACCAATGCAGAAGATACATGCGTATTGTAGGAATGTAAGTGTGGAGGAGGTAATAAAAAAACACGATGAGACCAAAAATATGACCGAGTCTAAAGAGTTAACTTCATAGATATGAAACGTGGAATATCATTTTCAAAAAATTAGCTTTCAAAATAAGAAAGAAATCAAAATTTCTATCATGAAACTGTCTTGTTTGATACATAAATTGAATTCTTAATGCCTATCCATATCGTTCAAACGTAATATTCAATGTAGTGGGAGAACTATGAAAATGCAAAATATGCCTCTCCA
This sequence comes from Hetaerina americana, assembly GCF_022747635.1. Taxonomy (NCBI): domain Eukaryota; kingdom Metazoa; phylum Arthropoda; class Insecta; order Odonata; family Calopterygidae; genus Hetaerina; species Hetaerina americana. The sequence continues at coordinate 17,965,380 of NW_027286069.1, read as the reverse complement.
GAATATTCTGGCGCATGCTCTAGCATAAATAGCTTCAAGAACTTTCACGATTAAAGAAGAATAGTTTTGTAATATGCTGTCACTATATGGCTAAAAAGAAGTATCATCTCTGTCATGCGATCCCATGCTGGCGTAGGTGAAATATATTTCCCTTGCAAGAATTAATTCCCGCAATTTGAGTACTTTACTGTTGACCAAACGCTCTAAAGTACCATGGGAGTATGAAATCGTTAATATATTTATAAAAATGGTAATTGATCTCTTTATTTAGGGGATTATAATCGTACCCATGAACCCTTTGTTATAAAAGCTCCCGTAAACCATGGCAACATATTTTAAAAGATTTTCTTTAAGAGTCACGTAAAATCAGGCGACCATCGCTGCTCGTAAATAATGGCGATGTCTAATGTTTGAATCCTCTTATTCTAAGTTTTCGCCATTTTTGAAGTGACCTTTGGTTTTAGTTTGAGCGTAAAACGAAAAAGATATCTTTAGATTAGCTCACGGAAGTAATTTTACGCGGGAACAACCACTGATTCCGCTCCTGCTGAGAGATTCATAAATTCGATATACGTATGGCCGTACGGTGTACGTTAATGCGCGATGGCTATCGATGGTGCTATCTCATATCTTATTTGATGTCTGTTTGCAACGATTTTGACCCAGATAATAACAAAATATCGAAATATTACGCGAAGCACAGCACACATATGAAAGACAAACACAGGAGAGGTGGGGAAGGCGGAATCGAGCAGATCACATGTGCAAAAATATTTCCTTGACCGGAGCTTGAACCACCCATCTTTCGATTTGCCGGGCCGATGCTCTAACCATTTGAGCTATGATTCAATTTCATTATTTTCGGTCCAGAATGTTACACAGTTAGTTTACATTATACATTGTGTCAGCTTACAGATTCTTCTTACTGCATATTTTCTTTGTAATAAAAATATATCTATACATAAACATAAATATGCATATACACACATAAATACATACAAATACATTCATATAAATGCATATGCCATTCTTACCATGAGCATTATTGTGGAAATATTTAAATGAAGGCAGGGTTCACAAGAAATTGTAAGAAAATTTGGATTAGCAATGGAACATTATATATGGTAAGAATTATCGATAAGTTTGAAGCACAGTCATGAAGGAACGGTAAATCACATTGAAATCTGCGGGGGTTTATGAAATCAAGTGCCCCGATTCTTTGGCCAGGAGATGGCGCTAGGAAGCTATTTCACCTGCCAAAGGAGAAATGGAAGAGAACACTCAGGAGGAAAGGATAGTAGGGTCAAAGTCATAAAAGAGAGGAGCAGTACGTTTCCTGCCACGCATAGCCAGAAGGAGACACGAAATCACGCCATATGGCGAAGAAATATTCATTCACATGGGACGAGTATTTGGAAATGGAATGGAATACATGTAAGGAAAAGGGATAGGAGGAAATACCTGTATAAAGGACGAACACAGGAGAGGCGAGGAAGGCGGAATCGAGTATATCACAAGCGCAAAAATATTTCCGTGACCGGGAATTGAACACGGCATCCTTCGACTAGCCGGGCCGGCGCTCTGTGTGTGTGTATATATATATATATATATATATATATATATATATATATATATATATATATATATATATATATATATATATATATATATATATATCCCGTCCAACATGTTGGACGGGATGAAGGGAGGAAGAAAGTACTCAGAGATAAAGAAGGACCTGTTATAGAGTAGGATGATGGATTTTGTGTTTTGTTGGGAGTAATAAAATGTTTGTTTGGTAGTTGTGTCCATCCAAAAACCTACCTTAACCGGTAGATTACCTTAAAAAAAAAAAATATATATATATATATATGTATATACAGGTATATATATATATATATATATATATATATATATATAAATATATATATACTATATACTCATATATACACACACTCGAGGTGTGTTCAAAAGGTAAGGTGACTTTTCAAATGCTACGGGCTACATACATTCGATTTTTTTGTTTTGTTGTTTTGGTACACATGTCTCAAATATATGTCTACAGTTTCAACGATACATCGTATTTAGTGTGCTATTGGCAGACATAAATGTAGACGTGCTTCGATGTGCTCGGCGATTTTCTGCTATAAAAAAATGGATCAAAGAATTTGCATCAAATTTTGTGTAAAAAATGGAATTAAGTGCTCCAAAACAATCGAAATGTTGACAGTTGCAGACGGTGAGTATGTTCGGAGAAAAAAATGTTTATAAGTGGTGCAAGGTCTTCCAAGATGGCCGCGAAGATGCCACTGACGAGCCTCGCTCTGGACGCCCCAGCACGTCAACAACAGATCAAAACGTCAAAGCAGTGGAGAAAATTGTTTTGAAAATCGTCGAATCACTATTAGAGGAGTTTCTGAGGATTTTTGCACATCGATTGGCTCACGCAATACAATTTTTGCGGATGTTTTGGGCATGAGACGTATATCAGTGAAGTTCGTTTTGAAACTGCTTAATTTTGACCAGAAGAGCCATCGCATTAGCATCGCTCAGGAGCTGTTGAATGACGTCAGTGATGATCCTGTTTTGCTCAAAAGGATCAAAACTGGCGACGGATCGTGGGTATATGGTTACGACGTCGACACCAAAGCCTAATCGTCCCAATTGAAGAGCCCAGGAGAACCAAGACCGAAAATAGCACACCAAGTTCGATCAAATGTCAAGGTTTTGCTCACTGTTTTCTTCCATTACCGAGGCGTAGTGCATCAAGAGTTCTTACGATAAGGTTGTGCGGTCAATAAGGAGTATTACCTTGAAATTGCGCGACGTTTGCGAGAAACAATACTAAAAAACGTCCGGAATTGTGGTTAAACAATTTATAGGTTATGCACCACGATAATGCATCTGCTCACTCATCGTTGCTCGTGAGCGAGTGAGTTTGGTCAAAAATAACACCACAATCATGCCTCAGCTACCATATTCACCGGGATAGGTCCCCTGTGACATTTTCCCGTTCCCAAAACTGAAGAGACCGATGAAAGGACGGAGATTTGCAACGATTCAGGATATAAAGACTGCATCGCTGGAAGAGCTCACATCTATACCATAAAGTTCTCATCAGAATTGCTTCGAGGATTGGAAAAACCGTTGGCACAAGTGCATTATATCTGGGGGGATTACTTTAAAGAGGACAACTTGAATATTGAAGAATAAATAAATATTTTTTCATAAAAATATAGTCACCTTACTTTTTGAGCACGCCTCGTGTGTTCAAAAAGTAAGGTGACTATATATGTGTGTATATATATATATTATATATATATATATATATATATATTTATTTATTTATTTATTCACACATGAAATCCCGCCATGTGGCGAATCCCTTTTCCTTATATCTATATATATATATATATATATAATATATATATATATATATATATATGCCCGGCAAGTGGAAAGATCCGGTGTTCGAGTCCCGGTTGAGGAAATATTTTTACTCTTGTGATCCGTTCGATTCCGCCTTCCCCACCTCTATTGTGTTCGTCCTTTATACGTGTTCCTATCCCTTTTCCTTATATATGTTTCTGTATATATGAGTATATATATATATATATACATATATACATATATATATATATATATATATATATATATATATACATACATATATATATATATATATATATATATATACATATATATATACATATATATATATCATCTGGACGGCACAATAGAAAACACATATAAAGGATAACACTTAAAAGGACATACATTGTAGATTGTTTGAGCTTTCGGCCTTCTCCGAGGCCTTCTTCAAGGAAGACTCCTAGGAAGTGCAGTGAATTTTCCTAGTCATTTCTCGATTTATATTTGGAAAACTACCGATTCATGAAGAAAGCTTTATGATTTCAAATATTGCTGATGGATCCACGTCCTGAACACGACTGTTTGCTCACAGAATCAATCACATCATATAATCACACATATCACACAGTCAAACTTATAATTTAATTAATTTAATAACGCACACATATAATTAGGGTGCTGGTGATGTTTTGAGCTTCCTTTGAAGAGGGAGAGAGTTCTGTGAAAACGGACTACGGATGAAATGAGTGAGGGTTTTATCAAAAAGTAATAAAAGCCCATGCACGTCTTTCCTTGATGACTCCTAATGGAGTATTGGCGTGCAATTTGAGAAGAAATCAAGGCCCTCTGGGTTAATAATTCGCTACAGATTGTCTCGCTTGCGTTCTGCAAATACCTTTGTATTTCTTGCGAGCACGGGTGCATCCATGTATACCTCATCTGTGAGGAATATATCAACGGGAGAGGAATAAAGTTGACTAAAATCTTTTGCGCCCACGATTTTCATCCGGCAATGGTATTCTTCTCGCACAGAGGAACACGCACACACGCCCGCGCCTCTGGGGTTCACCCACGACCTCCAGCGAACGCGACGGGACGGGTTGAAGGAATGGGGGAAAGGGTTGTCGGATCGGGGGAAATGAACGGGGGTGGAAGCGTTGGGGTGTGTGCGGGGAGGGTGTTAGGAGCGCGCGCGTGCGAGGCGGTGCCGAGTGCCACTTATCACGGATTAACTCGGGGGGCGCCGCCGCCGCTGCCTCGGCTCCAGCTGCTCGCAGGAATAAGGACTTGGCGCGGGGGATAAACGGAGCCAAGGACGGGAGAGGAGGAGGAATGCGAGCATGATTGATGACGTGTTCGAGGCGTCATCCCTTAGGGGCGCCCTGGGCGAAGGATCGTGACCTTTGCGCCCGAGAGATCAGGAGGATGCTTCGCAAAGGTGACGGGGGTGGAAGGGCGAGGAGGCGTATGACCCGAGGGGAGAGAGGGATGAAGGAGTGGTAAAAGAAGACAGCGTCTCGCCCACGCCGAGGTGTAAGTCAAAGGGTGGAAAGGATTGGGGAGGGAGAGCGCCTCTCCCTTCGCAGCGGTCGGCGAAAGACTTTTGTTTCAAATGAGTATATGGGCGTGGTGGTGGTGGTACTGGATGGCCCATTCGGCCGTTCCCGAGAGACCCTTCCCGTGATGGCCACTTCTTTTATCCGTCGCTCAAACTTTCTCTCCCCGGTTATAATTGTTTGATGGGCCCTGATAGCCTCGATTTACCGCAGACGGGCCTTCACCGTTGTCCCCCTGCTACGTCTGACCTCCGTCCGGGAAGAGTACGAGCATTTCTTTTTCGCGATACGCTAGAAGTGGGTCTTGAAAGTCACATCGTTTTTTTCGATCGTTATAACTCCGTTTGGTTGCATGAGTAACTCTTCTCATTGTGCTAAATCTTCATCTCTGGATTGTAAGCCAACCCTGGTAAATTCTCACGTTTTCGGTGCATAATGCCATCCACGTCATATTGCCTGTCTGTATCTTTATGAGAAGATTAGTGAACACTGCAGAGAGGAATTTAGCGTTGGGTTGGTACTAAACTTCCTCTCCAGGAAGGAAGATATGGTAGTAAGGTTTTACCGATGAACGTTTGGAAAAGGAAAGGCTAATTTAAATAGCACGATGAGGTAATAATTTAGAGAAAAAAGTTATTTGAAGTACTTTGTGTTTTAAAATTCCAAAACTTTACGTTTAAATTCTAAGATATTGCTTGAAAAATGTCGCCAGCGGGTGAATACCAGGTGCAATATCAATACTTTTACTCCAAGACCTACCAATTTTTGCCAAATAAATATATAATATATGCGTGATAGTCTACTGGTTTAAGTGAACTTTTGATAGACACACCAATGTTTCACTTCGAAACTTCACCTTACCACTTAAATAAATTGTTCTTCAAACGGCACACTTCTTTCCTCCTTCATTCCTTTCAACATGCCCAATCTTTTCTCCACTCTCCCTTAATTAGGCAAAGCTCTTATCCCCCTCTTATTATGCTTAAACATTCCATTGGTGCTCAAATGCCCTGCGTCCCTTTTTCCACCTTTGAAATTCCCCCAGGAACCCTCTCATCCCCCACCATGCCTAGAACTTCCTCGTTTGTTCTTCTTTCTGTCTCTGTCACCATTTACATCCTTCTCCACTCCCACTTATCAAAAGCCTCTCGTCTAAGCTTGCCCCCTAACCTCATGTCAAAGCTTCGGCGCCATAAAAACCACGCTCAATTGAAAGACTTCACTAGTCCTGTATTTACGTCTTAAGTTGCTTGTAATTCTTTCCTTCCTCTTACTTTAAAGCCTCTTTGCGCAATGCATTTTATTTATTGTCCTTAGCACTTTGTCCACCTTCGTCTAAAACTATTCTAATTGAGCATATTGTTCTACTTGCTCTAGTTTATTCCCCTCGGCTGTGATATTTATTTTAGCTTTTCCAATTCTTGAGAATCTCATTATAAATTTTAACTTATGATACTAGCTCATCCTATACGTTTCACACTGATACTTTAATGCGATCAGTGGAGAATGCAATCCCTCCCATGGCCGGCAAAGTATAGCTTTAACATCCCTAAATACAAATGATCTAATTAGTCAACGACCCTCTTTAAATCCTAACCAAGGCCCTCTATCATTTACTTCGCGTGTATGAGCAAAAGCGAGGGCCATGGAGGACAACTCTATGTCTCAGCCCATCCTGATTCTCCACTTGACACCCCCACGTGCGTGACATAAATGCAGCATATTAGTATAAATGGGTAATTTAAAACGTTTCCAATCAAGTCTTTTAAATGCAATCGTACATTGCGTCTTCTATTATGAGAGGTTAATAAAAAAAGAGCTATAGTGACTTAAAGGCAAGAAGTAAGTCCAAGATTTCACAAAAGTATCTCCAATTTGAATCGCTTTCGTACCAACTTGAACAGACTCATTATGTCTTCATTGAAGAAGATAAAGTGTGTTGTAAAAAATAATATTGAAGGAGAAAGGAGATTGGACCCAGACGTCGCAGGGGCAGAGTACAGGAAGAAGAAAGCCACTTGGAGGAGCTGAGAGTATTTTGGAGAGAAAGGACTTCTTGGGAAGTCTGGACCAACTCATTAGAAAGTGCGTATTGCTCATTGCTTCGTCATTCTCTTGGGAGTACCGGCAGAATCCGGAGAGAAACCACGACCTCTTCTCCTCTTTTGTTTTCCATGGGAACGTTCGCAGTTAATGAAGAAATCTTTCGTCGCGTGAAGCTACCGCTATTCCCAAGTTTCGCACGAAGAGCTTCTTTTGTTCACTCGACTCGTGTGCCGGCCCAAAGAGGATTGGAAATGATGTCCGGTGAAAGTAGATCTCTTCCAGACGAGGGAAACTTGTTCGGACAGAAAAAAGCTAATTGCCTCCTCATGAAAATTATATTCATATGTTCAGGCAATCTTTTACATAATAACTATGCATAATTAAGTCACGATACGTGCAATTAAGTTAATTGGAATTGATTAAACGAGAATTCCATTTGGGTTAACATTAATACCCTACTATTTTTTTAAAATAATATTGGCATTTTTGGCATTTCTTTATATTATAAAATTATGTCATATTATTTTTCTTCAACGGCAAGTAGTAATGTTTTTATTAAATACAATGCGATCTAAACCGCCGAGAATTCATTTGTATTTTTAAACATTTTCATTGTCTACGAAACGCATTTTTGCATAGTATACGCTGATTTCTGACGATTTTATGTTTTAAATGTACGCAGGTTAATATTGTTCATGAAATTCCATTCTATTTCATGCACCCATTTTCATTAATTATTTATTAGAGTTGGGTTAGTGAGAATTAAGTCACCAACTGACAAAAAACCTAGCACATTCAAAAACAAATATGAGATTCAGTCTTCCTCCCCTCTTCCGATCGTAGTAAAGTGTGACAACCCTGTCTTTTATTTTAAACAAACGCATATGTAGGTTCTAAGAAGAATGAGCAGTTTTTCGGAGAGAAGAAAGAAATAAGGAATACAGGAGGCATCATCAGGAAATTATAATTATTATATTAATTGAGCTCTATGGCCTTTACTAATTTAAAAGGTGAAAGAAAAACTTGCGCCCTGATTGGCGAGGAAGTGAATCGTAGACCAGGAATAAACCAATGCATAACGCGGCGTTTGATAAAAAAATAGGAAGAATAAATGCATACGAAAACTTGAAATCCCGTTAGTAGGATGCTGTTCGTCTGACAATGTCAGTAGAAACTTCTCCTTGAATCCAAATTTCACATGCCTACTTAAATTATTTGTATTACCTTTAAAAACATCAGGAAGCAGTTTTAGGATTAATTATAGAATTAGCATTATTACGTTCCCTATGTGACTCTTAAGCTTTAAGGAATCCAAACCCCTCATCGTTTAAATTTCTTATCCAGCGTTCCCACGAAGGAATTCTCGCGTCATAGATGAGAGCAGTGGAGCGTTAAGACTTATACAGCCGAAAATGTTATGAATATTTTTTATTCATGAAACTGTGAGATTTTCGCAAATATTTGGGTGGTTTTCTTCCATTACATTCGAATAATGCTTATCTCTTGTTGAAGATTTTATATTGTTAGCCTTTTGTTATTGTAGTATCCGGTTCATAAATGCCCTCATGCATAAAGCAATTAAATGGTGGCATTTGTCAAATTCCATAAAAAGTTCTCTTTCCTCCCTCTCAGTGGATATTTTAATATCAGTATACTCTAAAGATAACCAACTTAGAATTAGCTTAGTGTATCTCTGTTTGAAATATTTTATGTAAACTTCTATATTACAAAGTTTACCCTTTTTCTCGCTTCCGCACGTAAATGGTTGATTCAGAGAGTTCATAGATAGTTTCAAATGACTTCAGTCGTCGAGGCACCTAAAAATTAAATTACTACTACAACGAGTTAATGGAAATGTTTGGTTTAAATTACTTTGGAAATCGTTTGAATTACTTTATTTCGATATTACACGCTATAGATTATTCGTTACAACAATAGGTTAGAAAATCATAGCTTTATGTTTATCATTTTAGATTGAATTTCAAGTTCGAGTTATCTTTCATTTAAGTCTACCGACATGAATCCCAGTGCATAATGAAATGAAGACACACAAAAGTCTTTAAAAGATAGCAACGATTACTTGCATCAGTGCAATGAGTACCGATAAACGCGGAGTTTTTTTCCCCTTTTCAATAGGTATGCATGTATGTATGGATTCATATAGGGTTCTTTGGATACCACTTGGAAATAATATTTGCACCCAAAAGTGAAATCTTAGTAGTGGATTTGACTCTTTTTGCCCCTTTATCCCTTCGCCATATTGCCATTAACATTGCTCCACCAATAAAACTATAAATATATGAGGAGTGGTTATGGGTATTTATGTTTCCTACACCTACACACTTGTCCATACAGTAATATTTACGCATGGCGCACGTAAGTATATACGGAATGAAGTGGGGAAACTTTCGAGTGTTGAAGCTTTCAATCACCAGGTACATCAGGATATGATAAAATGTTCCGCGTTATTTACGATAATTTCGTGGAACGTTTCGTGACTTGAATCCCTTCACTCTTCCACGTTGGAATGTAAAATTGGCCAACTGAGTGGATAATTTTAGACTTATTATTACTTAACCCGTTGGAGAGACTCCAGGGAAAAAAAAGTGTCAACCGAAGACCGAGAAGGTATAAAGAACGTGATATGAGCATGGAGAAAGACAAGATCAAGAGAGAGAGAGTATCGAAAAGAAAAGAAAAATATCTTAGAGCTTCCCAGAAAAGTCTTAGAAAGCAGCTAGCATGGTAATTGGCCATATAGCCCCGCTCTTGACACCCGCTTATCTTATATTTTAACTGTAGGTACGTCTGTGGCCATTAATATGGTAAAAGGCACGGAATATCCTCGAAACCTAGAATTTTTTAAAAATTTTTGAGTTTGAATCAGACTTGGAAATAAATTAGATTTAAGTTTTTAAGCCTTAAGGAAATTTTAATGGTTGATTGTTAAACTATTACGACAACCCAATTTCAAATTTGTCAACAGGCATATATCGTATATATTGAATGAAGGATAACGGTAAGCAAGCACGCTGCTGTGTTTCTCACAAATTCATTTGTTTAGAATTCCTCCAGGATACGTCGTATTATAATCTTGTCCACATTGTAAATTACATTTCTCAGCTCCACGAAGGTCTTCTTGTATTATCTTTTTATCGATAACTCTGTTTATTAGAATACATTCTCTGCTCTTCGCCTATTTTAATACCCATTTTTTTAATATGAACGCACAAAGTTAGGCTTTTAGGTTTTTTATATGTGGACTCACAAGCCAACAGAACAATAAGCAGTTAAGCTAAGCTCTTGCATGTTTTGACCATGCATCTTATGAAAAAGTAGAATTGAATCAAAGGCAATGTTTTGCTGATTACATAATGTCGTCTTACTTGTTTATAGAATTGAGATAGTGGTAGTGGCTATGTCGGACTTAAGGAGTGATTAAGGAATAGCGACCAATCCCTGATATATACGACGAACCCATGATGGAACAACATCCATGCGCACACCAACACTAGCCTTTATGGATTCATAGCAATGCTGATTTTACGCTGCTCTCTACTCTCCCTTGAGAAATGACGTCAATATCTGAAACAGCATTTAAAATAAGGGAAAACTAAGTACTAAAACTATTCGTGGCGCTGTGGTTACACTGTAACGAGGAAAGTTTTATCTTTATGGTGATTTTTAAAGCATTCTAATAATAAGTTTATGAATCCAAATCTTGTGTGTTTGGGGAATTTTATTACCCTTCAGTCCAGAAAAAAACTTCGTTTTGAAGAGAGAGGAAAGATTTACTCTTAAATATAAAATAAATCACCTCTTAAATTGCCAATTTTCATGTGGCTATAAATTTAAAACTTCGTTGAGAACACCGGTATGAGGCATGTTTTCCTTCAGGGTGAGTAGTGGATGGCGTTATCAGTGATGGTAGCTTTGGTGGATCTTAGAAAGTAGTCCAAATGAAATGAGAAAAATAGAACCATAAATATTGAGTATTTTCTATTTGGTGCATTAATAGTAAGAAACCTTATGGTGAATTACGTTCAAAATGATTAAAGCGATGCTGTTTAAAATATTTTGTGGGATGAAAGGCAAACGTTGCTTATGCTGAAAAGGAATAGTGGGTTAAAAATAAATTATGCGATTAACTGTTTTATAAAGCTGCCTTCGTATTATTAACTTTATATCCACATCCGCACGATAAGTGTCTCGAAAGCCACCGCACATGCATGGGGCACAGAATACCAGTCATGAAAATACGTGTTTCGTAGAAATCTGTAAATGAGTGATTGGTGTTCATTTGGTGGTGTATTGTAGAAGTAGTATGTATTGAATTTGGAAGTGCATTGCAATGTAGTGTACCATCATGTGTTTCGGTATTGAATTGTGTGGAGGGGAGACAAATCATTTAACCCACCTGTTCAACTGAATAGCATTTAATTTGTCTCACTCTTGTCTGATTTGCCGATTTGGTGTGCGAATAGTATTATTTCCTTCATGTTGCAAGCCAAAATATTCGATTGATATCTTTTTTAATAAGTTTAAGTTTATATATAGTTACCATTCTCCAGAGGTTCTACGATCACATTACGTGTATATAGTAATGCAATTTTGTGACATGATGTGTGTTTTCGCAGCAGATTTTTATCTAACCAGGGAGATTCTCTCTGTATTTTGCTCTCCTCCTGAATGGTCGTTTTGTTGTGATGATCCAAAATGCTGACCGAATCTTCGACGGGACATCTAGTAAAAATGTGAGGTTCTTTTAAACACGTTATTTGCTTAATTTCCCAACAACACGTTTCACAAATTCTGGTTTCTTCAGAACACCACCACATTTCCTTCGTGTGTTACTATAGTGAATTACAAATAATCTGTTTTTAACCCCTAAAATTTGCTCAGAGCGTGAAGAGATTACGAAAGTGTTCCTCAAGTTAATATTATGAGGTGAATATTATTTTTTCTTGTCATTAGCGTTGCCCCTTAATTGTCCTCACTCAAATACTGGAAAATTGGCCCAGTATGGGGAGAATGCAATTGATTCGTTTCACTTCTTTTGTCTGCTAAGCGAACCTCGGCCTTCCCAAAACCACTTGGTGTAGCCCACTTGGACTCGCTGGTCGTAAATCTCGACGCTCTTCCCCTGCCCATTGTCTAATCTACTCTCCTAGTGGAGGGGAGGGGACTTCCCCTCCCCACATCTCTCCATTCGGAGGGAGAGAAAGACGAATGTAGCAGACGAACAATATCCCTTCCATCTCGCCATCTTCCCCGGAACTCCACCCCCCGTCCTTCCACTCCACAGAAAGCAAAGCAACTCGGAGAGAGGGAGAAGGTTAGTTGTGTGAGTGACAGCTGCGCCGCCGACCATGACTTCAGCCGCCTCCGTAGAGCAGCCCCCCCACCCGACCTTCGCCTCGGATAACGTTAAGCTGGGTCGGTCGGTGCGTGGAGCGGTTCTAGGGTCACAGGTGGCGGCTGTCTGGCCGCCGACCGCGTGCACAACAGCCTGGACGTAGGTCACAATCTGCAGCGGCTTGTGGGATAGGTGCGTGAGTGAGGCGGCAGAAGGGCCCAGCGAGGAAGGGTGCCATATGCGACCGCCGAGGGTGCGGGGGTGGGAGAGGCTGGGGTCTGCCTCCGGCCTGGTATGAGGGACGTTTGGGTGCCGGAGTGGAAGTGAGGTGGAAATGAAAGTGCGAGAGGAAAGAAAAGAAAAAAGATAGATATAATCTCTAGATAAGGCATCTTTGTTGTCCTCCTCAGCGACACAGCAATGGCAAATGCGCGTCGCTTCGGGAATTAAGACTCATTTGTCGAGGAGCAGGGACGCGTTACGTGAGCATTGATCGCAGGCGTGGGGTGACGAATAATTTTGAGAAACCGCAGAAATCTCCTCGAGGATGGTTCAAGCGTGTGCTCTTGGTTGCAGAAGGAGAGAGAGAAAGGAAGGGATCCTTTGGGAGGGAGGTAGGAAATTTAAAAGGAACAACTGTAGATAATTATCATTAATAGTATTTTACCGCACATATACATAATAGGGGAACTTAGCACAGCAACCCTTACTCCGAGTAGCCCCCCAGCACCACACTACGCGTCGTAATGCCTTACATTGTATACTCTACATAGGTATAAACAATTCATCAACCCCACGTATTGTCTGTCTCCATTCATTTCAACGTACCTGTTTGTTTCCTCCCGCTACCTCTCTTGCCCTCCAACCCACCATCTCTCCCTCTGTCACGCTTTTCAACGTTCCATCGTCACTCAATATGCCTTGCAAACCACTTTTTTATCCTTTGCTGAATTTCGCCCAGTACCCGTCTCTCCTCCCCCACTATTCATAATACTGCGAGTGTTTTTCGTCCGTTTAAATTTCTTTATTCTTCTCCATGCCCATATTTCAAATCTTTTTCTATCCGTGTACAATATATTTGTCCTCTTGCCTTAACGAACAATTTACCGAGCCATACAAAACTCTTCTCCACATCAATGCTTTCACTAATCTTTTCTTGACATCTTTACTTTTGGTCCTTATTATCAATTTCTAAAGATATGACTCTTCCAGTGAGTGACCACATCTATAATTCACTCTGCAAAGAGTCCACTGGTATGGGTCATAGATGGAAAAGAAGCATGCGCTTGCCACCCGTAGGTTGGTTCGACAGGGCCCTCCAACCCGCCAAGCAGCAAGCCAGCCAGCTGCGCGTGAAATCAGGGCCGAAGGATCATGACAGGCTCCTTGAACCGCCCATTGTTTTCCAGATCGATTTCGCACCCAGAAAATCACGTAACCTTTTTTTGGTTGGGTGTCGGCCGGAGGAGCCAGCCGGAACCCTATGGTCAGCAACCGAGTGATTTACTTACGAGGCCCCCATATGTTGGTGAAAACTTAAATCAGGGAAGGAGACCATCGTGTCCAAGAGTAGAACTTTTAATATAAATTCGCTGGCCATATGTGACGCTTCTAGTCCGAAGATAAATTTACCATATCTACTAAATACTAACTTCTAAATATACTAATCAGTAATAATTACCTAAGCAAATTGCAATGTTTTCTGAATGCTGTGTATTTTCCTATTTGTTATAGCAGACATTTAGTGCCATTATTGGTCGCTGTTTTGAATCCATGTTAATACATTACGATTCAGCAATAGAACAAAATTCTGAGTAAATTCTTCCGGTACAAAAGAATATATGCTGCTACGGCAGAATAAAAATTAATGCACAATTAGACAATGTGTGGTGGTTATCTCAATCATTAAAAATTTGCTGATTGAACTCGCTGTTAAAACGTCAATTATGATAATATATCATCATGGAAACAATCAGGTCCAGAAATGTTGCACCTGGAACTTTCTAATGTTGGACCTGGAATCTATCATTTTGGTATAAATGATAGATTCACTAACGAAACAATAGACAGAAAGAACATTTTTTTCGGACTCAATTCTCGACTGTCGCAAATTGATATTTTTTATGTGGCTTTTAAAATGGTTGATTCTAATTTATATTTGCTTCGACGAATTCTTTCTTTGTATTTAAATTTTACAAAAACGGATATTTACATTTGAAGTTTTCATTCGACATTTTACCAATAATGAAACGTTACAAGAATTAAGATATTTCGCGTAGTTTTCAGTGGCGTATCACTGATTCGGTTTCGAAAAGACACAATCGGTGTATTATTACGCAAATTTAAATTCGAATAATTTGTGGTAATGCTTTCTGTTATGGAACCAACATGTTTTGTATTTCCATCCCTTAGGTGAGGAATTCCCGGATGTTTGATTCATATATGTGCAATAAAATGAGTAGCAAAGAAATTCTTGTGGGACTTGTGGTGAAGTTTTGTCTACTTCCTATATCAGTATCGTGCTTATGGAATATACATATTATTATCTCTTCTTCTTAATACGAGGTATGATAAATGATTGCTCTCTGAGGTTAAATTTTCCTCGGAAGTATTATCAGAAAGAAATTATCTCTGATCATAGTAGCGAAAATGCGTTCAATGTTAACGAATTAATATATACTGTACTGGATGGAAATATACCACTCCATTCAGTTTTCCAATAAACCTACTTTTTCTTCTATACCATCAGATATCTCACTGTGGTTTACCATGCTTTGTTCCCGAACTCCTCCACGCAACTTATCCGTTCTACTCTTCCTCTTTCTCTTCCACTTCACCATACCTAACTAAGGTGAAACATTCAATCTGAAAAATTAAGACAGGTGCTCATGGTGTTGTCCTTCAGCTGCATGCATGATCTTGCCCAATTGATGATTGCCTCAGCCTCCAAAGTCTTGTGGAATTTCGCTTTAGGCAACAATGACAACTTACAATTTGTCTTTGTTGTTTACTGTTTTGGTTCTCACAAGATTTCATAAGTGACCCCGTGTGTAAAAATTCAAATTTTTGGGGATTTTTGCGCTAATGTGTTCGTAAACTTTTTCTTGTATTACGTCGGAGGGTATTTGATGGTGCCTATCTCGAACTCTCGATATACACTTCAGATATCGTCGTCGCCGACATGAAAACTCACAACCCCATAGCTCCCCCTCAGTGTGGTCCTATTGGGCCGCCGCTGACTACTTGAGGTGGTGATGGATGAGGATCTAGGGAACGACATGGGGGAACGTTTCAGAAGTGTACCTGTCACAATTCGTGTTAACCGCAGATAGTGATGTTATCTCCTGCCCGAGGGAAGAGGAAGTTGTGCTTTTCCAAGATGACTGGTGTTTACAAGACGTCCCACATCCTGATAGTGTTTCCTCCAGGACGAGTGGGTGGAATTCGACGACTCTGCCCCGAAAGCAACCTCCCCCGAAGAAGCGTGGGGCGCTTCCTCCTCGCCCGCGGACCATTTCCTCCTCGCCCGGTGTAAATATGCGAAAGGATTCTTTCGGGTAACTAACCTGTTTCCCAATTTGAGCACGGGGAGTGGGGTAAACTGAACACATCGACTGTTGCGTCACGTCAAAACATAAGTGAGCACAGGGCGGCGACACCACAATTTACGAAGGGAAAAAAATGTTTTGGCCATTATTTCCGGATCCTTTCAAAAAAACATTCGCTTATTGGAATGAAAGGAAGCTTTGAGGCATGAAGGAAATATGGTACAGGGAATCGGAAGTGCATAATGGGAGGAGTGGTTGAACGGATTCGCTGGTGACTAATGGCCAGGAACGGCGGGCATGAATGACGAGGGGCGGTCACATCGACGAAAAATTCGACATACGAGTAAAAATTCGATATACGACATACTCGTATATCGTAGTAAGCCAAGATACCAATTACGCAACGAATATATGGCAGGTAATTCCTTGTGGCTGTTAAGTGTCAACAAACGTCCCTCTTTTTGGTGAAAATGCGCTCATTTAACAGCTCGATCTCTATTTGCATTGCGGTTGTGTGCCATTTTCCTTCATGTTGTCTCCCGTCGTCCATCACGGCTAAAATTTCTAAGACTTTCATGTTTTTTCCTCTCTCCTATTGGCTCTTTTTTCTCTACATTGCCAATGAGCCCTTGCTGGTCGTCACGGACCAAACAGTAGGATCTTGCACTACACTCAGACGGCGTGGTTCTGCACGCTCATATAATCTTCAGCAGTTAGCTTGATTCTGACCCTGTAATATCTATATTAATATAATTTATGTAGGTATTTGTCGAAAGAGATTTTCCGCCAATTGAGAATGATTCTCAATCGCTTCTCCTTGAGCTAATCTGCTATCAGTGCATAGAAAAAAATCTCATACGGAGCTATCAGTCGATTACCAGACTAAAGCAGCAAGAGGAAAAAGGTCATGTCAGTAATATTTCTCCTCTTCAACCGTCGAATGGAATGTTTTATTGTGGACACCTTGGGGCGTTCCGTTTACAGGAGGCCCAAAGCCTACGCTGGATACCCCTCCACTTTTCCTGGGCTCCCTAATATCCAGCCAACCCCTAAATTACTAGCCCAATGCTCAAATATCCCCAAGGCGCAAGTGATTTGATATTCCATCTCCAAATTTTAACGCCGCCTTTCGGCTAGCCTTGGCTAACCCTCATCAGCGTTCCTAAATGGGTTGGGTCCTGAGGGTGGCACTTAAATTTGGGCACCAAAGTCGATCTTAAGCGTTGGTTTTAATAGATTTGCTTCTTTAAGTCTAATGTGTTTTTTTAGTCAACATAACTTGGGCGTTTGAGGCTCAGCTGTCGATCGCCTCACATATTGTCCGTTTCAAAAACTTCGCACCATGAATTTAAACTGACGATTTCGAATACGGCGAATATTATTTAAAACAACGGTATATTAGCGAGGAGTTCGTTTAGGCACGCGATGATAAATGGTGCTTTCAATAATATTTCTTTTTTTCGAAATGAAACCGTGAATCAATTTCTTTATTGAACGTTTTAATCTGATCGATTGACAACACCCTCTGGACGGGACGCGCATTTACTTAGTTCTTTCAGCAATATAGCTTTTAAATAGTAATGCACTCCGAACTATTATTGCACTACTTTTCTGCCATCAACGCGGTGTTTTTTTATTCAGACCCATGTTACCATTTAAAAAAAAAATTACTTAATTCTTTGAACATTTCTCTTCTCTTTTGTCATTTTGAAACCCCAAGAACCTTCTTTCAGCAAAGAGTTAAAAAAACATTCATTCTCATTTCTTTTAAGACAGTGTATTAATAATTTTTGAATTAAGCCTAAATCAGCCATAGCTCTAAAGAGAATAAAATTTCGTTCACATTGTTTAAAATCGTTTTGAGAATTTCGCAAATATTTGGTTTGAAGCTCATGTTAAGAAGTTCTGAACTTAAAATTGCAAAAATTGATCAAATTTGGCCAGAAAACAGCTTCACCAATACGCAACTACAAATATCAACCGTGGGCGGACGTTCCAGCAAACTCCATCATCTTCACAATTTACATGTGCAGTAATTAAATGAAGTTGATTATACTCTTCCTCTGCCATCCACCGGATACATCCGAATACTATCCAACATGCCCTTTAACATCTGAGGTAAGTTGGAAGGTGTAATTTAATGCCACCTAGATTACACTAGACTGTCTCAGGCAAGCAGTGGTCGTATTTTAGAATTTCAACTCCAGGTGCTTTGTAATTAGTCTAAATGCTAGCTCTGTTTACGCTGTGAAGTCACTTCAACCACCGAAACCGGATGCAAACTACCTTTTGCACGACCTGAAGCCCGACAAATCGCATAGCCCGCGTTTGATCGAGAATGTCCCGAGGCTTGAATCCCACGGGACCCTTCGTTGTTCAGACGTGTTCACGTCGCAAGACATTTCATTGTTCAATTTGAAACTTTTAAATACCCTTGATTATGCTACCGGAAATGGTGAATTTCGGCCCAAGATAAACTGACTCCTCTCAGATATCTCTAATAATTCATGCATTTTCTGAGAATGTTATACTAAACAGTGATTGTTATAATCAAATTGAATGAAAATTGCTTAAGATTTTTATTCCGGAATGGACATAAAACACCAGTCAAGGTAATTTCCCGTCATTTTTGCTTCTCAGTCACGGCATTCAAGACTCGTTTTTTTTTCTTTTATGTCTAAACTCAGTATCTTTTGTATTTTTATTAATTCTCATTTAACTCCTTCTCTTTTTTCTTGCTGTTCTGATGTAAAGACCTTCCGTGATTCATCTGATGGTAGACGGCGACTCCGCGAAAGATAGTGGACAGTCATTTTGAAAACATCTCATTTTCGCTGTCTCCGGAAACGTGAAGACGACGTTCATGTTTGCGGAGCTGTGCAATCGCCGCCCGATGCGTCACGGTAATATTTTATTTCCCCGATTAAGGTTTCCGACGGTGCATATTTCCGTGTAACACGAATGTTATTTGCTTCCTTGCACTTGACTCGATGAGAATATCACGCTGATCCGTGATGTTTGGGACAGCATATTTCCCGTGACGGTGACATTTTCATGATCGCACAAATGCATTTATAACTGCAAGTTCAGAATAATGAGGATTTAATCGGTGAGGGAATAATATCGGTCATGGTTAGCAATGCCGGAGCGGCGATAAGGAAACAGCACGACAAATGTCGGCGGTCACAAAAGTATAATAATTAGGAAAAATGTTCCTGAGTATTTATTCCCTTTTAAAGCAAATTCTATCTTAGGTATCTCCTGATCTCTTCACCTTTCAATTTTTGTTCAGATCGTATTTTATTGTACTATTTTTCATTTTATTTGACAAAGACCACACTCCTTTATTACATTTCATGGTGCACATACTCATGTTAACATTCTTTTAAATTGAGTAATTTTCAAACAAAGAGATAAATAAATTAAGTAAATATTTTCTCGATCGCATAATTTATCTCGGCCTTGAAAACCTTGAAGTATGCGTGTAGTATACTCTATCTTTGGCATGATATCACGGCCGAACGGATAAGGCGGTTTGATGTAGCGTATCTTCTACTTATAAAACGGCGAAACCTGAGCCGTGTGTTTGAAGGGTGGGAACTCTAATGGGTGGTTATTTATGGGGAAATCGAGGCAAAATAAGGACGCCCATCTCCCTCACGCAAAGACATCCAATCCAGAGCGTCATCTGGAGCATCCTAAAAGATTTTTTGCTAGAGTTTTGGAACACGATCGAAGTCACGAACGTTGTAAGGAATTTCGGAAAAATTGTTGGCGTGCAAATAATACACGCATTAAGTAATGGCTCTGGCTGGAAGGTCGAATTCAACAAAGCTTTGTGTTTTCGAAGAAATGAAGTCGCAGACAATAGGTGGTTGTGGCGCCGTTAAAATCTTGAAAGAATAACTGCGATTTTAGAACTCGACGAGATTAGAAACACTCTCGGAGATGGATAAGGAGGTCTCAAAGGACGAAAACGTAATATTTGTTCCTCCAAGTTTACCAATTATGATTTCTAGGCATTAAAGTCGTTGAAATATAGCGTTTCCTCAATTTCATGACGAAAAATGTATGCTAGACTCATTTTATTACATCTGAAATTTTTAAAGTACCCATCCTCATTGGACATCTAACATGCGAGATGAGATATATGTTATATACTCATATATCCTTTCATGTGTTGTACACAGTCATCGGCATGCACTTAAGCATGAAATTAAATTTTAAAATGTAAACTATTGGTGATAGGATGCAAAATTTCACTTGGTTCATACGCCCAGTGAGCTTCCCTTGTCATCTGATTTCCAATGGATCATTCAAAGCCAAGATAATTTATGCAACGCATCTTTTCATGACGGAAGACGACTACTCAACCCGAGGACATTATCAACAAGATTCATCACTCCTCAATCTTGAAGTCAAAATACAAGAATGGCTTTTAAATGTTGCTGATACGAAGGTGTGTTCTAGATTAATGTACATTTAGGGAGAAAACAATGAAGGATAGAAAACGACACACGACGTTTTTCCTTGTACCCATAACATACCGAATCGATCATGAACGATTCAGCCTCCAAAATGAAGCAGACCATTCCCTATAGATTGACCAAACCGCGTGAACTACCTCCGCTTGCCCTCCTACGGTGAATAGATATACAAATTCTAGTCCTCACATTAATGATGGTCTATATTTAAATTGGATACCGTTTAGCGTAGCCAGCCACTTGAAAGTTTTAATGCCTATTGGTGCTGCAATAGCTATTGTTGCTGAAATAAAATATGCTCGAGTGTCTACGTCTTTTAATAATGTAAATATATGATTAGCTCATATGGTGAATCCTAAAATTGATGCATATCGAATGTTGGAGGCTTTTGAGATTTCGATGTGGCAAAGAATAGAAAAAAATGATTCTATATAGAGAGAGACCAGCGAATAACTTTTGCATTCTATAGGAGAATATATAGATAAACGTTTTGGGTGGCAAACATGCTGTTGGGAGATATGCTAAAGAACTGATGGAGATTGCGCTTCAGAGCAAACAAGTTTTAAAAGCCTGGAGGACATCGCGAAATATCAAACGATTAGAAAGTTGTTAGGAACCGGCCAAAAGTTACCTTTGATGTGCATGCGGTTACCTGCGATGATGATTACCAAATATTTTCGATAAACTATTTAATATTTTAGTTGTGTACTGGTCAATGTAGTAGCATCCTGCGGATTGAGGATATTTTACGAAATAATGAGAATTGAATGGATGAAGCGGATAGAATTTAGTAATAATCAAAGAAAAGTTACAGATACGTTTATTCACAGTCGATCTAAATTTGTCATTAATATGCATATAGCAATATCAATTGCCTTGAAAGTAGAAGTAGTTAGGGGAGAGTGAACGGCAGCTAAGGTTATTGCGCCTTCAGAGATAAGTGGGTGATTTGGAAGAGGTAGGATGTTGAAGGAATGGGAAAGAATGGGCAGAGAGAAACTCGGCGTCATCATTATTTAACTCTAAACAAAAAGAACCAAGGACTTCACAGTTTAACGCCCGATACGACGAACGGTGTAATCCTGCCTCACACCCCAGCGGTGACTTGCAGGGCACTATGTAATGTAAAGGAAGATTGACCATTAAACCGATCACTATGAGAAATCATTCTTCCATCTCTTAACCCATGACTAAAATAGTAGGAAACACAAATTGGGACATATTAATAAAAAAATACTCCACTTGAAGCACTCTACCCTGAACACTCCTGATAGGGATCGGTATGCCAATGATAAATTCCACCTTCGCCAGGATTCGAAACCAGGTCTTCGGTGGGAGGTAGGGAAGACAGAACACTAGCCATTGCAGAACAGTGAAAGTAAGTGGAATTAAATAATGCCAAATTGTCATTACCCACTAGACTGTTTATTAAGGAAGTTGGAGATTAAGTTGTTTCGCTATCATTTGCGTAACCTTAGACATCCCAATAAAAGCTGTTGGAAACTGAACTAAATACAGAAGTTGAGACAGAAAATACTCTCGTAAAATTTTCAGAACCTATGGAAAGAAAAAGGTGGTAAATAAAATTTTACAATGATAATTGATAAACATTTCATCCACATGACACCATTTAGCCCATCACGGAGCAGTGTGTGTGGTAGGCAGATTCGGCAAGCAGTGCCCATGTAAAAGACAGGTAAATGGTTATAAACTAATACAGAAGTTACATGAATAAACATAAAATTGTAATATATGTTGCAAATAGCTTGGTATGTACAAGCGTTCAAGTATCATTTATACTCGTTTCATGCGAGGGTAGATTCTAGGTTAAAACGCAATGCAAGCCATTTAAAACAAGTAACGACAAACGAGGTAACCAAATCAAATTAGCCCCTTGGCTAGTTAAATTTTCATTATAATGACCCTTTTTTTGAGTGCGAAAAAAATTACGTTTTTAACCTACTCGTTCTGAAGTATATCCTTTTGATCTGATAAATAGGTTCCGTCCTGCAATGTGATGGATTGCTAATAGGTTTGTATTCGTTCCCTGATGCAAGGCTGAGTCCTCACGGAGGGTTATTTTTCACTCGATCATTAGAGCGAAGAGGATACGTTTACAAATCCATGATTACTGTATAATCTTTTTGTTCTTAGGAGAAACTCGGCTAATTTTTCTGCGAGACAGTCCATTCAGTCAACATTTCTAGCCTAATGTCTTCAGCATTCCTTCCTAATTTCACGTTTAATTTCCTTGTCTCACGCCGGCGTCCCTCTCGCTCTAATTATAGTAGTGCCCACCTTCCGAACGGATTTCAGGTTCTCCTCCTTTCGAAATTCATGAAAATCTCCCCTCCGACCGTCTATCGAGTAAAACGTCCGACCGACTCCACAAGACCTCTCCTTCCATCCCTCCTCACTTCCGCCATCCCTCTCCCTGCCCTCCTCACCTCCCTCTCGACCCGCCAACTCCCCACCCCGTCCTTCACCCCTCCCTCCTCCACGATCAACGTCCTTAGAAAGAGAGAGAGAGAAGGAGCCCCCATGTTTTCCTCATTTTTAAAAGGACCGGAAGAGGGAAGACAGGTTGCCACCGACGAACGGGGGTGGAACGGTGTTTGAAGGGCCCAGAGAGTGGGGTGTGGGAGGTAGGAGAGTGGGAGGGGGCAAAGTGGTGTGGACTGGCAAGGGGGTTGGAGGTAAGGGGGTCGAAATGTGGGGGTGAGGAGGAATGAGAGGGAGGATGGAAATCGAAACGGGATGGGAGGTGAAGGAGGAAGAGGAGAAAAAAACAGAAGACACACCCATGGGGTTGGGGAAGGGGGGAGAGGTGGTTGAGGGAGAGAAGATAAGGAAGGCTCCCTTATTTCTTTTTCATTAATAATTAGTACACTCGACAGTGGAGATTTCTCCACTCTTACCTCCCTCCCTCGGGGTCCGGACATGCACGTCCCTCAGGCTTATTAGCGTAGGTGTTCCCCCGGCGAGAGGGCCGCAGATGAGGGGATTTTTTTGTTATTCGATGGGAAGGGGGGAGTGGGATGTTGCTTCATTGTTTTTGTCCACCTCCTCGGCCCCTTGAGAGATTCGCTCCGATCGAGAGCGGAAGTGGTATGTGTCGACCCCTCATCCCCCGTCGCGTCGGCCGCTTCGTGCTGGGATTCGAAAGGGCTTTGTGTGAGAGATTGCACCCTCTCTCCGTCTGCTCATTGATAAGGAGTAGTTTATTTCGTGAGAGGCAATCCTGTGGTTAATAATGAAGGACGGTTCTAAGCTAAGAATGTCCTGCATCCTTATTCAAGCTCTCAAGACTAATCTTCATGTATACACTTATAGTAAAAGCGGCGTGATTGAAAATAATATGAATGCAAAGAGTATTATGCTCCCAAAATTCGGAAAAAAAGCACTTACTCCCCCGTGAAAATTCGATTTCCGGAGTTCTGGGTTTTATTTCTTTAATATTTCATGCACAGCTGTTTTTATGATAATAATTAAATTCAGATTTACATCACTAGCTGAACTTCTATCCCAGAAAAATTCTAACGGTAAATAAAAATGTGCCAAGTTTTTGTATAAGAGTTGCATACCTACCAATTGAAGTGTAGGTAACGAGAATATAATGTGTTAACGATGTATAATTCAGCGCCTCTCCACCGGCACCTAAGATTGCTTAAGTACACTGTTTTTCACAGTTTCAAAAGGTGGACGTGTTTATCTAGGTTTTTAGGTTTTTAGCAAAATTGATGAGCTTGCGAGCATCGTGTGTAGAAATTTAAGATAAATAATCCTTGTAATCTTTGGCTAATTAATCGGAAACTCTGTATGTCTACCGACTTTGGAAAAGGGTTCCACGATTCTTGAATCTTTAATGTGAAGACGGTCGGGACGTCTAAAATGTATCCATAGTAGGAGGAAGACGTGGCAGTCTAGTGGCAAATGCGTTCAGCCACTGACAAGAGAGCCTGGATTCAAATCCAGATGACTTCTCACTTCTTCCGCAGTTTCGCGGGAGCTGTGTGGGAATCCGTTGGCAGCGCATGGAAAGGAGGTGGCCTCCTTAAACTGATGTTTGAAATTCACAAGTCATGAGTCTTAGTAGGGTACGAGCTCTACCCTCAACTATCAAACTAATCTTCCGGTGTACTTGGGTTCTCTGCAAGGTATTGCGAGAAGAAAACTTAATATAATTCTGTTTCAACCTTTCTATTGTTGTCTATTGTCTCATTAAAGCATTGAGGTATTTACCTCAGTACTTTTCATAATGTACCATGATTTAAAAAGTGAATGTGATTAATAACAGAGACGGAGGCTACTGCAATTTTCTACTAAAAATCCTTATAATAAAACTAGAGCAGGTAGAACAGTTTACGTATCTCGGTAGTGTTTTGGACCAACATGGTCAAAGTAGTAGGGACGTAAGGAGAAGAATTGCGCTAGGCAAAGAGGCTTTCACAAGGAGGAGGGAGTTAATGAGGGGGACGCTGAGTAAGAATGTTAAGAAAAGACTCATAAAAACTTTAATTTGGAGCGTAGCTATGTACGGCGCAGAAACGTGGTCATTGAAGCAGGAGGATAGACGTAGACTGGAGGCTTTTGAAATGTGGGTGTGGAGAAGAATGGAGAAGGTGAAATGGACAGAGAAGAAAACAAACGAGGAAGTACTTGGTATGGTGGGCGAAGAGAGGGGTTTGTTGGGAGCAATCCTATGGAGGCAGGAAAAGTGGCTGAAGAGGGTATTGACCGGCAGCGGGATGTTGAAGACTGTAATTGAGGGGAGAATGTTAGGCAAACGAGGAAAGGGAAGGAACAGGATAGGGATGTTGGACGGGATGAAGGGAGGAAGAAAGTACTCAGAGATGAAGAGGGACTTGAGGTAGAGTAGGATGTTGTGTTTTGCTAGGGGCCACAAATTATTTAATTACGTCCATCCAAAAACCTACCTTAACCGGTAGATTACCTTGTTTAAAAAAAATAAAAAAATCCTTATAACACTTATTCAGTGAAAAGCTGTAGTAGTTTTCCTCTGTGTTATTATAGAACAGTTCCACCACATCACAGCCGAATCTGTATTTCATAGTAAATGTGATTGTTGCCTGGATGAATCAATACACTTTATATACTACCTAATATTTTTTCAACGATAGCTCCATTGTATTTTTGCTAGCATTTTTCTTACCAGTTCCTCTATTACTGCCAACATTTTGATGCACGCGCTGGGCATCGAAGTATAACCCTGTCAAAAGACCCTAGAAATTTTCACCCAAAGAATAAACAGGAAAATACTTTCCTCGATACATTGTGCATTAATAATTTAAAGAATTTCTGGTAGTGATACGAAATAAAGGGAAGCAAATTTTCCGGACCGAAGAAGTCTTATTTAATTACAAAAAAAACGAAATAATAAGTATTACTGTCAGTAATACATGCGGGAGCTTGTTTCAAATTTTAACAAGTACAACGTGAAAGGTGATTGTATGAATTTTAAATCGATTGTCCGAAAGCATTATTCCATTAATGTATGCACATAGCTTGGGCATATAAAAATGTGTCCTAGTGACATAAGTTATCAGATAAACCCTCGGTGTTATTCTTGTTTTGTTCTCAAACTTGTGGCACACTTGCAAAATTATATCAGAATTGGCAGAAATGCCTGTTTTAATTAATTTAGTCAATAAAAGGCAGTGCGCTCAAAATATGCGAGGGCGTAAATAATCGCCATTGAATTGGCTCACACATTATTCATACCCCACCTAACGGGCCAGCGCCAATACACGAATCAACAATGCGCACATTCATAATAAAACTAATAATGGGGAATGTCGTAGCTACAAAATTGAAAAGCACATTGCAAAAATGAAGATGGAGCCTTTACTCAGGTCTTTTAGAGTGCATTGAATATTTTAGCATCCGAAACTTACTGCTTCTAATACAATTAATGCGCTACTAGCCTTCACAATCGGCCCGTGAATGCAACCGTTCTGGTAACAATTGATCCCGAAGTTGGTGGGATAATCTTCTCAGCGTGTGACTAAACTTTCACTCTTTCCATACCGGCAATTAATTACGAAATTCAACTTGCAATGAAAGTTTAGCAGAGTTAATTAATTCAATTCAGACCTATAAATATATAAATGATTGTAAAATTTCTCACGACAAACAAACGAATGAGAAAAGAGGATTAAGGAACACTTTCTTCACCAATCAACTTACAGAATCCACACGGAGTTCTCAGACCTAGGAACTAAGTAGGAGATACTTTCTTCGAGGGCTTCTTGCTAAAAATATCACCTCATTTCTTGAACTCGGAAGACCACGAATTTATTGGAGTAGAAATGTGGATGAAACCCGTATTGGTTTTGGCTCCCGCGGTTGCTACATAATTCATGGGAGGAGTTTTTTTCCCGTCAGTCGGAAATTTCTCCCGGAGTTTTCAAAGATTGCTAATCAAGCGGACCCCGTTTCTATCCTGGATTTGCTTTGAAGAGCCAAACGTCGTAGGTGCTCAATTTTTTTATGCTCTCCATTCCAGTAACTTGACGGATGTGTCCGGAAATCTAATAATTATCTACAGCAGGCTGAACGATCCTCCATGATCTCCTGCAGAAATCTCTCACGCAACTTTCTCCATCGCTGAAGACAAAAGTGCCCACCGAAAGGTCTCCGTCGAAGGTGTGGGACTATCAAACAACCCCCCTCCTCTAATAGTCAATAGAAGTGGCCTACAACATATTGACGAAATACGAAATACTTTCTACTGGGTTTCAGTAAATTAAAATTCAATTAATTGAGTATTGCATTAAGAAAATATATATATATATATATATATATATATATATATATATATATATATATATATATATATATACTCTATGGGTTTAAAAACTATATAAAAACATTTAGTTTTCATAAATATCTTTTCTTCTTATTTTCACTGCTCCTTTGCATCCGCTTACAAGTTCGATCTTTTGTATCTTGAGAAAATGTAATTAGATTTAATTATATGGCATTCAGCTTTGAAGTACGTAATTTATTACACGTGGTACCCATAACTTTCGATAGTCATGCAGGGTACGTTAACTTATAAACTCTTCCTTCGATGACTACCGAATACCTGCCACACATTAAAAATTTAATCTAGTCAATATATAATAATAGCTCTAGTGTACTTTTCACGTTACGTTATTATCCTACAGCTCGTCCATGAAGTCGAGTTTTTTTAAAGTTATATTTTTTTAATATGTGTTCTCCGAGAAAGATTGGTGGAAATGATGTCTCCCAAGTGTTTGATTTGATCCAAGTTAATTAAATTCCGGTTCTTCTCCGTTGATCCTCTCCCGAGTCACTTGACCACCCTCGTCGTTTTCATTATCTGCCTTCATCCGCGGGCGCGAGCATCACTTTCCCCCTTTAAGTTCTCCGTAGAGGCCATTTAGAAGCGACTGATGATATCATGACAAATGAATAAAAGTGAAATGAGCGATTTGTTATGGCCGTGGTGGGGATTTTTCCTTTAAGTCCCCTCTATAATATTAAATTTTAATGACGCGGAGGAATTTCGCGTAGTGGGAAGGCGGTATGCTGTTCGGTGAGAGGTCATCGCTGTATAGGGAGCCTTAAATGGAGGCACTCGATTCCAGTAACTGTCATCCTTTTTCCTTGCTGTTGGAGCCTTGAACGCTCTCAAGGCGCCGGTCTTGGCAAAAATATAATGCCCTCATATACGATAACGTTCGCACACGCCTTTCCTGCACTCTCAAATGTCGCGGAAGGAATAGGTCGATAAACGTCGTCATGGAACTTTAAAACTCAGTTTTTTTTTATTTCTCGTTTATTCTCTTTCGGATATCTGCTCACGTTATCGCATATGGTGGCACGTGGTGATGATTTATGTTTTCATAGGATGAATTAAAGTTCGTAAGCAATTCCTAAAGCCTCTCGTTGAAATTATTGGCGGAAATTAAAGAGTGTTTATCGCAATTTAATTTAATTTAGGCGTGCAAATTTGAGTAATCTAAGTTGCTAACGGAGAGTAAGCCATGATTGAGCATGCTTTTTTTTAATTATCTCTATTTTCCACGAAATCATCAATTAATAACTGGAAGAAAAAATAGGGTTATGAGAAAATGAGAATTTAAAATATTTTTGGTTGCGATGAAAGATTTTTCCAAAGTCATCAATAATTTCTCTTTGTGCCATTTGGTCAAATATGCTAATTCATTCATTGTTGACCTCATCTCGAAAGATATGAGATATTTTTACTAAGGCTTTGCTAATTTTGATATGGAATAAATAATATCAAGAAAATAAGTTAATAAAATAATCATTGTTAACTTAATAATTGGAATATGTAAGAGTATTAAATTAACTCATTTAAAGTAACTGCACAAGGGTATAGGTAATGCAGGTCATAAAACAAGAATAAAGAACACCACGGGAATTGTTTCTATTTGGTACATATTACGTAGTTTACAAGACTGGAAATGCAAAGGCCTTTCAGAAGTGCCCCCAAATGCAGCATCCGTGAGTTGGAGGCATCCCAAATATTTTTCTCCTCGATTCACTGATGGTGACCAGCACATTTTAAATAATTCCTTCTATGCTCGGGAAATATTTCCCCCACTTCACGAATTTTTTTCGGAAACGCATTGAACTCTTTCAGTGCAATGCAACAATTTCAGATTGTAAAAATCATTCTCGTTGACCGGGATTATAACCGGGATCCCTCGATGCCCGGCCGAGTGCTTTAGCTAGTTAAAATCGAGGCGTTCTCTTACACTAAAAAATGTTGGGGGCTTTAAAGGAATAAGATATTGGGACGAAATATCGTACATGAAATATCACAGGCATTCGTAGTAGTACGCGATTCGTTACAGCCCACGAGGTTAAAGCCGACTTTAAACAACTTTTAACAAAATTTTAAACCGGTCAAGGCGAATGATTTTCTCACTCTGAAATTGTTGCATTCAAATGCATATTAGCGTATGACCCCGTCAAAACGTTTCTTGGAAGTAACTCTTTCAACTCCTGATCGGAGAAACAAATTAAGTTCAGCCCTAATAATTGATTTAAATCATTTGAAAATGTATACATTCTGAAATCGAAAGAAAAGGCAAGCGAAGGATAGCATAAATCATTCTAAAATATTTACTCACTTCCCAGAATTCCTATTTTACTACTTGCCACGCGTTGCAGCACTGGCTACGAACGATTTCAGTATTTTTTCTCATCAGAACGAGTCTATTAACTGTAAAGGGTTTTGCAATGAAGGGTGCGTCTTTTTCCTGACCCCCTTCAATATTCCCCCTCCCATTTCACCCTCCTTCCAAGAACCCCACTGGAGGATGGCTTGTTCTCGAAGGACACGGTCACTTGACCGAAACCGAAAAATCGGTTTGCAGCTTGCCCTCCTCGCCCGTGGGCCAGCCCCTCGCATCAGCGATCGCTTCCCGAATCACCGCAGCCAGCCAAGCTGCGACGCGCGCTCGATTTGCTCTCGTAATGCACTCCGTGACTGACGCGAGCCTCTTGATGGAGGGGTGGGGGGCATTCAGGGCTGGGTAAACACTCACACGTAGCCTTCCCTTGCTTCACCCACCCTCTCGTCTCGCCACCCACCGCCTCTCGCCTCCCTCCCATGCAGATTCGTAACAGATAAAAAGGTCATCAAGCGAGAGGGGGCGCCCTCACATTTCCACGCTCCTTCCACGAGATGGAGGAGATGGGAAGTGTTTTTCGTGTGTGGATGGATACGCGTACTATTCGTGCCGATGACGTAGGGAAGTTATAAAATTAAAAAAATGTGTTCGATCGTCGTCGTCATTATTTCATATTTTTTTCTCTTTTATTAAAGTTGCCCAGGTCGCACGGCGTATCCGTACCTCATCTTCTCCTCGCATCCACCCCGCCCTTTTTATTCCTTCCTCACCCCCCCCCCCACCCACCCACCTCCGCCACTCTTTTTCCATCTCTCTTCATTACCTTCGAAAAGTCTTCCCTTGTGCGAGGGCTCACCTCTCCCCCGTCTCGCCCCTCAAGAAAGGAAAAGGAGAGACGTCCACGCCCATCTCGTGAGCTCACGCACACGCGAGTACGCACACACGCATAAACACCGCGGCGCGCACACACACAATATCCGTCCCGTGGGGCGAGCCGGAGGGCGTCCCCGCGTCGCCGCCGTAAAAGCGACTCGTGGGGCGGGGTCGCCGGGGTTATTTACGGGGAAATGAAGGGAGGGAGAGTGGGGGAGTGGGACGATGGGGGTGGGACGAGGTTTCGGTTGAAGAATAAGGATGATAAGGATGCTTGCTCTCTCTCTCCCTCTCTTCGAGACGAAGCGTCATCACATAAAAGCTTCTTCCCACAGGACCTCTCCCCGCCCCCTTCTGCACGAGGGATCATCACCGCCTCCTCTTCCCTCCTAGAGACGTGGGATCCGCCGCAGCAGTGCGCACACGTTTCGCCCCGTGTTCCTCGACGAACAATGACATCATTAAAAAGTCCGAAGGGTTGCCCTCCCTTCTCCCCGTGATGACTGCATCAAAGAAAATCTTTTTATCTCGTCTCGCCTCGTTCTAGTAACCGAGCACCGGGGGTCGCGTGAGAAGTAAGTGGCTTAGAGTAGTTAGAAAACCTCGCTCAACGTGGGCGGAATTGTGCGGAAAGGTATAATTACAGAATTGGTCGCTCTTTGAACCATATGCATGCTATTTCTTCTCGCAAAAAAAGCGCACGGTTGCCATTTCAAAAAGCTCCAGTTTCCATTGAATGCGAGGTCGCCTATTGAAAGATCACGTTTTAACCTCACCCCGTGATGAATGAGTTCGATGAATACTTCATCGTGTGTCCGTGCCACTCCTCTTTGCGACTTCTCTCTCCTCGATTACCCATTCCCTCCCGAGCGTGCACCCACTTCTCTTGGTGTGGTACCTCTCGGGTCAGAGTGTAAATATCGGTCGTGAGGGGTGGTTATCCTGGACCACATGCCGTTAACATTTTGCAATAGTCGGGTTGTAAACAGACTATTGCGAATGTGTGGGCTGATGGTTTGAGAGATTTTAAATTACGGCGCTCTCCGTATAATACTTTCTCGCGTCTTAATAGGGCTCGTCCTAAGCCAGTATTGCCTCTCTCAACCGCTGAGAGTATGTCATTGTGTGCAATGACAGTGCGACTTCGCACACCAAATACAAGAGTTCATTCGAGGTCATCAGGTTTTAAAGGTGAACCTTCTCTCATTGCCCGCGTAGATGATCCGAACATTTTGAGACACTCGTTCCATCCAAAACTGAAGACTTAAGCAGATGTGGGAATGGTCTTGATCTCACCTGAAGGACAATGTGTTCCACTTCGGCTCTTTTGCTTCTTGAGGGGGATTACGGAGGCGAAACATTTTTTTGTGTGCAACGTTTGGCATTGTTATATCGTATCGCTTGGCATAGTATATATATATATATATATATATATATATATATATATATATATATATACTTATTCATTCATTCGCATGGATATAGATATTAGGAAAAGGGATGGGAACACGCATAAAAGACAAACACTGGAGAGATGGCGAAGGCGGAATCGAGCAAATCACTAGGGCAAAAATATTGCCTTGACTGGGACTTGAACCCTGGATCTTCCGACTTGCCACGCCGATGCCCTTACGAGGATCCTGGTCTGCCAGAACCGAACTCAATGTTTTAATCTTGTTAACATTTTAATAACGCCATTTAGATTTGGCTTTTATCAAATAAGTATTGTGAATAAAATGACCCTTTCAAAGAAATATGCTAGTATGCCGACTTTATTTTTATATTATTAATCTTAACGGTTATATATTTTATATTTTTCTTTGCATAATTAATCCACATAGTTACCAAAATGGATACGTATCTTGTATATTTTACAGAAATCCTTGAACTCAGCATTTTTTATGAGTCATTCGATGTTCGGTAGTTATAGGCATTTTAAATCGGAGTATTTAATATGTGATGCACGCATTTTAGTTTTTCCGTGCTTTTAGTTCACCCTATAGCAGTAGGTGAGAAGTGTTGATCTTTTTTAAATATTCCGGAAGTATTTGTTGGCCCTCCAGCTCTGGGGATTCCAACGAACCACTCCTGGCGTCTTATCAGGCGTCCATAGGGACGAACCATTGGAGTATGGAGACATAACGTTCATGCCTGAGGTGTTAATCGAACCCGCAACCTTCGGATTAGCAAGCCAGCCCGTTACCCACCGAACCCCGGCCAGTGGGACCTAGTGGATATAGTAAATAGTGTAGCCAGTGGGACCTAGTGGATATATAACCTTTCTTATCCCTTGTACCTTTAACCCCTTCTTGTGGCGTTAGCCAACTAATCTCATTTGTACTTTGTTTAGAAAGGTAAACTGTTTACGGCTATTGGAGTTTTTCATTCATTTAATACTACTAGCCGTAAGAGCTCAATTCTATCAATATTACTAGTGGATATACTTGTATTATCTGGAGACCAGTTTATGTTAGACTCAAGACTGGTTGTATAAGCTTAGCAAATAGCTCACGTAATAATTTTGTTTGGTTTAATGTATGTATTAGGGAGGGAGTACATTGGTTTCGTTAATTGTCGTGAAACAGTTCCAATGTGTAATATTTTCTGTCGCAAAAATTTTTTTAGGGCAAAAATGATTCCATGATTTATTTCCACGATTACTTATTTTAAATACGAGTATCCACGAATGGAAATAGGCACTAATACTCTATATCAATTGATAATTGTGGTGTTATTTTTTGTCTACTTCCTCATTAGTGTCGGGGGCCTTCTTTCATACTTAATAACTAACCATCATGCGAAGTATGTCCCTTGAATCAATTCGATGAGCAGTTCAAAAATGTTAGCTTTTCGAATGACTCTTCACCGGATTATTGCGGTATTTTAAACCTGCGACATCGAATCATCATTTGGGTTTCATCATTACACACGCAACTCTAATTTTATTTAACTTTAGAAGGAACAATAGGCACTGTCCCTCTCATTGCGTATTATTGAAGAATCCGCAAGTATTCGGTGTCACCATTTATCAATGCAATGATCGTCGCTTTGTACTCATCGCACTCATTCCCGCTGCGTAGATGGAGGATTCAAGGCATGTCCTACACGCCTAATACATTTTACGATAAATTCTTCTTTTAGGGAATAGAACACCAAAGAGCGGTAACAATTTATACGTATTGCTTCTAAATTATTCTTTCCTATTCACTAATAATTTTTTCAACATTTTTATGAAAAATATGTCATAGCATGTCGTGAATGTTCAAAATTATGCAACTTCAGCGATTACAGTGAATACGAATTATTAATAACCTCATTTTCTCCACTCTTTTGTATATGCTGCCTCCTAAAATACAATCGCTTCCACTATGGGTGTTGCCTATTAAGCGTTTCATATTTTTAATTACGAGCATGACGGTCAGAAGAAGTGTAATATGTAAACGTAACTTTTTATCCCTACCAATTACAAGGTCGATAGAAATGAGGGTGTTGACATCATGTCTCGAATTATGTTCGGTACTTCGTTGAACATTGACTTGCATGTGCTAGGAGAAGGTTTGAATTCCATGTAATAGAACCGCATGCCAATCCCAAGTCACTCGAATGGACTACGAATATAAGAGGTCGGCGGTTTAACAGAATCATTAGTGTAAAACAATATACACGATAAAATATATCAAGCCGAATTCCGTGACAATTATGATATAACGTTTGATACGTTTCCTATTTCTATCTATAGGTCTATTTTTCTGTTGTCATTAAATATTTTATTTAAAATTGGTCATTTTGACAATATTTAAGAAAAATATATGCAGAATTTGATTGATTCGCTGGTTAATGTGGTCATCGGCTCCTAAATCTGATGACCGAGGTTTCATGCTCTGAGGTATCACAATGGTGTTCTGGTACATAACTACTCAACATGATGATAATCACTAGAAAACAGTAAACTTGCAATCTGTTGTGAAGTTGGCCTTTCGTGAGGAGTAAGCTTTTTTCAACACCACATCAACATCCTTAACTCTAAACATCTCTTTTCAACATCCTTAGCTCTAAAACAAATTGTTACATGATATTCAAGTCTTAATAGATAAAACGACCTCAGCAGTCTCAAGTGTTCGTGATAACTGCAATTGCTTCGGTTTCCTTCAAGAGTAGCGTTTCTCCTGAATCAGATGAGCCGCCATAGTATTCCACCTGGCAAACACTTTCCATCTCGGATTCTGGCGAAAGGAATAAGTTTATGGGTGAATATAGTAGGCACGTACGCGGAACATCGTCAAGCGCCCTTGCTTCATTTCACCCTGGAACTTTGGGACGTAATTCGCGCAAACTTCGAACTCTGAGGAAATCGAGAGATTCCGAGAATCCGCGGAATCCGCACCTTCGCCGAGGAGCCCGCGCCGCCGCCGCGGCTGTGGGTGGGCACCGGCGCGGAGGGGCGGCCTGCTGCTGCGGCGGCGGCGAGGGAGGGCGGCGGGGAGAGCGGTCGGGGAGGGGGCGGGCGGAAGGGGAGGGCGGAAGGGACGGGTGGAGGGGGTGTGAGGACGGCGTGAGGCCTCCCTTGAGCGCTCGCCCGGCGAGAGTCGTCATTCTTCGCCCGCCGTTGCCGAGAGGCGGTTGGTTTTCCGAATCGGTGTGCAGAGTCGGTCGTGCGCTCTCCCGGAGTCCCCGGTGTTTGCTCCCGGAATCCCCCGGTGCGCCACCACCTAGGATTTTTTTTCTTCCCCCCGCTCTCGTGTGGGACAGGCGGGGGAGAGGGGAGTCGTGTGTGATTTTGTGTGTGTTTGATCCCGTCGCCGATGTGGTGTGCTCCCGATTGTTTGGAAACCTTTGGATATTATTCGACTGCGGATAGTGGATAGTTTCGACGATTATGCCGAGGCTCTCGCCGTTGTGGCTTCGGGGGGGTTTTCCGTGACGTATTGGCAAAGATATTCTAGCTCTCGCCTCAAGGAGGGTGGTCCCCTCCGTTCTCTTCCGCGGTTACGCCTCCCTCCTCTTGCGTCACTCCGGGAATCCGTGATCGGTTGGTGGCAAGATATCGCTGGGCGGAGTACAAGACTCGAATTCCGTGTCCGCCGTCGGACGAAGTTTTGTGCGGGACGTGGGGATTTTATCCCGCGCCGTCACCACAGGAGCCGCCGGTAGTAACAAATAAAAGAGCGGTGAACGTGGTGTGCGGTGGTATCTCGTCGGTTGGGAAGAGACCCTTTGACCCGCCACGCCCCCTCGACGTGGGAGGGAAGTAAGGACACCCTTGCGCTTCTACCCATCTCTCTCCGTTTCTCGTTTGCCCCCGAGGTTTCGCCTCCGACGGAAGATGCTGAAGCACGTGCAGCTGTCTCCGTTCCGGAGCAGATCCGACAGCGTGAGCCTGTCCTCGACGCTCAGCTACGCCTCCCTGCCGGGGGGCGTGGGGCCTGATGACACCGGGGGCCGCTGCACCCTGGCCTCATCCCGCGCCTCCTCATATTCATCGCTGAGCGACGCCTCGTCCATCTGCTCCTCGTCGTCGTCCTCCACGTCTCCATCTCCGACGCCGCTCTCGGTGAGTCCCGTCAATTTCAACTAGCGCGACCCCCGCTTCTCGGGAGGATGACTGCATAATTTCTGTTTCAGTCTACGAGTGATGCGACTGGCAGCTGAGGTTATGCGCCGTTCTTGTGGGTCGGAGGGAGATAGGGGTGGCTAGGCTATGGTCGGGTGAATTTTCTTAAAAATTTAGAGTCAATAATGCCTATTATCAATTGATACTGTATTATTGTTATGCCTTTACTTGCTAAGGGCCATGCTCATGGCATGTGCTTAAAGCGAACAAATTCAATCGATTTTATACAATATCTGAACTTTTTCTAATACGATTTCTAATACGATTTCATATGAAAAAATTAAAAATTGCTATCATTAATACTTCTTTTTTTATAAGATTATCCAATATTTACACTCTAAAATAGTTTGTTTTATACACTTGAGAATGTTAAGGCTGTAATATTCTTATATTTATGAATTTGCTGATAGAGCGTGAATAATCATCACCTAAGTAGTTCTCAACACATTTTCAATGATTTTTTGTAAATATAAATTCCAGTTTTATTCACTATAGTGTATTTTTAATCTTTGATTGATAAATAAATTAGTAAATGCACGAAGTCTACCCAAGGAAATGTTAATAAGGCAAACCACTGCTGTAGCGTCCCAGTCGAAGGAACGATTTTCGCGCATTAAGTTCTCTTCATCTCGCACCTTGGTATGTACCTGAATACCCGATGGAAATTCCAGCCCCGGAATACGGACCTAGAGTCTATGAGTTTGATGCCAATGCGCTAGCCACTGCATTCATTTGAATACCGTGATTATTCTGTTTTTTAAGGAGGTAAGAGCCGAAGACCACCCAGGCAGGCTACTACCGCCCATGAAGGGTCGATCCATGTGTTTCTTTTGGAATGCAGTGCGGGCCGAGAGGGATTCCTCGAAAAGTTTTGTCTGTGTTGTATAATTGCTCTTCTCGTAGGTTTTAGGCCTCTAATCCCTCACTGCTCCCGAGGAAAAGATTGGTTTTTTCTTGATTGAGATTGCAGAACAAAATTATCATGTACTCGAATCTGGACCATATTTAGAGATGAATATTGTTGAATGACCAGTTAAGTTGTTGGGGAAATTTTACCCGAGAGCACAGTGAATACCTATTTCAGCTTTTGAAAGAAATTTTGATTGCCGTAAATATGCGTATGGGTACTTCAAAATTCTTATTTGATTAGGACATTCATTGAGATTTTGCATTACATGAATTATATTTAAATCTTATTGAGTGTATTAAAAATTATAGTATTGTTTTGATTTATTATGGCTGTGTCGTGTGTCATCATGCAATAAACGGGACCGAATGGCTTCATCTCTCGCATCAAATAAACATTTTTTCAGCTAATATTACCCCTCTCGTCCACAAAATCACATCATGTGACAATAGTACATTAAAGCAGATCAAAATCAATTTTAGTTTCTCAACGGTAACCAAACCACCTTCTCCAAAACGCTTTTAATTTTACTGCACGTAATGATATTGGTCGAGTGAAAACCTAAATTTATGGTGGAGAGGAGAAAGAATGTGCCTAAATTTTATTAGATGAGTATTCTATAATTATTTTATATAGGCCATTGAAAAGGATATACAATGTCCATTTATGAACTTAAAAAACTTGTTCCTTATTTGCTGCGAATAGCAAATGTACAGAAATTGGCTTTAATTTTTACGATTTGAATTGTTGATGCTGCTACACTATACGAGTTTAGGCTTCATTTCGTGGAAGTATTTGGTATCCATGTTAAAAGATTTTGTACTTTTCCTCACAGTTCAAGTCTGTGGAAAAGTACAAAAGTGTCTTTTAATATGGCTTTGATGCTGCGTTCTATTGGTAATATAAGTGAACTTCAATGTCAACAATGCCAGCGATGCTGGTAGTCAATTTTCCAGCCGCTGTTCACGAAGGCAGTCGAACTCGCGTAAATATTTTCCGCTAATGTTGACACTGGTCCTAAGTCAACAGTCATTTGTAAAGAGGTGACGCTCTATTTTTCATTTCCGCGGTGACGCCATTTACCGTGATAGCTTAATTACATCCGAGAGACTGGAAAACGTGCAACTTTGATCTTCATGCTTCTCTGTGTTATTGAATGAACTCCAAATTTCTCTGCGTGATATAACTCTTACACAGTTCAGTCATTTCCTTTCGAAACAGTAGTATGCGGCTATTAAGCTTAATATGTTCTGCCATTTAATAACCATTCATGAAAATACTCTCTCCTTGTTGCTGTTAGGAAGAATTTATTTTATTAAGGTGGTCAAAATTCACAAAAGCCAAGGCCAGGGAAAATATACCCATCAGTCTACCAGAAAAAGTGCACATTGATTTTTTTAATTATGTATCAGTCGCAACTTAATTTGTAAAGATAAAAGGAACAAATGAAGAAATCCATGTTGGAAAATAGCTTATAGTTTTTGTTTGAGAATTTCATGAACATTTCGACCTTAATTACCTTTATGGTAATCTTTCCCCTCTCACCATGTCAAGGGTAGTTTCTTCAAACCATGAATTAAAAAAAACACGTAATTAGTCCTCCCTAATTCTCCTGCGTTGCATCAAGGTGCACTGTTAACCATTCAAGTCATCATATACGCTTTAAAGTATTGAAAACTTAAAATTTGTGTGTGCATAAAAAAATGTCACGCGGTGTTTATTTTGAAATAATGTGGTATTGTCTCGAAGACATTGAGGGTAGGCTAACTCCATACAGTTCATTTTTACCTTTCCTAACATTTTATTATTTCTAAGCCGTGACATTGCATCAATATACAGGTATACAGGTACCTGTAATTCAAGTTCCGAAAAAATAAGTGAACTTGAACTATTCTAGAGCGGTGGCCTCGCAAATAATTCTTTCGCCCCTCTGAGCACAATTAGCCTTTTGGACCCCAAATGTTAATTTGTGGGCTTAAAATGGACGCCAGAGTGTATCTCCTGTTGACGATAGTGGCTAAGCGGTTAACCTTTGTTTGTTTTCGTTTTTCAGACTTGCGTTTAATGTGACACTCTGTCTTTGATACTATTATACGGTCAAGCAACTGATTGCAAGGCGATTACGGTAAAAACACTTCGTTGTGAATGACTGTAAATGGAATTTAAGGTTCACAATTTTATCCTAAAATTACGTCACGATTATATTTATCATTTTTTATTTTGATTAAATCTAGTGGTTGGTGAACTAGGTCAAAGGTCTAGGTCTTTGGTCTAGTAACTTACGTTTGTTATACCATGACTCTTTGGAATTCATCGCAATAGGAATACTAACTTTTGTATTTCTTTGCAATTAGGTATTAACATGTTCGTCTAACGAAAATATTGACGTACCTCTTTATTGAAACGTAATTTCCTATTGACATCCTAAATCATCATTTTATCGCACTCTGTGCAATCACATCTTTAGCGTTTTAGGTAGTCTCTCGTCTTAGCGCCCATTGGATTAAAAACATCAATGAGAATTCAACTTGGTCAATATCTCGGATTAATATCGAAATCTGAAAGAAATGTTGAAATCTGGGGAGGTTTCCTGGTTTTTGGCATATTGAAAATTGTAGAATAAATTATCTCAAGTTTTCATGAGAATTCCGCAAAGGCTTTCAAAAGAGGGCGATGTGTTCATTCCGTCAGGTCATAAATAATCTTGGCTTGCAGCAACGAAACCTCGGGTGTTGCTACGGAGCCCCTTCGAAGTAGGTACGCGCAAGGCTCGATCGAAGATTATCATCCGGTCTTACGAGAGTCTTCCCGATAACCAATTCACGGCCAGCCATTCCTGGCGGCTAAAAATAAAATTGTATCTCTTCCGCATAATGTAATGCCGTAGGGATGACAGTAAACATCGACCACTGGGAGCGATCGCCTCGACAATAGACTTTCGCGAGATACCGCCTCACTTAGCAATGCAAACACTGCGGAGGACTTTATTACGCGTGCGCGCGTCGGGGATTCCCGCCTCGCCTCTCGCGCTCACCTCCTCTCCCCTCCGAAAGGTACGCCAACTTCCCACCTTTCCCTTTCTACCAGACGCCCGTGACCAACAACCAACTCCCTCGGGCGTCCCTCCAGCCCCATTAGCCGCCCCGATTGACGCCAACGTGCGAATCCCTTGTGTCGCGTCCTAATGTCATCCCGTCTCGGGTTTTGTTCTCTCGGGAACGCATCATTCGGTAGTTTCGTTCTCCTGTTGAGACAGACTTCATTTTTCCGTAGATAAAATCATATATGTAAGTTCCCATTTCATCGCGTCGTCAATAGCACCACGTGATATGTGGTAGGTTATAATCTTACTTGTACCGATGATATAATATCCGAATACTTATTAGTTCTGATATTTATTTCTTTATTTAAATCTGTTACTATCGGCTTCCTCAAGTAATCGTCTTAATTTGATGGCCAGTTCTTGCCCGTCATCTAGAAGGCTCAGTATTCAAACCCTGGCGGTGGTAGAACCTTTTAAGGGTAACTCGATTCCTTCTTGGGATGCCATGTGTCGAGCACTAAAAGCGTAGTTCGCCGTCCGTCGGATGGGACGTTAAATTGTGTGACTCCTTGGAGCGTTTCATCAAGTGTGTAGGCTAATGCCGACGCCAGTTTTCTTCCGCCCTTCCTCCAGTTCCTGAACTTTCTTCCCCTTCTAAATTACTCACCAAATGGCAAAAATAGCAATAGTGCTGCTGGTGGCCTTCCCCAGTAAGTGATGTTACTTCTCGAATTCGAAATATTCGAGTTATTTTCTCTTTCACTACTTGCTGCTGGAATTTTCAAGTGATGAGATTATGTATTAATATTCATTTCGCAAAAATTCTACTGCTGTAGTAAATTTCATGCCCATGTCATTAATTATTTTT
Organism: Hetaerina americana; assembly: GCF_022747635.1. Lineage (NCBI taxonomy): Eukaryota > Metazoa > Arthropoda > Insecta > Odonata > Calopterygidae > Hetaerina > Hetaerina americana. The sequence continues at coordinate 17,924,564 of NW_027286069.1, read as the reverse complement.
TAATGGCCGGGTATGCCACAATGACTGTGACTCCCAATTGGCGAGGGTCATACGAGCTAGTGAAGATAGCGAGGGTTGACAGCTGCTATTCAGAAGGCCTTGAGCACATTAGACTGCATTAAGCTGGGTCATAATTTTTAAGAAAAATATCTTGAATCGTCCACGGAATTGGAAAATTGTGAAAGATAATCAGTCAGTATTCTTTTCAAAACATTGTATAATAAATCGTAAAATAGAACGAAAAGTGCCCGCTTGGGTTAGGCATCGGAGTGTGCATCGGGCGCGTTGTGAAAGAAACCCAGATTCGGGGGATGGCGTAATGAGGCCTGAGGTGTGTCGCTTCACTTCAACCCTGGCCCCGGAGTTAATTTCACGACTCGGTGACTTTCGTGTCCCCAGCCTCCTTGAAATCTCTTTATCGTAGAATCGGCAGAAATAAGTTCACGCTACCACAAGGTCTGGGCCCTCCCAGATTTTATTTCCGAGGTTGGTTTTGTTTCCGGGCCATTCTCCAAAGGTTAACCCTAAAGTTCTTCTAGATTAGATGTTGAATCTCGTCTTAATTCCAGCGAAGAAAAAAAAGGAGTGGCATTGTCGCGTGGCGTGTATAATATAGAGGTGAATATATTTTAATTTTTATCCTAACGTAAATATTTAGTGGTTAATTATTGCACCAGCAACAAAAATAAATTAAGTGCCGGATACGTAAGCTACGTACGGCTTTTGTCATTAAAATAAAAGTCATTCCAACTATTCTAATTCATTCTGAACTAGGAGCACTTCAATACAGCATTAATTTCTTACTTCTATGTGCTATATTTGATAAAAATGAAAAATACCACAAGCCATGACTGGCAGTTTGAGGAGTTATCGGTGTTAATGGGTTATGTGGAACTGTAATTTTTTAGATTTATCGTGATAGCGATTTCCTCTCGGAGCAGGAAGTGTTTTTATCAGCTCATAAGATTTCAGCGTGACCTCCCTGGTAGTTGTCAAGATTCACCTGGTTACCTTGGTCAAGCAGTGACGTTATGTCAGCCAGGCGAGGATATTCCGTCCCGGAACTTCATAAACTTGCCTACCCAAGTCATTGAGCTCAAGCGTGTATTTTTGCTTATAAGGGCTTTCTTCAATATAAGATAATAATGGGTTCGCATATGATTCTTGAAAAAACGACGAAGTTACCCGAAGAATTTTGAGCGCTTGAAAATATTTTGGGACTTAGAATACCACGAAAAAGTTGACTCCTAGTTGCATCCTAATCGTCGCTATCATCACTCCTTTGCGCCGTAAATCTCCACATAATGGGTTCAATTGAATTGCACTTTGGCGTGGGTCTAGCTATAGTCCGTACCAATCATATCCTCTTCGGAGCGGAGAAAATCAACATGAGGGCCTTGCTTTCGGTGGGCTCGAACCACTGGTGAACATTCCCAAGCGAATAATCTTGACTCTTTGTTCCTCAACCCTCGAAGGGTCGTGCAGTTTTTCACCTTATACGGTTTTTCCCATGCCAGGTCCTTCCTTGAATGTGCCTCTTCCTGGTAAAAATCGCTTCCGCCGAAGAGAGGCGAGTAGTTAAGTCGCTGATGAGTTGATGTGCAAGGATGGGAGGTGTGTAATTTGGGGCCCGGCCGCCCCGCTCCCAATATCCTCGCCCGACTCCCCTAAAGGGCGTGACAGCCCTTGTCATTACGGCGGTAGCTAAGAATTTTCGGTCCCGGCAGGCATTTTTCCCTCCGGTCGTATGAGTCTAGTCGCCCGAGGGCTCTGCGTACGTCATGGGGAGCTTAAATCAATCCATCTCCCCCTCCTCTTTATCTTTGCCGGATCGCAACCCCCTACTCAGACCACCCTCTTAACACACCACCTCACCCACCCGCTCCTCTTCCCCTGCCCTTCCTGCCGTTTATCATTCGGGAAAGGGTTCTGAAACGTGTGATTCGATGGCCCGTAAATAAGAAAGAAGCCATCCTTCCTTTCAACAGTCCTTTATCGCTCGAGCTCATATTTATTTATTCCTTATCCCGAGTTCTAACATCTCAGTCTTTCGGTATCATTGGCATTTCTGGGTGTGGGACTTTCGTTAGAATTCGAAGAGAAAAGGAAGGGGAATCCCATACTGAATATTTCCTCCCCTTTTGAATTCTTGGTTAATTCAGCCAATGATAGAGAGAGAGAGAGAGTAGATAGGTAAGTATCAAGAATTCGTGGTATTAATTTTAAATAATTCTTCTGTTATGCGGGGGAATTACGAAAGGTTGCATTGGCGAAAACAAATAAGAATAGAAATTAAGGAATAACTAAAAAGTTGTTTTTTTAAATATGTAACGTTTGATATATTTTAACTAAATCATCGATATTCTTTTGAAGCTGTAAATTGATTGTATGGAATTGTGTTACCTAGCATATTTGAGCCTGACGAACCAAGGTAGACTAAGGGGGCTCTGGGAGGGAGTTGACCAGAAAAAAGGCATTGTAATGGTATCCATCTTCCATTTGAAATGCCAGGGAAATGTTTACAATGTGAATTATGGTAATTTGAGTTTTAAATTTCTAATAATAATTAAAAAATAAGGGTGACTGGCAATCTTGTAGAAAAATATATCTTAGGAGTCATCATCGTGTGTTAAGTTTACTTCATGCATAAAACGTATACCTCTATCTATGAGGCGTGTAGGTGCCGTAATTTGAAATGTACTGAAAATATCAATGTCCTAATCCGCTGCCACAATCAAACTGCGAGTCCCTTTTGATAAATCAGTTCACCTTCTTTTATGGTCTGAAAGTATTAATTGAGCTAATTTTGTATTGCTTGTTAAATTCATATATTCCGATAAGAAAGCACGCATGTTTCTGTGCTCCATCTGCGATTTCCCCAGGAGTTCTGTTTCCAGAAAATTGCATTGATTAGAATTCGGATGAGATTATGCCAAGTGGTCCCACACTATATATATATATATATATATATATATATATATATATATATATATATATATATATATATATATATATATATATATATATATATATATAGAGAGAGAGAGAGAGAGAGAGAGAGATAGAGAGATAGAGAGAGAGTGAGGGAGAGAGACAGGGAAAGAGCGAGTTATTAGAAGGCAGGTGAAGATACATATATTTATATTAATGAATCCACAAGTCATTAAGGTGGTCTTAAGGAGGAAGTCCGTTTTTTTGGCCTTTTAAGTGATGATTCGATCTATATCGCACGCCGCGGCTGTAGAGTTGGCCACATCCGTTGTTTGTGAAAGGCCTTCGTCGACCTTCCAAGATACGCTTTCCCTTTCCTCCCCAATCCGCCTTACAACCTGCCTCACACACCGTGAGTCTCCCCACTCCAACGCCGACCCCCCTCCCCATCCTCTTGGTCCTGAGGCCCCCGAAGAAGAACGCGCGCGCCTCGGCTTCTCTCCTTCCCTCCCACCTCGCCTGCCGCCACGCCCCCCTTCCTCCTCCTCCCCCACTTACCTAGCCTCCTCGTGCTGCACCGAAGAGGGCTAAAACTCGCGCAACTGTAGTTATTGTTTTGTTTTCGAGCCAAAATACTGCGGGCGGATCGGGAGACGTCTCGGGTTGCAATTACGTGGGAGTTCTCTTTTTATCCTTTCCTCTTCTGTGGAAAGTGGAGGATTTCCCCTTTGTGACTCGATTATTACCCCGTCGCTGTCATGCACGCGTACACAAGAGTGAATTCTAAGCTTTGGGAGTAAAGACTTAATTTTTTTACCGGAGTCCTTAGATACATGCCAGTAAACATTTCTAGGAAGTCGGTGGACGCAAATGATGCTGTTAGGGCGCACTTTTTTTACGATATTGGTGTTTCCTAGTTCTACCACCGAATTATATTGGGACGAACGTAATGGATATTATCAACTTGGAAAAAAAGGAGTTTTCAGCAGACATCGCTTCTCTTTCGTTCACTTGAATTGCTTTCCAGGCTTTTCGCAAGATATAATTTGGTATCTCCCTTTTTTTTTAAATTATTTCATTGAAATTTGTAAAACGAAAACTTTTCAAGTTCCACGGCTTTGAAGTTGAGCTGAGTTGTCACAGAATACTTCATTGATTTCGAGAACCTCAAATTTTATTTTTAAATTATATTATTTTTGAATGGGGCTACAAGGCATTACAAGAGCACGCACCTAAGCCACCATTTGCCACCACCATAACTTAGCCACCATTTGCGTAAATTATTTTTTTAATGCAGTCTAGTTACATATATTAGAATGATGTATTAAAAGAATCAGTCAAGTTAAACTATTTTAGTTAAATGAATGAATATGAGGAGGCTAGTTTAAACATTTTAATGATAGGGCGACAGCCTTTATTGTGTCCTTGGGAAAACCTTTAAAAACCTTCTGCCTTATTGTTATCAATTTCCTCTTTCCTTTGAATCCAGGAGTAAAATAAACTTAAATTGTCGTATAAATTAGTGAAGGCTAACGCGTCACGCATCGCATTCATCACTGACGCGTCCGTCTTCCACCTGCCCGCTCAACGTCACTTTGTTTTTCCCCCTCCCTCTCCGCTCGTTAGCATCCGCGATTACGCGAAGGGCACCCAAGTCAGGAGGAGTTGAGTTAGCGCCCGCCGTACACACTCAAGACATGTGCCAGGCCTGAGCGGCTCTCTCCACCTCGAGTCATGCGATACCTGGGAAATGAGAAAGGGAGGGGGGGCATGATGCACGCGCTACACGGCTGTTAAAGACGGTTCCGCGTATTTCGCGCGGAAGATTTCCGCGAATTGTGTTGTATAGCGTACGGAAGGTTTCTGACGCGATGATAGCCCTTTGGCGGTGTAGCAAAAGCTCGCCGTGCGAGTTTTCTCAGAGAAGAATCATACGATTATGGAAGTCACCTGAATGGGAAATCAGGTCCTTAAGTACTGGATGGAAATATCTGTTAGTGTAACCCATTTCTGCAAAGAACAGGTTATTTCAATCCGTCTTTATGCCATATTCAGGTGTGAATGTTGTTTTCTCAAAACTGAGTTCTGAGCAAACCCTTATAATGAATTGGGTAGCATTAAGTTATGCTTTCCCACTGTCTTTAATACACGTATTGAAGAAATAATGGCCTTGTTGTGTTGATTTTATCAGATCATGAAAATCAAATTTTTCTCACAATAAATTTGATAATATTTTAAAACATGTATGTGTACTATTTAAATACTTAAATGTTTTTAAATCTAAGCCCACTGCTCTGTCTTATTATAAATTAGACTTTGTTCGATCTTTTGACCATCCGTTTGTGGTAGATTGTAGTTAAAGTTAAACTTTAAAAGCATGGGTTTTCGAAATACAGTTAAGGTGCAGTTCTTATTCAGGATTTGTTAAAAACTTCATTATTCAATGACAGGGTTTCTTCGATCTAAACCAATTCATTCTTCACTAATTTTTTACGTCCAACAACCTTATGGAAACATTTAACTTTGGTGTCCTCAGTAATTCTTTTGAGTGTGCAAAAAAAGCAATCCACCAGAAAAATTTCTATTGCGTCCAATTAAAATCGAAATTTGAAAAAAAAATTAGCGGGATCCCCTTTCATGTTTCAAATGAACATGAAAGATATTATCCGCTTTTGTTCCCTTAAGGCATTCATTAATTTCCTTTGCCACCGAAATGAAGGAAGACAGGCTCTGGCAGCTTCAGATGCGGAGATAAGAGAGCTGCTGACTTGCAAGGCCGATTCTTCTTTGAGTTCTCTTTGTGTTCCCCTCGGTTTCTCCGACCCTCCAAGTGCCGAAGATGTGATTCGGACGAGACAGGAGCATCGCCAAGTGTCTTCCTCGGAGAAAGGGAAGCCTCCAGCCGACTCAAACCACTCGCAGATTAGCGGGGATAGCTCTTTATTTCCGGGACTCCGGCGGTTTACCGCGCCGGGACTGTCGACTCGAGGGATAAGGGTGGGGGGTTGGACGAGCTAGCGTTTCCTTCGTAGGCATTTGCTAGAAGTTCAAATCCGTCTTTCCGCTCGCGGGTTGCGGGACGGATATGCAAAGAGAACGACCATCTCTGGACGCCGCGCTGATCTCTTCTTTCATTTAAAAAAAATATAAAAGAGTGCACCTCGGTAAACGAGCGTTTCGCGTCTCAGTGGGGCGCCACGGAAAATATGAACTCACACTCTTTGCTCTCCGGGTAGTGGAGATGAGGGAAGTGCGATAATGGGATGTGAGGTTGGTTGGGTCGTGATTGATTATTTTAAAGATAGTTGGTTCCAGGATTTAAGTCAAATAGGTTGTGAATAACCTAAATATTATTTCACCTAGATCAAAGGAATTCTTAATCATGGATAATTGTAGGAACTAAACCCTTTTCGACAAATTATTTTTTTTTTAAATAGATGAAAAAAGTGCCTTATTGGCTTGTTTTTTTAAAGAAAATGCACCATAACTCCACTGAATCCATACTGATATAATTATCGCATTTCGCAATTAGTCTCGCATTTTCTGTTAAAACGCGCTCAGTGTTTCGTTAGACTTGCAGGAATAGGAGAGTTGTTATAACTTCTTAATAAACCATCTGTCCTTAACCAAACTTCCCGTTCGATAAAATTAATAGTTGATACATGTATTTCGATGCACACCAGCAGATGACTCCGTTAAAGTAACTGTCGCGGCATTTATCGAACTTTTTGAATTAATAGTTAATGCTCATGTACCTCCCTCCCGGATAGCCATACCCCTCTCGCGCGTAATGCACGTACGGCCTATAAATAACTAATTAGGAAGTTACCGGGCATCATTTCCAATCGTGTGTATTTCGGCTCAACCAAGTCGACCCGAGTGAGATGCCATGTCATTATGTTACTTTTCATGGTGATATTTTCCAGACGATTATCGTTGCAACGTTTCCTTTGCGTTAACGACAAAGCACACGTCTAATCTACCCAGTGGCATCCATTTTGAGAATAATTCCTGCCAACATTTGGTTCATTACTCCCGCCCTACATGGGGTAATGAATGCTCTTGAATGAGCTGACTTCCCTCTCTCTTTAGTGATGTCTGGATTCGAACTGGGGACCAATTATTTGCATGGAATGTTCCCTATCATATTGTCGCACCTATCAGCCACTTGATCTCACCCATTTTAATTCTAGTCTAATGTATATAAATCCTCGAATATTCAATCTAGAGGCACCGAAAATTTTTCGTATAAACATCAGCAACTCCACATGTGGCCTTCCACGCTATGTTGCAAGGAAAGCTTTTATTAGCTACTGTTTGGTTAAGCGTACAAAATTCAGGTTTTTTCTATGGTGTCGTTACGGTAGGCCCTCCTCCTCCCTCTCCCCCGATTCAAAATTTTTCTCAACCAGCCCACTCTAGGTGTGATATAAGATGTAATGACAGTACAATAAGTACTTTTTAAGTTTGACTTACTGAGGGGTTTGACGACCAAATGGATTTGCATATTGATTTGGGTTTCCATTGACTCCGTGCTAACGATATCGACACCTAAATATATATGCATGAGTGATAACATCCATAAATCCGTGAAACATTTCCTCGTCACTTATATTTAGATATATTTTATATGGATGGTCGGCCTTTGAAGTGGAACGGAATGAAACTTCATTACAGGGCAATATCACAGGGCACTCCGAGGTGCAGTAGGCGATATCTTTTTAAAGCAGAAAGGGAAGGGAGAAGGTTCGCCGATGGTGGGGGCCCGGGAGCGGGGAGATGAGTGAGAAGATTGTTTATTATGCTCCAGGTTAGCCCATCGCATCCAAATTAGATACCAACCTCAGAGGTTCGCAAGAGCATGAGGAAAAAAAATGTTTTTGAGAATTAACAGGATGGGTAACAGCTCAAACAAGGCATCCCAAGGGATATGTTGTGGCAAAGGGCATAAAACTTAAAAGAGGCTAGCGGGCGTGGAAGGACAGGGGGTCCTTCCTCTCGACGTGGGCGTTACTCGCCACGAAATCTCGTTCCTCTCACTCCCCACCCTATCCCCCGCGCCCGCTTCTTCCCCCTCCTCCCCCGATCCACCTCACATCCCTCCCGAGACTCACCCTTTTCGTTTTTCGCCATATTGCCTCCCTCTTCTCCCTTCTTTTTTTTTCCAACCCGGCCGACTCGAGCCGTCAGGTTAACCTTTTGGGCATTTCCTGCTTGCGTTTCGATTCTTTCCCCCGTCATCTCGATCCAATTCAAAATTTCCTCAGTTTCCGTCTCCCTCGCGCCGTCCGATCGTGATTTTGTCGAAAGGGTGATCATTTACGCAGGTTTTAGTTTGCAAATGGACGATCCGTGAAGACGCGCCGACGCCGTAAACTTTTTTTAACGGGTTGACAGCGGGGTCGGTCACTTTTCTTTTTCTTCGACTCCCTCTCCGATCCCTCTTTTGCCCATTAGCATGGATTGATTGCCGTGGAGAAAAAGGTGGCCCCGCAGTCTGCCGCCAGCCTGTTACGCGATAGCCCCGAAGGATTAAATCGGGCGTTGCTGAAAAACTTCAGGAGTTTTGGGCGGTTAGGTCATGTGGCAAAAAAGTAGTCCCCGGAGTCGTGGCTTCGCGTTGGCGGTATCCCGGTTGTGTGTCTCGATCCACTGTATCGCGATTGACGGAGTGACGTGAAACCCTTAATACTTCATTTATCTCGAGAAAGCATTATATTCAAACTTTGTTCCGGTCGCAGACCGCAATTGCGGCAGATATCAATCCCTTTTTGCCTGAGTGGATCAAGGATTCAGAAAAGCTGCTGATATAAGCTACTTTTTTAAATCCTTGATTATCGTGTGCATTTTATAAATTAGATGAAGCATTTTTTAAGGTCCCCTTAGTTATAAAAGTTCACTGTAATTATTTAGTTCTACTCTTCTCGTGTTGCAAAAGTCCCGTTATGTGACCAAATGAAGAATGCAAACATCCTGAATCTATGTAAAAAAAACAGGTCCCAATATTTGACTTTCCATAGTCGTATTCTAATGTTTAGAGATTCAAAAAAAATCTTCGCTCAAGATCAGCCCTTGGTGCTTCTGCTTGTTTCATGCATGTGTATTGAACGAGAAACTTCCCCCTCGTCCTTAATCCTTTATATGCTTCGTATTGGTACTACTATTTAGCTAATATGGTGAAATATAAAAGGTCACCAAGAGAACCGAATTGCTACAACTGCTGGTTTGATGGGGAGTCTCCTATCATCTCACGGTCTGCATCACCATTATACCCCTTCCGCTTAGACGTTTTCCCCACCGCTACTCCCCTCTTTCCCACATCCCCCTTCCCAACCATCCCCTCCCGCCTCCCCTCCTTCCTGTGGGAGATCCGGAACGGGGTCGTCTAGGCAGCCATTTTCCGGTGGAACACAAAAAGACGAGGGAGTGGTATTTCTTCAGCCTCACAGCGGCGGGAGGGGGAAGAAAAGAGAGTGTTGCTGAGGCACAACAATCGTGTCGTCCCCTCGGCCCAGAGAATCGAGCGGGGGGCGCAAGCGGCTAATTTCACCCCCGTCCACCAACCCAACACCTGTGGAGCCGCCGTCGCTTTGGAGGTGGAGTTGCGGGAGTAGACAGAGGGAGAGAGAGATAGGAAAGGCAAGGGTCGAAAGCGAGTGGAGGTATAAGTTTCAAACACACCCTCCTGCTTTTAAAGGCCCGCGAGAGGGTTCTCTCACCTTTTCCACACCTCCATTCAGGCGGGACCTTTTAGGTGTCCACGTGAACCTGCCGGGGTCGCCCCTTCTTTCCTCAAAAATCCACTTCCTTTCGCACGCCTCTCCTACTTCATAACCATCCGCGCTCAGTAAGGCCGTCTGTATCCCCCAAACCTCGAAAAATTCACTTTCTCCCATTGAATCAACTGCCAGTTGGCATCGCATTGTTTCCGGGAGTTGTGATGTCATGGTTTACGCCCCCCAACGGCCTTGACCCGAGGTGGCCAAAGCACATTGCAGCCACTTCTTGGCTCCCCGCAGATTTTATCGTAATGGATTGAATACCTGCTATTCTTCTCCATTTTCGCGAATGAGCGATTGCTCGTTAACAGACTTTAGCCGATGATATAACATTTTATGGTTCCATGAATCACGCATTCGAGGGATGAGTGTCTTACAAAAATAAACAGCCCACCCGCATAGAAATTCGGGCCCCTACCACAGTGATGACGGCTTTGATTTTCATACTCGTGCGTGAATGGACCATTATTCTTCTTACTCAGTCACGATTAATTAGGTTGGATACAAATTAGGGAAGTTACAAGACACGGGCGTGGATTGCTTTTATTATTACGCGGATGGGAACATTCCCTCATTCTTTGGATATACCTCTAGCAGTAATAAAACATCCTGACTCAATTAATCGAAACTTTTATTTTGGCTCATCGTGAATAAATAATTTTTGATCGGTGTTTAATGCCTGTGTCTAGTAGTCAGCAGACGTTTTCTCGAATTCAAATGAAATAACTCTGCATTACCAAAAAATATTAATTTTACTTCTGCATTAGAAGATTTTCATAAATTGCAAGAAATAGGTAGCTTATAGGTAGCATTTTCTTAGTCCAGTTTACGTATTTGAACTCACAGGCTACTTGAACACACAGGCGTATTTGAACACAGGTTTTCCCCCTCCCTCCCTGTTCAGTGTTTTCGATTCCCGAAAGGAACATGACACCAACGCTACAGTCGGAATTCCATTCCGCGACTCAGCTTTCCGGCAATAACTCTATATAATAGCGATTTTCGTACCAGATATTTATAGCTTCTATTCCTACCAAGGCCATCCTCCCGCCGCTGTTTATCACCACGAATCGAGGAGAAGTTTCCCAGGAGGTCATTGCTTGTTATCGCCGTTTCAAATGATGCAGTATGCTCATCCCCGGTGGCGTTGAAACATCCCATCGTTGTGGCTTTGATTCCAAGGCAGAAATGGGATCTAGGAAGAAAGATTTGCGAATTACTTTCACAAATAGATGGACAAAAAGAACGGACAAACAAATCGGAATTATAAAAGGCTTTAAGGAGAAAACATTCCTACTTGGGAACTAGGCATCGTAATATTCGAAGAGTGATTGACTAGATGATCCTAGGCTGCTCTAGGTACTTATGAGTTGCGCTGGTGTAAAAAACATTTTGTAATGCCGTCCAATCTAATAAATAGTTACTAAGGGAAATGAAAGGAAAAAATACCTCACTGAGGCAGGGGTGAATCCGGATACGAGAAGATGAGGTGTTGTTGAGACCCCTATTTTCAATGCCCAACGATATCAGTGTACCCTAAGTGTAATCAAATTCCAAGAGATTCTAGTGATAAGACAACATTCAGTTAAGTGCATGACACTTTCACCATAGAGGTTATTTAGAATCTCCTCTTGCCCCCGAAATGCCTAGTAAATTCCAGACAACGATTCTCTATCAACGGTGGTGGATCAAACGATCACACCTCCACTGGCTACATGCCTGGACCCCAGCGGTTTTTTTTTCAAAACCGCAGTAATGCTGGGTACTGCGGGAAAGGGTGAAGAGGAACCGGCCGCCAGATACGATACTTTGCCACGGAGGGGCGCCGTCTCCGCTGAACCACCACCTATTATACGACTGCCCTCGGAAAATCTCTCGAAAATTTACGTGGGGGCTGAAACGAGTTTTGTTTTTTTTCTGGAATTTCTCCAGAGATCCGGATCCCAGTGGCGCGGTGTGAACCGCGGTAGGTCCCACCGTCCGGTGCAAACGCTCAGGGAAAGAGTGTGCCGTCGAAACGACGGACGACCACCCGCTTTCCCTACAGAGTAAACGGATGCGAAGTCCCATGAATGAATGGAGCAATATTTTTTCGACATCCTTCGGCTCGTTATGTCCCTTTTTCGGGGCCATTAAGTAATTACTATTAGATTACCCCCGGCGTTCCGTGCTCTTCTTCATTCCGTTTTCGACTCGAGGAAGAGAGAGGGTTTAGGGCGGGGAGGGAGGGGTGTGGGAGCTCCGGGCGAGCTGGACTGATCCATTGTAATATGGAGCAGCCCTGGAAGGACAGAGAGAGTGGAACGGAGGAGGTACACGTCGTTGTTTCATAACATCCGGGGACGGTAGCCTCCCCGATTCCGCACGCCACTTCAATATCTCTCGGTATTACTACTTCGGAATTTTGTCTTTTTAACTCTCTCTCTCCTCTCTCCCTCACTCTCCCTATTGCTTCCTCCACCATTTGATCTCCTCACGAACGAGCATGTTGGAAGGAGGAGATGGGGATCCACTCATTTGATGAATGGGTCCGACTGTGCTCGGGTCTCCACCTCCCCGCGCCCGAGGGCAATTCCCTTGTTATCTTCCGCCCACTCGAATGTGATGGATATCCTCACAGTATAGTCATTGAATAAACGACATCTTTTTTAACCTCCTCCTATAAAAAACACTTCCTCTTTCCCGGTTTTAGGAGCCTCCTGGGGTTATCCAAAGCTCACTTCCTCGCGTCCGAAGTTCAGAATATTTCCCTTGGTTGTTTTCGTTTTTTCATGCTAGCATTTGCCTTTATTTCTTTATTGATACATTTTTTTGTTCTGTGAATGATATATCTATGTGTTCTCGAAAATGATTTCAATTTTATGCGATAAGGATGAATTAACTGAAAATGCATGCATGGAGACAATTTGATTACATTCACGATAGAGTTTAAAGTACTTGAATATCTTCCTCCATTGCCGTCCTTTCCGAAATAACCATCGCTTACAGAGAAATGGATTGTTTTGTGAGCCGCTATAACTATTTTTCCGGTGGATTGCTTTTTCATGCGATTTTAATGCCCTGCTGTTTCGTGATTGGATGCGATAATTTATGGATCGTTATTTTAGTGCAACTACAAAGCGGTGAATCCGTTCGTTTTCTCCCAGTTCCATTATTATCTATGAAAATTCAAACAACCCATTAAATTCCAGCATCTTCCTTTTTTCCTAATGATTCATCCATCATATAAATATACTGAGGCATTCATTTCAAATGCCCTCAGGGTGAATTCATGGCGCCCATCTCCTTTATCGCGTGCCTTTTCGATCACGTTAGAGAGAGACTTGATTGAGGCATCGAATCGATTGTACCCCAACAATTAGGCGTGATAACCAAAGAAAGAGAAGAGGTAATCAATTAATTCTCCGCATCACTCGCGGTCGTCCGTCCAGAGCGGACACAATGTAATCATCCTCGAGTGGGTTGATTCAATTCCTAATCCAGTTTCCGCGTCCAACGGCGGGGTTTGTGTTTCATTTCATCGCCCCAGTGGTACAACCTTGACGTTTTTATGTCCCCCTTTATGCCACCATTCATCATGATCCCTCCCGATTCCTTATTCGGTCTCTCGGAGTCAATCTTCCTGACGGGATGCAATATGTCAACCGCCGGCGGGGACTCCCAGCTTTTCCCCCCGAGAGGGACTGCCTCTCCCCTTCCCCCACACACACACGGCCGTCCCGACCCGGCTCCTCCTCGGACGCAAAAATATTCGACATCGGTCCCTCTAGGGGGTGCGCCTCGAAAAGCACTATCCTCTCAGCCACCTTCTCTTGCGTGCAACTTCCCTTTCATTGGGAGGAGTCTTTTGTTAAGGCCGTCTTGATTACGACTGCTAAGAGATCGTTGCGTTATCAATGTTGGCGTAACCACGGATACTACATCGGTTTGTACGTAACCGATTGGTCATCAATATTTCTTTTTCGGTGTGCAATGCAATCCCATTGTCCGAAGGCAGCGCCCCGCAAACTGTGTTCTCCGCTTCCGGTAGATTACGCTTCGCTGGAGCTCTATGGGTACGCTCGGCTCTTCTCGCTCGCCTTCCCGTCGGGAGACCTTGCGTGTTGTTATCAAAGCGTTCCATTTTCTTCAGGTGCTATCTTTCGGATTGTGTATGTTTGTACTTCGGTCATAGAATTTTGTAAAACGTTTGTTCGCGATTCGATTCATTTCTTAATTTATATCAATTTAAAACGCATCAAGTCGCTGCCAGTTCCAAATCTTGATCTTTCGAGCATAATTACTCCTTATCTGCCACTTTCTGGCGTCGCTTTGTTGATGATGTCGCAGAAACCTGCCCAGCACGTTGCAATTCATGAAACTAAAAATAAATTTGGTCCACTAAATTAAACATATGATCTGGGACCCAACAGGTGGGTGCGTTTTAAAATGCTAGGGGCTAGATAGAAGCGTTTAGTTCCTTCATGAGATAGTTTCTCTCTCTGCTCCATGCTTCCTCTCCTCCCTGCCCTGCAGTCCCACCGTACCCGCTGTCAGTAGTAGCCTCCCCGATTCCCCTCCATTTCAACGGGGAGGCGGACCACTCCGTAGCGACTGAGGGTTGCTGTGAGACCAGAGGTCACCGGAAGTGCCCAACAGTGGAAGCTCTAAACCCCCCCCCCCGCCCGGGGGGAAGGGGGCTAAGCCCCACTGACCTCCCCTGCTCCTCCTTCCCGCATAGCAGCCGCCCATAACGCTAGAAATCTCGCCATATGTCGCCGGACGGGTGCGGGGGGGGAGGGGAGGAGGAATAATCGCCTAGTCGCCACGCCCCTCCCCTCCCCCCCATCCTCCCTCGGGGCATACATGTAGAACACAGGCGAGGGTGGCACGGTGTTGCGTGCTTTTACGCGTCGGTTGCGTGCCCTCCATTCCGGTCGTTCGATTATCGGGTTTAATCTTTCGGTCGAATGCGCGACCACGTGATTACAGTTTAACGTACCTTGATTTCAATGCCTTCCATGTGTCGATCGCCCTTTTCTTTCGTGTGATTTCCGAAGGGAGGACGCTCCTAGCGTGCGCTTCTGCTAGTCATAGCCCCGAGTAATGGAAGGGGAAAGAAGAAGACAGGAGTGGGGCGAGAGAAAGGAAAGATGGGGGTGGAGGAGAAGGGAATGGGGGAAGGGTGTGGTAGAGGCAGAAGACAGCATCTGCCTTCCGTCGCGCCGAAAAATCTGTTCGAACTGAGTTTATTGTTTCTGAAACGGGTTATTCTGCGCATCTAAACGATCGCTCTCAGAGGCAGAAAAGAAATAGTGTTTATTTTCCTTGCTAACGCTAAAAACATAACGCCGAAACCTCTGCGGAAAAGACCGCGAACCGTTTATGCGACGGCGACCAATTTACAAGCCGTCAAAGGAAGTTATTTACTACTCACGACCAGATATTGCACGAAGCCATTTTGGGAACTTTGCCTAAACTGAGCGAAACACAAGTCACACCCATAGGAAAAAAAAGACGCCGCTGTCGCGGTGCATGAGTGATCCCTCGAGTCTTCGAGCCCCGGATACCAATCCTGGAGAAATGGTTTTACTTCCCGGAAAACCTGAAGGAAGTATTGAGTTATTTCTCTCGCATTTTAGGTTAGTGAACGGTCCCTAAGAGGCGCATTACAGCGAGTATTTTCTCGTTTTACGATTGTAAACTGCGGTTAATGCGTCGGGATGCAACGCAATAGTTTCGCCAATTTACGTGCAAGTGGTAGAACAATTGCCAATATCCTACGGTGATCTCCATTTGTTTATATAATATTTATTTTTACATTTGGTTAGGTTTTCAGCAAACGTAGCGAAAATCCACACCCTTTGCAAAGAAAAATATTGCTTCACCAGACCAAAATACTCCTCGGACTCAATTATATTTGGGCAAATAGGAAAATTTCCTGCTTGTCAAAAATCCGCACTCTTCGAGAAGCAGGGGGGCATCTACGTCGTCCCCCACAGGTATATTTGAGCAAGCTGGCAAATTGCTTGCTTGTATTTTTAACTGTTACTGCTTTTCATTAACTTCCGCACCTTGCGTTGACTGGGTAATATGGTTAACGAACATAAATTTTGACTTTTGGACCATTTGCCGCGACGAATGACTTCACAATGCATAATCCGTTGAGTTACGGACTTGTGGGAGTGGTTGTCTTTTTTTCCCGGCCTACCTTTGCGAGGGGTCGAAGGGAAGAGTCCCAATTCCAGCGAACCCATATGCCCGTCGGCTTTTTATTTTTATTGCCTTTTTTCGGCGAAGCCTTTTCGCCCGAAATACCCGAGCTCCACGATTGCTCTCACTCCTCCCCCTCCCGCCCTGCCCTGTCATTACCGCCACCTCCTCCTCCCCCGTCTTCTCTCTCGCCCTCGCCCCAGCCGTCCCCCTTGGCTGGACGGCAACCCCATATTGCGAGAAAGGCTCAAAAGATTCCCCGAAAAAGCGGCAGGAATGAAAAGCCAACGCCCTCACCACCTTCCCTCTCCCCCCGCTTCAGTCTTTTCATCATCCTCTTGCCTCTTTCGAGACCGAGTGACTTGCACCCACCGTCGTCGAGGTCTCTCTCTCTCTTTTCACTCCGTTGACAGCAGGACTGGCTGGACGCTGCCCCTTGAGGAACAGAAACGATTTTCTCTCCCTGCGTTCGCTCCCTTCCCCGGAATTCCAATTCTCCAGCTGAAGCAAGGATCTCTAATGGACCGTTGAAGGAAGATTTGGTGGTTAATTAGAGGCTGAACCTCGTGTAAAGTTCTCAAAAATACCTTGGACTCGAGAGGTTCTTCTGTCTAGTTTAAAAGGAGAGTGTATCCTTTTCGGAGAAATTTAGAAAGGCAGTCTACTATTTCGTCTTATTTTATCCAATCCTTGAAAACATTTATTTTTAACTGTAGAGTAAACATATATTTATGTATGATTATTTTAACTTTAATGGAGTGACTTGAACTGAAGGGAAATAAATTGCCCACTAATCATTATTTACTAAAAAAATTCTAAATCTCGGCAGTTAGAAATAATATCCGTTTTATTAGCGCGCAGAACGTAAACTGAACACAATCATTCTTTTATTCCGTCCCCAAGTTACACACTTATAAATTGATTGACTTCCCGTAGTACTAATTATGCTTCACTCGGTCTTTTTCCAAATAGCAAGTGCGCCGAATATGCACCCTTACAATACTTTAAGCGATACCTATATTATAAGAAATGATAATCAGCGTGCGTTCGAATCTCCTGTTAAAAATATAATCTGACATCTCTGAGGACATACTTTGTAAGATAGACCGTCATAAGTAATAATTCTTCTGGTAACTGAGCGCGCAGCCGGACGGAAGTGAACCGCAAAATTTAGAGACCTGTGTTAATTGTTGAAAAATTTGTTGGGTGTAAAGTAAAGTACTATGTCAGTTGCATACGGCCAGAGCTGCATCAAAGATACACCAATTTGTTCCTTTCACTTCCCGGATATTTTTTTATTTAATGTTCATAAATCCTGATGATTTTCCACACGCTTTCAAATTAATAGCCGGTTTAAGGTATTATAAACCCCTGTGTGACCTCCTCATATAGCATGATATTATTATTTAAATGCGAAGTATTTTCTTACCGAAAGTTGTGGAAACGGAATGCATCAACTTTGAGTGCGCCGACATACCTGCCTTGTGCCGGCCGGCCCTGCGTCTACGTAGCGTATCTCCGCGCCCCTCCTTCCCGTCTTTCAAGTCCCTTGTCCTTTCACGCCCACGCCTTTCACCGAGCCCACTTGTGCATCTCCGCCTTCCCGTCCTCTTCTACACATAAACACCCTCCTCTCAAACTTCGCCAGGAGTCACCGGACCGTTTCATTCCTTCTCTCTCAAGTTCCTCAAATTTTGGGGTCGCCTTTCCTACCGCCCCCTTCCCCCGCCGCCCTCTGTTCACATACCCACACCGTGAGCTGCCGGCGTCCCGCCAGGCCCCCGTTCACCTACCGCGTCATCCTCCCCTGGGAGAATGAATGCGACGGCCAGCACATTCCTCACCCTTCCCGGGAGGGGTTGGTGTCGTGCGAGGGGTTGTCGCGAGGAACCGCAGAAACCGCACTGACCCCACCGTCACCCCCAAGGGGTCCCAACTCATAAGGAGGGCAGAGCCCATCCCGCATTTCCTCCCTAACCCAGAATCCTTAGGGGTGAGCATCGGATGGGTGTCGAGAGCGAATGTAGCCAGAGCTAATGGGTCCGGATTCTTCGCAATATTCTTATGCCTCTCTGCCGTCGAATGCTTTGGTCACACTTCGCGAATATTGCTGAAAATTATCGTAGCAGCAGCTGTTTTCGCCAACAGCATTTCTCGATTCTTCTTCAATCCGTGTGATTTATTTTTTCATTTTATTGCTCAATTATTTTGGATAATTAACAAAAACTTATTACCTCTCCTATGATATTCCTCTTGCAGATTTCCCTCCGAATTTTACATCCTCAATGCTCCTCACGTATTTGCTCTCTTTTATGGCGCATCCAATCCGTCTTTTCCTTACTTTTCGTGTATTATTCCAGTGTGGATTCTGCCATTCCGCTCTTCATTTATGTATCTATCGAGCCATAAAGTATGTTATCATAATAGGAATAGTGGTCTTCAAATTTGACTCATCATCTTAGTACACAGGGAGGTATTGATGCCCTGTAATCCTAAGATCCTTTGTTCTAGAGAGTATCTTGGGCTCAGGATTGACAAATACAAGCGATTTGAGATTTGACCATTTTTATTCCCTGCCATTGAAGAATTTGCAATGGTAGGATAACGATATGATAAGCATTCATTACAAAATCGAGCCCAGGCTTCCAAATGTATTTACTCAAAGGCAAACATTGAATAATTTAGTTAAGTATAACATGATGTATATCGGCATTCATGTTTGTATGCGTGGGAATTTTGTTTATATGATCTAATGTGTATTTAAACGCATACATGACCCAATAGTTGTGTGTATAGTTGGTACCCTAACACGCTATTTCGGAGGCTTGCGACGTATTGAATAAAAGTAGATGTAGATAAAGGTTTAGCCGGCTTAGTTTGTCCGGAAAGCGGTCTAAGTAAGCCGTTTGGTGATTGATTCTCGACCACCAAATATCATTTGAAATTCAAATAAGCGTACTCTTACGTGAAGTCACGTTGCGTCTTTGTACTAATTTTCTCCTAGGAATGATTTTACATCAATTTAACATTTTCCATGCAGATAAAAAGACGGGTTCTTTGTAATGGAGGTGTCTCTTCAGGGGTGCTTAACGTACGACTTTCTTGAATTTTCTTTCTTGGCTTTCCCACCTACAAAACGTGTCACCATGACACCCCGCTGAACAAGCGCGTCACTAGCACGCGTCCACTATTTCAATTACTCGCGACATTGTTGCGTTATTACGCTGACGTACGAATGACTCAGCCAGCTCTGCGAATAATGTTTTTTTGCCGTCATCATATTTTTCTCCATTGCTCTGGATTTTTTTAGTATGTGCTTCCAGTTCAAGGTCCATCGGAGACAAACGACTGTAGGACTGTGTGGATTTGTTTTATTCCAGTTCATGTTTCAATAGAAGGCCGAGCAATAGAGTCGAGAATGAAAAGTCTTAATAAATCTACGTCTTGACATCGACACAACTTCGGAGACAAGGGACAACGGTCCTCTCCATTGCAATTTTACCATTCCGCCGCCTTTTCTCTCGCCGCCTTATTTTCGCCAGGCGGATGATTTTTTGCATATTTCGTCTTACAAGATCCGAGACTTGAATTTGAACGGGCTGGAAGTAACGTAATATTTATCGAGGAGGAGTTGTACTTTTCTATCCCACCTGTTTCGGAAAGCCTTCGCGACTTATTTTCACCGGCTTCCATTTTACGTGGATGGTTGCTTTCTCGCCCTTGCGGTCAACGACTCTATGGGTCTTCGCCCAGACGGTTCCATTGCCTGGCCATAACCGTCGTCACTCCCTTTCTCATCTGTGAACAAAGCCACGGTCCCTCTGTCAAACTTGTATTTCAGATTAAGGGTCCCGGTTCAGTGCTCAAGGTAAATATTAACTGAAACAATGATAATTTCGCAAAGAGACCCCAGACGTAATATACGTGAAGGCTGTCATTAAAAAAATTACGATTTATTTCGATCACGAAATATCTTTCCTGAAAGGCAAAAATCTCGACATCAAGGACACAAAAGTTCCATTATGATGTATTTTCAATTTGAGGTTGGTCTTGTATTCGAAAACACCGGTTTTCATCGAGACATACTTTACTTTTTATGAATTTCCATTCACTTGAAACTTTTTAATTCGAAGGAATTTTCGAATCCTTAGAGCCTAAATGGCATTAATATTTCATTACAATGACTTCAATTACGAGAAGGTAAAATATTTCGCTTTAGAATCATTAGGTCCATTATGAGAGATCAGCAATGTTACTTGAACCATCTATCAGGTCAGTGCAAAGAAAGAAATTCAAAATGAATATAAAATTTTAATTAATTTTATCTTGCATTATTTTTTTTGTAAAAGGTCCATGTGTTCGCCTCGCCATGCTGGGTGGCAAAATGGTAATTGAGAATGAAATTTTGTTTTGAAACTTTTGTCAGTGGATCTCCGACTTCCAATATAAGGTATCAAAATGAGCCGATTATTGAAAAATAAATGCGGTAATTGTAGATCAACAATTGGATTGTTATTGATAACAGAAATATTGGGGATTTCATTTAGTGCACTTTTCAATAATGTTTGATTCGCTTGTATCGCCAGTTCATGCATGTCATAAGAACCTGCGGAAGAATTTGATTGGCGCACGTACGAGAATTTCAGAAAGACGAAAGTTAATCGCGGATTCGCTTGCTTGGATAAGTTGATTGGCATTTCTTACGCGAAAGGTGGTCAAAATTTTACGTCACCTGGATTGAATTTAATTTTGCATCATCCTGGTGAGTCGCCTTGGAATAATCAAAGACGCTCTTAATTATTAAGAGCAATCTACCGGTTGCGGTAGTATTTTATGGATCGAATACCTCTGCTTGATCTGTTGCATTTCTAAATCCCTGGCAAACACTAAATACATATTCTAAAACCTATATTGCAGTAAACCATACTTCACACCCTCCATTACTCTTCACTCTAGCCTAGTATTTACTTAGACATTGCACCCTCTACTAAAATCGTCCTCTTAATAAATTAATTTATTGAAGAGCGTAAATATTTTCGAGGAACAAACGCCATGTGACGATCTGGGTTAATGCTTCGAGGAACATAGTAGTTCCACCAGCACTGGTCGAGGGGTATGTCACGCCGTCCTGGTCAAAACTGTCCAGCCCCTCGCCCCATTCCCGTCACTGACGCTAAGCGCTACGACAACCTCGAGTGCCCTTTCCCCATCGTCAGTGTTTTTACCCATGCTGCCCGGGGTAATCCCCGTTCTAGTCTCCCCCCCCCCCCCCCCAATCGCGTCTCCTCAACCGAAATGCTCCTTGCGGGCTACCATAGAAGCCTTCCAAGGGAAGTTGTGGCAGTGTAGCATTCCTCGACGGCTGTTGATGGAGGGCGGGAGAGAGAGAGCACCGTCCCGGGAGGTGGCGTCGGAGGACATGGAGAGGAAGGAGGGTGAAGGAAGGGGGTCGGTAGCGTGGGCGCGGATGGACGGAGGTGGCAACCGATTGTGTCGGCGCTGCTTTGGGCGTCGCCCGGATGGAGGGAGCGAGAGCAAGAGCCAGATAGAGGCTGCCTCTCTCCCCCTTTCTCCTAGAACTAGTCGAGATACCTTCGCAAGCGGCCTTATTCCTTCCCAAAATATAGGGGGTTCGAACCTCGAATCCCGTATATCGCAAGGCAGTGTGAATTAGTGTATACCGCTCGAGCATCGGCGTTTCGACATTGCGATGCAATTCGATGACAGTGTATATTTTTTTAATCCGCCGATTCAGTGGCGCAGAGCGAGTGCTGCAGGGGAGGGCTGACTAATGATAAGGTCCTGTTGGAAATCGTGGATGAATGTGGAATTTGGTCAATTTAACATTGATAAAATTAATCGCGAGTCGCTAAATATATACAATATATGCAATAGGAGCGAATAGATTTTGTGGCACCCACGTCGTTACAAAGTACTCAGCCACATTGCAGTTACGTTAGAGTTTTTTTTGTTTTGATGGCAGTAATGACATCATCGATTTACATACAACCCCTTGGTCTATCCATGGTCAATACTGGAAATTCAAGATGTTACCAATGAGTTCCTAATTGAATAGATTATTTGTGCATCGAAGTTCAATGTTGAGAATGGCACCTCATCCATCTCAAGCGTACCTGGCGGCATCCGGTCATCAGCATAGCAGTGCGTCGTAATGACCAGCTTGGAAACTCCACAACGCAGTGATACGCCAGGCCCTGAATTCGAGATCCGCGCGCGCGTTCGCCTATTTAGTTAGTATCTCTCCCGCACACAAACGCGTCCACATCTACGCACGCGAGCGAGAGGGAACGAGAGTGAGATGGAGAGTGATCCGGAGGGCAGAGAGCCGGTTGTTGCCGCGCGTGAGTCAGTCCACGGACGGTTCCAGGGACACGCCCATCGGTGGCACAAAAGATGTTGCGAGGGGAAAGAGTAAGAGAATGAGAGAGATAGTGAGAGAGATGAGACGGAGGGAAAGGGAGGTAACGGATTCACTGGTTTGAATGTAAAGGTTGAGAGAAGAAAAGAGGAAGTCGGGGAAGGGGGGAGGTGGGATGGGGTTAGTGTTATACTCGTAAAAGATTCGCGAAGGACGTAAAGACATCAACCTTCTCTGTTCAAGTTGACGTCCGCGAACGTGGAAGGACTCGGTTATGATTTAAATAAAGATGCTTTCTTTTTGGTGAAAATAGACGTTGTTAAAGGCCCGTACCTCCCCTCCTCAATTACTTATACAGAATTCGAGGGAGAGATTCTCTTCGTAGGGGTTTGCCCCGCTTTCTTTTCGTCGTCAATGACTAAAGCTCCTGCCGCGTCCGTGACCGCAGACGCCAACTTGAGGAGACCGTCAAATTGACATGGGAACGGAGCGTGTCGAGTGATGCGGGGCTCTTCTGTATTGAAATGGAAGAGAGCAGGATATATTTAGGAGGCGGGGCGTCACGTGAAGGTAAGAGTGAAAGACTAGATTCAATGTATGTGGTCATCAGAATTTTAAGCGTGAATTTACATGTAAATGCAAATCTAAAAATGGTTGGAAGACGGCTGTGGGTTTTAGATGCTTGAAGGGGAAATTATATGACAACAGAGGTTAATGCAGTATAAATTAAAATTAAAAAGGTGAAGAAAAAGTGTTGAAATGGCGATTTAGGCGCTTATTTGAAAGGTGATCACGCGTAGCTTACTGTAATAAGTTTTTAAGGCAGTGAAGAATGTTTTAATGGCCATTTTAAGGGCCCAGAGGGAGTGGAGCGGCGTATGGCTTGGCTCCATTGCTTGTTTGGAAAAGGAAATCACCGCGTTAATAATGGCCAATTTCTTTCTTTAACTTTTCAGTGAAAAATGCTGACATATAATTAGAGGAGTCTTCATAAAAGGAAAGTAATCTCTGGCATAATGGGTTACGCCCTAGCGGTCCCATATGAAGTATATTTTTCCTTGCACCTAAACAAGTGAACGCATTCACGAGTCATGGTGAAATATTTACGTATTAGAAACATTTCTAACATTTTTATTAATTAGTATCGACTCTAATATTCTAGTGTTAGTTGAAACAAACTAGCGTAATTGGAACTTTTCGAAATAAAAAAATGTACGAAAAATGAGTAACTCTAGCTTATCATGAGAAAAATGAGAAAACTCTACCTTATCATCGCATCATGGTTAAAATACTGCTAAGCGGTTCAAAGGCATTTAAAACGGGGGCTTTCAGTGTATGAATTCAGTGAAACGACCACTGTACCGAGATTGGAGATATGACTCTACGGTCTGCCTTGATATGGATCGCAGTAATAGGTTTGTACCTCACCCTCCCCCTAGGTTGTAATTTAGAAGAATCATAAAATAAACTGCGGAAAACTTTTTGTCAATCTTCTTGTGTGATTGCTCGGATTGATTTCGTCCCGTTAACGAATAGGATTGAACTGCAATTCATTCAGCCTTTCGTTTATGTAAATACAAGGTTAGAGTGGTGTTTTGTCCAGCCACGGATTGGTTCAAGTTCTTGAAACCAATACCGATCAATAATAAATTGCAAATCCAAATTATGCATATGATATTAGGTACGGGTTGGCAATTATTGAAAGACATCCGATTGCATATCAAACTCTCCTCTGCTGTCGGCCGCATTAAGTAAAACAGAAGCTATTCACGAAATGATAGTGTGTGTATATATATATATATAAATATACATATATATATATGTATATATATATATGTATATATATATATGTGTATATATATATATATATATATATATATATATATATATATAGATGATTTCGTCGACGTAACACGGAAGTGCCGAATAGTACATTACACAGTAACAAACAATATAGAAACACAAAAAAAGATCACTCACACGTTATTTCTTGATAATTTCGACGGAATTCTACTCCGTCTTCATCGGAAGATAGAGAAGTAATGACATTACTTCTCTATCATCATTACTGGTCTACTTCTTTATGGTCATTACTTCTCTATCTTCCGATGAAGACGGAGCAGAATTCCGTCGAAATTATCAAGAAATAACGTGTGAGTGATCTTTTTTTGTGTTTCTATATTGTTTGTTACTGTGTAATGTGCTATATATATATATATATATATATATATATATATATATATATATATATATATATATATATATATATATATATATATATATATATATATATATATGTACAAATTGCTAGGCTTCAAACTTAAAAATCGAAGGCCGACTGAAAAAGTCGGCGAAAATGACGAACGATGGAGTCGGAGAGAGAGATGGATCGTGAGGAAAGAAGGGGCGAGGCATGGAACAATCGCGGAGTACCACAGAGAGTCGCAAAAAGCGAGGAGACAATGGAGGACGGGGAGCGGCGGAATAAATACAAACGCGGCCGCTTCCCTACCCTCCCCCACTCCCTACCCCGGGGCTGCATGAGGGGGTGGGCGGATCTCGAGAGCGAGGGAGTAGTACTACACACACACACATGCATACACGTTCGCACAGTGCGGTGCCGACTACGACGGAATGGGAGATTAGGACCTTGAGGCATTAAAAGGAGTCGCATGCTCGCCGAGCGGACTGAATTCCTCGCGAAGGTTACGTGATTAATCGCGCGCGGGATTAACTTTTGAGAGGGTGCTCTCTCTCTCGAGTGGGCGTACCCCACGGGGGAGGGGGGCTGTGGGGTGAGGGAGCCTACTGAGGATTAGTTGGAAGGGGGTGGTTGCTTGGTGGCGCTGACTCCGTGGCACCCCCTACGGGCATATCTGGAGTGGGATAAACGGATCCCGAGCGAGGAGAGAGATACGCTTCAACAGTGTGTGTTGAGGCTGTTTGGAAGAGCGCTTAATTGACGGACCAACCTCGGCCGCCGCTGGTCGCCCATCGAAAATTGGACCGAAAGGTTTGGGGAAGGGGAATGGCGGAGGGGGGAAACGCAGTGCGCCCCCGCAACTTACACTGGGCCTTGCGTGGTTCTATTTTTTCTTCGTCTGACCCTCCGGGGAACATAAAGAGAGTAAACGGAGCGAGGAGAATTGTATGCTTCGCCGGTTGTAGTTGAATTAATTCCGCTCTCATTTCCCTTATATGCTTGTAAATGTGGTACCTGTGTCATGTGATTAATATTTATGTTGGTGGACTGCTTTAAATAATCACAAATTATTTTTTATCAGATTTGTTTTTGATTTTCACTCGGTGTGGTCATTGCCAAAGAATTCATAACGTTTTAATTTTGTTTTCTATCAAATCTTTACTAACCGGATTTCGGTCCCTTTTTGCACGTGAAACTATTATAAATTCTGTCTATTACTATATCTTTTTGTGAAGTAAAACGCCGCGCTACGGATTGCTGTGTTGAACTTTTCATCTTAAAATCCGAATGCAAATGAGGCAATCTTTGGGATTTTAACCTTATCATGACTCTATCTTAAGTCGTAATTCTGGAGGGTGAGTTTTTGCTGTCCTATTAACGTTGTGATAGCATTAATGGTTGCTAAAATGTAGGATACAATCAAAGATATATTAATCAGCGATTTAAAAAAGTAGAATTGTAGAATTCAAGTAGTTAAATTATGTACAATAAAATGATGGTATCTTAGGATTCAGCCATGAGTTATGGACGCAATCTATGGACCAGCTACCCAAGTCGTTTTGACCTATTTGGAAAACATTTAGATACCATGCGGTTGCACCCTCCGAACGGAATATCTCGTTTTAAATGTCGTCGGGTGATTATTATTTCACGTTGGCCTCCGTTCACCTCCTCTCCGTTCTCTGGTTACCCAAGACCCCATGAATCAATCCAAGGCATTCCTCTTCGCCACGCGAGATGTTCGAATTACCCGATAACCTCTCTCCACCCCTCCCGCCCCCTCCCACTCGCCGCCTGAAGGGACAAAAGTCATTGCCTCCCAGACGATGATACACCCCGCACGTAATCATGTGCCCGCGGCGGCGCCCGCATAACAGAGACGCATGCCTGCCTCTCGGCCGAATTGGTCACGCGTCGCCCTCGCCGAAGAGTACGGGGCGATCAATGTCGAGACCGTCGGCGAGGGACAGGGGTCCTGTCAGCGGGGCCACGGAAGGGGATGGGGTGATGGGACACCCCTTCGTCCTCCTCTTTTTGATTCTCATTTGCGAAAGTCCTTTCCGCCCCGCAAACCACACGCGGCGACATTCCCACACGTATAAGTGGCGCATGTCATTCCACCCGGCGTATCCTTGGCTCGATTCCGTTCCAGAAGGGAGGGATGGGGAGTGAGTGGGGTTGTCTTGTGTGCCGCTCGTGTCCCGCAGCATCCGAGCGTGGAGCAGTTCCCACGGATACAGAGTGTGCCATGGTGTGCGGTGGGTGGGAGGGTGAGGCCGGTCGCCTCCGCCTTTTTGTCCCCTCCCCTGTTACACCCGCCGCTCGCCTCCCCTCGCAACCCCTGACCACCCCTCCCCCCTCTCCGTTCCCGCCCACCGGCGAAGCCTCTCCCACGGGTGTGTGTGGCACTCGCGCTGTCGTGCTTCTTTTGTTTCTCTTTTTTTTTCAATTCCGATTCCTATTCCTTTTCTTCCTCCTCCGCTCCCCCGCCGCGCCCATTCCGTCCCACCTCTCCTCTCCTTCGCCCGCGATTGCTCTCCTTCATCACCCACTCGCCTATCCCCCCCCCCCCCCCGCTCTCAAGTCAACCAATCTTTTGTACGTACGAGAGCCATAAAAGTATTGCCTTTCCTGCTGGAAGTGCCCCCTCCCACCTCCAACGCCTCCTTCCTCCCAGAGAGTCTTCGCACATCGACGGTAAGACGATCGAGAGAGAGGTCAGGTGGATGGGATGATAGAAGCAGACTTGCTTCCCTCCCCTCTGGAGCCGCGTGGCCGTGCAGAGGATGTTCGCGCTGTGCAGGCAGTGCGGGGGAGGGCGACGTGGGATGCCAGGAGTCGCGGATGGGCTTGGGTCTCCTTCTCCACTCCCCTCCATCTCTTTTGCTTCGGTATCCGCGTCGTGGTCACCAGCGCCAAGACGGAAGGGGAGTTAAAGGGATAACGAGGAAGTGGGTAGTGAGGACGATTGACGGCGATATGGAATTGCATATTCGTTCGTCTTCCTCTTCCCTTGACCGGTCCCACCATTCGCTCGTTGACGCTTGATTTCGTTGAATCCGCAACTCGAGGTCGTGCTCCGCGTCGCGATTGGTGGTGCCCTTGCCGAGGGGCGCCTCAAATTCTTTTGCCTCATCCCCATTTGCCATTGGGGGCAGAAAGAAATGTTCACTACTCGGCGCTCGTGGTACTTCCATCATAATGAGTATGGACCAGAGTATACGCGCCAAAATGCCTGTTTCTGACAATTTTAAAACGCACGATAAAACTAGTTAATTATTTTATTTGTAAAAATAGACAATCAAAATGCTACGAACTGGATAAGTGTATCATTTATGTCAAAGAGGATGGATTTTATTGGTTGAGTCATTCTCTAGTCAATATTTTTCTTAGATAACATATTATATTTACTTTTATTGTACCTTATCTTCCTCCCCTACCATGTTAATGTATTAGTTCTAATCGCTTCATAGCCAGGTGTAGTATTTGGTGAGCTTTACCATCACAATCAAAGCAAACTTGAATACTCTAGTTGGATATTATTTTACGATAGTAGTGAAGTGCATAAATATGTTTTTTTCGCGTCGTTATAGCGATTCTTTTCGACAATAAACTTTTTTATTGTTTGGCGAAGTTTTATTGATTCATAAATTTCAGTATACTCACACAGGCTTTCAGTTTTTCATCAGTTTGCAAAGCAGCGCTTGACATTTTCGTGGAAATTAATTTTTAATCTTTAAAACTGTGGCAATATGTATTCTTGGCCAGTATCCGCAAATCTCTTGCGTCGATTTTTTTCTCTTGACATTTGAAGTGACTCATTTCCTTTCTTGACATGATTATTTTTATGTTCCTCCGAAGTAGGCACGTGAATCAAATACAAGCGCCATACATGACGAAAACTTAGTCGGTAGAATTTATTTCGAGGAAACCAAAAGATTGCTTATTTTCCCATGCTGCGACGAAGGAATGTGAAAATCTCTCTCCCCCCCTAAAAAAAGTGCATGTTCCTGCTCATGTTGAATACCCCACCGCCACTGAAAAATAATCGCGGTGGAAAAAAATATACGGCACGGCGGCTTTTCCGATTGCGTGAAAATCCCGAGGGCGACCGGTGTAACTGGATTCAAGGAATGCAACCGTTCCCATGGCTCTCGTGGTTGTAAGATTTCGAGCTAGAAAAAAAAATAAGAGGAAGGAGTGGGTTTATTTTCCATCATGTCACTCTGCCGTAGAGATTTTAATTGTGCGGAACTACTCATTTCATTTGTTTCGCCAATTCCATTGTAAATTTCTCTCCATTCAGCTATCGTGAAGGACTCCATCCCAAAGGCAAGGTCCCCAACTTAGCATCATATTAGCTATGTAAAATACTGCCAAGGAATAATATTGATCCATACATGCCCCATTTTGTCGCAGCTTTGCGTATTAAAATGGTATTATTATTAGCAAATGTCTATTGATATAGGGTAGGTTTTCGATGACGTCAAGCGCTACATGTTACCGTAACTCTGAATCCCGACTAAAGTGGCAATAAATATTCTCAAACCTCATATTGCATATTGCAATAAGTCATTCGTTCGCTCTTCAAACTTTCTGCCTCCATCAATTCAATCCAAAATGCTTATTATCTCCCTCCCTCTCCTTTTTTTTACCATCATTTTCACCTCTGCCGCCGGCTTCAGCTTACAACTGCCTCTTTTTCTAAAAATATATAATATAGATTCATGATGATTTTTTAAAAATCTTAGGTTCTAAAATTGTTTTAATTAAAACAACTCTTAGTTTGCATGCTAAGTTTCTTGAACTACGTGTGGTTTGGCGTCGTTTGTCAATGTTTTTGATAGACTATTTATATTTCAGCGTAATATCGTATAGAAAATCCGTTTAAGCGTAGTTTGTCGGGGATATTAAAATATCGCCTATGGGGAAAGTAAAAGTTCACCTTAAAAATGAATACAATTACTAGCATTTTAAGTCCATGTGGTTGCAATTACAATTTATAAATGCACGGAAAAAGAAGAAGGCTTTTTGATTCTTCCTTTTTGCATTACAAATGGATTTCCACAAAGCAACGGCCTCAACTATCTCTCAAAATAATTTATAAAATTGGAGTCTGGTATTAATAACTAAAATTTAATCATGCTCAAAAAACTTAACAATTTGCGAAATGATACCCATGAGACTCGCATATGTATCAAAATAAAACCATAAAAAGATAAGTTGCAGAAATCGACATTATGTAAATTCTTGATGACTTATCGAGCTCGATCAGGACAAGGTAATCGCTTATGGCTGTCTCAGCTCCTTTCATCAATCGAGTCGTATATTATCAGAAGTCTGGTAGCGGTAGCGAGAAGTTTTCATCGGAATCATTCGTCTCCACACGCTTCGAAACTTTCTAAACACAGCACGGACGGAATGGCACCATATATCATCGATGAGCACCTCACCACTTTTTCGCTTAGCGTCGCCGCAAGGCTGCGCAAGGTTCAAGATCGGTCACTCGCGCATGAAAAAGTTGACGCGTAAACCCACTGAGTGCAGACAGGTTTCCACTAAGGTAAGAATTCCTTTGACCACGCTGGGGGCTGTGCCATTGAAATTATTGTGACTGCTTTTATTTTCCGGCTTCCCCTTCTGTAAGAGAAAAGTAATAAATATGTACATTGAAGTGTGAAGGGAAAAGCCCTTGTTTATTCATACCTTTGGTCTTGATGCCGCTATTCAACTAACGAATTCCGTTCCACCTGTTGTGCAAATGTTCAATTGTTGCGAGAAACTTATCGGGAACAATGAGGGAAAACACGTGGGTGCACATTTTAGGGATGGCATTCTCAGACCGGCGCCCTCAGCTCAAGAAACATCATCGACTCCGCTTTTAGAATCTTCACGGTCTAAGCGGTCCAAATTTTGCGGGAAGGTAGGAAGACAAAAATGGAATAAAGGCGATAAATCCTTCAAAATCACTCAATCCGTGGGAGTGTTATGAAACGGAAACCTGTTCGCGACCATAGTAGTTCGGAGAGTGTCATAGGTGTGGTCCTCGGGGCCCACATGGGACAACCAAGCGAGCGAAGCGAACACCGTCCTGTGTGCCCATATCATCCTAAAAATAGGAGCGCAGTCAATTTTTCACCTCTGTTTGGGGAAAGCCAGAAATCTTTGTGAGCGTCTTAAAGATGAAGACATTTGCGTGGGAAGTTCAGCGACTCATTTTTCTCTTCTACAAATGGCAATCTTGCATAAGATATTTTAACAATCACAGTCCCTGATACATCATTTAGGAAGACTTTTGCGTGTGGCGATGAGGCGTTTACGTCTCGCCGCTGAAAATTGGGTGTATAAATCAACGTTCATTCACAATCTCTCGAACCCCGTCCATAATCTCTAGCTAAAATTAGTCGAGTACTAATAGAGGTGAAGCCACAAACTTTTCCAAATGAAATGAATGAGAGCAGCTGGTAATAAATGTTTTGTTTAATGACTGCATGGCATTTGGAGCAGAATTTGCTTTAGGTTGTGAATGGATCCCAATGAGGTTTTGACGTAAACTTAGGCGACGCGTACCGAAATTGAATTTTTGCGAAAGTTATCCCTACAAAAATATGAATGTTTTTACCTCTGCCTATTGCCTTACTATTGCAAATATTTTCCGTATGGTTTACTTATTCATAAAACTCCCCAGAAAGTTTGCAATTGACACAGTTTTGTCGAGAGACATTTTTATTAAGGAGGGGGAGAATACGTTCAGCACGGATTTTTAGCATAGTTTCGACGAATTAGTTTGGAAACTTCTTGTGAGTTCAAGAATCTTTTTTGAAATATATAGTGGTCCAAAACCCCCAAAAGAAATGCCATTTATGTAGAGTTTATTGTACATATTGTAAAGGTCATAAATAGTCAAATATATGAAATCCAAAGAGTCAAACTTCAAAACTTCAGACCCGTGTAAGCAAATTAAAACGATGCACGCCGCCTAATCATATCGGTCTGACAAAACTGACGATTTTATACTCTTCACGAAAGTCCCGTACAAACTGACCTCTAGTTAGCTGCAGGTTTTTCTTACTAAAAATGTCGCTTATTTTTTGAACCTCACCACTAGATTTCACTGAGCACGTACGTGCTCAGATGGCCGTACAATTTCTTTTTTATATCGCGTCAAATAACTAAGAATTGCAGTGAATACCAGCCTTGGAATTTTTTTTTGCATTTTTTAAGTAGTAGATAAAACGCAATTTTTTCCATCGAGGGCAAAATAACGTCGGCCAATTTTCCATTAATACTTCAAAATTGACCTCGGAGAAAGATGATCGTCGGTAAGGGAGAGAAGCAACAGAGGAGCCGACCCGGCGGCACCGTCCCAAAGGCGCCGTCGACAAGACATGCCGACACGCAATGTTTTCGGTCAGTCTTATTATCTAATTTTACGGGACCTGGACTACTAACCGAGTTATACCTTGCTTCTCGTGCAGGTACCGTGAATTTCTGAGTTGGAGCTGGTTATCAGGCGACGTGAAAATACCTTTTGTGTCTACAGAAGGTTCAATCCAGGTAATTTCGGTAAAAATATGCAGCTAAGAATTTACGAATCTCGTATCATGGCGACGGAATTAATGCACACTTATATTGTTCGCCATTGGCAATTAGGGCCACGATTATATTTTGACAAATTAATTTTTATCAAAGTGTTAAAAAAAGTTACTGTATAATGTATAACTCTATAATTATCAAACGCAAACATGTTATTTTTATTTTACATGGATGGAAAGGTAAACTGCTAGTTTTAAAATCACCGAAAGAGATTCTAAACCGCCCTGGAATGAGACTGAATGTGTGTATTTTTATAGATTCTTCTGAACAAAATGACACGCCCGAGAGTAGATTTGTTGATTCTTGGTGTTTTCTTACGATAAGCAGTTTCGAAGATGTTTATGTTGCTTCACGCTTGTAAGTAGATGCAGTGAAGATGAATAAGCCTATGAAAAACATAATAAAATTAGTTGTTGGATTTAATTCGTGGCAATGTGATATTCGAGTTTAATGCGAAAGTCTTCAAATCGTTTACATTTCTTTGGTTACAATACGATCTCCATTTATTACTGCGTACCGTGAAACACCCATTTTCCTTCTTTTATATTGCGATCCGAATTTGGAGTGAGTATTCCCATTCTTTTTTTTACCAACTCCGGTTACATTGCCGAAGGGATGTAGGCGAATGTGCAAAGGGTGTTCGCTTGCCAATAACCTTTAAAAGTCGCCACGTTGCGACCGTGATTCCTCCCCTTACCCAAGATCAGCGATTTCCCCGCTAATTACTCCCACCTCCCACTCACATCGTTTCCTATTACGTCCCCTCACCCTCGCCAACTCCGCTCCTCCCCGTTCTTTGCGTCACGCGATCTTGCTGCGGTCTCTGGTCCCATTTTACTCACCTCCTCCCGCGCCACCCTTGGTCCTCTTTTCTCACACCCATTCCTCTCGGGCCCTCATCCTCGGCATCTTGGTCCCGGGACTCCAACGAGGTGACCCCGCCTCATCGTCTTCCTTTCAGGCCTATCCACGTCACCCCCTTCTCCCACATCCACCGCCACTTCCCCCCCCCCCGCCTTTGCTCCCGGTGCATCCGACGCCCTTGGGAGGTAAGTATCGCTTCGTCATGGAGAGTCCCTTATCATTCCCGAGCGGAGGGCGAAACGGCCTCAGACGTCCTCATTCCATCGCAGCACACCGTAACACACTCGGACATGGTGTGCACCCATTCGGTTCCAAGCGGTTTTAGAGTTTTGGAAATTTTGTGGAGGATTGGGCATCTAAGTGATTCAATAATCAATTCTTCAAGGCTCAGATAAATGCTTTTCATTGGAAGTTGTTTAACGTCAAAAAGTGTGAGCTGATACGGTCTTTTTCGAACTGATTTATCTCTTTCCACATTAGAAACTTTTCACGAAGTGGAACAGACTCAAGATCAACGATGCTGTAAGGCCTACCTACATACGCTCACTGCTTAAATAATTTATCGGAATTAGTTTTATCATTGCATTTTAGGTCATTGAGAACAATCATAATAATCGATTTTAATTCAGTCGTAATAAGAACATTATAGAATATAACTTCAGAGGAGCACTTGAATAGCGGGCTAACGTTTCAATGGTAGTTCACCAAATAGCGATTAGAGCACATCTGCGTTAATGAGAAAACTTTATGATTTAAAGATTTTGTTTATTCCACGATTTAAGTGACTTGATGCTATTAAAGGAGGGGAAAGGAATGGGATTGTCCATTAAGGGTACTTGTTCTCTTTTTATTGTCGGGCGACAAAGAATCAAACACTCTTCTCGCTGTTATCTTGTGTTATCTGAGGTTTGAACAACAATCCTTCACTAACCATTTCGGCAGAATCGTCTTCAGAATTGCTATTTATTATCTGCAGTTATGTCTAAAAGTAGCGGTAACTTAATTACTCAGGCAATTAGGTCCGTATTTGCGTCCAATTCATGGCTAAAAGTAATTGTATCTTTTGAAATTCTTTGGGACATCTGAGAACGCGGTCTTCAATTTA
Source organism: Hetaerina americana (assembly GCF_022747635.1). NCBI lineage: Eukaryota > Metazoa > Arthropoda > Insecta > Odonata > Calopterygidae > Hetaerina > Hetaerina americana. The sequence goes on along the minus strand of NW_027286069.1, from coordinate 17,890,515 downwards.
TGATTGGAGTTGAGTCTTGCAAGACTCCTGCTGTTTATCTCAATTGCTCTCGATTTTCGTTTTCACATTGCATCAAGTTATTTAAAAGACGACCAGTTTTTTATGAAAACAGTGTAAATTAATCACCAGTTATTTTATATAAGATACCGAGAGAAAATAAATCTAGGTCTAATAGGTTGGTAGTCTTCACACGATCAATTGTTTCACCATCCCACCTTTAAAATTTGTTGTGTTCATCCTCATTTTTGGAAGTCCGTTAGCCTCGAGACCTTGGTTCTCAGAAAGTAGCGCTTCTCATGCCGTGTATGGCTCATCGGAAATATTTTGCAACCTTTTCATCTCTTCACTCTCCTTCCTCCCCTCCGTTCATTACTCATTCCCCGGAGTGACTCGCTCAAAGGAAAAGGTGAGCGTAGCGTGAATGTAACCTGACGAATAGCTATTGACCGCGGGGTTTTAACTCAGATTTGTTTGGCCGTGGTCGTAGATACCTTCTTGGACTTAGCGTGGACTTTCAGAATTTAAGTATATATCTTCCCAAATTTCAAGTTTTCTAACGCAAAAATCTTATTTATATGAATTTGATTTTTGGTAAAGAACGATATTTACCTAAAGATAGTTAAAAAAAGCTTGATTTTATCATTTTTGCGTTTGTTTAGTCTCCAAAAATATTGGCTATGATACTCAGCATTCCCTGGAAATTATTTTGGAAATACGTTTAACGGACCTAACAAATCTTTCTCGAAGAACCGTAATAAGAAGAGCATTAGAAAAAACCTTGCTGTTGTGTTTCTCTTAAACAATTTTTTCCATTGCATTCTGGTCAATAATATGCATGAAGAAACCAAATTGGCTACGAGACACTTGTCCTAGAGTTTAGAAACTCGGCCCTTGCTTCGGTCATTGAATTCAAAATCAAGTTGCTGGGGTTCATTTCCTCTGAAATGCCCTGTATTGTCTCAGCCTTTGGACATGTACCCAATGAATCTGTTCCTAAGAGTCATTCTTCGACTCAACCGAAGGGAATCTGGTGTTTTTCCGGACTAGTTCCAATTATTAACTATTTGCTCCCGCCACTGACTTCCTCCCGCAGTCCTCTGTTTCGCCGCCGTCGCCACCCCCCCCCCTCTCGGACGTGAACAACCATAAGCAAACATCCGCTCCGCTATGGAGGGCGAAGTCCTCATCCCAATCTTCCGACCCCCAACCCCACCTTACCAAAATTAAGGCCCCGCCCCCATTCGCCCCTTCCACAGGCCCTCTCCATCCCCCACTCCATATAACCAACCGCCTTCGAACTTACTCCCACTGCCACTCGACCCCACCATTCCCCTCCCCATTCCTCTCCTCCATCCAAGCCCCCGCACAAGCACCCTTATCGACCCGAGAGGCTGCAGGGGAGTGAGGAGAGATAAGACGGAGAAGGTGTCCCCCGACGCGGCTGAAGAAATTTCGGTGATTGCGAGCGGATGAACTTCTTTTGGCAGCGCGGGTGGACTGGGACGTCGAGGATAAAGGGGGGAGGGGGGCGGGCGGGGGTGAGTCGGGCCGGAAGTTTGGGTGGGGGGATGGAAGAATAGAGGAGTAGGGTGGATAAGGAGAGTGACGGGAGAGGAGGGACTTTCGGGGGATGTTCGTTCGGCGGGGGAGCGATGAGACGAGAACGCTTCCAGTCCTTTGCGGTTGATAAGAAATTCGAGGAGTCGAAGCGAGAGTGAAAGGAGCGTTCGGAACCGATACGGAGGGAAGGAAGAAAGGGAAAAGGAACGCGGGGTGTGGAGGGAGAGGGGAGCGGGAAAGGGAGCGAAGGAAAAGAATGAAAAGTGGCGATCGGAGGGAAAGGTGTGAGAAACTCGATTTCGTATCCGTCGAAAGCTGTTGTTTTCGGTTGTGGGAACTGCGCAGCACGGAGAGACTCATGATTCGGGACTGTGGCTAAATCGAGCATTGTAAGAGTTCTCACTCCACGAGATAGAAGTTCGAAGGGCTGCAGTACAGATAAAGCACTATAAATTGGTTCAGGAATATCGCTTCTATGAAGCAAGGACTTTCGGATATTTTTTTCAAGTTCCATTTTTTTACCAATATATTTCCTCTAAATAAAGTAAATACTTACACACGATTATCTCTGTGTATGTAATGAATAATATAGCAGTACATAGAACACATTGCCAATGTATGTATTTTTGGTTTAAATGACGAGTATTATGTGACCCTTTGAAGCACTCAGTTCATTACTCTAGTACGAGGTGAGTCAAATTGAACGATAAACTTGCAAGTTTGAAGATTATAAACGATGATTTAAGTATCTACTTAAATAATATATAATAGCGAACGCTATTCTTCTTAGTAATAAAACTACATTTTTTGTAGCAAAGGTTTAAGTGTTGACATTTAAACAATAGGTTTGTTAATTATATTCATCATATTTTTCGTGGAATTTAATTGTAAAGTATTATTACAGATTAATTGTCAAGTATTATTAGAATTTCGGTGACATGTAACTTTATGGCTCTGCTTGAAACATTTAAGTAAAAAACTCTTCTACTCACTCACAAGAGAAAATATAATGAAGAAAATTCAACTAGTTAGATTTTACGGTCAGGATTTTACGGTTTATTTGATCAGAAAAGTGATTTCAATATAGATAGGGCTCACAGAGCTGGTAGCATATTTCTAGCCATTATATTTTAGAAAATTAGACACAGGACTTTCAAAAATTTCACGAATGAATTCCTAATTCGCTGTCCCAAACATTTATGAAGAAGCCTTAGCCTTGATCCCCCAGAAACATGCGGAAACAACTTGACCTGTGAGAAGAGATTCGGAGCTCTAAAAGTTCGTTGACCAGTAAGTTTATTCTCTTCAACCTGGATCCGCACGAACGACCATCCGAGGATGTCCAGAGTTCAAAAAAGGAAGTGTCGGAGGGATGTAAAAAAAAGGAGAGACAAGAGTTTTCGTTTGCGTTGTCTTCCTCAATTCCAAAGTCGAGCGCGCAACTTCTTTTCGCGTTCCACTTCAGAATCAATGTGCTATACCTCCGCGGATCACCCTTGTACCTACCCTGCCAACAGACTTACCCTCCCCCTGCCTACCTCCCTCCCTCCCAGTCACCTTGTGGTTGCTTTTTCCTTCGCCTCTCTCGTGGAGGTACCCGGGGACCTCCTCGCCAGTCATCCATGAAATTCTTCCGAATGATCTCCCTTCCCCTTCTCTAGGAAGCCTTGCGGTCTGGTGTGCACATCCGGGGAGAGACGCTCGTTGAAGTCTCCAGGCGATATTTTCAGATATTGGTGGTTTTCTGTTATATCATATTCTGTTCGTTTCCAAGAGCATTTGAGTCCTGTGTGCTTCGATGACCGCCGGTATTTGACACCGTTAGCACAGTTTAAATCGAAATATGAATCGTAAAGACACATCCCCTTGAATACTGCCGGTATTTCAATTTTGAAGATTAAGAATGAATATCATTTTTTTAGCAGTTAACTGGTAACTTGTTGATGTAACAGAGTAGGATTTAGCGTGTAGTAATTAAATTAAAATCAGGTATTCGGTTAAGGCTTTAAAACCATTAACACCGTCCCTCACATCCTCCGTGCCGTGCCCATGTCCATTTCTGAAGTAGGATACTAACTCGCACCCTTCAGGTTAGTCCCTCCAATGTGCCAAATGATCTCCACTTAAAGTAACATCCCTCCGATAGCAAGTGTGTACATTTTATCAGATAGTTTCGAAACTTGGCATGACAGAAGCATCATATTACAACTCTATCCTTCTTCGCTCAAAAATTTGCATCAGAACAGCCATTATGGCCTTAGTTTCAGAGGCGTCCCTCACCGTCACGGCCTTATCGAGCAGTTTGTCCCCAAGCTCCAGGCGTATTTATTTTTCCAGGATATCCTTGTGCTTTCTTTGTTTGGAATCTGATCGCGGACAGGCATCACAAATGGGATAGTATTATTCATAACCATCCGAGCATATCAGCGTGAGTGCGAATAATATCAACTTGATTATAAGGCTAATGCAGGCAAATTCACCCCCAAAGACGCTCTCCGCCCTCTCCTTGGGCGGGGTTGGAAAATCACGCACAATAAGATTTTTCACCCTTGAGATTGGTTCTGGTGCTAATAAAGTCAAACCGGAGGCAACGCCCTCGACCTCATCTCCAGAAATCGGCCCTCTTATTTCCTGTGTGTGTGTTTATTTTTGCAGAAGATAATAGAGAGGAGGAGGGAAGGAAATCGCTTTGCAAAAATTCAACGTCCTTGTGTGCTTAGTGTAAACAATGGTCATTACGGATCCAAACGCGTTTAATCTTGGGTCATTTGTCGATAACTAATCAATTCAGGAAAATATCCGTTAGAAGTGGAAATGTTTTAGTGACACGATGAGCGTAAAATTAAGGCCATGAGAATTGCCTAGTTTTTATATGCAACAAATGTAAATTCTTTGCCGTATTAATTGTAAAATCAATATTTTTCAATAATGTATACCTTCAACAGTTATGTTGCATGGTGTCAAAACGTTTACGAAGAACTTTGAATTAGTATCATCTATTGCTTATTCATGTCAGCGCGATTAATGAAATAGTGTCGGGCGGTGACCTAACATCCCCCGCCACACGCCCTTGCGGCGGCTTTCGGGGTACTATGTAGATGTAGATGAACCATACAAAAGTTATACTTTCAGCTTTAGCTTAAACTCTTCTAAATCCTGCTTTTCCTACAGAGTTGTGCTGAAATCCTTGAGAAACCAATCTTAAGTACTGCGGCGCTGTTTCTGCCCCAGGAAGTAGATGAGCACACATCCTGTTTTGGAGAGCTATAACGTCTTCGCGACACGAATGATCGATGACATATAAACGGAATTATCGGGGGACGCGACATACGTGCAATAATTCACCACTCGGGGTGAACGAGTTGTGACGGCAACGAGCGATAAAAGAGTGGGAGGAAGTTAGCGCTCAAAATATTCCCTGTGAGCGTGGAGTATGGGCGATAGGAAAACAAGAGACCTGAATGGAGATAATGTTTTTCAGGCTCAAGCAGCCGAGAAGTGAGCGCGTGCGTTTGTGGGCCCCGCGAGGAGGGTGCAGGAGATAGGGAAAGGATGTTGGAGGAGGTGGGTCCATTGGAAGAAGAGGAGGATGTGTGTGAGTGTATACGTAATGACGAGGTCGAGGGGATGCTGCGGGGGTTCAACCGAAAAGAGGCGCTAGGGTGTGGGGAAGCGAGAAGTACACGTCCTATCGGTTGCGAGATGTGTGTAGAGGGTGGGTGTTCCTGGGGGTGGAGGGCAGAGGGCGAGGGAGTCTGCAAGCTCCGGAAGATGTCCCATTTGGGACCGCCAGAGGGATGGGGATAGGAGAGTGTTGAATGCCAGTTGAGGGGAGTTTGCGTGGGTTTCGTTTAGGTCGCAGCTTTGACATCCACATACGCCCACTGTAAAAGAGTTCCTTCGACCTTTCATGCGATTTATTTGATCAGGTGAAATCATCAGGTTTTACAGTTGATTCTGTGCAAATTGACTAGAAATTCCGAACATCACAGGCACAGCTATGGCCGGATCTACCTGTATTACTCTATCATAAGTCCAAGAATATTATTGGCGATGTTCTCAATGTCCACTCTGTTTCTGAATTGAATGCTTTTGCTTGCCTAAAACCCCCTGAATAGTCAAATTTTCGAAAATATTTGTTATTTTAACGCATCTACAGGAACAGTTTGCACCTTTATTTTGAAAAAGGTCATGACACTCATTTATAATTCAACGCTCAGGCTTATCACGTGATTAAAATTTATGTACACGGTGAGATATGTTCATTTTTTTGACTGTAAGATTGCAATTGTTAATTTGAAGTGTTATTTTTTTACTAAGAATCACGTTCTTCTTATCAAATTTCGAGATGTGCATGCTATACTCGCACTAATGTTTCAGCGTTGGGGTGTGTAAAAAGTCAATCTTAAAGCGAGTAACCAAGGCCCCTATTTCCTCGTCTTTGGAGGGCGTTCAATGATTTTTAATCCAAAATCTAACTAGTGGATCAATCACTGTGGGTCGTGTGATAGCGAAACAAGGTGCAAGGGCCGAAGGAGGAGAGGAGCGTCCGCTCGCCCTGCACGAGGCGTGGATCTGGTTTCTGGTACGGAGGAAGGAAGGAGGGTCGACGAGGGAGGGGAGGATGGAGTGGGTGGCGTGGCCTCGTCGCGAAGGGATGCTGCGCGTAAGCACGAGCATTTACGAGAGAAAGGGGGGTCGGGGCGTCGGGGGTGCGGAGGGGGATGGACACTTTTGGGAGTGCTGCGAGAAGGGTGGAGAGGAGGAACGGTTTGTTGAGGGTATGCGAGGGGGGACGAGGCGGAGGATGCGGGTGATTCACCTCGTTTGTCTCTGTAACGATGTCCTCTCCGAACCTCCCCCCTCCGCCCCCACCCTCTCCTTTTAGTCTTTCGCCTTCCCGGCCGACCCGACCCTAGCCCATTCCTCTTCCCACCGCGTCATCTCTTCTTCCCCGGGCGCCCCGCAGCCTTCTATTGTTTCACAACCGAACGGCTGAGGCCGCTCGCCCTCTTATACTTCTCGCGCAGCCTCCATTCCTCCAACCGCCCTCCCCACCACGCCCCCCCTCCCCAAAAACCCTCGCTCATCCTCACCACCCCTCCTCCTCTCGCTTTCTCATCCTTTCGACACTTGCATTGTTCGCCCGACTCCTTTTAAAAGATTAAGGACTTTCATCTTTTATATGCTAAACAGTTTCCGAATCTAGGCTTCTTCCCCTCCGCTCCGGCTGTGTTATTTTACGGCACCGAGCGCTCGTGGTGAGCCCTATTGTTTTATTATTAATATTATTATAACGCTTGTTTTAGTGGATTTGTCTGACTTTAAATATAAGCGAGTAGGCTAGCGGTTATATTTTTAGGTTTTCCACGCATGGGTGTGGCGTCATTGTGAAGCTAATTTTGCTCTCCGAGGCTAATGTTGTTTTGTTGTTTTCATCGCCACGCGTGGCATTGAAGAATTGCTCCTTTTTCTACGGCGTTTTCGCAGAACTTTTTGTTATGAAAATCCACGCACTGAATGGTGATGAAGTACTTGCAAGCTCCAATTCGTGATGCACATTTAGTAATTTGAAAGGGTGTCAACCGTTACGTTTTGGTAAAAGACGCTTTATATATACATGCATGCAGATGTATAGGATGTACACATGTATGTATATATATTTAAAAGCATATGTGTGTGTAGATAAACACACCCATACATATGTATAGGATATTGCGTTGTTGAATGCTGCCTAAATGTTTTTTGCTGGAAGTTGGTTAGTAAATCCGTAACATTTCTCAATGCCTTTCAAGCTTCCGTTCATACGGAATTAATGGAATGATATGAAGTTTTGAACTCACGAGTGCAGGCTGTTTTACACCTGCTGCCGAGACAAAAGTAAGTGCAGCGCCTGTCATAAGTTGGAGCGTAAGTAATAGCAAAAAGGTCTTTCTTACAATAAGAATACTCTACATAAATATTCACGCTCATTGTCTGGAATGGTGCTTTATCGCGAAAAATAGTTACCTTTGGCGCCATCTCTACCGTTGGAAAAATGATCGTGAAGAAATGTTATTATTGTTCAACTCATTAAACGATCACAAGTGTTACTGGAACAAATTGTCTCCTTCCTAGTTCTTAGTACAAAATATTCAATGTATTAGATGGCAATTAAACGCAGTCAAGAGACAAAATAGAACATATAAATCAAAAAATTTAATGCATACGGTAACCTGTGTCTCCAAGTGGTCGTTTATTCAACTACTATCCAGGCCTTACGTTATCCAACTTCGATGATCGGACGAGAGCCGGTGTTTTCCACTGACTATTGTCGGAAATGGAAGCATATTGTTTCTGGTATTTACGTTAATTATTGTTATGAGCCATTTTAATTCCTTCTCTAGGCCTTAATGTTGTTATCAAAGGTGTGTGCGCGTTGCTGGGAAACTAGGAACGGAAAATTAATTAAGTGTTGTTTTTTGGACAGATGTAGCCATCCCACTAATATCCGTGGGAATCCAAGCCACCGCAACATTTTCTTGATTCCCGACCGTCTCTTGTATCACGCGAATTTTGCTATTTAGTGGGAAGGCCGATATTGCACAGGATTTCATGCTGAGCACCATAGCGATGGGAATGTGCTGCGTGACATCTTTGCTTGACTATCATCTCCGCCCTGTTTTAACCTCCACCGTCTCAATATTTAAAAAAAACACCCTGGAAGTCAGAGGTGTTGGAAGGCCATAGATTATGAGATATACCTGTGTTATATATTTTGGTTGGTAAAGGCGAAGTAATTTGGTTGCAATATATTTTGAAAGGACCGATTTCCCTCGAGGTTGTAGGTATGACAAGGCTTATTCAGTTCTTTTGACTGGAACTCAAATCTCCTCAACCCAAATATGTGGGGGAGTCGATCGAATGCTTCATTTTATTTTGACATCCAAACGGATGCAAGTCATTTTCCTCGCGACAATAATTTAAAATGGTCATGGCATATTGAAATAGGGATATATTTTTCACAGCGCTCCGGTCCGACAGTGCATTAACGCGAGATGGACGAGAGCGTGGAATCGCGGCTAAGACGCTGAACTTCTTGCATTTGTCCGTTCATTCATCTGCGATCAAAGAATTTCGGGGAGGGGAGGCAGAGACAAAGGAAATTCCGCTTGGAAATTTACATCTCATTAATGCGACTGCTTCCACCTCATGAATCAGCGGAGTCGGTTCTGTGCTCACTCCCTCGCCGCTTTTGGAGTAATCTTGATCGCCCCGTTTGTTGGCAATGCACACTTCCACGGAATCGACGAGAACAAAGAAGCTGGCGTCCACCACCACTCTCCAATGTGACGGCGCAGGAAACTGAACGGGGCGTTTGGGGGGGGGGGCAGAAAGCACGGGGCGCACTATCTCCCCTCGGGGATCGTCGCATTTGCTCCCGCGTCAACGAGACGCGGCTTCGATCCCCTCGCGAAGCACGCGCCCGCCATCTCATCAGCCGCCACTGACCTGATGACCGGGGTTTGGCCAATGCTCCCCCGTGTCTGAAAGTGAAAATTATTGAAGATTTGTCTTCCCGTTTCCACATTATCCTCCCCTCCCAGGGTTTCTTAACATCAATGAATTTATTGCTGCAGCTCTATTTTTTTAATCCTTAAATCGCGAAGTGGTCCAAAGTTTTCAGTTCAACTTTCTGACCATTAAGGGTATTTGACATAAGTATGTATTTATGTGTATCAGTTGTCTGAGACCCATAGAAATTTGTTTTTCGGACCAGTAAATCGATTAATCACATGACTGAGTGCCACAACAAGAAACTGAATTGAATTTGACGGGCCTCTTATATAGTTATATGGTATTTGTTACGCTGATATAAAATGGCATTTCTCATGAATACCGCGTACAGTTTTAGATATTTAATAAAAAATTAAAATTGTTTGTTATCCCAAATGATAAAATCATCAGAAGTTCATTTATTTATGTGAGTACGAATTTTAAATGAATAAAAAAGATTCATGTAAATCCGAAAGTGACCGCTGAAAAGTACAGTGAATCAATTATTATTTAAATAAAATTTTATTTAAAATTAATGCCTCTATTTCTGCTTTTTATGTCTTATCAATGCAGGAGAGATGTGACGGAAAAACCTAAGAAAACGAAATTTTCGTCGTTTCATTTACGTTATATCTCTTTGGTCAGCTCAAGCTTGCAACAAAATGTTAAGTTTCCCGACGTGGGCTGAATTTAAGCTTTATTTGTGCCCGAATTCAATGTCAACAAAAACTACAGCATGAGGAGTTCCTTGCGTGAATGCAAGAAGTGTAAATCGTCCCCTTTCTTTCAATAACTCTGGAGAGCAAGACCGAAAATAATTGGGCCCGACCTTTAGGCCTCTTTACGACGTAACCTCTCAACCCACCCCCTGCCCTCCTCCGCCGCGCAAGTCGCTCGTTTCTTATCCAATAGAGGCGACGTGCGTCGAGTTGACCCCCAGGGGTTCAACTCTCGGAGGAAGGGGTAATTCCCAGGACAAGTCTTCTAAGTCCATGTGGGTGGCGGTGCCGGGGAAGAGCGGAAGCATTCATTACCCCAAAAGTCAAACCCACCCCCTCTCTTCCTCCCACACGCACACTCCTTCCTCTTGAATCCTCTTCTCTTCCCCCCCTCCCTCCCGAGACCCTACTTTGTGTTTGTGCCTCTCTTTCCTTTGGAAACCTATACGTGTTACCCTGTACGCATGTGGTCCCCGTTCTTTTGACGTAATGCCCCGTGCTACCGCGGGGTAAGTAACGGCCCCACCCGAGCCGTCGCTTCGCCGACTCCTCTCCCATTCGCTCCCGACTCCTTCTCACACTCTTCCCCTCCACCGTCCGCTAAACGTAAGCCTAAACGCCCCTTGGACCGTCACGTAACCAAGCAATCCCCAGCTTCCTCCTCCCGTCCGTATGTCTGCCCTTGCGTGTCCCCCTCACTCCCTGCCTAAGCATACTTATTTCATCCCGTCTGAATTACAAGTGTTGTTTGCTCTATTTATCGCCCATTCCCCCCTTCCCACCTCCCACACTCCCCTTCATCTACCCTTATTACGGGGTTTGGACGGATGGGACCACCCTCTCCCTGTCTACACCTCCCTCCCTCCCCCTCTCCCTTTCGTTCCCTCCTCCTCCACCCCAAACTCCATTCATCTCCGTTCTCTCTATCGGTGGCCATTTGTCTTCCTCCTTCGTGGTTGTTAACTCTTTCAGCCTAATTTCCTCACAGCCACACTCCTTTTATTCTTTCCTGTAGTTGTAGTCCGATCCTAATGCTGATTTACTGCAGTGGCGTGCGTTTGAACATTTTTACGATCGTCTCACCGGGAATTATAACGGCGATGCATGCATGTGTTATATCCTGCCTCCTTTTCTCAGGGAGCTGAGTTTATTACGCTCGACGCTGAAATTAATCCCGACACCACATTTCATGCGTGAATTCTTGTCTCATTCCTTTCCAGCATGAAGTGCAAGAGTGTTAACATTAATGTAAAAGGGTGCAGAGTTGATTTTTTGGGGTACCGTTATTTTTCTCTTACTTCGTCCCCTCTTGCACGCAATATTTTATTGCAGCTGAGAGATATACACCCGTGAAAGTTCATATTAGTGAGATTTTGAATAAATTGATGTGATAAATGTTGTTGTGAGGTTAATCAACCTGAAGCAAAACCTATTGTTGGAATTTCAAAAAAATGTAGCCGTAAAGGGTTTTAATTAGTGGAATCCCTTAATATGGATTGTAAGTTAATAAAGGTTTGGGCGTTGAAGGCGTGCCTTGCCTGCATTACCCAATATACTATCTTTAGTCGCTGATTTCCATTCATGTTTCTTCAATTTTAATTTATTTTTTTATATCGCAAAGGTAAATATTAAAAAAAATGGAGTTCAGCATTTAAACAAGGTATTAGATCCAGATTCTAGCTTTAAACACAGCTTGGAATTCAAATTATAGTTTTGACCAAATCTGTAGTAAAAATCAAACGGATTATTAATTAAAATATTGATCATTTTTCCATTGACTCCTCCAAGTTTTTGTCTTCCAGACGGAATCAATTGCGCACTGCCAGCATCCCATGCACCTTCTTAGGATCGAATTGATGCGCCTATTTCTTGAAAAGGTCCCCACAAAAACGTATGAGCGTTTAATAGCGTCTGGCAATGAGTATGCATCGGACTTAAATGAAATAAACAATCACTTTTTTGTGGTGGACATTAAAGCTTGGAGGTTACTATTATTTGGTTCGGGAGACGGGGCAGGTCTATCAGGTTTTCACGCGGTGGTGGTGGTGTGCGAAAGTACGCAATCTATATTGCCTACACACATTAGACAGCCGTCTTCATGGTAGATAGCCTAATTTCAATGGGACTGACCTTCCCAGAATTTTGTGCTGAAGCACCACTGTCCGGGAAAATTTATAGTTACCTTTTTGTTTCTTGAGAAGGTTCGTTCTTCCCCCACCCAACTCACCGATCCAATGCTGAGAGTAGGGCACATCATAATTTCTTTAAAAAGAAAAGGATATTAATAACTATGGACGAATATAAATAATAGTAAGAGTTTTTCTGAATGAAACCAATTTAAATGGGTTTTGCACAATTTTTCCTACAAATGAGTGGTTTTTTAGTGGACGATCATGTCGCAGAGTGCGAGTTGACGCTGCAACGAGATTAATAGGGCTGGTTCGCTCGTCCCTCGTATTCCACGCAGGGTGGACTTAAAACACGGGGTGGTGCGGTGCACTTCCGAGACCACTGTCAGGCAAGGGAGACCGCGAGATGGAAGGAGGGAGGGCGATAGAGAGAGACAGGTAAATGATCTCGGTTACGGCGCTTGGTTTTGCACTGCGACGTCTCATTCCTTCCCCTTCCTTCACTCGTCTCGTTTCCTCCTGCATTCCTCTCTTCCTCTCCCCTATCCTCCTCCCCTCTACCTCCTTCCTGTCTTTTTCCCTTCAAACCTCCTTCCCCTTCCTCCCATAAATATTTTTCCCTTCCCTCTCTTACTCCTCTCTCTACCCGCCCCCTCTAACGACTTCCTCTCCGTCTCCCCTCGTTGCCGCCACATTTGATTGAATAACCTTTATGCTTTGTAATATTCCGTTACTGGAGTGGCATTATCGGGCGGGCATGCTTTCCCTCTCTCTCTCTCTCAACTCTGTAACCTTTCCGGCGTATTCCATTTTAATCTTCAGGGAAGGTCTCTCAGCTAGCAATCGCCTGCGGTACTATAACCTCCAAACGTTTAGTCGGAGAACGAATAGCTTCCTGTGCTTAACAAAGTTCGCATGAGTTTTTCTTTGGACTTTTTCTCGTTGACTTTCTTTCATAGCCAGTGGTCATAATTTTCGCTGGGGTGGGGAGAGGGTTGAAAGTACACGCTAACAACATTTACATTACCTCTCGGAGACAACTGTGTGGTCATGATTAGTATTTAGTATTTTTTTCTTACGTTCTTGTTGTGACAGTAAGAGGAAGCAATAATACTTAAACTTCATGCTCCGCTTTAATGGATTTTTACTGCAAATGAAATTAATATATAAGATTCTCGCGGGGGTTGGCGTAGATTATAGTTGGCGTAGGAAACGACTGCCAGAGAACTTCTCTTCTTGTCGCTTAATGTCAACCGGTGGCAAATAAAATTTAAAGAACCCTGGAAATTCATGCTCCGAGTATTATACATGTTCTTCCTGTCTGCACGGGATGTAGGTACTCATATAGCTCTTGTGTCAACGAGTTTTTCCATCCCTGGAATGGAGGAATCGCTAACTCCACGTCCCTACTCTGTTGCCTTGAAGTGTCCGCGCGCATTACGCATTCCACTCAGTGAAGCGGTACCTTTGTCGCTGCCTGCGGAATTACCCATGACTGCAAAGGTGGGGTGCATGATGGCTCGTAAGTTAAACTGGGAGAATATGTACACGCTGCTTAGTTGAGACCTCTCTTACGGATGCTCTTGAGAAAAGACGACCTCCTATCTATCCACCAATTCGAATGAATATCCGTGTGCTTTAAGTTGATAAAACTTCCCGAAAACGTTCAGCGTATGTGGGTGGCATTAAGGTCTCAATGAAATGAGCTTAATTTGTGATTTTTCAGAACTATGGAAGCTCGTGACCTATTTGAATTCGATTATTCTCACGTCCATCGACTGATATGCATCTCCCAATGTGTAAACACATACCATATTCCCTACCTTCAATATACGTTTGCTTCACAGTCTCGGTCTGGTTAGCACTAAGGTCACTCTGGAGATTTCAAAAGAGGTTGAAACGAGACTAGAGGTTGATGGCGAGGAAGACTTGAAATAACTGACGGCAACACTTTCGCGCCGTGACTTTTGAGATTTTTCCGAACTCCTCGAAGCACCGGAAATAATATCGTCGGAGTGGGGTGCGGTGGGTGAGGAATGGGGCTGGACAAGTGAAAGGTACGGAGGAATAGTTGACCGATATTCTCTTGCGAGGGGGCAAAGACGGAGAGGTCTTCTGGGCGGGGCGCAGGCGTTTCCCTGCGGGCGAAGAAATCGCCGCATTTAAGGTTTTTATTACAAAAAAGACGTCGTGAATTGGATTGTGTGGAAATTAACTTCTTTATTGTTCAGAATCTCTCTTCGTTTCAAAACGTTTTCTCCTTACTCGGCATATTTCTAGGTTCTTACATTTCATTTTTGTCCCAATCACCATCACTCAAATTATTGTTGAAAGAACCTGAAATATTAAAAAATCAACGAATTCATCAACGTCGTTATCATTTTCCTACGAAGAAAGTGCATATTGAACGTACATTTCCGATGGCACATGACACATCTCTTATCTTGTTAATTAGTGTCTCCGCCGTACAGAATATCAGTGAAAAATGTGTGTTACAGTAAGTAGCATTTCGAAGAAGTCAACATTTGGAAGAGGGCAACTCCTTTGATAACACGTGGCCGCATTTCACGTACATCGGAAACAAGGGGGGCAAATAAATCAAAGAACTCTCGAAAAAAGTGATAATGCAGAGGTACTCTCTACGTAAACATTATTTTAAGATGAGATGGAGGCGAGTAGACATCTTAGAGAGGTAAAAGAGGACATGGGGAGAGGATGGTGGGGGAGGAATGGTGCATGGAAGTCCTTAGATAGCTTCTTTTTACGGTTCGCGGTTGTTTTGTGAAATTGTATTACAAATTGAATTACATCCATTTGAAGTACATTTTACATCCGGTTCATTGTTCATAGTTATTTCTCGATGTACGTGCAGTTGAAAGTTTAATACTGCGTTGAGTTAAAACTTAAGCTGGTCTTAAGCTGAGTAAAAAAAAAACTTAAGCCGGTCTTAAAGGCTGTTACCGTTATGGTTGGCGATCACAGAATTGTGATGAAGAGCGTTTTTAAATTACGCTAAGCGCTCAGTGATACTCTTTTCAGGGTTTATTTTTTCCCTGTAGATGTACAAGATCTCAAGTGTTCTTCACTGAACTCTTACTGTCTTAATCAAAATAGATTTTCTCCCTGTCGCTGGTCACTCTGTTGACTGAAATATCGAAATTGTAGAGCTTTTTCATTCACCGTACATTATTGGCTTCAGGATTCTAAACCTAGGACATTTCTTATGATCAATATCATAGGCAAAAGGAACTTACTTGGGTCATTCTTAAGAATATTCAATGCATGCATATTTCTTAGTTTTTGATGAATCCCCCCTCGTGCTTGAAAGAAGGTGGATGTGTGATCGTTGCACACGTGGCGAACAATTCGTCGAGAGGAGCTTATTTTATCCTGGAAGCTCAATAAAGCGCGTTGCCTGCCTCGTAAATGGATTCGCGCCCCGCTATCATTCGGGTGAAACTAACGCGATCTGCTCCGTAACGCACACAATCCCCCTTGCACATCCGCCCCTCATCGTTTGCTTGCGCGCCCCGTTTTAACACGCATCATGGCCATCTTGGACGCTATCCAGATCACGTAAAGTGCATAAACAACTCGAACACTCCCAATAGTGCGGAGATTGGCGGGTTTACCCGTGCGGGTGCTGGAATGAGGATGTGGCAGAGGGTTCGATGAGAGATGTAGGTGGCTGGGCCGTAAACGGGTCTGCATAACAATAAGATTGCCCGGCGCCCCGCCTGCGACAGGACTGAGGGTGAGGTTGAGGTAATGCGTCGCCCTGCTTCAAGGTTGCATGCACGTCATTTACTACTGAAGTGCTTAATGGCACTTTATGGCTGAGATAGAGGTGATTTCCAGGGAAATCTGTCACCAAGACCTTTCCTGAGGAAATGGGTGGTGAATAGTTGATATGAAGAAGTGATTTGTGAAATGAGAGAATTTCACATTCTGCTATGGACACTCCATGAGCACTCTTATAGGATTGTTAATTACCCCATAAATCCCCTCACATCACCAACAAATTTCACATAATTTCTCTCAGGAATTTCCTATCCCATCCTTGAAATTATGTATTAGGAATTGTATAATTAGACATTAAAAGATTCTCTGAGTAAGGACATTAATAATGAAAACGCAATAACATAAACAAACAGACTCGAAAAATACACAAGGACCTTGTAATTTAGGATTTTTGATTGGTGCTCAGGATTCTCATTTACTGTGGAATTATAATATGCTGACTAACCTGCCGACCGTTCGCTCATGACTTGGCTTACGATAAGAGCCCATTTACATAACATCTCACATGGATTTTAGTTATCTACTTCATTTGTGGTCGGCGATTTTTTAAGTAACTTCATCACAGGTAGTGAACAGAAGGCAGTTATTGATGCCATTCGGTTTTCATGTGAATTTTTAAAGGCACTTTAAATCGATAAAATAATTCCATTTTGTCTGTTTTACGACCGCACTAAATGCTGGATAGGCAATAAGTGACTGCCGTCTTCAGTTATTCATAATCAAAACCCATCGAGTATTGATTCTTAAGGTAGCAGTGACAGAAAAACACGAAAATTTTTATTTACGGGAGTGATGGGAATTCTTATCTCTGTTTTGAAATACTATGTAACCCCCATGCCTCAGTTATTATTTGGAAGGAGAAGTATTATATTTCCATGTCCAACTATTAGATTGCACGGATACGATTTTTTATTTTAGGAAAAAAATAGATCCCGGTATTTTTTTCTGAACCAGTCGTTTCTATGTCGTTTATACCTACAAAAATTTCATTTCAATTAGACATTTTTCACTGAGAAACCGGGAGTGGCGGTGGCTGGGATTGATACAGCGGGCTTGAAGGTTAATTCCGGTTGCAGAGTGAGCGGTGCATAAGGCAGGGAGGGGTTACGAGGAGTGGCACAGGCAAAGGCGAGGCTCCGCGGGGCGCAATTTTGGGTCCGAAGGCGAGCGAACGAGCGGGGCGTGTGTGCTCCTGCGAGGAGGGCACAGGGATGGGGGAGGCTCGTTTTTTTTCTTGAGGAGTAGGCGGGAAGAGGGAGAAGTTTGGGTAATTTACGGAAGGACCGCGGCATATATTTTTGGGTAGCGATCCCTTCGCCGCCTTGGCCCTCCTCCCCACTCTTCTCCGGTGGAAGGAAGCGAGGCTCTCTTAGCGCTGCATCCGGTGGCCCACCCCCCTCTCGCTCACAACACAACAAGATCCAACTCAACGCCCTCAACCTTCCCCCATCCCCCACGTCACCCGAAACCCCGTCCTAAATGTTCTCCTCCTTCCGCTGAGGGTACCCGGCCCTAACAATCCCCCTCCTTCCTTCCCTTATATCCAGATCCATGGCAGTCGTAGCCACCATAAAGTACTCGTTCGAGCCCTCCCCGTCCTCTCTCTCTCTCTTGGAGAGGCCCTTAAGGAAACCTCGAAGGGGGTTGTCGCAGTAAACAGGACGGGGAGGGAGAGAAGTGGACGGAGGATGTTGGACACAAGTTAGTTTCGGACCACTCGGAGATTCTCGTGAGCGTGGTTAGCAAGCAGATATGTTGCTGAGGACCGCATACGTAAATAAAGCTACGGATAAAGTACGGAATCACGAAGTTATGTCCTCGTGTTCAAATCAGAGCGTACGCGTGTGTATAATTTCACTCATTTTGCCACAGATTACATTGGTGTAATATCCATTGCGATTGCTTCGACATCGTCAACGCTTAATATGACGGAAGTACCATTTGTGCTCCGATAGCCAATTTATGCAAAACAGATACAAGCACTATTATCGTAATCTGAAATTAGCCGACAATGTTGCGAGTTGATTGCATAGTTGTTAGATTCCTGCTCTAATTGTTTGATAATAATGGTTTTTGAAATTCAATTAGTATTGAATTTAAACGTGATCCACGTGGCAGTATTCAATGGTAGGGATATTTAGTAGTCTCCTCATATGCTGCGGAATGGAGAATTTTCTCTCGCGAATATTTTGAAGACATTTTCAAGAGATGCAACTGTATGTCCATCGCAGTTGATATAGCAGAAAAATACCACAAAATCAACGAATTTAATATATAAGAAGTGATTTTGCTCCG
Organism: Hetaerina americana; assembly: GCF_022747635.1. NCBI lineage: Eukaryota > Metazoa > Arthropoda > Insecta > Odonata > Calopterygidae > Hetaerina > Hetaerina americana. Next base: position 17,872,475 of record NW_027286069.1, on the reverse strand, counting down.
CACTGTAATTCCTATTTGTTTTTCTTGGGCGATGAAGAAGTGAGAACACAAAAATGATCCCCTGTGATGGATGCAAAGCGCACCCAGTGTGAAAATATTGACTGTTTATGTCCAGATGCTGAAATTTGATTGATTTTTGCCCATTCTTTCGACTGCATATGTATCTGCCCAGTGGTTTAGATTTGGTTTTAATTTGATGCTCAAGGACGAAAATGCAAATTACTCCAAGAGTTAAATTCTGATCACGCCGACTTCCTTTATTTTACACCCTCGTTACATTATTTTTTTCCCATTAAGAGCATCACAATTTCTTGCCTATAAGCCTTCACTTGAACATCTATTTCGCTACCGGTCTGCATCGGCGTCCATTCCTCCAATCTTCCCAGACCCATCCGGGGACGTTTGCCACGCTTCCCTCTCGCGCTCCGAGCCTGCACTTTTTTATCCCTTGGCAACACCCGTAAAGCCGCGAAATTACTTTCTCTCCACGGTCTCCGAGAAAAAAATAGGAGCGTATTTAGTGAAATCTCTTTAGAATAGTCGTACTTTGTCAATTTATGACTCTCTTAAAGGGTAATTTGCGTAAATAAAATCTATATTTCCGGAGTGGCTCATTCGAAGAGTTAATTTGAGCCCTCCTTACTCCCAAGAGGTTTCCTCAAATTCGCGGTGGAATAATAAACACAGGAAAATAATTGAGGAAGTTTTCGAACCCAAAAGCCTTCTGCTCTAGCCGTGTCAGTAAGTGATGGAGAGGGATGGAAGGTTTTCCCTTGCCTGTCCGAATTGTTTTCCTTGCTCCTTTTGACATCTTCCGTTCCTTTGCTTTCCCCCTTATGCTTGTCTTTCGCACTTCCAAGTCCCATTAATTTGAACCCCGTGCCAAAGGCTGGGCGGTCGTGTGTCTCTTGTTAATACAGTTCGGAAGGATGGTGATATTTATTTAAGGGCTGGAGTTTACCCTAGTAAGTTTAATTATTAGTTACTTTCATTTGGGAGTGCTCCCAAATGGAATATTGAAGAACACTGCCATATAATTTTGAATCTACATAAATTCGATCGAAAAAACGCCAAATGATATTTCATGAAATTGACATTTATATAGAAATCATTGATGAAATCTTTTTGTTTTCAGTAACTTCATTTTTAGTTGTGATTCTAGAATGACGGGGAATAAATATAGTAGATGGATGAGGTAACTCGAATTTTGCGATCATGATACATACGCGTATACTAAATAAATTGATCACCCATCAGCAAGTTACTTTGCAATTTCTTGACGTTTTTCTAGGCACGTGTGACTAAACCGAGTGAATTTCGTTCCAGATTTAAGATATCATTCTAAACTCAAAATTTCCCAACTCCACTTCAAAGTGCGCCTCTGTTTTTCCCGTAAAAAATATGATTATACCTTCAGTTATAGCAACACGTAAATAGTGGTGTGTCAAAATGAATTTTTTAACCGGAGGGATTTCTGTCGCTCCTTCCCTCTCTACCACTAATGTGAATGCGTTTTAAATTCTTCTCAGCCTATGGCACTATGGTTTGAAGGAACAAGGCAATTTCGTATGTAGCTCAAAAAGACAAAGGGATACCGTTGTTTTTCATTCCAAAATATGTGAAATAATGTGTCTTTCTTTAGCTCGAATGGCATGACAATCAATACCCTAGGTCATTGTTTAACAAAACTTAAATTCACGTAAACTCGAAGAATTCCAACGGGAATACAATTTTTATTATCCATTCTCAAGAATTTTCTAAATTTTTTATAAAAATTAGTTCAGATTTCTCCTCGGTCAGACGTAACAAATTTCTCTCTGTCTTCCGAATAGCTGGAATACTTTAATTTCAACATAAAAAAACGACGTTTTGGAATTTTAGCTGCCTGTTGAGTTCTAGTTTAACATTTCGCCCTCGGGCGCCAAAATACCTCCGGTTTCTCCCGTCCGCACTCATTTTCCTTTCCACCGATTCTCCATCCTCACCCCCCTGAAGCACACCCTGCGACCGACGCGCCAAAAGGGCCGTTTGACACGGAACACGTGCGCCGGGTCCTTGTAAATGCCGCCCTCATTCTCCTCCGCCACCGCCTCCCCCACTTTAAACTCTCCGATCCTTAGAAACCCCCATCCACCCGCCCGTCCCCTCCGAAACCCTCTTCCTCCGTGCCTCCACCCCGTCACCCTCCCGACGGCCCTCCCCCATCTTCCCGCCACACCCTCGCAGACTCCCTTTCTCCATCAGTCCTCTTCTTCCGCATCTCCTCCCTGATGACAGAGAGAGGATGGCAGTCGTCGTTTCTCCGTGCCTGACCCGTTCCTCTCTCTCTCTCTCCCCCCCCCCTGACATCTCAAATTTTCTCTCCTTTTTTCCACTCTCCACGCCCTTACACACGCCCTCCCCCGCCCTCATCTTCGACTCCCGCTCACTTCCGTTCCTCAGCAGCCTCGGTCCCCGTCCTCAGCGTACCCTAGCCTCCTTCACCCGTTCAAGATTCCTTTCAGTGGCCCGACCCCGTGATCCTCCCATCTCTCATCCGAGCCGACCCTCACGCCCCGTGCTTCCATTAGATATCTCGAATGGAAGCCAGGGAAAGGGTAATGCAGGGGGGTCGTGCCCACAATTTTACGCCACTCCCCACCCCTTCCGTCAATTATTTCCGGGAGAATTACGGCAGCGCCATTTCCCTGGAGAAACCGTTAGCGATTGTGCTTGATGTCGTGTCTACGGATTAGAAATTGGTTCTTGATGAAAAATACTCTGACGAGGGCAGAAGTTAAGAGAATTAATATGAATAATGCGTGGTAATGGGAATTGTCTGGTACCTTATGGAAGTGCTCAATGGAAGTGGAAAGGCATTTTCCATGGGCTTTCTACGACGGAGACCATGTCTCAAATTTAAAAATTCAGTAGGTTTTTGGAGATTTGTGCTTTTATCAATTTCTCAAATACGTCATTAATGTTTATCTGCCATTTTTGGTTTTTTAACTCAGGGGGTATCGCCAGTTCTTCCAGTTTAAGGGAAGTACGTTCGAAATACATCTCGTACCAAGACTTTCATTTTTCAGTTTCGTAGAATATTTATCTTTCGAAGAAAATGGTCGAAATTATATCAAAGAGTACGTGATAGTGCTTTCAGAATATGTCCCTCTAGTATTCCCCAGTATGTACTCACGTCAAGGCCAGCACTCATCCCTCTCGCCTAGAAACTTTCTCCTCAAAGCTTTTTTTAGTGCCACCCATACTCGCGTCCCTTCAAGGATCCCTCATCCGCCCTTCCCCATTGCGGACCAATACCCTAGCCGCGCCCAATCGCTTTATTTCAGGCCGTCGTGTGTGACTGTGTGGCGGGGTCCGGGGAAGGAGGACTCTCCAATGCTCGACGGGGGGCTGAGGGGGAAGGTACCCCCGTAATCACCGGGAGGAGGTGTGCCGCCGCCGTCCCGTCTCATCCGTTCCGCTACCGCGCACGAGCCCTTCCACCCACCGCCCACCCCCCTCCGCCTTAATCTCCTACCCCAAGGTCCCTTTCCCTCTCCATCGTCCCCACCCACCGCACCCTGCTCCTCCCCCTCCTGCTCCCCTCTCCCTCGTCAAATTTTCGGGCACGTGAGTGGCGGAGGTCGATTCCCGAAACTTACACGCATGAATGGACTCCCGCGAGACGCCCTTTGGTCACCATCGGGATGTTCGAGTTTCAGTTTCACCGCTGCTCCACCGCATTCGTCGCCCACCCATCCCTCTCCTCCTCTCTCCCTCCTTGCCGGGTGCTCGCGTTAAAGTTAACCTTGGGCAAGGTGGTAGAAGGGTTACACTGCACGATGATGCGCTTCCTTTCTTTTTCCAGCGTGGAGGAGAAACGCGCGTGACTGCGTTTTTGGGATGATCGAGGTGCTCGGAAGATTCGTTCCTTGGTTCAGTCGTCCTCGTGTGGTTGTTTGGGATGTAGGAAGATCTGCGTCCCTCGTTGCGGTTCCTTCTTCCGTCCCGGGGTTTTCGTTATTTCCGATGCCGAGTTTGCCTCACTTCGCTTTACTTTTGGTTCATGTACTCAGGAAATATATGAAAATATTTTTTCCCGAGTTTATTTTAATTTAAGTGGAAGTAGACGGATATACTCGATAGATTATTGTGTGGAAGCAAAAGGATAGTTGAAAATAATCGTTCTTTTCCTATAATTTCTCTGTCGCGAAAGACACTACTATTTCCCTCCTACAGGTCTATTTTTTTTAATGGCCTAGCTTGCAGTTTCTTTTTCAATTTAATTTTGTGGTGGATTTGGGCATTTAACATTTCGACGTATGTTTGACGAAGGCATCGTGGTTATACATTTTAACCGATTAGCTAGTAGTTGCTTGGGAGACTCCCACCTATCAACAAGTGTCGACAACCACGCCTCTTTTCATTAAAAATCGTCAGCCTACGGCTATTCATTTCATTTTGTTTAACCATTACCGAACTATAATTCAAGGACTAATTTCTCGCAAAAATCGACTGGTTAAAACTGCTAAAAAATATTTCCTGCAAAAGATTACATGAGCTTTGGTGAGGTTGAAACATTTGAAGAACTGAATCTTTCATCTCCTCGGCTTTCTCACGGGAGTAGTTATTTCTACATCCTCTGCGAGTAAACGGCCAAGTCAATCGCATAACTTTTCAGCGAACCGGTTTTTAAGACTATTTAGCTGGAGAAAATCTAAATTCAGGTTCAAACACCCCGTTTTTGCGTCCTTATGTATTCGGGTTATTTATATTTTGAAGCGATTACAACTTTTTTTATCACATACAATAAATCATATGCGAAATGTGTGATAGCCACATCCTAAAATCCGTAAATTCAGAGTGGGCCACTTATTGAGCGTGGACCCAGCTTTATTTCGCAGGCAAATGATCCCATGTAGCTTCTTCCCAAAAAAAAATCTCATATTTATCGTTCCGCCGCAAAAGAGCGTCCAACTGCGTCCAATGAAGAAGACATTTAAATTGGGTATTCATTCGCCTCCTTCGTGTTTTCGGCGCCCCAGGGGATATCTCAATTTTTACGTTTCCCTCCGATCGTTCAACTCTCTCCCTCCCCGTCCATCCCTCATCGCAGTGACGTCTCGCCGCCTCCAGCCAACTCCCCTCCCACCCCACACCCCCTCCACGGCACCCCACTCCCTCCCCCGCCACACACACTCCCCCCCTACATCGTCTCCACCGCCCGATCCCTCCCTCCCACCCCCTCTCCCCCGTCCTCCTAACTCTAGATCTGGAGCCGCCGCCCCGTTTTTTTCTTCCGTCATCCCACTTCCCCGCCGACCGCCCCCATTTCCTGCCTCTCCTCCCTCTCCTTTTACTCCGGTTTTTTCTTCCGTCCCCGCCGCATTCTCCTTCTCCATTCTCCTCCACCTTCATTTTTCCCATCTACTCCTCTCTCTCGTCTTTCTTTTCATTCCCTTGGGCCGTTTGAGGTGTCCCGGGCGTGTAAAGCCAACTTCTTCGCTCCCCGATGGCTCCGTGGTTCCATTCCGCACGGTGGCGAAATTTTCTCCGCACCCCCCACCCTGGTTCGTCCTACCCCTATCCTTCCCGGTTGTCGGAGAGCGTGCAAATCATTGCGGGGTCTCTGTCCGCCAGGGACATGTTTGATCGAGTCACCTCAGCCATCGGGCTCGGAATCATCCCCCGCAGCACGCTTTTCCGTCCTTTGCCGAAAGTGTAAGTGATTGAAGCTCAGTGAGCATACTCGTGTAGACCTAATTGCGAAAGTTATTTCTTCTTAACACCACGGTAATGAAGTCCCTGTACGCCGCGTCCTTTTTTCCGAGTGAGTAAACATTTTCTAGAAAATTGTGATGTCTCTAATATGTCGTTAAATGTTTGCGGTATCAACTTTTAGGTCGAGTGGGAGGAGAAAAAATAAGTTCGTTCCTTTTATTTAGCTTCGCCTTTCCAATTTCGTTTTTTTTTGCTCACTCCTTTATCTTCTTGGTAATTTATCAAATGTCCATCTGTTCATCACGATTCGAACTTTTTAAGTTGTTCAATGACAACAGTGAGAAGAATCCGAGTTCATTAACTTTTTCTCTGGAATGTTCATCGAGAAGGAAATAATGTGGGGCAAAAATCCCGCGAGAATTTGAGTCAAAGAGCTTTATTGTTCCTTTCTCCCTTGGGAGTAGCGGAGGTTGTCAGGAAGACAGATGCGATATTTTTTTTATATTTCAGAAAAAATTATGAAATTTAGCTTGGGTTATTACTTCCGACGTTTGTTGGACAAAGCGTCCAACTCCAGTTGAACGGCTTTAGCCAAAACTTGATTTTGATTTTAATAGGTTCTAGTTGCTCGCATCAAGATTAGTTTTGGTTTGTTGGGCAACGCGCTCAAAGTCTTGAACTGTTTGCTTTTGCAGTATAAATCATCTGATACAGTAGGATTGAGAAGTTGTCCCGTGCCCTCATAAATGCATGGCACAGTGCCTTTGCCTTTGACTAAATTTCGCTTTTTTCAGGTTGCTTTCCGCAGCAGGTATTCCACTTCTATTTTCCGCATCAAGTTAAATGAAGTTAACAGAGATAAAACTTTGACCTTGCGAGTTCTTCATACCGGAAAATTGAACAGACTTTGGACACATCACGGAAATATACTCGCCCTAATGGATTCCATTCCCTCTTTCCCACTTTATTTTTTTCCATTCCCTTTCACATTAATAATTGCATTTTACCTGTTACTAACACCAAAATTATGTCTTTCGCCCAAATTAATTCCCATCTGAATATCATGTGACCGCGGCGTAAACATTGGTTTTCTTGCTACAATAACAGAAGTTAATTCAGAATCTTTGTGGTAAACTTTAAATGATCCATTTTTGTATCGCTTCAATCCTTTAACCTGACCTTCACTCCTATGTACAAGGACTCTGATAATCCCGGAAAAATACGATAAAACTGCAGAAATCGTCTGTATCCTACTCCTTATTACAGTCTTTAGTTTATTTCACCATGCTCTAACCAGTGATCATCAATGCTCCGAATCCTGGAAAATAAATCGAGCAAATCATAGGAAGCACGAAGAATGACTGAAAGGAAACAAGTGGCCTCGTTGGAGCGTATTCATCCGGCGTGGAAAGCGTAGGCGGAGCTCGGGCAAATGTTTTCCTCCGTGCGCAGTGTGTGTACTCCTAAGTGATGAAGACTATCGAGTTACGAAAGATGTTCGGGGAATGCGCTCCGCTTAAGTTCGATAAGGGGGGAGGGGGGGTTGAAGGTAACAGAACATGAGATCATTAATCCGTCGCCTTGTACTCGTTGTGTGCGTATCCTGCGAGTAAATACGAACCCGATTGTTCGGTCGTGGGACTTGTACGCATTGATGAGGAAGACGTCCTCCCACTCTTGCGGGGAGCGGTGCTCAAAAACCGCTCACTCCTCAAAGGGAAGCCGCCGAACGGCGGAAAAATCCTCGTCAGCTCAGCAACAGTTCTTCCTTCCCGCCAAGCGAGCGGCGGCCATTTAAAATTCACTCATAACGACCGCTTCGTATCGTGTCGGTCATTACGCGCAAGTGTCGTAAAAGCCACCGGGAGAGCTCGCTCTTGAACACCACTCTCATTTCACGCCCAATATCGTTTTATACGGTATCTCACGCAATTTAAGTTCTTCTCGCTCAATATCTCGTAAATCCGGAGAAATGGTAGGTGCGTGGAAGCTTCCAGTTTTTTTTTCTTATTGTGTTAGCTTTGAAGGGAATCATGATATTTTCCGCGGTGTTTGAATACGTGCTTATACAGTGCACGCCTGGAGTATAAGAGATGCATGTCACCGCGCCAGATCCTGTTTTTGATCCTGTCTCTCTTGATGGAGAGAGGAATTCCGAACAGAAGCTTAAGTTGGCGAATCTTCAACAGATAAAATCCCAAGAATACTACTCGCAGACCTCGACGTACCGGTTGAGTTACAAATTCAAGGAATACCGCCGTTCGTGAGGGGTATTCGCATTTGCATAATAGATACAAAGCTGTATATGATTTCAAACTGCAGTAGGTAGTCTTTGATTATTCTAGATCTATTTATCCGAGTTCCTTGAATCTCTCAAAATGGCTGTTTATAGTTTTCCCTCCGGCCGTTTTGGCATCCAAAAACCATTCGAGGTTTTTTATGGTTAAAAAATAATTTTTTATCAATAATTAATATAAATATATTCTATCAATAAATATTTCGTTATTTTTATGTGCCTAAGCCTCACATTTTTTATGGCCGTTCTTAGTTTAATTCCGAATACCGAGGAGATAGTCTTCCATCCCTTTACGAATTTGTCCTCCTCCGAAAGTAGAGCTTTTCTTCGTGTAGCATCCGATAACGATGTCTCCAAATCACACTCCGAATTGCACCTCCGCCAAGATTAGGTGTCTCAACAAAGTCTTTTCGGATATAACATCTCCGACAATTTCCTTCCCTTTTATTCTCTGTCTGTCAAAGGAACCTCGACATCGTTTTCGGGAATTACGACCTCCTTGCATTCACGCATGCCCGGCCCGTCCCTCCCGCGGGGATAGTTCCTTCATTTCCTCCTCTAGTGTAAAATATATTCCGCTTGAAAAAAAGAAAACAAACTTTATTAAACTCTCTCTCCCCTCATCTTTTCCCAAGTAAGTCTTTCGGGAAGATAGCGAGCTCTTGCGACGAAGGAGAGATTGAGAGTATGAGAGAGAGATAAGAGAGGAAAAAAGACTTGGTATCTCGACGTGGCAGCATCTCCTTTCTTGAGATATGCCACGGGGCGAGGAAGCTGTCCCACTGCGGCATTCCCTCTCCCGCGGCCTCCGCTCAGCACCCCCCATCCTCCCACTGCGAGCGTTATCAAGTTTCCACCCCTCTCCACTCCCCTACCTCTTCCTACTCGTCCTACTATTCCCTTCAATCCACTTCCTTGAATCCGCTCTCCTAACATTGCCCCTCCATTCCCTGCCTCCTCTTCTCCCTCTCCACGATTGCCATCGCCTCTCGTCCATCTGCCCATCCTCTTCCTCCACTCTACGTCCTCCTTTTTCACTCTCTCTCACTTCTTCAGCCAACATCTCTTTCCACCCCACCCCTCCACCCTCTCATCGCGATTCCCCTTGTTGACTTCTCCTTTCCGTCTCCCTCCAGCGTCTCTCACTTTACCTACTCCGCCTGCAGTTTCGTCCATTGCTCATTAACCTCAAGGCTAGAGTCGTAGTAACATGCATTAGTTATCCCTTGGCATTAGTTGTCATTCATCACAGCGACCTGTTCGCCTTCCCTTTTTAGTCATCACTTTCCTCTTTCCCCATAATCCATCCGAATTCCTCCATCGCCTTCGTTCTGATTTAGTTTTTTCTCTGTCATCGTTTTATAGGTTGCAGTCATTCCTCTCCATTAAAGTCCTTATTTGTGTTCTTTGGATAGTCCTCGATGTTTCCATTTCATTTATGCTGCCGCTTTATTACTCTCATTTTTCATTTTCATTCACTTCGGCATTCGCAGAAAACTAATGGATTCTGCACGTATTTGAATGCCAGGAGACATGCCTTTGGATATTCTTTTCCTCCCGCTTGCTAACCTTTCGAGCCTTAATTGAACGAATGCATTTCATGCATGATGATCGTTTTGAAATAATGTTCGTCGTAAACATGAAGGACAAGGGAGCTGCGTTATATTTAGAACTGACATTTCTGAGCAGAGATAAGATTCGTCATTCAAAGCGCACCGAGGAAGTTGCGGAGTCGGAGGACCTAGATCACGCTTTGCAGTACGATCGATACAACTAAATAAAAGGCATCCCGTACGGGTTCCAAAATCTTTGAAGAAGTCCTAATCCTGGCTTAATAACACTATACTCCTTAAATTTCCCGACGCCCCGCTTATCCCTACACACCAAACCCTTTCCTTCGTCCTCCTCCCGAATCCTCCCATCCCACCTTATCCTCCACCTTACCCTCCCACTCCCATGAACACAAACAAATCCTCCCCCTACCCCACATACCCCCTTTATTCCTTCCGCCTTGTGCGCCATATCGCTCGTCTTTTTTTTCGCCGTGGTCCCTCAGGAAACCATCGGACGGAGTTGAAAGAAAGGCGTTGTGGAAGAGGAGAACAAGCTGTTCCTTGAAGAACCCTTTATTCAAAGCGAGCCGCTCGTGGGCTCCTCTCCTCTCTCCATCTCCTCCTCCTCCACCCCCGCCGTCCCACCCCCGCCATACTCACCACAAGGACGAACAGTTCGCAGGGACGGGAGAGAGGGGAGGGGCGAATATGGTAGGCGCCCGTGGGCCCTGTAATCTTGATGGACCCCCGCCGCTTGCAATACTGACGCCGATGACCCCCGGGTGGTAAATTGACTACTTATTTCCCGTCAATTTTGCCTATTTCTTTTTTTTTAGATATATCCAGGGATGATATCGTTTAAACTATGTTTAAAAAATCCATCAATACAGTAATCAACCTGAAGGTCGGTTTGGTAGGTAATGGTAGAGAGCACCCATTACTAAGCCTGACGGCGTCTGAAATTCGCACATCATGGCCACTGCCTTTCCCTATACCGGTTATAGTTTCCTAGGAAGATCCGCTACCTGAAAAATCACATAGCTTGGGTCGAGCTGCAGGTGCTCAGAGAGGTTTGTCTGGGAATCAAACCCGGGCCCTCCGATCAGTAGTCCAACGCTCAACCCCTGGAATACCGCGACCCACAATAGCATGGTTACTTAATTTTAATTTATCGATAGCATTTTAGTTCATTACATTCATGCCCCTGTCAAGATCCCAGCTAACGCTCAACCTTTTTGAGTCGGACGTCGAGCAGTCAGACTTCTGGAAAAAAAATCGATCAACTTATTTTTTATACTTTGAATTTAAATTTTCTAATAGTGAAATTTGTGTAGATGTTATTCCTGCTAGTTCATGAAGCGCAAACATCACCCCGAGTGTCTCTCATCGCCCATTGCTTCATAATCTTCACATTACTGCGGTTCTGTCAATTTTTCGAGTCGTCAGTATCCCACTTGCGGGCCGGCGTAAATGGGGCAAGGACTTAAGTGCAATCATTTGAGACGGTCGTATTCTTATCGTACACCGCAACTCCTCCTTGCAAGTGGTGAGCCAGGCGTGCGCAGTACATTGGAGCCAGCAATGCCCCAATGCGCAGTTCATTGGAGCCTGTCTGGGAGAGCCGAATCCAATATCGTAAGAGTACGTGTAGCAATCCGCTGGGAATCCATTACTGAATTCCGCATCGTTGCTTATATCATTCTTTCGTATGTTCTCCTGGAGTTCGACTCCAGTCGCGAGTGTCATCTCTCTTTTTCCGTCTTTTCCCGCGTGATTTTTTGTCGGTCCAACTACGATAAAGACTCAAATGTCGCAGCATTGGGACATAGTCTTCACGTGATAAGGCAGTTTTTCTCACGATACTGATACTGTGAGAACACCGTTCCTACCTATAGGCAGTAGGTCAAACGTTTTTTCTATGGCAATCGGTAGTAACCGCCAGGGATATCTGAACTACATGTTTGTTTAGATATTTGAGGCTCTAAAAGGGATTTCTAAGGTCTGAATGGTTCCTCTTGTTGAGGTTTTTATTGACCACAGAATAAATAATGTGCCTTTGATTTGATGTCGTTTCAGTTGATATATACATCTACATCTACATAATACCCCGCAAGCCGCCGCAAGGGCGTGTGGCGGGGGGTGTTAGGTCACCAACCGTAAAAAGGAACAATACCACATGCAAAACAACAGCGTGAAAAATTACAACCTCAGCAGCGCACACACTCATGCAAAAATCCCTTCATTCAGCACTCATGCAAACACACATACCACAAAAAAAAAACAAAAAATTGCACCCCAGGATGCAGTACGAAATCCATCCTACAACACGCAAGCTAGGACACAACAAGCAAGAATGTGAAACGCCACTACCACACGAACATGCACCACAAAACACTCAAACCCCCGAAGAGACTGTAAAAGGAAAACTATATAAAACTCATCTCCTGTTTAATGCTCAATGTATTTCATAATATTTACAGATGTGGTCTTTTATTTTTGGATAATTCAATGATAAAGACAAGAACAGTCATTTTAAGTAACGTTCTACTCCGCCAAAATGTGTACGGTGGGTGGCGCTCTTCTTAGTTCAAGTCTTATGCCTTATCTTTGGTTTAATAAGTGCCCAGATAAATATTACTTCAGTTTTCAAACAGGCATATCATATAATTGGACTGATATTGGATATGCCACTCTCTTCATCAACCAACACAGTAATTAGTCCAGAGTTTGGTTTGGTAGGTGAAGGAATTTTGGTATTTAATTCGCGTAACATGGTAGGGGTGTAAGTTCCTTACCTTGTGCCACCTTTGGTTTCCCAGAATGTGGTGCTTAGGAAATGATCCAGCTTAAGTGTAGCTGGTTTCCACAGGTATCACCCCGAACTTCAAAACAGAAAACAGGTTTCTTCTGTCAGTAGCCGAATGCTATACCCGCTAGTCCACCATGACTCCAAGAGTAGCTCTCCACATATGGTTAATGTATATTTATGGCTTTGGCACTGAGGCAAAAGGCAGAAATTGAAGTTGGTAATAATTTATTCTGCAATTTTAAAATAGTCGAATTAGCTCTAGAGATCGAGTGAAGGGGATATGCATATGAATTTGCTGGAAAATAGCAATTGTGAGCATTTAGAGCGTCGCAAAACGTGAGCGGAATCCATAATTTCATCTATTCGCTTTTTATCAATCAGGTAGCATTCCTGACTCGGCATATCTTAGGACCAGGACGTTCGGTAAACTAAATAATTTAGTCGACTATTGCCCAACGTCGACCACATTCCGACGAGCGTCGATGCGATTCCGAGTAATTGTCCTCGAACGTGACTGCGTTTCGAGCCGGGATGTCAATGTGTCACGGAGTTGGGGGAGGGAGCACGAGAGAAGGGAGAGAATTCGTATTCATCGGCCGTACCGTCCCGAGCGCTGCTGCACCTTTGGGTCGAGGGGCGCCCGCCGACGGGAAGGGAGACACTCCCGATGGCCATTGCGGACGGGGATTGGAGCCCCCGCCATTTCCCGCATTGGTCTTGAGAACATCGCTGTTCCTAAGTGAGCGAAGTTACCTTAGTGCATGATTAAGGATAGGAGTTTGGAAAGATGGGTTTGGGAGGTTTTCTGTTTCTCCTCTCTCCTCTCCGCATCTTGTAAATGGGACGAATCATCGTTAGTCAGGCAAACAAAATCCGAGAACCCATGTTTCCGAAAATTATGGGTTGTCATGATCACAGAGTCTCACGCTTAGAAAGTTGAAATCATTGAGGGGATTAGTTGATCCAGTCCGGAAATATTTACGTGTATTGAATTATTTTCTTTAATTTTTTTTAAATTTTTTCTCCGAGCGCCAGATCTTATCTCTGATCTGATCCCCGGAATCATTTATTAAATTACTGCCGTGGTGTTTTTTTCTCAACGCAGCAGATATTATCTCTGATCTGATCGAAGGTCACGATTCACATCCTTTTTTTTGACCCAGCAATTATTGACCTCGTGCGCCCAAACGAATACCTCTTATGCATTTGCAAGACCCTTATACGTCGTTTTGCGATCGTCGATAAATGCCACGTCTACTGAAGAGGGTCGAAGGCACAGTCTCCCTCGAATCAAACGTCGGCAACCAACTATAAATATTTTATGCCATCCAGGAGCGATGTTTTCGGAAAGAAAGAGGATGAAAAAAACTTCCGACCACTTGATATTCCCCTCTCATACTCGTACAAGGGCTCATTTCTACGGAATCTGGGAGGTTTGTAGAGTTAAGCGAGAGCGTCGTACGAACCTTATTGGCACCACCGTTCTTTCTCGTCTCGGCCAAATTGTGCTTACATTTTAACACGCCAGAATGTTGCCCAATTGGCATTCACCATCCTGTCCCCTGCATGCTAATCTGAATTTAAGTCCCGCCGACTAATTTCGGCAGCAATTTAAGGGACCATTTCTGTGGAATGAAACTTCAATTGGCCGACCGCGTGCATTATTTCGTGCCACCGTGGTCGAAATTAGAGCGGGCGCCATCGAAATTCGTTACACGCAAGCGGAATAGAATGGAGGGAAGGGGTGAGGGAGGAGGAGGCATCTGCCTTAGCCCCAACGCCCACCCCACCTCCTGCCCTCGGGTCAAAAATGCTGGGTACACGCCTCCTGGCTATTCAGGTTCCATTTCCTTTGAATGATTATCGAATATATATGACTTTCTTTCGTCGTATTTTGGGACGTGATTGGATTTCAATCGGGGAGGGAGGGGCGAAAACGCGTTCGTTTCATTACCGGAAACCCACCACCTACCCCTCGCTCGTTCCTTCGATTCATGTGCCGCTGTTCGTAACGGCATCCCTTTGTGCTTCCGCGGTGGGGAGGAAGCATTGTTGCACAAACAACCTTAAGGAGACTTTTACGGTTCACTTGATTCCTTAGAATAATATAAAAAAGCGAGAGGGGAAGGAGGGACCCCTTTTGGATGTACCGAAAAAAGAGTAGGCTTCGGGGAGCGCGCCGGGATGGGAGGAAACAAGGAAGGCGGGAGAGCGGATATTTCGAGGTGCGTTCTATTTGTTTTGGCTCTGGTCTCCTCTTGAGTGGAAAGAAAGTATTATTGCCTCCCCCCCCTTTCCGACTCCCCTATCTGCATCTCATCACTCGGAGAGGGACCTTATGGTTACGGACGGAGGTTCCGTCCCAATATCTCCCCCGGTACTCATACGACCCCCGCTGCTAACCCATCCGTTTCAAATCTCTCTCTCCTTTCTGAATCAGTCTTTTCACTGTCTTTCAAATGCCTTTCTGTCGTCCCGGAAATTCCTAAGCTCATTGGTTCGTCCCATCACCACTTCCACCCTTATAATCTTTCTCCCTCTCGCCCCTAATTCTCGTTTCACGCCCTGGGACGCTCGCGAGGTCCGTCACGGAACTGTAAGGTTCAAAAGTGCGTGTGTATGTGTATTTATTTTTTTCATTTTAGAAAGCTAATTATTTCACGCAATTGGCGAACTATATTCCTTCAGTGATGCGGAATCACCTTCCATAGAGAATCATTGCTGTGGATGATGAGAAAAGTGATGGACTCGAATTATTTTACTAAGGCCATTGATAGCCCCCTATTTAAATGATTGCCTCCACGGAAGAAGCGTGCTTGTGCTTGAATTAAACAATCCTTCATCATGTACTCTGACGATTCGATTAAATTCATTTCTGAATTTAAATGCTACTGGTTACCTATGCCAGTTCTAAAGCGATATGCCTGAGGCTTCCGTTCAGTTCAGAGAATCGCACTTTACTCAGAGGATCCTTCCGCATCTCATGAAAATGAAGTACATGCCTACGTAAATAATTTATTCAACCAATTACTACATTTTCAATTCTTGCGTTCGCGGGCGATTACCTGGAAAAAGGCCTTCCATTAGTCAACCACCTTCGACCGGGCCGAGGGATTTCCCAGCATTCACGCTCGCACATATCTAATTTTTTTTATTCCTTTTGAACTTCTTCCTCTATACATCTATTGTGAGTGTGAACTGAACCGACGGAGACTCCCATAATTGCCTCTTTCGTGTCCTATATGCCATTTTCTGTGGAACAGAGGGACGTGTGATCCGGATTTCTCCCGAATCGGGTCGTTTTTTTATATAAAGGTCCATCAGTAGAGTATCTGAGAAAAGAAAAAGCCCCCCTCGCCCTCTGGAGAATCCCTTCCCGTTTCCGCAACCTACTCCTCCTCCTCCTCCACACCTTTCACCCTTCCTCTCCACCCCCGACAATCCTTTCCGAAGGGTCCCCTTTCGCTCCCTTCTCTCGCCCTCTTCCCCCAATCTCGTTGAAAACCATGTGGTCCACGGAGCACGTGCTGCGTAATCGGACACCGCAACCTATCCACCTCCTCCTCCCCCACCTTCACTCGCGACCTCTTTCCATTCGCCACTCCAAAGAAGTTCCGAGAACCCTTCTTCCTTCCTTCGAAGGGGAGCCATCTCGGCACTCAAACCCTTCACTTCGTCCGGGAACGTTTCGAAAAAGGTATTCATCGCCGAGGATCCATTCGCCCTCTCTCCAGATGCTGCCCTCCCCACACACCCTCTCCTTCTTTCCTCCAAGGTGCCCGCCACTTATCCACAATCCCTACGCATACGAAGCCCCAAGTGCATGATCTCCTCTCTCCTGCCCACATGGCATGGACCAGGTGACGAAGAGGTGACCTTCGGTTCCTTAGAAATTCGTAAGGCACTCCTGTGAAAATATCGTGCATTTTGCTATTCATTAAGGTCATTGAAGAAAGATCTGACTTGATTTTGGTTTTACATTATCATTTTTTCCAAGGGAAATTTATCGCCAGGTATTAAAACTCAAACTCCCCTTAACGCGTATATTTGGATATGATTTGTTTCCGTTTTAATTTTATGTCCCGAAATTGATTCTCTTTGGGTAAACGATAACCACTTCACATCTTAGTCCTTAAAACTCGTGCCGGTATGCTCGTACTCCCAGGGAATATGTTAAACGTTACCTTTGCGACATCTCCCGCAGTTTCTCGTGATTTGCCAAATGATAAACAGATAATTTTTAAGGATTTGAATGAATAATTTGCTTTAGTTTTGTACTAAACCCGCTTATTAAAGCACTGAAAGGTTTGTGTTAATGGTCCAGTAAAACAATGTGCTGCATGCATAGAGCGTGGGGGTAAACGACACATACTGCTCACGCCACTCTGGAGCAGAGCTCTGTTGGATATATCCATCAGGCCAATATACAGAAAGGAGTAATAATATTTGTTTCAGCTCTCGGTTTTTTATCGTTATGATAGCCAAGGTCTTATAACTGTTGTTGTCTAATGAACAAGCAATTTGCCTGGAATGAAGAATTTGAAAGTTTTCGCAAAAACATCCCCGCAAATCTAGTGAAAAGGCATTTCATTCCATGTCAAGTGCTATTTATCGCAAAATATGTGAAAGACCGCACGCACTCTCATGTTTCCGTCGAGAAAAACGTTCAAAAAGCACGAAAAGGCCACTTCTCCGTTCACCCCGCGATTTGTCTTTCCCTTTCATGCATTCCAGTTCCTCGCTCCGCGTGAATGTGGTCACAGTACTACGGCTCATGAGTCAAGCCGTTCTCCCTTCAAATCCGTTTTCCTTCCCATAGCCTCCAACCCCTCCCCGCCTCCCAGCACCCCAGCATCACACCCACAAACACACCATCTTAGGAGTGACAACTCCAGCTGGATTGAATGGTTCTCATTGGTGGCGAGTAAAAATAATTCATTTCGAATTAAGACCGTTTACGATTGACTTACCGTTGACGCGGTTGAGTGGAACTCCGCGGCGGGGGGTCCTCCCCTGCGTGCCGAGTGCCCTTCTCACGAGAATTCATGAGTGAATGCCTTTTATCCCTTCGAAGGCATTTCTCGCTTCGTTTGCGACGACGGGGAGTTAAGTCCGAAGGTGGCGGGAGCGGAGGAGCGTGAGCGTCGGCCGGCCTCGCCAGCCTCTAAAGCCGTGATCCTGCTAGCCCCCTCCCCCAACCAATGAAGTTCAACTTGGGATCCTCTTCTGTCAATTATTTTGTTCTCTATGATTGCCCTGCACTGCTTCTGGCCCACTTTTATTCCTCAGCAGGAATAAACTGCAATCAGCTTGAAAATTTCGTAAAAATATAAAAAATACCAAAGTGTCATGATCAACTAAATTGCTTAGCTTAATTAATTTTACTCATAACTTCGCTCCTCATCTGCAAAGAGAAACAAATTTAGTGTGAGTTCGGTACCGTTTGCAAAAGCAACCCAGAGCATCGAAGTTGGCATCGCAGCCGTACGGAATTTTCGCCGAGATGGTAGCGAGTCAGAGTTCAACCAAATCTTTCCAAATCTATATCTATAGTATGGTATCCGTTTGAGGACCAATAGGTAGAGAGTAGTAAGCTTACTTCAAATCAAATAAAAATTACTCTAATGGCTGGTGGTCTAAAACCCCCTGTCGAAAACCCCTACGTGGTGGTTTTCAGGGTAGAATGTTAATGTAACTACCATTACCAAGACAACTATTTGGTCAGCACACAATTCTTAATGTGTCGGGCCAGGAACCTTTCGCAAATAATTTTTTGCCCCGTCGCGTCATTTCATGAAAGTTAGGACTGATTCCTTTTCCTTTTGCCGCCTGCTAAAATTTAAGTGTCGTGTTACAGCTCAGTAAGTCTGATTGAGGTTTCTTTAGAATTTTCAAGCGGATGGATAAGTTCTTTCCCACGAACCTGTACAGAAAATCATGCTTGAGTCAGAATCTGTGACCAGTGTTACTCCGTGCACTTACGTAGGCATGCACGTTGACCACCCTCGACACAATTCTCATATGACCGGATTTCCCACCACGGAGACTCCAAAGATTTCTTTGCTCAATACCACGGGGTCTTGCAATTCATCCAGTGGATTTCTTCCCCTAGCTCAGCGGTGCGATCCACTTAGGCGAGTGCACAAAGTAAAGGGAACGCCAATTATTTATGGCCGGTTTCAATTTACACGATGACCCATTTTGAAGGGGAAGCATTAAGTGCCGCCTTAGCATTCATTTCCGAAAGCGGTTTTCCCGTGCTTTTCTCTTGCATCAATACCTCGCAGTGCGCAAACCATACATCCTTTTGCTTGACTCCCGGATAAAAACATGGGGAGGGGAGGAGAGGGGACTCTTAATTGTCCCAATGGGGTTAACCCGTCTAAGCCTATCATCAACCATCATTTTACGCCACAATTTTTTTTTAACAGTCCGAAATGCCCAGGGGCAACGGATGGTGTTGCAGTTGTCCCTTTTTAGTGCCCAATGATTGGCGCAGCCCCTTCCTCCCGCGGCATCAATTGCTCCGCCTCCGCCGGTCCCTTCCTCCGGCTGAAGCCTGACGGAATTGGAGGGGACGCTCAAAAGCCCATCTCCCAATAATACTCTCGTTTCCTCGGTTGAGTTTTTGCGTCCTCGGCAATTGAGAACGATTCTTCTCCGGTTGCAAATATCTTTTATCAGGAACAACAGGTTTTCTTTGTCCTTCTCGCGAAGAGCATACGTATTCGTAGCCATGGCAGTGTATTTTATTCCGGCAAATATGACGGACAATGATGTTCCACTGGGAATATATCGGCCCATTATATGGAGACCATAAAATCAGCTACAGTGATACCGTGTACGGGTATGCTAAGGGAGGAAGGTAGGAGGAAATTGCACACATTTATAGATTCTCTTAGTTTCCTTTACGTGACAAAATATGAAATGCCAAAAGAAACGTATTGGCCAACGCGCGATCCTTGGCAACAATAGGACTTAAAAGTGTACCAACCTACTGGTGAATTTTAGATGTTTACATTCAAGTATTGTCATTCTTTTTTGCAAGTGTGCAAAAAATATGTGGACAAATCTTTTGTAAATCTACTTATTTTGTTTGAACTCTGCTCTATTTGTGACGAGATTAACCTTAAGTTCGTGCGATTAGCACAAAAGATCAGGTGTTCAACACGTGAACGTCATTTCTTTGTCATGGATAGTAAGAATTTGGACTCATTCATCAAAAAAAAATATGGATCCATGGGGCCAACATCCGCTTGGTTTCCTTTCGCTTTACTGCTTCTGAAGATGATTTCCTTATTTGCCGACGAAATGGAGCTGAGGGTCCTAGACAGCTGGAAAGTAAGAGATAAAAATTTCTCCGGCATGCCTTGATCGTGACGAGAAGTAAGGCGAAATGCAGCGCACGCTCTCTACCCAATAATAAAACCAGACGGAGTTGGGTCGCATAAATATTTATTAGTTCTCCTTTTTGGAACATCTGCGCGGTGTCCCTCCAGGGACGAAGGTGGTTTAGAAATGACGGGTGGTCTCCTGGTGTCTGTCGGGTGCGGCACGGGGTGAAAGAGTCGCGGGGAGTGTAAACATAGGGACTAGGGTTATAGGATCGAGGAATGAGACGGAGAGAAAAGAGAAGAATGACGAAAAAGACGCGCGGGACACGTTCTCGGGGGACAAATTTTAGGTTGAAATATCATCTGTTAAATATTAACCAAGTGTGATGTATAGATATAATTGATTACGGGGGCTGCCGGAAGAGAAAAAACAACAACACGCGGATAATAACCGTGCCCAGGATATGAAATTCATTTCAACAGAGGTCATACCATCACCCAGGGAAGGTTTGAAACTGGGGAGATCGAACCGTGTGAACTCATGCAGACAGAATACAAGATCTCCAGTGAAAAGATTTCTGAACACGTATTCGGACTTTAGTTAAATTGTCATATGCTTCTTGGTGGAATTGTTATGTTTAGTTCATTTTCATTCAGAGACATTAAGTAAGAGTCATATGTATTGGCATTATTTGTTTCATTCGTTTTTTTTTAATTGCTAATCGTCGTCAATAAATTAGGATCAGCGTTCCCTGAAAGCCTAAATTTGGTGTTATTAATTTTTGCTCCTCTTCTTCTCCGAAAAAATTGCCCCGAGTTGTATGGTTTTTGTGAGGGAAGGTGATTCCGGGAATTAAGAGGTCGGTAGTGGGTGCGAGGCCCCATAAAAGTCAGTCGAGATGGGTAAACGTCGAAATATATAGCGAAAATATATACCTATCCGAAGAATCGTGAACGCGGCATTTCACGCGCCATAAAGCACGAGTGGGTGACGATCGGAATACGGCGGGCGGCAGTTGATGATGGGGGTTGACGGTGGTCGTCGGGGGGGAGAGCGACGCAGCACTTCGCTCGCGTCTTTCAACGCGGGGTGGGACTCGGGGGAGGCGCGGAGGATGAGGAGACGGGGGGGGGGGCGTCGGTGTCTGAGAAAAAAATACGAATACCTCCGCACTCGGGGCCGGGTGCGATCTCCGTCTTTTTCCGAAGGGGTGGCTCGAGACTTGTTTGCGTCTGTGCGGAGGGGTTTTTATGAGGAGTCTGCGGCGATCTGGGCTTAGGGGTGTGGGATGCGCCGCCGCTCTTGACGTTTGGGGGGAGACCGGTCGGCCGGAGGGTAGGATGGAAGGGAAGGGGGGAGGGAAGGGGTGTGTGCACCTCTGCCATGACGACAGGAAGTAGGAGGGGACCTTTGCATCTTACAATGTGCCTCCGTCCAAATTTCTTCTCTTCTTTCTCCTCCCCTCCTTCTCTCCCTTCACTCTCGCCTTCTTTTCCGCTCGTATTACTGCTCCTGGGATCCCGTCCCTTATTCTCCTCAGCCCCTCACTTCCCTCTGCACTTCAGCATGTCCCGCTTCTCTCCCCTGCGGTCGTTCCGAATCCATGAAGTGGTCGGTGGTGTGCTACTGGCCCTCTATCCAAAACACCCGAATTCGATTCCCGGGTAAATTAGGACTTTAGTCATAAGTAAAATTTAGTTTCCACATTGGATTCGTCTAGAAAAGACATTAGTCAAAATTCGTTCGCCATGTTTCGGTGAGTTGAAGCGCTTGGTGGGTGTCTTACTACAAGACCATTTTAATGCCATCGTTATTTTTCCTTTCGTAGTAATGCATTGTTGTGGATCTATGTTTTAAGATTTATCAAATACTAAATGAACATCGCACCATATGACCAGATATATTATCATTGTGCTATGACAAAAGCTGCGGATTTGTTGATCCCTCGCGGGGAGCGAATAAATGTTAATATTTGACAAAATGAAATGATCGAACATTTATCTTAAAAAAAGAACCAAATAGTATTCTAAGCGGTAAAATGCAATAAAGATAATGAATACATAATACGTGTATTTCTTAAATCAGCTATCAGATGTTGCTTCCATCCAAATTTTGCGTTCAATTGCTTCCCTCTTCGTTTTCGACTACCCTTAACCTAGCGCTGACGAACGTCTAATGCTAGCGTTGGCGGTTTTGAACTCCTTGCCTTCCGGATTTCCCACCAAGAAAATAGGAGAAGGTACCAAATTATATTTCTGTCGTGAAAACTCGACCCCATCCACGTCTTTCCCAGGATATTTTTTTAATCCTCGAAACCCCTTCGCTGGAAGATAAGCGAGCGTCCGGCTCATCGCTTGTCGCCCTCCCTCGCAGCGCTCACTAGAACCGCCTCCGCTCCCTCCCTTGCCACCGCCGTCCACCCATTACCCGCTTCACCCCTCCCATCATTTTTCCCTTCTAGTCTTCCTCCGTCCCCCTCCCCACCACTGCGGCCACCGTCTTTAATTCCCTAATTCTCCGGCCTATTAACCGTCCCCTCCCCTGCATCTGCTCCCTCATCATGCCTCTCCCACTCTTATCCTTGCGCTTCAAGCCGACGCATTCCTTTTTTTCAAAAGAGGAACGCCGCGTTCTTTAGCCTCCTCTTCCCCATTCCCTCCCATCTCTTGCATTATCTTCCCGGAGCAATTAATCAGTGTGGGGCGATAACCTTGAGATAAACTTCTCCTCTCCAAAATTCTCTCCAATTCCGTGCCCTCTTCCTATCCAAATCCTTAAGTTGCATTTTTTTCAATGAAATTTTTCATCGTTATTTCCTGCTATCGTATTCTTGCATCACGACTTTTACGTCCGGACCAGATCCAGCATCCGTATTTTCGAAGCTACCAAATGAAATGAGTAATAATGAAGAGGTTTGACCCCTCTTTCAACTCCCTTGAAGCGAGAAAATGACGACGCTCTAGCTTCTTTCGACGGCGGAAGGAACGCTTTTATGATGTGCATCCCATCGTGGTATTCTATTTAGTCGTCCACTTCTCATGCGACACTTTCGTATTCCAGCTACCAGAGTACCGATTTCCACCTTCATTGAGCTATTCCCATAGATTCAGCTAGTGTTTCGCGTCTCGAGGAATTGAGAGCGTCTTGCTAGAGTGCATGGCGGTGTGCAGAATTAAAATTTGAAGGGTGTTGAATGGTGAAAGAAGACTCAGCTTTTTCACATAGAATGTTTTTACTACGACCTAGGTTTCGTTACAGCGTAACATCTTCAGGCTTTAGACCTGAAGATGTTCGCTGTAACGAAACGTAGGTCATAATAAATATATTCCATGTGGAAAAGCAAAGAGTCTTCTTTCATCATGAAGGATTTCCACCATATTACGCCTGAAACTCTGTTATTTATTACGGTGTTGAATGGGTTGCCAAATTCTCTGATTTGAGATAATATCTATGGTGGGTGTGGTTCTTGGATGTACACTCATATGGGGGCTGATAAAATTTGACTCTCAGGAGTAGATTATCATAAGATTGAATAAATTTAAAATATCTCAAATATTTCTGAGGATAGTATTTTTTATTCAGCGTTTATTTTAGGGAAACGTTTCTGTTACCCTATGTACGCGAGTGAATTCATATACGCCCATTTTTATATGTCATGTTTACATTACCATCGGCACCCTTGAGAAATTTTTAAGTCAAGGCTGCGGCAAATACTAAATATAAAATTCTGTAGAAGCCGGTGAGATTTTACATGTTCCATTATGAAAGTAATGCATATGATTTTATTCAATAATGCGCATGTATATCCTCAAGCCGTTTTTGTGCTACGAGAAATTTTTGAAACCACACTGGGTTTTAAATATTGTATTTTTCACTTATTTATTATGTATAATATATTATAAATATCATCTAATATCAGCGACTGACCGACCGTATTGTTATGTTGGTAGCCCGCCCGCCATTCAAGTAAGAAGTGGCGGTTTCGAATCGTGATAGAACATGTAATTTTTATAATAAGTCTACCTTTTAAAGAAAGTTTTGGATTAATATAGACTGGTCACAGTTACATTTTTAAACTTCGTTTAACAAGACAATATCTTGAACCCCAGGACTAGTATTAAACTGTTCTTCAACTCCGAGTACTGTCTCTTCACGACTTGCAGCATACTTATCCTTTTCTTCCTTGTTTTGTTTTTCACCCTATTATTATTCCCTCAGTTCCAAAGAAACTGCGGGGGATGCCGCAACAGTAACTTTTAACGGAGTCATCCGCTAATGTGCATTTCAATGCAACAATTTCAGAGCGTAAAAATCATTCGCCTTGACTGGGACCAGTCAAGGCGAATGATTTTTACGCTCTGAAATTGTTGCATTGATTCCCTCAGTTGATGTGAAATAGACGTTAAGGCACATAAAATCGAAAAAGTTAAGTAGGTGATTTAAAATGCCAGTATAATGCCGCTTTCTACGTAATAGATCTTCGATTTTCCACCTCTTGCAACCTGGAAGGTCCTGCAATTTTGAATGCGAACACGAAGATTAGATGCCTGAACTAGAATGGCCGAAGTTGCCCCGTGCATTACGTTGGCTCATGTACCCTTTGGCGGCGGAGGGAGTTGGTTAGTTGATCCCGATGCAGGGGATGGAGGGGAGATTCACTCGGGAGACTCAGGGCGGAAGCGGCGCAGCCTCTCCAATTAGGCTCCCGCACCGACTCTTACTTTCATCCGGCGTCATCGCACTCCGTGCTGGCGGTGGTGCAGGCGTTCATCGCTCTTTCACTCCGCCCTCCTCTTTCCTGCCTTCTCGCCTCACTCCCAATGGGGGCAAAAGCCGGGGTAAATTGGACGTTAGAAAAGGGTACTAAATCATCGCAGGCTCGCGCCGTCGAAATGTCCGCCGACGCTTCCTTTTCCGCCCGCTCCCTCAAAATACCCTGCCTAGGCTGCGTCCTCACCCCCGCATGCACGCACACCCAAACTGAATAAAGGGAAGGAATCTTTCTATCAACTCGTTAGCGCAACCATCCAGCACTGTGGAAGCCATTCCTCTACATCGCGGTGCAATCTCCTAAATAGTCATTCCCCGAAGATTGTAATATATTCATATTTATTTCGGTGGGCAATAAATAATCACCTCAATATTTTATTCATTCAATTCTGTTCAGCAATCATTAATATTTTTCTTGAACACAATTTATATCATAAACAATACTTAAATATGTATGCATATGGGGGAGGAAATTCGCAGAAATATTTCACATATCGGCAGTCTACCCGCCGAAACTCAATATTTCTGCGACTGTCCTTTTTTACTTGTATTTATGTTTTTTATAATGTCTAGAACATGTACTATGTGTTGTTACTGCTCGACTATTCCACCCAGTGTGTGTGTGTGTTGAGTATGGCTCCTTTAAATTAATAATTAGCACCACATTTTGTTTCTCACTTGGGTATTTCTATCAGACTGGTGCGTGGTCATTCACAATTGCACGCTTACTGATTAACGTTTGATTGGTTTAATTGCACACGCCCTTTTATTAAGGACTTTGTAGTTATTAAAAAATATTTATTTTCTCTTGTGATATAAATTCATTTTAATTTTTGTAAATGGTGTCAATATTTTTGACAATCATATAGCAATGTAGTTTTAAAGTTAACTTTAACCATAGTATTTTTTTTAAGTATATTACACAAGTACAATCATTCTACATTAATGCTTCCCATTCATAGATTTCTTTTTCCCGCCGCTGTCATTGGTTAAGGGTTTGAAGTCGTTTCCTGAATGGTTCGTGCAGATGGTAAGGGAGGAGGGCCTTCTTAACCAAAAGAGGAAAAAAGAACAATCTGAAGGCGATGTTTTTGGAAGGGGGAAGAGTTTTGGAAGAGGGCAAAATTGGAACTATTTTATGCCCTTGGAAACGAGGGTGGGCGGGGGAGAAGATGAGTGATGCGCGGTGGGGGGGGGCGGAAAGGGAGGGGAGGTGCACAGGCTGCGATGCAGTGGGTTTCGTGGGGGGGGGGGGGAATGTGGTCGAATGGAGGGGAAGGGGGATCTGGTCGTTGGGGGACGAGTGAGTAGAGAGGGACTCGGGGGAATATTAAAGTGGAGTGAGAGAAGAGAGAGATGAGGAATGGGTTTCTATTCGTGGCTTCTATTTACGCGTCCATTTCCCCCTTCAGCCCGTCCGATCAGTTGCTACCGATCGACGTCAATTAAGGCTCTTTGCTTTCCTACCCCCCAAAGAATAATGTGGACGCTTTCCGTGCTTATTATGGCTTAACGCCAAATTTTTGTTGCTTTACTCAAGTATCATCGGTCGTAAAACTTGACGTGATGGGAAGAGCCATGTGCTCACGTGATGGAGGCCCTCGAATCCATATCTTCTTCATTTGTATTGAATTTCATGGGCGAATCATTTTTATTTCAAAAATATTTACAATCGCATTTGTAATCTTCTTTATGAATTGTTTTCACATTAAATCATTTGATGGCATTTATTTTTGTTCAGCTCCTTTCTGGCTGTCTTTTTAAATTTTATTTTTTCTCTCTCATTTCCAGGTAAGAATAAATGAATAATTGCTGCTTTCTTCCTTGTACGAAACATATTTTGTGGCTGATGATGTAAGTACCAATTCCAAAACCATCACCGTCTCACTTACCTACTAAGTGGATGTGGATGTCTGTACCTCACAAATATTTGTAAATCGGAATGAACGCACATTTCTTAATCACGAGTGTTGTTATATACTTGTTTATGGTTATGTTGTTTCAAATGTATATTGGTTTTGAATACATTATTCGCATAGGTTTAAAGAAATTTAATCCATAGATCAGAAACAATTCTTATCTAAATGCATTTAATATTGGTCTCTAGACTGGCGCGAGGGTAATTTGGGTAAAAATTCTACAATAAATTTCTATTCTTTAAAAAACTAATAGTGTGGAATGACGAAATAATTAACCTATTTTTATTCAAATATATCCTGTTACAAGTGTCGAGTTCTTTCAGGAGTTAATTTTTCACTGTAGAAGAATGGTTTTCCTTAATTGGTTACCTTATTGCGTCACCCATTCATTTCTTAAGACTACTATATCTTGGATGATCACGTCATTTTTGTATTAGTTAAAGGTGACCGCTCGTGCCGTGTGCTTGAGGTTGATAGGGAAGAAGCTCCGGGTTGCTTTCGTAGAATCGTTGATTTTTCCTCAGCATCCCATGACATTCTCCCAATGAAACGGACGTCACACGGTATTTTAAATGTCATTCTAATGCATAAAAATAAGCATTTGGATATACTTGACGTCCTACAACTCTGTTGTTATGCATCTTAAAGGCTCACCAAAAGCATGCATTGCAACTCCGTGATGCCAGATTGTAATCGTCGTTGTGAAAGAGTATGCTTAATTAATTTCAAATTCGGCCATCAAAACGTTCAATACTCCAGCATCTACCTTACGCAATTTGAAAATGTTTTGCGAAATTACCAAATTCTTACAAATTCAATGAACAGCGAACTGAGAGCCAGAGAAATATGAAAAATGTGGTCCTACATTTTCCCGAAATATTCTCTAAAAATATTGAAAACGCTTGGGTATATGAGCGACACAAACTTTCGAAAAGATTCGTTTTTATATTTTTAAAGATATTTTCCTACGGAACCAGTGAGTTTTTATCTAGCACTAAATGTTTGGTGGGAGGGTACGTGTTATTTTCAGCGTTCAAGTGTCTTAAAGGAAGTACAGAATTATCCCTACCTAGAGTAAATTGTCGCTCCGAGTGAAAGTTTATCTCAGAGGCTGAGTTTGGCGGGGAAAAGGGCGAAAGTATGGCAGCGGAATTTCAGAGGGAAATACCACGGACGCTAAAACCTGAAATGTAGGGGAATTACCTTCGAAACTTGTAGCGGACCTTAGGTAATCATCCGGTGGTCCAATACCGATGTTTTCCATCGCTTGGCAAATAGAAAATTATCTGCTTGACGTAAGAGTGGAGAAATAAATCGATGGAATCGTTTCTTTATTTCCTAGTGGTATAAAGACAATTAGAATGAAGTTTGTGAGAGGCGTTGTCGCCCTTAGGCGCCCGGCGCACAATCTGGAATGTGTCGTGTTGGTGGAGGGTGGTGCGCGGCGCGGGGTGGGGCCTCCTCGGGGAAGCGGTCGCGTCTAGGGGAAGAATTATTTGCGACACCTCGACGTTTGCCACCGCACAATAATGTACCCGCCTACTCTGTTTCCTTTCCCTCACGTCCCCCTTACCTAGTCTCCACCCACAGACCACCCCCTTATGGGTGATTCAATAACGCTCCGGTCACCTTGGCTTCCTCCGCTGAGACGCGCGGCCGGTGACCACGTCGCTATCGCTTTTGTTAACTCTTCTGCGTGATTGGGTGTGTGTGGAGAACTTGTGTGCAAATGTGCGGTTTCGGGATAAAAGCGGAAACTCGTGTCGGGCACGTTCCTCGTATGTAATACTAAGTGGAAACCCATCGTAGCACACGGCGGCGACTGTGAGTAAAGTCGCCCTTTGATCGATTTAACCAGAAAAGCTGTGATTTCTTGGCAGATCGAGACGGAGATTCTTTACTTATTCCGTGAATTCCCTCAGCCCCCAATTCCCCTAATTTATCCCTCTCTCCAGAGGCGCGAAAGCACTTTTCAGCCATTTGCGAATACATTTGTCTCTGTCCGGTTTGACACGTTCCTTATAGGGGGTTTTTACGATGATTGCGAAATGTTTATTCTCAACTTTTCCGCGAGCTTCTGATATCATCAGCCGAATGCGTGTCCCTCCGGTAGTTCGCAAAAGGAAGGTTCCATGAATGAATAAGGAAAGTCTCCGCGTTGTACTTTCGATTCATCTTCAAAAGGAATGTTTTGCTGTTTCTATCAAAATTTGTGTTTTTATTTAAATGCTTGAATGGTCTCTACTGACGGAGCAAATGCATATTATCTTTAATTTTCGTTTGCCGAATTATCTTTCTCTGGAAAATTGTACGTTGAAATGATGGTGGAATTCCTTATCGCGTTGATCTAGCTAATATCTTTTCATGTGACATTGCATACCTTGTGATTGGCATGCAAACTAAGGCGCCCATATTTCGTAGATTCCCATACGAAATTTCTACACTGCGCTGACTCCGAGGAAATTTTTAATTCACAAGGGTATTTCACAAGCTGGTAATAAACTTAAACTTATTGCAAATGGAAATCTGATTTTTGACAAAGAGGTCTCTCATTTGAGCAGTGATTAAATGCGTATGCTCTTCCAAGGTTGTTTTTGAATTCCTTATAAGTACGATAAAAATGCATTAAATGACTTAGATGCCTCAATCGTAATCGAATGTCGTGGAGTACTGTGTCTAAGGTTGCGTGATGACTTGCTGGTACTAAAAATGGACTAAACGTATCAGAGTTACTATATTCAAGCGCTCTCTTGTCTTTTTACATTCCGAATACTTTTCCGTCTTGAGTAACCAAATGTTTTTTTTTTCCCGTCTAGACCTCGCTTGGGAAAGTGAACTATATTAATCTCTTTCGTCGGATTGCTAATGCATCGCAACTCCTGATTCCCAGGACTAAAAGCAATCCATTTTGCAGGCACCCAATTTCCCCGTGACAATTTCAGTCATTCGGCTCAAATGGACCGTATTATTCACAATATCCGTCGGCCTTGCGCCTCGATATGAATATTAAGCCTCATTCCTCATTCTTTGGTGTGGTGACACAGGTTTGATTGACGGTCGTATCTAATAAGGGATTTGAAATAATGATATGACATACATCACTCTTAGACCGGTATTATCTGATATATCTTTGGGAAAACTATGGGTGCAACTACAAACCATTTTTAATGTTATATTTGTTACATATGAATGCCAAATTATATAAGTATATTCTTTAAAATTCATAGCTTAGACAATTGGAACAAAAATTGAAGAGTATCTTTATTAATTATCCCATGTTTTGTTGTTGATAAACATTAAAAACTTCGATTTTTATCAGTAGAAACTGACATATAACAATTTAATATATGTAAAAGATTATTTATTTATTAAATTTGTACCTTGAGCTCGAAACGGAAATAGAAAAGGTATTGAGAAACATCAGTCGGTAGGGAAAAGAGCTCAAAATTAGCGCGATCCCATGGCAGTACGTCCCTTGGGAAATCGCCTTCCAGATTCGAAAGATAAAAGTTCTCATGAAACATGAAATTACTCCCAAAGCTGTTGTTAGCATATGATCATTGTACGGCTTGCGTTTAAATGCAATAAAAAAATTAATGGAAACACATTTCACACAGTTATTTTACTGGAGTCTTGCTCCATGTCTCATTAGTATAAAAGGCTTCATAACATCTCGCATCACGTACATAATTATCGGTTATGCTCGGTCAAATGGAAATCTCTTTTCCATTTAATTTTGTGAATTTGAGGTGTTGTGAGTCCTCCCACTGCAGACAGCATTTCCCACCACGAATGCCAACCAACACCAATGGAGAGTCGCGAAGGGAAAGAATAGTAACGTTCTTTAAGCTTCCCTTCATGCTGGAGGGTAAGCTCAATAAAGTCAAGCCTGGCATCGTGTATTTTATAAAGCGAGAGCGTAGAACAGCACTGCGTTAACACCCGATGCGAGGAATCGGACCTCCGACGGTGGGAAACGTCGGCCAATAGTCTTACGTCGTCGATAGGACTACCGCTGGGATTTGCGATAAAAATACGATTTCGTCATTTAATGTTCCTCGATCCCCTCGGAGAGGAGGTTATTAATGTACACGGAACTGAGTCGTACACACCTGACACCAACAGAGAATGAAAAAAAAGGAAAAATTAAAACAAAGTTCCCGATCCGGAATGGGCCTTTAGATCATGTCAGAACCTCCTCTCCCCCCATTCGCCCTGCCTCAGCCCTCCTCCTCAACCTTCCAATCCGTAGATCGAAATATGGAGAGACGGATGCGTGAACGGGTTGAGTGAGTGAGCGAGAGTGATTGAGAGGGGAGGGGTGCGCAGAAGGTGTAGGTACAAGAGGCGCTGCGAGGCGAAAAGTGTGTAGAGAAGCGATGGATGGATTGGCCGTCGGCGCGGGTTTCGAGGGCTTTGAGCGGTCATGTCGAGGAGGGTGGAGTAGAAGGGTGGGTGTAAATACTTTATGGGAGGGATTCCATGAGGTTGGAGAGAGAGAGAGAGGGAGAAGAAGGGGGTGGGGACGCACGGTACCGCGAGAGGGACACCATATGCGATCATTTTCTTCCCGGACACGTCAGAGGAAGTCCGAGAGTGCCCGTCCTTGAAAGGGGGGGTAGCCTCAGTTTTGACCCCCGTGCCCCCTCTCACCCCACACACATACTCATCCCACTCCCTCTCTCTCGACTACACCAACAGTGCACTCCAGTCACGACTTCAACCCTTTCCGAAGCCACCACCAGCAAGCAACCACCCACCCCCTTCATCTGATTCCCCTCCTTCCCCATCTCCCCCTTCTCTCTCTTTTATCCCTTCCCTATCTCTATTCATCACTTATTTATTCCTTCTCTCTTTTTCTGTCTCTCCACTCTTTAAGCCCTCTTTTTTCCTTTCCCTTTCTCTCTTTTCCCTTTCCCTTTCTCTCTCTCTTTTCCCCCCTCCCTCGAAATAGGTATGTCCTCCGTCATACCGTCTGCCTGTCAGTATCAGGTCTCTATCCCCACCCACCCGCATGTCCTCTCCAATCCTTCCCCCCGCACTCCACCCACACCCTCTTGCCTCCACCCCTTCTCACCTGCCGGCTGTCCCCACACACTCAAACGCACGGACACGCACTCTCACAATACATCAGCCATTCACCTCGCCCGCTCGCGCGGACGCTTGCATTACACCCACGCACCAACCAACACCCCTCTCCCTCCCACCCTTTCTTCTTCTGACCGGCTCCGCTCTCTGCCGCTCCTCTCCCACCCCGCGATTTCTTGTACAACCGTGTTCTTTGCTTCAAAGAAAAAGAAAAATAAATGTGTCGATCGTCCCGAGGTACCAATCTTCGCCCTGTCTAACCAACTCGCCGGCGCTTGTAATTTTGAATTCCCTTGTTCATTACAGGCACCTCTTATCCCAGGTTCACCAGCATCAATAGTTCACTCGTCATACGAGAATATGTTAAGTTAAATAAACATTGTTTCAGACGATTTTTAAAATTTAATATTTATTTCAATCATGAGTTGGTATTCTTGCTAATTAGATCAACATATCCGCTTTTGCTTAAATTTGGGCTGAACAAAATAAATTAAAAAAAAAACACATTTTCGTTTGAATGAAGCAATGAGAGGTATTGAATCGTTCTGAAATAGTTTTTCGTTAGCCTCTGAAAACTATTACGTGCCATCTTCTCAAGAACTCTTCAAGGAAAAATCGCTTTTTGTCGCGCTTTATTTCCCTTTACCGCTCCCCGGAATTCCTACTCCCTCCATCATGTTCCTCATCCTTTTCTACGATTGCTATTCGTTCACTATTGATTGGTATTCCAAAATTCGAAGCCGTGCCTCTATGTTCAACACCTCTATTTTTATAATACTCTAATCTGTTACTGTATTGTTGCATTTCATAAGATTTCGAAAGAAAAGATGATAATTCGCAGTTTTAATAGGTTTTATTTTCGATTAAAAGACTAGTTGTAAAGGAATGAAACACGCATCTAGTAGGCCTAACCTCATCGGTTTCATAAAAAAAACTACACTCCTCCGTGTAGGCAAGCTGGGAGCAGTAATTTGAATAAAAACATTATCTCTCACTCTTACACTCCAACACAGAATCACATCCTAGTTTTTTTTTTCTTCAGTATTTTAAGTGTTTAATCTGTCAACTCATTCTCGACCATTTGTTTTGAAGAAAAATTAAAATTGAACGTTTTGAATTTACACACCGTCTGGCGCCTTCGGAATATCCATTGGAATCCCAATAAATGAGAATCGTTCGTCTCTTGACCTTATCTGGCACGGCAAGGTCCGGTCATCGCAGTCCCAAGCCCTCAGCGGGTGATGGAATTTCGCGCGGAATACATTTCCCCGAGAGATGCGAAAAAAATCAAGACGGCCGAAGGTCAAGGAAGGGACCTCTTTAATCCGCCGCGAGACGTATTCACGAGCGACCAACGGAGCGATCCCTCCCTCCGAGAGTAGTCTCTTCTCTTCCTTTACCGCGGGGAGAGGGGACCCACACACACCCCCCGTCGCGGTCACCACCCCGCCACCAACCGCCTCCTCCCTCCCCTCGCGCCACCCCGAATCCCCCGGCCTCAGCCGCGCTATATGAATTCCTAATTTCCCTTCCCTCGCCCCCGAGGCCCGTGAGGAGATGGTGGATCTTTATTCCTGCTCATGTGCCGCACGTCGCCACGCGTGCGTATGCGGCCGCCTCGATATTCGTCAGCCACCCCTTCAACGATGTATTCATTCCTCCCGCGACGCATCCTGCTCTTCCCTCCGCCGCCCTCCCCTTCTCCTCTCCTCCCTCGCCCTGAGGTCTTCCCTCCCAACACTCTCCTTCCCCACCCTTCGCCACTCCTCTCTCCAAACCTCCCTCCCCGCTCCTCTCACCTTCGCCTTGCGCCCCCATCATATCTCGCCCTTCATCTTTCGCGCGCCATCTCACCCTGCCTACTTCATTCTTCTTGGCTACCTTCTTTATCTTTTCTTTTCTCTATTATCATTCCTAGCGCCTAGGCTACGTGAGCACTTCCGAGCCGGGGAGAAGTATATTTATTTTAGAGTTAATTGAGTTTTAGGCGATGGTTTGACTGAATGCATCGCAACTTATTTAACCCAATGAGAGTATTATATATATATATATATATATATATATATATATATATATATATATATATATATATATATATATATATATATATATATATATATATATATATATATAGGGGGAAAGGGGGGGAAAACAAACCTCCTGGCACTCGAAAATAAAGCAACAGCAAAATAGTTAAAAATGATCGCGAGTACTTTCTTTTTGGGAATTGCGTTTGTTAATCGGGAAAAAACATTTCTCATGCTAAGAAATTCCGTTCCTATGCAACCTATTCCTTTTTATTTTCGTTCATACCTGGTCGAAGTTAAAATATGTTTATCAGACACATTTATAACAAATTTAACGTTTTAATTACTGTTTATTGACGTTTTCTTAGTGAGGGACCAATACTCCCTGTCACACGAATTTCATGCACTTTTCGGTTTCATTTTCATAAATGGCCTACCCAAAACGGTAGAATTTGTGAAATATTAATAAATTAGTATTCAATTTGATCATATTATGTTACCTTCGAGTTTGAATGATCTTTCACATTGTTTAATCGCTCTTTTGGCCGCCTTGAAGCCGAACGAATCACATTCTCGTTAACATGTGTTGTGGAAATTTTGTTCATTCTCACAATTTCATGGCTGTAATCTAAGCCCAAGCCTTGCCTTCTCCTTTAATTCCATCCTTCTCCTTCCTTCCTTTTATTTTTGGTTTTTTTCGGTTTACTAGTTATAGACCTTCTAGATGTTGTGAACATTCTTCACCCCGATATTTAAAACTTTTAATTCGATTAAGTGGTCCTAGTTAAACTGAAAAAGGAATGTTAGTAACAATCCGGCGCAGAAAAATAGATGAATATACGATTTGACATTCTCTCCCACTAAATTACTAGTTATTGTCCTTATGTATTGTAATATTTGTGAAATAACCCGAAGAGTAGAGGTAATGATTGTATGAGGAATACTTCACAGATATAAAAGACTATCCAAATATGATTCCGAAGTAGAGATTTTTCGAATTAAGCTGGAATAACGTATTTTGGATATTAGAAATTAAGAGTTGAGGTTTGTAGATTTGGAACTGTAGAAATTATAGCCGTACCTTGTAAAATGCCTCCTACTCTTGCCACCTGAGCCGATTTCCCTTTCTTCGCCGTTTTATTTCTCTTTCACCCATATCGCATTCTCTTCCTTTCGTATTCCCTTCCTTCGCCTTCCCTTCTCTGGATTGGACGGATTTCCTCTTCGTTCATAGGATTCACCTATGTTTTCCTTCCTTATCACAGACGTGTGCCCTTCTATACCCCTCTTCGAGTCACGCCTTCGAGAGCCATCAAGTCTTGAACCTCCCATCAGAATCCAAGATTTGAATTTATTGGAGGTATGAGAGATGTAATATGCGCGGGAGGATAGCGAGCTCCCAATCGCACCGGCTAAATTTTAAATCGACTGCCGAAGGACCATCAGAAGAAAACGTTTTTAGCCCTTGTCGAATTCAGTTTACAATACATCTGCAAAATAAATATTTTGAGTGAGTTCCGGTAGGAATACGATTGACATGCCTCTTGCGTGTCTCGTTTTGATGCCCGTGTTTATAACTCAACAGGACGACATCACTTTTCGAGAAACATCGTGCAGACTACCAATTTCAGAATTATCCCACATGTTGTACGAGCTTCGCCAAAAGCTGCAAATCACCCAACATAAGCACACTACGGCGTTGGTAGTTAAAGCGAGCGGTCGCTGAACCAAGCTTGGAAAATATGCTTAGCGACCAAACTGAAGACTTTTTTCCAGCGTATAAATTATGTACTGAGCCTTATCGTTTTGTGGAGGTAGGAGTTCAAGGGAGTAAACGTTTTGGGGCATTGGTAGTTTATAGCTGTTGCTGGCTTTCCTGGAAACGAAGATAATCTTCATAAAGTAGCCGTCAAAGAGCATATTTTAGATTCTGAATTGACGCATGACAGAATATAGTTTTACGAATCGGATTGACCTGCACTAATTCTTTTTTTTTGGTCTTAATGACTGCCCGACATAAACCATGTTAGCGGCTTGGGAATTACCACTACGCCTTTGGGTGTATTTCTTAATTAATTTCGGTGATTAGCGTGAAGGTTGATGAGTAATTATGTCTATCCTCTTTTTCCGCCTTTGAACAACTTCCCATGGTTTCTCAAAAATGCGAATTCTTCTCGCTCTCCAATGCAGGAGGGGAGCGAACAATTTTATCGCTTTTTTTATTCCTTGTCTTGTCCCTCCCCGAGCTCGGGCAGGTAATGTAATAATTCCGTTTCCTGTTTACACGTGGGAACTGTTTCGCAATTCCCCGAGCGGCTCCCTCCCCCTCCACCCCATCCCCCCTCTCCCCCTAAGGACACGGGGGCCATAAGGACGCCTTCCTTATTCCCGGCGCACTTAAGCCACCTCAATCCCTTGCGAGCCCTTCCTGCCCGTCTCCATTCCGCCTCGTCTCCCCTTCCTATTTCGATGATGTCGCTGGCATTCTCCTCTCCCCCCTTCACCCCCCCGGCATCCATCTCGACCGCCCGTCCCTTAAAACGCCCATCATATTCAACGGCTACGCCCTTCTTATGAGAACCTCTCGAGTGACACACATACATATCTATCCGAGAGGTGTTTGTCATGCACGTGAGTCGTCGTCGTGATGTACGACGCCTCTTTACGCGTCTACGGATTCGTGACGAGGCTCTCCCTCACGATGAAGCGTCAAAGTTAGAGCCTCGAGAGTCTGGGCGTCCTTGCATCTGATTCTATAGCCATCTGGGGAATCAACTGCGATGCAGCCGTCAGTGCAAGTTAAATTTATAATCCCATATTTAAATCCCTTTTCCGAGTTTTATTGATATGTTGTTGATGGGAATACATGGTTTATGAACTCGTTAATGCTTTTTTAATGTTGATATATAGTATATATATATTTCGAATACGCCTGTGGATTAAATGTGTGTGCTATGGTTCCGTTAAACATTTCATTGATGTCGAATTTAAGCTTTTTATCATTCCTTATTAATTGGCTAAATACACCATAGTGCTGTAGTGTGTGACCTGAATATTATATTGTAATAATCAACGGATCAAATATATCACGTCAAAAAGTTTAAAGTTGATAATAAACAGAAGTCATCACAGAGCGTCAGGAGGAAAAACTTATGGCGTGATGCGAGCAATGGCTGCCCTTAGAAAGTCGGAATCAGCCATTAAAAGATAACAGTTCCATTTCGGCTCCGCATTTCGTGTGTGGAATTCCCGGGATAATTTGCTCCTTTCTGCGGTTCTGCGGTGAGAATGGTGGCGGAGAAAAGTTGGGGATAAATGAGAAGCAGCATCTTTTTAGCGGAATTTCTTTTGTGCTATTATCGCCCTTTAATTGTTTTCGTAGGAAAGCGAGGAAATAGGGGCATTCCATTCCCTTCAGCGCCTCCCACACCCCTCATTCCTCCCCCCCCGTCTTTGTTTCCTCGCCTTCATTGTTGCGTCGCGTGGGAGAGTCTCCCCCCCCCTGTTGATGGATGGCAGGGACTCCCTTCCGACGACTGACCCAAATGGACGACTCCGCTGTGACTTCTCCTACTTCTCTCTCGCTCGTATGGAAGGAGATATGTGTATACATCATCGTGTCTTGAAGGAAGGCGTGAGGAAGGGGAGGTAAAGTAGCGCCGAGCTTTACTGAGGCTCAAACACAGTGGAACGCTTTGAGAGCACCACATCTCAACGGTCGAAGGACGCCCTGCGCGCTGTCATTCACGTAGAATCGATCATTTGTATCTTTTTGGGGCATCTAAAGGAATATTTTTTTCTCCAGTTGCACCCCACTTCACAGATTCCCAGCATTTATTTATTGAATTTCTCTCAAACAGAAAGATGCTTATCCGACTCCCAATAATACCACTCCAGCAAAGTGTTATAGATGTGATAATGAAAATGGATGTCTTAAAAATCCATTAAAATGTGTAATATGTACCTTATGTAATTAGTTTATGTGTACAGTATACTTAATCCCGAGTGTTCTATTTACTGGTTGAATAGCTAGTCAAAGAACAGAGCTAACATCAACTCCTGAAAGCTGCGGTGAAAATAGAATATGGTAATAGATTAGATATTCCGTTTTTTTTCTATTTAATTTTCGCCGCTTCAGACTCAGTTCTCCCCTCCTTTCCACACAAAAAACATCTAAGGGAATGACCTGTTGTGTTACCACTCAAACTCGTCTCAGTGAAAGCAATAATATTAACTCATTCTGAAATACTCAATCTAAGTTCTATTTTTTGCTTTGGGGTTGCATTATTTTATTAAATAAACTCGTATATGGCTGTCCTCGGATTGTTTAGATAGTTTAGTAAAAATGCTTTGTTTTCTGGAGCGTTGTATTAGCGTCTGCAAAATTATTGCAGAAAAATCTGAAAATTAGGCATACTTATACAACGAATAATTTCTATAGGGCGAAAGTTTATGATTCCTTTATTGCAGATGTGTGTCTAACCATATCTGCAACTACAGCCAGGACTATACTTAATTTCAGAGTTTCATTCACAGGCATCCACTTTTGATTGTAGGTTATAACTATATTCTAATAATTTCTTTTGGTTCCTGAGCATTTATAAAGTCAACGGTGGCGGTAGTTCCTTTTGCAGAGCATTGACGTCGACAATGCTTCTAGTGATAAATATTGTGATTTTGGTGCTATTTCGACCGTGATCTTTTTGGTGCAGTCTTTATCTCCAGCTAAAACTCGACGAAGGCCACGAAATTTGCCCGATGCACTCGCTGGTCGGGTTCGTCTCTTCCATCCTTTGCGCCATCCCTGTCTTTCCCTCCCACTTCCTCTCGGGCGAGGGATTCCGAAGCGCAGGGTTTCGAAAGAGGTCGAGAAGCATATCCCGACACCATTTCCACGTGTGAGTATCCTTCGAGTGACACCGTCTCTTGAGCAACGTTCATGACCGCCTTCGCCATACCGGTTTCAATTTCAAAGAAGGTACAGCCACCCCTTTTTCACACACCCCAGACATGGATGTTGCAAGCTCCAAATAATCGACGTTAGTGTACGGTTATCAGGTAACGTCTAAGATAATTAAGGTATTTCGTTCCGTAGGTAGATGAATCATATTCATCTTCAGTCACTTCCATTCAAAGTACTCTGCCTATTTAAAGATATGTTTAGGACAGTCCCCAACAACTCTTTGCATCTAAGTATTGCGAGATCTTCCTCTTTCTTTTCCATAAAGTATATATGTATTTTTTTTTCTTCGAAACTTCTACATGTCTTCATAGAAAACCTACTTTCTTGCTCACTCCACCCGGCCTACTCAACGGGTCTGCTTATCTGGTTTATCGGCTTCTATTGTCCAACTGAAGTATGTACCTTACCCCGTAACTCGAAATATTTCCCACTTCCTCTTTCTTAGTTATCATTTCAATTGACACTATGTATGTAAAAATATTTATTTATTTATTTATTTATATGTATACACACCTATATCCATGATGTAAAAGCACACATGAGTGCAATATAACATTTGGACGGCACAATAGATTTCGCGGTACTTATTGTACCGCCCTCGTGCGTAGTATATGTACATATCACTGCTCGTGGTGGTTTGATTTTACATCTATAAGACCGTATGAGTGTTACGCCTACCTTCCATATCCTGGGGATGGTTGTGATAAATCCGTCGCTTACCAAGAGTTTCGCATGAGTGGATCAAATTTTGGTCAAAACAATGACAAATTACCTCGTTACATGTCGTTCTAAGTGATTTCTCCAAGTTTCTTTATCTCCCCATTGCTCATATTTAATACCTAGAAATCACCGGGAGAGCATATAATGGAAGGAGAGATCTGTCGATGAATGGAGTATATTTTTAATGGGATGTGGAGGGAGAATAACGTAGTGTTGACAGAAGCCTTGAGATTTCCAAAAGAGGAAACGAGAAGTTTATTCCTCATAGTCCGCTCATAGCTGACGGGCGGTTCGAATCGGTTTCCACGATAGGCATGGAGCATCAACGGAACAGATGCTTACTCTTGTGTCTTTCACACCTAGCGTGAAATATGCTGAGCTGTAGCTAAATGACGTGACGACGCTCTAACGTTCCTAAGAATCAATCAGTTTGGGCAAAACGACTCCGATTTCTTTCAAGGCTTAATTTTTTGTGAAAACTGGAGACATTCTGAGTCACGTTATTTTATAAAATGTTTCTATTTTACACGTAATTGGAGTCCAAATGTAATTCTTTGGTTAGTTCCGATTCAAGTGGGATGCAAAAGTCCTGGAACTGAATTATCATTGCTTGCTGAGTCATTAAATTTAATTTTGAGGTCGTTATATTTTTTCTAAACCCATAAAAGTGTTGAAAATTTATTTGAGGGATATCCTAGAAAAAAGTCCTCCCTTTTGTTCGTTGATACTATGAATTATGAGGCAGAAAACCTTTTAGTATAAATTGACCAACATCAATCGGGAGTTAAATAAATGGAACAATATTTTATGTACCTTAAGCTTAATGAATTGTTTCACGTGATTCAAGTGAGAGTTTCACATTGTTGAGTCATTTTAGAATGATTGTCGAGGATTTCGAAGACACTATAAAACCACGTCATTTTACAATTATCATTGGCTTCTTCGCCGGGAAACTAAAGAAAGTAATGCCTTCCATACTTAACTCATTTTTCTCGGACATCCCCATTCCTTTGTTTTGTTTAATTTTAACTTTGACTCTCTTTAATTTTTTATATTCTTCAGGATGTCAAGTAGAGAATTTGGCCAAGTATCCCTCAGCTAGGTTTCGCGAGTGCTTCTGAATGTTCTCAAGTTACTTTCGTCAGCATGTGGAAGTAAGGCAAAGTGCAGTTAACTTGCAGAAAGATTCATTAGCAGACTGCCCCTTAGCAGAAGCTCGGACGTCTTATTCATCATCTTGGTGGCGCGTTGCTAATTTGATAACCCTAGACTGGCTCTTAACTTCCTCTCTTTCCTCCCAGGCAGCAGCGGAGGGTGGAACCTTTTAGGCATTTCCCACGTAAGATAAAAAGGAGCAAATTGCCCACCCAATATTTCCAGAATTTCTTCAAAAGGTTAGTTAACCTTCTATTGGAAAGGAAGCGAGAAAGGCGGACGTGGGAAAGCCCGATTGCGAAGGGAGAGCCCATAGGGGGGAGGGGGAGGAGTGGAAGAAAAGAGACTCCGCTTCTTTTACGCAACCCTCGTGCTTTCGCTTCTTTTTTGAGTGTCGGGTGTCTTGTACACAAAGGTTTCGCGACCCACAAGGGTGCCTCTGACCCTACCGAGGGTGGAAAGGGTACGGGAAACTTCTTCTCTCCGTTGCATGGGAGGAGAATCTTCATGCCAAGGGTGCAGATGGGGTCGCTTCCTTCTCTCGGGGAGTAATATGTGTCTCAACCCCTCCGAAACACGCCCACTTACCCCCAGATAACCACTCCTCTCTTTTTCTTCTCTCTCTCTCTTTCTCGTCAGTTCTCCCTCCACAATTCCTTCCCACAGTTCAACCCCGAGAGCCGTCTAGCCAGATGGAGGAAGAGGGGACCTCAGCGTGGAAATCTCTTGCTCGCTCGCAGTTGAACTCGAATCAAGTACCATCTCTGCTGCTGAAACGAGGCTTAAAATTCCATATTCATTTTTGTAACCTTTGTTCGTACAACAGTAAGTTATATTTATCCCTCACTTTTTCATAGAGAGATGCCTATGGTCGGATTTAAACGATAGAAACATTTATTATCTGCAGTTGTTAGAGCACTCATGGAAATGAAAGTAGGCTATTTCTGTTATTGTTAAGTATATAAGTATGTGTGCTGATGATATTCGAGACAAAATTATACATCGTGGAAATTAAGAGGTAAACGTGCATTTAATAAACTATGCAAGTGTTAGCCAGAAGACGGTACCTGTTCGTGATTTGGAGCTTCGAATTACAGATTGAGACTGTTCAAGCGATTTGAACATCAGGTAGATAGATTCAATTTCCATATGCTCAATGTTCCCAAGTAAAGGCCTTTATCATTTTGATTTTCCATTCCACGAAATATGAACTAGTGCAACCACCTGACGAAGCAGAAATACGGTTTTGCTATTACACTTGAAAAAATACTCGGGAGATCGAGCCCAATACTCATGTTGCTAGTTGATTCTACACTGATCTCTCATACCGTTGCATTGGTGCTAATAGTGTAATCTCAATATCATCACTAAAAAGACCCGCTTCCTATGTATACTAGAGTTTTAGTGTGTAAGTTAAACTTCGTTCAGTGAGTGATTCCCAACCTGGTACCTCGAATAATCTAGATGTAAGAGTTAAAGAAAAGCTAAAAAAATTTCAACATTTAATGCAATCAGATTAATTTATCCTTTAATCGACCGCGGAAAACGAATTAAAATCCCCAGGTGATCTTTGGTAGAAATTATCTCCATACACACTGTTAACGAAATGTTTAAAGACATTGATAATTTACCACATCGGCAGCCATGTTCAAATGGAGTGCTCCATTCTTGTTTATGGCTAATTTTCAATTTAAACTATTTCTTACGAACGTGAGATGTTAC
This sequence comes from Hetaerina americana, assembly GCF_022747635.1. NCBI lineage: Eukaryota > Metazoa > Arthropoda > Insecta > Odonata > Calopterygidae > Hetaerina > Hetaerina americana. Next base: position 17,830,418 of record NW_027286069.1, on the reverse strand, counting down.
CTCCCCAGTTTCAAAGGAAGTGAGTTTCTTTGAGGTGTTCTTATTTTCTGACCGCCCGTACCACTCGATTTCACTCTCTTCTAATGGAGTTATCGTTAGAACGTTAAAAATCTCTGCTAAAAAAATTCTTACGTTACCATTCTTTCGTGAAAGGAGAAAAATGAAATTTGTGGACAAAAAGGAAACCTAAGTAATTTAGCTAGGTAAAAACGATCTTGTGACAGGCACAAGTATTCTTTTTTTTAAGAACCAACTATTCCTTGATTACTTAGGAAAAAATATAACTTCTTTCCAGTCTCCTATGCATTCCAAAGATGCAAGAGAGACATTGCCTCTAAATTCATTTGGTGGTGAGAGGTTAATCTTTGGTAGGGTACCCACTCGGCTGGGCGTTTTGTCATTGAGTCTTTAGCGCTGAACAGTCGTTTTCACCTTACTTCTCGACTAGTAGAAGAGGTGTGATTATACTATTTCCCTTCAACGAAGGAGTTCACAGTCATTGAAAACCATGGCTTTCGAGAGTCGTGAAACAGTTTTATTGCTGAAAAGGACATAAAATTATGACTTCCCCGCTCCTTTCTTGATAGAGAGGGAGAGAACTGCAAAAATGTTTCTCTTATTTCTTCCTCGTTGTCCATGTCCCCTCCCACTTGTCCATTCACTCATAAAAGTACTAGTTTGGCAGCAACTGTAAGTCATAAAAAGCATCTTGCGGCGAAAGTTCAAGATCTGAGAAACTAACGATGACGTCGAGTAGTTTAGCCAGCTGAGAATTAGCTTGGCAGTTGGCGCACTCGTCTGTTAGCAGAGAAAATATCATGATTAGGATGGAATTCCTCTTACCTGGCGACGGTAGTCCTCAGGTTGACTTGTAATGCTTAAGGATCTCACCCGTGAGTGTGCTCATAATTCCCGTAATGTTGTCATGAAATCATTTACCGTCTGAGTAAATTACTAACCCTTCCGTTAACTAATTTCGAATCTGTCAACAACTAATAGGACATTGTGGGACTCACTGAAACGTGTTCATGAGCGTAGGCACCTCACGTTGCATTTACATTCCGAGTAAAAAAGAAGAAATGTTTAGCAATAGCACCCGTTAAAGGCCACCGAAATATCGGTGATAAAAATGAATCAAATCGTCGCGCCGATTGGAAAAAAGTCACGGGAGAACGGGAAACGCGTAGGTAGTCGATCCACTTAAGTCTTGTTTGCGTATTTTTCGAGGTTTCAGACCGTGCCGGCTTGCTCACGCGGCTGACAGTTTTGGGTCTGACCTTTCCTCGAGCCGGTCGCCTCTCCCCAATTCCACGTTCCCACACCTCCTCGAGACTCACACTGCCGTGCACAGCAGCGGTGGCAGTAGCCAGGCGACCTTCCCGGAGGGGGCCATCGGCTGAGAGAGGCCTTGCCCCACCCCCTCCCCACTTTTCCTCCTCTCTCCTCCTAATAACTGGCCTCACTATTTCTCACGCAAGTCTTCCCGCGCTGCTACAATCCACACTACTACGATCACCGCCACGACTTCTCCTCCGACGACCTCTCCCTCCGTTTCCAGTTCAACACCGATGTAATCCGGAACGGGTCCTCGATTTGAATACTTACACACGATCGCTTCCTCTCTCGCTCGCACGCGGTATATTATTTCCCTCGCATTCTTTCCTTCGTGTGTGAACGCCGAGCACCACTTGGAGTCGCCATCGGACCGTTAATTCCTCGACGAGCGCCCGAAAGGAGGAAGGCATTATAAGGTCGTCCGAAGCTTTTTAATGAGGTTGTGACGCTGTTTTCTGTCGCCAGGGATTCCTCCCTCATTCGCACTGTCGTTCGTTCACTGCTCCTCTCCTACTTCCTCATTATTCTTCGTTTTCCTGCTCCTCCCCCCCCCCCGGTCCGATTTTGGGAGCTCGTAGAGGAACAAGGTTGTGGGAAGGTTCCCTCGGAACGACTTCATGCTGTAACTCAGAACTACAGCGGGTCAGTGGAATCAAATTAAGTCGAATCAAACTGTCATTGTCCTTTTACGTATTGAACAAGAACTAGTGGGGAAGCGGAGATAATAAATATGAATGTAACCAATAGAAGAGACGATATACTTTTTGGGGACGAAGGATACATAACCTTCTTAAATAGAACCTCTTTCTTTGATGATTTTTTTCTCCAGGAAAAGGATAATTTACTTTTAGACCGTGAGAAATGTCGCGGACTAACCTTTAAGCTCATACTAATCTTTGAATTCTTCTAATTTTCGACGGGGTCTGTATGTCACGAAGCGCGTCATTCGCTGGTGTAATTTACGTGGAAAAAAATTCTTGGGCTACTTCCGCGTGTTTCTTTGAAAAGAGAATTCAGGTCAAAGTAATACTTAAACCACCATTTGGTGTCAGATCCATTAATGAATAACTCCACCTGAGTTTTAACTTAATAGTTCTACAATTTGTGTGCCATATAATGCCGAATTCAATTTTTTACAACGGAATTTATCCCCAAGAAATTAGGGATGAGCATTTTATGACCAACCTAAAAAGTCGAGTCATAGAAAATGTTGAAATATGGATAAATACCCACTTTTCCAGGCTAGAAATATCAGCGTTAGACTGTTTTTGCCTGCTGAACCTCAACTGTGTGACCCGAAAACGAGTTTTCGATTGCTAATGATATCGAAGAGAAAATTGCTTCACTTCCCTTTTCAGTTAGGAATGCGACTGGTCATTTCCTTCGAGCGTAGTTTGCGAGCAACTGGCATTTATCGAAAGGCTTGATGTCGGCAATGCGTGCCGTAGAAATTGATAAATTTATACCCTACCCCACCCACATATGTATCTTAACTGCTGCGTCTCTTGGCATACTTTATACCTTGCGAGGCCTCTTGCGCTCGTGTTTCGTCACATAATCAAAGTTAAGGAATTGCCTTCTTGAGAAATGTTAAATATTCACCACGTCTGTGATGTTTCATTTAATGCCGTCCTATTCATCTCGTCAAGTGCTTATGTGTTTCGACCTTTGTTTAGCGTGCGTATACTATTTTAAGGTATGTCCGAGTAATGAAAAGGATGACCTCATGGAAAGAAACACCACTGTTTATTCAACGAAAGAAGACACTCTTGTCGGGAAACATTAGTGATGAGTTTTCATTTGATTTAATGAAGCAAGCAAGTATTTAAAATCTTTCATTTGTTGTTTATGCCTAATGCGCCACCGGTGTAGGAGTCAGTTGTTTTGTGTACGTAAGTAAACTCTTTCTTCAAAACAGCTTGAATGCACTTATGTGGATGGAAATTTCTTTAAACTTAACCAAATAAATATTTTAACTTCTACTATACCCGTAGGTATTTCTGACGCTGCTCAAAGGATTTTTATTCGCATTCTCAAGGGAGATCTATCAACAATTCTGCTGTTTATGATTGGCTATTAGTCCTTTTCATGTATTTAAAAAATGCACGTTTAATGTGGGTTTCTTAAAGTGGGCGCGAGTTTTCCAACTGAACAGCAGGATGGGGATTTGCTTCGCGTTAAGCGAGCAGTCGCGCCTCACCGCTTAAGACCCAACTGTATACAAACAATAGAACTTTCGTATTATCAAATCGTCGGAGGGTTCCCGCCGCCGGACATAATAAAATAATTGGACGCTTACTTGGACCAGGGTCTCCACCACCACTCGTCCCAATCTCGAGAAGGGACTTTCACCTGTGCTCATGTTTCCGACGTAATCTCTTTTGCCATTCAGGGCAGGTCCACCAAATCACAGGAACGCCTTCGTTTAGTATTTAACCTGCCCCCACTTTCACTCTGTTTCTCTACCACCCTCCACCCCCTTGAGCCGCCATTAACGCAATTAACGTCCACTGATTGTCGAAAATAAAACTTAAAGTAAAAAGAAGTAGGGAAGAGGAATGGATGAGGGCGTAAGAAGTACATGGAGGTTTGAGGAAACGTGCTGCGAATCGTAACGAGTCATTCAATCCATCCCCCTCGACATTTTTTCCCACGTCAAACCCCTTCGGTGGCAGAGCGACGCCAGCACCACACCGGCACCAAAACCCTCACTCACTCACCCTTCCCAGCCAACTCTTTCAAACCGTTTCCTCCTCCCTCAATCCTTCCGCTCGCTCGCTCAATCCTTTCTCATTCTTTTCCACCTCTCTCTCCCTCCATCCTTCATCCTCCTCCTCCTCCCCTCGCCCACGTCAACCCCCTTCCTGGGAGTCCTAACCCCACTGCCCCCAATGTGCCCCAATGTTCTCGCCCCCGTGGCTCGGCCGGAAGCCTTTCGATTGCTCCCCGGCGGCGCTGGCTGGTTCACAATGGCCTCCGGGCGCCTCTACTGTGCGTAGCACCCCCATCCGTTCCCACTCTTCCCCACTCGGTCCTTCATCGCCTGCATCTGCTGAAGGGGTCTCTCCTCCTCCGCCGTCATTCCACCCCTGCTCCCTCCTGTGGAGTGTTCCTACATCCCATCTCCTCGCCACACTGTCGATCCGACCCAGAAAGGGAGGGGGTGGGGGGCGGCGGCCCCCGGTGTTTTTTTTCTCCCTCCCTTATTTCGACCTCAGCGTTTTGAGTTGGCCCTCGACGCCTCCGTCTAAACATCCCGAAAATTTTCCCCCGACGGGATGTGGAGGATTTTATTATTCCGCATCCGATTCGGGGCCGATTGATATCGGTTCGACTTTCGCTTGGTTTTAAACAAACGAATGGTTTCCGTGGTTCGAGAAAGCCTGCGAATACTTTTCCCTTGGTTCCGTTCGCCCTTCGGCGGTCGTAGGAGGTGGAATACGGAAGATAGGAAATTATTTTATTTTAAAAACAGTCGCTTAGATAGTCATCGCAGCGTGTTTCTCGTGAATCAAATGAGTAACGTGGTTTCATAATCACGGCAGTCGGTCAGATGCTTCCGCGCCCGTCCCACATCACGTCTTTGGAATCGCCCCAGTTCCTTACTTTTTTTGCATGATCTAGATGGAGCCATATGCAAATCATCTGGAGAAATTTCTTGCCTATATTTGCTGGAATACTGCACTTTTTTTTTGTTTTAATTTCTTTGATCCCTGATACTCAGCATGCATTTTCCTCGTGATGCTCAGCACTCGACGCATCTTCTCGAATTTACTAGTGGTGAAGTCAAAGATATTATTAGAAGGAATAGACAGATAAGTTTGAAGAGATTGAAATTGTTTGTATTTTTTTGTTTGCTGGTCGCACGGGTATTACTGTATTAATTACTTATCCCGGTATCCTCGCTTCCGTGTTTGAGATCACCTTGGCTAAGGTTACTTTCAGGAAACTGTTTATGTGTGTTTGTGTGTAAATTTTTACACGGAAATGTTTGATAGGAACGTTAGTATTAGCGATTCCCTTGCTGAAAGTTCCGGGTGAAATCCACGCATCCACGTTCCGCTTGGTCGCACATACCGAGATCCCCCCCTCCTTTATCCCTCCCTTCTCCTCGCTGGCTGGTTCTTTCCAACCCTTCCGCTGGAGGGGTTAGACAATACCGAGAGGGCTTCGGACGTCCCCAAGCGGCCTTCTCCTGTGACCGCGGCTGACCACAAGGCACCGTTGAAAAGGAAGGTGGCGGTTGGCTCAAAAGCGTGGGATATTTTGAATCCCTTTAAAAATGGGAGGGTGCTGACGGAAATTCGCTCCGGAAAGAGGACGACGCCCAAATGTGCTTTCTGCTTTTTTTTCTGCGAAGCATGAATCTTCGGTGCGAACTGCGTCCGTGGGCTGTATCACGTGTTATATTCACGCCATCTCAAAGTATATGAATGCGAATTCATGTTGTTTCGCCAGAATCAAAGATAAGAGCTATCTGAGGGTCTAAAAATTAATTTGTGCGAGACGTTCAAGATGAAATATATTTAAGAAAAAGTTAATGGTGGTAGCATGGTACAAACTTTTCATTATTTAAAAATTAACGCATAATTTTATTTATCACGACCATGGTTTCTTTGCGACGCTGCATCATCAGGTTGTTCCTATTGCAAAGTGATGAAGTTGCGTCGCTACGAAAACGTGGTCGTGGACAAAATTAAAATTATGTGTGAAAATATCAGTGTTTTTCTTCCGGCAAAATTTCGAAGATCTCATATATTTTTTTTCCTTGTAAGGCCGTTGCTGATTCTGACATATTTTTAGCTTTTTGCAAAACCTGAGCTATCAAAACTGTGCCAAGCTAGCATTGCTGTTTGTTTGTGACGTCAATCCGCCCGAGCGGGAGCAATATGAATGCATTTTAGTGAGCGCGGGTGGTCATATTTCACGAAACCTGAAATCGGCTTAATATGGTTGCTGGAGTCATTGGTCTATCCACATAGCTTCGTGCTGCGTGGGTGGAGCGAAAACAAGTGAAGTGGCGGTGGCGGAAGCACTATTCGCGCTGACGTCATCGGGAATGCACTTCACCGCTGCTGCTTTTAAGCCTATGCTTCCGATGTTTACTTGCTCCGCGGCCGGGAATTTCCCCTCGGCCCACGCATCGATACCATGAGTACTCCTCCTCTTGTTGGTCGTTTATATCATAGCCTATAGAGTACATTGACTGGTTTACTGGGGTAACTACTAGTCATCTCTATAAGAAACCCGGAAAGGGTGTTTATTTTTTCGACAAAACTGACCGAAATAACGCTGAATTCACTGGGCTTTCCTTCAAAGCGTCATTCCGCGTTTCGTGTTCCTCCGTGTGAGGCTAATTTTGAAGTTGTTTGCACTCTCCTCCTTCCTCTTTTTTCCTCCTCTCGCTACTTCATTTAGTGCCGCGCGCCGTTTTCGGAATCTTGTTTATCTTGCTTTCTTCAGCAATTTGAACCCTTAATCTCGATAAAATTATGCGAAATAAAAATTGCATATTTTTGTCTTACATGCTATTGGAACGCTTTAGCTTATATGAGCGTAGTTTGTTACCGTTTGGTTGCTTATGGGGTAAATTTACATTTAGGATGTACTGACTCCAGACTGAGACCATCATAGCAGTATCTACTTGAGACATTACCATAATTTTCATGCACTGCCTTTCATTCAATTGGTGCTCAATTCAAGTATTCATCACAAAGTTGGCTAGCCTTTTGGTTAAAACACGCTCTTAACTCATTAAGTAATCAATAACTTTGCAATATTCTTTTTGAAATTTAGAGCGTATTATCAAAACAAATTATGATTTTTGTGGTTGCAGTAGAGTCTGTGCTTTGATGAAAACGTGCGTGGAATATTATGCAATGTGGACAGCTCCATTTGTGCAACTTTAAGACGTTGTGTCGTCGGAGAATCCCGCTTGAAACGTTGTATTTGTAATTGAAAGTTCTCATTCAATCCTTCCAAATCAACCATTCCGTACCTGTTTGCTTATTTGCCGTTGTATTTGTTCTCTATTTGTACACCTAATGATTCCGTTGTCGACAGAAGAATCACCTTGCCTAACCTTTTGCAATTCTCTCGCAATTCAAAAAGTTACGGTAGATCAGGAAAAAAGCGTTGAGTGAAGAAAGAAACTGGCTACGTGACTCTTCAGTTCCGCAGATGAATCATTATTTGTCACCGGAATTCGTCGCAGGCAATCGCGCCGAAACTATTAAGCAATGGAAAATCACCGGCCCAGAGTTTCGGCGCCACAGTAGTCCCACACAAAGAAACCATCAACTTCCTCCGACTGCCTCGTCATAAGAATGTCTCGCCTTCCTCCTCCTCTCCCCAAACCAAAACATCGAAAGCGCTCGGCCGAAAAATAAATGTAGTGGCCCCGTGAATGCCCTGCTTCCAGCGCGCTATCATCACAATGCAATTTCACTCGGTGGGATCGCGCAGATTTCTCTCTCGTGCTTTTTCGAATGGGTGAAAACAAAAAAAAAATGCATTTGCGCCGTTCGAGGGGAAAAAGTCGCGTTAGGACGACCAACAATGGGTTTGGAGAAGGTATTCGATCAATTGACGAATGCGTGGCACTCAAGAGATTGTGCTTGGAGTTGGTTGGGGGACGATGGGAACGAGGATTGGTAGGGGCAGAGTGGGGGAAAGAGACTCGCGAGGAAAGGGTTTGAAGGAGAATGGGGAGTGTCGTAGTGAAAGGAACTAAATTGGGGTGGGGTAACGATGCGATAGGGACAGAGAGAAAGAGAGAAACGGGACGTTTAAGGGCCAGAGAGGAGGATAAAAGAGCAGGGGAAGGACTGAATAAGGAACAAGGCTCCTGCAAGGACAATGAAAACGAATTCACTCGGGTTAAATGTTTGATTTCCTATTCCGTATAATACGTGGAGTAGGTACTGTGAATCCACGGGAGAGTGGATTCAACAGCCAGGGAACGAAAGATTTTTCCGCTACTTAATCTGTACGTGCAGTAGTGCTTAGCACTCACTTTTTTCCGCAAGGGGACGGGTTGAATTAATCAAGAGAGACTGGTGTCACATCTGCATCTCATGGTAGCTACGCTGGGAATCACTCACGGAGCGAAGGTTAAATTTCAGATTAAATCTCTTGCATAAATTGAAAGGTTGTCTCTTTAGCAGTGATGTTGAAACTGTGTTGTTACCCCAATCGTAATACGGTTGGAGAGATCATGTCTATAAAATTAGAGATATATAGTCTTCAACAGATATTTAAAATTCCATTTTTTTCCACAAACAATAAGGGATCAGAATAACGTTTTCCGACCGCGGTAGGGGTCATATTCGGGTCAAAATTAGTCTGGTGTGTATACACCCTCGGCCACACTCCTTAGCGGTGGCCAACAGGGTACTAAAATATCTAAGTGCGAATTATACCCCATAGATAAGACTACGCAAACGATTTCTCTTTGCATATATTTTCTCATGATACCAAATCGTTCTAATTACGAGTTGAAATTAGAATTGTACTCGTATAATCATCATGCCTCCTGGAAACGATAATCCTACTCGAATCCATTATTTTGAAACATCTTTCAGAGAAGTATTTGTAATAATTTTTAAGTTTGGATGTTCCTTTAGGGCAAAATAATCTCATCGGAATGTAAACTTGGTTGTCTTTATAAGTTCAATACTCCTGTTGTTTAGATTTTCGTAACAGATGTGATCCGATTTTGTTCTTGTTTATGCTTGCTTCCAGTTCCAAATCAGATTTAAAATGTGAGATGAAAAAACTGTTCTGAAGCAAGATGTGGAAATGAAAAAATGAACTAGACTAAGACCTAAAGTTTGGGTGACCTAGAAAAACTGGAATCAGAAAAGCATTAATGAATTAGAGGAAGGAATGGGAAACCGGAAAAGGTAATGACTAAAGAAAACCAGGGTAGGAAAGAATTTCATAAGGCAAGAAGAATTTATTTCATGTCGTATCACACTCGAGCAATGATTGATTTAAAAAGGTGAATTATTGTGAAAACGTAACGTAGCAACGTTTCTCCAAGTATCCGCTCGGCAATAGGTAAATATGGGTGAAAATCTTGACAAAAGGAAGGAAAATTGTCAAATGTTCTTTGAAAGAGTCCCATTAACCCAATCGCTCGTGGTTATCAAGATTTATGTATGTATGTATGTATGTATGTATATATATATATATATATATATATATATATATATATATATATATATATATATATATATATATATATATTTGGCACGCATACATATGCATACATTTATATGTATACAAATATGCACACATGTGTGTGAGTATATATATATAATATATATATATATATATATACATACTATTTCACATGGAAATAGATATAAGGAAAAGGAATAGGAACACATATAAAGGGCAAACACAGTAATGGTGGGCAAGGCGGGTTTTATATATGTGTGTGTATATATATATACACACACACACACATATATATATATATATATATATATATATATAATATACAATATAAATAACTATATAAATAGATATATAAATATAAATATATTTTTTTATTACAAAGCAAATTTTTTAATGCTGTTGATTTGATGAATTTCATCGAAGGGACTGCGCTGGGCGAAGTTTTACGAATTCCAGTCGCAACCTTCGGAAGGACGACGTATGAATATGCACGCGTCGAGGGGAGAGTGAGGTGGAAAACAAGTTGTGAATGAGTGGGGAAAGGGGCTTGAACACGGGATGAAAATGATGGTGAGAAGACTTTAAAAACCGAACGGGAACGGCCGTAGATGGAGCGGGTGGCAGGGCAGTGACCATCCCCCTCCGTTGTCGCCCATCCCTAGTCCCTCGCCGACTGCCTCCCAGCTTCTCCTCCGCCCCCTCCTTTTCTCTTCCACCCACGCTCCCCTCCCTCCGCTTCCATTGTACCCCGTGGGAAAGTGGAGCAGGTGATAGCGGGCGGCAAGGTGAGGTTAGGGGGTGGCTGCCCCAAGGTGCAAAGGAACCCAGGCGTCGTCGCCCCCGACGGTCTTTAAAGGGATGGATTCCGGCAGCCATCCGTCCGCCTTACCGCGGCTGCAAAAATATATGGGGCAAAAGAACGGCCTTTAAGTTCACTCGATCTCCCCGTTCCCAGACGTTGACTGTTGTTTTGTTTTCTTCAAATCTGCAGATTGTATTTTTATCGAGAATGTTGAATAAATCAGTTTGAATCAAAATTGTTAGTTACCTTTCGGATAATTGGTTTTACATCCATGCGCGTGCAAATGGTTTTACATACGGTGGCGTGTACAAATATTTTAATGATGCACATTTTGGTTTTTTCGTAAAATGTTTGCACATTTATGGTAAAAGTGCGTAGCAATAGTGAAATTATCATGGAATTTTTGCTAATCTTTCGCTTGCCCAGTAGAAATCATATAGTAATGTAAATTACGGGCAAGCATATTTTTAGGAATCATAAACTTTTCCTTCTTTAATGAGGTAAGCGCCAGAATTTATTGAGAAACATTCACTCATAATTGTATTGTTTTATCTTGGTTAATGTTTTTCATTTCATATATCCCGGATTTTTATTTCGATTAGGGAAATTAACGAAGACGAATGAAGAACGGAAGAACCAATAAATGCCATTGTTCGGTATTAGAGTAGAAATACCTCTATACATTCTATGCAGTGGTTTGTATTTGAACGCTTCTCATCGAGTGTAGAAGTACGCACCTGGATATGAATTTAGGATTATTCGCCATCCACTATATATTTTTCACTCCCCAGTTGACACTCTACAAAAAAACCAAAATCTTCATGTTTGAATGAATATTTTTATCATTTCTCTCCTATCTTAACATTTAAATTTATTGCTCATTTTGTAATATTTATCTCTCTCTCATTTCGACGTTCTCCGCACTATAACATATTTTTACAATATTTGAATATTCGGGGGCGTGGTAGATGTAATCCCGCCGAGGAATCCACCACATTCCGGGGATGTTTGTGTAAATGGGATCCAATCAGGAGAAAATGAATAGTGCGACATCCGAGATTCCGCTGCAGAATAAATGCGATCCAGTGATTGATTTCAATGGGAAACTCGTTTTGAACGGCATTAATTTCCATTCCATCAGCTAGGAATGCAGAAACATCTCTTTATCGCGTCATCCAAAGGTGGAATATTGAACATTGGTGAAAAAACAGGTTGCTTGTATATTTAAAATCGATATTCAACGCAAAAACTAAATGAAGTGTGGCAGCGCAGCGAAGATAATTTTTTCCAATTTTTTTATCCGACTGACGTCGATTCGGTTATTCTTGTTTACATCGCTCGATTCCTCCAAGATTCTCCTCTTCATAGCATTCGCGTGAGCTGGTTTTGATTCAGGCTGGCGCCCACCGCGGACCACCATTGGGCAATGCAAGAGGGAGGGCAACGACCTCACCATTGACGGGCTCCGACATCCTGTTGACATGTTAGCGAGCACAAAATCATTACACATGGCCACGAAAACGTGTCGACAATCTGGTATGATGCACCCAGCCTCAGGCGGCGTAGGAAAAACGGGTTGTTGCAGCGAACGATGACAGCATAGACATGGGATGCCTGCCGCTTATGATGTCTTTTTTTCGAGTGCACACGGGATTATCTAAGGGAGGAAAAATAGTTCAAATCTCCCTCCGAATAGCTGAATGATGTTGTTGCTTTCATATGTCAACGATGGTGGTGCTGTGAAAATTTTTCGAGAAGCAAACAGCTGTTAGATTATTGTTGGAAAGCAGATGAAAGCTTAATGAATGTTTACGGTAGGATTATGGTAGTCGTTTTTATGTATGTCTAGCAATAAAAAGAGAATCATGACCGCTGAATTAGATTTTTTATAACTGTCTCATTTGTTTAATTTTGACTAAATATTTGTTAAATACTAGTTAAAAAACACATGAATTAAATCGTAAGTCTTCACAGTGTAACTCTTTGTTTCTCGAAACGTTTCAAAAATAAATATTAAGCAGACTCCTAGCTCATTTAATCTATTACATCTGATTTTTTTTTAAATTTACATCTTGATTGTTATTATATTTTATGAATAATCTGACTCTATAATGAAAATTACGATTCTAATAGATAACAATATTAATGATTGTGCTCCCGCTTGGATTATGAACACAATGATTTGATAATCAGATTTTACAAAGAAACATTCCTTAGGGATTATTTTGCATCAAAAAATTTGGGGGGAAATCTCCGTTTTTCCTCCGAAGTAAATGAAGCAGTAAACACCTACACAGTCAAAAAGCAACTGACCGCTCAAGGCATTCAATCCTCGGGTCAAGATCCGCCGAGAGAGTATATACGTTTTCATTCTACACTTGTGGCGAGGGCAAGGCCACTGTATCAATAATATTGTCGCATTAAAAAAAACCGAGTACGAAACCGAAAATCAATTATTTTGTCACTTTCGCATCGGGGGTCAGGTATTGTAGGATCAATCCCATGACACTATCGATTGATTCTTGAATGTCTCGACTCCAAATTTTTCGACTATCTCAGTCTTGCAAGGGCAGCAGGGGTACCCCTCTTTACCCCCCCCCCCCTCTTTTTCCTCATCATCTCTCGCGCAGTGCACGGCGAGTCCCTCTCCTCATTCCGTCGCCCCGTGCAATCCCCTTTGTCGCATCACGCGGAGAGCACGCATCCGTGCGTGCGTGAGACCGCGCGGAAGGGGGCGGGCGATGATGCGACGACGACGGGGGTGGTGGATGCGGGGCGGCCCAGCTCAACTGTCCCCATTTCCTGTATTCCGCGGACGAAGTGCAAAGCAAAAGAGTCCTCCCCCGCTCCTGCGGTCTCGGCGGATGCGGTTCCCGTTTTGGATCGTGAGAATCGAAACTCTCCACTCCTCCCTCCCCACATCCCTGCTCCCCACCCTCCCGCACCATCCTTCCCCTCCTCTCCGTCATTCCTTTAAATCCTGTCGTCGTCGATGCACACAGAGAATGTCGTCGGTTGGGCGGTGTTGGGGGGGGGGCAGGAGGAGGGGGGATCACTCTCCCATTCCCTTCCCTTTGTCTCCGCGCCCCTCCGTTCACGTCCCTCCGCCACCGCTAAGTGGCCGGACGACGACTAATTGAGTTCTTGAATTCCGAGACCCTTGAATTAAACCGGAGCCGTTTACCCATTCGGCTTCGAAAGATGTGAGAATGAAATAAATGCTTTCGTGGAGCAAGCTCCAGAGATGGGAGGAACGTTTGAATGGCATTCGTAGGTGCTCGTTTCGGTTTCAAAAGAACCCTTCTGGTATGGTCTTATCGCTCATTCTCGGGAAGGTAACACCGAAAACGAGCGTCAAGACTTCGGGGCACATACCTGTAGGTGCGGTAATCGGTGAGCGCATCTCCATCAGGTCAAATATAGGTATGGCGACAGATAATATCGGAGCGAGTCACTCGGGTCATTTCGTTGACACCGAGTACGATCACCTTACGACAAAAACCTTCCTGGGTATAAATTGGTGGTATCGGTCGCTAGCGTAGTGGGATCAGCACTTTTTAACTTCCTTACCTGATAAGAAGACTTATATTTACGATCGCGCTGCACACCGGAAAATAATGCCCCACTAAGTAATGACCAGGTGATATTATCAAAAGAGGAGAATCCCCATCATTATAACGTGCCTGCCCTTCTATCATTTCTTGGAAATAAATGTGATTCTCTGCTCAGTCATTGATATCAGCAACCGTGAAATGTATTTGTCCTTCGCCATTGAAATTGAGGAAAGACACGAATAACTTTCATCCCCTTTTCGTTTACCTACTTGCTAGTCAGGGGGTATGGTAGCGAAGTGGGTAGAACGCTGACCTACTGACGTAGGGCCCGGGTTCGATCCCAAGTGATGCCTCTTTACTGAGTTTCAACCAAGCTGCGTTATTTTTCGGATACCAGGTTTTCCTGGGAAAGCACCGGTGGCGCAGAGAAGGGAACAGGCCTCCTATATGTACCAATAATGTGTGAATCTCACACTGTAGAGTGCTTAATATCGAGTAAGCTCCATCCTTACGTATCAAACCAACATTCACATGAATTGTTGTGGTTTGGCTTTATTCACTAGCCAGTGGAGCCGAGATCTAGAAGTGGCAAATATTCTCACTACATACTTTTCCACCTAATATTTTTGTAAGCTTCAAACTCATACTTTTGAGGGAAATCGGATTTCATGTCTTGCGCGTGTTTTTTGAATTGCGGACCATCAGGATAAATCGGAAAGAGATATTGAAGCGTTAAAGGCTGATTGTCTCCAGGCTGTACACCAACACGATCCCGAGCAGCGAAAGTGAGTCTGGCTGGCTCAGAGAGCGGAGTGGGGGAACGGGGAGGGAAGCCTTCCGCGGACTGATCCTTGCAAAAACATTCCTTCCCCTCTAGAACGTGATCCCTCCCATCCTCTCCGGAGCCGGTCGCAGGAATTTTGCAGCCTTCACCCCTATTTTCCGTCCGAGGACGTGCCCACCACGTGCACTCGTTCGTCATTTGTCTCCCATTGGTTTTTTGAACGTGGAACCGTAATCCTTTCCACCCTCTCCGATCACCATGTGGAATCCATCTCAGCCAAAAAACTATCATTAAGGTTTTTAATTTTGACTTAAGTAAACACGTTATACTTTTCTCTTTCTATTCCTTGTCGTTTTTCGTTTACACTTCAGTTTGGCTAGCATCCGTTAGTTTTTGCCATCGGTATAATTTCCTACGACAGACATTTTTTTTATACTAACGATCCCGGTTTTATTTTATTTTACGTTCGTCTCCTTTTAGAGGCATGTTTCCGATCGTTTGCTAATAAGATCAAATAGATTTGTTTTTGGTGATCACTTTTACGATCTTGAAATGTAGACTACTGTACACTTAAAATAGTGTATGCATTTCTGCGTCGCAAATGCATCGTCAGATATTTATTATGAGTACATGCGGTACGAACACGTATGTACCATCCTCATCATCTGGTGTGTTGTTGAGCACGCATCTCTCATTCTCACCGCTCCCCTTGGTTCCCCTTTCTCGATGATTTCTCTCATTAGGGTGCTCATTTATTCACCTCCAAAGAATTCTTCTACCTGTCGCCCTCTTCCTCTTGCACCACGCCCACTCTCCCCAGGTTCTCCGCGCACATCTCGCCTCCGCCGACCCCTAAAACCTCCACCCTCATCCATCCTGAACTCGTTCCTCCCCAAAAACAACCCCTTCCCCAATTCTATAATATATTTCTCCCATATCCACGCCTCTCACTCCACCCCCACCCGCCCCCGCGTTCTCACCCGAGGTTCCCACGTAGCCCTTCGCCCCTTTACACTGCCCCTCCCGTCACCGCCAACCCTCGCCTGCCCACCACAACCCCCTGCAGCCACTCGGATCACGTTGATGAGGAAGAATGCGGGCGGCGTGCACCGTCCACCCCCCCCCTCCCAGGATCCTCTCCCTCTCACGACCCCCTTCCCTCCCCCGCAAACCCACTCAGCTCACTCCTTTCACCCCCATCCCTGCACTGAGTCCTCCTCCTCGGACCTTTTTTCCCTCCCTTCTCTTCTCCTCCAGACCTCGTTCTCCCCGCCGCATAATTCACCATTGTTCTCCCCTTACCGATCATCTCCCTCCCCAGTGTTTGCCCTCCTCGCTTTGTCGGGGGGCTCCCGGCGACGGACGTCCTCTGACTCGACGCGGCCGGCTCTCGCGTGGAATGCTCACCACGCTGGATTCGAGAGGGGACAAGAGGAGAGGAGGAGGGGTGGTGGCGTTGGTTTGGGGGCGCGAGGGGTTGCTGAGTCACGGGCGACGGCGCGCTGTCGGGGGATGAAGGGAGAAGGGCGAGGAGGAACCCCGCGGTGTCCAAATTTTACGTACATCCACTCCACGGACGACTCACCGCTTTCCCCTAAGTTTATCCTGGGTGGAGCCAGGCTTCTTTGTCCATCGTTCGACGAAGGGGGTTATATAAATATGCTTGGAGGAAAAATAAAAGATTTTGATATTAGAAATCACAGGTAAAAAACCATCCGTTGTTAAATATACACGAGTCCCAACCACATAGAGAGTGGAATTCTCAGATAGGAATATCGTTTTAGTGTCGTAAACGTAGTTATAATTTTTTTCTCTCTAAAAGCTCACGCATTTTACGGAATAATGATAGTGATGAATGAATGAAAGTAACCCACATCTTCCTTAATTGAATAAACCTTCTAGTATAAATTTAACACATTAAACACAAAGAAGAGACAGGACGTAAAGAGTAATGTTATTGTGTATGCTGAAATTCTTAGAGTGAGTGTGCAATTCCTTCCTCTCCTTACACATCCGTGCAGCTGCTCACTCAACCCCGCGTCTCCCCCTTCTCTCTGCCTGTCACGCTGACCGCACCCGTCTCTAGCTCTTCTAACTAAACGGCATTCAGTCCAATTAATGCGTGATTACGGAGGAGAGTGTGGGCGGTGTCTTTTCTTGTTGCCTGCTGACTCTTGACGAAGGAGTTAGTTGGACCAAAAGTTTAGATGCCTCCAACAATAAATAATAGAAGACTTGCTTCATTGGGCGCCGCCTATGGGCCGCCTTAATTTCAAATTAATTGCCATTCCGGTGGCCAACTAGTCGTCTACGCCCATTCAGTTTTGACTCACAACCCTGGAGACTCCCCATGTAGGGTGTCTGAGTATGTTTTGAAGCGCAAGATAGCACAGTTAATTTTAAAAAATCATGTTAATTTACGTGATATGTGTAGACGTAGCTTTGTTTTCTATTTTAAGAGGTAAATGGTTACGAAATTATGCTTTCCTCAACCTACGTGCAAGTCAACAGAAAACTCGTAAACATCCGCGTCCCAAAGCTCGTGTTGGGCTCATTTATCCCATGAGATTGATACCTAGATGCGTCCCCTCATGTCCCCGCTTCTTACCTTAATCTCCGTTGGTATTCATCACCAGATGGTCTGGAGCGGAATCCTCTTAGGTTTTTTCCCACCAGCCTAGATCCTGTCATGTTTTATTCTTCATGTCGACATCTCTCAGCCTTCCCAGACTTGTTTTTCTTCTCCTTAGAAAAGTATACCCAAGGAAACTCATCAACTCCCGGGAGCTCATTATTTCGCACTGAAGCATTTATACTTGAATCCGATCCTTTGATGTCTGGTAGTGTGTCTCTCAGTGTCATTCAAAAAGTTGTTGAGATATACACTCTAGTAGAAGGCTCAGTGGCATTGGTGTCTACGTGAATTTTGTCATCCAAGAAATTTGGTACATTCATTTGTTATTATTTTCCTTGGTACTACTGCTTGAAAATTATTTGACTATTACATATGTCGAACTAATTTGATTAAATCGATGAACAATCGCCACACATGGGTGTATTCTCAAAAGGTATCTTTCACATCTCTCACCTATTCGGTTACATGTAGTGCTTGAAGTCGAATATGTACTGCGCATGATCAAAATTAAATCTTGCGTAGGTATGATCTCTGCTCACCCACACGGCTTCTAGGCTTCGTGTACGCACATTCTAGATTCGCGGCGTGGAAATAATGACGATCCCGGTGGCTGTTGACCTCGAACGGCTTTGAAACAGTGGCAATTGGCAATTAGTTCTGCAATCATCTCATACCTTCCCACCATCCCTCGCCTTACGTTGCTCGTTTTCCTTTCGCCTCGCCACGTCTCCTCACCGCAGCATCCCCCCTCTTCCTCCCCTCCACTGTTTACTTTCACTCTCTCCTCTCCCCCTCCCTCCTCCACTACAGTCTCTGCCCCTCACCCGATAACTTTCCCTCCCCAGACGAAACCACTTCGCCTCGCCACGCCCACCACCCCATTCTCCAGCACGACAACCCCTTTCACCCCCCACCCCCACCATTCGTTTCAGCCCCCCAGCCATTCCTTTCAGCCCCCCGCCATTCCTCCCACGCAGAACGGTCGGATGCATGTCACACCCATTCCGGATCGCGCATGACTCAGTTACGGGATGCGATACGATTCCCCTGGTGAATCCCGCACGTTTTGAAATTCGTCTTCATCGTCCGCTCATTAGATCCTTTCAACTACGTCCCGTGTGACATCCCGGGCATAGGATATCCGAATCGAAATTTGACATACGTATATTGCAAAGCATCGAGGTTGGGTTTTGGTCCGCATCCTCCGACGCTGGAGAAAAATCTTCGACTTCCTCCTGTGTCCGTCGTCTTCGACACCGATTTATTTCGATATCCACTCGATACTGCATGACATTTGGCATCCTTCGTCCGGGCGACTCTCGTCAGCAATATATGACCCTACGTGCTTCGTCAAGTTGACTGTCTATAGTATGATCAACATTGTTCTGATATCGATGCGCTCTATCGAAATATCACCGCTGCACAAGTCTGCTTCGAGCTCCCCGTTGAATGGGTATCGCATCCGTGGAATGCCCATACCCGATCACGCACTACTACTCAGGTTTCGGGACAAGGATGCGACCCGCGACGGTGATACACGTTTGCAATCCATCCTCGCAGTCCGCCCTTTTGAGATGGTCTTGCATTTATCCCAGTCCCTCCCTCACCTCCGTGCGTTCGTTCTCCGTGCTTCATAATGCATTCCTCCTCCACCTCCGACCCCCCCTCCCCCACTCATCGCGTCTTTCTCGTCCCCTTCATCCCCTCTTCACGCAAATACTCACACACACTCGGTCCCATTCTCTACCCATTGCATTCCCTTCATATCTCTACTTGCAAATTACACGTTGCTAGGCGACCGAGTGGGCCCTTCAATGCTCCGTATCTCTGCCAGGAATGCCCATCCTCCTCCTACACAACCCCAAACTCCCTTTCCCTCCCTTCACTCCACCGCGCCTCCTCCATATGCTTTCCCCCTCCCCGCGCTCGACCTTCCCACTCACCGTCCTTCTCCTCTCTCTTCCCCCCTTCTCCTTCTCCCCACCATCTCCCGGGTCCCCCCTCCAGCTTCTCGTGCTCCTCTACCCAGCCTCCGCCACCCGATCATCGCCGTGGGAACGGGCTCCGGACAGGCATCCCAACCGCAACCCCGAAACATCTCTCCGGCGGCAAAAACGGGAGACATTGGAAACTCATCGCACTGCTCCCGTATTTTATGTGGTAGGTAGTACCCCTTTCGTCGAGCCGTCTCTTCAGCGACCCCCCTCCTCTCCTCCCGTCCGATCCTCCCGCGCTATACCCTGCCCCGAACGGGTTCGCGTTTTAAAACGCTTTAATCGGTGAGTAAATCGTTCGTCCTCCTCGTCGTGGTACCGAAGACAAATGGACGGGCAGAGAAGATCGTTAAAAACGATTCGCGTGCACTCGTCAGAGTTGTTTCTTAGGATTCGGCCCTGGGATGGGAGAGAGGGTGGGGGCGGGGGACGCTAGAAGAATATTTGGGCATCCTCCTTGAAGAAACTTTGCTTTATTACGAGGGTTGAAGGAAAGATGTTAGTATTCACAGTTCACAGTTAGATGAGCACATGGTAACCGCCGGAGAAAGTCTCAGTTAGGGAATTAAATGATGTGAGATAAGGATTTGCTATTGTGTTGAAAATGTTGACGTGAAGAAAGTGCGTGATCCACAATTTATTAGAGAAACTAGGACGAGCGCCTCCAGTCGCGAGCAGAGCAAACCAGGAATGAGGCTTTCAGAAGGTCATTCGAGTGTACTTGTCTCTGATGGAACGGTAAAGACCCCGGAATATTTATTTCATTTTCCGGAATATTTATTTCATAAATATTCCGGAAAAAAGAGTGCATAAAAACTCTCGCACTGATATACAATAGTACTAATTTGGCCCTGGTACGAATTGCGACAAAGTTATTGTTAAACGCCGTAAATGTTAGATTAAAATGCATTGTTATCTTTTACTTATCCTTTTACGAAAATCTATTTAAATTCTTGATTACCAGACGTCTTATCATTAAGGTTCAATGAGGAATTTTTTGGCTGATGGGGTATGATTTAGGCTCTGCGATAGGGAGATGGGAACCTGTTGCGGGGACGATCGCTTTCGAAGACCTGCTCCCTCTCCTGGCAGTGTTAAAGCACTGCCTTCCATCCTCGTTCCCCCTTCCCCGACCTCCGTCCCTTGAGCAAACGCGTGCTTGAACCTCACGTTATGCTTCGTATAGTTATCGTAGATTTTCCTGCCGCGATGCAGACACGAACTTCTATAAATAAGGAGAATGTCTGAAGTCACGAGTTCTAATTGTGGTAGGACGACCCCATAATGATTTGAATAAAATGACACATTGTCTCATATATTCTTTTTACCTATTACTGTCGGGTAATACTTTAATTACTTTCAACTAATCCTAGTCTTAAACGAGTAGTAATAGCAGTTTTCATGGGAGTGTCCGACGACTTAGGTGATTTGCCCTATTAGGAATAGGTAACTAATGTGGCATGGGTAGGATATTGAGTGAATGGGGAGAAATGGATGGTGAGACACCCTCTAATATTCTATTTTACCCTCAAAAGCGTGGCAAAATTATGCGCAGCCTTCATCTGTCAGAGTTTCGTCCGTCAAAGATCCTTTTTAACCCTTTGACCCTTATTCCATGTGAAACCAAACCATTCATTGACGGTGATCAACTGCTTCATTTTTTCTTGAAAATTTTTTCATGGGAAACGCATGAAGAGCCTTAAAGTATTGAATTCTTGTGTAATGTTTCATGTGAGGTAAGAGTTCTTTCAACGCATGTATTTTTCAAATTATGGCTCCAATTCCGAACCATATTCAGTTGGACCCCGTAGTCAAGGTGATTGCAAATCTCGGCTGGCGTTTCGCAGGCAACGTAAGCAGCGCCATCTTAATCGAAGCAAAAAAGGCGAAGGCGCTTGTTTTTTGAGTAACAAGCCGAATTCGTATCTTTTCACTGAATTCTCATGTCGTGTAACATTATTACTTATGACTTATACGGCTATGCGCTTCGATAGCTCGTTAATATCCGGCTCCAAGGCACGACGCCAAATAAATATACCTCTGTAGATTTCCGAGGTACTTTCTTTATGTTCACGACACGGAAGAAATAAAGGAATCAAGTCGCTTTTTTTCCTTCAAAAATATTGTCTCTTCCCGTTTTCTCTCCAATCGCTGTTTGCTTTTTTATTACTTCGTCGGTGAAAGAATCCAAAGTAAAATGTTGGCTAATTTTCATTTAAGCGAATCAAGATCCAGCGCCTTGCACATTCTCGAAAATCATCTTTTTTGTGCTTTTTTTGGGCTGGGGCCTACTTTTATCGTGCATGGTTATGCGCCTAAGTGTGGTGGAACGTCATACGGTCCTCATGTGCGTTTACGCCCATCCATGTGCGTGTAAGATTATCCATGCCTAGTGTTTTATTTCGCAATGAAACTACAGTGGTTTGGCTCTAAAATTATTGTTCAAAATAGAAAATCCAAATCAATAACTTCTTCTCAATAGTTACGAAGGACAATTGTATAAATAGTCCCTATGTGTTGTATTCCGGTGTAACATTTATTTATTGCTAATAGCAGCACACCTCAAACCGTTCTGGGCTTAATCGGTATTAAAAAGGGCTCTCTCACCTTCATTTAACATAATGTGCACCTATGTTTAATGCCGTAAATTTGAATATATTGTGAATTTTTAACAAATTAAAATTTTTTTGAGCTATGGCATTTTTATTGTCAAATCAAATTTCTTCTTTTATGTTTTAACTAAGTCATAAAAACTAACATCACGTGCGTCTTTCGCAATCCAACTGCCGATTTTCTCCTTCGCCATCTAAACTTGTAAAGCGGTATTTTCACTGTCGGTACGGAATTACGTCGTATCCTTCTTCTGTAATTTGTATTTCAATCTATTACCGCTTCCCATTAATCTCTGATTTCCCGTCTCTACCTGTCTTAAGTACTACTTGCGTTCTCGCTTTCACTTGCATGCACATTGAGAAGGAAATAGGAACATGTTGGAATGTAAAGGAGCCTTTAACCCTATAATTTTGATGGATGTGATCGTTTGAATTGGTATGGAGATCATGAAAATTTTATATTATCGCATCAATAGTTCGCTGGCTAATTGAATAAAAGGCGAGAAAACAGTGATAGTATGCTATATTAGTTCTAAAGGGAAGGACTTCGAAGGAGTGTAATTGAGATTCGAACTACTTATCAGCATTCAATTCCCCGGCGCACAGATTTCCCATCCGGTGTACCATATCTCAGGCACCAAAGACAGGGGAGTTTCTAAATCCTTAATTTACGTGCGTGTGAATATAGAACGGCAAGTTGAGCAATTACGCAAAGAACCATTGAGTCATTGGAGCTCAAGGATCCACATTAGCCCATGGTCAAGCACGTTTTGGGGTTGGTTAGAATGAAATCACGAAATAGATGTCAAACGGCGAATGCCATCAATAAAAGCTCCACTCGGTGCTGCTCTTGTGCAATCATTGGTTCGCAAATAACTGAAATTTTACAAAGAAATAGAATAAAATTCACAGATTATGCATAAATGTATTTTCCAGACCTAACAATTCCCAGATTGTCTTGGGCAATTCCATCGAGGGATTTTTGTTTATTTATTTACGTATATACCTTGCAAGCCACCGCTAGGGTGTGAGGCAGGGGGTGAATGCACGGCAGATTAATTTTACCCGAACATGACCCTACCACGGACGAACAATGTTATTGTGATTCCTTACCATTCGTGGAAAAAAAGACAAACACTTAAATCTACATAATATCTACATAACCTATAGTAATCTCTGTCATTTTACTAATATGATCTCTCCTTTAGTAGTAAGATGGGGGTAAAAATACAATTGTTTTCTACTTAGTAAATCTTTGTTTCCTTGAAAAGATTCCTTTCTTGAATAATTTTATTTCTATTTGTCTGGGAGTTGGTGATTATGTTAACTGCTATCTCAGGTAACGATATTATTTTAAACAACTCTGGCGGTGCTATCTAATAATTGGTGTTAATCTCAAATTGGAGATACAAACATGAAGCATTGTGAAATTTCTGAGGATTTTTAAATCACCAGCAACATTTACAGCCATATATTAGGAAATGGTTTTGTATTCTATTTCACCCTTAAAAGTGATGCCCACTTAAGCAACTTTCGGTAATCTTGCTGATTAAATATATACACCATTGAGCTAAAGACGATATCTAATTGTTACACATTAAAGATAATATTGCAACTACACGGCGATATTTTTTCTGTATCCCTCCAGTTTGAATTGTTTTATTCAAGTTTCTTTGTTGAATTATATTTTCATTTTTAATCGGCGGCCCACATTATATTAATGGAGGTACAAGGCTCCGCCTTTTTTTCTGCCCTAAGTACCGTTAAGAAGGAAGGCCCTCAATCTAAATGAAAACGCTCGGCAATCGGTCACGCAGACCATCCCACAGAATTCGCTGGAGTTTTTGTTCACGTCTAATTTTTAAAAAATCGCGATATATTATGGCCATGTGGGGCTATATTGTAAGTCATAATTTGATTCAAGTTTTCATTTTCCTGGAAAATACCTGAGTAAGCATTGACCCATCCATATGGGGCGTGATTAGGGGTTTCACTGGAGGGAGTGAGTCTCATTCCCAACGAACGGGATTTCAGGAATGCTCAATTCCTTGCTATGAAACAAACAAATAACTCACCATAATTCCCCAAGCTAGAGGTGAAAAATATTCTTATGCCACCGATAATTTAGCATGGATACTTAAGTTTGAAAATGTTGGAATATTGCCGCTAATCCTGCTTCTGGTGTTGTATCACGATTACAGTCCATCAGGTATTTTTTATCAAACAATCGGCAGGAGTAATGTAGTTCAAAATTAATATTAATTGTAGTAGCAGGTACCAGGGCGCACTATATATAGTTATTTCAGCTTACTTTACCGTCATTATGACATGGGTACTAGAGTTCAAATGCATATCAGGTCTTCATAGAGTCACAGACAAAAGGTCACCAAGGTATCGCTTTATAAATAAATATCGATCCGATTTCAAATAGGACAAAAAATGTAACGATGGAAATTTTTAAACGTTTTACACTGCAAATGATTGATTTATACTTATTTTAATTTTCATTAAACCGGTAAGGAATAATACATCCACAACTATTGGTTTAAACACACGCTGGAAATATGCGTGAAATATGAATCTATATGGTATTGCTTAATGTAAAACCATAAACATAAACCATTTATCAACCCGAAGGCCAGTTTGGTTGGTGATGATAGAGTTCACCCAATACTAAGCCCAACAGCATGTGAAATTCACACATGAGCTTAGGGGTGCCAGATCCTTACCTTGTGCCGCCTATGGTTTCCCAGAAAGTTATGGTACCCGAAAAATCACACAGATCGGGTGAAACTGGGGTTGTCCAAAGATGTGTATAAGGGAATTTATGGTGCGGGGGCTAACGTACTGACTTCCAACCCAGAGGGCCCGGGTTCAAATCCCGGCGGTGTTGAATATTTTTCAAAGGTATCTCGATCCCTACTTGAGGTGCTTTGTGAAGGGCACTTTGAGTGAGTACGCCGTCCGTCGGATGGGACGTTAAGCTGCGGACCCCTTGGCGCCTTTCGTAAAGAGTAGGCTAATGCAGATGCTGGGTTTCTCTCCACCCTTAATCCTTTCCTGTCCATCCCCTATGGCGCAAATTACCTTAGCTGTCGGTCGCCTCCCCTAAATACTGCTACTACTAGGGAATCGAAGCCGGGGTTCTGTTGAATATTCCAACGCTCTATCCCTGGACTACCACACCCTATATTGCTTAATTTATCAAACAGATAAGACTATAGAAAGAAATAGGACCATGCCGAGACCAAGGTCGCTCATTGGCGATAATATTTTACTACTGCTGAATATTCGTAGTATTTCGAAACGGACATTTCCCCTTAAGGTCGTTTGTGTATTACACCTTACCACCGTTTTGATAGTCCGAATAAACGGTCCTCCGTCTAAAAAGGCGGTCCTCCGTCTAAAATCTCCCACCGAACCTCCCCCCCCCCCTCCCGCGAACTCTGGGCGGTCTAATTGCGTAACGGCTGTTTCGCGGAAAATCGGCCAAAACGTCTCGCGTTAATGTCTCGTCGTGGGGACCGCCCGGAGCCCATGCTCCAGTCTCCATCCCCTCTCCGCCTCGCGTTAATTTTTGGAAGACAATAGAAGCGCATCTAGGTGAAGATAGTGGGGGCGGGGTTGTCCCATTCAAAGGAGATAAGGAAGGGGGTGGGGAGGAACGTTCTCGTGTGCTCCACCGGGTTGCGGAATATCGCGCGAGAGAGTAGCAGTCGCAACTTCGGGAGCGGAGCATTCCTACCACTCCGGGGCGGATATCTCGGACGAGAAGATCGCCGGGCCGCCCGTTACAGCTTCCGGTCCATTTCGCCGTGTTTATGCGCCGTCTCCTCTCCCTCTCTCTCCCTCCTCTCCCCCCCTCACACACACACACCCCTACTTTCCCTCTATACAACCCCCACATTTTCCCTTTACTCTCCCCCCGTCCCATCCGTACCTCTCGCTTCATTCTTGCGCTCATTATTATTTCACCCCCACCTCCTACCCCCCTCCCCTCCTTCCCTCCCCGCCCGCCTCACTCCATTCTCGTACGCCCCTTCGCTACCGATCCGGCCACATTCCTCGCGTCTCGTAACTGCTGCTCCGGATGGGCCGTATTCGCAAGGAGGCTTGTTTATTGCGACGCACGTAATCCGTCCCATCCTTCTCCGATCCGCGTGCGCGCGCGCGTTGGAGGTCGCGAGTTCGATCATTTCCCGTCCGCCTCGATGGAGGCGAGGTGCCGGACCGGTTACGTGATCATGAATGCGTGCGGATCCGGCGTTCGACCTTTTAGCCCACAAGCGGCCCAAATGAATGAAACTCGTTAAAGAAGGTCGATCCGTACGATTCACTTCACTCTCCGAACGAATCTACCTTTCCTTCCAGAGCGGGACTCATCTCACCTCCGGGTTTGACGCAACTATGTTTTAACTCTTCTTTTCTATGACCTTGCAATGGTCTCGATCTGTTGAACGTAGGTATTTCGATGCAGGTGACCAATATTATCATCTGCTCAATACATTTGAAACATTGCATCATCGCCATCGTGGTGTGTGATTTTTCAATTTGTATTTGTAGCAATTTCATACATGGGATATTTCGTGAGATTTTATTGATGAAATTCAATTTTCAGGAAGTTTCAGAGAAGAAATGTCGTGGTAGTCTATTATGTACAGAAGCGCTAAGCTGCTGACTGTAGGACCTATGGCGCTTTCGGGAGGCACCCTCAGTTTCACCCAAGACCTTTTGGGCACGAGATCGTCCTAGGATACCACAGGCAGCTACGGAAATGGAACATGCTCCATTACTGTGTTAATGCTTACGCGAATTTCACACACCTTATTGGGAGGGTTTAGTGGATACCAGGTTAGTCTCTGCTGTTTTCTGTCAAACTAGCCTTTGAGTTGGCTGTTGTGATTTTATAAGAGAAGAGCAGAGAACAAAAACTTTCGACTTAAGGAACATCATGCATACAAGATTTCTAAGTGAATAAAGTAGTTACCGTGGAAATAGGAGTGTTGAAATTTCCGGATGTAAGTTGTGAATGATATTAAATTTTTTTCGGCATGATCGTCTAGACTTAAAAAACGGCATTGCTGGCACGCATCGTGGATAATTCTAATTGCTAAAATTCTTTGGATCGATTTCCTTCTCTGTCGATGAGAAAGATAGAGGAGATGCTCACCAAGTATAGCACATATACCAGACTGTCTTTTCGAAGCGATCAAGTTTCAGACAATTTCATTCCCAGCGAGGGTAAAAAAATGACATATTTGAAATTTAGGAAGTAAGGTAGGCAGGAGCAAAGGTTTACCCCAAAATGATAGGTTTGATGCGGGCTTCATTACGGTGAATAAATGTTCTTATCTGATAGAGAAGCCTTCTCTCCCCATTCATTCTTCTGTTCGTCCTGACTTTCGCGCTAACTCGTGTTGCGAGCAGCCTTCGATGAGGAACGGAGAGAGAGTGGACGAGGTAGCCATGATCTTATGTGTGTGTTTTTTTCCTCCATGCCCTTCGGCTCATCCTGGAATGATTCACAAGGCGGATCTTCCGTGGATCATCCCTCTATCCCTTTCATCGCGACGTCATGGTCTCCTCTTTACCCTCGCTTCCCTCACTCTCCCCACTCTTCCCTCAACTTAATGCCGACGTCAATCACACCCTTAACCAATCAGCCGTCTTCATGGCATTTCACTATTTGCACTTCAATGTTTCCTTATCGAAAGTACCCATTGAATTGTTAAGTGAATAAACGGACCATCATTCCACAACGGCTTCTATCGTACATCTCTCACCCTGCCAGCCGCACTCTCTCGTGGTGTCATGCAGGGCATCAAGTAGGCATAAATATTTCTGCAATTTGGATGAATCCGCCTCCTCAACGAGAGGTTTCTGAAGGTTCAGAGAGAGGTATTCCATACCCCTCTCTCCGACTTTTATGACTCAAGGGATTAGCTCTTTCTCCTATCATGGGTGCGCATTCTGACGCGACGGTCTCCAAAGATGACCTGCGTCATCATCGCGGGTCGCCACCGTGACCTTCTCGCTTCACACGGAGTCGGTCACCTTGAAAACGACATTAAATTCAAGAAATGCGGCTGCTGAAGCAGACTTGAGGGCTGCCGCAGTCTCCAGAGGTTGTGTGATAAATCAAAAACCACTTCTATTCTGGAGAAGATTCGAGAGGCATTAATTTACGCCTCCGAGGAGGGGAAGTCCGTATGAGGATGCTTTTTTTCTCTCTTAACTTAGTCCGCGAAAGCTTTTAAAGTATTTATTCTATGCCCCTTAATGTACTTCCTCTCCGACTGCGTTGGATCTTTCTCTTTAATGGTACTCCTCCAACCTTTCACATCGCTCTCACTCTTCTTCGTAGTCAATCTTCTTCCCCTTGCTCTCTCTCTCCCAATCCCCTTAAAGCATTTCGACCCTTGGGATCCTTTGAAAGAGAGAGAGGGGTTCTCTATCTCCAGTCAAACAACTCTCTTTGGAATCTTAATGCTGACAACTGTTCGAACCAGCAGCGTCATTAAGTGGGTCATTTGGATCTCTTTTTTTTCGCCCAGAACCTCACACACACACTCCTATCCTCGAGCTCCAGTTCTCTCATCCTTCTTCAACTCCCTCTTTGCATGTGAACGTAAACCTCATTTATTCATTCTGGAGCCGTTCCTCAGAGTTAAGCAATGTTTCTTACTTCTTCTGTTCGCTCCTGAAATGAATTTTGTGGTGTAATGTGTATTCCGTCTGGCTGGTCAATCCACGGTATTTAAGCATTTATGCAAACATTTAATCTTTTCTTGGTCTCTTGCGTGATAATAAACCCAGAAATATATTTAATGGTTTCGTTATAATAGGGACTTAAACCAATTGCTATCATGGCTTCGAATTTGCTTCCTCAATTTTCAACTACCAACTTCTCAATCTTGGTCTCTTTTGCTTAAGTCGGTCTTTGAATTGTTTTACCAAATTAGTAAAAAGGTTACCATTTCTTTCCAAACCAATTGAATTAAGAGAGGTGACGTGTTTATTTGTATACACCTAATTGGACTGATAATTGTGGCTGAATATTACACCGTTGTTGAAACAAGTAATAAATTATCAAAAAAATATTTAGGTCACAATAAGCCATCAAAAGTTAACTAGGGGTAGTTGCAATAAAATTATAATTGCTTTCATTGGTGAAGGCATGTGTATATAATCTATGCTTTTTTGCAATGATGAAAATATGTAAAGATCGATTTAAATTAACATCATGCCATCTATTTAAAATCTAGATTAAAAATGGATATCAGTAAATAATCTTCATTACCAACATACTAGAGAGAAAGGAGAAATAACTGATTAAAAACAAAATTGCCAGTTACAAGGAGGTACTCATTGGTTTCAGTCCAGTTGTGGTCAACCATTCATACGTTAATGATTGTTGAGCGCAGCTCGTAAAATAGCAACCTAAAAAATTGGGCTCCTACTCTAGTTTTCAGAAAAAATGGGTTAGTTGGACAAGCGGTCTATAGTCCCCTCCAACGGGGGAGGGCATTCAAGTGATGGAGGATGATTGGTGTTTGATTGGTGAAGGTAATGTAATTGCCCATCCAATTCCTTCGACCATTTCTCTTTCTAAAAGTCGCCTTTCTCCGCTCCCCCTCTCCACTTCACCCCCGTGAGCGCCTTGTATTTCCCTCCCCCTCCACGTCCCCTACCCCTTAATGCTCCTTTTCCGCTCCGCGCACTTCCAGGGCCTCTAGGGCCTATAGTCTCGCAGGAAACACTTCTGCTACGCGCATGTTTTTGCAGCTGCCGTGATGTCACGCCTGTTAGTATTGTAGGTCTGCGCCAATTTTTTCCCCATTGCTCTCCCCGCGGGGCCTTCGGATTTTTCTGCCTCTGCCCCATGAACGTGGTTTGGTCACCAGGGCTGCATTGTACTTTTTTATTGCGCGGGAACTTCGTTTCCCAATTCATCAGGATTGCGGTTCGAAGAAAAGAGGTAGTGGAATTAAACCGAGGCCCACAGTAAGAAAAACAGCCGTTCTGGATTAAATCGGACGGTTTCCGGGAAACAGGATCCGTCTCGAAAGGACTCAGCCTAGATTTTCTCTGCAATGAATACCGAAGAGAACCGCAACGGTGCCCTCTGTATTATCAATCGGAAAGTCACGCTGTATTCTGCAATCTCCACGAAGAGAAGAGTAGGTATTCGGCTGATTTTTTTGAGTTACCGTTTGTGAGTTCCCGGAGTTGTTACTGTTCGATTGGACTTTCTTCCCCTCCCAAGGTCATGGTTCCAAAAGGTAATTCCTTAACGTACACTTTATGGTCTCAATTTTGGTTAAACCGTTTTTTCTATAAGCGTCATCACACACATTCACTGCTAAACTTTGATTCCATACTTAGTATCTCTTAGCGTGGAATTCCGGTCCGTCTCGGTTGTAGTCTGACGGAGTAACCTGTGTCAGTGGCATCTCAGAGAAATGTGAAACTATCCTTTAAAATTCAACTTTGAAATGAAGTATACATCCAGCATTCTGGTCCGCCTTAAACATCAATGGAATAGTCGAATGAATTCCTTACCGGTCGGATTAATTTCATTACCCATACAAGCTGTTATTAGGAAAGAGTAAAATTAAAGGGTTATTTTAACGACTTGGTCGATTTCTCTCAAAATTAATTTTCGACACGACCGGTTTCGTCGCTTCATCAGGTTGCCTGTATCTTTCATCCATCAAATGGAAACGGCTCCTGCGATGGATTTGGCTGTACTGGGAATATATTTCTTCTGAAGTTTAGACTTGTTAACTTACAATCAATGAGGAATTTCAAAATAGCTATATCCTTATTTTGCCACTGCTTGTTTATTTTTTATTAAATAATTTCATATCAATATTTTATTTAAAAAATCTTTTTACTAGCCGAAGAATTTCGTCCAGTCCCCTTGAATTTCAATGTGGCGTTAAATAATCAAGGGTAAGATGCAGGGCGATGTTGACTTTGCGGAGATGCTGGGCAGCATGGCTGTTTAAGTGAAACGACGGGGGGGGGGGAGAAGAGGATGGGAGGAGAAGGTTGCCGTCTGCAGGAATTCATCTGTTTGGCCCGGATGCCCTGAGAGAGAGAATGGGCAGGAAGCGGAAGTTTGGGAACATGATCTTTCTTCCTCTCCACCCCCTCCGAAACTCCTCTCTGTTATGTAAAAGGCCTCGGCACATTCCGGGATTCTGGTTATTACTCTGACCCGCTACGAATATTGGTATTTTTTATTGAAACGGATGTACTAAAGATAGAATGGCCTGTAGTTTTTGGTACGCAAAATTTATTATCCGATTCTAGTTAACAGCTCTATAGTTTCGATAAAGACGAAGAAAGACTTTTCAACCAATGCCTGCATATTTAGAAGTTAAGGCAGTCATTGGCATTTGAGCCAGACATTCATGTAAATATCAGGCCCTACAAGCAACCACTCAACTAAGCAACGGTTATTTTAATCCTGTCCGTTAAACTTTTTCACATTTATACGGTACCTCTGCCTTAACTAGAGTTTTAACTTCTTTGGATAATTATGCAATTTAGACTCTAGGGAGTTCCATCACAAGTCTAGACTACGATATGATACATTACTGAGGAAAATCTGAAAGTTTAAATTTACTAGTGACCGCATGTTGGAAAACGGTACCATTGAACGACACCAGAGTTGAGTGAATATAGTATTTAATCTGATTCTTGCTGCGAAATCGTTCCCTACTAATGTTTGCCTGTCCCTTAACTCTCGTAAATTTCTACTGGCGACGCAATTTTTATCTGTCATTTTTAGTCTTGCTTGTTTACGCATAATATAATCAGCTATGTGAGTAATTTCGCTTATTATCTGGCCCAGCATTTTGATCTGGAGAGAAGCGCCTCGCGTTCGTCTCCGGAAAGAAGGAGCAGAACTCTGGGGCACCAAGGGAAAGATTGCGTCGCCGTCCCACCGGCGGAAAAATCGTTTCCGTCGGGAAAAAATCTCGTCCGTGATAACCCTACCCCGAGCCCGTTCTACCCTCCACTCCCTTCCGGCTTCGGGGAGCGGAACCCCGCGGCAGCCCCTTTCTCCCAGAAGCCTAAGCGCCCTCTTCTCCGACGACGCCTTAGTTTCGCCTCACGCACTATCTAAAATGGCGAACGTTGCGCAATCCGGCGCACGAGCTTTAAGCGAGAGCAAAAATTGAAAGCGGGTGTAAAGCGCAAGGAGAAGACGTAATTGAGTGGGCAGCTGCGGTGGTTTGCAGGGAAACATAATGTGTCGCGCTCTTGAGATCTCAACAAAAAAGGAACAGAAAGATTCATCCCACCAAGGGGTGACGTCTGTTCCACGCGAACCCTTCCATCCCTCCTCCTCCCATTCTTCCCAAGCATCTGCTGCTTCGCCTCGAATTGAGAAAAAAAGATGTATATAGATATATATATACACACACGCACACATACATACGGACCAGAGATTCCATAACGCGAGTGTGCAATCCAAGACACAAACTAACACCAGGCCGCTCTAAAACTGTGGGGGAGTTGCGCTCTGAATCCGACCCTCCTCGGAGAGGAAAAGGGATTTTTTTCCCTCCTCCCCCCCATTGAGAACTTTTTCTCCACGCAAACCTGAGAAGAGGATCACGGCCGCACGAAAGGGTGGGAGGAGGGTGTAGCAAAGGCGTCGGACGAAGCGAAATGACGCTCGCTCTCCCCTGGCGTGGGGTCGGGAGCAGCTAACGTTGCCACGGCTCCCCCACTCACTCTCTCCCCCATCCCCTCAATCTAGCATTTTTGGCCCTGCGGGTTGTAGAAGAGATGGCAGATACCTTTCCCTCCTTCTCAACCTCATCGTTGGGGAGGAATACTTTGTGGTGCCATCTATTAAGTGGATGGGGAAGATGTAGGCGATGAGGCGATCGCGAATGCCGGCTGAATTTCTATTGGGAGGCCCAAGGTCATCGCGGTTCCCGCCTCAACCGACGTCGTTCGAAATCTCAATGCGCCGAAGAGATTTTTCGTGCGTTCACGCATGCGATACATGCGAGTTGCACTGAGAATCGAGACGGCAAATTTAATGTAAGTTACAGGGCTGGTGAAAGTATGAATGAGGTTCTCTGTTTTACAGAGTTAATGTCCATTCGGTGACGAAATGCACTGCGAAACTTGAGCTTGTGAAATAAATAGCTGATAAAATTAGCCAGAAATACCGAAGAATGATAAAATTCATAATATTATTCCTCGACTTCTTCATCCCAAAAATGTCTAATCGATTTGGTCGGACCGAAAAATTGAAATCTCAGCAAAGTTTTAGTTCTATTATTGGGATTAAGTAAATTGAATCCTGATATTTTTATTTCGAGTGTAGAATTGTGTCATAAAATGTTATTTCCCTATAGGGGTACTTTGCATTCCGTTTAATATTTTGCAAGTATGTTATTTGCATTTGAAATCAGATCAAGCTTCGAGAATTGGAAAGGAAATAATTTCCGTGGATAATTTTTAATATTTTTGATTTCTGAGGATGTTGGATATTATCAGTCGATGTCGAGAAAAGATTTTGTAAGCGATGAAAAATTTTGTCTGAGGCTTTCAGCGCGTGGTTTGTTTTTTCGTGCTCATGTCAAATTCGTGATGTGCTAATCAGTTCATCCATACCCTTAGTAGGTTTCGTTTTTTCGTTCGATTAAAAATACTCCATTCGAATGAATATTTATGTACCAACCTGTTTGAAATATGCCCGCGGCGATGACGGGGTAATCATAATGAATCATACGGGAGTGTCATGCAATATGTATTTATATTTTTTTTCATTCGATATTTTCGAATTTCTGCTGCCAATATGTTACGGTATATGAGCAGTGCAGATCTCTCACACATGAAAGGCAGTGCGTGATCACGATTTGTTCCTCGAGTCCATTCCGTTCCGAGCCGTCGCTTATTCATGGCCGCGAGACAGGCTTGCGTGCTAATCACTTAATGGCGTCCGAGTCCTTCAAAAGTCAAGTTCAAGTGGAAAGCGCACTCTCGATTGATGCATTCATCCCTCGCCCACGTAGCATCCCCACTCTAACGTAGCATCCCAGCCAGTCACACCTGTCCCTAATTTCTCGGCCAGTTAAATCCAGCCGGCGGAGCGATCCAGATGATGATGCCTTATGCGGCAATGTCGCAGTTTTATCCGGAGGCGCTGCCAAACTGGGCTTTGGCGTGACGGTGGTAAGCCATGACTTAGGGAGCCCTAATATCTATTCCCGATCGTTTGGTTAGGGTGGATGTGATGTAGAGGAGTACCTACGCACTACGCACGTGATACTACGCACCGCCTCGGACTGACCCCCAAATAAGGGCCTCATTTGCGCTAATTTGAGGGGACGAAAGAGTACTGATATACGAGGAACCCCGAGGCCTTTGTATGGTTCAGAGAGGTAATGGCCAATGCGGCGGCCAGCCTTGATGTGGAATATTTATAGTCTTTCGCCGCTCCCCGGCGATCATTTCGAGATCGTGTATATTGGTCGATGGATGGAAGATATGTCGTTTTGAATGGCCGCATTATATCAGGTGCAGGAAAGTGCATGGAGTGAAAATAAGTGAAAATGCCTGTGTGAACTTATAGTATATATCCCTTACTGCGCTATTATGAAATATCTGGGTGGTATCTTTGAGGAGAGTCGTTTTTTGTTTCTGGCTTTCGTTACGAAAGAAATTGGAACTCGAACACTTCAAAAAGGCAATTATGGTCCTACATCTACGAATAAAAACCTTCAAGTACCCAAGTTATCCGATTTCCTAACTCGGTTATCTTAATCTACATAATACCCCGCAATCCGCCGCAAAGGCGAGTGGCGGGGGTGTTAGGTCATCACCCGGTTATGATCTTTGAAGAATGTCGATGCACGCATTTTGCGTGTCTCCCATGTGTTCCCTACATTATTTTTGTCCTATTTTGGAGATTTGTAATGTCAAGGACTAAATTATTTCAACGGGTGAATTGATAGCGGCAAATTCGAAAGCAG
The DNA here is from genome assembly GCF_022747635.1 of Hetaerina americana. NCBI lineage: Eukaryota > Metazoa > Arthropoda > Insecta > Odonata > Calopterygidae > Hetaerina > Hetaerina americana. The sequence continues at coordinate 17,795,511 of NW_027286069.1, read as the reverse complement.
CATAATATGCTACGGTTGAAAAAAACGTTTATCTAATGAATATAACTCTTTGGAGTTGTTTTTTTTTGCCACACTTTAAGGAACTTTGCCCAGAGAATTCTGCCATAGAGTCAGGGAAGGTGTTTTAAATACCACCAAAAATAATTAAATAGTTTTTTAAACATGTTTGAAGTAAATTTTGCAGGCACGATGTCAACGGCATTTTTTTCATCGAATATGTTGTACAAACTGACTGGTGAATTCAGCATATTGTTGTTTGCTCGGTGATCATGGTGAGTTAACAACAGTTCAATTTGCTTCAATTCAAGTGGCTAAAAAAATACGAATGTATTCATCAAACTTACTATCATTTCCAAGTGCTAATGCAGTCACCGACGTTCCGAAAGTTGGCGAAAGTTGAAAACGCAACGTTGGCATTCAATGGTTAATAGACAGGATACGATAGTCAAGCGTTGCTCTGAGAGTTCACCGTCTGCCACGCACTGAATGCCAACGTACTTGTCGAAATCGTAATACGTGGAATACGGATATCATGAAGTGTTTTCCGTAATACTGTTCCCAAGCGTTAAATCCGTGCAATGCACCCTTTCATTTCGGAAAATGGCAAGGTTAAAATGGCCACGAATAACTTGCCGCTTCGAGAAGGTGAATCCCAATAAACTAACCACTGTTATAGTCATACATATGATGGGCCGCTCTCGCGAAGCGCTTTCTTTTTGGATCGAGGCCCTTCCGGAGTTGAGTCATGATGTTATTCGCTCTTTCGGGGAATCTCCAGTTCGTGAGGGAATACGTCTGCTCATTCGCATCTGCTATATCTCCTCGCAATATTTCACGGGCGTTCGTGTGACTTCGGCGGCGCCATTGTCCATTTTCCAGCGAAAGCGATGGCGCATCCTCCGTCTTGAACATCACCTTCTCGGATGCGTCATTCGGATCGTGTGCAGCGTGGATGGGTCGGTCGCATGATCTCAGAGAAAGGGGCCGAGAAGGCGGAGATGAGTGGACCGAGCGCGGGTCACACACACACGCACAAGCGCGATGTCCGACGTCCCACGCACTCTCCTATCCGCCTTCCTCGGCGTCGGCAACCACCAAAGACGACCGACTCTTCCTCGCCCCATCTTAGTCGCCCACGCTCCCTTGCGACCGCACCGAAATGAAATTACGCCAGGCTGATCCGCTCATTAGTGCGGCCTCTTTGGAGTGGCATCAGGAGACCCCAAAGACATTTCGCTGGCGAATCTTAATTAAATCTATCCCTTCGGCTCCATTATTGATAGGTTTCGCATTATAGGTTCGACCTCGTGGTTCCGTTGAGTCACTCGGCAGAAATGAATGCGTGGATCGAAGTAAATTAATAAAAGATATAATCGATCGATGCTCCTAGGTTGCTCTCGAATCTTTTCCATTGCCCTCGGGGAAACTTTATCATTCCTTATTCGAAGATCTGTGTGCGTGGTCTTCATGGAATGCAGAAGCCGATAGGACCGCACAAAATGCATCACTAATGCTCGGGGTCATTTGTTGATTTTCGACGGTCCGACACTGAAGGTTCTCAAGAACGGGCGGGGCGGCGTGATCAAATGGGTCCATCGTACGCTTTTTCTGTTTGACTTTATAGTCGATGCGATGCCTGGAGTCATTTATCAACTAAACTTCAATCAGCTAAAGCCGTTGGATGGAGCCAATTAGCCATTTAGCGTTCCTCTTCGTATCCGTGGTAGAATTCGATTCACAAACTTAACTCTGGGCTTGTCCAGCCGGAATTTTTCATTCATAGTTGAATGCACAAAAGCTAAAATGATATCCATCCGCATTAAATCATTTTTGAAATTGTCAAAAACGTTAATACCTATGAATTTTCTAATATTTCTAAGTTTTAAGAGAAAGATTTCTGTACTCTTACTGTTCGATTGAAGGTCACTGAAGTGATCTTAGTAAGTCATGTCGACCCGAGGTATAGTAGTGGCGTTAGCATTTGTCCTAACTTCCTCTCATCGGCACAGTCGTGGAAATCAAAAGAAACGCTCCTCTCTTCCGCATGTTATCCTAAAAAGCCTCCAATCTAGAAAGCTGCAATACTTCCTTGTTCCGTGATTTCTTTTGGTATTGTTAACCGAGCTCTTCTGTAAACGCGTGGTACGTTCTCCCACGCACAAGAAGTTTCTTTCAATCTTTTGTTCCCATGTTGTCCACCAAAAATTCTCATTCCATTTGCTACATGATCGTTTTTTTTATCCTTACTCAATCCTGCTGTGCGCTCACCCAATCAATTTTTTGTTCCTTTACCATCTCTTTCTTCCTACCTTCTATTTGCTTGTCTATTCCACTTTCGTCTAATTTTTTTCAACTCTTCCTCTGTATTGTTCATGAAAGGAAGTATGGGCGATGGATCCGTTAAGCATCGATTTTCCCTAGTCAAGAGGTAAGTTTGCTTTCATGCCCAGTTCTCCTCTTTAACCGCCAGCCACTCCTCCCTCACACCTCGCCGTCGTTCCCGTGGTGCTTCCATTTCTTCATCTCCGCAACATTAATCCAGTCATTTACTCAACTTTGGTGCATGAAACGTTCACTTTGAATGGTGCTCATGAAAATCTGGAAGTTAATATCGGAAAAGAAGGCGTTTTTATCGCCGTGCCCTTCAAAATTTACTGACAATCAAATGCCTTGACAAGATTGGTGCCCAAATAGATCGCTATAGAATTGACGTTGTGATGAACTCAATAATTGCGTAGATCATTCGTAAGTCGCTAATAGATATGGATCATTCAAGAACTAGAGAATAATTTACTTTCGTCAAATGCGGGTCTCTCGAGTTCAAACAACTGTGGCAGAGTCGGAAATTCCGGATAGTAGGCCTCAAATCTTTACGGCAATCACTATTCTCAGCATCGATTACTCCCAAATAAAGATAGATAATATTAAGCCGTTCTTAAGTGAAATCGAATATTTTGTTCTTACGCTACCAACCAATCCCTTCTCATAATTCATAAATGGCTGTATAACAAATATTGGGTCATGAATGCCGGTTCAGACGTTGGGAAAAGGAGAAATTCACGGCCCTTAGCGGTCGGTAATCAGGAAGTTTAACAATGAAATATCCTTGGCGATCGAATGATTTATGTCCTGGGAACTTTCACATTCTTGACTGATCTCATTTGTGTGATTTCGCACCAAGAATTCCTTGTGGAGAGTGACCAAATATTTCTAAAAAAATTAGATTTCGTTGTACATTTGTTAATTTGCATCATATGGAGTTCTCTAAGATTGTGTAGATCTATTTGATTGAGACTTATGATCCTTTCAGGTTCTCGAAGCGTTCCCATGGGGCATATAGTATTTCGCCATGGTCTTCCTTTGATGTATTGCTTAACATGACAATCGATTTTGAAAGTTAAACCTACTCGTAGAGATAGTTGTCATCTACATTTCATCTCCTATCCCCCTCGAACCGTTTTCCCATTCCTCCCCCTCCTTCACCATTCCCCCTCGACCAAGTACCCAAAAGATCCCTTCGCGTGCGCTTCCCCTTCTCCTTCCCTCTCGTTTTCCCCTTTGAACCCCTCCCTCCTCGGTAACCTAATGGGCCTCGCGAAGTTATTGCGGGCATCGCGTGGTTGAGCGGCGGCGTGCCGTGCGCGCCAAAGGGTCGGTCGTAGGGATGACAGTAAGGGGAGCGGCCACTGCACGCCTCCTCGCCGTTTCGCAAAAAAATATGAAGAGGGAAGCGGCCTTCCCGGACCCGCTCCCTCCCGCGACTGAGTCCACGCACCGAATCCGTCCCTCTCCGCATCGTTTTTCATTCTTTTCAAATTTATTTTTGCCAACGCCCTTCGTTGAAACTTTTCCGGACCTGAGCACAGCATCGCCGAAATCGTCCGGGGAAGTTTCGCACGCGCTCAACGGTAAGCAATCATCCCAACCATCCGCTGTATTTTTTTCCTTTCTAGCTTTCCTCCGCGTGGGTTTGAAGTTTTCGAAGGCCCGTATTTTCTCGGAGCTCTTAAATTGGTAGAATGGAACGGCGCCGCATCCGGAAGACGCCGCAACTTTGTTGTCATCGGTTTTTCCCGACGTGTGTTATATTTTCGTGCATGCGTTAGGGTGTAGATGATCAAATGTTTTATTTGTTCGCAATCCTTTCTTTCCACGTGTGGTTCGCTAAAATGTGCCGATGACTCTACATTAAGTATTTATGAAATTATTATTATTGAGAAAAGTACTCCTATAATGTGCCCATAATGAATATATTTTCGACTTCTCTAGACCTAGTAAGCCATCATTCATTTTTAATAATTTTTCATAGAAATATATTATTAATTGGTGAGAAGAGTGGCAAGTAACTTTAAATAAATTTTTAGTAGTATTATTTGACTAGACAAAGTAATTAAAAAGAGTAAATTTCAACGAGGAAGTTTCTCAAGTTAAGGTCAGCAGTGTCTGATAGTTGGCATGACCTTTAGCATATGTCAATATCACTGATTTTATTACAGCTTCCACTTTAAAATCACTCTTCTGAAAAACTGGACCTTCTGGTCGCACGTGTTTCTTGAGCTAAAGGGTGTCTCATCTGGATCAATTGGGAAATAGACTGAAGATATTGAAGAAAGTATAGGTGGTCTTTTTTAAATCTAATAATCTTGGATCTAATGCCACTCAAATATCTTTCCTATTCCAATTTCGTCTTGTTTTTGGGCATCTTTCATCAAAATCAGGTTGCTTGTCATGGCCAAGGTTTAGATCAATATCAATTTTCTATTGTTTCTTGCAGGAAGTTTCATCTAATTGAAAATTATAGTGTTTTGTGTGGATGGTGTTTTCGAAGGAACGTTGATTATTATGGCTCATTGAGTTATGTCTCGTTCAGTATTAGAATTCAGTTATCAGATTTCACTTCGCATTTTTCCGCTGTGGAGTTAAAATACCTAATTATTTAAATATAGGTTACCTGGACCTAATTATTATAAAAAACATTGAGGCAGCAAATGCCAATTGAGGATTTCTAAATATATTCACCGATATTAAGGACGCGAATCTTTTATCTTCCCAACAGATGTATCGCTGGCATCACTCGATATGTAGTGATCTTAAGAACTTAAGATCTTTCACCTGCTCATCACAAAAAAATTACTTCTTTAAGAAAAGACAATCTGAATTACTTCTCTCGGTTACAAGCAGCTTGCTTATGTGGATGCCAAGTTCAGAGTTCGTCGCAGTAATCTAAAGATGGTCACGACATTCGAAGAAGTGATGCTTCGAACTTTGATTTGCCCAGCAGCCTGTTATTCGGGGACTATCAGCCATTTTTTTTCTTTTTCTAATCTCCGCTATCACCCCACTCCGTAACCGTAGATAAGTGTCATTGTGCGCTTCCTGCCCAACGCCTGCATTCTATGGCTCCATTCAGCCCCGGGAAATCATTCGCTCTTTTTCTTTTTCAAAGTTCGTAAAATGTTATCGTTTAAAAAAATGTTTCTCTCACCCGTCTTCTCCTTTCCCTTGCCTCACACCCCCCCCCCCCACCATCCCCAACCTCCTCCTCCAATCACATTCGCCCCATCTGGCTGAGCGCCCCAGTCATTCAAGTCTCTAGGCTCCCTTCAATCTCTTCCACCCGCACATCCCCCGCCTCCCCGCTACATGCCCATCCCACGGTCATTTCGTAAGTCCCTTGCGGTCACGCCAAGAGAGAATTCCCTCGCCTCCTTCACCCGAATCACCATTATACCCCTTCTTCGCCCCCACCCCCCTGCCCCCGATCTTTACAAAGAAATCCAAGTCCATCCACCGCACACGATCGCTATGGAATCCACTTCCTATGGTTCAAATAGGCTCATGTGCCCACGCACCTAGTTTCCACTCTCCAGTTTTCGATACAGAACGACCCGCGGCTTGCTTTGTATACCCGGTCCGCTCGCTGCGTTCACTCTCGCGCCCTTGGAAGATTATGGAAGGGTCGACCCAAAAAAATATATCAGAGGGGAACGATGTTTAGTTTCGGATTCTAGATGTTTTTTCGTCGTCTTTTTATTTTCCCTCCCCCATCTCCCGGAAATGAATTGTCTCCAAAGTTACGTCGGAGTCACGGGGCTGGAAAAGTGGCGTGCGTGAACTGTTGAGGAAATTATTTAAGCAGATTAGAGTGAGAGCATGTGGGTTTGATGGTGCTGCCGCGTGGCTTCCAAGACAAGAGAACGAACGGACGATTGCAAATGTTGGAGTGCACAAGTCGTAATGGCCAGCGAAACATGTAGAGTCACGTTTTAGCGCCACAGGAAGGGGGCGATTTTTGCGTCGTTACCATTTAGTTGGAGACTTCCTCTTCGACTGCTTAGCATACACGAGCCCACTCCTCTTGATTAGCAAAAATGAGAGAGATATTGCGTTCGTTGGAAGCTGACCATCATAACTGTAACGTGATAGTTGAGTTCCTTTCGGCTTGTGCCGCGGAGTATCCCTAGCAAAGTCGTTGTCTCTCGATTGGCTAAGGCATATTCAAGGGAGTAAGCGACGCGAAGGAAGTGAGTCATCAGAGGCAGCACCCCTTGCCTATTTCAAAAGGCCAGATTGACAATACAGGGAGACCCCGAAAAACGTAAGTTAAAAGGTGGAGCAATTCACAGCAGATTTGAGCCTTCTTCATACTGATGCCAATGACGCCGTTATATATAGAATTATTAAGTTGTAAAAATACATCAATCTGTTAACCACCGAGGTTCGAGTACAGAAATGATTAAGCTCAGAGCTGGAAGTATAGGGACCAATGTCCACCTTGTTTTTTATTAGCTCCTTTTCGCTTAATGTAATCGATGGTGTACGCTTTTTTTGATCGTAAAAATTTAAAGGTGCATTGATCTCGATAAACACGTTGCAGTAAATCTCAGTGACACACGCATTGTTATTTTTCAAATCATCTATTGAGAAATTGCAGCAAGCGTTCGGTGATTCTTTAGACCAAAACCCTCGCTTAAATACCGTTGGCGGCGAGTGAACATATGTCGGGGATCGCAAAATTCGAGTTTTTGTGAACATACGGCGCGCCCGTTGAGGTCTCCGGACCCCCACATCGAAGCACAATTTCCCAGAATCTACTTCTTCGGGCCGCGTGCCTGTGCGACGAACTCGGTCTGTCTCCATGCAATTCTGCGAAAGGGGAGAGCCCTCTCACGAAGGGAGCGTTGTCGGCTTTTGAGTCACGCAGGTAACATTCCACGCTCTCTCGCTCTGCGCTTGCCTGACGAACTCAATTCACCCTCGTTCCTCCCCATCTGCCAAAGGTCGTGAGACGCAGGAGAGCGAGGGGTCACGACTTGCCCTCCCCCGATGCTCCTCCCACGACCTCTCCCTCGGTGCATCCAACCGGGAGGGAGGGTGAGCCCGCCCCTCTCCTTCCATCCTTGACGCCTTCATCCCGCGAAGTCTTCGGGAACGCGGCCCTCGGGCCTTTCTTAAACTTCCCCTATTGGCGCTACGGTACAATCATCATGCGTGTTCTCATAATTTTAAATTACAGTTTTCAACAGGTTCACTTGTTTTGAAGTGTCTTGAGTAGTTTAGTGGTAGCTTTCGAAATGGCGTGCAAGGAGGTAGCGCTTGCTCCGAAATGATTATTCTTTTCCTTTCTTAAACAGGACAGAGGTACTGAAGTAAATTAAAATCTTGGTCATTACGAATGTTTGAGGTTTGCGAATTTCCCATTATTAGCTTGGCAGCCAGGTTATTTCTTTTTTTAGATTTTCGCACTGGTAGATAGGAGACAACAAATTTTGATGGTATCAACAAATTAAAATTCCGTAAGCGTCCTAACTTTTTAATGTGCCGTAATGGATACATCCTGCTGTTCGTGTGATACCCGTTTGAATTAGTTTCGTTTACAAAATATCACATCGATATTTTGAAAATAAAATATCATCAAAGAAATTGTACAAAAATTGTTTTCTTATTAGCGAATTAGTTTACACATTCCTAAAATAGTGCATAGTATAGTACAGTTATCTGTGCATTTCATACTGAAAATTATGTTGCAATCATGACATTATTGCTACTATTAAAAATAATGCGTCGGATAGGAAAAAACGATATCATTCATAGTTGAACCTGAAAATAGGCGAAGACCCAGAAAGGATTCTAAAAGAAAAATTAATCGCGTGCCATAGCTTCCATCATCTCCTGTTCGAGATAATCTTCTCTTGAAATTTCAGTGTGCGATGAACTTACAAAATAATACCAAGTCCGTTATGTACCCAGTATCCATCCGCGTGAATCGTAAACGCCTTTTAACTTGACTTATTGGCCCGTGAATTTTTTCATTTGACGATGAAAAAAAGAACGAAAAATCATTGTGGCGGCGCAAATAAAGGCGTGTGAAGAAAACCAAATAGAGAAACTCCATTATATTATTTTTTCCAGGATCGTCGAATACGCTTTAATTCTTTGTGATCTTGCGGACATCCGGTATAATCCAATAGATTCGAGGACGAATTTTATGACACAACTTAGTCAAGCGTATTCGCGATTCTCGTTTTTTCGTGTGTTGGTTTTTATTGTTTTTATCCCTCAGGCACATATATATATTTCACAGTTAAATTCAACCATCGAAAACCTCTGCTCTATTCTTTACTTTACCGTCTCTTCTATTAAAGACAAATTAGAAAAGAAGGATATGTGAAGACCATGGCAAGCATATGAGGAATTTCACCTGCTATCCAAGAAGTGAGATAAGATATATGCAAATAGCCAAGGGTTTCGCACGTAGTCGTTTTTATTTGCGGACATTTACAGGAATGAAACACATTTAATTAAATTACCTAAAGCGCAAACCATTCCCTAGTAATTTTCATTTAAATTATTTTCTTTAACTTAGTCATTGATAGGATAACGTGCGACTATCATGATTGGAAGAAGAGTGTTGGAAATGCCAGTGCATGATTAAAAAAATATGGAATGGCGGCGCGAGGTGATGGACGAATAAAACGTCTTCATTCATTAAATTATCGACTTTTTCAAATTGTCAAGTCAATCCATTTGTATCCTATGTTACTGTAGCATTTTCTCATTATCACTACAGACATTGAAACATTATAAGGTATATATGGATACGTCTAGGCTATGATGGCATGATGTAATTACTTACCAAAAGTGCAAGGAATTCTCAAGTAAATAATCATTTCATCTTCGAAAAAGTATTTTTTGGAGGCACTGAACTCGCTACTTTTGTTTGCTTGCTGTTTGTAGAGAGTTATCCGCGTTCATCTTTATTACCTCGAAGTAAGGATTAAAATTAGTTCAAAGGATAAAGATTGCAATTTCAAGTCACAATAAAAAGAGCTCATTACTTGAAACGCACCCTTAAACATTCTGATGGGATTATTTGTGCCCAGTTACACTCCACCAGTCGCGAGACTGGAGTCAACTGGATCGTCTCGCCGTTATCTCATCTACGACAAATTGTCGTCATGCTCCACGCGTTACAGTCTTAGCATCCGTTCACGTAAATGACGTGCGGCGAGCCCACTTGTGTCTTGGCAGCCTTTACTGCCGGTGAAGAATCGGATGCCTAAGTCACCCTCCCTTCCCCTCTTACCAATCAAATCCTTTCCCTCTTCGCCCCTTCAGGTTCTCCAGAGGGGAACCCGTCTTGGCGGCGTGCGGTTGAGAGCGCTAAGCTACCTGATGGATCTTTTTAACTCCGAGGCGGATGCGTTAATGGGCGCTCTCCCGTGGAGGGGGAGGGCGTTTTATCCACTGGTTGGGGAGGCGGGTTGCGAGGAGGTGGAAGGCGCGCACATATTTCCAGCGGGAGCACGTCGCCAAGGCTCCCGCTGGATCTCCAGTGTCGGTCGTCGGCCCCGCATGGAAAGGTGGGAGGGGGAAGGGAGCAGGAGGGCCGATTTCCGGCGGTGGCGGGCAACGGAGGCGGGTCACCGGAAGTCATCCGGCAGACGCCCTCATCTCCAGCGGCACGCGCGATCCCCGCGCCGCACGATCTTATGTTAGTTAGTTCGAGGGGGGGAAGAGGGAGCGGAATGCTCAAAAAACGAATAGGGGCGCCACCTCAACTACTCGAAACCTTGAAGAAAAACTTTGAACGGAAGCGCGTAAAACATTTTTGATTCGAGCAATATAGTATGTGATGTGGCCATCCGACTAGGAAAATTTTGGTCGTCCTTTACGCGGAGAATAGTCAGCATTACAGCCTTTATTGGTTGAAGAATCTAGAATATAATTGGTGCAAATCATTCAACGGAACCATCTGTACCAGGTCCGTACGTCACAACCAAGATAAAGTGAGGGACGAAGAGATAAGATTGTACAGTTGACCATGATAAGTAAGAGGCTCTGATGATAGCACGATTCCAAATCGGGTGTCTTAAATTTAATTCAATTTGTCATGGAAAGGTGGATTTGTTGGCTCTTTTCTGGATTGAGAGTGGCGGGAAAAAATCAAAAATCGGGGAATTCGATTTATGGACAACCCGTAAGTATTTTTTAATCAGACAGTAGAAAAAATACCTTTAAACTTTAAATTTCTCCCAAGTCATTGGTCAAAATTGGAAACTTGAGTTTCACGCCAACTAGGCAAAACTTTCAAGAGCACCAGTGAAGATCAGAAGCAGCTTCTACTCTGCGTTAATACTGAAAATCCAAGGGGGAGTATAGATAACTCGCATTTTCGGTCCCAGATGGTACCCACTTCATTTCTGTTTGGGAAGATACCAGTAAGCAAATACATACTTAGTATTTATTTTGCTTGACAAAAGTTTTTAAGATACGGGATTTAATTATGAAATTGAGTAGATTCATGGATTTCAACTTTTCTGATTCTGCATATTTTCTTAATTATGGTTTTTGGTATTTTGTTTATTTCATATTTAATAAAATACCTTTAAATTTAATTTCCTATGAAATTTGTTCTCTTGTTTTTTAGAAACTTGATGAAACCACCCTTGCAGAATACCAATAGCTATTATCGATCCAAATGGTGATTTCATCACTTACCCATTACTTTAGGCTTTCGTCCACACAGTAATTTATTCTCCATGCGTTTTAATTCGTCCCATTATTAATGCTATATCACCTTGTTTCGTGCGAGTAAAAATATTGTGAGCCTGTTTCTGCTTCTTAGATTTCAGGAATTGGATTAAATCACTTGCTGATTATTTTTTGTTGACATTTTTCGTTGTAGAAATCCTTCCTAGACACTTTTACCCCCCTAATTTTAAAATTTCTTCTAATTAATCTGATTTTTTGGTGGCGAACTATCGAAAAATATCAGCTGGTAATCTATTATTGGTAGTATGTAGTCTATCGAGTCAGGATAAGTTTTCGATACGCTTCTCTACGCTCTACCTGCCTTCATTCCATTAAAAACACCTATTATTTTCCTAACTCTAACACATTTTCTTAACATTCTCCCCTCTATCACAGTTTTAATCATACCACATATTACCTCTTTATATCTCCTGAATCCACTTGTCCTACCTTTTTTCCACATAAAATTTCTCATCCTACATCACTTTGTTCGCATACCACTGTCCATTCAGATTCCCGTCTCTCTGCAAGTTTAAATTTGAACCAGATAATTTAATGGCAAGTTTTTCCACTTTAAAGAAGGTTTATATTTGAGTTGAATGTTCATGAGCATTTATTTTATGATTTCCTATCGAGGGAGGGAAACATTTTCGAATCGGAGTGTCACGTGTTAAGAGTAAGGTGTCACATCCCCCTGGCTCCCCTCTCCGACTGTAACTGTTGCCGTCGGCCTCATGCTGGGGTCAGCACTCTGATCGCAGGAAGCGCTCGCAATCTACCTTCGAGGATGCGGTCGACGCTGCGAGAAAGCAACGCTATCTGCATTGCGGGCCGTGCGAAATAGAATCCACCCCATGGCAACGTGACGTGGCTCGTTCATCCTGCAACGCTAGCTCCCGGCTCGCATTCCCTCCTGATTGGAACCTCTCCCATCCCAATTGCACTTTCGCCGCGGCGCGACCGTCTGTCACTCTGCCGCCTTTTGAGCCTTCTTGCATCCGTCGCTGCCTCGGCATCTTTCCATTTCTCTCCTCCTCGCCCCCCCCCCTCAGTTCATTCCTCACCCACCCACTTCACCCCCCCGCTGTACCCCCGAGGACAGGACGTTGGACTTTGCGTGCACCCACTAGTGAGCCCTGCCCGTCCCCTCAGATTCTATTTATTCCCGTTCGGCTTCCGGTTCAAATATCCCTCTCCCACCCCATCTCACGGGGGAACGTGAAAAAAATCACGTTTGAATGAACGGAGGAGGGAATGCTTCCTCGAGGATGTGACTCTGCAGGTTTCCCTCCTCTCTTGGGGGGCATCTCTCTCATCATTCCCCTATCTACAGCTAATCCGAGGCGTTTCGAGTGATGCGTAATGAATGCCGGTTAAATCCAGCCGGGCAGCGTGGGGTAATCACCAACGCGATCATTGTGTAATCGAGTGCGGGGTCGTTCGCTTCTCCCCAGCAAAGTAGTTTTGAAAGCCACCCTTCTGCGTGGAAACCTGGGTGTAATGATGAAGACTCCGTTTCCGCCAATAGGGTGTCATCAGTGTTGGCTTCCCAAACTGCAACTGTATTCAACTTGATTTCAATTGAAACTTCAAAGCGTTCTACGAAATGAATTCTCGGCGAATCTACAGGCTTAGTGCCTTTGAAGCGGGCAGAGGGAATAATTCGGTTCGATGCTCTTCCTGCTTCTTCTATGTGGCTTTAACTACGTAATTATCTCTCTGTTGAAAAAATTATTCATTTCAATGTATCCAAACCTTTTTTTTCCTAACTCGGGCTCTAAATTTTGTTTGTGTCTAAAATCGTTCGACATTACCCCTTTTTAATTCAGGCTTAGCAAATATTATCCTGACTTATTTAGAAGTATATTTCTTCATCTCATTTCTTTATCTTATATATCTTCGAAGAAGGAGGCTGTATTGTTTATAGGTCAGTGTTGACAATCTTTTATTTTCTAATAAAAAATTATCTGAAAGTTTAATTGGGCTTTTATCGCATGCTAGGCCTAGTTAATGAAAGAAACATTGATGAGTAGACATTATGTGGGTATGGTTTTTATGCTTTAATGTCATGGAATGATTGAAATGTTACGGCATGACCTATAATTTTACTTTTTTCTCTTTCTTTTCATTGCTTGGCCTGCAGACGACAATCAAGGTTTACGCAAGGTGCCTCCGACCGGACATCGAGTACAAAACCCTGGGCGTCACTTTCGACACGACCAGCCGGCAAGTGGTTTCTGCACTTCTGGGGAAATACCGAATGAGGCACCGGGACCCCAATCTCTTCTACTTGACCATGGAAGTCGGTGTGAGAGGAGGTCGACTCGGTGAGTCACCTGTAATGGATACGATTAATTAGTAATGCTGCGAAATCAGTCAATGAAACGTTACAAATGCAGTAGCTAATAATTGTTTCCCTTGTTCATTAATACCTAGTCTTACCTGGAAATAGATTCCCTTGGGCGTTCGAATTGAAGAGCCAAGAGCATTTCTTGAGAATGTTTCATTTAAGGGAACATCTGTTTAAAAAGAAAAATCAGTTTCTTTAATGTGGCGTAGAGTGATTATTTTGACTATCGTTTGCCTTTTTTCACGAATTTGATGATTTATAATTATACATGATGACTTATTGGCCGAAGTAGGAAATCTCCCATTATTTTTTATCATACCGAGTTAAAATATATTAAAAGATGCAGGAATAACGTATCAAAGCAGTAATAAAATTTTATGGAGCCATTCATTCATGTGTTTCATGCAAGATGAATATTGTCCATCTCAACTTATGTAAATGCCCTTGATGCGAAAATCTCTAGTGTTAGCACTCTCGGTTATTGTATACCAAATCAATGCATTAAACGAGAATTTGCTATCTGCGGAAGAACACTTCCTTCTTATCCGAAGTATATGGCATCACGTATTTGAAATATTCCCCGGTGAATAAAACTCACCAAAATTAATATTGATACTGCAATATTAAAACTTTTGTGGAAAATGTATACAAGGCAATGTTTTCTATTGGATGAAGCACATTGAACTCTTATTTCCCCTCTCCCTACCTCCAATTACTTAAAATCTAAAAAAAAATTTTGGGTACGTAAAAAATTGTATTAAGCACCGAATGTGGGACTTATAAAGTTGTTCCACCCATGGTTTTGCCGATGCACCACCAATGGGGTAGGAGTTTATTCATTTTAATAGTTCTCCTTTTAGTTCCTTAACTTTAATTAATATAGGTTTGTCGAGTGGATTATTAAAATCTGATTTATGTGGACGATAGTTATTTGGTCATATTGATAGAACAAAACTATTTCTCTCTTTTAACAGGTAATCACACAGTTCTTGTGCTGGATGAAGAAGCGAGGCCTGCAGAGCTACAATCCTGTCACCCTCGCGGGGATTCGAGGTAAGGGCGATTTGCCTCCAAAATCGACGGTGGCCATTTTAATGCAAATTTATGTACTTGCATGAATTTTTCCACGATAAATTTTCACTTACATGCGAATTATATGACATGGCTGTTTGAGCTTGAAGTTCTTAAACGTGAATTTGTATTTAACTAACTCAAGTATCCTCGGTCATTGACTTTGTTTGAAATCTGTTGAATGGGCTCATGGGAAATCCGATAGCAAGGATTGCCAATCTCGGTCCCTATGTGTGCGAAAACAGTGGGGTATGAAATGTAAATTTAAATGCCATTCATATTTCGCATTGATGATTAAAACAGGAGGAATACCTTTAATTATTTAAATGTCCGTCCGGCTTTCCTAGACGTTATATTGCATATATTCTAAATTTGTTGATAGGGTTACTCCCTAAATATACAATTCTATGTATTTTTAACGTTTTTCAGGTTCTCCTTGCAAACTCGAAGAGGTGGTCTCGTGAAAATCTACGACAGCGTCCTTATGACAGGGGTAAGTTGAAACCATTATTTCAGTTTATACTGAGCATGCTACATAAATATTGGATGCTTCTTTGACATATACTGAGATCATGTCAGAAAATTAGGATTACCCTATAAGAATAAAGAAGCATATTGAAATGAAAACATTTAAAAAATTCATAAAGCGCATAAAATATTGATAATACTGCCATGGTAGGACATCGTTCAATATGCCATGGTTCTTAACAAATCAGTTTTCTCGTCATGATAAACTACGTGCACAATATGTTCAATATTCTCTTAGAATTGAGATTGCTAATGTGATGAACTATTTGGATGGCTACTTTTGGTTCTTATACTTCTTTTATTTTTTTGTCATTCTAGTCACAGTACAAGAGCATCTTAATCTCCGATCGAACAACAGTGGACGAACTCATTCAGATTCTTCTTAACTGTTACAACAGCAAGGAGCGTGTTGAACAATTCTCCCTTTATGAGGTAAGACTTACTTTTGTACGTTTGGAAGCATTAATTAACTTGATGTTTATACAGATTTCTATTGTTTTACGAGGTTAATACAAATAATCAGGAAAAATATCGTCACCTCAGACCACTATTAATATACGAGGTACGCGTGTATCCATACTTCGAACCCGCAATGGAATTTAAATGGAATGCCTTATATCCAATAGTTTAGGTACCCAACTTTTCACCATCCTTGAGTATTTATAAACAAGCATAGTGCCTTCTACGGTTCTTAAGCTCAAGGACAATTTGATAAATACAAATTTTATTAAGCACTCTTAAACGCATTGTAAAGCATCCTAAATTATTGCCAATGTACAGATGTGATAAATGTTGTGAAATATTTATTTTTGCTATAGTCCTTTGAGTGAACTACAAAGGTTTGTGGATTACCTTATTCCTTTGAAAAATGGATCAGAAATTTTTTATGAGGTTCTCAGGTTTTCACGAAATATTAGAATTGTATAGATTTAATTTAGCTTATCGCGTCTGTGGTTTTCGCTACGTGCCCTCCATTTTTTACTCTTATATAATCGTTTTCACTGTGTTACTACCCTATTATTTCCACAAGTATATCTACTATGTTAATGCAATTGTAGGAATCTGTAAACATGGATAGTTTGATCACTGTGTTTTATCTAGAAGGCGTAATGTTTCTGAAAGATTGTAACTGTTTTTCAAATATTTCCCTTATGTCATTCGGATGTTTCCGGTTGCGATCACGGCCCGTTGGCCCCATGCAACCGTAGTTGTCCTTCCGGAAAAATTTTACTCAAAAAATCGTCGCATTTTTTTATTCGTTTCCAACCACCGTAGGTGTGCAAAGGGGAGGAGTACGAGAGGAAACTGCACCCAGACGACTCCCCGCTCCAAGTGCAGATGGCGTGGCAGGCGTCCCCCGAAGGGTTCCACTTCCTGCTCCGCAGGAACCCCGAGCAGCAGAGCATCCTGCGAACGCTGGGGTCGCGAGAGGCCGAAGAGTCAGTGGGGAAGGGGGAGGGCGGACGGGTCGGGCAGCTGGGCAGGTGGGAGACACAGAGGTTGATTGAGAGGGGCGCGGGGGAGGAGGAGGAGGATGAGGAGGAGCAGAGGATCTCGCACAGCACGCCCAAGTCACACCACCACCCGCGCTTCGCCAGCGGCGGTTGTGCGGGCGACCACCAGAGGACGATGTCGTGCAAGCACGCGCAACTGCAGCAGCAGCTGAACCAGAGGCAGTGGGAGAGGGCGAGAAGTGTAAGTGTTGACTCTTACGGGAAGGGGCGGAAGACCCATTGCACCGACGATATTGATGTAGCTATCGGTATTTTCTCAATTAACCGTTAAAGCCATGCGTTGAAATCACCGGAGCTGGTGATAACTACTCATTTACTGCTTTTTAACTTTCCCACTTTATTTCCGGCTGGCATCTTGATATCAACTTCATATAATGAGTTCATACTCATGCGTTTATAATAGTGCCTTTTGATACAGACTGCTCAGCAGAAGACAAATCTAACGTTAGCGTTGTTGTGCACCTAAAAAAAATAACCTACGTTAAAAGATAATTGTATTGATTTGAGCTCGAATTCAATAATTTTCTGAAGTGGAAAGTGCTGAAAAGCTCGTAGCTGATACCTTTTCATAAAAACAATGCTAAAACTATTAATAACTTTGGAATTTGCAATATCATCATTGAATCGAATGCTCGGATTCATTTGCATTATAAATCCGAGCCTATATAATGATGATAATGATATGAAGAGCATTATTTGATTAAAACTTGCAACTTTTTATTCAATCTCTTGTCTTGATTTCTTAATATTAATTTTATATGTTGTTATCTAGATATAAGAAAAGTAGAAATACAATTTGATTCCTTCAATTTTAGGTTCAGCCTCTCTATGGAATACAGTCATCAGGAATGGGCTCTCCTGCCCTCAGCCGAAGCTGCCTGCAGAACCACATTCACCGGCCAACATCCTCACTGCTCTTGTTGCAGCACAAGAGACCTCTGGATGAGGTTCAGGCTAGATTGAGATCTCTTCCCCTATCAACATCAGCAACATATGGAGACTATGAGAACTATTTCTACATATAAGAGCCAGAATGTAAACAGGTGAGTGAGGTGTCCGCCTAAAAATATCCAACATGTAGGAATGTAAACATGAACTTACCATGAATTATGTCATATAAAAGTTTTTAATATCATCAATGCTATGTAAATTTTTTTTCTTGCTGGCTAGATAAGTTTGAATTTGGTTTCTGTGCACTCCAAGTGCATACTTTATGTTAATTATAGGAAATATAAATATGAAATTATTTATTGGGATCGTCCATTGGGCATAGACCTGAAAATATGAGTAAGGAGAGAGCACCACAAAGTATGTTGGCTATCATTACCCCACTAATCCAAATGTACACTGATAAACTATTTCAATGCAACAATTTCAGAGTGTAAAAATCATTCGCCTTGACTGGGATTGGAACCCAGATCCCTCAATATCCGGTCGAGTGCTTTAGCCAGTTAAGCTATCGTGGTGTCCTCTTAAAATCTGAAATTTTGGGGCTTTTAAAGGAACAAGATGTTGTGACGAACTACCGTACATAGAATGTCACAGGCATTCGTGGTCGTGCGCGATGCGCCAATGCCCACGAGGTAAAAGCCAACATTCAACACTTCGGCTGTTTATACCTTGAAATTTCCAAAGAAACTGCGGGATAAAATCTGAAATTTTGGGGCTTTCAAAGGAACAAGATGTTGTGACGAAATACCGTACATTCAATGTCACAGGCTGCGGCATCTCCCGCAGTTTCTTTGGAGATAAATTATTTGATGACAAAAGACCATCACTTCCCTACTAGTTGCTTTCTAAGAAAAAGACGATTCATCTCTTACTGAAATCCTTTTAAAAATATAGTTTTAGTAGTGCAGTGTACGATATTTCTTTGCTTCATAACTTTCCCACGCATGAATTTTTTATCATAACCATATGCTGAGGGTTAAGTTATTTCAGAACCATTTTGGATGTGCTGAGAATGGAGAGATTCTTGGTAACCTAGTGAATCAAAATTAAAACAGCATGTTTCTCCAAAGATTTCTTACTTTTTGATGCATGTTTAATTATCACACACTCAAGGAATTTGTGAAATTTCAAAAATTGAGTTTCATATAGGAAAACCTAAACCTTTTTTGGGCTTACCCTGTATGTGGTATTATTTGAACAAAGTTACTATCATTGAAGTTATTATTGATGCATAATGTTATTTCTCAATAGATATTCAAAATTGAATACACACAAATGAGAAATGAATGAACATGGCTGGTGGAAGCCATGAATTGGGGATTTTTGAATTATTAATCAACACACCTATGTTAAGGATGTCATTGAACATGAAAATGTTTCATTAAAAATATTTTGAACACAATAAAGTGCTCAATTATGAAAATACTTTTGTAAGCTAACATACATTTATTAAGCTCATGTGAAATCTTTTACACAAATCCTGATAATTGCTGAATAATTATTTCTAAGGACTTTCATCCTTTTTACTGGTTTCTTTCATACTGCACTATACTTGCATACTTCTTTCACCTCTGTAAAACTTGTATCCTGGTCCCATCCTCTTCTGTCCCTGAGATTTCTATAATTCTTAATGTTCAGTCTCCTCAACCACATTCAGTCTTGACTCTCTTGTTCCTCTGATTCCTCTCAACCCCACATACTTTCTCCAGTATATGTAGTGGTTTGGTTATTTGACCTTCAGTTATTTATCAGTAACCAACTTGACCAAAGCCCCACCTCTGACATTTACTATCTGTCTGTCAATTGTGCTTTGTTTTCAGATTATTACATGACTCCACTCATTCATAACCCTTCCTCTTTTCTTTTTATCCCACAATGTCTATCCCAAAGTTATCACATTCCAACTGAATTTGTTCAACAATTACTCATATCATAAAATACTCGAGTTTTATTTCTGTAAAGTGGGGAGGAGGACACTGTAATAAAATCATATTTGCTGCCTTAGTAAAATTATCCTTTTTTAATAGATTCATTCCACATTCCTATTACCAATAACCATTCCACTTGCATTATGTACTATATATTTTTATATTTTACTTTAATTATGCGTCAGGAGTGGATGGAAAACAAATTTTTCCTTTCAACCCCAAATGCATGAAAATCCACATGCATGCAAATCTACAATGAATTTCAAAATCCTTTCCCACCATGGATGGTTTTTCACCTTTTTCCCTACTTCATGCTAATTTATATTCAAAGCCAGTACTTAAAATTATGCAAAATAAACAGATTTATGAAGACTTAAGAACTGATAGTATTTGTTTTACATTTCAGAACTCAATGCAAAGGCTGTCAATGCTGATAACTTTTGGCTGAAGAGCAAAGGAGGATGTTTCTTTAAAATTATGGTTGTAATTATTTGTGCATGTATGCTGGAACTTCCTGGCCTCATGAACGTTGATGTCCAACTGATACTAGTTTCCAAGCCAAAGTTCCATCCCTATTATGCAGGTGCTTGTATGGAACACCTGGTGTAGTAAGGAATGAAAGTCAACATAAAAGTGCTTTACGAATAGTGAAGTTTAGTTAGGACAAAATAAGGGCTTCTAGAGCTATTTCAGGCTGCTATATCCCTTTGCATAGATATGAATATAGAATGTGCCCCTTGAAATTCTTTTATAATTAATGGAAATTATTATTGCCCCTTGTGGGAGTAAAGGCTGCTGACAATTGAGTGAATGAAAGGTGAATTAAAATGAAAAACTATTGAATTGGACCTTTTTAATTTTCTCTATACCTTTGTTTGGTTGGAAAAATTGGATTTATCATTGACATTTATTGATATCAAATGAATGTATGACTAAAAAAATATGGCTCATTCTTTCAAGGTATTTTATGTAGTTTGAAAATTTTATTTGTAATCCACTTCCTGAATGTATAGTACATAATGTATATCTATAAGGTGCCTTGTTTTGAAGGTGAATAATTGCCAAAGCATGAATACTGAAGCCAAATGTTTTGTAAACGATTGAAACATTCAATCTTAAGAGTTACTATCATATAAAACTTGCAAGTATAAATTTGTCATGTACTTGTGAAGGACAAATCCAAAGATATATTACTACCCTGATGTGTAATCGTTATTTAGTGTGTTGTCAGTAGAATTAGAAAAGTGCTTTGCATCAACTTTCTCTTAGGCAGTTATAAGAGATTCAGTGTGATGAAGGAGTTAGCAGAGCTCATTATTAATATGTTTTGTACTATTATATTTGAATCATTACATATGTGTTGTTTAGTATTCTGTTTCACAAAAAACATTTATACAAGGCATGCATTGCTGATACCAAAGATATGTATTTGTAATTTCATTGTATGATACATTTAAATGTTTTGTACAGATAAATGAAAGCTATCATAAAGAACACTTGCTTTTTTTTAATACCTATCCCATGAGACAACAATCTACCTCTATTCAAGATAATAAGACTTAATAAGATTTTTAGTTTTCTATCTTCCAATAAATAAAAGGCAGGACATAGTTGGCACTTCCAAAGGTAAACTACAGTGCAGAAAGTGCATATTGGACGGTGTACCATACCCCTAAATATTATAATAAAAAACCACCATGCATCATGCAAGAATTTTTCCCTGATTGGGATGCTCCCAATTCCAAAACACGCCTCAAAAACACAGCACTCCCTTTGATAAATACTATAGTGTATCCATTGTAACATCCCTCCCCCCCCGACCCTCAACTGAAACTCAAAACAATAGAGCAGGCATTTACAGGTGTCTTGTATCTACCTACTGGAATCCTGGAATTGCCCAGGTATCATTATTTGACATTAATTACCTCAATATTCAAATATTTTCATCCCCCCTCCGCTCCCACCACCTCTCATATTATCCCCACACTTCTAAAAATCCCCCTCCCAACTCTTCCCCTCGCAAACCTTTCCCCACCTCCCCTTCCATCCAGAATTTCAAGCCCCTTCTTTTCCCCAGTTTTCCTCAGTCTTTCCTTCTCTCCCTTGAGAAATGTGGCTTGGACCACCGAAAATTCTAAAACTAGTGGGTTTCTTTTCTTTTTGTGTTTCTTTGCTTTCTTCTTTGTCCAACAGTGCTAACTTCATGCACATTATTTATGTGTGTCCAAAAAGTAAGGTGACTTATCAAATTTCGCGGAAAACAAATTTCAAATTTCGCGGGACATTCGATTTTTTTGTTTTTTTTGTGTTGGTTCACATGCCCCAAACATTTGTTTACCGTTTCAACTATGTAGCATATTTAGTTTGTTATTGACAGATACAAATATTAGACGTGTTTGAGGTTTGCCCGGCGATTTTCTGCTGTAAACAAATGGATCCAAGAATTCGCATAACATTTTGTGTAAAAAATGGAATTAAGTGCTCCCACTTGCAAGTGCCAACTCTTGAAGTGTTAAAAGTGGCATACTGAGAGTCTGCTCTGAATAAAAAACTGTTAATTGATGGTACAAACTCTTCCTAGATGGCCGAGAATATGCCAATGACGAACCTCGCTCTGGACGCCCCAGCATATCATATATATATATATATATATATATATATATATATATATATATATATATATATATATATATATAAAATATCTTCGAAATGGAACGCTCATCGGCGACACACAAATATATAAAAACACAGATGTAGATTTTTAGAATATAGAGACACAAAGAAAGGACACTCACAATTTGTTATTTTACGTTTCGACAGCACGGCTGTCGTCTTCAGAATCATCAGTCTGATTCTGAAGACGACAGCCGTGCTGTCGAAACGTAAAATAACAAATTGTGAGTGTCCTTTCTTTGTGTCTCTATATTCTAAAAATCTACATCTGTGTTTATATATATATATATATATATATATATATATATATATATGTATGTATATATGTATGTATATATATAAATATATATAAATATTTTGTATATATATATTTATTATATATATATGTGTATATATATACATATATATTTATATATATATAGTACAATACACAGTAACACACAATATAGAAACAAAAAAAGAAGAACACTCACACGTTATTTCTTGATATTTCGACGGAATCACTCCCGTCTTCATCGGAAGACATAGAAGTAATCATACATAAATATATATATATAAATATATAAATATATACATGTATATACATATATATATACATTAACATACATATATGTATATGTATGTATATATGTATATATGTATTTATATTTATATATATAAATATATATACATATATACATACATATACATATATGTATGTTAATGTATATATATATATATATATATATATATATATAGTATTTATATATATACATACATATACATATACATACATGTATATATATATATATATATCTGTAGACGACAGCCGTGCTGTCGAAACGTAAAATAACAAATTGTGAGTGTCCTTTCTTTGTGTCTCTATATTCTAAAAATCTACATCTGTGTTTATATATATATATATATATATATATATATATATTTATTTATTTATATTATAAATATATAAATATAACGATTGTACGGAAAAACTCACACGAGCGGCACAATATAACACAAATAGAATAGAATAGCAACATTTAAAAGGACACTCACACGGTAAATTGTTCGAGCTTTCGGCCCTCTCAGAGGCCTTCTTCAAAAGAGACACTCTTATATATAAAATCAGGCATGTAATATATAATCATGCCAGGAAGAAAATGTGAATCTTACTGAAGAAACTAATATTTTTGTTCAGTTTTCCGTGTATATGTTCAATAATGCCATGGGAAATGTTTTGTACTGGTGGGTTTAATAACATGTTTGCCCCACACAACCCGAACACTAAGGCGAACCAATCCGAACTCTCGGGTAATTACTAAAGCAAGCCCTGTGATATACTTGGACGATTTGATCTGCCCGTATTTACACCATTTTGACCATTCAATCTTTAGCCCTATCGGACTCAAGGTATTCGTGCCTCTTCGATTGAATACGGGAAAACACTTGTTCAAATGATCAGCTTTGACCTCGATTCAACGTAGTCAGCTACGCTCGTTAGGTACTCCTGCTCAGGTATCTGTACAAAGAAACGCCCAGTAGGAATTTTTGGGTCTGAAATTAGTCGGCGATAGTCTTCCGCATTGAAAACCAAGAATCACGAGAGAGCCTTTTTCACGTGGTGTACTTCGCACGAAAAATGCCACTCTTCCGAATAATGTAAAAACCAACCCAATTTTCACTTGGGCAGCTGTGGATATTGATTTATTGCTTTGAGTGACCATAGTCTGAAAGGTAAATGTGAAGTCATACGCTTCTGCGGTGTCGCAATTATTATTTGACAGTGAATTAACTAAAGAAAACTCCCAATATGGACTCCGAATGAATCCACAATGTTCAATAGTGTAGTGTTTAAGTGACTCCTTCTACCAGTGTCCCCGGATTTGGTGTGTGTTTGTGAATTATTTCCAGTGCTACAATCGAAGACCAGCATTCGCTCTAAGCACCAGGCACTACTTCCCGAATGCCCTGAAGGTAATTGCCGTAGAAATCCAAATGGTAAGTGGGGTCTCTTTCATTTAGCCAATGTTAATACAAATCCGTGTAGGTTGTCGAAGTATGCTCTATTGCAGTCGAAGGAAGGCAGATTCTCTTAAGTTCTCCCTCATTTTTTCTCCGGACCTTTAAATTTTAAATTCGTGATGAGATTAAATTTAATCCTTGAATAGTGTTTTCAAACAGTTACTGAGGAAATCACGCCGTGAAGTATGTTCATCTAAACCAACTGATAAGAAGAGCTGATATTAAAGTAAAAAATAAAACTATTGTTGATATGGAAAGCTTAAGCTTTTTCTGAAAGGTAGTTGGTAGCGCTACGAGACATAAATAGCAAAACATAACTTTGAAAGTCTATTTAACGGGCAAAATTAACACTCACACTACTGAGTGCGTGCACAGTTTCAATCCAATTACTGAAAATAGACAGGGCGAAGCGAAAACCCGCCAGGGATTCCTCCCCTTATATCATTATTGGCGCACTGATAAGATTTCGGATTTGAAATGTCAAAGTCGTTTCAAGGGAATCGCGAAATGAAAAAACGACGGAAACTTGTAACTTTTTTGTCAAATTTAAGTCCTCACATTGTGAAGTATTGCGTCACAATACATCTCGACCGTGTTTCATCGTTTTCAGTGTAATCCTGCATTCCAGTAGGTAAGAACGTACTAGAGGTGTAGTCAATTCACGTATAAACCAAAGGACTCTTTAACTTTTTCAGGTGTATACGGTTAGTAAAAGTAAGGTGTGAACTTCAAATAAAGCGACGCAGATATAAGATAATAATGTCATCAAGGATTAAAAGTTCATCCGCAAAACACACCCGATAAGAAATTGTTGAAATAGAATTCAAATTCAGGTGACCTGAAATTGTTTTTTCCTCTTATTCATGCTGTCCAGTTTTTATTGCTGGTCGTAGTAAGGGAGGATAATTCAACCGAGGACCGAATGACATCGCTCCACAGGAGTGAACCTGCATCCTAAATTCTTATGTACCTACACCCAATAAAACACGTAAATATTTCCAACAGTCATTTTTTGTCTTCAATCATTAAATTCGCAATTGGACCTAAAGTGACTCAAAACTAGGTGAACTTACCCATTGCTTTCAATTTCTGCGTGCGGCGTGAAGCCTTAAAAGCCACTCGAAAAAGTCCCTTGGAATACCTCAACGTTGTTACCGCTGTCGGTGGGAAGGGCTTCAATTTTTGGTGTTCCTGAGGCAACTGGAATACATTGCATAGCGGGGGAGGGGGAGAGAAATAATAAATTGCAGTTAAGAGAGGGAAGAGCATTGAACCTATCGCTGAGATGATTCTGCTCTCTTGAAGTTTATCATGGTACAATGCCCAGTGCAGTCCAGCCTTCTTATTACATACGAGTACGTACTTATTAGCGGGACTGTGCTTACCAGCACAAGAACCTTGAAAACTGAGCTTCGCCCGTTAAACGGCCGCCGCCTATGAAATCAAGAGTCTGTACAAATTATATTAGGCATGCATACCTATTTTACAATGTACAAATATATAATTAAAGACTGGGGACGTAATAATGTAGTTGTAACAGCACTAGACCCGAGGATTCGGGTGACGGCCCTGGGGCAACCTCAGCTTCACCCGGCTATGCGAGTTTTCAGGCACAAGATCTTCCTGGGAAACCACAGGCGGCACCGGGAAACTCTCTGGTCCCCCTAACCCGATGTGTGAATTTCATACACCTAAAGGCTGAGCACTAGCTCTTGTCGTTGTCGTTGTTGCATGTTTTTAATCCGACGTAAAAGATCGAAACCTGACTGTTTTTGGATTGGCATGAAATAAAAAAGTTAGACGAGCGGGGAACGGGAGGGAAAGGATAGTTGTATTAAACGGAATTAAATAGAATGAATGTGGAATTGAAGGAGGATTTCTTTTAGTGTAAGGTTTCCAGGCTGGGTTTTTTTCAGCCGAGTTTTAGAAATGTAGCCGTGTTCATTGTGCCAACCCAAAAACCCCCTTTTACTCTTTTATTTTCAAGTAGCGTAATTATCTTCAAGATTATTACTTAAAGTGTAAAGTAAGACGAAAGGGAGACAAGGTTATGCAAGATGAAACGGAAACAAATGAGAAGCAACATAGACGATGTATTTGTATTTGTTATTACATAATACAAATAATAATATAATACGTACACGTATTAAGTCTTCTGCATTACTTGCACTGATTAACTGAATGGTTCATACAGCCAGTACTAGGAGTTGCACTCTTTTTGGAATAGCTTTCCCTGGTACTAATTTTCAAAAGCATCTTTTAATTTATTGGGCAATGATCAAGCTCCTCTGCCCTCACATTTCTTGCCTTCATTCCTTGTTTGAATAAGTATTTCTCCCCATCTTAACTGAATTCACCACGAACGCCGGACCCATCTCGTCATTCCATTTGTACAGTCTTCATCGAATTTGTTTTTTATATTGTAAGAGTTTTGTGGAACGGTGCAGAGTTCATCCTATGCTTGCTTCACCCAATCTACTTTTGTGATTTTCGGATACCAAAGGAACTGCTCCCCTTCCCTGATGTGCGAACTTCACATTCCATTAGGCTTAGTGCTAAGGGGCTGTACCTTCGCATATCAAACCAACTTTCGGGTGGTTAACTAGGTGGTTGGTTTATGATAGCTTTGAAAGATTTTTTTGACTGTAATAGACTATTATAAAGTATTTAAGATGGACATTTTTTCTAAAATGTTCCGAAGTTTGTAACAAGGGGCGGGTTCAACGATCGACGTGGCCTCCAGGTCATATCAGAAATGACTTTAATTTTACTGAGATAATGTATCACTCTTTCTATGAGTCCTAGCTTTTTACTACTGCAATTATTTCATTACATTTATTCCTCTATTCAGTACATTTAAGAAATGAAAATCAATGATTTTTTATGCCTTGAATCCGTTGATTCCATTTCCTAAATTGAAATGTCCATGGCAACTTCTGTCCTTACTGCCCATTGAGTTTGACTATTTATGACCTATATATAAACGATATAATTATTATGAAATGAGCACTTCATTTGTTGTATCTTATTATGAGATATATGAACACTAAGATGCACCATACACGATGAAACACTGTAAAGATACATCCTTTTTACCTCCATAATGAATTGCCAAAAACTAGAACTTGCAACTGACATTTATTTCAAAAAGGGATGTTACTTTTTTGACACTGAATGGAAGTGTATCTTTATTTCTAGTTTTTTTAGTGTATTTTTTGAGAAGTACAACTATTATTTGATGAGGTTAACAAAATTGCAAGTAGAAGATATATGACTGTACTAATAAAATCGTTTATTATTTCCCTTACGAAACTTGTCAAGGTACTTAATAATTAGCAAAATTAATATATTTTCAATTTTATAAATTTTGCACGCATGTAATACTTTCAAGACTCATTTTAGCAATTATTTAACCTGTTCTTTACTAATATGCTAATAACATGTTTGCCAATTACATATTAATATCAACTGTGATATCATTGACACACCTCAATTAAGGTACATATTGATGCATATACTTTCAGTATATATGGATTCTCTATTTACCATTTTTTTACAGTCCCACCAAGGAGCTGCAAGCTCATGTAAACCATTTGATAATGATCTCATTATTTGGTGAGAGTTATCTACTTGTCTGTTTTAATTAGATTTATCTACTTAGCCCTGTTTTTTGTAATTTTTGTAGCCTACTTAGTGTATTCAAAGAGGCCAAACCCTTAGGAAATTTGACACTTACTGTATGACTGCAACTTTGAAATCTATTTTGTATTAGATTAATGGCTATGATATGGTACGTATGAGGTGAGTTTTGTGTTTATCATTAAGTTATGATATGGATAGGTATGAGAACAGAAATAATGAATGGCTATAATTTCATTAAAGAGAATTTCAACTTAAGAGTCATACAAAGGGAGGTTACAGTAAAACACCTGTGGTATTCTTCAGTGATAAAAAGTATTTATTTACAATATTTGGTTCCAACCACATGGAAGGATATTTAGGAAGGAAATTTGTTTTTTCCACATCTTCACATCCTCCAAGATATTAATTTCTTAACTTTTAGCCACTTCTTAACCATAGGCTGACATTTTTATACAAAGTTCTCTTGTTACCTCTCAACAAAAAACCTCCATCCCAAAACAACTGATACATGCATTAACCTCACCACGTTCTGTGCTAGATAAATCAACTAGTCAACAAAATTATGAAATTCACTCAGAATTCTCTTAATTCCATAGAAACCAAAATTTTGGTTAATCAATCATTTATACTAAAGTGTATTCAGAACTTGAATGTCTTTTTTGTTTAAAAATGCATACAAATTTGACCTAAATTCAACTTAATCTGTGCAAAAATGCTATTATAGTACTTGAGCTTTATCGATAAACCATAATAATTGCTTAAATTAAAGAAAAATAGTGTACATAATCATTTCTAGCATTGTGTCATTCATTGCACAATCCCAAGGGACTCAACCACAGCCAACAGTTAAATTTTATTATTAGGAGGTTAACTTTCTACATGCTGATTTATGGACAAACTTCTTTTATTTTATTCTTTAATTAAATTTTCCCTAAGGAATAGCAGATGAATTTGTAAATATAGACTTCATTTAAACGTATATAGAACAATACAATAATCCTATATTGCAATGCGAGGAAAGTAAGAAAAAATTTTGTGGCTAAGGATGCATATTCTTCTCACAGCAATGTCACTGTGTTTCACTAAGAATAATTATGGTGATGGTTAGCATTACCGAGAATTAACATTTTGTATTATCCAGATAATATTGATGAATGTAATTCATTAGAAAAGCAAGACAAATCATATACATACTTGCTCTGTAAGGTTCAAGAGTGTCTGGTCTTCAAGTGGGAAAGATAACACACAAAGCAAAATGAAACTGTTATGTGTGCTCTGATTGGGCATCAGAATGATAATTTTTCAAATAATAGGCATTACTTTAATGATTTATGTGTCTTACTTTTTAACTAATATTCTGGCCAAGCCTCAATAAAATAATTTTGTTAATTGACAAAAATAAATTTCAGTCATAAATGTAAGATAACACGAATAGATATTCTCATTTTTTTGGATGTCATAAAAATGAAATATTCTTTTGAATAAATTCCTCAGGTGCTCCATTGCTAAGAGGAAATTTTGATCATTTTTTACAAATGCTGCTTCTTTTTTAATGGCTACATTGAAAGCTGCAAATTGGATTTTTTTCAATTGTTAAAAGCATGATTATAACCAATTTATCTAATGTCACTTAGCATTTTTAAATGCTTTGAACTGTATTGGATATAAATTGAGAATATCTGAATATTCAAGATGGAAATTTAACTTTACATGGTAAAATATACCAATACATTGTTTCATTTTCTGAGCTATGACCGCTAAAGACCAATAGTAGTTATACATTTTTAAATAGCTGGTAAAATGATGTAGTAAAGCTTAATGCAAATATAGGTACTGACACTTGCATTATGAAATCATAATCATTCTGTTATAACTTAATGCATAAATAACATACAGAGAAATGAAGTTGGCTTTGAAAACAGAAAATTTTAAATAATATAAATATTCCTTTGCCTTTAATCTTTCAGAGCCAATAAAAACATTATAATTCAAAATGAATAGAAATGTAATTATTATTTCCAATGGCTATTTTTTAAATCCTATAAATATGGAGATATTTTGCAGGAACAATTCAGTTAAAACTTATATTCTCTAAAGATATGGACATTCCTCAAAATATTTAACAGAACAGTAATACTTTCAAAAACAAACATTTTTGACAAATGAGGACTAATAATAAAAAATTAACTTTCCCACGATGTATTTCCTTTGGAAAAAATATATATGTAAGCTCAGCTTATGACTAAGATTCTACATGATTAACAGTGATAATTGAGTTACTTCTTAATTGTATGTAGATAAAATATAGTTAGTGGTAATGAAGGTGTGGGTTCTCAGTCTCATGCAAGGGTGAAACAACTGCAATATATACTCTCAGTCATTCATATTCATTTGTAAAAACAATTCTACCGAGAGAGAGAGATGAGTAACATCAAAAAATACCCTTCACACTGTGCCAAGAGTTGTGTGCCATTTTGAAATCTTGGTGACTTTACTAAGTTTGTTTGTAAGTAAGCCTACTTAGAGCAGTTGAGAATTCTATATCTCCTCATTGGTGGAAATGGATGCTTTTTGACAGAAGTGACAATAGAATTATAGGTACGCAAACATGAATTCCTAACTTTAATCCTGGTAATATTGGTATAACATCAGTACTTTGGCATTTTTAATTATTTAATCATTTCATGGGCTTACTCCCTAAACTTTGATTAGTACATATTTAATAGAATTTTATTATTTTGTTTACATTTGATGTGGTATTGAACATATGCTTCCTGGATAAAAATTCCTAAACTTGGAACTCTCGTAAATCTGCAGGTATAATGCATTTATTCATAAATGACTCAAGTTTGAAAATGAGGATTCAAAGGTTGAGGTTTTGAATTCAGAATATTCTTGATTTTTGATGGATGAAATATCATTTGTTCATAATGGCTGCACCATGTAGGCGAATTTGAATTAATTATTATTAGTTATACTCATAGCCATGTGCATGTTTGCTTGGAGTTGGCTCTTAGAATGGTGCCATTTTCCGTGGTCTCTCATGATAAAAATGCCACCACTGGCATATACACTCACATTCCTATTGAAATCCAATGGCTGCTTAAGCTAAAACTTGACGGCTTTTTATTGAATATCTGCATTTGCAGGATAAGCATTACTTGTAAACAAATAAACGTGTATGACTAAAAATGAATTATTTTAATGTAAAATCAAAATGTTTGCCTGTGACCATAGTTTCACTTCTGTGATGATGTTTGCACTTCTGATTCAAGGAACTCCAAAATTTATCAAAGCATGTTTAATTCTAACAAGGCTTATTCGACCATAAGTGGATTTTTGGTAAAGAAAATTATTGAGAGGTGTCTACTGTCATTGATGAAAATATGTAACTTCTGAGTTCAAGTTAAATGTAATTATTAAATATTTAGGTTGTTTTAACTCGTTGCTACAAACTACACAGGTATTTTACATAGCAATAGTTTAGCTACCTTTCTTATTTTAAATTTCATTTTATGGGGTTTAAGTGAACCCAAAATGTTAAAACAGAATATCATCATTTTGTAATGGTAGTTGACTTACCAGATAACAATATAGCTTCTCGCTTTCCTTTAGCTTTTAACACTGATAGCGGCAAGGAAATAAAGGGTTCCTCATTTCGTAAACATATGATATGGGATATCATCTTGATACTTCCCTCTGAAAGCTGACTTTAATAAATATGTGAGATTTCAGACAAAGAAGAACTTTGTAGGTATATTTTAATGGAAACATGATTATTTCAAAATGTTGCCAAATTGCCAAAAGTTACGGGTGAGAAAAATGTTTCGTGTATGTATCAGGAAATGTAGTTCAGTGTCTACTATAGGAGAAGAAAATAAAATAAGGATTTGTGCAGCCATGAAATGAAAATGATTAAGAATTTTATTTAATATTTAATCAAAATTTCAAGAGGTCATATGCATTGATACCTACTTATTGTTGATGCAGTTTCAATTATTGAAAGTAAACACAATAAGGGCTGATTCATTATTATTTTATAAAGGTACCTCTGGAAATTCCATGGAGGAAGATATTTTTGATCAAAAGGTTTAATTGAAGAGTTAATGTGTTAAAGTGTCACATTTCCAATAATCATTTTAACTGCAATAAGGATAAGCTATGAATCCAGGCAGATAAATTCAATTTTCACAAGAATGAAAGTTTGACATTTTCTCATGTGATAAACATAATGCTGTGTATATTGTTTTGGGAAGCAAGGATCCATGAAATATTTACACATATTATTGAAGCAAAAGGTATTTTATAAAACACCACAACCACTTCTTAAGCTAATGAGTTCCAATAGTATCTCTTCCAATGTGGAGTGTGAAAAATAGAGCTTCTCTTTAGTTCAAATACCAAAAATAAGCAAATTATTAAAAATTACTTAGATTCTTAGTAAGGAATCCTTCTTTCTTGTATTGCAGAGAAAGAAATTCAAATACATTCAATATAATCTGTCAAATAGCATCACTCCCTTTTCATATCATTTATCTTAAAACAAACTAATACAATACTATAAGGATATGCATAGTGGTATCATGTTGATGATCTTTCTGAGTATTTGGGTAATTTTCTCTCAACTAAACTTGTTTTCATGAGGAGCATAAATCATTGTTTAATTATATGTGCTATTCCTAATCACTTTATCTATGGAAATAAAAATAATTCAGATAACACATATAGCTCAGTATATAAGCAGGTAAATGATATAAGATATTTTTATCAAAAAAATCCAGAATTTATGTGTATATTTATATATGTATTTACAATAACATCATGTATGTGTGCATGCATACCCATGGAAAGGCTATACGTACTCACATACTCACTAGATAATTATTAAATATCAACAGCAGGCTCGCTAAATTAAGGCAGGAAATGTTTATATCTCTCTATCTCTCTCTCTCTTAATCTGACACTCTTGTTTTTTAACTTCAGCATTAGTCAGTCGCATTGGTCATGTAAAAACACAATATTTTCAACCTTCTTCCTTTTCCTCTTCTTAATTTCTTTAAACACAGTCTTTTGTATTCCCCAATATTAGAAAAAAATTTGCATAGTCATTGTCCGATATTCCAATATATATCACTTAATATTCTGCGCAGTGAAAGGAATCAATTGATCATATAGTTGAACAAAGGATCACACTCCCTTGTAGGGAAAGCTCAGAAGTGAGAGTCAATAAGGGGACAGCCAGGTCTTATCACCAAACCTGTTCCATCAGTACACATGAATGACCTTGCCATAGTCCACATGAATAAACAAGGGGTACCCATCTAACTGCTAGGGGGTATTGTGGTCAGGAAGTGTTGATTATCATGCCTGTAAACCACAAATTATTTCAGTTCTAAGAGATGTTCACTTATCTTGTACGTAGTGAGCAAGGTCTGATGTAAATGAATCCACAATGTCTGAGATCATTGTACTTCATAGAACCTTGACATAATTGGGGATTACTTTTAATAATTTTGAAATATCATTGTTGGTCTATATTTGTTAATTAGATTATCCAATTAAGAAAGAAAGCTTAACACCAAAGTTCCATTCACGGTTTGTAATTTTTGGACCACAATACCAACAAATCTACAGAGCTGAAATGACCAAGAGGCTGATGACCTCAAGATTTCTTTAAACCCTGTATTGAGGAAGGGGGGATGGGAGGGTTAGTAATCTGTGTGCATCGCAAAAAATTGAAGGCCTTAATTCATCAAGGGTCACCACTTGCAATTCAACTGTACCGATATAGCCTTGGCCCTAGGCTGTGATCTCTTCCTTTGCTCGAACTATATACCTCGTGGTCAGACACGTGGGAGGAGTGGACCATAGGAACAGCTCACTTCATTACACAACACTTCCTGCGTGCATGCCATTAAACCACAGGAGATGACTACCACTCGGCGAGGTATTCCTCACACACTCTCAGGCGATTGCTTCCCTCACCCACAGCATGGAGCATTCACTGGTATGCATTGCTTTCATAGATGCTCTTCTTTTCTTTTGCACCCTTTTGAGGACAACATCACTCCTTGCACCATAATTCCGATCATTCTTGTGCCTCAATGCTTTTCCAAAGAGATAAAACTAAATCAACACTCGGGGAAAATGATATAATTTTCAGGACCAAAAGTGCACTCTGCCCCGTCATCATGCCACCTATTCTGTCAATTAACATGTACTGAGTGATTTTTATCGGAAGAGATTCCACTTCCCTGATCAGATTGAAAGCCCGGGCGCAAGGCTAAAACCAGTCTCCTTCCACTTCCCCGGCGGTACCTCAGATGGCGTTAAGGGCTCTGCGCGAAGATGCCCTGTGTGGCGAATGGTCCTCGACGGCCCAACCACGCCCCCCGTCCTCCATCCGCTGCCTCCCCCCGCCGCCGCCGCCACCCGCCCTCTGACCCGTATCCTCGGTCATCCCTCGGCGGTGGTGATATGCCATCGCGGGCTCAGCCGCCCTCGCAGAGCGGTGGCTGCGTGGGGCCGCGCCCCCCCCCGAAGGGGGCCCCCGGCGGGCGCGACGGTGGTGGAAGGCCCTCTCGTCAGCCTCCTCGTCGATCTCCTCGTCGATCGGCTCCTCCTCTCCCTCCTCCTCCTCCACCTCCTCCTCCTCCTCCTCCTCGCCCTCCTCCACCTCCTCCTCCTCTTCCTCCTCGTAGTCCGGACGCGAACGTCCCCTGGATCGGTGCCGGTGGTAGGCTGCTGAATGGGGGGGCAAATGAG
Organism: Hetaerina americana; assembly: GCF_022747635.1. NCBI lineage: Eukaryota > Metazoa > Arthropoda > Insecta > Odonata > Calopterygidae > Hetaerina > Hetaerina americana. Next base: position 17,761,054 of record NW_027286069.1, on the reverse strand, counting down.
CTGCTTATGAGTATGAGGAGTGGAAAGAGAGTGGGCCAGCTCGGTGGATGCATGCAATCCCCCAGAGGGAGCCAGGGGAAAATTGCAATAGACATGCAATGCAAATCACGTTTTGCCCTGAACTGCACAAGCTCTGAGTGGATTAATTCTTGATAAAACTGGTTATTTTCCTTCCTAAGGGAGGACAGTATGAATAGGGTACTTCTGAGTGGATTATGTTTGCATTTTATAGTGTAGGATGAAACACTGCACTTAATTTTTTAACTTCAAGGTAGTGATTCCTTCTAAATTTGTGGGTTGTTTCACCCAAGACCGCTGAACATACACACATACCACGGTAATTGAGTACCATTTTAATTATTAAGGCTGAATATTTAATAATTTTATTTATCCACTGAAATCATATTTGATTATATTCATCTGCAAAATAATAGAATATGTTTACCAGAATTAAAAATAACATGTCTGCACCCTTGACTAATACTGTTAGCATCTACATGAGAAGAGAAATAGTATTCAACTTTTCAGATGCTATCAACATTGATATTTTTAAAAGTTTTCTTATATTAATTCAAAAAGAATTCATCCATGGTATGGAAGCCAATTTTAAATATTTATTTAGCCAACTGCTTTATCAGAAATCATACCGTTTATGATTTCAAGGTAATGAAGTTGAAATGTTGAAAAAAGAAAATGAGAATCACTTTCTACATATGTTTCTTAATTCAGAAATACCGAATGTTTAATTTCAAAACTTTCATGAAAAATAATACAGAATATTAAAACTTTGTTTTTTCAACATTCTCTATCAGCTCTGGGCTAAAAATCAAAACACCAAATTGCACAATAAAAATAAAGAAATGCATCTAAATTTACAAAATTATGTTAATTTTGATTGCCTGTATTACAAGGTTTGGATATCAGTATTGAAATAACTCTAACAGTGTATACATATACATATATAGTCCTAAAAACTAGTCATTGTGAATATAAATAACCCTGTTTAACTTGTAGACTTGATTTATCATTCCAGAAATAAATAGCATACCTTTGAGGTTAGCATTTTTTCACGTTTAGGCAGAAAAAATACACAATACACAGACAATATCTTTAAGCTCTATCAAAATTATATTGCTCTGAAGATATTTGTTGAACCCATTTTATAAAAGCATATTAATTTTGCTTCTTAAGTTTAGTGAAGAGGAGCAGGTATACATGCTTTGCATACATACATAAATACTTTGTTATGCTATTAGGTAGGTACTGGCTAAATTTCATGTTACTTAAATTAATGGATCATGAAAAGCAGTTCAAATCATGCAGACTGATATTAATCTAAAAATGATATAGTGCTGATTTCATATATGCCAACATTATAATGCTTTAACAGATACATACCCCTGTCATTTATTTAGGTACTACATAAATATATATTTTACACAATAATAATAATATTACTTATATAATTACAATTTGTCATTTAGAATAAAAACTCATGCACATTAACTGAGGTCAAGTATCAATAATATTGTACAAAATATCAAAGAATATGCAAAGAGATAGAGATTATAAACTTCCCTGTTGAGAATAGAATGAAATCCCCTGATATTACCTTCTGTCATAATTTTTTTCTGGCTTTCCTTGATACTTGGTTGATTGCAATATGGAAAACTATTGCTCAATCTAAAATCAAAATAACATATTATAACCTCTTCAGATATCTCCCCGGTATGTAAAATAGAGAAAAAAACTATGCAAAGTGCACACTGAATTTTAGTCTTATAATTTTATCTAAAAAAGTCATTATGCTTTAAAGCAATCTATTTTATTATTTCTTTTTAAGAATTACTCTTTACAACATAAAAAGTGTAGGAAAAATCAAATGTAATTGCACAAACTGATGTCATCTCACATGGGTAGATTGGCATTTTTATTTCTCTTATCATGTTAGCAAATTAAAATCTGCGATTAATGATGTGCTTTCTGTTGAATAATATTTTACCTAATTTATACCTCATTTTGCAAATTTTACTGTAAATATGGAATGTCAGACCATTAAAATAAAGCTTTAAAGTGGGATAATGAAATATATTAAACATTAGTAAAACCACTGATGATTAGTAAAGTGCTATCTGCTTGCAACTATGCTAAAATAAGTTCTTTAATTATGTGTCAACGATCTGGTTAGTTCCACTGTCCTCTTGGGTTAGTTTGCAATGAGAAATAATTGTATACTAAGTACTTACTCATCAGTGGATGTTCTAAAGCCCTTGTCCAATCACTTGTCTAACTTAAATTCCTCTGCCCATTTTTTTATTCTTGCTATTCAGTTATAGTGCGAATAACACCTGTTGAGGGAACTAGGGGGGAAAGATAGCCAAGAAGAAATAAAATACAAGAAAAGAAAGCAAATACATTAAACTAAAGCAGACAGAAATCTTTGCTTACATGTGTCATTGAAAGGTAGATACTTTGAACATAACAAAATGATATAATTAAAACTGTTTTTTGTTTAGAAAATAATCTATGGCTTTTATAATTGCTTTATATTGATGAAAACATGTTACCTTACAATGAATCTGAACATGACATTAGGTGAAAATGAATTGTTAACAATTCAAGAAAGAATAGGTGAAGTTAAAAACTGGTATCTCAGAATAAAATAATAATAGCTTCTTTCTTAAATATGGGGCCATATATTCATATCAGTATTCAGAGTAATAAAAGTATTAATTTATAATGAGGCAAGAGATTATTGGTGACCTCTGAGGGAAGTTTGTTTTAGATCCATGCATTTGATTGAAAAACTATCTTATAATTAATAACTTGAGAGTTAAATACTTGCAAAACAATTTTTAAAATTAAATATATCACCACTTATTAGTACTTAAATATAAACAGCCTATTTTCATGAAAATGAAGATCAGTAGCACAATTCATCTTCCACGTTGCTCATATCCACAAAATAAATGAAATGGGAACACAAAATTTGTAGTTAAGTAAATAGATGAAATAGAAGATGCTGCTAGAAAAGAGAGAGACAAATATAGAGATAGATAGTGAATAGGCTTCATTCCAGTAGCTATGCGTGCGAAGCTTCATAAAATGTTATAGTAAATTAAATTTGATTCACTTATGCCAAAGGAATTCATTAGCTGGAGCAGAAAAAATCTATTTAGTTGTGAAGAAATGCAAATTATGCATTGAGCTTGCCAAACAGACACTCTGATATAAGAAAACATCAACACAACACATAAGGTATCCAATTAAGACACTCCTTAGCAAATTCTATGTAAAGAATATTTCACAAATGATTTTTTATACCCAGAATAATCAACCCGATCCTTGAGTTTGCTGAAGGGAACCATCTCTGAATTTTCAATTACATGAAAGTGAAATTTCATTATTCAATCAATGGAATATTGATATTTTTCAAAAAGTCACCATTTAAAATTCACGTGAACAATGACTCTTATATATTGTGGAGCTGGTGGTTCTTTCAGCAAACTAGAAATTGTTATCAATCCATCAAGCAAATTTAAAATTGTATTCATTGAATCTCATCCCATTTATGCCTAAGGAGTGCCTCTGGAATACTTTAAAAAAGTGCAATTTGAGGAAGGGGTTGGCATTTACCTCTTGGGTCGTGTGAGTATCCATAGGTGTCGTGGTGCGCTGTTGGTTTTTGGGGACAAGTGGCAAGGGTTTGCAAAGGCACGGTAGGGTGTGCAGCAACAGCATTTGCAACAAGGGGACATGTGGAGGAGATAGGGGAGGCAGGGAAGTGAGGGGGGTGGGAGAAAGAGAGAGAGACATAATCAAATATGAACAGGGAAGTGAGACAAAATAAAAACGAGAAGCTTGAAAGGGTTTGAGGGGAGGGAAATGGGGAGGGGAGGAGAGGAGGGGGAAGGAGGAGGGATGAAAACTGGTCATCCTGTCCCCATTTCCCCACTCTCTCCTCCTGCCTGCCACACTCCTCCCACTCTTCCTCCCTCACTCGCTCTCTCAAAAAACCACACATATGTAGTTAATTGTTTCATGTGGACATGATGCTTTTTGGCTTTAAAGATACTGGATAGCTTCCTAGGAACTAAGTGCAAATAGTATTTTTTTTCTATGAAAGCCAGGGTAGGAGGGTGATTGCATGACAACCTGAAGTGCTTAAATAATGGTCAGAACAGGAGAAAGCACAATTTGCATACTTAGCCATCACTCACTCTATGATCCATTTTGGTGTGGAAGGACCTAATGGTTTGAGGGTGGTATGCGACAAGTTTTATCCAAGTGTTATGTTATTCATCACATAGGAAGGAGGATGGCATATGGGACCTAGTATTGTGGTGTGGGTAGTGAATGGTGCTTAATGGATATGTGGATTTGGAAGCACAATTCTAAATATGGAGAACATGAACATTTTTTTAATTCTAGGAAAGCAGTTTGCACTCAACCAAAAAAAAAATTTTCAAATGTACACATTGAGCAAAATGGTAGCAACCGAAGACTGTTGTTTATCGATGACTGGAAGTAAGAAGTGGGCTATTTCATTTTCATTGCATATTAATTGTAAAAAAATAATTGTGCATACTGCTGATGAATTCACCAATTAGATAATACACAAAAAAGATGAAAATGTTGGAAAACTTCTTAATTATGGAGAGTATAGATAGAAATAGTATCAAGAGAAGTCATAGGTACAAACTGTCCTTACAGTGTGTATGAACTGCATTTTTATTCACAAATTCACCTACATGTATATATAAATAGGAGTATTTAAGAATAAAAACAAGATATGTAATTACCTTAAAATTAATAATACCCTTAATAAGATAGAAGAGACTTCCAAAAAAGTAAAATGGTACTATATTAATGCCACTGGAAGCAGGACAATTTGGTATCTCATCAGTTTGTATATGATTCTTAGGCCTTCTTAAATATGAGAAAAATTCAAAAGTAGATGCATCATTCTAAGAATCAAATAATCAAAATTATTATCATTAATGATCTGTATCAAATCTCTTAAAAGTATTTGAGGGTTATTTTTGAATAGGCTCTGATAATTATAACCCATCAATATAGCCATGGCTAAAATTTAACCATATTCCTCTCTTTTACCAATCAAGTGATATTTTTCCAAATTGATTTGCCTGAAGTTCTTGCATATAAAGTTGGTTTCATTATTATGCTTCAGAGTATTGCACATAGAATGGAATTATATACATGAATGGTAAATGGAACATTAACAGTAGTTAGCACTATACTGAAACCAGAAAATAAACATGCATATGGTTTTAAAGAGTAATACCCAAGTTATCTATCATTATCCAATTCTGATTTCTTTTAAGGTATGGATTGATTCACATTCATGAATATCTTCCAGACCATAATATAAAATAAAAAGTCTGTCTTCATTTCAGATTATGAATCACTCAAAAAACCTAGGGCCTGTTTTTGTTTTCCCCCTCTATAATTGTGATTTTTAAACAATGACTCACCCAACCCTTTTAAGAACTTGCTTCAAGTTGAGCATTGGATGATGTGTGTCATATTTATGAATAATTGGAATTGCCCCACATTACTATTTCATTATTTGTGGTAGTCAACTGTTTAACGTAGGCTTTGGGTGAATGCACATACTAACAAACAGCTCAAAATATCTAAGCCTCACTTAACACAATATATGTGACAACATAGAATACCAAAATCATTCTTTAATACTTAATAACTTCTGCCTCCTTTCATTCAAACCAATATGGATATTATTTTCCTCCCCTATCTCACATGACCAACACTCCCCTCTATCACTGTATACAACATTTCATTGCCAATAAACCCACACTGCATCTTTATTTCCTGCCTCTTTTGAATATATTCTTCTTGAAAACATTTCCATCTGCCCTAAAATGCCTAATTTTTCTTCATTCTTTTTATTTTCTGACCTTTATACATTTTCTATCCTTCAGCACACCTGTGCCTCCAGTATATGCTCATCATTTTGCCTCAATAACCAAGTTTCTGTACCATAAAAAAACTTGGCTTCATTAAAATTTTTCATGGAAAAGATGAAAGATCTTTTCTCAACTTCTGTACTCAATATCTGTGTCTCAAGTCCCACCTTGTAAAAGTTTCTTTGCCTAGCAAAATCCTATTTATACCCCATTGTTAGCATTAGAAAGCCCCATTACTGTAGCCACTTGATAATTGTGGCCAATCTCAGTTCTCCATCTGCCACATGCACCTGTGCACTCTGAGATATGCACAGGCTTTGGATAAGCCTCATATGCTTCCAGTCCACTTCTATTTTCTGTAATGCATTAATTTATTCTACCAGCTTGGTGGATGAAATGGTGATAGCATTACAGTTCAATACTATGCCAGCAATTTCTATCTCTGCAGTTCTATAATTAAGTGACCACATCACTTTATGGATAAAGGCTTCACACAGTGGAAGTTGTACATATCTATGATAATGGAAGGAAAAATTTAATATTTCACAGAATTTGACTATTAAATTGGGCAGGCCAGAAGAAATATCGATAAATACTCCAAGACCAATTGAAACAGTTTAAAAAATCAGCTAACACTTAAACAGCTTTCACTTTGAATTTTGCTAAACACTTGGATAACCACAAAAGTGACATTGAGCTTAAATAGTTACACATATTCGATGCTTTCAAGCTTAACTTTGTGGAAACCCAATATCACTGAATTAAAAATAATATTGCATCTTTCCACTCATTTTTATTTTATACAACTAGTTTTGTTACCTGAGGATGACGCCAATTCATCGAAACTAGTTGTAGTGAATAAAATTGAGTTTAAAGATACATAGGCATTTTTACTTCAGTAGTTACACGTAGTTCCTAAGGGCTTAAATACAAATGCATTTGAACAGATGGACCTATGAAGATCATCAGTGGATGCAAATGATCTCTGAATTGAAATAATATTTCTCAACCCCCAACATTACTCTCCCTTCTGACATTTGAGTGATGTTGTCTCATTAAAACACTTTTGAGGAAAGCAACAGGAAACCACCTCAATTATTTATCCCAAGAAATGATGATGAAATAAATATTAGACTGAATCCAGGCAACTATGGGGCTCAGGCCACTAGACTGTGTGCATGACTGGCAGTGGGATAGGCAAAGCATCCATGATTGTCAGCTCAAATCCTTGTCAAGTGGAATGAACAGAATTAGCAGTGAAGAAGAGACAGAGGAGGACCGAGCCAATTAAAATAGTGACTTAGAAGGATAGGGCAATGTTAAAGACATGGAAATTAATAAATATAATGCAGGAAATAAAGAGAGGAATTATAAGTATTTGGGTTGCTCCAGGTGAGACAGAAGGACAGCACGGATAACTGGGGTGATAGTTGTAAAGTAATATACAGAGGAGGCGAAGAGAGCCATTAAGGACTGGAAATACTACTGAGTATAAATGTAGGAAGAAGCATAGTAAATATAAAGCTAATGAGTGACAGAATATTATTAATGGAAGTAAAAACTGAGCCAATGCACTTAGTAATTATTCAGGTCGACATGCCACTTAGCAATCAAAGGGAGGAAGAATTCGGCAGTGTATATAATTAATTGGAGGAAATGATTTTGGGGGTTTTTGGAAGGAAGCATTTTATAATGATGGTGGATTGGAATGTGACAGCGGGTAAGGGGGAAGATGGTAGAGAAGTGGGGGACTATGTTAATAAACAAGGAATGACATCAGGAAGAAAGCAATAGAGTTCTGTAGGATACCAGGGTTAATCATCACGAATACATGGTTTAGGCACCATAAAATCCATAGGTATACAAGGAAAATACCCAGGGATTCAGGAAGGTATTATTTAGACTATATCATGGTTAGCTAAAGATTTAGGAACAGCGTGATTAAGTAGCACAGTTTCCTGGGAACGGATGAAGACTCAGACCATAATTAGGTAATTATGAAGGGTAACATCCGATTCAAAAAGGTATGCAAGGTAGAGTAGGAAGATAGGAAGACATATAGAAAAATGAATTTGAAGGCATTAACTGGGATAAGAAAGGAAGTCATCGATAAAATTATGAGTGAGGGCAGAGAGATGGGTACCGTAAAAGAAATCTGTGAACATATCAAAAAAGAAATATTGAAAGCTGCTAGTGAAAAAAGGAACAGTAAATGGAAAAGGGATATAGTTTGAGGATATGGAGAATTAACAAAGGAAGGGTGAAATTGGTGTGCCTAACAGGAAGGTGAGAGCATTGCTAGGAAGATTGAAGGTAACTTCATGCAAGCAATCAAAGATAAGTTAGGAAAAATATTCATTGAACCAGGAAAGATTCAAGAGAGATGGAGGAAAATATAGAGAATCTATTTTGAGAAGACATTTGGTCAAAAATTATAGATTTAAAAAGAGAATATGACACAGATGGAATGCTTAGGTCTAGGCACACTTGATTGCAAGATTAAAAGGACATTAAGGATGTTGATGTCAAATAAGGCCATATGAACATATAATTCCCATGGAACTACTTAAGGGTTTAGGAAAACAAGGAAGGAAGAGATTTTTTGGGCTAAATTGTGGAAATAAAGAGGGAGGAATAGGGCCTGAAGATTTTGTCAGATCAATGTAAGTACCTATTTGGAAAAAGGGAAAGGCACCCATATGTGAGGACTATGCAACAGTAATTTTGATTTCAAGCACATTTAAAGTGATACTTGTAGTCATCAATAAGGTATGGAGAGCGGAGCAATTGATTACTCAGGGGATGATCAGTTTGGATTCAGGCAAGATAGAGAGGCATGTGTGATATAATCGCAGCAACAAGGTCAATAATAGAGAGAACATAGAATACAATCAGGATGAATTTGAAGTAGATTTTGAGAAGGCATTCAATATTGTTAATTGAAAAGAATTAATGAATTTATTACTGAGAATAGGAGTAGATTGGAGGGATAAGACCTAAAAAGCTTTATTGCCAATCATCTGGAAAAAAAGACCGACAACAATATTTGGACTTCTATAAACTCAACTGCAGTGATTGCAAAAGCTTTTATGTGGGTCAAACGGATCATAATTTAAGAATGGGATCATAAAGACATCAGCAAACCTTCCTATCTTCTCAGAAAGACAAGTGTTAATTTGTGAGACATTTCATAGACTCAAGTCATTTGAAGTTCCGGGTCATTACTCTCAACATGATATGAAAGGGAAGCAGGATAGATATGTGGGAGAAACTGGAAAATCTACTTTGCAAGAAAAATTTTGAATGAGAAAGCAACATCATCATCCCTTTCCATTCCCTCTTCCTTGACTTTGTCTCCTGTCCTCAGTCATATTAACCCCAGACCTTTAACCCTCACTCACTATTCCTACTTACATTGTTCACAAACTTCTCCTTGCCTATCAGTCATGAGCTTCATTAAACACAATTATTTGAGGAACCTCTTTTGGAAATGAGTAATTTTTTTCAGTTAAGGTAAAATTTTTAATGACTCTAGTGGAATTATCATAAAGTTATTGGTCAACCATGAAGATATATCCTTGTGATATGTGTGAGTAGTTACTAAGTGCCATTCGATTTTTTTAATACTGGTGGAAAGGTCTTTGGTGATAGATGAAGCCTTGAATGAAAAGCACAACAAGATTTGCTTGCTATTGGTGCTATCCATTTGCTCATTGTGGATGAGCAGAAGCAGTATAACAGTGCAGTATAACACAAGTAAGCTCAGTGCAAACTGGTATTCCTTGGATGTGAATTTATGAGTGCCATCATCTGTTCAAAGAAGACCATGAATGAAACATGTGCTTAGCATGAGTAGAAAACATCCTAAATCTGGGTTAGAACCTGCATATGGCATAGTATTTCAGTGAACTGGGGCTATCAAAAACTAAATATGGCTTAGATGTTAATGAAATTATATACTGTCATCCAAATAGGCCAGTGACTACTCCAGAGTCATCAGACATTCTCTAACAACTGGGGGAAACTGAGCAATAAGAAGTCAAAAGTCAAAAAAAGAATATAAATAGCCTATATCCCATGGAACAATAGAGTCCCTCCTGATTTGAGATCTGTTCACTATGCTAAAGCCATGATCATCAGCATGCTATGCCATAGTCTTCTGCATTGATTGCTATCAACAGAGCTTTGAATGAGACAGAAAAATTTTCATGTGGTTTGAAACTACAATAAAGGCTCAATCAATTTAAAAATCTAAACAAAAAATTTAAAATTAAGTGTTGCATCTTTCAGTGAAAATTTATTTATAAAAGATTCAAAGATGTGATAAGTCATGATGTAATAACTTTCCCTCACCATCTTAAACTTTCCTGGCCTGATATGTTTGTTTTTTTAAATGCTACTGGTTGAAATCATACTCCATGATAGCCCTCTGCAAGCAGAAAACATCAAATGACAGTACAAAATCTATAACTTAGGTTAGATTTTTAATAAGGCTTCAAGTTCTTTGATCACCATTCCAGCCTATTAACATAGACTGAAAAAAGTGTGATATGGACTAACTTAGTCCAATTAGCAGCAAAATTAGAAAATGGATTGCCATCTATGTTATGGTCATATGATACAATATTCATTTAAGTTATTGGAAATATCGTAATGCATTGTTCATTTAATTGTTTCTTGATTTCATCATTGATATTTATATCAGTTATGAGGGGGTAAAAAATATAGCATGTAAATTTTCCCTCATTGCAAAAGTGATAGTGTGATTTGATTTCTAAAAAGATAGGTAGGTATCTTGTATGAAATTCTGCCCACTCTGTAAAGGGAATCAATCGGGAATTCTTTTCTTAGCACCATCTATACTCTAGAAGATTCCTCTAATAGAAAAATGCCATTATTATTTAACTAGCACCCACCTCCTTTTAGCAAGCCACATAATCAGTACAATGTTGCATCATTTGCATCTTCATAAGTATTCGGAGAAGTTTTCTATCATAATGAATGCTAGACTAAATTGGGCTTTGTTTAGAGTGTGTAACCTAGGTACATTGAAACTGTGAGCAATTTGCATGATGTTTTAGCAGAAAAATCCTAATACAGTATGCATGCCTGCCTAAATCTGAATTGGTTTAATTCAATATTTTCTTCTTAATCCATAAAGGTAGAAATTCAATTGTATATGTGCCTCAATATTCATATGGAAAAGAGCTTGATTGGAGTTAAATATGAGAAACTGAAATTATGTTGGTCTCGAATGACAAATTTGGAACTTGGTAAACAAATTTTAAATCTAAAATTGGTCATATATTCAATCATCTAATATATACAAACTTATATGGACTATACATTTAGTTTATGAAGAGTAATACCTTATTCTGAGTATAACATTATATTATGAAATAAATTTATATGAACTCCTATATGTAAACATTTTGAGCTTCCTAAACTCTCTTTGCTTGAGAAGGGATAATATGGGCTTGGAAGAAGACCTGGAAAGTACAGCAAAATGCTATTAAAATAAATGAACTAAAATGATTGAAATGTCAAACAAAAACGTGGGTATGAATTTGATTTCATAATAGGAAAAGGTTATTATTGTATAATACTACTTTTTATGTTACCTTTAAAACTAATCACAACTGTATGTTGTAAACTATGGCAAATGCTTGTTTCAATGTGGAACAAAATGACTCTAGAAGAATTGAAATGGAACTTTTCCCTTTGATTGATGCCAGCTTACAAATAATTCACAACCACTTAATTCTGAGAGGATAATGCGATCCGTTAAAGGGGTCTTAAAATGCCTACATCATTTGACAAATAGTTGCTTATTGGAGAGATCTAGAGCTTTCAGAATTAACTGAATTTCTGATGTTTTAGACATTGCTAAAGTTGTTCCGTTAGAATATTGATTATTAAGGAAATGGTTTCTATTGTGTTTTATCCTGTTTTCTGTGATGTCCCAGGTACTTGGTTAATCTTATGAACTGCATTAAACAAAGTAATCTACCATGTGGTAATAATGGAGAAAATATAAGGAAATATCAAAAATGGAAAACCTTTATTTGAGTGAGTAGTTCCTTTCTTTTTAGCTGTTATACAATTAGGGTTGTAATGTTTATCGTAAAGCATTGAAGCTATTAATATCACATCAGCAAGGTGATTTATTCTTCTGATTCTCGTTGCTCTTCTGATTCTGATTTATTCTTCTGCCTATGCCATTGAAAGGTATTAAAATATACCTGCATGACATAATTTTAAATCAAAGGAATTATTGAATAAACTTTTTAGAATGATGATCCTTTTATAAAAAGTAATGCAAATATTTACTTGTTACTGTTCACTCAAACACCTAAGATTTCTTCAGTGAAGATCTTCTGAACTATCTTAAGAGATATACTGCTGTACCTTCAATCTTACGGGAGAAAGGTGCTTTGTCGATTTCACCAAAGGAAACATAAGTATTTTGAATGAAGTGCAGTTCTCACCAAGTGGCTAATAATTTTACCAAGAAACACCAAAGAAATTCCATGTCACCCAGGTCATTGATAGTTGTAACTGAAGCATACTATAGTGTAAGGTACCAGAAATTCATTTAAGTGACAAATGATAGCCAACTTTAAATGTTTTCATTTATTTAAAAATTATGATTATTAGAAATGTTGATTGACATTGATTAGTGTGTTTATGGCAGAAATATTCTCTGGAAAATAATAAATTATCCATCGCTCTCTGATGGAAACTGCTACAACTTTGACAAACATTTAATTTTACCTGGAGGTGTGGAGTTGAGCTTGTGATCCATGCCAGGGGTGGCATGGGGTGATGGTCTGGCTGCTGATAAATTTCCTCCTGGCTGGAGACCTGATGAAGATGCTGCAGCTACTGCTGCTGGAGTCGGCCCTGCTGATGGCCCCGTTGTGGGTGGATGAGTTGCCCGCCAGTATGCCTATGACAGGAAATTTCAAAAAATCTGCATTAGGCTTTTCAGAAAACAACTGATTATTCAGTTTACCGGTCATGTATCAGTTTTTCTATTTGAAAAAAATAAACATATTTGCGGAATGGAGCTATGCAGATAGGACAAGTGTGGCGGGTAATGTGATTGACTATTAAGCCAAAAACTGAGGATTTGAGTGGTGCTTTGGGCATGGGAAATAGGTCACTGAAGATGAATTCTGGGAAAATATGATAATAAGCCCAGTGTAACTCAATGGCAACTGATCAGACATTCTATCAGCCAACTGAAGTTGACTAAAATCTTGCTAACATATAGATACCTTGTGAGCAAACACTCCTTCTGAGGAATCTGATTAACCACATGAAACTTTGAAAACAGACATTTTTCATGTTGAATGATAAAGATATGAATGCTGATGAACAAAATAAGGGTAATCTATTTTCTTGCACACAGGAATGAATATGTAACCATGACAGATGCTGGTTATATTTGATGATAAATTGCTTGATTCATAAGAAACTGACAATAAAAAATTATTTGGCAGTAATGAAGAAGCTTTTGCTTAAGAATAATCATGAATTATAGATATCTTAAATCTCTGTTGTATGTACTCTACACTGAACGAGGATGATGGTGAACATGGAAGCTAGGCTAGGAGAAGAGAGGTGGTGTCATTTCTCTTACAATATTAAAGTAATATTTATGAACTCCTGTGAATCATAATTTTACTGCGTGCAGTAGAAGATAAAATTCTCTCCAAAATTACTATCCTGTTGTCCATCTATTTGATTCCAATATTTTGCCAATGGCAGCTGTTGCAAGTTGAAACATGATCAATTTTATCTCAGCAACAATGGAAGTAACATTTGATGCTGCATTGAAATGAGTGCTTTTGCCTGAACAAGTCATCAGCAGAGGAATATGTAAATTACAAAAGACTTATGAAGAGCCTGTTCTTCCCTGTGGCACAGCTATAGGTGGTTTAAATTTTTGAAGGAGAAAGATCATCTATTTCATAGGATGATGGACCTGAAGCTCCAGTCACTGCTCAATTGGGAGTAAATATTAACACTGCTGCTGCCATTTTAATAGAAGATCCTTGATAAATGTAAAGGGCACTATCAAAAATATTTTAAATTTCGTTTGGAGCCAACCACATATTGGTAGCAGAAAAATTGCAAAAGAGACGTCTGTGCATGGTTGATTTATCTCACAAAACAATATGAAGTGTTCTCCTCAGCTTCCCTATAGTCCCGACCCAGTGCCATTTGGCTTTGTTATATTCATTAATGTGAAGAAAACCTTTTGTGGAAAGGAGTTTTTATCATCATAGGCAGGTGTAGACAAATTGAATGATTAAAACTGCAATGGTTGTCACCGGAGTATTACTAGTATTAAAGCAATGAAACTTGTACTACATGTACTAAGGAAATTAAGCATACAATTTAATAAAAAATTAATTTTTTGTACAAAAGATAATGCAAATTTTAAACATTAAGACCACTTTTTGTTGAACATTTCTCATAGAACAACTGGAATTTCAACATTTTTATTAATAAATGTGATCCTCAAAAATGTTCAGAATAAAAATTTGCTTAGATCATATTTTTCATGCTCATAGTTACATATGAAATGCTTTTTTCCTTTACAGCAGCCTAGCACTTTCATCCCAAAGATCCAATTAATCCTTTAGACTGCCTTCATTCCATAAAACCTTTTATAGGAAGAAAGGAATTACTTTCATAACTTCTTTTCTGAATGGGCAATAATTTTTTTCGTTGATTCATAAAAATATAGAATTGAGTGATCAATGAAATTTTTAGATTCTTAAAGTGAAATTTTGATTTAAATTCAACATTCATGATTATATTGTTTCTCATTGCAAATTTAAGACAGTTATTACTGCTACTTTCTTATTTAGACTTACTAACATTGTAATTTGTAATCTGTATTATATTTTATAATGTAAACGCCAATATTGTTTACATTTTGTTTTGGTTTTGGAGAGGAAATTAGTTGATTCAAGACTACATAGTGGGAACATATAGATAATATAGTCATAGGTTATAAATTGGGTTTTAGTGTACCAACCAAGGGATAAAATTCATACTATATTTAGCCAACCATTAATATTTACCCTGCTTTAGCATTTATTATACACCTGTCCCCTGGTTCATTTTAAATTTCAAAAGAGTGCTTTTTAAGTGAAATGTTTAGATATTTTTCACATCATTTCCTAAATTAATTCTTTCATTCCATCCACTGTTCTAAAATATGTCATACATTTGAATTTTTTGTACATAAGTCAAAATATGGGGATCTTGCACCCTCAATCACTATACACAAAAATTATCTTTGAGAATTTATACATACGTTGGTAATGCCATCAATCCCTCATCTCATTTGACTCATGGCTTACCATTTCTCTCTACTTTTAATAATGCCAGGCAGTAAATTCCTAAATTTATTGACTGTGATATGGCTAATTCTATGAACTTTATTTCTGTTTGAAAAAAATAGCTCCATACATTTGAACTTCCACAAAATTAGTAAACAAAAGCTATCGTTCACAAATCCTACCGATAGACGTCATTTCTGCAAAGTTTATCATTGAAATAAAAATATTGCCCACCCATAGAAATTCTTTATCCATTCTCTCTACCCATTTCAAATAATTATAACATTGGCAAAAGACATTATTACTTCACTGATAGAGGTGATTCAACTGGAGTTACTAAGCATATTTCATAAGGTGCCATGCAAGAGATAATGAAACCATTTAATGAGCACCATATGCTATAGATGGACAACATATATGTATGTGGTACCAAAAAAGTCAAAACTATACTCAGTGCAATATGCAATGTTTGGAGTTATTACGTTTGGCTTATTTTGAAGCTTTTTCAAATGAGACCTATTATCTTTAAGCACCTCAAATTAGAAACAAATGAAATTTATGAATAAAAAAGTACACATGATCCTGATGGGTGTAAGGCACGCTAATCGATACTTTAAAAAAAATGGCTTGTGAGGAAAATGTACTCTAGCACAAACTGCTTTTCAAAACATTGGGAACTCTATGAGAAAGAGAAATTGGGAACTTTTCTTCAAAGAAATTAGAAACGTCAACAATTCGATCGTCAACAATTAGCCATTCAAGCTGTGTACTTGACTATGGAGACTTCATTCATAACTTCTAGAGTATGTGCTTATGGACCCATATTTTAATAAACCCGATGGTATGATCCCTATCTTGAAAACTTTGATATGGGTCATGGTCTTGTATGGTGTGTTTGTTAGCCAGTAAGTGGGAGGAAAAGAATTGAGGGTAGAGTTATGTGAATTTGAAGGATAACCTGCTGCTATGTGGGCCTTAGGGTATACATTTGATGTTATGTTAGGTTGGGTTTATAAATAGAGCAAAATTTAGGCATTGAATCCATCAAAAACCCACCTTTACTGCTAGATTACTATTAATAATATGGATATTGTAACTTGTACAATCTCTAAGTAATACTGCTATAAAGTACACAAGGCTCAAATGCGTTTGCTATAAGAATGAATAAAATGGGAAGGTAACTGCACGATTTATGCTTGTAAACTGTATGTCCTGGTGCTCTTAATTCGGATGGATGTGAGATACCTCAAGGTACTCCGCAATGTGATCACAGGCATCCTCCAGCTGGTTCTCGTCCAGTATGACGTCAAACATCTCTGGTGGACATTGCGCCAATTTCTCAGCAGCTACCATCTGGACATTCAAATTTCTTGCTTGCGACTTTCCTCGTGACTTGATGAGGCGCTGCAGGACCTTCAGGGCGAAAAATGATTAATGTTTAACGTCCATTAACTAGAGAAAATTGACACTTGCTTTGACTAACTTGAAAAAGGTTGTCTTTCACAAGCGAGTTAAAAATTCAGTAGATCGCACAGAATATTCAAAGTGCCTCTTTTATTTGTCAGATAAATTTTGATATCGTGCTACACCGGGACTACAAGGTGGCAGCGTGTGCTGCTCGGTGCGCCTGTATATTAGGCATTACGAGAATCACACTTGTTTTTCAGGCCACCCATACAGGATAATCGGCTAAATGTTTAGACACCTTAATTTCATAATGTCAATAAATTAATGGTCATTGATCGTTGATACTCACTCGTATTTTGGGTGATGCATTCATCAAGCTCCTCAAAATCACTTATGAATCCACTCAAAGCAAAACTTTGTTTTCCTTAACGAACGTGTTCAGGTGAAATGTGAGCACACTCGGGGTTACATTTTACACGCGCCACATCTCCTCGAATGGTAGTAATCATTATAGGGGAGGCGGCCGGCACCTAAGGTCAACTGTGCAATTAGGGATAGGTGGGAAATTTGCTAGCGATAATACGTTCAGGACATGAAGGTAGGATGAAGAGAGAGACCCGGCGTCGGCATTACCCTACTCTATTTAATAAAAGACTTGGAGGGGTCACAAAATTCAGCATCTTATTTTACGGACAGCGTACTCCACTTTTAAGTGCCCTCCTCATATGGTATCATATGGTACCCCAAGTAGGGATCGAGATATGACTGAAAAATACTGTAATTTCCAGGATCCAAACCCGTCCCTTCGGGGTGGGAAACCAGTATATTAGCTTCTGCTCTATCGTGATCCCCATATTCCTTCAAGTACCTTGGTATTTGGGTTCATGTTGGTAAATTAAGACTAAATACGAGTAAGTGATGATATTCCAACACTGCTAGTAGGACGAACTATACAAAAATATTTCAACCATTATCTGAAATTGTGAATCATAATTATATTGCGTAATACCTTTTTAACTCTTCTTTCCTCAAGTTCCAAAGAAACTGCGCGAGATGCCGCAACAGTAACTTTTAACGGAGTCATCCGCTAATATACATTTCAATGCAATAATTTCAGAGTGTAAAAATCATTCGCCTTAGTTTTAAAGGATGCATATGTACCTACGCTCTACTTTTGGGAGTTAATTAAATGAATCAATGATTCGTATATTATTGTATGTGTGAATTGATATTTGGCATTTAAAACTGTACTGTTCATCAAGTTGTCTCAATGTTAGTGGTAACGTTGATTTTCAAAACATTTTAAAATAAATTTTAACCAATTCTTTTGGCTGTTCCCTAGGAAAGCTGGCGCTTTAACAGCTCTCTATGTTGGAGATAAACTTACCTTTTTAAAGAAAAAAACTTATTATATTTTGATATCTATTATCTATAGTTTATTCTTGTAACCATTCAATAGTAATTAAATCCGTTAATGTTGAAAACCGGACAAAAACATTTTTTCATAATATTAGAGCACGACTGCATAATTGGCTTATCAAGGTTTCGTAACATCGCAAATCCAGAGTGAGCATAGATTAAACGGTTAATGAGAGATTTTCATTTCATTTGTTATTTATTCTGGATTTTAGTATGTTCTTAGCTTAGACCTAGCTTGGGACCTTTTAGAGATTAATAAATAGAATGCATATTCTTATAATGCTCCTCACTAATCGTAGTATAACTATTAAATATCACAAAAAATCTTTAGACAAAACAAACAGAAAAATTATAAGATCGAGGATTTTTAAGGGGAACGGAAAACATGTGATGGGTACTTTCTCTCTTACCTTTGGAGAAGATATCTTCAGGTATACAATTGTTGGTGCGAGTGAGGTCTTGGCTAATTGCGACGGATGGTTTATCGTGTCGCAGTCTAAGACGACCAGCTGCAAATAAAAGGACAATTGGAGTTAAAGATTTTAAAAGTAGAAACAAACTGACCAGTAAGACTAGATTATCAATTAATAAGGTATGAAAAGAGTACCGATGCAATCAAAAAAGTGTTACGTGAATGAATTAACTCGCGGCAATGAGATATGGTAGCTGCGTGTGTTAATGCGAAATAACATATTATTTTTAAATTTAAAGATAATGATAGGTCCTTGCACGATACAAAATTAAAATTAGATGAAATATTTAATATAATGAAAGAATTCCTGTGCGAGAATATTTTTCTCTACATGACCGATTCAATTTTAAGAAGCCGTCGTGGGTAATGAACTTGGTTTTATCAAAGGAATGCAAGTGGAAAGCAGCAAAACAAATTATATTTTCTCTTTAGACCATTATTCAAAATTTTATACGCATTTAGATACTTTGGATGATTTCATACTAATTATACTTAAAGGAAGATAATCGAATATAAATACTCCTTAAATATCTTCTTGGTGCTTGGATATGAGTAAGTTTACGGAGGAGTGCTTATTTTCCACATATATATTAACCATGTGTCAAACATTACTAAATCTCAATTTTCGTTAGTTAATCTTATTAATCAAAACATGTTCATTTTTAATCAGTAAAAGGTATACATTTGTCAGCTGCGAGAAGGTAAATATCCTCTTGATTCTGGATGTCGATATTTATAAAATTTTCACTCTGAAATGCATTTATACGGTGTCATCATGTATTATAGTATCTAATCTGCAGAATCCGGCTGATAAAAATCACCAACATTTTTCAAAAGTGAGATGATGGAGCAAAACGCTCAGGAGGAAAATTTTACATGCCTTTGGTTTATGTATCAGAATTTATTAGTGACAAAATTTTTATCATTGATATTAAGCCCTAGGCGTAAATAGAACATTTTGTGAGTAATAGCCGTTTGAAATGAAATGCCGACTTTGGACACTGGTGTTGAAATTGTGCATCAAAATCCCGGTGCAAGCTGCCTATATTAGCATCGTGACGCTGGGAGTGTTCTCACATAAATTCATTGCTGAAGGGCGGGTGGTTCCGTCCAGCGCGGAGGCACTTCCACTCTCCCGTGTGGATTGCTTTTGTCGGCGGCAGACGCCCTACGATCCCCCTTACCTGGAGCGTCCTCGCGAGCTCGAAGATCCTTTCAATCTCCGCCTGCACCTCGGCCAGACACGAAGACCTCGAGTTGGAGCGCTCCATGATCGCCCTCTTGGAGGGGTTGTTCAAGAGCGAACGCTTCGCCAGCGATATGTCCGCTGTCACCCTCGTAATAATGATCCTACGGGGAAAGGAAAGGGAATATGTAAGACATGTGAAAAAACATACCCTCCGTCATATGATTGGCGGATGGTGGAGTTAGGGTGAAGGAATTAGGAGGGTGGGGGTCATGCCTTACTCACCCTACCTTGGCAGAAAATGTTTTAGGGATCTGATACAATTCAAATTTATTACCGCTTATATACTGGGCAATGATTTTGAATATCTTTTACACCCTGAACATAAATTCTTTGTAGCAGGGTGAGTTTTGTTCTCTAAATAGGTGTAATTATTTTCAAATTTAAAATAATTTTCATTTCTCTGGGCAGAAAAAACTTACTAAATTATTTCTGGTTGCATGTGAAAATGGACTCCCTCCCCTATAAAGGTTTCCTAGATCCTCCATAGCATCAATATATTTTCTCTTGTTTATGAAATTAATTCAATTAATGATTTATCGTATTAGTTTCATTAATTTAGTAATTCTCAGTCAGCAGTATTAAAAATTAATTAATGAATAAGCTTGTGTGCAGTGGAAAACTGATCTTGCCAAAAGAGAGCAAATAGGTCATGTTGAAGGCTACCAAATTGATCTTTCTGAGAATACAATCCCTTTTACACCCATCCTCCCTTGCACAATATTTTTAATTTCATTGCAACTCAAAATAAGTTTTTATGCATGCATGAATGACCGGCACTAATTTTGCAAACTTTTTTCCCTCCGAGCATAAAATTATCCACTGCAGGGCGAGTTACAGTCTCTAAATTAGTGCGAATAATTTCAAATGCAGCATTATTGTTCAGCTTTCATTGTAGATAAAAATGTTCTACCATTATTTCTGTTGATAAATGTAAGCTCTTAGAGGTGTTCTGGACTCACCACTGACCACGTAAGCAAGTAATAGCTACAGCTGTTACTTACTAACGAGGCATGCTATCAATTTCCTCGCTTCATTTTTCTGAGTAAAATGTATGTGCATTAAACAATGCTGTGAAATAATTTATTTCATATCAGTTAGATGTAGCTTCCCTTCCTCTAGGATGATGTTTGGGTCTTCCTATGCATTACATGTCTCGAGGTAATTTTAATTCACTTCTATGCACATATATTATAACGCCATTGCGCTTGAGTGAGGATGAACCAATTATATGAAAGGGGGAGGGAATTCTACTGATGCCACAGTTAAGAAAATAATGATGTTTAGACAAACCCTCCTTTACCTATTATCTTTAAATTTGTCTAAATGAATAGAACACAATAAATGCTACTTAAAAATAGCCGTCTTGTTGATATTAATAGGTTAATTTACCGGGGTCAACAGTATTTTCTCGTCGAGGACCGAACTGCCAAGCACCAAAGTGCTGTTGGGCCCACCGCTTCTCTAACTTTACTAATAAATATACATGCTCGGTGAAATTAAGGACAATACATGATCAAGAACAATTTTCCATTATCCTTGTAGCAAAGTAAAATAGTTACCGGTGTAATTTCTGTCCCAAAACGATATATTGATCTGACCACAAACCCACCCTGATGAAAATGCTGTGTTCTTAAAAGAAACGTTCAGCATAATGAAGTGGTCAGTACACACCACGCCCACTTCAGAGAAATTTCAATGGGTTGAAATAGTTTTTTCATAATTTTTATGGGAAAAATCAAAAATCTATTGAAATCGTTTTCTCAAAATTTTTATTTAATAAGTTGATTCCAAAGAAGTAGAGCTTAATCGATTTTCGGATTATTACAGCGTTTCACACGTACGATTTCGGGCGATGGCGACCATTGGCTCAATCAGAAAATATTTATAGGATCTTAGAGGTGAATGAATTTACATTCCTCCTAAGTCAAATGTCTGGGCTCGATTACTTTAGTGGTGAATTTTTATCCCTGTGATATTGTAGCCCTCCCTCGTCTTTCGTGTAAATAGCTCAGTCACAATAACCCATCTTTAGGATGTGAATTTAACTGTTGTTACTTTTTTTTGAATGGGCCAACTTCAACGTCGCATGCACTTTTACCCTTGCATAACTTATCTTGTGGCGCAAATTACCAAAATTTGGTTACTCTACCACCGCTGCAACAACTGATAAAATATTGCTATTCATTTATCATTATGAATCCAATTAGAGAAAATACGAAAGGGTGGATATTTTCTGCAATGAAAATTTCAAATTGAAGCAATAAAACCTGCACATGAAAATGAATGGAAAATATTCTCTTGAAAATAGCTATTTAGAGAACTGACTGGAAATGATTAAACTAATGCGTATCCCACTAATTTTGTCGCTGATGGAACTGGCAGATTTTTACGTAGGCATTATAAAATTATCACTCTCCTGGTAGAGTGATTTGGAGGAGCTATAAGAGTCATGAGGAGACTGTCGAGATTGAATATCAATTATAACGCACTTATATTACCTTAATATATCAGATATCTTTAATTTGGTTAATTATCAATTCATCGTAATGGATCACATTGGAATAATGTTTCATTTTGGCAATGAATAAACGAGGGAGAAACAGGTTTTCCATCCTGGTAGTGAATCATTCCCCATTAGAGTTAATACTGGCATTTCCGCCCCATTTTGAATTAGGAACTGACAAAAGAAAAAAAATCATAGTTAAGAGTTGGCAACAAAATATCCAGTCTTCAGCAATTATTTAACAAACTTAAATGGTACTCTAAAGTTTTCACTGCCAAAAAAATTGTGTTTGTTTGATATTTTTATAGTTTTCATTGCATAGAAATTTTCTGATACGTTCCATTTTTATTCAAAATCAAGTATGTCCATGCTTTAATAATAATTCTCGAACGGAACTCTGGAACAAAATTTTAATGTAAAATGCTGCAAAAATTTTCGCGTTCCAAGTTGTTATAGTATTTTCAATAAACAAAACTTAAGCGACTGCAGTTATTATGACGCAATTTATGTCATCAGGAGTAAGTGAGTAATGTTGAAATAAATACGATTTTGGGGTTTAGGTAAGAAGAGGGGAGCAGAAATACACTTGCAAAATGGTGTAGACATGAGGTTACTCTTCACGAAGTGCAACATAATCAATATCCCAACCTGCAGATGCAGAAATTCCTCATGCAGAAATCATGTACTGATTGATTTGTCACTGAAATTATTTAAGGTTTGAACTTAAAAAAAACAGGGTAGACAGTCAAATCACATTAGCTGATGAACAAATATTTATCGCGGATTACTGAAAATATGCAAAATGATAATCATTGGAAAAATATATAACGTATGATGCGTTAAATTGAAAATAAAAGAAAAATAATCTAGCGTACATTATTTCAGTGTACAGGAAATGTATGCTCGGAAGTGAATTCTTTCTTTTCCTCTTGGGCGATTCAAGTTGCCCGTTCATTCATGAAATGCCGATTTTTTCCTTTCTTAGATTTTCAAGTCATCTTGAAGTCTTCGTCATCGGATTCACATTAAAAATGAATATCGGTTAAAACTGTGGGACCTTGCGGTAAAGCAAGCGAGGGTGGTGGGTAAGTAATCCACCACGAACATATTAAAAAAGTATTCATATTGCAAAACCTTTTCTGAGATTCGTATTATGATTAAGTTCAGAACAATAAGAGTAGGGATTGCCCACGGTGTTTAAAGACAGTTAAGGTTTGGTAAGACTCCGATTGGGAAGATACGTCCTAGATGGCGCCGAAATGACCAAATTAATTGCCCGCGCAGATGCCACGACAAATCACGTGAGCGGGGAGAGAGGTTGGTGAGCTTTCCCTTACCTTCCGGCGAATCTGTGCTTAAGGAAGTCGAAGAGAGCCTTCTGCATCATGTCCGTGACTTCGTATCCCTTAAGTGAAGGCCCCACCAGCACCACGGGTCGCATGGACGGCACCACGTCGTATGGCGAGGGACTTTCCTGCTTCTTGAAGAACGGCTTCCGCTTCTCTTTGGTGGGGGGCGGCGTGGTCAGGGAGGACGCCGCGGCACCCCGCCTCGCGTTCCCCACCGAATCCGAGTCATCCCCTGCGAGTCCGACAACGGGCGGTCGGGGGAGGGAGGGAAAGAGAGAGAGGGGCGACGCACGCACGCACGCAGACACGCGCAAACACATCCACGCACGCACACACGCACACACGCGCACACACACACGCACACAAGACAATTGCTTAAGTAAAACCGTCGGAGAAAGACGATTAGGCCGGCGCTAAGAAAAGTGAGCCAGTCGTGAGGAGGCCTTCATGACAAGTGTCAGAGCCACTCGAAAAATATACTTCACTGAGAAGTACCTCTATAAGGCCGAGAAACAGCTGTCTAATATGTGGACATACTAATAAACTAAGGATAAAATGAAGTGACCTTCTATAATCATTTTTTTTCAAAACATCATCACACCACAGAGCTGTTTCTTAATTTCTCAATTGATCCACCATTAATCCACAAGGTTCTCTAAAGCCTCACTGCATTACTTGACATAGGAAGAGAGCATGCTACTGGGTTTTCGCTTTACTGTATCCATTCCAAGGGATGTATCTACAATGGTAGCTTGTTCTAAGTCTCTACCTACTGTACTTTAACTTCAACTTCGGTGCCAAGAGTCGATACTAAACGTATTTACAACGAAATATGTGCATGATAGAATACTGAAAGAGAAAACTAGTTCACTTCTTCCTTCTGAAAGAGAATTAATTATTCAACATTTTAGCAGTAAGAAATACGATTGAATAATGAAGGAAAGCTACTCAGCAATCATCTGTTTTAAGGTTATTACCAACTACTCCATGCAGTTCTACGTCCTCAAAATAAACGATATTCTTAATATACCTACCGTAAGATTTGAGCAGTTGTAATTTTCTATTTATTAGCCTGGATATAATTTTAACACATTGGAGGAAAGGAAGTTACCACAAAATAACAATGCCAGAATGCCATACTTCTGAAACCGTAAAAATATTATCTATTATTGGAAATTATTAATTCAAGGATTAATACTTGACTGCATTCTTTGAAAGAGATATTTCGAAAAAAATATTGATATTTTCCCTCTCCTCATTAGACACGTTACTTCATACTGCAATGGAGTGGAAATATTCAAAATGAACAAACATTGGGTAAATACATTACTAAGAATCTGATTGATGGACGACAATTTTGACTGGAAACTGAAGTGGTGTAAATAATGAGATATTGATAGTAAAAGGATTAATATAGCGTAATAAATCAGTCATTTACTCGGACGGAATTTTTCTTCACGAAGTTGTAGTTTGTAACTTGGGAAGACTTCAGTGCATATCTGTTCTTTATTAACAAATCCTGTGACTAACTCTTCTTGGCAGAGACAGTACCTTGAAGGCATACGGGTTAATATTTGTTCATTGATACGTAGAGAGCTGGGGACTGGCTCACCTTTGCCGTCACCGGCAAATAAATAACAAACTGTCGGTCAAACAGCTTGTTAAAATTTCGAAGGGAATACGTTCCAAGAGTCATTCCTTGTTTCATAAAGGTTAGTGACTCCGTCAAACACGTACATAAAAAAGCATTAAATTAATCAATGCACACACTCATATTAGATTACTTATCGAAAAAAAAACTCAAGTCAAGAGTGAACAGTGATTAACATTAACAATAAAAAAATTAAAAAAAAATAAAATCACACCAAGTAGAATACATAGCGAGGCCGGGAAAGGTGTGGGGTGGGGAAGAGCTTGGGAGTGTGGGCAGAGGGGGAGGGGGACCATTGCTATTCGTCATTTTAAGACTCAGTGCGGGCCGGGGTGCATTCGATGCGTGGTAAGAAGGGCCGGGGATCTAAAGGTCGTGTACATCGTCATACTTGGAACTAGAGGTAGGGAGGGAGGGACAGAGAGAGAGAGAAAAGAGATTGGAAAGGGATGGGAAACTCGATGAAGTTGAGGAAAGGAGAAAGAAGGTGAGAGGGAGGGGAGAGAGGGAGGAAGGGCTCACAATAGCTAATCGTTCGCGCGGTACAAATTGACCCCATACTTAGGCACGCGAATGTTTTTCGGGTATCCTTAAACAGGGATGGAAACGGAACGAATGATTTTCATTTCGACCCGGGGTGAACCGAAACTAGAATGTTCTTGTTTCGTTTCCTCCCAGTACGGAATGAAATACTAAACTCTCAAAACCGAGAAACGGCACTGTTGGGAACTCCTTTACACTTGGTCTATTGCCTGTCTCAGAAGGACGGGGTTGAGGGGGAAAAGTGGCAATATTTTCGATCCAATAAGTGACTTCAACGGGAGGGTGAGGTGCGTGATAACTCGAAAAGTTAGTTTTACTTTGCCAATAATAATTGAATTAAAAAAATTCGAGAACATAGCATTGCTTCGTTGTTCACTACTGATTATATATCTTATTTTGATCTAATCTCTTTTGAAAAAGTAACACAACTGTAAGTTATGCTAATGAACTCTCGAGTTAGATCTCACGTCCTTATCGACGACTTTATATTAAAGTAATCAAAGTTTAACTAAACGCAAGAGCATTACAACAAATTGAATGAAACTGAGTCACTATTTCCCACTTGACTTGTGCTGCGAAAGTAAGCCAAACAAAAAGGAATCACGTAGTCTTACTGGTATTCAAATTATATAATTTTGAATTTATTTTCGTTTCGTTACACAGCATGCGATGAAGTAATTCCATATTCGGTTTCTCTTCGTCCTAAGTTTCGTACCTAGAGTTGTATTCCATATTATTCCATTTCAATCCCTCCGCTCCCTGTAACCAAACTTTTAAAATTTTTTTAGTGCTGACTTTTATTGCCACTTCTGTTCTTAATTTTTCGACCGCTTAAAGACGTATGCCACGTCAATGCATAATCAATGTTATTCAACTGTGGCATAGCCATCAGGAAAGTGATTTACCACGTTGAAACCCTAGCGCCCAATAGGACAGAATCGCGAATGTTAGATTAGATCACCATGGATAGTCTCGCGTTACGAGAGTGTTGACACAATGCAAAACAGTCCCCCGTTTCCTTCGCCGAAGAATTCATTGCTTCTTAACTTGTCTAAGGTTCCCGGCGCTATTCCTCTTCCGTCAAATTCTGCTCTCGGTCTCCGTCACTCCGTTAAACGACAGATGCCACCTTATATGACGGGACCCTCCCGTTTTACTGCACCGTGGCAGAGAGAGTGTTATACGACCGATAAAGTATGGCAAAACGCATGTACTCGTACATACATATTTATTAAAATCCAGCATTCTGACGAAAAGCTGTATCTCGGAGCAGCGCTAAATATTTCAACGCTAGAATCCAACCGAAAAGGAAAAATGATATTATCTCACTTGATATTTCACCGCAGTTCACGGGGTCATATCACCAGTTGAACGAACCAACCCACGGGAAAGTGAAGGTGAGGTGATTTCGGAGAGAGGAGAAGGGAGGAACAAAAGAGAAAAGAAGATGGAAGACGAAAGTGAGAGGGAAGTATAGAGAAGAGGCATATCTTCCTCTCTCTATATTCATGAAAAGGAAAGGAGGACTGCTAAAATGTGTTGGGGTGGAAGTGGAGGGGCGTGGGGAGGAGGAGGTGGGAGAGAGTTTACAAAGGGAGGGCAGAGGGGGAAGGGAGGCAAGAAGAAAGGCGGAAATGGGAGAAGACCCGAGGGCATTTTGGACTGGGGGTGGGGCGCGCGCTGTGTTGGGGGGAGGGGGGTGAAGGAGTTTTGGATGGGGTGAATAGTATAAAAGGAGTAAGGGATCGGTGAGCAATTAAGAGAGGGAGGGGGTCTCTTTTAAATACCTTCGGGTGTGTCTCCTTTCTTTTAAATCCTGGCCCATGAGCAACGCCGCCTTGTGCCAAGCCATCGACCCTTCATCGGCTTCGTGGACAAAAGGGGGGGAGGGGAAACGATCCTCTCGCGAAGGTATGCGTTGGAAATCACTCGGCTCGAGCTCAACTCGCTCTATTCCGTCCGAGCACATTCATCTCGACCCCGTGGAGTTATATTTTGAAAAAGGTGCAGGAAGTAGGCATTCGAAATATTTTCGTACAAGTGTTGAATTCATTGAATTTCATGAAAAACTGTGATATGGTTTTTATTCCGATGTTTATTATGTTAGAATTTTAGACCAAATCATTGCCCAGAATAATGATTTTCTTTGCGGGAAAATGTCAATGGGGTATAAGGGGCTTGAACACAGAAATAAATAACCAAATGAAATCTACGAGCAATGAGTTTGGAGAGCAGATATCTAAAACAATGGGTGCTGGCGAGTTCAGGGTTATCAGAGGTATGTTAAAACAATTACAAGTATGTCAGGAGAATAATCATAATTATGGTACCGTTTTGAGGAAAGACTAATGCGGTGGTCTTTTTCTGATATATGCATCACTTCGTTGTTTTTTTATTTATTTGGCATTCTAGAGGAGTAACTACGCTATGAAATACATATTTATTTTCTCAAAAATGTTACTGTTAAATATCAATAGGTATTACGGCAGTCTACAGGCACCATTGATCGATACAAGTGAAACGAATTCATATGGGTGGATATTTTTAAAGCTTGTTTACAAATATATGAAGTTGAACCAACGAGAAGAGTAGTTTTAGAAATTTGTAGCAACTAGGAATAACATTTTTAATTATGATATATATTGAGTCCTGGGCCAAATTTATATTACTGCTTCATTAAATGAATGTGCATGGTGAATTCTACAGAAATGATTTCAGAATCTGAAAAATAAGGGTTTTAATTCAAAGTCTATTTATATACTTAGATAAATACTGGAACACATTCATAGAAATTTAAGTTTGGCGAGAGATAGAATATATTTTCATGACGTCTTAGCTAGCTGAAGCCAATGCAGCTGAATAAGTATTTTTGAGATTGTTCAAAACAGGGAACTAATTATTTTTTATGACCACCGTCATCACTGATGGAATGGAAGCGTTGTGAAGATGTTCTCGAGTATGAAGCAACGTTTTTATTTGAAGTTAGCTTTTTTCTGTTCAGAAAGTGATATTTCAGATATTCCAAGAAGTCAGTCGAGGATGAATTATGGCAGAATAGGAAATATCGTGATCTGTGGCGAGTCACGAGCCGGTGTCTTGCTTATCTCTGTGGCCACCTTGCATGGTTTATTCCTTGAGCATTAGCCTTTTCTTCACTAGGTGATGGAAAATAATTTGTGCTTATAGAAACAGAAATCCATTTTAATTTTGATTTTTACGTTTCATTAGCTTTTAAATAATTAAAAAATTTCAAAATTTCATGCGAGAAAGGCTATCTGATTTACACGCAAACGATATTCAAGTCTAAATCAACTTTGAGTTATCAAGCTGAAGCAAATATTTATTGCTTCCATCGAAGATCTTGGCATTGGACTAAGCTTTTAATCTCATCTTTAGTCCTTGCAAACTCAAGAAAGGTTCTAATCCGCGACTAACATGATCTTCTTAATTTACTGGAAAGAGGACAATTTAACGAAATTAGCCACTTCAATAAAAATCATGGCACTGCAGGAAAACCATAAGCAATTATTGTGCCTCACCTGTTGGAAAATGAGTGATACTTATGCTGTCATGATGTTGCACCGAAAATTGCATGAGATTGCCAAATAAAGTAACTATAAACTGCTATCTCCCTAAATCTATTCTTTCACAGTGAGATGGCAATAGTGGGAGATGTTATCTGTCGTAAGATGTAAGATGCGAGACGCGGTGAGATTCACGTGAATGAAATTATTATTCCGATAAAAGAAAATTTTAGAGTAGATGAAGGTAATGGGGAGGGTAAGTGAATGAATATGAATGAATTCGACAAGTACAGCTTGACGTTAAACCCAGTGCCGTTCAGTAAGTTCAATAAAATCAGACACTTTACTTAAGAATTAGCATAGAAAGCATCTTCGAATAAATATCATCCTATGGACGAAGTAACCCCGTTCGTAAGGATTGGAAAAAATGTCGGTAGGTCAATTTGAGAGAAAAATAAAAAAATCAAGAGCATGAATAATGCCATTATTTGCTAAAAGAAACCAAAACCATCGAAATCATCAACGGTATGGCTAAAATAATTCTCCACGCCCAAGAGACACGAATGCCTCCGGGTGCGATGCACTTTCAAAGAAAGGAAGCAGAATGAATTCGCAAAGTCGAGTCGTCCCGGACAAAAGACAGCACTGGCTAACGTCTCGCCTGCGGTAAAATGGGGAAGGGGTTCCGGAAGAGGGGTGGGGGACGAAGATTTTGAGGGCATAATGGGGATGACGCGGCCAGTTGCGAATAATGTGGAGGAAATGGAACGGATGTGGTAGCCGAGCCGGAGGAGAGGTAAGGGACGACATTGATGAATTGCAAGGTCTTGGAGCCGAGTCGAAACCTATGAACTCATCATTCCCTGCCTCCAGGGAAGGAAGAAGTCGACGGCGGGGAGGTGAGGAGGGGGCGACGGAGAGAGATGAGATGGGCCACGGAGATGGGAGGGAGATAAGCAGAAGGGAAAGGGAGGGGGAGTCATGAGCTGGAGTAGCCGGGAGGGAAGGCCTATGCCAGAATAAAATAGATCACCTACTCTTGTGAAAATGCGCCAATCGCCGAGAAATCCCTCCACTTCCCTTCTCCCCGCCAACGAAGGAGAGTAGTGCCGGCGCTGGAACTTGGGGATGCGCCCCTCGGCATACAAATGGATGAAGGCGGGAGGCCGAAGGGGGGCGAAGTTCGGGACGGCCTTAGGGAATCAACGAAGCTAACTCCCCACCCACCACACCCAATCGTCCCTCGCGTTCGACTCAATCGGGTCAGGAGTGTGAAATCCTCCATTGTCAAAACAGGGGCGATTGGCGCAAGTGAAATTTCGACGGGGAGCTGGATGGCGGCGAATGGCTTGGAATATGATGGATGCGCTATGAAAATCATCTTTGTCCGTTGAACTACGCGAGTGAAGAAAAAGAGGAGCCGTGCGAAAGAGGGTGAAACTTTGACCTTGGATTGGTAAAAATCTGGCGTGCTTTGTAATATAGATGGATAGCAAGGATGGTATTAATCCTAAGTTCAGTGGTTGGCCTCAACCCAATCAATCCCGTTATTTATTTGCGGGATTTAATGCTTTGACGCCACGTTTTAGACTAGTTCTGAGGTAATTAAGTCGTTTCCCTTGGGGGGATTTGATGGATTTGCATTTGACAGAGTTCATAATTTGCATGCTCTATTTTTTAGCACCTTATTACAAATTGCATGGTCCATTTGTTGGACATTATTGAGTTTTCCCGTTAGATTTGAGATGCCACCAACGCTTCTTCTTCTATCCTTGGTGACTTTGTCATGATGTACGTACAATTATGCACAATGCTTCAACGAAAAAAATCATTTTACGAATCTGACGAATTCGCCGGCAGAGAAGAAACATCGGTGCTATTCCAAACCATCCGCGGCAAATCTCTCGTATGCTCGTCCGCATATGATAGCAAACAATAATTGAACGTCTCAGTCTTTCGGAACCGGCGATTACAATATGATTTTTACAAGCGAAAATGGATAGTCGATTAGATCAAGTTTAGGTAGACTGCGCGGAAGTGTAATTATGGTCAAGGTTCTTGCAATCTGCTAGTTATATTCCAGAATTTATAAAACTATAACGACTAAATCCTCTAAAAAACCAATCAATAAATATTTGAGAGGTGATTGAGGCCGATATTTTGTGGAAATTTATTTGTAAAGCACGAAGAAAAAATGAAAGACATAGCGTTTCCACTTTTATTGGGTTTCCTTCGTATCCCTTGGAACTTAAATTCAAAATTGAAACCTCTACCCTTAAATAATCTAAAAAAATTAATTTTCAGCAATTTTGAAGGAAGGTCTTACCATGAAGGAAACAGTTCTTCCCCTTTGATATATACTTTCAACAAATAAGCTAATGTTGGAAATGATTGTAGAGAATTATATTACTACTACAATCCATCGGTCAAAGGAATATTAAAGTCCCGGCCTTTAAGCATCGAAAAAATTGGTGAAATGAGTAGGCAGAGAGTTTGAATTAAGGGTGAGGAAATGGAAAAAAGTATCTTTGATTGCAAGCACCAAAGATAGCAAAAAGCGCACAGGAAAGCAAACACGGCAAGTGAGATGCTTAGTAAATTAAAAAAAAAATTAGTAAAAAGAATACGTAATACAGTATCACACTGAAAACGTTAAAACAAAATGATTCAACACATAAGCAAAATAAGTATGCAAAATAAAACACAAAAATGCACAAAAGCCAATGCATAGACAATCACAAAAACACATAGCTGGCGGGGAAACTTAATCAAAGTTGGCGAAGCGAGCTGGAAAAGCTAGGAGGTTTGAATGAGGTTTGATGGTAGGTGATGACTTGGGTAGCTTGTGCCAATGACGACGTCTAATACTACATCTTATAAACAAGAGATGCGTGTGCTGAATGATAGCTGTGAATGACATACTCTGCGGTGGTGGCCAACTACACAAGCATTAGTCAACCATCACTGATGGATAACTAACGTTTCAAAATTTTACCAACTAACGTATGCTCATGCAGTCAGGACGTTTTCACTAAATGTCTTAGAATATCTCGTACAACTGAGCTACTATTTTTCTGCACTAAATATTAGGGATATATATATATATATATATATATATATATATATATATATATATATATATATATATACACATATATAATGCAACGGAAGTGCTTCAAACTGGATACTTAAGAGGTATATGATTTAGAAATATGAAAAGCGTTGATTAGTTGTGGAAGGTGACTTGGCTGAAATATTGTAAAAGACGTTCATTGCAGCATCCATGAAATGTGTATTTGAAAGATGATCGGAGTAAAAAAATTGGCGAGGAGATGCGCATTTAACGAACAATTTTATTACCTATCACAGATAATCTAGGCCAAAAGCAGTAAAATTTATGGATGAATTGTGATTAGGCGATGTAATTCTTGGATGATGTGATACAATTTTAAGAAGCTAATGATATTTATTCGTTTTTTAACTACTCGTGCATCAAAAAGCATAAGAAATGATCTACGATAAATGATCTCATATTTCGATAACTATGAAACGCTCTTTCAGCTTTCCTGTATCATCGTTAACAGATTATTTTCCATATAATTTACTTTTCATTCCTCCAGAGACGGTTTTTATCTTCTCAGTTTACTTCGCTGTGATTTACATCGTATCCTTTTGGTATTCGATTTCACTTTCGTTGTCTGTATAGTCTCTTGCAATCCTGTAATGATGCTGAATTCCTACGTTTTGCAGACAATTTTTTTATTTTTGCATTTCAGCTCATCATTATGCACTCCTCCATTTTTTCCATTGGTAAATCACTGTTACTAAATATAATTTAATCAAAACCATGGCATAGGATAAGAAATTTGCATATTATTGAAACAGATTTTCAAATAACGCAAAGTAATACCCCTTTTCATCTAACCTGTCCGTCACCCACAATTGCGAATAATATCTCTTTCGTAACTTTTTCGGCTTTTTTATCCATCGCTTAAATCATCTAAACGATGATGAAAGCTATACTTTTCGATTTTAAAAGGTAAAAACTCGGATTGATTACAGCGAACGCCAAGCATTAACTTAAATCGAGAAAATTGACAAAGGTCCATGTCAGCAGAAGGCGCCTTAGAATATGATATGATATGACACTCTTTTATCCTTAATAGTTGTAACTTACGCAAATCAATCCATCTAATAGCCTCAAAACGTACCTATAAATTACAACTTATTCATTAGTATATTTCTAACCAAGCTCATTCTAGTCTGTAGGTTGGAATGTCTCGCGTACTTTCCGTAAATTACGTTATTTGATAAAATAAAATGAATTTAAAGATAAAATTAATCACTTTTTCCTCTTTTTTCCTAAATTCTCTAAGAGCAATACTGTATCTCGAGAATCTGATGCTAATTAATTACTTAATATTCGGGTAGTTATATTTCGGACGCCACTACCGAGAGAAACGATTTTTTTAATGAAACTCTGGGCTAAAGACAAGGCGCATTTCCATCCTTGTGCCCTCTGGGCTCCCGGGCCCGACCTTAGATTGACGGACAACGCCTTTGTCGAGTCACTCCGGACGAACGTCGCGCCTTTGCTCCTCCCAGTTTCGTTTGCATTCGAACGGATCGCCTCAGACGACGGGCGGTGGTAGTAGCCTTGGTTGCGGGTTAAAAGTGACTGTGCGGAAGGGGGTTGCGGATGCAAGCTGCAGATGCGACCACCACGGACGACCAACACCACTCAGAGAAAAACAGAGAGAGACAGATAGAGAGACAGACAGACAGAGATAGAGATAGACAGACAGACATACATATTTCCTTGGGCGCCTGGAAAAAGAGGCGGATCAGAGACATTTTTTGTCGTCTTTTTCATTTTGAGATGGAGTAGAAGTGGAAGGTGAACGTTGAGAGAGGGAGTTATTTTTTTTTAGAGGGGGGGATGGGGTCGTTCCACACAATTGGTGAGTGGAGTTGAAAGGAGGGGGGGGACGTCGAGGGGCGGTGTTAGGGTCGGGAGGGAGGGATGAGGGGGCGCCCGGAAGGGAACGTACCGGGGGTGGGAGGGGTGGAGCCTCGAGAATTGCTGCCTTTGGCCTCGGGGGCGGCGGCCGCGCCTGGTGTGGCCGTTGGGGGGGAGAGCGCACCTAGGTTGGATGAGGAGGAATTCTTCGAGGCGTATAGGCGGGAGTTTCGCGCGGCTTGCGTCGCCTGCAGCCTCAAGGATTCCAACTTCACCGGGGACGGGATGAACCCCACGTCGGACCCCTCTCGGACCAGCATCCCGATCCACCAGTTGTTGTCGTACTTCTCCTGCGGGCAAAAAGAGAGAGAATAATTAATTTTAACCTTTGCAAGCCTCTCCGGGCACCCTCAGCTCCAACCAAACTTTGTGATTTTTCGGGTACCAGATCTCCCTGGAAAACCATAGCCGGCACAGGGAAAGGAACTGCCCCCTCTACCCTGATGTGTGGATTTCACACGCCGTCGGGCTTCGTACCGGATGAACTCTACCATCACCTACCAAACCGACCTTCGGGTTGATTACTGTGTTTATGTTTTTTTTTGTTTCTCTACCCTCTGAAGACTTGAACCAACTGGCAAAAAGAAGTCTAGAACGAAGGAATGAAGACAGTGAAGGCAAGATAATGGTCTGTAATTAAATGAGATAATATTCGAACAAAACTTGTGAAAGACACGTTGAAATGAGTGGAACAGTTTTTGATATGTAGGCAGTAAGATTGATGGAGACTGGTAAAATTCAAACGGGATTGAATTAGCATAATAGAAATAGTGAAGATGGCTTTCCTCGAAGAATCAACTACCACAGACCTACCTACTACTCTAGCAGATGTAAAGAAGCAAATTATTGAAAAATGTGTGGCTTCATTTTAAAGGTGGTGAGAAATGAACGATAGGAAATTAGCGAAACTTTTAGAAGCGGTCGAAATGCGGTAACAATGAAGAATGGCGAAAATTAAGTGGAGAAAAAAAGTCACAATTGAAGTACCTTGAAGATCGGATGAAGAGAGAAGCCTACGAAGAAGACTGAAACTATTTGAATGTATGAAAGAGAATTAACCGAAGGTCATAATTGATCAAGGGAGAATTACAGAGGATTGATTGCATTAAATAGGCGGTGAAATATTCCCACACAAATAATTAAGAAAGAATTCGTTTGTTGGAAGAAAACATGTTAATTTGAAGTGCTACCGAACTGAATGATTTTATTACCTCAAAACGTAATAATCCCCCGATTGATGATTCTACATTGCATTGCTAACACGTGAACAATCCCCTGTTGTGGTGCTTAAATCAATTGTTTGTTATGTGTAAGCTCTGTCTCTTGCAAAAGTCTATTGTTTCTTCCCGCGATCATTCTTTGCTCATAAACCGTTAAAGATAGAATTGAGCTCTTACGGCTAGTAGTGTTGAAAAATAAAAAAATCCAATAGCCCTAAACCTTTTACCTTTCAAAACAAAATTCAAATGAGATTATTTGACCACAAGTATAGGGTAAATGATAAATAAGGAAAGGGATAAGAAAGGTGAACACGTAATCACCTTTCTTATCCCTTTCCTTATTTTCCATTTACCCTATCCTTTGACTTGTGGCATTAGCCAAATAATCTCCTTGTATTTTGTTTTGAAAGGTAAACTGTTTACGGCTACTGGAGTTTTTCATTTTTCAATTATAAACCGTTGTCTCCTTCCTCACTACCATCTCTTTCTACGTCTATCGTCACGTATACAAAGACATGTCTAATATATATTATCATTCCAGATTAGCAAAACTGGATGCTTGGTATAAAAAAAGTCATAAACTTCAGCTCAAATTTAAGAACGGAATCAATTTGTTCTGGTCACATAAGCACAAATATACGAATATCCTTCATAACTTTCAGTGGATATTTTTAGGTAAATAAGATCAAAATTGCTTAAATTAAAGATGTCTGGGGACTTATTCTATCCTGGGGACTTATTATATCTTGTGTATCAAACAAAGCAAACAATTTTCCTGCCTTTTTTCCATATTTCCTAATCTCTTTTGCTTCATCTGAATTTATACATTGATTTATTAATTGTGTTCCTCGCGTTCCTCGTGTTCATCTGAATTTATACGTTGATTTATTAATTGTGTTAATCCAGGTCTTCATAGTCAGTTCAACTATATTCACCCATAAAATTTCTGGAAAACCACTTGGTCTTTAAAAGTGTGCTCTTTGCTCATACATCCGTTTGGTGTTTTCCTCATTCTCTCTCATCCATTCCTTCGACATAATTATTCATCTCAGCACATTTCTTTCACATTCCCCTTTATACCAATGTGTCTAATCTACGTCCTTGCAAGAACCATTCATTCCTAATACTCTCTCTTATATTTTGACTACAAAAACTCCTCGAGGACCCTATATCTTACGAATTTAGCCGATCCTAGTGATTATTCCTACATATACAAGTTTCATTTCAATGTGGTAATGTATGAGGGAGTTCAACCCTGACGAGTATCTGCGTCAATTCGCAACTGTGGACAAAAAATGATTACACATTACACTCCAGAGACAAAGGAACCGTCGAAACAGCTGTTTCCAAAGGCAATCCGGCTCCGAAGAAGGCAAAGGCGGGGAAATCGGCCGACAAGGTGATTACCACTTTTTTTCAGATGAACACAATATAATCTATATAGATTACTTGCAAAAAAGACAAACGATGTGTGGAGAGTATTATGCGACGTTATTTCACCGTTTGAGCGAAGAAATAAAGAAAAAACGTCCCCGTCAGGCAAAGAAAAATTCTTATCCATCAAGACAAGGTATGGGTGCACACGTTCGCAGTTTCCACGGCAAAAATTATGGAATATAAGCTCACGTTATTACAAATCCAACGTATTCACCAGGTTTTCCCCCCAGTGATCTTTTTAATTTTCGAACTTGGAAAAAAATTCACGGAACGGGCGGAAAACGATTCACGTTGAACGAGAAAGTCATCACCAACACAGATGCCCATTTAGAGGATCTTCCGAAATCCTGCTTTTTGAAAGTAAGGGAAACTTGATGAAGTTGGAGAAACGCTGGGAAAAGCCCATCGAGCTAAAAGGAGATAATGTTAAAAAAGTAATAAAATATATACTCAAAATAATTTGTTTCATTTTTATTTTAAACTGATGAGTTAATGAACGAACAAAGTATTTTGCCATTGATGCTTAGTTATTCTATTCAATAGTTTTTACCATTTTCTTAATAAAACAAGACTAACTTTGCTTTTATTGCATGTTTCCTTATATTCATTCAGTCTCTTACCATAGTAAATCCATCATGAGCTCCTTTTAGCTCTTTTGGCCTCTCGGCTAACAATAACTACTGAAATGTCGGAATGGAGAAGAACGGGAGCATACTCTTATTCCATAATTACGCCGTATCTTGTTCAAGTTTATACAGTATCTCTCTAACATATATCCATAAAGACACTTATAAGACATGATGGCATTACATATAAATGTATTTGTTTAGACAATGATTTATTTCAAGCCAATCACTCTAGGACCACATAATAGAAATGGACACTCGTTTGAATAATGTTTACGTTTCGATGATCACGTCGCTTTCGTCAGATGAAGAGAAGTGCTCACCTTCATCAGACACCTCTTCATCTGTTACAGGAGACATGAACGGCAGAACGGAATAAATATACAAGCACGTTTTCTTTTCTAATCTCATCTACGTGTTTTATTGTTATAAATGGTGGCGACGCCCTTCGGCGTTCTTCCACGAGTGTGTATGTACGATAAATACACGCACATTCAGTTATTTTGGGCTCATGGACAAAATTGCTGGTTTAATTTCAAGTGGAATAGAATATAGGAATATTGGCTTACCTTGATGTGCAGGAAGTCCCGGACATTGAAGGAGACGGCACACCCGTGGACGGGGGAGTCGTCGTCGAGGGCGCCATCGTAGCTGACGTTGGTGCGAACGGCAAACGCAACGGGCTTGCTCTGCGGACGTGCCATTAGAGAGAAACAACATGTTAAAGTCATTTTTGCGATCCAAGCTAGTTTTTTCAATACCATTCTATATTTATTAATACTTTAGGAAAACGCCCATGAATGCTTTTTATCATATATCACATCCACTGAATGCCTTGAGATGATGGCGTTTATTCTATTTCCTGCATTAGCCTAAATAAATTCAACAAAAAATAAGTACCAGCGGGCACATTTGATTAGTGGATGCATTTTTCCGCATTATATTATTTTTTTCCTGGATGAAAAAATGTTCCCCTGGAAAAAGCAATATATTACCTCCGCACACGCAAACCCACTTGACGATTTTGCGATCAGGACTGCAAATGAGAATGCTTTAAGATTCATCCTCTCGCAATATTTAGACCAACACTTTCTGTATTATGTAGCGTGATTTTTGCCTTTCATATAAACTGTTTTTTTGCGCATCAAAAAAGAATTGATCACTTTTTGGCTTCGTATTGAAAATGGTAGAGGTTTCTGGAAATCTAAAATGCTGAAGTGCCCATGGGAACATTATACCATTTTTATTTATGTAGTAATAAAAAAACTATTTCGATAAATATGAGAATAATACCAAAGTAGCTTATAAGTAACGACCACTCAATGGATTCACTAACTAGAAGACTCAATGCTAATTTTCAAAATCTCTCTTTTATGTAATTACAAACAAAATTTGATAATTCCTACGATTTTAGTACTAAATCGGATCTATAAGTGTACACCTGGAAATGGCGAGGTAGGGTAAAATAAGTTGCTGATAAAATATTTGGAAATTTAGAATGATTTCTCAATTTATTACAGAGACCCCCACTCAAAAAACTTTAAGTCCAAATTTCCTTTAGTTCTTGATGACAGCTAATCAGTTAAGTATCAAATTTGGAATTAAGTTTATTGAAAGTAGTTTAACCTTTTCGCGTCAGATCTTCGTGAGGGTAAACGACTTAATTTAAAAAAATATATTACCAAATCCTTTTTCGACGGGATTAAATATATCGTGCAGTAAAAAATGGAAGTTAGTTATCATGAAATCATCTATTATAGTATGAAAAATTCAAAATAAAGATCGGGATGACTTATGAGCTTTTGATAGTTTTCTTTTCAGTTAAAATAATGGTAATAACGTATAATTATTGAGAATATTTATGTATTCACCAGTTAAAAATATTAGGCACTGAGACTATTTATGCAAAATTATAAGCTCATCTAAGTGTAATATAGTTCATGTAGAGAGACGTACTACAATATAAAATCTCACGAACTATGGAATATATCTAAAGATGTGATTAGATGAATGAAGGGCCCTGATAGTTAGATTTGAAACCATTCCAGCAAACTTTCTTTACCATAAATACAAATTTCTACGCACGAGTCATATTAAATTTCTTGGGAATACTTCCTTTGCTTCTCTACTATGAGTCCCGGTCAAGACCTCTTCTTTATTTTTATATGCTCTTTTCTTCCGGGTAAATGTTCTCCTCACACCTTGTAGTTGACGTTTAAATTATATATTAGCAAAATTCGCGATTCATTTTACCAGCTCTGATTCTTGCAATCATACGAAATGAATTGTAATGTATATCCTTCCTTACAGGGATAGTAAGGGCATTTAGGGAAATGAAAAATTGCCGCGGGGATAGATAAACCTCACATGGAACTACTTCAGGGTTCAGGAAAACGTGGAAGGTCAAGTTTTTTTGCGCTCTTTCGTATCCTAAACGAGAGAGAAATTTGTCTGGAAGACTTCGTCAGATCAGTATTAGTTCCAATTGAAAAGAGAGCAAAGCAGCTGTATGAAATAACTCAATAAGTTTGAGAGTGCGCGACGCTTAAGTGCTTCTCAGGATCATCAATAAATGAATGAAGAGAAGGGAAAATGTTTAATTGAGGGATAATCAGCATGAGTTTAGGAGGAATAAGAGGTACGAGTGATACCGTAGAAATCGTGAGAACACTAATAGCAACCTCAGTGATAGAACACTGATAGAATTTGTATACTGGCTTCGAAAATTTAAATACCACGTCAACAGAATAAATCTTGTGGAATTGAAAAAAATATTATAAACGATGGGAGTACCTAGAACCGCGATTTACCGCAACGTGTGTACGTCTCAGCTTGCTCAGGTGCTAGAGACGGATGGAGAGTCGGAATGTGCAGTGTTAGGAATGGGGTGGAGAGTGTTGGAAATAGGAATGGAAGTCGTTATGGGATTCGTAAAATCACTTAAATTTGTGGCTGATCAAGCTTCAGTTAAGCTAATTTTAGTTTATTCAGGCTCAGTCAGCCTAGGGATAGAAATCATTACTGAGCTGATTATATAACCATTGTGATAGTTTTGGGATGAGCATCTGCGTGAGCAAAACCAAGTTTTTCAAGAGGGAGGAAGGGAAAGTGAAATATTAAAATTTATTTATTTATTTATCGACTTAATTGGGCGAGGTTGAGACTTCAAGTCCCTTCTTCCACCTAACCCTTACATTGCAGACATTATATTGAAGACAATCACATACAACCAAGCCCTA
Organism: Hetaerina americana; assembly: GCF_022747635.1. Taxonomy (NCBI): domain Eukaryota; kingdom Metazoa; phylum Arthropoda; class Insecta; order Odonata; family Calopterygidae; genus Hetaerina; species Hetaerina americana. The sequence continues at coordinate 17,720,088 of NW_027286069.1, read as the reverse complement.
GATGGAGGGAAAACCACCTAGGCGGGAATCGAACCCGCGACCTATGGGTTGGTAGGCGAGGACGTTACCCCGCCGAAATACTAGAGCAGGTGCAGCATATTATCTATCTTGGAAGTGTTTTGGACCAAGTTAGTAAAAGTATTAGGGACATAAAAAGAAAAATTGTACCAAGCAGAGAAACTTTCACAAGGACGAGAGAGCTGATGACAGGAACGTTGAGTAAGGTTGTTAAGAAAGTATTAATGAACAGCTTGATGTGGATTGTGGTTTTGTACGGAGCAGAAACTTAGTCGTTGAAGCAAGGTGATAGTAATAGATTGAATAATTATGGGATGTGGGTGTGGAGAAGTATGGAAGAGATGAAATGGACGGAAATAAAAACAAACAAATTAGTGCTAAGCATGTTGAGGGAGGAAAGAGGAGTATTGAGAGAAGTCTACAAGAAGCATAAAAGGAGGGTACAGAGCATTTTCATTGGTGATATAATGTTGAAGACTAATAGAATGGAAAAAAGTTAGGCAGGTGTGATAGTGGTAGGAAAAAAATAGGCATTGTGGACGGATTAAGGAGATTTGGAATGTATACTGAAGTATAGAAGAGTTTAATGCATTGTCGAGTGTCAGGTTGTAGTTTGTTAGGTTGAGCTTAGAGGTGTGACAGTGCCTATCCAAAATCTGCCTTAAGCGGTAGACTACCAAAATGATCATAATGTCCTAAATACTCCTTTGAGAGTTTAACTAATATCATTATCTTAATACTTCCAAGAAACTACGGGAGATGCCGCCACAGTAACTTTTTGACGGAGTCAGCCGCTTACATAAATTACAATACAACTTATCTGTTGCTTTGTAATCTTAATACTTTCTTCATTTCACACCTCTCACGCTAAATCTATGATGTAGTTCACCTTGATTGCATTTATAATTAGAGTGATTTAATAAAGCTGACTAGTAAATTTTGCACTACAGCGAAAAGACCGATCATTATGGTATAGGCGTAGGTTTAGAAAGTGAATTTTAAACGTATTCTGCAATTTCATAAAATAATTATCTGAAATATTTATTGATCTCAAATGAACAAACAAATGATGCTATTTGATTATTTTCATTACCTCAATGTCCCTCTGTCGATGAAACGCCATGCACACTCTCCTTATTTCTATACTCAAAGTGATCTTCATTGAGTAGTTGTTTCTTGTTTTCTCTGATCCTCAAACTTTGGTGTAAAATCCAAATCTTACCAATGATCCTATATTTCTCTTATTTAACTACTCAGTTTTTTGGAGAGTGTTCAAAGTGTTTTAATAGTATGTTTCGACACCGGACCATGTACATCTTATTTTTTCCAAAATTATTGAATAAAGTTGCATGGATATTTTATTCAGTAGCTTATTTATTAGCTTTAATATCAATTAAAGTTTTTTATATCGCTTTTAAAACACCATTTAGATCCTTCAGCAATTTCAATCGTTTTGAAAAGCTATTTGAAGTTTTTAGAATAAGAAATATGTGTATTTAATATTACAGCCATTAAATAAAGAACTTGTGATTGCAAACAAGATATTTGACGTTCTTTTCTTCAAATGTTTGAATTGATTTTCCAATAAAATGTTAAAAATTGTAGAATATAAGATGATTGAACTGTTATTATACATTTTTTAATTAAAATGAAATTTGATCAGTGTTCTTCGTCATAGGTATCAGTTCTAGGTTAGATGAAAGAAATTTTAAATATAAAGGATGATAGTAAAGTGTTCTCCCGATATATGGAAAGGGATAATGATATTATTACATGTAAATCTGTGCTATAAACACTATAACTTGTGCTATAAAACTATAAGCTGTGCAACAAACAGATGAAAATGATACACTGATCTAAGATATTTATTTATCGATATTTTTTCTACGCATAAAGACCTTCGTTGAAATCACTCATAGTACCAATTTATTTACACCATTAAGAATGTAGTCTGTGAACTCTGAACGCTGTTGTGGAAAGAGTCATTTTATTAATTTAAAAAATTGCTGGAACTTAATTTTCCAAATTCCTTATAAGCAGCAATTAAGGACAAAAGATGGGAAAAAACGGTTACATCAGAGAGAGTTCAAGGAAAGGTCATAATAAAAAGGAAAGAAATGGGGTGAGTTCAAGGTTTCGAATAACCTTTGTTTGACTTAAAGAAGACACTCATAATTAAGCGAGAATATCTAAGGAACTAAGAGAAACGTTTTTTGGCAGCTCTAACCATCAAACGCTTGAACTATTCGATTTTAGAGCTTATATTACCGAAGAAAAACAAAAACTATGAGTATCATGTAAAAAAAGCATCGGGTGTTAGTTTGACACCAACGCCGTTCCAGATCACACTGAGAGGGGCAAACATAAGCAAATAGCTAAAACGTCATCTTACTATCAAAACAATCCCCAAATTAATGTGCATATATTTTTTTGTTGTTTAACCATTCCCAAAAATTTAATTTTATTAATAAGTGTAAACAAATAATGAACTAAACAAAAACTCCTCCCAAGTTTAAGCAATGCTACTAATTTCTCCATAAAGGATCGAATCATTAAATTTACGTACAAGCTCAAACCCTTGTAGGGTCTTTCAGGGTGGATAATATATTTTTTTTGGCTGCAGATATACAAACATAAACCCAATGTGATCATATTAATATTCATAATTGCTTCAATCCTTCGCGCGCCATCTATCCTGTCCCGTCATATCTGTATAATCCATTAAGTCACAAAAGGACCTTATATATATATAAGGTCCTTTTGTTAAGTGTCCTTACTCAAGATGTTATATATATATATATATATATATATATATATATATATATATATATATATATATATATCTAAACATCTTGAGTAAGGACACTTAACAAAAGGACCTTATATATATATATATAAGGTCCTTTTGTGACTCAAGATGTTCAGATATATATATATATATATATATATATATATATATATATACATATATATATATATATAACATCTTGAGTAAGGGATGACCACAAATTGTCACATAATATTTTGTGTCTGGAAGATAACATTTCCTGAAACCTTAAACGAAATGTTGGGAGAAGAAGAAAGATAAAAAGGCAATCGGTAAGGGAGGAGTGAGAACAGAGACGAGACCAGAAATATCGCGGGGCGTCTAGGAATTCTTGTCGGTGCTTCCGCAGTGAAAATTTTGGTTACATTGGAGAGGCAAAAGAAATGCTTTAAACATTACAATAAAGCACGTAAGTGTTCCGTGATGCTTGAAAAATTTACAGTAAGATATTATTATGAGGGATGAATATAAGAGGGTCGTTTCCGGGGAGAAGGAAGGGGCTTACTGGTTGAATAGTTGCTATTGGCCCATTTTGACCAATCCCCGGAGGATGGGGTGAAAGGGGTCAAGGGACGTGGGACGGATGTGGCGTAGGTACTCACCCTGGCCTTCTCGATTTGAGCGAGGGCCTGCCGCTCCTTCTCCCGCCTAAGGGTCTCCTTCTCCTCGTCCAGCGACAAGTCGGAAGACGGCTGCGAGTAGTTTGAGTCGGCGGAGCCCTGTGGACAGAAGAGTGGCAGGTTAGAGGCGAGAGTCGAACACTGCGCGCCGGCGACGGAGGTGTGCAAGGGTGGGCAAGAGCAAAGTGGAAAAAGATTGCGGTCAAAGGAGTTAGAGAAGCATTCCATATTTATCTGGAGAACTTGGGTGAATCTAGCGTATTAACTATTCGCGATAGGGTCTATCTAGCTATGGTCGGTCTAATTTGACCTAAACTTCCACGAACTTACCTTAGTTAAAAGCTAGAAATGGAGCAATCGGCAACAATGATTGAGGGTAGCTTTGGAATTATGCTATATACGATATTAAGTATGTGGTTTTCAGTTTTTGTAGTTTGCATTGCACCTTACATTTGTTTTTACGGAAGAGAAACTTTATCACCATATATGCCCATAATTGAGAATTACAGACGTTACTAATCGTGACAACTGCACACATGACCGTGAAGTTGTCACGATACTCATGCGACGTAAGATTGGACTAGAAAAAATATTCAATAGGTGGTATTTTAATAATTAGCTTGATTATAGTTTTTACCATTAGGGTTATGACATCTCTTCTTAATGAAGGCTTTAGTTTTACACTCATGAACAATAATAAAAAATAACATTTTTAGGTTTTAATTTTGTTGCAGTAAAACGTGTGAATTTATCAACATGCATACTTGTAAACTTTTAAGTGCTAACCTATAATACTTCGTGTATTAATTTCTAATTTAAATGAATAAATTTTTCTAATTTAATGCATGTAAATGTGCGTTTAGATGATTTGAATCACGTATGAACGCATAATTACTGCTCCTTCACCGTTGATTTAGCTACTTAATGCATCTATAGTATTAAAAGAATAGTTATGGGAAAATTTTCCCCATTGTTATCAATTTATGAATAATTTTTGTGTGATAAGAGCATTATATTAGTTTACTGACAGTTGTTTCCAACATAGGTGATAGGGTAAATGTGATTGATCATTGTAAATTTTATTCATTTTTTATAAATCTATTTATGTGTGTGCTGCGCTCAGGATGCATGACTTTGGTTTTCCATATGAGAATTCATAGAGCAAATTAGATCAGTGGACCGCACGTCTAATAGTTTTCGTGTCGCCAAGTCACTTGTAAGCAGACCTCTCTTGGAATAAAAAGCATGCATAAATGGCTAATTGTTTTGTTCTTCAAATTTCTTAGACTAATTACATGACCTTTGAACTTATTTACTTAAATAACATCTTCTATGCGATCGTCATATAATCAGGCCTTAAGTATCAAAGTTGTAAATAATTACAGTTGCCGACCATTTAAATATAAATAAAACTACATGGAGTGCAGTAACTAGCGCGGTGTGAAATTTCATGATTTCATGGGAAGAAGAGTTCTTGGTACTACGACAGGTTTCATGCAAGTCCATCAATAACTCAGTTTTCTTAATCAATTAGGAAATTTCACTTGGATTATTAATAGGAAGATATAGCAGTGGGGGGATTACAGGACTATTAAAATACTCCTAGCAGATACAAAATATTAATACTTTTCAAAGTCCTAGCCCATAAAAACTTATTTAACTTGTTGCACCATACAAACCCAGAAAAGGTAATTATGCACATTGTTTAACCGAAGAGGTTAAAGTACAAATTCAACTTTCTGTAACAGCTCTAAACGCAACTACGTAAGGGGCAGAAGTGTACCATTATTAGAAGTAATTCTTGCCGCTTACGGCATAAGTTCATCCATATCCTCTTTCCCGGCTGAAAATTGCAACTCATTATCTCATCGTTTTACGGATATTTATATGGCAAATACTGATGTGATGTGATGCAATTTCAAACAATGAATGGTGCCTCGTGGCATGGGTTGTTCTACAAGAGTATCAGAAATGAAACTGGGGCGCGCTGAATCTAATTGCATTGAGCAGAATCGAGCTGGGATTTACAGTATCGCGAATTTTAATTGTGAAAATATCTTGAAAAACAAAAAAGTAAAATCGAGCCCGTAAGCTTTATTAATATTATTATTATTATGTAGCGTCTTATTTAACGTTAAAACTCAGTCTAAAAGAATGAAACTCACCTGGAAAACGAACACTCTCAGTTAAAAAATATACCAACCGATCCTTTTGATTTTATAATTCGATTCATGAATTTTCTTCGTGGGGGCATTTAAGTTTGTTCAACGTGGAATAACATCAGGTATATCAATTGATATTTCTCCTGCCATTTGGCTTAAACAAACTGGAATGAGACAGGGTATTCTTTTGTAGAACTGCCTAATTATAAACTGATATATCATCGGCTATTAAGCTAAGTTATCGCAAATCAAGAATTAACTGAAATATCATTTATTCTGATCTTAGGTGAATAATAACATCTAGACAGCCATTTAGGTCAGTATTACACTTAATTTAACAATTTTTCTAATACAAAATCAAGAAATTTATTTCACTTATTCTTTATTTAAAAAGCCTATTGGTGTTTAATGAATATTGAATCAATGATCCAAAAATATGAACACGGCCACTATCTTACATTTTTGATAACTAATGTAATTGACATGGTTATCTACAATAAATTAAAATTTTAAGGTACTCAAAGTACTTTCAAAGTTTCAAAACTTCGATATTATTGCTTAAAACTTTGGTCGAAGTACATTCTTTTATAAAAATTAAATATTATTCTAAAACTATCATGGATAGATACGCGACGGTTAATATTATTTGTAATTCAATAAACTACACATTTTAATAGTACACTTTTTCTTTGTTTTTTCATTATATTAAGCCAAATTGGATCAGTTTTCTTGCAAACGTTCATATTCAAGTACATCGTTAAAAATTTAATCTTCTGAAAAATTCTCTCGCGTTTCCAAAAAATTAATCTTCAGCACAGGTTCATCGCTAATCGAGAATTAAAAGGGTCCTTTCATAAGATTGAATGATGATGGACCCTCACAGCTGTGAAGATGAATGATTACGCCGTTACTTTTTTTGTTGTTACTCTTTCCAGTATTTCTTGTTTTAATTAATGAATAACGGTTATCTCCGTGCTCTACTTGCTCGGTCATGAGTAACATCCTACGAAGTAAATTAGATAAAGTAGCTTTCATAAAAGCTCCAGTATCCAATGAATATTCCTAAACTACAGTAAATGCGAGTGCCTAATAGAAAAAAAAACATCCATCGAGGCTAACAATACATCGCCAAGAATAATTATCTTCGAATAGAGATTGGACGATGTTGCCCCTATGAATGGAATATTTTCCCCTCGCACAAGTTCCTATTTTCTCCCTCGGAATAAGGTATAATTCTAGCACATAAAAACGATAAGCGCTCTTACCCATTCGAAAGGACTCACAACAATCTTTCTTTCTCGAAAATAATGCAAAGCTGCTTTAATGTAGGAATTATTAACCTCGATAGGGGCGGACACATTTGCGTCTTGGGGAAATTGGATGCGGGAGGTTCAAAGCGCAAAGCACCTCGGTTTTGGTACGGTGAGGGGTGAATGGGGACGGTGGGGGGGGGGCGACTGGAGGATCATCCAGTCCGTGCGCTTGAAGAAGTAGGCCAGTAATCAACAGAGAGAGAATGGCGTTCAAAGAAGTCAAGGGCAAGGCGGATAGACTGAAAGATAGACTGGCAGAAAGAGATAGAGAGCGAGACAGATAACGAGCAGTTTCTTCTACGCAAATTGGGGAATAGTTGAGAGAGATAGCTAAAGAATAGAGCAGGGGTGCGAAAAGGGAAACGATCTCACGTTGGCTAGGCTCGTGGGCCTCTTACCGCGTGGCTGTGGTGCTTAGTCATGGGTTACGGGCCACGCCGCCGGTTGAGCGATGTCTGTGGCGGGGGGCTGTGGATGTTGGTTCCTGGCTCCCTCCCTCGCGCCGCGCCGCTCACCCTCCTACCGGGGAAGGGGCGCCTCTCCACGACCGGCGCGTGGGAGGAGGAAGAGGAAGGTCTCTCTCGGGGTGGCGGGGAGAACGAGGATCGTGGTGGACGGAGTGGACTTTTCTTTTTTTTATCTAGTTTTCGAACGTGCCGAAACTGTTAGGGTGGGGGGGAGGGAGGATTGGAAACTACTCCCACACCTTCAATGTAAATGTTCGTACCCGATCCCTCTTTATTCCTCTTTCCCTTCGGTTTCACTCGTTCGTCAATTGCGATCTCCCAATCGCCTCCGCCTCGCGCAGTCGTGGGAGAAGATTGGTTGCCACCGCTGGGGAGGGAGGGAATAAACTTGAGAATTACCTCTGATTGACGTGATGGAAGATAACGTACTAATGACAATTGATAAAATGATATTTATTTTTTGCACTGCGAGTTGGCAGTGTTGTAGAAATACTGTTATTAACATTCAAAATATTTTTTACGCACAAAAGTGGGTAAACTTTGCCATCTTTTGTAAGTTTATCTCTAATTAGTTCACGGATAGCCGCATCTTTGGGCACAAACAAATGAGTGACATCGTCATATTTGCAACATTACTGCCAATTCTCAGCGTAAAATTGATGAGATCTAAAGATTGAATGATGACAACGCGCGATGTATGAAGTAGGTTTTGAGGATGAAGAAAAAAATGAAGAGCAAATATTTTTCACACACAATGCAGAACATTGATATAGCAATCTAACAAGAAATATTGAATTGGGATACAAAAAACTTTTTCTCACAATGGTGGCCAATTTTGGAAAGTTCAGCTACCGCAAGAAATCAGCATGCCAAGTATCAGAGTGAGTATCATCCACATGGAAATTGCCACCTGAAGCTATTGCATTGCCAATAAGGACAACACCATTGAAAGAATTATTGGATATTACCATAGCTTAGCCCCTTAAAAATCAAGAAAAACTTGCCTTCTAAATATACTAATTGATTTAGTAGGAAATTCTTAAGTAAAATGGGCACAAATTAGTAGTAATCACGAAAATATTAGTTTAAATAATGAACAAATTAGGCATTATAAATAGTATTACTGACTAAAATGCAAAAGTTTTAAAAGTAATCTCATAATAATAGTTATCAATTGCTGACGGTTTTAGTAATTTGTTTGATAAAACACATAAAAGTTGTATATAGCACCAAACACATCAGCTTTAGCTACAGTGTTATGTTTCCATAGTAGTCAAAGCTCATTTGCATAGATATACGCATACCACCATTATTTGCATAGCTATTAATATATTTAAAAAGGACTATTTGTGCTGTTAATTTAAGATTTCGCCATGACTCTCTTTTTAAGGAGTGTGACAAACATTTAAAATAGCACCGCTATCATTAATCTAGGATGCCAACTAAGTTTATTCAAAGATGGGTCGTGTGTGCTAAAGTGCATTAGCAGTTATTACATGGGTGTGAAAACCTTTTATGTAGACCTAAAAGGAGAATGCTTTTCTATCTTTTGGCATAAATGGAACTGTGTTGATATAAAATTGTAGTTTATAACTTGTTAATATTGGTAATAACTATGAACAAATCAGTTTATAAGAATTATTCTTTTGCTAGAAATGTAAATACCTTTTTATTACACCTTTCACGAAGAGATTATAAATATATTAATTTGTTATCAATTGAGTAAATTACTTAATTATATGACATATTTATAAGACAACCCTTTTCTTATTTAATTGACTGGGCTCCAAGTTCGGTACGAATGCGACTTAAATTAGCCTTGGTGTAACGCTACGTGAGAATCAAATGGGTCTCTCTTGGAGTTAACTTCGAATTAAGTGAAACTGTTTCTGCGTGAAAATAACCGAACCGATTTTCATTTTATTTGAATTCAATTATTGTTGAATCAATCTAACAAAAGTGAAATAATGGTTAACTATGTTACTTCATACTTTTACCTCTTTACAGCGTCATTTATACCTTTAAAATTTTAATGGAGCATAATAGGAAAGAGGCGGGGAACCCAAATTTTATAGGCAGAAATGATCACAAATTTAAGATAAAATGCCGGGCACAGAGGACAAATAAAAAAAATTTTCATTTCTAAATAGAACAATTGTTGAGTGGAACACCTTACCTGCAAAAATATTCGAGCCCTTTCCTAACAGAGTGTATACTTTTAAGAATAGATGTAAGGTATATATGTAAAAATTTGATTTATGTGTGGTGTATGGTATTATATGTTATAGCTTAATTTTTTTTTATGTATCTTTTTTTTTCTTGCTGGTTAATGGTTGTAAATGGGATGGGGATTCACTTGTTTTGTTAAAGAGATCTGTGTTTGTCTGGTTTTATGTATTATATTTTGCAATTGTTTGGGACTTGTGTGCCACCTGACAGTGTCTATTAGCACATGTGTATTTATAATAATAACCTTCCTTCTTGTTTTTAAATCTAGTTCTTGGCTTAGTGTTGTCTCCTGTCACAATTTCATCAACTAATTGAAGATTATTTGCGATAAATCGTTCTGTTTTGCGTTGTATTGCTTTACTTAAAAATTACATCTTACTTATTGGTTTGAATTTATTGTTATCGAGAGAGATATAAATTGAATCTTTATTCGTACTTATTATTATAATGAGAAAGGGCCGGAGGAAATGATGTACCTTGAATAATATTACCTGTATTTTGAATGATTAATTACAACAAAAGACCATTTTTTCAAGTGTTTACAATGTTATAAGAGATGTGGCTTATGGCAGTGAAAATACTCAAACGGTTAATCAATTTTCCTTTCGCTATGGGATTGAAATATGTTATGACACTTTATTGGAGAGGAAATCCAAGAATAGAGAACATGATAACACACAAAGTTTCTGACAATAACTTCCTGGTGACTACATTTATATTTAATTGATGTCAAGGCACTACATGTAATCATTTTTAAACTCTTCTCCTTGTGTGCCACTGTCATAATTTTTAGAGAATGTTCAAAGTAATGCAATTTGTTCGAACGGAACACCACACTAGATTTGACATGAACCGAGCGTGATAGCACATTTGCCGCGGTAATCTGTAACGCACTTCCCTATGAACCCCTGAGGTCACGGGTTCGAATTTTTCCACGGGCATGGAGCGTATTCTCCCCACAGAAATAGTCTTATAGGCTAGTTTTATGTGATATTACCTAAACCATTGAAGCGCCAAAATTTAAACACACAATCGACCATTATCCGAGTATGGGAAACTTTTGATCTTGGCGCATGGAGCACGAGCTCATAAATTTAAAATACTTTAAAAGTCGACTGTAAAAAAAACTGCGGTCCTCGCACCACGTGACCAACTTTTTGAAGCACATGAGGGTGGGGGAGTAAGGGGGATAAGGGGATGGGGCAGGAAGGGGGGCGACAAGGGTGAAGAAGAGAGAGAGAGAGGAGAAGCGTTTCCCTGCGGAGAGAGAGGAAATTTATTTGTTTTTTATTCGCCTCTTTTTCATTATTATTATTACCCTCGAGACTCCCGCAGAATGCTTTATTCCCAGTCTCCAGTCTGGCGGTGTGTGCCCTCATTGCTCTCTCGAGTGCCTGAGCAACTTTCCTTTGTCCCCCGCAACTCTCTTTATCTCTCTCTCTCTCCTCCATTAAATGCAGCGCAGGCGCGGAGTGAAACCGAGAAGTCGGCGGGTGGGAGTGGTGCGCGTGCATCATAGGCGGGGGAGGGGATGGTAAGGTGTGTGCGGATGGGTGGGGGGTTCAAGGGGAGGGAGGGCAGAGGACACCTGGAGGGGAGAGTGGGTAATGGGAAGCACGCGGAGAGAGCCTAGAAGTTTTATCCTCAACGTACTCGGGACTTTTTTAATGTTCTCATGCCCACGGTCAAACGATCTGCCTGATTCTTCGCCCAGCCGCAGTCCCGAGGATTAATCATGGAAGAAGAATGCCTTTCGCTGACGTATGATCTCTGTTCGAGGATAAAGAAAAATATTTTTTTTCCTCACCGAGGAGTAGAGTGTGCGTGCATTCCCTCGAGACTTGAAAGTTCGATGGGCGGATTCCCACTACTGCGCTATTATGCGGAAGAAATGGTATCGAAAGAAACAATTTCAAATATTATTAGTTGATTCAAACAGAAAAACGGATCGAACTGGTTGATGGATCTACGCTTGAATCCGCAGTTAAAAAGTAAGTGCCTACTTCCAGTAAAGTAATGAGGCCACGTGCCCAGTAGTAGGCTAAGAATAAAATGGATTCGACGATGACCTGCTCTCAGTTAAAAACTGGTTTATTTTAAGTTGAAGGGAATGAGATGGATGAGTAGTTGAAGATACAGAGATGAGTTTGTCAATGATCCGATGATAAAATGCATTGCGTGCTTAAATGCTACTCGTAATAGTTGGGTTTTGGTGGATGAGAATAACTCATTGAGCATTGAGCTCATCGGATAACGTGAAGGCGCTGTTCGAATATCGTAGTGGAGATATTTTCACGATGTTGTTCTCATTTCGCAACCTTCGTAAACGACTCCACACCCATGAGGAAACGTCTGAGTTTATTATTGGTTTCTAAGAGCGAGAAAACTTTTCATAGTTAAGGAAACACCATACAAACAGCTTACTCACGGCACTTCCATAGCCTCAGCATCTCACTCTAATAGGTCTTCGATAGGAAGCCAGGGAAGAGTAACTCGAGTAACGGAGAGCTAGAGTCGAAAATATGCGTGCTGCTCTGGGGAGTGAAGGTAATCGAGGGTGGAGGAAGTGAGGGTGAGAATATTGTTGGCTGGGTGATGAGTAAATGGCAACCAGGAAGGACTGTGGGCGTTGGAAAGGATAGTTGGATGGGAGTACAACCGAGGAGAGGGGAGACAGTGGAAAAAGGGAAAAAGCCAAGATAGATGGGGCCCGATGGTTTATGGATAGACCTAAGATCTTGAATTTTGTTTGAAAATTTAAAATGCGTCCAACGATTACTCTGCCAGATAAAATTGCATCAAGAGATATAATAACTCTATTGCGTCTCTTAAAAGAATCTTGCAATTTATAATACTTCCAAATATAATGCATAATCCGTATTTATCATCATCATCAGTGTTTTAATTCCAAGATAACTTAACTGCAGCCCTCCATTTTTCTCTGTTTAGTATCAATTTCCTTTTATACGTGTAGCTTCTCTATTTGACGTTCTTCGTAATTTGTCCTATGTACATAGTAGTTGTTTTTAGGGGAGGCGACCGACAGCTAAGGTCATTTGCGCAATAGGGGATGGACAGGAAAGGATGAAGGGTGGAGGGAAACCCGGCGTCGGCATTAGCCTACTCTTTACGAAAGGCGCCAAGGGGTCCGCAGTTTAACGTCCCATCCGACGGACGGCGTACTCACTCAAAGTGCCCTCCACAAGGCACCTCAAGTAGGGATCGAGATACCTCTGAAAAATATTCAACACCGCCGGGATTTGAACCCGCGCCTTCAGGGTGGGAAGCCAGTACGTTAGCCCCCGCACCATCTCGATCCCCCCTATGTACATATCTGTTGGCCTTCCTCGCGGGATTTTCCCTTCTGTTTTGTTCCTAACTAATCCATTGCACCTCAATGTGTGTCCAATCCATTCCTAGTTATTTTTTTCCATATGGTACTATCCATATGGTTCTTTCTTCTTCTGCTCTTCCATAAACTTCGTAGTTCTTTACGTCATCTGACCATTTATTTTTTAGCATTCTCCTCCAGCACTATGCTTCAAAGGCTTTCTTTCTTCGCTGGTCCAGTGAATAAATGTTCCATATCCCTGATTAGTTAAGTACCATGCCCCACTCGATCGTTTTGATGGACCGTTCCCGTGTTTGTAACCTCAGGTCCATTGGATCTTAAGTAACCCTGCCCAAAACAATCAAAGTTTAAGTTCAGGCAGTAATGAAAAGCGAAATATGAGATCACCATCAAGAAAAATGTGTGCTTTGGTAGACGTGTATTGTGGAAGGATTGAGAAGAATTGGTTTGCAGGTGTAGTTATTGTGTAACAGCTGAGGCCATTCAGTTCGTGAAAGTTGCTATTTGAATGAACATGTGAAAGTGTGTCGGGTACTGAAAAGCTACTGATTTCTGTCTCTCAGTATTAAAATTAGAATTTTATCTTTATTATAAGCATTCGTAATCAGACGAGAGATTGGAAAAACAAAAAAAAACTTAGTGGAATTAAGCACAATTTTGTGGAAAATACACACGACAGGTGAGTAGTGCTTTCAATTTAATCAATTTTAATAGCGGTCGCGTAGTTTGAAATGGAGGGATTATCTCCGATACGCATGAATCACTCACAATTAATAACGAATTACATAGAGATTATAATCTCTGGTCCTTAACGCTATCTAGAATTCTATGTGAACATTTGAGAATTGAATGGCAGGTTAAAGTTTTTGAGGATTAATCCTGCAAAACGTGACAAATATACCTCCAAATCCTTTGTTATGATAAAAATAACCATTTCTGAATCCAATATTCTGGATATTAATTTAAATGGGATTCCAAAAACTTTTGCACTCGACGCCTACCTCTTCACTGCCCGTTTCTATTTCATGCGATGATAAAACAAAATAGTTTTTAATGGTAAATTACTTTCGGCTTTCAGAATTTGGCAAGTAAAATTATATAGCACCTGAGGCAATACCATTGGTCTTCGTCCTATTTGGCTCGAGTCAATGAAACTAGCTAACTGCGTGTTACTTTGTAATCAATCGTTTAGAGCTTAGTATGGGAAGGGAAGGGATTCAAGGGAAGTCTGCAAGGAAGGAAGGGAGGGGAAGGGAGAATGGGCAGGCGGTGGAAAGAAAATAACGGCAGAGACGGAAGAAGAGGAGAAGAGAGAGAGAGTAAGGGATGATCTCTAAAGGAAATCTAGACTTTGGATTCTGACCGCTGCAATCCCGTGGGCCCCGTTCCCCCCCGCATGTGAGAGGACACCACCAAGCCGCATCCCTCAGCTCTCCCGGTTGACTCGTCGCCAGAGTTAGCGTACAACACGTGAAGACGACCAAGGGGCAAGAGTGATTATTTTAGGGGATGAGTATACTCGTCTTATTCCCACCCTTCTCACTTCTTTGCCGCATGCCGACGCAATCTTGTGCCCCGGGGGAAGTAGGATTAAACCGCGGATGTGGATGTATCGGAATATTTGCGAAGGGTTGTTTTTTAATCGAAACTGCCTGCAATGGAAATAAAAAACTTACGTGATAGCGGAATGAGGGTACTCACTAGCTGATTGACGACCTTGGCCGGTTTGATTAGAACCTAATCTAACTTGTAATGGTTTAATTTAGCAATTTATTCCCCCTTTGTAACAAACGACTCCTCTCGTATGCGTAGAAGTAAATCTCACATAAATACTGTAGTGCATATACCTGTGGTTATCATGATTTATATTATTTGAATTTTTTACACACACACACACACATATATATATATATATACATATATATATATATATATATATATATATATATATATATATATATATACTCATATATACAGAAACATATATAAGGAAAAGGGATAGGAACACGTATAAAGGACGAACACAATAGAGGGGGGAAGGCGGAATCGAACGGATCACAAGAGTAAAAATATTTCCTCAACCGGGACTCGAACACCGGATCTTTCCACTTGCCGGGCGGATGCTCTTAACCACTTGAGCTATCGAGGATATGTAATTTACCCTGAGATCCGTGGGTCTTCATCATACAGGAAAAGAACAGTGCGTTTCTGGCTATGCGTGCCACGAAACGCACTGTTCTTTTCCTGTATGATGTTGTATGAATTCTAACCACTGACCTTTCCTCTTGTGTATTGTCTATTTCTCCTTTGGTGGGTGAAACAGCCCCCTGACGCCATCTCTTGGCTAAAGAATCGGGGCGCTTGGCGACATATAAGACCCACGGATCTCAGGGTAAATTACATATCCTCGATAGCTCAAGTGGTTAAGAGCATCCGCCCGGCAAGTGGAAAGATCCGGTGTTCGAGTCCCGGTTGAGGAAATATTTTTACTCTTGTGATCCGTTCGATTCCGCCTTCCCCCCTCTATTGTGTTCGTCCTTTATACGTGTTCCTATCCCTTTTCCTTATATATGTTTCTGTATATATGAGTATTTATTCGCCGTTTGGCGGCATTTCGTGTTTGAATGTGTATTTGGCCAATGTGGCTCATCTCTTTCTTCTGGCTATGCGTGCCACGAAACGCACTGTTCTTTTCCTGTATGATGTTGTATGAATTCTAACCACTGACCTTTCCTCTTGTGTATTGTCTATTTCTCCTTTGGTGGGTGAAACAGCCCCCTGACGCCATCTCTTGGCTAAAGAATCGGGGCGCTTGGCGACATATAAGACCCACGGATCTCAGGGTAAATTACATATCCTCGATAGCTCAAGTGGTTAAGAGCATCCGCCCGGCAAGTGGAAAGATCCGGTGTTCGAGTCCCGGTTGAGGAAATATTTTTACTCTTGTGATCCGTTCGATTCCGCCTTCCCCCCTCTATTGTGTTCGTCCTTTATACGTGTTCCTATCCCTTTTCCTTATATATGTTTCTGTATATATGAGTATTTATTCGCCGTTTGGCGGCATTTCGTGTTTGAATGTGTATTTGGCCAATGTGGCTCATCTCTTTCTTCTGGCTATGCGTGCCACGAAACGCACTGTTCTTTTCCTGTATGATGTTGTATGAATTCTAACCACTGACCTTTCCTCTTGTGTATTGTCTATTTCTCCTTTGGTGGGTGAAACAGCCCCCTGACGCCATCTCTTGGCTAAAGAATCGGGGCGCTTGGCGACATATAAGACCCACGGATCTCAGGGTAAATTACATATCCTCGATAGCTCAAGTGGTTAAGAGCATCCGCCCGGCAAGTGGAAAGATCCGGTGTTCGAGTCCCGGTTGAGGAAATATTTTTACTCTTGTGATCCGTTCGATTCCGCCTTCCCCCCTCTATTGTGTTCGTCCTTTATACGTGTTCCTATCCCTTTTCCTTATATATGTTTCTGTATATATGAGTATTTATTCGCCGTTTGGCGGCATTTCGTGTTTGAATATATATATATATATATATATATATATATATATATATATATATATATATATATATATATATATATACATATATACTACCTTGATCAAAAATTTCCCGGAATTTATTCAGAAAATTAAAAATACAAGTTTATTCATCTAAATCTATATTGTCCCCTTCAAAGTAATCCCCATCGACTGCAACACACTTATGCCAGCGCTTGATCCAATCCTCGAAACATTTTTTATATTCGGTTTTCGGTATGTCCATCAGTGCTTCCTGCGATTTTTCCATTACTTCCTCTCGGCTGCTAAAACGCGTTCCCCGTAATGGTTTTTTAACTCGATTGAACAGAAAGAAGTCACAGGGAGCCAAATCAGGTGAATTCGGTGGCTGTTGGATGGTATTTGTTGCATTTTTCGTCAAAAAATTACGAATAATGATAGCACTGTGCGACGGTGCGTTATCATGGTGCAAAATCCACGAGTTTTCTGCCCACATTTCTGGTCTCTTTCGGCGAATTGCTTCACGCAAACGTCTCATAACGCCCAAATAATACTCTTTGTTTACTGTCTGGCCTTCTGGCAAAAATTCATGATGCACTACACCGTTGTAATCCATGAAAACCGTCAGCATTGCCTTCTTTTTTGACTGAAAACGACGTGGTTTTTTTGGTCTCGGCTCATTTGGTGAACGCCATTCACTTGCCTGATGTCTCGATTGCGTGTCGTACTCATAAACCCACGTCTCGTCTCCAGTAATGATCCTTTTGATGAATGTGGGATCGGCTTCAGCCTCGCAAATCATGTCTTTTGCGACGTCAACACGGTCTCTTTTTTGCATGAAATTGAGGTCTTTTGGCACCAACTTTGCTGCTTCTCGACGGAAACCCAAATCATTAACCACAATGTCTTGGGCGGATCCATAGGCAATGTTCAAGTCCTCCGCTATTTCTCTGATGGTTAATTTGCGGTTATTGACCAACATTTCTTTTACTTTATCAATTTTTTCACCGACTTTCGATGTCGATGGTCTGCCACTGCGTTCATCATCTTCGATTGACTCACGACCACTTCTGAACCGCTCGTGCCACTGGTAAACGACCGTTTTTTTTAGAGAATCGTTGCCGAAACACTTTTCCAACATTTCCAACGTCCGTGCGCCACTAAATCCGTTTTTTACGCAAAATTTAATACAAGTTCGTTGTTGCAAATTTAAATCCATCTCTGAAATTGTAAAAAATCGCCAACACACACAGAGATAGATGTACTCTTGGCTACGTAACTTTTGCAAATGTCAAGTTATGACACTAAGATTTAAAGGGAATATCAACAATAGATGTACCAATTTAACAAAAAAAACAGAACTCAAATCGGAACGATGGGAGCGCCACACGGTGGTTATTCCGGGAACTTTTTGATCAAGGTAGTATGCTTTCATAGACGTAACACGGAAGTGCCGAATAGTACAATACACAGTAACACATAATGTAGAAACAAAAAAAGATATATATATATATATATATATACACACATATATATACATCTACATATATATATATACATATATATATTTATTTATTTATTGCAAATAAAAACTAAGAAAAACATTTTTTTAGTATTGTATGTCTGGTGTTGAATCACCCACAGACACACCCTAGCGGTGGCTTGAAAGGTATTATTCAGAAGTAGAAGCTGCATAAGAAATTAGCCGCAAAACGGTAATGTCATTCGAATTTTAGTTGTTGATAGACCGACCTGATGTCCATTCAGTTATGGTACCGTTTATTATGATAGAAATTCTCATGTATTTATAACGCAATAAGAATGAGAATAATGATTTTATGAGAGGAATCGCAAGAAAAAGATGTATCCGTTCACCATCGAATTCTATGGTAAAAACTACGAGTGCGTACTTTATAAGTAACTATTGAAGGTGATTTGGTCATGACTAGGTGAATAATATTCTATTGACCAATAATACTGCGGAAGATACCACACATACGTTACAGACCACGCCGGCATTACCTGATGCAAGGATCGGTTGAAGTTGGAAAATGCCTAACTTAATCTTCCGATGTTCTATGATAATTGTTGCATACAATTACTCAATAAAGGCAGTCTCTAAAAATTGATGTATTTTTATCCTCAAGTCACGGTATATCCAGTTAAATTATGTTTTTCTTTCCCATAGAACGGAAACGTTAACTCGGAAATAGAATATAATGATGTCGCGATCTTTGCTGATGAACTGTGAGTCCGCCGTAAGAAGCACATGCATATTCCCGAATAAAAGCACTAAGCTGATATTCGAATGATTGCTAATATCAAATTAATTGAATAGGAAGTCCTAGTTTTTGGCCAGAATTTGATCAAATTTTCTTCCCTGGTATTCCGATTCATATATCCGTTGAATGTCTGAAGAACATCACAATCCACCTCACCATAGGAGAGTGAAAACATGTATCCTCGGGCAAACTTAGTTAAGACCCGTCAAGTCAGATAACATCTGAAAATTTCTGCTTCAACTTGATATAAATGTTGGATTTACGATGCAACGAAATTTGGCAGGATCACTGATGTGATATCCCGGAGTTACGTAGATGCTGATGCAAAATTTGTGTTATCCACAGGGTCGCAGAGTAATACGATATATCTACCGAAACATAAACTTCGGTTTTGATAATTTATCCACAACATACGGCCACCAGTTCCGATTGAGTAAAAGGATTATAAGGTTCGTATGCCGAATTTCGTACTGCGTCGATGTTTTGCAAATTGTTGGTAATCAATAAGGACCCAGCTCGTAAAACTAACCCGGCTTTACTTTTACGCTCTGGTTGAGGGAAAATACACACGTATAAGAGGGACGTCACCAGATCCGCGGCGACAATTCCTCTCTCGTCCGCATATCTGTATCGCCCTCGTCCTCTGCTCTCCATGGCCGGGGTGGAAATGCAGTGTAGCGCTTTCGTTCGCCATCCTTTGCCCTCCTCATCTGCCGGACCCTCCTCAAGGTCTACGGACTCGCACCTTAAGGGCATCATCTCGCCCTTACGACGTGGCTAGAGCGTTTTGTTCCTCTCAAGAGCCCTCGTCGCCCGCCCTTCCTCACTCACTACCCCCCATCAGCAACTACTACGGCTACCTACTTCCAAGCAGTTGCGATTTCTTTTTTGTTTAACGTAACGCCTCTCTCCGTCCGTGACTTTTGTATTCCGTCTGCAGCGCACTCACCGGCACTCATAAAAAGAGTCCGAGCGTTCCTTTCCGAGGGTCGTTTAATGAAATTTTGACGATTGTGTAAGTGAATATTGTTGAAGCCGTCGTCGAGGAGGTGGATTTGAAATTCTTCCAGCCCTTGAGCACGGTGACATTATGAAGAAGAAAATGTTTATTCCTTTAATTTTTGAACTTCCGTGCATTTTTCTTAGTCGTTTTTCCAAGCGAGCTACGAACAGTGATGCATTTTCATGGCACTTCATAGCCAAGTCTAAGTGGTAGGTTGGCTGTAAGGAGTGAGATGTTGAGATGTAATAATGCTTGCTGTTGTTGTAGAGTTAAGAATATGATTATTAAATTGGTGACAATTTTTCTGGGTCCATTTAGTGAGATATACTGTTGATCCATTAAGTACATAAGTTATTCGAATCCATTCTCAATACTTCTTGAGCCAATTATCATCCCGTAGGGAGTAACTATGGGCATAAATTCAACTGAAGAACATTTGTATTTTACTGATTCGATTACCAGCGTGGAAAACAAACAAAATAATGAAGGTGTTATTTATACTAATAACGTCTCATAATTGTTCATTAAATTAAATGAAGTTTGGCTGCACTTCAATACTGTGCTCTTAAATATTTATTCGTAAACAAATTTTATATACTTAGCGGGATATTTTCTCCTTCAGCAGCTAATAATAGTATGGAAATGGCGGGTATGTAGGAGAGTATAGTTAAGCTCACGTGTTACAAGTAGAATTGAATCAAGCTCATGTAAGGGCGTTCTACTTGAAATCACTCTTTGAGGCCTAAGAGTTCCCTGGAAGTATAGCGGTCAACAATCGAAAGTTTAGCAACGAGATTATGACTCATTTGATCCTTTAAGAAATGATTATTCTAACGCATTAACGTGAGGGGTAGTAATATACGAGTTACGTATTAGTTACTCACAGTTACGAATTAGTATAAATTTTGTGTTAAAATATTTTTTTAACGTACCTTTCCAAAGGGATTCCAACCCCTGATGGAATATGGACGTTATTTTGTCCATGGTGTTGGTATGTATGTGCGATGAGGAAAGTAAAGATGTAAAATAGTCTGAAACCAAAGATTGGTGACACATCTTGGGAGGCGTTATGTTATGAAAGTCAAGCTACCCGCGGCAGTTTAATAAGAGCTTTTTGCTTGTTGGATATCTGTGAATAAGAGAGAGAGCCGGAGGTGATGCAACAAATAAAGGCGTGTAAGGAGACTCAAATCTGTCTCGGTGGGTTGGAAGGAGGACGGAGGGATGAATTCGAGACTTAAAGGAGCTCTGACGGCAAGAGAGTCGAATGTAAGCGGACAGACAGAGAGACAAGCGGGGGAGGAGAGAGTTGTACGAAGTGAGGGAAATGAATGGTGGCCTGTCAGACTCACGGATGCGACCTTCCCGTCAGCAATGGAAACATCTCCTCCCATATCGAACACAAGGTGGAAGTTCGGATAAATGAAGTGACGTATTTAATTACCGTCATGTGACCGAGAGCATGAGAGCTATGTGCCACCACCACGCTCGCCCTCCATTCTCCACCCTCCTCTCCTCCTTTTCCTCTCTCCTCTCACGAGTATGTGCCAAACCCCTCCGTTCCCCATTCCCACCCCCACCTCTCGAAGTAGATCGGGAAAGGGAGTTTTGCGGGAGGTGGAGGTGGGAGGGGCCGGAGGGAGCGAGCACCTCCGCCAACCCCCGGTGCTGTTCCAAACTTCCCCAACCGATGAAGGCGACCGTGGCGGCCTTGAACGCTTCTTCGCACACACTTCACCACAACCCTCCAGTATCTCACCCCCCCCCCACAGCCCTCCTCCGCCGCTCCTCTCTCCCGCACCCACCGGAGGCGGTGGTCCGCCCCCACGCAGAGGGTTGTCTCCGCACTTCTCCGCACCTCCTCTCTCTCCCTCCACCGCACCCTACCCCGCCGCCTCATAATGCACCCCTCCTCTCCTTCGTGCCCCGCGGCCCTTCCGCTCCCCCCACCCATTTCGACTCATTCACCCTCCTTCCCTGCGTCGCTTCGCTCCGTCGAGAGGGCCGGATGGGTGGAAAGGCGGGCGTGGTTTTTTTCGTTGGGGACTCGGGTTCGAATGCCGAAGGATGAGTGGATTCCGTGGTGGTGTATCAGCCCGTACTCCGTTTCCGACTCCAACCTGAAGCTGTATGAAGGACTTTTCGGAACTGGGAGCAGGACGGTGTTTGTGTTTTGAACGCACTTGCCTCTCCACTCAGTCCGAGGGTGTGTGGCAAGGGGTGTGTAGTATAACGTCCACAAAAAAATGAATATAATGCATCGATGTCTCCGTCCAGGTTCGTTTGCATATTTTATGAGGGGAATTCGATGCCTTATTGCCCACTTATGCCCGTCCTCTGTTAAGACAGAGCGACATAATTTTCTTCGTGTCACAAGGA
Source organism: Hetaerina americana (assembly GCF_022747635.1). Classification (NCBI taxonomy): domain Eukaryota; kingdom Metazoa; phylum Arthropoda; class Insecta; order Odonata; family Calopterygidae; genus Hetaerina; species Hetaerina americana. The sequence goes on along the minus strand of NW_027286069.1, from coordinate 17,697,927 downwards.
AAATCTCACGTTTGCTACCTTTTCCGTAATTTCGACCAATTATTAAGAGCTCCGGAGGTTTCTGTTTCTGATTTTCTTTTGAGTTCAAAATGCTTTGTTATTTCTATTGTAGTTTTTTACAATTCGAGAGACGTGGTAATTGCCCGTGCTATGCCGCGAAATGCCCTCAACAAAACTCAAACGATGTGTTTAATCTGAGGATTGAAATTAGTTTCGATATCATTATATAAAATAAGCTCAGAGAATTCCTTCTATCAACGCCTGACATATTTTCATCCGGATAGGTATGGAATGAACTCTACACTCACTTCCCAATTTTACACGGATGCTCACAATAGCATCCGGTGAGTGTAAGCTGGTCGCTTTTTGATTTCCTATAGTAATATTCTACACCGTCTTACCCGAACAGAGAAAAGTGTAACAAACGGTAAAGAATGCAATATAAAGAGGCACAAGTAAATTTTGAAGGACATGGTCGTTTAATGTCTTTGATGTCCAGCGGTGGGCTACTGATTGGAGAATCCAATTTAGGTTCCGGGTGACGCCTCTGAGCACTCTAAAGTGGGTGATTATTCGGATTCAGATATTCCATCTAAGTCACAGGCGGCAAAGGTAAAGAAGCCGTTCCCCCTCATACTGTTGAAGTGAACAAGGCCGTTTGGTTTTTTATTAGGTGAACTCTATCATCACCTAGCATGACTAACCTTACGGTTATTCACTGTGATTTTTTATTTGTGCATTCATAACGCAAAATGCGGGTAACGCCAATAACAATTCATTTTACATTTCGATGTGAAGTCAGTAATCAAGACTTTTTTTTTGGTACATTTAACCTCGCATCAGTCAAGGGTGTGAATAGGATTTAAGTAGTCCAAGGGCCGATCAATTACACGAAAGACACCGCATTGGTAGTGAGTGTCATCCTTGGTCGAGAACACGTATGCCTTGGGTATAATTACATACGCAACGTCTAAATGTGTTGGTGAAGATAGTAACAACCATCCTGACGGGGATTCTGCGAACTCGTGAGTTTATGGTTCGTCATTATAACGTTAAGCTGTGGATTCCCTCCGTGTTTGTTGTGGAGGACAAGCCATTGGTGCATGAACATACTCGTATTTCGTCGACCCGAAGGAAAAGCGGAGGGGTTGAGTCAGTTACGACATCGAGAACGGAAGACTCACAGGAAATGAGTTATCACACGGTAAAGGTATGGATATTTCGCGATAAGGGCCGAATTTCAAATGTCTGCCTACCAGCGTGTGGAAGGAGTGATCTATAGTAATTTAGTTGACAACACTAAACATTCAGTGGTAGCCGTAACGACTATCAAATTATATCTAATTATTTCCCAAATAAATACCAAATAAAATTGTTACTAATATCCCTTATAAATGTATCGCTGCAAAACGTCTGGGTATACGTATTTTAATTGACTCTTACTTCTAAAATTATCCTTAGCCGAAATTGATAATGCATATTCTTTAATTAAATTTCTGCGGACATACGTCATACACCAGCCTTCACGTTTTCTAGTAGCCCACCAGTCACTACCGATATATGCATTAGACATTACAATTATGTCTATGAATGAATATGTAAGGGGATCGAGATGGTGCGGGGGCTAACGTACTGGCTTCCCACCCAGAGGGCACGGGTTCAAATCCCGGCGGTGTTGAATATTTTTCAGAGGTATCTCGATCCCTACTTGAGGTGCCTTGTGGAGGGCACTTTGAGTGAGGACGCCGTACGTCGGATGGGACGTTAAGCTGCGGACCCATTGGCGCATTTCGACAAGAGTAGGCTAATGCCGACGCCGGGTTTCTCTCCACCCTTCATCCTTTCCTGTCCATCCCCTATGGCGCTATTGACCTCAGCTGTCGGTCGCCTCCCCTAAAAACTACTACACGAATGTATAATTCATTCCTTTTCTGAAATTCCAAAAGGACACGTTTATTGTTTTCTCCAGAGTTTTTTCTTGGAGTGCTGCAGGTTATAGCCCCAACTTTTTACAAATTTATGATGACATGTTTTGTAGACTTTAACTCATAATTTTGCATCTGGTACGAGGAATTTTGTCGCCTATGTAACACCTGGTCTGCTAGAAAAATATATGAATAATTATAAATAAATTAGCTTAACTTTTCGTGATTCAAAATATTTCTTGATAGTATATAAATAATATTGTCTTAATCTTACTTCCATGATTTATTTGAAGCAGTTTGCTATACAGAAAATCGTTTATATTGCTATAAATTCCTACTTTAAAGTTTACACATTAAAAAATACTATAATTTTGAATTTTAAGGACCCAATTCGGTGTGATTTCCATAAAAATACTTTCTCCATGCAGCATATGAATGGAATCAGTTGTGTCTATTTTTCTTATTCGACCACCGAACAAACAAACTAGCCGTGTGGCATAGTTACATGTTCCACGAGTTTTAGTTGTTCGGATCCATGATTAAACTCGCTGCCCTTTAGGTTTCCGCTCAGTCAGAATTTATGCGTGTTATATAGGATATGAAGTCTAATGGCAACCCCAGCAGGGAATCCGCGCGACCATTGACGTAACACACAAAGACTCCACGCAGGGGAGCACTGATGTCTGAGTGCCTTGTGTTCCCTGAATAACGTCCTTGTTTACACATCTGAAGTGGACGAGACTGCCGTAGTGTTCTACAGGAGGAATTTTAAATGTCTCTCCTAAATCCACCCGCCGAGTTATTCATCCTCATTCTGAGCGAAAATGGTTTTGTTTGCAAAAATTCTTTCGTCATGTCAACTGGGGAATCACAATTACCTATTCATGTTTTGTGGCTCCGTCGAAGGCATGGAATGCAATAATCTCGCGCACCAGCGTACCGCACTTGAGTAATATAGAAAAACAAACCTATGACAACGGAATATTTCAAGGCGCATGACCTTTCGGGTAGAGCTGACGAGTTCACCACCAGGCTAACCAGGCCGGCTATCCAATTAGCACTTAACGGCTGGCGCGTCGTTAATGACGGCGGGGGCTGTCGGCAGTACGTTACGTTAACCGGTCGTTCGTTCTCTATTCACGCGTGTATTACCATTATTTCCTTCCAAGCTCGAAAGGCCTCCTCCCCTCCCCCACCCATTCTGCCCCTCTTTAAAGCAACACAGCAGTCTTCTAACCAGAATCCCCCACCACTCCCAACTTCGAAACCCCCAAAAACTCGTTCAACTTTTCCTCTCCTTTCTTTCATGCCGTCCGCCATTCACTAAGTCCCCCGAACTCAACCCTCCGGCCCCCACTCCCTCCTCCCCCCCCCTCGCCCCTACCCCCCTCACCCACCGACCACCGACACCAAGCCTCCCGTCATCCCCGCCCGCCCCTTCCCCACACTCGACCAAAACCCTCCCGTCTCTCCCCCTGCCCTCTTCGCCGCTACATCACTAAAACCTCCCCTCCCCTACATCCCTAAAACCTCCCCTCTCCTTTTTCCGCCTCCCCTTTCGTCCCCTCCGCCCTGGCCGCGTACGCCTGTCCCTGTCACAGGGTGCAGGTGAACGCAAAGTGCACGCGAGTTCTCGGAGCATCACCCTCCATACTCCCACCCCTCCCTCCTCCCACCTCTCTCGAAACAAACCAGCGGATAAAGCCTTGTGTACCTTTTCATTTCCATTGCAAAGCGCACGACCACGACGACGTCGTGCGGTCATTCCACTCAGTCCCGAGTGCCACGGAGACGACGTGTCCGACGCGGTCAGGGGATCTTAGTTCGTCCCTCGTCAAGCGTGCGGGTGTGGCACGGACTGACTGCTCTGCGGGTACGCGTGCCACAAAAGAGAACGGGAAAGGATTCTGGGCGGCGGTTGATCCAATCTGGGAGACGCATATCCTCCTGCCGAGTGGCTCCGACGGTAAACGCAGCAGTATGTCTGCGTCGGTTTCATGCGCCCACCCACCCAACGCCTCGGACGTCATGCGTGGTCACGCCGGGAAGCTGGTGGGCGTCCGCGAAAGAGCCGTGGGGCCTAATCCTAATCGCGTTTATTCTTAAAACCTATTCTACCAAACGCAAACGTAGGTTCGCTTTGAATTCTTCCCCTTCATGAACACGGACATATGGACGAGGGTTCGGCATAATTCGGCGACGAGAACCGTTATAGCGTCCATTGGGGAGGAAGCGAAGTCACTCTTTGCCTAGCAAGGGGGAGAGGGGGGGGACTAAGGCGGTGGCGGCGGCGAAAGGCGATTCGGACTGGTTCTGTGGAATTGTTGTCGATATTATTTGAGCCCCGTCGTTTCGGATACCCTTAAACCCATCTGCGGAGGGTATTCGTCCCCTTCTTGCCCCAAAAATCCCGGTTCCCTCTTCCACACCCTCCCTCCCCCCCTACCTTCTCCTCCACGTCCCCCTTCCCCCATACCCTCCTCTTCTTCCTCCACCGCATTCCCTCCTCCACTCCTACTCCTCCTCTCTCTCTCTCTCTCTCTTGCTCTCCTCCTCCATTCATTCCCTTCCATCCCTCCTCCTCCTCCCCACCTCCCTCCCCCTCCCTCTCTCCCTCTCTCCGTATTGATCTCCTCGCTCTCTCTGCTACCGCTGCACCCAGTGCCGTCGGGAGGGAAAAAGGAAGGAGGAGCGGCGTTGCCACATCTCCCCTGCCCTTTCCTTCCACCCTCCCTCCCCCCTCCCTCATTTCCACCCCTTCCCTATCTCCTGCCCCCACCCCGTCGCGCTCTCTCTTTATCAACCGTTTTGCCGCAAGCTATTCATCGCTTACCGATTCTCTTCCTCCAGCCCTCTCGCTCTCTTTCCTCCACTCTCTCATCCTCGCACGATTCCTAACCGCTTTCCTCTTCCTCTACCAATTATTTTCCCCACTCGTCCCCCCAATCTCTCTCTTTCTCTCCTCGTCCTAGCATAATATTATTAACCATTTTTTACCAAAATATTCTCGCATGCGTGGTGTACATTGCGACATCCTCATAAATTTCTTCGTTAATCTCGAATGATAGTTACTCCGTCCACACTGTTAGCCATTTTCCATCGGGTCAGCACTATGATCTATTGGGGATGTTTTCTAGCAGTGGGCTTTTCTCGCTACAGGTATCCTAGACGAGTCTTTGATGCTTCCTCGGCGCCTTTTAGCTACATTTGAGCACGTTCATACTTAGTTTGTCTTATATTGGTTCTTTAATCTCATTTATACACACGTGTTTTAATGAATAGTGGATATGTAAGTTTTTAGAATTTCAATTTTGGAGCCGGAATAAGCTCACGAGAAAGCATAAATGACCTCATCCTGAGCAAACTAACTCATTCCCTTTATTCCTTTCAACCTACGGCTAAAACTCCTCTGCTCACCCAAACCTTCTCTAGGATAGTGCCTTCAAATTTTTCGCCTTCAGGAATGACCGACTGAGCTTCGCCGTCCGTCCCCACCCACCCTCATCCTCGACCCCACTCTACCCCGCTAATTAATTCGCAATTAGCACCCGAATATACTCGCCGGGTCGGAGTTTTCGTGCGCACCGCCCCACTGCGAAACTCACTCTCCCAACGCGCGGTGTGAGGCCCGCACCCGGCTCCCGCTCCCCCTTTCATCACCGAGGGCGACGTCGGCGCTCTCTCGCCTCCTCCCACCCCCGCCTCCGTAATACCCGTTCCCCCAAACCGAACCCTGCTCCCTTCAGTTCTCCCCAACCACTCCATCGCCTCGCCACCGCGGGTGGACGCGTCCCCTCGCGGCCTTCCCTCTTACACTCGCGGGGCACTTAATGCGACTTGCTCCGGCGATGGCTAGAGAGAAGGGATCGGTGGGGAATTCTCCTTGGGCGCGGAGGACTGCGGTGGAAAGGTCGCTCTTCGGGTTCGTGAGAGCATTGCGTGGGGTCGAATGAGTTCGGTTGCCCAGTGGGCCGCGAACACACGTTAACACTCATCCGCTAGGGTTGAGGTATTGTGGCCTCCTCTCAGGCGTATCGCGGTATCACGATTTTCATTCAATTCCAGGGAAATACAGTCAACGACCCTTCAATGTGGTCCGCGATTGCTGATGCTGGATTAAATTGACAGTGAGCTTTAGGTCAAGTTAACTTTTTGATGGATCAAGTGCTTTGACAAATTTCCAAGCCTCACTAAATAAACATTTTAAAACTTGGGTTATATTAAGCCATTCATTCATAATTTCTTTGAATGTCTCTCAGAAATGCTATCTTTTCAACCATCATGCCTTGAAATTTTTTGTTTGCTTGATTTAAAAATAATGAAAAATTTATCACTTCTTGACTTAAAAAATACGGCATTTTTCCCAATAATCACACTCATCTATACCTCATAAGGGAAGTGTGAAAATACAATTCGTTGTAAATAATGTTTTAAAATGTGTTCGATTCTTAAAATAGAGCCAGGAAGGTTAGAAAACTATCAATTGTGTGGCTTGTTTAGATTTGAAAAGCCTGAGCACCGCCGCTCGTATGTCCCAAGTCTAAATATTCTAACAACAAAATATATCGCCGGAGTTGGCTAATATGCAAGAAATACGAGCCAGCAAAGAAGGACGCACCCACTTATTTCGCAACGCAATAGAAGAACAGGAAGCCCTTGAACCGTGGGTTTTTTGTATTATCTGCCCTGTCCACTCCCTTTGATTCCGTCGAGACCCCTCTTGTTGACTTGGACACGCCGTGCCTCGACGCCAAAACATCACATATTTAAAGTAAAGACCACAGCCGTGACAAGAGGAGAAAAGTTTTTTTTCTCTCTCTCTACCTCCAGTTGCGAGTAGTCGAGGGAGCCTCTCCCATGTACTCTCGCAGTCGTTTGCGCGACGCTCCGCGAAGTTTTATTCATGTTTTAATGAAGAGCTTCTCACCCGGAAATGGTCAGAGGAGAAAGAGGGAACTAATGAGAGTAAGAGGACTGAGTGCGGGGGAATTCGAATCCCGGAGGAGACAAGGGGGGGTGAGGAGGGAGAGGGGGAGAGTGATTTCCTAGCGCTACAAAGGAAGTCGGCCGATTGCGCAGCGCGGGTGTACTTCACGAGCGCGGTGGTGAGGGGAATTTTCACCCGGCCGTGCAAGCCGATCGCGTGGCGCGCCCCTCGAAATGTTTCCTCCGAGTGGGTCCACACCGCCCTCCCCCCCCCCGCCCGGGGTTTAAGTGGGGTTATCAAAGGTGGCTGTTGCGGGGTCCACATCAATGCCTTCGGTCGGATGGCAAGGGATGTGCTGCATTGCGATGATAGTACATCGACTGCAACGCCTGACGTTCGTACACTATTCATCACGCAGAGACCAGATCCAGTCTCAAATTGACCACGTTGCGTCACTTACCTTGTGACGTAATTTTGGAGTTATCGTATTTTATATGCCTTTACGATGTTAGCGTATTTGTTAATAATTTTATAATACCTAATCGATAGCATTGCGAAAGTAAATCAAAATATCGTGGGGAAGAGGTTTATCCAAAAGGGATATATCCATGGTATTTGTCATAGTAACTGAATGATGAAGAATTCCTTCACCGTTGCTGCTGGTGACGAGTGTTGCTTCCACTTTGAGCAAATGAGGGATTGGATGGGGCGTCGACTGGACCATATGCATCACATAACTTCTTATCAACCAACCCGGATAAACGCGGATCGAAAAACGCCGAAAAATGTTCCTACATACCCATATTGTTGTACTTCTGGCAAAATATAAAAAAAAATTTCCCTGAAGCACCAGCTGCAAACATCAACTAGATGGTTGGTTACGTATTTGACGGGAAACCTCGCCTCGGACTAATTTCTTGGGTTTATGAAATTTAAATTGGTATCGGGGGGGGAAGGTATTTCTCTACGTATCTCGTGGATCCCCAAGATGATCACGCGACACGAAAAATCACTCAGCTTTGAAGAAGCTGATGTACCCAGAGCCATAAGGATTTGAATTCAAGACCTCTGGTCAGAAGCCAAGTGTGTTACACCCTGAGGCTCCACACCATAACTCTAAGGAGTATATCCAAAATAGACTGAAAAGTTTGAAAAATAGATAAAAACACTTAAAAAACAATCGAAATCATTAGGCTGCTTCTATCGCAGATCGATCGAATTTATCGAAAAAAAGATTAGTGTCACCGGTTTCCTTATGACCATTTTCAAAAATGAATTCTTGTTTCCAGTTTATTACTTACACAAATATACCTGTGTACTTCTCCAACGCTTTAAGAAAAGTTGCCATGTGGATAAAATAGACAATACGCCGACCTTTCCTCCAATCAGAGGGAGTTGCTTCGTATCGCGGGCAACGCGACCGTTCTAGCAGGGTTGTCAATAGGTTTTAACTTTCGTCACGTTGCGCCCTGCACGTGCGTGAAAATGATTCTTCGACAGATTAGAGAAAATAAAAGTCTATCAGCACTGAATGTGTAATGCTTGTATTTGAACTTCTCCACCCCTCCTAAAATTAAGTTTCAGGGACCAACCGCGGCCTCTCCCTCTGCGGAACTAAAACCCGGGGCATCGGAAAGCTATTACTTCGGTTCAGTGCAGTCAAAGTACCAATTAGGTTTTTTTAAGGTTATCCCGCAGTCGTGTTCGTTCCTAAAATCGATTTAACTCAACTATGAAAAAATCGATTAGGTTACCATTCATCGCCCACACTAGCGTCGGGATTGGTATCTTAACCCATAAGGTCATCTGGCGATAGAGTCTGTATTCATCACTAACATTTTACCATGGTAATCCATTTCAAGGCCAGAGATTAGTACTGTAAACGCTCGTTTTGCCCAAGCAGTGAAGATTTCTTATGCACCCTTAGATGCTTATTGTCTATTAGCTATTTTAATTGTCTATGTTAGCTATTTTAAGGGGCTGAATTTACAAAACACAAACGCGAATTAGTAAACAAGACGGTAGCGCGATCTTAAAATTATATTTGGGCACTGCATCTCCTAACGTGAAAGTAATGTCTTTATCAAAATTTTGCAGCGGCCAAAGAGTATTAGTACAGCTGTGAGTAAAATTTACAGGAAAACTAGGCTTAAGGCAAATAACGGCTGTAAAAACAAGGCGTAAGGGAATGGCTCATTTGACTCTTCTTGCCGAAGCCTAGGTTACGCACACTTATGCTGAGGCCTTTGAATGCTATATTGAAGTCTTAATCTATAACTGGTCGCTATTCCTATCTTAACCAAAGCAATGCGAATGTTGTTGTCAGGCAAGTGGCTTCCACAATAGCTTTCTGTGTTCATTTTTAGGACCAAGGACTGTATGCTTGTTTTAAGGAAGAATGACGTTGAACCAACGCTCTATTTTTTTACGATAATCCTGGGACAGGACCTACGCTTAGGGAAACCGACCAAGAAATGGACTACAGAGGAAGGGGAAAATCACGAGCAACGGTTATTAATTCGAGGATTGGCTTATAGCAACCCTCCAATCGACATCCTCTCCCCTGTTGGTCTCTTCGTTCCTTCTTAGCTCATGGACATATTCCATCACCTACTCCTCATATTTAACCCTTCCTCTATAATTCTCCTCTCCATTGTCCATTCAATTATGATATTCATTAAATTGTCGTGCTTTAGGATACGTCCAAAATACTTCTCTCTCCTTCTTGTGAGTGTTCTTCATAGGCTTATCTCTTCACCCAATAGTCGAAGAATTTTTATTATCTATTTATATGCATCGATTTCCTTCAAGTATTTTCATTCACAAAATTACTGAGTTCATATCAATAAATAATGTCAATATTAGCGATTGAGTCTTCTATTTTAGTTTAATATGTATCACACATTAAAGATATTATTACATTTTTTGTTCACAGCATTTCTCCATCTCCAGTTTAAATTACATTGGAATGGTTTTCATTACATTTAATATTCGATATTTTTATTACGAGTTTCATATGTTGGGTAACTTCAAGCTCTGAACAATAAATTATGATGAATTGATGTAATAATCTGGTTATAATTCGCATATTTCATTATAAATAGAGTTAAAATATGTACCAACCCTAAAGAAATCGCTCGTGAATATATTCGAAGAAAATAAGTTCACAATACGAGTACTTGGGATGTTTCTTTATATTTATTTATAGTATGACTAAAAAGTATTCCTAATAATTGCAGTATTATCTTTCACTCACCGCGGGTTGTGATGCATGGCGACGAAAAAACAGATTTACTTAACAGTATTATCATATGTTTCGCTCACAATTCTATTTTGCAATTTTTACTCTTTCAACTTATAACCTAATAAACTTGTGCGAATAAGTCGCATTAATGATGAAAATATCAACACTTTCCTCTTTTTTTCGTCCTCTTTTGCCTCTTTGAAATTACATGTTTTGAAAAATCCCGGAGGCGATGAAATTCAGAGCGATAAAGCTCAGATGTTCCGAAAAAAAAGTCCTATCCGACCTCTCGTGAAACCCTTCATTACGAGGAGCCCCGTTACTTATTAATCAGCGACACGGCTTCGGGTTGCGACCCAAAGAACCCTTCACCTCGTTTTCAACGGCATTGATTGAGCTCGAGTGATGCTTAAGTGACTCTCGACGTATATCTCATCTTGAAAACGGCGCGCACGAAGTTGTCGCGTGATTTGGCAAAACAAAATCCGCCTTCCTTCCTCACTGGATTTTTTCGCACTTTTTGAGGTCCTCGAGCCGAATCTCTCGGAAAATTCGCGGGTACCTGCGCGAAAGGAGTGAAGGTGGAAAGTAAACGTAAATTTAATAATTTGATATTGAAAAAATATATGGGAAAGTAGCCACTTTGTAATATTCTAGGCGAATTAATTCTTTTTCATATTACCACTACTTCTTTTTTTCAGTGTATCACAATGCCACAAAGTTAAGTTCCTTACATTCGCCTTACTTTTTAACATCATAGATTATGGAATTCTTAAACGGTGACCTGATGGATTCGTCGGGTTAGTGTGATTATTAAACGTGAATTGAAAACTTTAGGGAAGATATGGAAGTAGATTGTAAACCCCCGAAGGTTTCGGAGAAAGGAATACTTTTTTTTGGGAATCAATGTTTTCAAATATTCATCTAAATTTTCGGTAATTTTATTTAATGACCGCGTATATTCGTTCGGCGTTTACTGACTCTTTGGAATGGAGAAAAATCACGCTCTATAGAATACACTCGTATCTAGACTATACTACTAAATGCCTCGATTCAGGAAACTTCAATGGATAATGTGCAAGGCATTTAAAAAATATTTTACAAATGGCAATTCCACAAACCTGGACAAATGCTGGCATGCTGTTAGAATTGAGATATTAATGTTTATGCATTTTGAAAAATGTGCTCAAATGCTAGAGAACATTAGCGACGTGAAGACATGTGCAATGCTCACACAGATCCAACTAAGTTTATTATTTTAGTAGTGGAAAAATTATCCAAGTCTCCAAAATGTATGTTCAAACTGGGAGTTACTTTAAGATGTTTAAAACTCTTTAAGAGTAGAAATGTTTGAACTATCTTCACTCAATAGATTCTCAAAAAGATTAATTTCACTACTGTGGTTGGGGACTAAGATGGCTGTGGGACTTTATACTGACATTCCCATTCTCTTTGCTTTAAAATCATTGATTTATGCTGCTATGAAGTACAAAGATGGCACTCTCATTAATATTTAACTTGGGCATATACAACAATATTTATAACAATTTTCTCTTTAGCTTTAAATTTAAATGTTTATGGAATTTTTCTTCAGTGATCGAGACTTTTCCCTGCATTCTCTGAAATCATTAGATATACACGCTAGATCAGATACATATCCATATACTCTTTAAAATGATGTCTACATGTATTTTCTGTACTTCGGAGTAAACTGTCAACTCGATTAACTCATCAGATAGTATTTTCTGAATCATAGATATCCTCACAGTTAACGACTAAGTTTTTCCTCAAAAGCACGACTATAATCATTATTTTTCAGAAAATCTGGAAAAAGAGTCTTGCATACGAATTGATAGTGGCGATACACTCAGAACTATTGTACCAGGTCATATATGATGCCACGTAACCAACACGATGACTAAATATAATCAGAAATAATGTATCAATTGCATTGCAGTGAGTTTGTTAAGTCTTATTTTCTTGGTAAATGTACCAATGCACTTTGAAACAATATTATAAAACTTAAATGTGAGAAAATGGAAAGGAATTGAACGGATGAAATGTTAACGAAAGCACTACTCCTTTCTTAACGTGAGTTTACTGTGATTAAGGAATGAAATATAGGAGTTAAATGGAAAGGTTAACTATTTAAGAGAAATGTTAATTTTCCATAAGATATTATTTCACCGGCGGTTTACGGTTGGCTCAAAAATGTATTGATTGACGCTGATTCATTGGAAGACCCTACACTACTTAACTGTCAGAGGACTCCAATGCAAGTGGCTAAAGTATTTCTTTAGTTTCTTGTAAATGTACGTGTATTTAATTAGCTGTTTACGTAAATATATACCTATTTATTAGTTAATCAATGACCGAAGAGGTTGAGTGACCTTTTAACATCACTTTATTATATATGGCTGCTTAATTAATGCAATAGCCCCTTCTGTTCTGTTTCACTACGTCCTCAGACCTTTTGTTTACATGATTTAAAGATAAAGTGCTATTGGTGTGTCGAATTTCTATAAAACTCTGAACGATGATGAATAAGATATTCTACTCATGAAGCATTCACTGGAAATAGAATATGCACGCACCAGCGAGTGTTTGGAAAATTTTGAGCATATTTGGTTCATTTATGACAAAATATCAAAAGAAAGGGCCATGTGGAACTGTCTAAAATAATTTCACGTCATACATTTGGAAGTTTGTGGGGAATATGAGGATCAGACATACCCTTTCAGAAAATATATTTAAAGTATTTTTTTATTGTGACAAATAGTAACATAAAAACTTGAGGGTAAAAAGAAACTTTACACTTCCACGATAAAGATTTAATGTTTCACGACCATGGTTTCGATGCCGCGCAATCATCGAAACCATGGTCGTGAAAAATTAAATCTTTATTGTGGAAGTGTAAAGTTTCTTTTTACCCTCATAATGAAGGAATTCCACAAATTTAAACCTGAAACTGTTATGTTCATAAAAACTCGAGTTCAAATTCTCGTATTTTTTCAACACATTCATGAATAACATATGTAAATATATATTTTTTAATCAAAGGAATCATGAGAACATGTCTTGAAAGAGATGTACGCATAATATAGTGGAAGACATGCAGATACTCCAAGGCCTATTCATACTACCAACCCCATCCTTCTCATTCTCTATCATGGTTTGCAAAAGCCTAGGAAAAAAACTACGTAGTTCTCTACTGCGGCGCACGGCCAATTTCATGAGCCCCAGCCAGAGTTTTCCTGTGCTATGCTAGCTTGTGCCGAGGTAAGACGACTTGAAATAGAGAGCTTATATGGTTTCTCCCGCCGTGGGTTTAATGCGCCCCTAGCATAATTACCCAACCCCATCCAGCTTCCGACGTAGCTCTGGTTAGCGTCTTTGCCTTCTCTGGCAAATCCAACCGCGGGAGTGCACGAGCTCACCATCCTCCTTCCTGCTCCCACCCTTTCTCTCCGTTCGCCTTTCATGTCTCACCCCATTCACTCATCGCCTTTCCGTCAAAATCACGGGCCCGTGGCCGGGGATTACACAGAGGGGGCGCGCCATGTGTAATGTATTGTTTTAATGTCTATGAATGGCGGGGTATTGGTTTGGAAGCGCGTGCCACGTTCCACGGTTCGGTGTTCTCCTCGTCCTCCACCTCCTCAGCTCCATGGTTGCAAGGAAGCCGCCGATCACGAGAGCGAGAAAGCTCCCCTAGCATAATTACCCAATTCCACTGGTGAGCATTGAGATTATAATCCCTCACGATAAGCAGGGGTGGCAAGGTACACAGAGATCATACACCTTACAAATAATGTCTGTTCCACCCATATCCGTGCACTCTCGAGGATGGGCGTCCAGGCGTTTGTTCTCCGCCTCGCTTTAGAAATGGGAGAGCCCTTGGTATGGCATTTCACTCGGAGAAAGCTAAGATGATCTCCAAAGAGTCAAGTTACTACCAAAGATTGCTTCCTTCGGCCATAAAAGTCGCAAAGCATCCTGCAGATTTTAAAAAGGAAGACGGTCACCAGATCCTCAACGTGTGGAAACGATTTTTTTCGTAATGTACATTAACTAATCAGAGATCAGCATCGCCCTCAAACTATCAACGCAAGGACGGACAGAATCAACCCAATGATTGTTTATGCGAATTCGGAATAATTAATTAATACCCCAAACGAAAGTTCACCCCCGAAGGGAAACATTCATTAGCCGTGTTCCCACGACTTGTTAAGCGTTTTTATTGTTTAACCAGCTCCGGGTATCTTGTTTTGCATGAGAAATAAAAATTTTAATTTTATTTTAAAATTCAACGCTTTGAACCTTTGACCTTAACACGAAAGCTGGAACGCTCGAGAAACGGTTGTCAGCTATAAAAACAAACACACTGAAACTCGTGGGCATCGAGCTTTCGCAAATAAATCCCATGAACCTCGGTTCCATCAGATACAGACGGTTTCTTAAACATTTCTACGGAAATAAATCATACTTGGGAAAGGGCTATAAACGAACCGCGGCTACCCGCTGTCGATCTGATTCTGAGTCTTTGGTTGTGTGTATCAAATGAGTGGTGATGATTGGTGAATCGACTTCGCCTTCAACCGATTACGATATCCAACCCACGTTGTCTTAATTTTGTCGTTTGATATGAAGTTTCTGTGTCTGTAACGTTTGTTTAAGCTCAAGGGAATCATTCACTTCATAATAGATTTGTGCAGATTCAATCTTAGTATTAATGCCCTATGATTGGATCAGAGATGAACTAACATTATATCCAGTGTGTTGCATCTGCAAGCACGGAATTTGTCCTGAAATTTAGAGACAAAATGTAACTGAGCACGTCAGCAACAACCAAATTGTATTGTTGCGTAAACTCATCAAATTTCAAACAGCTCTGAGAGTTTGTTTTGGTGTTGTATAGCAATACGCGTATTTGTTTTGAATTTCAATAAGTCAATTTCAACTTAACTGTTGGCAGGGAAAATAAAATATCTGGAACAAATCTTCGACATTAAAAACATTTTAATTCAAAATTCCAATTAAGTGAATTAAATAATTTGTTAAGAGTATAAGATGTTACGACTTCTCTGAGGAAACTTCAGCAAAATGTAATTTGGTATCTACTTCAAATACATGGGTGTAGGTGCTTCAATAAAGCTTGGTAAGCCAAATAAATTAATCCCAGGGATTATATATATATTACTGTTATAAATAAATACAGGTGTGATGAATTATGACACAAAACATAAAAGAGACATTTTCAACCCTCAAATGGCCAAGATATGATGAGTGTCATAGGAGTTGAATGTAGATATACATGTATTGCGTCGATTTGCACAAGTAATTTTACAGCTTGGTAACTAATAAAATAAAGGAATTAAAGAAACACAACGTAAGAAAGGATTTAGCTGAAGCAAGGACACAACGAGAAGCAATACGGATAAAATTGTTGGGCCAGAGTTTACCGTACTCGCGGAGTGGAAGAAAATTCAATCCGATCTAGAGTGATAATTTTAAGCTGAAAATGGTATCATAGGACCCCGACCGCAAGTTGACTCGCGTTCGATTTTGGTTAAGTTTAAAAAGAGGTTCGGGATTTTGGCGCATGTTCCCAGAGTCTCCCCTCCTTCCGGAGCTCACACCACCCATTATTCCCTCCTCTCCTCTCGCTCGCTCGCTCGCTCCCCTGATCCCAATCTTCCAGAGAAAATCGCACTCCACAGGATGGAAGTGTGCAGGTGGCCCCGCGAAGAGCGTGCACCTTCCTTGTGGTATTTCATTGTTACTGCCTTTAGCAAATTTATAATCGGTACTTCTCGCAGAATTTTGTATATACCCTTCCGGTATGCGGCAACTTCACGGCAGTGTGTTCTTTTTATGAGGTTAATTTACAGTATTTATTTATTTGTTTAAAAGTACACCTAAATAAGCGATGAGGAAACCTTTTACGTCGGGCACAAATGAAATCAATCAAAACATTGACAATAAATATAATAAAGAAAGGTTCAGCAAATAAACAAAACAAGAACGAGCGAAGAAAGCACGAAACAAATTAAATCGAAGAGGTGGCGCTTTAAGAGGCAAATGGTGGTGTTGCATGGGGGGGAAAGAGGGCAAGGGAGAGACAATTATTCGTGAAGGAATTACTCAGTGTAGTGATTTGGTGGAATATAGATCATTGGGAAATGCAAAGACCAAATTTTGGGGTCTGAAAACGACTCCTATTGCGAATGTTGGAAGCAATGGAGAGCAGATCGTCCGAGAGGGAAATACTTATTCATTAGGCAGTGTAGAGATTTCGAAACAGATCCCCGTCTACGCCGGGTGAGCTGAAAAAATAATATCGTTAACTCTTCTCATAGGCAAATATATTGTCCTGCAATTCATGCCACCATGTTTATTGGTAGCTTATTCATCCCCATTCATTTTATTATTGATACTCTCCGTGTACAGTTTCTAGCGTTTATCCACGTCCTCGAGTATAATTATCAATGCATTCAGCAGTATCTTTTATCATGCGATCATACACAGTATCACTTTGCATTAATTATTGGTTTCTCCATCTTATTTAGTTTCTATCCATGTACTGTATGACAGTTAGATCTGGTGAGCGAAAGGTTTGAGGGTGACGCGGTCGTTGTTGAGGAGAGAAAGCAGCACCGACGGTGGGCGAAAGAGTAGTTGGGACGAAGGGAAGGACAATTCGGCGATGCAGCATACGTATCTGGGGTAGAATACAAACACTAAACGGAAAAAACGCTGAAATGCTCATGTTTTCACGTCGGAGTATAGCTTTCGAACGCCACTCACCGTAACGGATGTTTACCCTCATGGCAAAATAAGTACGAAGCGTTAGATACGATTTTAATTAATGGACACGAGGATAATCTGTACGCTTGAAGTGATATTAATAGCAAGAATGATTGTCGATGCGGACGAAATATATTAACCAACCGACCGCAGTGATCAATAGTTTCGATATGTGAGGGTAGGTCTCACGGCGAACTAAAGTAAATGGCGTTCATTAATTCATTCGTTCAAGGGGCCACTTCCTTTCCCCGTGCCACCTGTGGTTTCCCCACAAAATTCTGGTGTACAGAAAATGACCCGGCTTGGATATTAGATGGGGTTGCCCAAAGGCATTAACCCAGATTTGAACACGGAACCCTCCAAGTGTGTTGTTCACCGCTCTACCCGCGAGAGTACGCCTCCCATGAACATATCGTATTAAAGCGTCTACGAAATGTGAAGATTAAATCGTCTCGCAAGTATAACGATGCATCTGATTCAAATATAACATTGACAAATGACATTAGCTCCTTCGATTCAGATTCAGCGAGCTTTAGCATTTCAAGAGGAAGACTTCGCGGCCACAGCTTCTACAAATTTGGGTATTTAAGGAATAATCTCCTGTTGCAATCGAGCTTTCGAGCAACGCACGATACGCATTTTTCGGCATCGCCTCTTTTCCTATGGCATTTTTTTTTTAAATAACCCTTTAATGTCGTCGGGGACCGAATGAAAATTCGAGTCTTAAAAATCCGGCCGGGAGACTTCTCCGACGACTTCACTCGATCACGGAGAAGGAGAAGGGGTGGACGTGGGAGGAGAGGAGTAGGGGTGGGGAGGGGGAAGAGGGCGAGACACGGCCGCCCGCTCCCCCCGCGGAGAGAGACGGCTCCTCGGACAGACGATGGGGAGAGGGGGCGGGAGGATGAATGAATAGGCGAAAGAGGAGGTGGAGTGAGTGGGAGCGTAGTACAAGGGAGAAGAGAAGGAGAGGGAAGGAGGCGGGATGGGGATGTGGGGAAGTGGAAGGGCAGAGGCGGCTGAGGAGGGACTTTGAGGCGCCGACTTCTTCGATCGCGCGCACACGCGTGGAAGGGAGCCGTGCATTGACTACGCCAATGGTCCATGATACTGCTCCCTCTAGCCATCCATCCATCCCGCCCCCTCCCAGCACAGCAACACCATCTCCCCTAGCCTCCCCGGCCACTCCAACGAGACGCCGCAGACTAACCTCTCTCACTGTGTGGGAAAAAAATTTCTCAAACATCCTGAAACACTCTCTCCTTGTCTCCCTTCTTCTTATCAGACGTCTGAATTTTATGGGAGGGACACACGGGCAGCTCCTCTCCTTCTCTCATACCCCATGCGGATCATCAGATCTCTCCCTCCTCTCCCACACGTCTGCATCCCCCTCTCACGTGGAGTCACGCTCCTCTCTCCCACCTCTCCCTCCCAACATCTCTCTCTCTCTCTCTCTCTTCCTCCCCCGCACGCCGGCTGAGAGTGGACGGCGCCGGTTCGGAGTTAGTCCCGAGCCGTAATTGTCTTTCTCTTCGGAAGCGACGGGTTCCTTGAGGACGGGGAAGGAGCGAGGTGGTAGTTATGTACGGGCGAAGGTCGGGTGGCTGCGTGAGATGCAGCCGGCGGACGGCGGCGGGAAGGAGCGTCCGTACGAGTTAATCAGGCGGCGACTCACGAGGGTGCTGAGGGGGGAGGCAGGGGATGCCGCGAGTGAGAGGGTCATCTGCTCGCTTCGTTCTCTGCCCTCGATGGAAATGCTCGCAAAACGTGGAATATTTCCGTCGGTTCAAAGTTTATTTAATTAACGCCTTCATCATCCATGGTCAACGACGCCAAGACTGGTTTCCAGCTTCTCTCCCAACGCGTCGCGCACTCTGTTGACCCTCCCGTTCCTTCGCACCTTCCCGAATTAACTCCATAGCCTGACTGGTAC
The DNA here is from genome assembly GCF_022747635.1 of Hetaerina americana. Classification (NCBI taxonomy): domain Eukaryota; kingdom Metazoa; phylum Arthropoda; class Insecta; order Odonata; family Calopterygidae; genus Hetaerina; species Hetaerina americana. The sequence continues at coordinate 17,679,091 of NW_027286069.1, read as the reverse complement.
TCACGCAATTCAGCCTTGGTCTCTCATGCATTCCACGGATCTTTCCACTCCGGAGTTAACTATCCTAGAGCTTTTGAATGGAACGTACCAACTGCCGTATTATTTCTAAGCCTCGCTTAAGAAGACTCAACTAAATACACTGCCCGACGGTAGACTTTTCTTCAATACCATATACAATTGAGCTTCCTTTCATTCCATCCAATTTGCCTATCCTATCCCTCTCTGTACCTGTCCTGCCTAACGTTCTCGCTTATATCACATTTTTCCACATTCCACCACCAATCAAAGCGTTGTCCAACCACTTTTCTTGTTTCGTTTGGATTTCCGGTAACAACCTTCCCGTGCCGGGCATATACTTTCTTTGTATCTTCATTTCCCAGTAACAAATAGTTCCTCAAATGTGTATGCAGCTGGTTTTCTTATTTTGAACGCCATTCTCTTCCTTAGGATCTTCTCCTCACCTTCTCTCATAAAGACCACATAATTGATCGCTTGATCTATCAATTTTATTTTAGTCATTTTTCTGCGCCATCGAATTGAATCTAGGGTAAATTTTATTCATTACCACCGCCTACCGATCCTCATTTCTTCCACGAGGGCGCATGGCTGGGCGACGTGATGGCGGGACAGAGGGAGACGTCCCTCAAAATCTCTCACGAGTGTCTTTATTATTAATGTGTCTCGGGTTCTTAAATTTTTAATAACCCCTCTGGATCCATTGCTAACCCTCTCTCTACGTGCTTTACTTTTCACCCGCCTTCGATCTGGCTTTTTGAATTATTTTCGTTCTTTTGCACGCTTCCCATTTCCCTTCTATCAGCCATTTCAATATGTAATTCCTACTTGTTGAATTTTGATTCTTCAATATTTGAAATAGGGCTCTGCAGTGATCTTTCAATAGCTACCTAAGAAGAAGAATCAAAATACCCCCACCCCCGATCCAATCCATCAAGATTCAAGGAGTCCCTGCGATTTATTTATTGTTCAGTGAAGCAATAGGTATTAAAGAACACCAGAGTTGTCAACCGTATGGTTAGTCTGATAGGTTAGGGTATAGCTTACCTAGTACTAAATCCAAAGGCGAGGAGTATGAATTATAATTAGCTTACTACTACATCCTCCAGTATAATGGAGTTTGAATTATATACAAGGAACTCCTGCATTAAGTTCTACCCTTTATTACATTCTCCTTCAAATGAAGCATGGTTTACCTACAAGTAACTCCCATACCCTATGTTATAGTTTTACCCTTTGTTATAGTTTTCAACAACCCATCAATGATTAAAAATGTCTGCATCCACTTTTCTTGTCTCCTTTGAATTTTACAAAGCAACCCTCTCTTCTCCCCTACCATGACTAGTACTTCTTCGCTTGTTTAATTTTTCGTCCATTTTACCTCTTCCATCCTTGTCCTTCTCAAAACTTTTCAGAAACCTCCAGTCTACGCCTATCATCTTGCAAGAACGACCAAGTTTCCTCTCTGCGCGAAATTATAATAAAAAATCAGTTTTTCAGTGAACTTTTGCAAATGTCCTTACTCAGCATCCATGCAGTCAACTCCGTCCTCCTTACACACGTAAAAGCTCATTTGCAAAGCACAATTCTTCTGCTTATGTACGTACTACTCTGACCATCTTGATACAAAACACTTCCAAAATAGGTCAAACGTTCCACCCGCTCAAATTTATGCCTTTGAGGTTTGACTTCTTAAATTTAGAGTCTCATTACCTTTTTTATTGCATTGATTATAAATTTATACCTGTTGCACTGTTTTTCTAATGTCCACAGTAATTATTATAATCCTTAAATAGACTGTCTAACTGAAACCAGATTACCCTTTATGAACTCCACACCGATGTTTGTTTACTTCTTAATAATGTAAAAACATAGGAAGTAACTCATACAAATTTTTATTTATGAGCACTGACGGGCATAAAAAGACATTCTTATAAAAATTGGTGATAAAACTTGTTTCATATGATCCCGTGAACAGTTTTATACTCACAATACGTATAATGTTAATCCCACTGACTTCAAACGTATTCGGAGAATGAGGATAATTTGTTCAGCGTAAATGGTATTGTGGATGTAAGTCCATTTTTTCCCCTTCTTCAGCATTGTAGCAGCACATAATTGCGTTCTTACACTATTGTTAAATATAATGGAAATGGCTCTCTTTCCGCGTAACCGTCTAGTTCGTGACAATTAACTTCAACGATTCTTGGAATTTTCCCCGGCTCTCTTGGTATTTTAATTGAATTATGTCTCGTTCCCACCCACGCAACAAATTCTCTTCTTTTGTCTCTTGGAGATATTTGTATTTTTATTAATTCCACCAAAGTTAAGACAATTCTGGTGAAAAACAAATGGTTTGCCTATAAACGCTTTCCAGAATGTTACAACAGGAATTAACACCCTCCATCATCTATTATATTTTGTGCCTTTGAAAGATTGCATGATTTGGCGGCGCAAAGAGGTAACCTGCTTGACAGGGAATTTAAACTTGAAGTAGTATTCCCAGCTGCTGAAAGAATCCGTTTCATCATTATAAAATAGCAGCATTGTTCACCTTGAACTTTAATTTTTATTGGCGACTTACGTTTCACCATTTTCCAAAGTTTTATTAAAAAGGAAAGGCTTAATTTATGTATATCACCCAAGTGACTAACCGACGTAAGGGGACTAGGACAGCAGGGGAAGAATATAGGGTGGATTAAGAAGAAAGAGGACATATCGCTGAGAAACAGGAGATAGATTTGAAGATGTCCGTAATCAACACGAAGTTCATGATTTTTGGGGGACATAATTTTTCAATGAAGGATCTCAGGTGTTCCCGGCGTATGGTATTCAAGAAGTTCTCTCGGGTTTCCCACCGGGTCAGGTTGCAGTACACCGACGTTTCGAAGGCTGACTCTGCCATCGTCTTCAGGGTGAAGTCATTTCACCCTGAAGACGATGGCAGAGTCAGCCTTCGAAACGTCGGTGTACTGCAACCTGACCCGGTGGGAAACCCGAGAGAACTTCTTGAATAATTTTTCAATGCTTAAATTTCATTATATTCCTTCCTCCATCATACAAAAAACTCGTATTAATTTACTCTTGCCTATGTGCTATTTATATAAATCCAATTCCAAATGAAAACTGAACATTATTGTAGGAATGCCCGAACAAAAATACGTTGATAAACCGATGATCGTTAGGAAAATAGATACGTAGTCAATTCAAAACAGGGAAATAATTCTGATCCATAGATTTGCAGCTACATTTTCCATCTGTTCATAGCTTACATCTACACAATACCCCGAAAGTCACTGCAAGGGCGTGTGGCGGAGGATGTCATGGCACCAGCCATTAGATGAGGTACCTATGAGGTACCTAAACTTCAATGGAGCATAACCGGAAGAATCCCGTGCGATAAATTTAGCGTTTACTATTTGTACACCTGCATCACTCTTGTTGGCACTAGGCATGGACGAGAGAGGAGAGGGAGTTGTTGAGAGAAATCCAAAAGAGGGCTTAAAGGTGAATGAAGAACATTTGGATAGGTGATAGAATGTTGAAGACTATGATAAAGGGGAGAATATAAGGCAGGCGAGGAAGGGGGAGGAAAAAAAGGGTTGGCATATTGGATGGAATGAGGGGACATAGAAGGAATGTGGAATTGAAAAAGAAGTTTTGTAGTGTGGGGTCAAGTTGCCTTTTGTGCGAGGCTAAGAAACGTTAGGGCGTTTGTGTCCATCCAAACCTACCTAAACGGTGGACTACCAAATGATAAACACCCTAATTGTTATTATAAAATGTCGATGAGGAGTTACATAAAAAAATTCGAGTGGTGCTTGTGGATTTAATTGGAGGAGGTATTTCAAATAATATTGATCAGACGAAAACAAACATTCATAATAGTTGAAACAATCTTGACTCTTATCGCATCATATCATTAGGAAAAATTTATGTTCCCAAAGGATACAAATGAAAAATATTAGAGAACATGTGGACACTTATACTACTTGGGGCTTTCTTAAAATGACCCTCTCTTTCAAAGGCATTATATTTTACTCTCTATAGCCCTCTCAATCTGTAGTGTGGAACTGATTTCTACATCTGCATCTATTTTATGGATTAGGTGTTTCCATATTCCTTCATCCGTAGTTCACTTCACTACTCTTTACCACTTTTATATCCTCCTCTTCAACTTGCCATTATATATTTAAAGAAGAACCATATGCGTACGGATAGAGACCATCATGTTCTGTTGCCTTGAAAATGTCATTGGCCTGTTAAAACCATTGCTGTAAATCCAAATATAAATGAGAAAAAAATGGTCAAAATGTGTATATGAATCAATTCATGGTTTTGTTTGGCCTTCATTCAAAGATGACCCTCTGGCTTATGTGACTAGTGATTATTTGAAATCCAAATTAAGAGCTCCTTTCATTATACCTACCATGTTGCTTAATTTTCATAAAATTAAGACAGAGAACTCCAATATACAGCCATATTTAAGAAATTGGAAATGATAAAACGCAATTTTTATTTTGGTCCAGTAAATTTAAAAACTGAATATTAATTATTATAAATAAAATAAGCCTGTCAAAAAATGCACAGGCGTATACCTAATTAACCTGATTTCTTGAGGAACCACTTTTTAATGACAGTCCTTAAACTTTAGAAAAATTTTGAATTTGCCTACTCGCTTTGTTAGGCTGACACTGATAATAGTGAAGAAATCCTATCAAACCGTAGTTGGCAGCGTTAGTGGATGATTCATCTCTGTGTAGTGCAACCAAAAGAGGATAAAACCTCTACTATAAACTCTATCAAAGAGGAGGGAGAACATGATCTATAATAAATACTATGAGTTTCACACAAAAAATGTATCAAAACTTCATATAGGAAAAGGCCGATTGATACCATTTTATTTTCAATTACTGAAGAGCCGTCGCATGCGATTACCTTTAAATTAAGCCCTGTACCATAAATATCCAGGATTAGCAAGGGACCTCTCTGAGATTAGCGCGGGCAGAGTTGGATAGGACGTCCTAGACAAGCAATGACAATCGTCATGGGAGTGGGTGGGTAGCTCTCTTTCTCTCCTTTCTCACCTTCCTCCATCTCTTCCTTATCTCTAACATTAGATGCTGCGTCAGTGCCTCCTCCCACGCATTCTTGTGGCTTTCCACGAAGACTCGAGAGGAGATCAGAATCTCTTTCCTCACCTCCCGTTTCGTTTCGCACGCAGTATTAACCAGTCACACTCCGAGAGCCTCCCCTCCCTTCCCCTCGACACTGCAGCGCTTATCTCCCTCCCACGCGCGACTTTCCACTCCGAACCTTCTCCAGCTTAGTGCCTCACTCAGCGTAAGCCGACTTCTGCCCTCGAGAGCTCAGGCGGGTCACGGAATCGTACCTTGGTGATCATTCCACCCTCCTCTCTCCCACAAATTGGTTTGCGTGGCATATCTACCCGCCATTGGTACGTGCATGTAGCAAGAGGTCGTAGATTAGGGTTTATCAGGTATCATAGACCATAACGGTCATCACGCCTAACTGAAAGGGCACCCACTTTTCCAATACCACAGTAGTCCCCATCTTTTTCGAATGCATGAATGACATGTAATTAGGGTGGAGGGGACAATTATTTTTCACTGCTTCCTTTTGGCGATAAGCAAATGATTCACTGTTCCTGAAAAAACCACTGAATAATAAAACAATACAAAAAATTTTTTTAAACAACAGCGGCAATAACTTTATGTGTTCCCCTTAATGTATGAAAGTGCGACTCATTACAGCAAGGATTGCACATAAAATAAGCGGCCAGGATGAGATTTTTGAGACGAATCAGTCTTTAGAATTAAATAGCGATGCGAAAACTTTGAATTGCATCTTCATTTCTTATTGAAAATTACCTTGATAATCCAAAAATTCAGGGGAAAGTATTTGAAATTATGATCGAGAGTATGCAATCTAATATGAATCATTATGGATTAAAAGAATAGCTTATCTTTATGTTGCCTTGTTTCATTTAGCTTCCCTTCTACCTTCCTTAATAGGTGCGGACATGATGCAGTCTAAACTACAGATGAATTGGCGCTTGAGTTACTAATGCTTCATGCTCGACATTCCAAAATTTGGAAAACCTACTTTCGGGAAGCAGGAGAAGTGAAATTCAGATATATTGTAAATATTCATAAATATCCTCATTGCTTCGTGGAAGAGAACGTGTTTTGGTTAGAACCTTCCAGGGACCCGTCTACCCGAACAAATTGGTGGCCAAAGATGGGGCGAGGAAATCTACCTATCTGTATATCTGTAGGGAAACAAAACTTTAAAAGGATCATATAGTAAGCAATGAATCAAACTGTCTAAATTTTGCCACTCGTTCTTTAGGTTTCCATCTCTCCTGAAATCTCCGCGGAAAATGTTCCCGTTTTATTTCCACCGAGTTCACCACGCCTACCTCAGAGACATTTGTAAAGCACCCGTCGTTCATGTATATTTTACTGAAAGGATAATAATTCCTTTAGCGGGGGGGCTTTGTTTTAATGAGTCATGCGAGGCCGGAAATCCGAGGATCCATCGCTTATCTGTATCGCAGGGTGAAAACAATTTTGTTATGGACGGTGAATTTGTGAAAACGCGATTGCAAAGGGAACATCATAGGACTGCACTTACGTTGACGTATATTGCTTTGCGGGGTAGATATCTCACCATAATTTTCAAAAAAATTGACGTGTTCTCACCCTTTCACGAAAGACGGCCGGTGTTAATGAGTATAGAATTTTGGGAGACCTATGCTCAAATCCATATGCAGCCTATGGGCACCATGTGTCACTATATTGATGCCTGGGCTCGGTAACTTTATTGGCACCAGATCTTTGGAAATATCGAGGACTTTAAATGAAAAAAAAATTGAACCCCGTACATTTCTAAAAATTTCCCACTTCTTACGAATTGATACAAGGTTATCCCTACATTAAGCTTATCTCTCTCATGTTGGTTATTATGAATACATTTGGAATAATACGTTCATATGCAGAAATGACACTCGGGAGAGTTGGAGGGAATTAAGTTTGTCAAATTAATCCTGGCTATGATGAATGTGGGTTGAATTTTGAACGTCCGAAAAATAAACGGGGAAGTTCTTTTACTCTAAATTAATTCTACTCTCCGAAGAATAAATTAAATCAATTATAGTTTAAACTAAGACTATTCCTTCAATCATCGCTTAATCTAGCATTCGATTATGATTTTAAGGCCATTCCTCCACCTTGCGGGAACAGGATTCCGAAGCGAGTACAGTCAGGACGGAACCACGCGTAATGGGTCCATTCGCATGAAATTGATATTCTTAATCTTTCTTCATCCAAGGTTAGGTTGACCTGTAAAGATCCTTTGGCGGGACCCACCCGCTCCCTGGAGAGGGATGCGTAGACAGAGGGGGTGAGCGAGGAGGAGAGTATGGATGGATGGAAGTGGAGCGACTGGGAGATGAATTTACTCAACGCCGCCTCCTCTTTTTTCGGTAAAAACACAACGCTTCACGCTCCAAGTCCATTAATTTTCCCCGTTTCCATTACCCGTTCCCTTTAGAGACGCTCCTGTTAGCGCTCGGCAGTGGCGAGAGCGATGCCTGGCGGTCAATTAAGGCGCGTATTTCGAGGCCTGCAATCCTTTGATCCGACTTGGCCGCATCGAACACAACGTGGGAAATTTATTTAATTCCATTCGCGGAATCGTAAGGTACCAGCAACCAACTCAAGGAGATTTCTGCCTCTTTCGTTCGCGCGTTCATTTTCTATCGGCGTGTTATCGCCATGACTGAAACTTCACGGGAAAAGTGTACGAAGGAGGGGACAAACGGCAAAAATGCAATGTAAACGAGATAAAGGAAATTCTTTAAGATATTTTGCATAAAATGGGGGTCCTCTTGGAGGGAATGGAATCATCTCGCAATCGATCGATTCATAAACGATAGAAAAATAAAATTTAGGGAGCACCCAAAGTTGAGTTTTCATCTTCTCGATGCCTAATTTCCAGTAACCCCTGCAGAATGACTTCAACAAAGTCGCATAGTTTTAATCAGAACCATAAGTGGGAACTCAGTTACCATTATTTAGACCTTCGGACTGTGTTATTCACAACCGTACTTGGATGGCGTCAGCTGTGTTCGGTGTCCTGCGAGCTCCGGCCAACCGTTCACTAAATGTTGGTTTTGTTCCAAGCCTAAGTGGACTTTCTCCCAAACATTTTAGCAATGAAGTAAGAAAAATTATTCAATCTTATAAAAATTGTTGAACTGACCATAAAGTAATAACATATAATGGTGGGTTGCGTTGATGGAGTAGCTTCAGTTCGCACTTTCCTGTTCATTTAATATCCATTTTTTATCACTCCAAAGGTCTGAAATGGAACCGTTTTGTTTTATGTATGTTTTTATTGTATGCGTGATGGAGGTGATAGGGTAGGGATAGGGTATCAGAAAATATGAAAATTGGTATTTCGAAACCAAACGGATATGCTGTAACAACCTGTATAAGTCATAATAACCTATAAAATTTTGTCCAGATCAGCTGAACGACATACAGGCATACTTCCATTTCTTCCCATAATTCATTGTTTTGAAAAAAATGTATTTCAATGCTCATGAATGTGTAAAAGATTTTGGTTCTATGAATGTCAAGCTTGCGATCTGAAACTTGAGCGTTGAAGAGCCTCTTGCAAGAGTGTGTAATTTCTAATTAGGACGGGAAATAGACAAGTAGGACTTCCTTCCACCTACTGAAAATTCATTAGAAATTAATGTATGTTTTCAGAAAAGTTTCAATTACTTCAGTTAAGAACTATGTACATAGTCGAAACTATAGTAATTAACGATGAATTTCTTCATTTAAGTCCCTAGTTTATGCATAAAAAAGAACTTGCCTTGCAAACTTACTTTTGGGTTGTCCCTATTTCTTTCTCCTTATTTGTTTGCGGTTGTGTTTCCTTGCAGACATGTGGCAAGAAATAATGTAACAATTTTCTTTAGTTTGATGACATATTCAACTCTCATTATGTAACTCCAAACAATACCTAAGAAAGAAATGCCATTGTCTCAATAACTGTCTGTGATTGTGGACTTTCGCTAAGGTTTACTGACTCTGCCTTGAAAGCTTTTGTTTAGAGGTAAAGGTCACCCCCTGAGACAGTTGCCGCAATTTAACGTGAGCATTCAGTCTACATTGTGCTTCACACGTTGGAGTATATCGCTTTTTATTCGGTTGCCATAAAATGGCCTATAACTTCCCTTTTTCGTTTTTCATAATTTATATGGGATATTTACTGATTCCAAAAATTAACAGTCATTCCAATTTAACGCATGATGCAGTCATCTAAAATGCTAATTTAAAGATTATGCATGTACAAAAACATACCATTCACCACGTCAGCGTAAATATTCGGAAATTACGTCAAAACTTTTCGTTTTATATTTTACACCTTAAGAGTTTCACAAATTTAACTCCATCTCACTTACAGTGATTTAATCAAACTCACCCCGAATAGAAATTTAAAACTGAGCACGAATGAACCAATAAAATAATTCTGACTTATTTCTCTCACTGATAATCGAATTTCATTGGCCTTATCCTCAAAAATTAGCCGAAATAGCCCTAGTGTATTCATCATACCGCCTTAAACTGCAGGTGCTTGAACTGTAGAGTAGTTGGAAAGGTGAAACGCACAACACCTTCCGTGGGTGACTTTCCATGGGGCGAGAGGCATCTCCGAGCATTGGTGATAACGTACGTTGTCTCTCTATGCATGAGAATCAGAGTGAGAGAGATATAGAAATGGAATTAAAGAGAGAGAGAGAGGGAGTGAATGAGAGAGAGAGACATAACTGAAGGAGGAAGAGTTATGTCGGCCGCACCTTTGTTTCTCCTCCTCCGCCTCTAAAACCCTCCCCTTCCTCGACGCCCCCTCCCGTAACCCTTAAGTGCCGCGCCGAATTCTGTTTGGCCGACGGAGCGAAATGTCTAAGGTCAAAGAGGAAAGAGAGTAGGAGACGAAAATATGAAAGGGTGGGGGGACGGGAGTTTGGGGAAGTTGGAGAGGGAGGAAGCAGAGAGGTGAGGGTGTCAGAAGAGGAGGAGAATCGATAGAGGGAGAGAGGGCGACGAGGCAGTGTTGTAACATAAAAGGGGAGTGGAAGATGGGTGGGGGAAGAGGAAGGTATAAACATGGGTAGGGGGATGGCGTTGGGAGAGGAAGGTTGGAGGATTATAAAAAAGACGGTTGGGGAGAGGTGAAAGGGAACCGGAGGGGGGGAAAGTGTACGGAATGAGTGGGCAGGGCCGGGAGGGCCAGGGTGTCGAGGTACGGCGATCAGGTGAGCAGGGGCAAGTGGGGCAAAGGAAGGGGCAATGAGGGGTAAGGGGCTGGAGAGGTGAGTGGAGGAGGGAGCAGGGGAAGTGGAGATTGGGAATTATTATCCCTCTCGGGGGTGCCGAGAGGACAATTGGAAGGGCATGTGGGGGAGAGAGGGCGGAAGAGAGGACTTGGGGAGAAATTATGACCATGAGCTGATAATATTGAGACCCCTTACACGATTCAAATGAGAGAATAATACCTCGGTTGGGAGCGGAAGAGGAAAATACGGTAAGTATATCCTTGCATCCCATTGCAGGCGGACTGTTTTCTCCCAGAATTCCTTGTCGTGAGAAATATTTAGATTGAGTTTTAAATTTTATAAACGATAGTCAGGCAAACGCTCACTTGGGGCCGTTAAACCTGAGTGACAAAAGTTATGCATTTATCTAGTCTGATGGTATGGACCCGCGTAAATTATGATGCATAAATAATTATCCTAACCCTTGATATTAACTCCTACCTATGTGACTCCGAGCAAGTAATGAGCATCACAATCATCCAAATTAGAGAATTAAATTTCTCATTATCGGAATCAATGGAGAGAAGAAGCTATTAAGATATGTATTTTAACTTTAAGTTAATCGAAGAATTCATTTTCCATCATACTAAAGTGACAGACGATATGCAGGTCAAAAATTATGAAAACTAGGTGGGATACAGACTTGAAAAAGTACGACTAGGTACAAAGACCTAGTTGATTGATGGTGTTTTATAAAAAGGCAGAATTTGAGTGACCCTTTTGTAGTTTATTTGCTGTCGATCCCGCGACTACACTGTCACTTGATACAGTATCACAGTTACACGACTACATACCTGTATATTTTACAGTACCAATATATTGTTGAAATTGAAAGAAAGTAATGACTTCTGCAGTCCAATTTACGACCTTGAAATAGCCTGAAAAATAGATCTTTCTGATAAACTCCGCATTAAGGGCCTTGTACTATTGCTGATAATAGATGGATACCAAAATAGCACCCAAGCAAGTCATAGGAATAACGTTTGAGAAAAGGAAGAAATTGTAAAATTAGAAAATTGTATGTGTGTGTGTGTGTGTGTATATATATATATATATATATATATATATATATATATATATATATATATATGTATGTATATGTATGTATATATATATATATATACAGATAGATTAATAGTGATGTAAGTTGGTGGCTGGAATGAGAGCTACCCTCCTTCCTGCACGGTAAATAGGTTTTCAACTTATTCATTTATATATATAACGGTCACTTTTGATTGTATCTCCAACTATGAATTCCCCTTGAATAAAATAATTACTTTTTGATTACTTTCCTAATTAACTATTCAATGAAGCTAAAAGCGTACAAAACATTAGCGATATATCTTAGAAATGATTCAAACTTTATCATAATTTTCTTTGGCGTACATTTCGTCGCTATTACAAATCTTTAGTAAAAATGTTAATTTATGTTAAGGATTTTTAATACAAATTTTATAGAAACGTTGATCCTCAATGCATAATGACTTTTTTACAAAGTGCACATGAGTATTTGTTTTTCTATGTAATCTAAGGCTTTCTTGGCAAATAAGATATTAAATAAATGCATTTAATCAAATGAAATTCCCGCAAAATTAAATTACTCATCGTACATTTGTTTAAATTTGTGTCTGAAATTGCACACGTTTGGTTTGAATGTGTCCAGTGGCCCCAGAGGGAATTGAATGCAATACTCTGAAGACCACCACCGTCATCATACGATGTTTTTAACCAGGATATTTAAATTATGATCCTCAAATCTTTGCGCTTGCTCGTATTCGTTACACTTCGAGGAGAAGAGGAGAGATACGAGAGTAGCAGTTAGGGCAAGGAGTGGTGGACGACAAACAGAAAATCGCAGGCTGCATATTCGATTAGGAAACAGATTTCTTTAGCGGCCGGGACTCGGCGATTGAACAATGATAAGGCAGCTTAGTTACAGTCGGGTACTCGGCTACGCAATCTCGGGAACTCCTCTCTCACGTGGCTTTGACTGGAACCTCCGCCTAGATTCGTGAATGCATCCACCGTAAGGACGCACTTCATCACTTGCTATTGATTTTTTAGCAGTGTCCCACTTACATAGCTCAAAGTTATTGCTAGAAATACTTCGTCATAAAATTTAAAAAGAAAAAGCGATAAGTAGGCTGAAAGCTTCAAACAAGATAAAAATTCCTCACTCAGATATCAAAATGGAATTTTTTTCCGGTAAAGCATGCTAACAAAGATAATATTATGCATAATTAAGTGATACTCTTCAGGCAATACTGAAATTCATGTGAGGCGGCGCGAAAATGAATGTTTTTAAGCCTAGTCCCTTTCCCAGGGATGTTTATATAATTAAGTACTTTAATTTATTATCAAGAAAGATTAAATCAATTTTGAATTAAATAAATTAATGGTTTTATAATTAAAGGTGATTAAATTCACAGTGGGTTTGTTGATTATGACAAAAATATCGTTATGAAGTAGAAAGCAACGGTTTAAAGAATAAAAGCTGGCGCAAGGAAGTTTTCGGTATCCTGAGAAGACATGAGTGGTAATAATTTAACCTCTTCAGAAAAGAAAACATGTTAACACAATTACTATGCTCTTAGTTTATTAGTTGTATCGCGGATCACGAATACAAAGAGAAGAGAGTCATCCCATTCAACAAGAGAAATCAAGCAAGAGTGAAATTAGACTCGATTTAATTTTATTCCCGCTTAAAGTTCACTGGAAAATGAAGGCATTAAAAAAATACGATTGAGCGGACACTAAAACTCGACTTCTGTATATCAAAACAAATTTTAGGTGCACTGATTTCAATGAATAACTTCTGCTGATTTTACTGCGCGTGGTTTGCGTATTAGAATGGTAACGAAGTTTCGCGTCCAATGCCGGACTATCGGGAACGATTATAGCCTCCATTAGTGAATATCTTTAATATCAACAAATATTCGGCTTTCGAAGCTAAATGTAGAAGAAATCATTCCTGTACAATTGATTTCTTGTAGAAACCAGGGGCAGGTAAAATATGTATGATTTCAGCAATGGAGCTCTTCATACATTAACAAATTATTTATTGAAATTAAGTGAGATATTTTGAAAACCACACATTGACATGATATTTTTCCAGTAGTATAAGCAGGGAAGATGATTTTCATTTGTATGCCCTTGCAAATGAAGACTCAAAGGGAGTTAAATCATGTAAGGGATATTACAAAAGAATGCAATTATCCAAGACATTCGAATTGTCTACCGCATTCCAATTAAAATAGGCATCTTGTAATATTTATTTACGATGCACAAACATTTATAACAGTTCCCATCGTGTTAAAATCTTTAATTGTGTTAGGGCACATTCTGAATTAATGCCGTATATATTCGTTAGACCAATCGCTCTAATCAATGATTGACTTTTTAAAAAATGATTTGGCTCCCCGGTATGAGATTGGAAAGTTAAACTTCATTTTATGTTGATGTCCATACCAGCCGTAATACAGGCACCTGTAAGCACGATTTTATTTACCGAACATCTAAATTGAAATATTCTTCGGCTCTAATAAATGCTTCACAAAGAACTTATAAACGGAAAGAAAAGAGTGAAGTAGTGTTCTACGCACCCCAGCAATTTATTTTAAGTTTAAAATATCGGCAAATTAGATTACGTGAATCATGAAATTCCTCGGAGATAATGGTTTTTAATGACTAACTTTGGTGAGTAAATTTTACTTATTTGTGAAAAAAAACTACAATCAGGAGTGTATTGGAATCATGGAATTGTGCGATGGTCATTCTAAAAATAAGTTCAAATAAGAACTTATGTCCTTATTCTGTAATGAATCGTGAAAAAATATCCTATCCATTTCAGCAATAATTACACTCTCATTACTAGCCAAAGTTAGCTGAAACACTATTAATGACTCGCCTTGTTCTAAGTCAATGTCAACATAAGCAACCAACTCACTTTTAAATTCAAAAAACTAATAATGATAAATGGAATGTCATCTATAAACGGGCAATAGATGTGTTTAGAAAATGACGACGTTTAAAGAGGACGGAAACCAAAATAACAAACCCCCAAGTTGTAAAATAGACTAATGAATGGGGTAGTCAGTTTCCAGCGTTCACGATAGCACTCAATAATTTGCATTTGGAGGCGATGAAATGCACGAAATCCAAATTATCAACTCTATTAAAAATAGGGGCGAAAGAGAACCTAAAAATCAAGCATTCTCATGAACAAAAATCTGTGCACACCCTCGGCTTGAGCAACCCCCTATCTTTCCACAATCAACTCCCCTTTGCTTTCTTAGATTAAGTAAACGAATGGTTGGCGTCTTTGTGTCTGGGAGTAAATTACTTTTATTGCGCGAACCACGCTGTTTTGATCATAAGATCCCAGCAGACGGCGTGAAACAACGTGGTACGCAACGCTTCTTTTTCGTGAATTATTTGTAGAACTGTGCTTATTAAGAGTGAAAACACTCGTGAGATCGCTCCAATTATGCATGCGTCAGCTTCGCGGAAGCCGCGTTAACAGAATATCTTTTGGGCCCAACATGGTCAATTGCGCATTCGTATTTTCTTCGTTCACTGTCGTACTCACCCCAACTCCTTCTCCATCTCCTGTATTTCTATACATACCTACTATTATTAAATCTGTTTGCGGACTCAGCCATTGGGAACTAAAGGGGAGGTGAACAGGGCTGGGCCGCATTTACCGGGGGAACGAGCAATTTCTCCTTATCCCGCCCGAAGTGCGCATTTGGGTAATGAAATGGCGGTTCGGCTGACGGCGGTGGGGACGGGGGTTGGAAGTGAATGAGGAGGTCCTGGCGGCGGGGAGCGGCCCGGGGGGAGGGGGAGACCGGGCGTGGAGGAGGGACGGGTATTCGAGGGAAAGGGGAGGGGAAGTGTTCTCTGGGCGGGGACGCAGGGTTGGGATGGAAACGCGCAAATAAACGAGGGGCGTGTGGAGCGGTGGGTTGCGCGTCGTGGGCCGCGCGAAGGAAGGGGGACGATTCGCGAAGGCGGGCACTCTCACTCTCTTGAGCGGATGATTTTTTTTTAAATATACCATTCTACTCGCGTGTTTCTTTTCTAAGTTAATTATGTGACTCATTAGCCTCAGTTATTTAATTGATTACCTTCAGTTTCATTTTTATCTTCAGTCCCTCCTACAGTTCAAACACATTGGACTCTTTGCAAAACAAGCTTCGTTTAACGATGACCCACGGGAACATTAGTGTGTCACCTCCAGGCAGATTCTTCCCTTGGAACATATTATGGAAATACTCGCATCGATCTGGACTTTAATTTATTGAACTTTTATCATACTTTCCAATTATTTTATTTTCAAAATACTACGGTTTTGATTTTTGAAAAAATGTTTGATTTTTATAAAGATTTTCTTATTATTTATTGATATTATATTATATTGCATTATGATAATATATTATATTGATATTTTAATTAACTGGTATTCGTTCTGACTCTACACTGTTTATTTAAAGAGACGCCAACCGTAGCATATTTATTCTCAAAAATCAGTGGTTCATTTAATAAGTCGTCATTTGAGCATACATACATAATTAAAATAAAAGGTCAGTTTAAGCAGTCACTCGAGGATTTTAATTTTAGGGACTAAAATATAGTAACATTTGCAAAAGTGATGCTTCACCAGGTCACACTGGTTTACGTCGTTTTTGAGCTTTGTTATCTTCAGGAACCTACGAAATGTTCGTTGCAACGATTCGTGTGATCTTTAAGGCATTGAAAAGATGATAAAAAAAGGTGTGCTGGTATGAATGCTAGGCAAAATATATTTTTATAGTCGGGTGTTTTCATTTGCAAATGTTGTTATACGATGCACACACCCCTTGGAGTCTCTAATGGCATTTAGTGGAATTTCTTCGAAGGATACTTCGCACAGCATTAAAGTCTGAATTGGAAACAAATCATGTAAACTTTATTTTCGGAAATTCACACTTACCCTATGCCGCGGCGTAGTAGATTCAAAACAATGTATTGTGAAGTTGTGGGTCTATTGGGCATTGACAGATTGTTTACGGCTGGATAAGAGACATAAATTGCCCAAGACAGGACAATTGTATCGGATTCATATTCTTCCTCTCTCTATCTCTTTAAGTCCTGAGATTTCCACCGGCACAGAATGTACTGTTTTATGACACTGGGAGTTTTCTCATGCACTAATATTACTAATAATCCCACCACTTGTAATTCCAATATATAGCGTCTATTTCAAGGGTATCACTTAGTCACTTGAGCGTTAACTTCTGAGTATTCCCTCCGGTGATTACATCCGTAGCCTTGCCACTGGGCGACAGCCGTAAATATACGCAAAGGATGGTGGCGAGGGCGTGTGGACGCCTCCACTAGAGTTATTAGAGCTGGATATAGGGTTACCTAGAGGAGTGTAACAGAGAACGAGGCAATTGGGAGGAACAAAATGGAGTTGATGAATTTCAATATGATCGATTGAAATTGTTTGCTTGAAAAAGTCAATAATCACCTATTTGATGTCCAGCCCAAATTAGTCGTATACTGGAGGCAACTTTCCTTTTAAGGGTAATTGAAATGAAATATTGGAGTTCATCACCCTCCGAAACACTATTTATCAGCTCAGACTCTAGTGCAGAAAGTATTCACGAACGGTTACTGTTAAACGTTTTTTCGCGGTATTATGTATGTAGTATAAAAATCTCCAATAGAAATGGCTTTTCTCTTCTAGTTTTACAATAGTCGAATAATAAGCAAATTGAATCCCCATAGATGCGCCAATTAAACAGATATACGTAATTTTCAATATATTAAATCCTATCCGTATGAAATACCTTTCAAAATAAGCGAATTAATGAATTTTTACTTTGCATTATTTTCTCTACAAAGAGCTACCAATATTATATTTTTTATTATTATTACTCGCTTGATGAAATTGAGCATGGGAAGAAATCTACGCACAAAGATAGATTCAGAAATTTCTTCGAGAGTTTTTCTGTGTGTCAACTTCAAGTATTCCTGAAACATAGAAGTATCTTATTTTTTTTAATACAAGGGACACGTCTGAAAAATTTTTAAATATGAAATCAATATATACGAATTAGTTATGTTTTATTGATAAAAAGAAGAGTGAGAAATAATAAACTTTGAATAATAACAAATTTTAACTATTATTAATTTGTATTAAGCTGATAATATATTACAGTTAAGAGTTAGGGAAAGTTATAAACCGATGGGATGAGGATGGAGTGACTTAAATGGCGTGGTCCTGAGTACAAACTTGTGGTGGCGACTCAAAAAGCTCTGGAGGTACCCACGATGGGAATTATTTATCGTCCTAAGACAAATGGAGCATATTATAACTTTACATAGTATGGGTGCTCTTTGGATCGGATGAACGAGCGAAGTGGTGGAAGGAGGAGATGTTGAGGAAAGAGAGTGGGATGTTAGACATGAAGAGGGGTGGGTGAAGATGACCGAGAAAGAAAGAGTAGGTTCAGAGGAATGGGCTTTCACGTGAGGATTAAATAAAATTTGGAAGCCTATCAATTACTTAAGTAACAGGAAATTCACCTCCATGTATTCGATACGGGAGAAATTACCAAAAGGTTCAACCAAGCGGTGATTAAATAAATAATGTATGGCGTGAGTGTGTACTTCCACGAAACATACAATATGGAATAGAATGTAAATTTGTGTTTTGCTAAATTAAAGGGAAGGAAAAGGCATTTAGGACAAAATGAAGGGAGTAAGAAAGTAGGCATCGCTGAAAAACGGTTTAATTTAGTATGGAGCGTTAAAGTCGTGTCTTGTTATGCGAGATAGAAAAATGCAGTCATTGTCCCATCCAAAAAACCTACATTAACCGGTTGACCAGCAATAAAATTAATAGATACCCTGACTGAAAGTAGCGGTAATATTCTGTATTGACCTTTGTCCTGCTCTTTTCCTCAATAATGATGCTCCCTGTTGTAACCTTTAAAAATGGGTCATTGAATCATATCCTTAGGATTAAATCCCAGTAGTACTTGCTCTTCAGCTTATTTTGGTGGCGAGCTGACTATTTTAGCAGACCTTTGCTTTCTCACCTTCCCCTAAACATACAAGGCACCGTCCTTTCCAACCCCTCTCCCAGAATCCTCAACCTTTTCCCCCCACACTACTTGAAAACCCCTTCCACCGAACGCAGAAGAGTGAGAGAGAGCGTGAGAAGAAACTTTTCCGCCCTCCACGCCATACGTCGTCCGAGAGTGTTCTTGCCTGTACGAGGGCAAGGTGCTTCGGCCGAGGGGAGGGGATGAGAGGGCAGGGTACGAGGGAGGTAGGGTACGAGGAGGGCAGGGTACCAGGGGAGCGGGAAGGTAGCGGATGACCAGCGAGAATCGAGTAGCGGGGAAGAGGGAGGAGAAGGGGCGGAGTGCTGAAAAAAGGGAAGGGAGTGTAGCGGCGGTTGGAAGCTCTCTTTGACGTCACGCGGCAACGGATGGGGGTGGGGAGGACCCTTCCCCCACCCCAACTCCCGCCACACCCACCCCCCACCTCCTTCCGCTCAGGGAGCATAACCTCTGCCACACTGGCGTCGCTTGGATATCCGACACCGCCCAACTCAACGAAGTAAAGGTGTCCGTGGGGTCATCCCTCCCTTCCATAACCCTCTCCCACAACTCTCTCCCCACACTCACCCCCCTCCTTCCTTCTCATTCACTCGATGATTGTCTTCTGGAGGACGCAGAAAGGCAAGATGAGGGGAGAGGGCGGGCGGGTGAGCGAGGGGTTAGGGTCTGGCGAGGGATCTGGGTGCGATGTTCATGGGATAATCAGCTGGAAGCGCTGTGGTACCCCCACGCTCCGATGAGCGATGCAGGCGTATGTGAAGGAGTTTCGGGGCCACCTCAGTGCGTGGGTCTTGCAACCTCTGCGACACGGAAGTATCGAACTCTTGCTCGCCCATAACGGCGCAAAAAAACGTGCATATATTATTATTTTCAAGAGTATTTTATGTTGTAAATTACCAAGAGTTTTGGTTTGTATTTGATTCTGCACCTGGAACTAAATATATCGCGAAAAAACTCACAATATTCGCTCTTCCAATATCATAACAGACCTGAGGTTACGTATTGTGACAAGGGAAACAATCTATACCCCATGAAAATAGTTAGTTCTATGTAAAGAGTATGTATGTCTTTCAGAAGATATTAGTTTTGTCAATTTCTGGTGATATCTATACATCTTATCGGTTTTTTCACACGCTAGGGTCTAATATTAAAATTGCTGTATATTATATCATCCAAAATGTGTACTTGAGCGCTTAGCTCCCTCGTCAGACTTAAAAATTCATCATTTCAGACTCCTTGCGTCCAACCCCCTACTATCCCTACTACTCTTTTAAGTGGTAGTAGGGAGGACAAGAGGAAAATAAATTACTTCCAGTTACTCAAGTTTAGGTACTTCAAAAACAGCCAGTTCTAATTTAAGTGCAAAGCTACGCTACTCGTTTATCAAATAAGGCTCTATACTATATATATATATATTACGGATGATGTTGGTATAAAATAACAGCAATTGAAAGGCACAGTGAAAAATTCTTTGAAATACATATTGTTTTTTTCAGTTATTTTGTTAAATAACAATTGTTATATTATATTCATCCAATTGTTAATGAAGACAAACTATACTATTTTTAAACTGTATTTATTGACGAAAAATAAAGTTTATCCCTTTTTAAAAGGTAGTGGTTGTATCACAGAATTACACTCTTTCGAGCAGCTATGGAGTTATCTTCAGGATTAGAACAAATTGGATTGGAAGAATTAAAATGACATAAAAATGGCTTGTTTATAATGAAAAAGTAAAATTATTAAAGAAAACAATTAAGTTAAGTGATTGGAATGATATCTCAATTCTACGTTCTTTGGAATGTAACTTTGATTTTATCAAGCGTTAACAATTCATTTAGAAACTTTTAATGACAATTATTTTAGTAAAATTTATAAAAGTGCTTATGATTATTTGGGTAGATTTTTCAAATGAAATTATGATAAAAAATGATGTTTTATATTCCTCTCCCCTAATGATAGTGACTTCAAGTTTAAATATCCTAATATAATATAATAATCGTATATAAATATCGTAATATAATCTTGAAAATGAAATCTTAAGATCATGACGATATGGAGATCACCGCAAGCTTGAGTACAAAATTCGCACTTGAAAAGCACGCAAAATTAGTGATTACTAATAATCTAGAACAATCAAACTTCTTGATTGCTTTCTGTAATCGATCCTTAGGGAAGGAGGTCTGTGATGTGTTTAACCGGGACCAGGAATTATCACAATATGACCCCCTCGTGAGTAGGACGCAGCTTCATAATCCCGGCCAACTTTTCAATTAGTAATGCTGTGGTATGGAGCGCCAGCACGGCACCACTCCTAGTTGGCCCAAATTCCTCCTCCTCTCTTGTCCCGGAATAACTTGACTAGGGGGAAATGGGAACGTCCGCAGTCTTTCGTAAGATGACCTCGAAGAAATCTCTGCGTTTGTCCCCCAGTCGATCGAGCGAGTATAAGAGTCAGCAGTGCCAGCGAGAGACTTCAATATTCACGAAGTCCCCACCTCTTGCGTAGTGTGTGCTACGATAAGCAAAGGCCACCCACACGCTGTCTTACCTCTCTTCCCCTAACCACTACTCACCCCGTTCCTTTCAAGATGACTGGGCATCTGTGCCCGGTATTGCAGCAGCACCGTTCTTCCCTGCGCTCAATGAGGGTTTTGAGCGAGCGCTTACTCTAAACGAAAGTAAAATCTAACGACACTCATCGAATCGTTTATTCAGATTACATCATCACCGAACAAGAACCATTGGGGCAATATTTACAGACCATATTCCTTGATGGAATCGTTGTCTTTGCTGGCTTCTAGTTTCTTCAATTCTAAACCTGTGTTTATTTAATGGCAGTCAGTGTAACGAACGTAAGTATTTTGCAAATAGTGGATCAACTCAAGCCTGATGGTCAATCGAGCCATAAGCGATATGTAATAAGTCATTACGGTGAAAACGATTAGCCATGTCCCAATTGCCAAGAGGGTTTTCATTGGATTCTGTCGTTTTGATGTTGCGTATGGAGAAGTGCGCTTTATCATATCGCATGGATTGTAACGCGCAATTTTAATGAGATATTACATTAGGGCGTTGAACGACAAAGTAATTTTATACACATAATATGAGTAATAGCGATAAGCTTGACTTCCATCAGCAAGCTCCTCAATACAAAAAAGAACGACATGGAGATTTAGGGGGACTGAATAGAGAAATATCTTTATTTATTCGCCAAGGATATTGTTGAAATCATGTTTCGTTTTAGCCCGCAGAAAAAAGGGAGTTATTATTTCATCGCAAAGACAATTTAAAATCGTTGTCGTGAGGATGTGGTGATGCGATATGAAAATGCTGCACTGCAAATTCGATGTGGCGCGTAAAATGCGAATCCTTATATTTTATTCGTGCTGCCTGATCCTGGACATCAATTACATTCACTTAGAGCTGTGATGCCAGCACGGAGAGCCCATTGGGAATGAGGGGTCGACGGTGTGATCAGTAATGCCGGCGGCTTGGGCCATTTCTCCATTCGCGTGTATAACCAACTGCATAATCATTAGGATACAAGGATTGGTGACCGCGTGCGCGTACTTGACCGACCTTTTCGACAGTATTGACTTCACCTCAAGTTTGAGGTGGAAACTATGGCATTACGATGGTAAAAGTGCTGCTACGCTTTAATTAGGTCCCATTTAGAATAGGCGGAAAATATTTGGAATCTATGGTAGAAAACGTTAATTAAGGAATTGGATAAAGTTAAGAAAAAATTCGCTGGTTTAAAAAAAAATTCCTACAAGAAGAGAATAAGCGTGGAGGTTATGCTGGGAGAATTGAGTTGGGAACCTCTTTTTCGAATCGAACCCAAGAGCCCATAAAAATTAACTGTACTACTAAAATTTAATTAATCAGTCAAACAACAATTATTTTCACATTAGGTGCTAAAGCGTGTGGGAGCGCGACTGTTTATGTATATTAACTAATATATAATGTAATAAATGTTTGAGATAATATTTGAAATACTATGTGGTAATATTTCTGCGTGCATGGCTGGTACCCTGATACTCCCTGCTATACACCTTTGCATCAGCTTGCGTGTGATAATGTGGGTGTTAATGTAGATAAAACAATATTGTGCAATCATTAATTTTCCCGTAGACTGGTTATTTATTCTTAGTCTTATCCAAATGTTCATCAGCCCATCAATTAAAGGACACATGTTAAAGTATCCCATCGGAATTCTATTCTCATTGCCTCAACTAAAATTAATCGCCACACATTGTGAACACATTTTTATGGCATCCTGTTGGAAATACTTGTGTAACAACACAATACTTCACAATGTCTTCGATCGAAATTAAATATTTTCTTTCGCCTTCTCTCTTTTGTGATTGGCAAAAGGAGCTCGGAAACTAGTAATATATGATACAATTTAGAACGGGCATTATGTAAAGTTACTAATGGGTGGGAAAGATACTCTGAATAGTCCCAAAAATCACGGAACTAATTATGTGACAACGGATTTTAATGTACATCTGTAATAAAGGATATAATAATGTACATATGCAAACGGATTTTAATGTACATATGTAATATCATACAATTACTTTTCACAAAATCTATCATAAAGCAATTACGAAATTTTAAATTCGTTTTATTGAAGTCTAATGCTATCAGGAAAAGTTTATCTGGCAAAAAAAAAATAATTTTAGTAAGCCTTGAATAATATTCCACCAAACGTCTGTCTCAACGGCGCAGTGTAGTGATATTGAATCAGTACCCATCGCATGTGTGAGTTGTCTCAAAAACAAATATTTTTTCTTTAATGCATAATTCGAGAGAAATGGTGAGAATTTAACCCTACTAAGTACTTATTTCATGCCTAGGTTTTATTTTATTAGATTTTCCAATATTAAAAAAGTGAATGCTAAGAAATCTTTGTATTTTTCTGGAGATGTTAAATTGCCAAATAAACAAGAATACAATGTCACTCCTTCAGTTAAAAAATCAATGAGTTGTTTCTAAAATGCTGGAGGAAGAGGGTTTTTTGAGCCCAAGCTGCATCTCTTCGCCTCTTCGAATTCCTCGTTTTAAGTGGGTCAAAACACCACGCCATTCCGGTCAGCCATCTGGACATCTGCCCGCCTACAATCCATAAACCCCAGTCTCTACGACATCCGCTATAGCGGATGCTCAAGGTCAATTAAGAACCGACTCTCTTCTGATTGAACATGAAAATGCCATCCTAGGATATGGGAGACGACCAGAGTGAGTTGAGAGATTAGATTGATTGTGAAACGAAAGGCCGATAACAAAGTCCAATCTCCCGTTCTGCCCATCTCTCGATCCCCGCTTCACTCGCCATTGTTTTCTTCTGATTGTATTTGCTTGACTTTAATAATTAAACTACACGACAACGGAGTGATGAGGAATATCGTCCAGAATTGTATTTAATTACTTTATTGACATTTTAAATAATTAAATTATTTTTTTTTGAAGAAAATAAAAATCTTACTTATTCTAATAGCCAATCCAGGTAATTCAATTTTCAATTTGAATTACTATTTTAGCGGATGCGTTTTTGCATCCAATTATCTTTGAACGTATTATTAATGTTATATTAGTATTGATAACCATCCAGTAGTGCAGCGATAGATTGCAATATCGACAGAGAATAAATTTTATGCACAATATCGACGTCTAAATTAATTCGCAAAGTCTTGTTTCCGATTTTTCAGAGTCCCGTTGCATTTTGTACTCTTGTAAAAGAGCGGTATGAAATGAAACCACTCAAATTACCTTTCATAGTTCGAATAAAAGTTCTATTTGCATTCGGTAAATTGCCAAATGTTTTGCTTCATCCCTGTGATAATATCTTTCCCTTTCCTGCCCTAGTGAGTGACTGAGTAACTTTTGCCCTAAGATCCTGTTATATTTCACAGCACATTTCTCAGGGTTAATTGTCAAAGAAAATCAACGATCTGATTAAATAATACCATTTTAGGTGTACTCCAGAGTATTGTTTACGAGATTGGCGGCTGTTACCTCTGATGAAAAACCTCGTGAGGAGCCCAGAGGTGTTGGATTACTGACGTGAGAGAAGTTAACACTATCCATAGAACGGTAAAATATAGACACATATTGCAGGGATGCTTTTGATGGCGTCAAGGTGCATTTCAGAGCGTGTTATTAAGAAGTATTTAATTTTGATTTTGCAAAACAATCAATAAAAGACCTGGAAAAAATCATGTTTTATAATCACTTTTGTTCATCTTCTAAGTGTGACGGCTAAATATGAGAATTGCGATGTTTTAGTGTCATAATGAAAGTTATGACATTAGATTATTGAAAATTAAAAGTAAATGAAAAAATAAACCAATACGGAAAGCAAATACGTTATATTTTATCATGTAAAAATACCATAACGATAACAATGAAACTATTAAGTTAATATATGAATTGGACGAATTTATATTCTTTAAATTTATTATATTCAGTGAATGTGAAATTTAAATCAAAGCGCTACATCTTAAATTATTTGATGTAAAAAAAGACAACCAAATGGTAGTTTTTATAGATAATGTAAACCTGGTTAGCTGAAAAAGTGGTAATTCAAAATAAAATTTTGTAAAACTTGTGCATGCTAAAGGAAAACTAATGCATATAACGTATTAAGTGGAAAAAATCGCGTTTTGATGTTAATCGTAATACATGTGTCTGAAATTTAGGTTATTATGTATTATCGCGAATGACAAACCTAGCTTTTCCCAAACCCACTGCTTTGAAACTGGTTGTGCCTTTATTTTCACGGAAAACATCCTGAAAAGTCAACTCTTCGATTTTTGCGAATTTTGGCCAGCATGAGCGATGGAACCCCACGCATTACGACTCTGCAGTACTCACATACTTCCCGTGCCACTGTTCTGCGCAATTTAGAGTCGGTACTTGCGAAAGTTCCAAAACGCGATTAACACCAAGTGATTCGAAAATCTATCGTTGTGCTTAGTATTTGAAAAAAGCGTATGCAGAAAACTGGAAGACCCGACCGAAATGCCAACATTTTCCAAAAAAAAAATGAAGTTAGTTTTCGCCATCCGCAGCAACCGCCACGCGTGCGCCATTGCCCCTTGCGTATTTTGCACCCCGCACGGGTCCCCCTGCCGCCCCTCCCCCCCCCACTCCGCTCCCCCGGCTGGCCAAAGAGATAGAGAGAGGGGTCGGATCGAAAGAGGAAGTGTAAGTGGCCCTTGCCCTTGCTTACGTTCGCAAAGCAAGCAACTTGGCAACGCGGCTGTTTGTTTTGATGACGCGCGTCTTCTTTCTCTCTCTCTCTCGGGCCGGGATGAGATTGCTTTCTTTCACGCTACATGCTGATATCGTAAAAACTGAGACACCGAGAGTGATGGCTTTGCATTAAGGGCCGACCATCTCGGGGCCAGATTTTGAACCCTGGGACGGCAGGGTGTGCTCGGCGTTCCGGTCACCTCACCTGGAGCTCCCGCCGAAATAAATTGCCCACTACTGGGGGGTTAAAACGCCTTCATCGCATGCAAGTGTCAGTAATTTAGAATATCACGACACGATTGTTTAAGTAAATTTGTGGACCAATTACGGAAATTAATACCACTTTGGCTAACTGAAAAAAATATCACGCAAAGCTCTGGGGGATTAGACCAACATATTTGGGCCTTTCTTAATAATTTCTGTACTCGAGCTAGAAGCTAATTTGTATCGTATTCAGCTCATGTGCCGTTATCAAAACCCACGCAGGAATATGTTCCTAGAAGATAAAAAGTATCCTCATTTTTATTAAACTCCATTTTAGCAATTCAGCGGATTCACCCACACTGTATGATGCAAATACGAAATATTTATGTCACACCTAACCTGAGTAACGTCATTGGCTGAGAGATACTGGTGATATACACTTATTTAGTTACTGAGGAGAAGTTCCAATGCTCAATCATTATCGGTAGTATACCCGGCCTTTCTTCGGTAATCTGAACTTTCATGAAGAAGTATTGTGGTATGCTAATTTTTAAAACCCCCACGTATCTCACCCGATTCGAACCTCTACGGGTGTAGTTTATCTTAAATATATATTAGTTTATATTATTATAACCGATATAAAAGTATATTTTCCAGTGAGATACCGTAGAATGGAAGAAAATATACCTTTTTACTCAATTAAAATGATTTATTCTTCATGACAGATTATGCCATTTGGCACTACATCAGTACTATGCTTTTTTAAAGTTATCTGACATTATTGTTAATCCAAATGTAGGCATAAGAATTGTAAAATTAATTTAGTTCACACATTAAACACTAAATCTGAAAGGTTTATAGTATCAATAATATATAGAAGATCTAATAATATCATTACTTTCATTTGCTCCGAGTGCCAAGACCCAAAATCGAAATTGTCAAGTAAACTGAAAATCTTAATGAATGGAGTAAGATCTCGTGCTTTCCCGGCCTATCTGCTTGGTAATGTTTTCTCGGGTCTTCCACAGGGTCAGGAGGATCGTGCTGGTCGAAGTTGCGATGCTCGACTCGTGCATCTTCCTCAGTGCAAATTAGTACTTTTGCATCATTACTCATCTACCCTGAGATCGATGCACGCGTCGAGCATCGAAACGTCGGCCTACATGGAACCCCTTACGGTGGAATACCCGAGAAAACTTCATCAAACTTTATGAAACTAGTTTGATAATAACGCTGGTTGAGTATTTCCAAAACTATTGGATGATTTCGGATGTCTAACTCAAGGAATAATCATCTGTAGCAAAATTAGGAGTTTCATCAGCATTCTTTTATAAAAAATCATAATATTGCAATATCACGACAGAAGACGTCAGTTGGAAACTCCTCCCCGGTGGAATGTGATTCCATGATTAAAGAAAACGTCTCAGAATACTTACTGAAACATTAGTAGCTAGAGCAGTACACTGTGTGAAACTAGTGCTTCGCTAATGTGTTTGTGTTAGTGACACATGCTGACAAGCCAATAGGAGATTAGTTACACCCTGTTGGTTGTCAGATATGCCTCCTTGTGTCCAGAGACAGATCATTACATGGATTTTCCAAGATTTCCGCCCCAAATCCTTTCCACGGTATGCCCACCCAATAATTTATTTATGGCTGTGCTCGTAAAATTAAAAAATACAACTAATTTAAAAGTACTCTCTCACTATGCAGGACTAATGAAGTGATTAAAAGAATAGTGTGCGCAAATGGTGTATGTATATATATATATATATATATATATATATATATATATATATATATATATTCCCTCTTGTCATTAAATTTAGACCTTTCTGTTTATAAAATTTTTTTAGAATTCACATATTATTGCTTGATTACAAAATATTCACCCACCTAAAGATAAGGCAGAGGCATAACAAACTCTCTTTGTAGAAATATTGATATTATAAAGTGACATGTTAAATTTTATAATTAATGCACATCAGACTGTTTTCTCAATGCACGAGTTCGACTTTTTATTCTAGTTATTTTTCTTAATGTCAGCGATAAATCGCCTAACGCATTTTCGTTCCTTTCCCAATTTTCTCTCGCCAAGCAGTTGCTACGAAAGACAAATGTCAATTGTGGTAATTTAGAGTGTGGCAAAAAATGGCGGTTACATTACCTTCAAGGTGGGCGAGATCGTAAAAACCCAGACTCCAGCTCGTTTCCCTATGACTAAATCGCCGCCGCCCTCTGCACGTCGCAGTAATCCCTCAACGCCTAAAGTTTCCCCACCAGCGCAGAGATTCCGGTAATGACACTTTTCCTTTGAATGCCGCTGTCCGCCTTCCGCAACCACTCAACCCTGCTCTCCAAACCACTCGTATTCTCAAATCAATTCCACCGAAACCTCTCTCTCTCTCTCTCTCTCCTTCACCCTCCACTGCCAAACCCAACCTATCCCTTGTCCCCTCGACAACTCCACCCATCTCATTTGCATTTTCTCCTACGCACCCTCACTGACTTTTGAGGTTAAAAAGAAAATAGAAATAAAAAGACGGTTGTAACTACGTATTTCTTTTTTTACGTAGAATCGTAGTAGCGCGGCATTTTTCCGAGCACGTAAAAAAGAATCAATATCATTCAACATGGAAAGGAGAGCCGGTATTATTCCAGAGTTTTCAGTCAATTTTCCGCCCGTGTGGCACTAAATCCATTGACATTGAAGGACATTTGCCTAAGGAAGGCATTTGTCTACGAAATGAGTTCGCGATCTGGTATTGAGATTTACAGATGGAATTTTTGATGCTCCCAAAGCATGGAAATAGTAATGATAACATTAGCTTTTTTTATTTTTTGTTATGAGATTAATTGTACCGTAATTTACGTTCGCTGAAATCAATTATCCAAAAAATGATAACCAATTTTAAGTTTTTGAGAAATTCGAAGAACTGAGGGAAATGCTGTTTTGCATATTGTACACTGTAAATTTCTAGCATTTTTCGAGCTTTATTAATGAAAGACTGTCTTGCAGAAAAGCAGATGTTGCTGAACCATGTATTTACATCACGTTGGGATTGAATTGTAGTTAAAAGTAGTGGCTACATTGTCCTGCTGAAGATCACTATTTCAATAAATTAGAAACGTTTGAGCAACTCATTTCTCCGTTTATTAATCCGGAAAAACTCATCCTGATAAAATATATAATTTTTCATAACACCTCATTAAGAGAAACATATATTTTGGTTTTACCGATTTAACATTAACTACTCACTGTCTTCATTGCTTACAAACTCACATCATCGGCTTGCATTGCAAAAATAATGAGCTAGTTGTTGAAAAGTAAATTCGGGCCATTTCCATATTTTGAAAAAAAATAATAATAAGGGACCAAATTTGATTTGTATAAATCACGTAAATCTTAATAAAAGAAGAAATTTTAAGAAAATTTTAATAATAATACAGATATTTTATATTAATAGAAGTTCACTGAGTTAGTATAGTTTTAAAATTAGCTAGGTTTACTGCACACTTCTCAACACTTAAACCATGACTAATATGACAGAAAACATTGTAAAAGCCTAAGTAAGATTACATATTACAATGGCTCGTTCATTTTCTGGGCATAATTTCTACGTGTTTTATTTTCATCCCATATGCCTATTCTTTTCTCTCTCTGCCTCGCTCTCTCAACATTCTCCTTTCTGTTCCCGTCTTTATCATACCGTTGGCTCACAATATCTCCTGATAATTTAAGTCAAATAACTTAACTCATTATGTAAACATGTTTTCTTCCTATGAAATAATTCTTTAAATTTAAATTTTCTGCTTCAAAATTTTACTTTTTGTAGGCTTTTAACCGGAAGTTTTCATTAATGTAGAAATGACGTTTTTTTTCCTTAACTTAAATTAGTTGGAAAGAAGCGGCACTCTTTAAGGTGACTCTACAGTTCTTCCAAGGCTGAAACACCTAAATTTAAATGAGAGAATTAATAAGCTCAGGCGCAAAAGTATTACGTAAACTCAAAATTCGGTACTGATTTTGCGAGTTTGTATATTTACCTTTGCACACACTCACACACAAATAAATAAATAAATAAATATATATATATATATATATATATATATATATATATAATTATATATATATATAATTATATATATATGCATACATGGATCCATGCGATGCCTGTGAACTTTGTAATGTTCGGGAACCGCTCAAAAATAGATTGGTAAATTTAACCAGCACGCAATGGTCCCATCACGTTCAATTTTCGACTCGCGGAGGCCAAAATCAGCTTGCTCTTGGAGAAGGAAAAATATAAGAAAAGCCACGGTGTGAATTTTTTCCTCAGGTTTCATTAGCTACGGATAAGGACCGTGGGGCAAAATGAAACGAGCGAGCGTGGATATTCTCTGAGACGATTCACGAGCGAAATTTATCCGCTATTTTTTGCTTTACGGCGCGGCGCGGGGTGATTCCTCGCATTATTTCGGCTTCGAAACGTGGGAGGTTTTCGGGAACCAAATTGCGGGGACTTGTACGGGAAACGCGGCCGTGAGGATGACGGCGGCCGGTGGCGGGGTGGCGACGGAGACTCGACAAAACCAGGAAAAGGTCCCGCTTCCGTGTCCGTGGGTGCGAGAACGAATGACGGGGCGTGGTAAAAGTAAAAAAGAAACTCCATTTTCAAAATTTCCATACGGCCCATGTGATTTCCACGAACTGGGGTCGCGTGACTGGTTGGGAGCGGTTCGACTTATTGTAGCTATTATAATTGTTTTATTCACCCCTTCAACTTTTCCCTTTTCAGATAGCTTTCTTCCTCTCTCTCTCTCTCTTAGCATTCGCCCTCTATCCCTTTCCTCCTATATCTTCATTATTTTTCCCTTTCACCGAATTCTGATTACGTGGAAGTGGATTGCTTGGAGGTTATTCCCTCCCCCGTCGCTCGCGTCCCGCCCTCAACCTTCGTCCCTCCCCAAACCTCCAAATAACCGATGTAGTAAGATTGCACTATCTCCCAAGCGATTGCTCGAGTCGGAAAGAAAGGGTGGAATATGCTAACGCGGATTTGTATCGTTTCATTTTTTTTCGGAATTCTATTGAGGCAGTTTCCATATTTATGTCGCGTAAGAAATTTCCTCGAAGGCGCTAATGGAATTAGCGGCAGTAGAGCGATGCGGTGATCGTTATCCAGATTTCTTGAACACTGATTTTCGAACCAGTTAAGTCGGACATTCCTTACTATATAAATTCATGCTTCCAATTTCTGCTATTTCTCTCAGCCGTGCCATTTTCATTAAATGGAGATTTTTAAGATTTGAATTTCTTCCTGAGTAAGTTATTGAAATTTGCGA
Organism: Hetaerina americana; assembly: GCF_022747635.1. NCBI lineage: Eukaryota > Metazoa > Arthropoda > Insecta > Odonata > Calopterygidae > Hetaerina > Hetaerina americana. Next base: position 17,647,732 of record NW_027286069.1, on the reverse strand, counting down.
ATAAGGACAATGCCATGTTGTCCCGATAGTGTCGTTGTTATGTTATTCCAGTATTTTCCTTATCTCTCATAAAAGTTTTTTCATCTCCTTGCTCAGAAAATGTCTTAATTAAATGTGTACTTCGGTTTCAATACGCTACACATTATGAACTCCCGAGAGGAATAGAAGTTCGAGAAACACGAAAGGTTATTGCAGAACTTCAAATTCAGAGAAACATATGGATAGTTTAATCCTTAATTATAGATTTGCAGAATTACAACTAGGAAATTTGTTCCATTAAAGTATTTATTTGAGAGCAGCTGACAGAGTCACTATAAAGCGGTTCAAATATTTGATTATAGGGAGTAGAGTAATACTCTTGGAGTAATATAGTATTTACAGTCAGGGCATGTATGTTTTTGCTTTACAATATCGAAATACTTCAAAGCTGTTAAGAGTGAGTTTTGATTTTCCATAATGGATTTAACATCTCACAAAGCATCAAGGAAATTGATGTAAGAATACAATTACCTTGCGAATAAATTAGATTTTTCCGAGCGTTCTTCTCTATGGCAATGGCACCTTTTGATATTGCAATTGGATTCCCGGACATATGTGTGATGCTGGAACTATTGATGAGAACTCATACGGGGGCAGCGGGTTTCTCAACTCCGATGAAGTTACAGCGAGATCCCTTGTCTCCACACAACCATTCGCATGGATGTTATCGCCACAGTAACCATTAAATTCTCAAAGCCTCTCCCCGGTGAATGTCTATCTTCCTCTATGTGAGTTCCAATATATATGATGAGAGCAAGGGGCATACTGAATAAGCACGGAGGGAGAGAAAGATGGAGAAAAGTAGGAAAGGATGGCTTCTCGTGAATCTGGAAAGCAAGGAAGAGGATGGAAAATGGCGAATGGAAATGGATAGGAGAGGGAGTTGGTAGAAAAGGAAGAAGGTTCACAGAGTTGATGAGACGGTGACACTAAAGTGGAGTGGGAAAGGTGTAGAGAGGGGATAGATGCGGAAGTTAAGGAGGGAAGGTAGGTGTTAGGGAGGTCTGAAAGAAGGGAACGATGGCGACGGGGGATTAAGGTCTCGAACACATTAGGGTATTCCCTGTGATCAAGATCACCCCGAAGCAAAGAATGGTGGTACGAATATTCAAATCAGTTGGAGTGGCGCTTAAAATGGACATTTGGAAAAAATTAAAAAATATCAAGTACACAAATAAAACAGTTATTAAGGTAGTTTAACTTATCCGTCACTAGAGTGCGCTACGGAAATGAAATTTTTGTTGGGGACGGAACGAAAAGTGTAATTGAAACACTCATAAGCCGAGCCACCCAAGCCCACAGCTTCAGCTTTGATAAACTACCCCCAAGCAGTCGATTGGAAAATGTGGTTATTCTGATGTCCTGGATAGTGGTTTTTTTACATTTGATTTTTGGAAACTTTGCGACTGGCACAGAATCAAATGATACGTAATAGCTAAAGAAGTAGGCTCATATTATAAAAAGTTAATCAATACAATTTAATTATTTTTTCGTGATCGTCCTTTTGAGGCATTATTAGGTGATTCAAGTGGTAAAGTTAAGTAAAATAAAAAGAAGTCCCTAAGGAAATCAGACCTTCATAAAATTTAAAATGAATGTAGATATTAGAGTCATGAACTACTCGGTTTAAAATAATTTTAATATACTTCCATTAGAAATTTGCATATTTGCTTGTTTTAATGAGGTCAATATATTCCGAATTGAAATAGCAAAGATGCCTGTGTTGAAGAAAACAAAAGAAAGAAAATATATCAGGATACTGTTGTGGAGACGAAGTTACCAGTCGAGCATGATCTATACAAAAATCAAAATGCCGATCGTATTTCCACTGTTAGCTTATCCACGAAACTTTGGACTCCGTCAAAGGCTTAAAAGAGCTCTTCGTTACCTTGCTCGGTAGACAGTTAGAAGCATTGGAAATTCAACATTGTGACACAAATATCATCTAAACAGTAATACACACGAAATATTTGCCTGAGAAAAAATAAATAGGTCGACTCATGCTTACTTTCCTGCGAAAGAAACTCAATATCAGCGTAGTTCTTAATGAACACTGGCATTTTCTTAAGACCTAAAAAAATTGTAAAATAAATTAAAACGAGGCGTTTCAATCATCAAACGAGCATTGGAACGAAGGAATTAATTTCATGATCAAATTTCATTTTCGCGCATAATTTTTTCCAGTCAGATTTCTGGCTGCGGTCACGTGTGTATCATAGCGGACCTTGAACTCATCAGAACGGTCCGAAAGCCATTTGAGACCGCTGTCAGCAGTCCCGCGATCAGGCTGGCGAGGAATGCAAATGATGGGACGGACGGAGACGCCACTTGTTATTTCTTTCCTATCCAGTGCGGCGAACAGAGAGGCGGCGACGGCGTCTGTCGGTACTTGAAATTATTTTTCAAGGCTACTGCCGCTTGCTTCTCCCACACCGCCCGACCATCGATCGCGTATTAAGCATTCCCTCCACCCCATGGATTCCATTGATATGGACACACACAGACACGTCCTCGCAAGGCGAATACATTGTTAATAACAACTGTAATTGTGTTCCCTCCATAGGAGTATCCTCGTCACACTCCTCTCCCTTCCCTCATCGCCCCACACAAACCCCGCCACTTGCACGGCCTCCAACCCTTCCCTCCCATGTTCGCCGCGTCACCGCACCCACTCCTCCCCATGGCAATGACACTCCCTTTCCCGCCTCACTTCTTCCCTTCCTCCCCCCCCCAATTCCTCCCAACCTCCTCCACCACCCCCTCCCCGTCTGTATCTCTCCCTCTCCTCCCCTCTCTCCGCCACCGCATTGGAATACGGGTGTTTGTGTCGAAATCGTCCGACGTTTCCCGAAAGGGACGGCGCGTCTCCTCATGCGTGCGCGATAAGCGCGTGCGTAAAGCGCTTGCATATACATGAGCGCATAATGTCCGCATGTGCCCGCTTCGTCCACACCTCGGCGTCCCCTTTCTCGCTGCTCAAGGAGGCAGACGGAGCCGCGCGACCGGTTGGCGGAGAGACCCGCCGCGTGTGGCGGACGGGCGAGGATAGGGAACGGTGGGCAGGCAGTGGTTGCTAGTTAGTTTCCTCACCCCTCCCACACGTTTTCTCCCTCTTTCGCAACCGAAAGCCCCCTCTTTCTATACCCCACAACGCACCCTCCCCCCTCCCCCCCCAGACGATCGAAACCTGAAAGGGGGAGGGGGTGGCTCCTCGGGCTACCTCCCTACTCCCAGCGTGGTTGTACACGTGAGTCGACGCCGAGGTGAGATTGACAACCTTCCAAAACATCTGTCCTTAAAACTACGTAATCCTTCGGGTAGTGATGAGTTTTGAGGCGAAAGGGTACTCCGGGCCGAAACGGAAAAGTTATTTTTTTTTCTCGCTCTCTCTCTCGCGAAAGCGTTCAGTAGCGATATATTCCCTTTGCTAGTTTTTCGATCCGAAGACTGATGACTGGAACACTGCAATCTTAATTATTTCAACGTTTTGGCATCTCAATGTTTTTCCTCATATCCTGTCAAATCCTGTACCCCTCCCCCCTGTGAGATTTCTGTCCTCGCACCTGTCTTAATTTTTTCATAGTCGGTAGTTCCCATGAGTGGACGTGAAAACCCAACTGATAAACTATTGAGAAACCCTAGTCCAATTACGCATGATTCATACCTCTGGGCACCACCGCAGACGTTTGAGGAAATGCGGATCGGATAGGAAAATTTAGTCCGTTCCCTCACATAAGCGAACAACCATATCGGTAGTTTTTTGCTTAATTCGGGCATATCTTTAGATCATTTACGACTCAGATATTTTTTAACATAGCAGGTTGAACGGTTTACCTATCCTGAAAGTGTTTTGGACCAAGATGGTCAAAGTAATAGATATAGCAGTGGAAGAATTGCCTTGGGCATAGAAGTTTTTATAAGGAAGAGGGATCTGATGAGAAGAACGCTCAGTTGGAATGCTGAGAAAAGATTAGTGAAAACTTGGAGATGGAGCCTGGTTTTGTACGGCGCGGAAACCGAAGTGACTGAAGCAAGATGATAGGTGTGAATTTTGAGCTTTTGAGATGTAGGCGTGGAGATGGATTAAGTATGGAACAAATAGAATGGACGGAAAGTAAAACCAGGGAAGAAATATTAGATATTGTCGAGGAATGAAAGGGGTTTGTTGGGAGAAATCCAAAGGAGGCAGGGAAGCTGGATGCAGAACATTTTGATAGACAATGGAGTGTTAAAGACTGTGATGGAGGGGAGAACGTGGAGACAAAAAGGTAGGAGAAGGAAAAGGGTATGCATGCTGGACGGAATGAAGGGAGGATAGTATGCAAAAATGAGTAAGTGACTATGTTCGTGTCGGGTATAAGGTTTTGTTTTGTGAGAAGAATCTAAGAAATATAGCGATATTCAGTCTGAGTCCATCCAAAGCCTACATTTAACTGAAGTCAATCAAATAGTAATAATTATAGCAAAAAGATAACATTATTGCCTTAATGAAACAGGTTTTATTGGAATGAAATATAGAGAACAAGGTGATGGGTGATAATAAAAGGTGACGGTTGAGGAGAAACATGGCTTTGACACTGAAGTGACACGGTTTAACGTCTCAGCCCTATAGTAGAAATCTCACTATCAAGGTATACATAAATGCATTTGAGATTATCTTTATGCTCCAGTTTAAGAACCCAAGGACAATTAAAAGGCAAGCGGACGAGAATATGAGGCTTAGTCGCTGAATGAGAAGCCGGTTCACTATCCAACACACAAATTCAATGATGACGGCGAAATTTGGCAGAAGTAATTCCAAAAAAATCGTTCTCCATCTCGTCAGAATATTTTACTGAAGTTGATATTTGGTGTTTAATTTTTTTATGAGACACTAGATATTTTTTGATGCAATGAGAACGTTTAAAAAGTAACAGGTGTAGAAATTTTGAGACTGCAGAAAGGAGCCTTAAAACAACTCGTCTGAAACTTTTTCGTTTAGTCTCAATTTATTCCCACAACATTTTATTTCGATCGAAATAGAAAGTTGGAAACAATATAAACGGATAGGTATGACAATTAAGTATATTATTATCGGCTATTATACTCTCATCATTAAAATTTGCTTGATATTTTCTTTTTACACGCGATTGTCACTGTATAAAAATTAAATCGATGGTATGTTTTCATTTTCACCAAATTTAATGAATGCATCTGAACGTTGTATTCCTTGAAAGCCCAGTGGGGAAGATTTGTGTAATTTAGGATGTGAAAAAATATACATATATATTCCATGGTTAGAGAAATAGATATTGATTGAATTACTGCGAAAAGTGCTTTCTCTGTATTATCGAAATGATATGATTGCCTATGGGAGATATAACATCTGTACATACAACTGATAGGTACATACTACAGCTATGTACATTATAGATATTCCGTTTTTAGGTACTTAATTGAAAGTCAAACTAACACAATAAGCTGGAGCAGGTTTCAAAACATCTTATCAGAGGCGGTGTAAATTATTCATTAAATCTTTAAAATTGTATTTTAGAAAGTTAAAACTTTCCAACTATGTATTATAAATAATCAAAACATTGATCTCAAAGGATTTTTATCTGCCCTCTGAAACTTGGCTGGGTAATTATTACAAGTAAGCGTTATACTATATTTGAGAAATTCTAGCTCCTAGGTTTATCATCTCCTAGAAGTTCTCTTGTCTAACTCAATGTGTATTCTTCCTAGAGGAGCGCTGTATCACATCTGCCATCTCACATCTGCCGCGTCCTAATTTCTAAAAGAATTATTGAATTTGCATCTTTTTAAATTCCTCCATTAGCATAAATATATTTCCCTGCCTGTCTCAAATCGTCATTAGGGATATTTTTTTACTACTTCTTGTAAGTCCTGAATTTAATTTGATAAAAATTGTGTGGAATGAACAAAACTATATTTTTCTGATTTTTATTATTTCTTTTTATTCTGAAAAAAAAGAACTACTAAATTTGTTTCAATCCGTACTTTCAACCCTTACTCTCTTGATAAACAGTTGACATCTCGTGAGCTGATTTTTATATTAAAATTACTTAAGCATACGAAATAATTGTTAAATATTGCTCTTCAAATTTATGCATAATCAAAAATGAAAATAGAAGGAATAAAAATAAGCATGACGGTTATATATTACTGATCGGAGCTTCAAGAACATAAATTAATGCAGCGTGACTCTAAAAAAACCCTCAGAAATTTCCTCAAAATAATCGAAGGGAAAAAGAAACAAAAAATGAACCAGAGGTTCTGCCACATTTTCCGTTCACTTGCAATGAACTAATTTATAGGAAGCCTTTTGCTTACGTATATCCAAATCACTGAGTCCATATTGTTAAGCAATGATGGATCAACTCAAGGTGAAATTTAAGATTACCCCCGGGCGTACATAAATGTTTAGTAAAATAAATTTCAAAATGCAAACGAGTCCTCGCCGTGCATTACCGTTGTTGGATAAAAAATGAGCTGTGTTTCTCATTACGTAATGACTTTAGCCGATTTTCTTTTTCATCTAGAGGCGCTTTCTACTAGTGTATTTACTTTTTCAACGGCTGTGATAATATATGTGATCTCGTTTCTGCTAATGATCATCGAGACAAGAGGTTAGGGCCGCGTGAAGTCGTAATATCTCCACTGCATCAGAGGGAAATCCATCCTCGGTGCACCACACAGCGGAGCTCTCGACAGATTTCGGAGTAAGCGAGAACAAACGTTCCCTCCTTCTCTCCCCTCCCCCTCCCCCCCGCACCCCGTCTCCCATAGCGGTCTCGAAACAAAGCATACTCCGGCACAGTTGATCGAAGCCTCCTCTCTCTCGAATTCCTCCCGACTCCGTCCTCGCGAATCCTTCGGAATATTTTCCCACCCTGGCTCCTCCCTAGTCCTCCCGCAGCGATGTAACCATTTGCTTATTTTTTTCGCAAACCAAAAACACTCGAAATTCCAGAATACCGTCGGGCCAAATTTGGAACAAACGCGTACGGAAACGGCTGGAATCCCTAATACGTGAACTCTGAAAAATATCTTTCGTGAAAACAACTCGCAGAACTCAGGGCTGTGTTGTGTGTACTGGGTAACTCTCGTTTTTATGGGGATCGAGAGGGCAAACCGCATCTCTGCGCTGTTTGATAAGCAGCACTACGAACCGTCTACTCTAGCAATCCCAAGATCCCTTTATGGTAAGTTGAGAACCAATGGGACTTCATTTACGTCAGCATGTCCCAGTGTGCGGATGCGGAACGTCGCGAAATATGTAGTAGTGTAGCCTCATATGGTCTCGTGGAAAACGATATGGTCCAAGCAACGACTGGGAAAATTGCCTGAAGAATTTATATAAACTTGCGTCTTTATCTGAATAAAAGTTTTTGGAGTTCTTCAGTGAATGTATTCTTTCTAGAAGTGATCCTGGTGACGGGAGGTGAAAGGAAAGCCCCTGATAATTAGGTGTACCAATGAGCCCAGATATCATTAACCATGAATAAAAACATATTTACATATTGTTCTGTCTGCTCATAGAAAAAAATCGGTTGAGGATACAGGGGTGGAGTTCAAAGGACCGAAGCGATGTAAAGTACCCATTCTACGATGGAAAGTAGGATAGAAAATATGAAAATTATATATTCTTTGGGGAAAATTTTAACCTCTGATTACTGGAAAACGCACTGCACTTAATATGCATTTTCGTATTCGTTTGTATGTGTACGCATGGCGTCTGGGTGCGGAGGGAATTTTAACTCGTTTCACGCACGCGAGAATCGATAAAATAAAAAAAGAGGCATTGCATCCTCGCCGCCACGCCTATTCCCACCCTTTTCCTTTCCTAACTTCTCTCCTTCCATCCTCCTGCCCTCCGTTGCCCTTAAAGCAGCCCGAGGAACGCCGCCGACGTCCGCGTTCCGGCTCCTTACACAGCCCGTGAGAACTCCCCTCCCCCACCGTCTTCCCTTTTGTGCCCGACACTCTTCGCTTAATTGGCCCAACACAGCCGATAAGGGCGGAAGGGAGGAGGGTGTACCATTGGACGGGGTGCGGGGGGGGAGTAGGAGAGCACTTGGGAGGGATAAAAAGGCAAAGATAGGGGAGGGAAGATTACATACACGTATATTCGGAGATAATTTATCGAGGTTCACATTTCATCGAGCGCGTTAAGTAACCAAACGTATTGCCTCGATCCTGAAGTTATTACTTTGATAAGGACAATTTAAAATTCTGAAACGGGGAATACTTTTCATTCTAAATTATCTTCCAATCGTACTGTTCATTGAGACGTGTGAGACAAAAACGTTCTTTCACACAGGTTGTTGAGCAGTGACACTGCCTCGTCATCTTACCGCTGATTTTATCATTTAATACAAAAGGAATTTTCCGAATGTTTAAAAAAAATGGTTAATAGAATTCTACAATTTCAAAAAGGTATATAAGAGGTATTATTCGGAAACAAGATTTATTCTTAAGCCATACCCTAGACCCTGATTGAGTAGAAAATACTGTCTTGTAATAAAATAGTAGTGACTTTGATTGAGGGATTTTTAATACCTTGCGATAATACATTATTACCAATACTTAAAATAATATCATTCGAATGAATTTATTTGGCGTGTTTATTCATATGCATGCTCCAGAACTCAAAATGAAAGGATTTTCGGGGTGGAAAATGGGTTTACACCTTAGGAATTGGCTACCAATGTTAACCACTGATCATAGCGTGTCACGTTACATGCCAATCTTTTCAACCGGCAAAATCAGCCAAAGGCCTTGTGCAATTTCAAAAATTCGAGCGATGATACTGATTGCGATACGTAACCATAAATTTCTTTCCTTATTAAGCTCGATCAAGTTTAATAAAGAGGGAAATGGAGTTGTGATCAGGGTTGTGTACACCCTCACGTACTCGCATCTATGAAATCCGAGAATTACACGAATACTAGCAAACTGATATGCTTGAAAGCATTGTCTTATCAGTAGTAAACCTCACTAATGACTTAATGCAAATATTTCTTACAAAAATCACATTAAATTGAACTGTTTTGCGGACCAATTATAGAACTATGGGAACTTAATCTTGCTGATGGGACAGAAAGTGGAATTTGGGAAAATTGACTTTGACCGAATTTGACAAATTTAAACGACATCCATGATGAAATGTGCACTTTAGATGCCCTCATAGTACAAAATATTTGATTCCATTTGTTTTGAGCTGCTTTTATGTGTAGCTCCAATCATTTTAGAATGAGTATTTAACATAAAATCCATGGGAGGGTGAACATTTCTCCATGGGAGAAATGTTCAATCTCCCATGTTTGGTTCTCTTACAGCGACGGATAGTAAGATTATAAATCAGAAAGGTGAATAACTCCATGAGTCTCGGTATCTGGTCGAATAGGTTGGGATGATTTTGAATCAGTAGCTCGCAAACACGAGACCTCAGGCCATTAATGTTTCGCCAAGCGCATTAAACTTCATTCTTTTAAGGACTTTCTCTGAAACCATGAATTAATACGCCTTTGAACGACACAGTACTTTCTTTGAAAAAAGGAAGCTTACATTCTGGCCGAGAGCGAACTTATCCATTCCGGGATCCTCCAAGGGGGCCTCTAATCACATGTTACACCATACAACTTCAGAATGACGATGTATGACCACAAAATACCGATCCTTTTCGACACTTTGCCTTTGAGACACACTGCCAATGAATTGGCGACTACACAGTAACGTGGGGCAACGATAGAAAACGCAGCGGGTAAAAAATAAGTCTATCACGTGTTGGTGGATTTGGCATTTCTCGATTCACTTCCGCAATAGCACATGCGGCTGGCATTTAGAGGGACTGGTTAACATTTGAGAGAACGAATAAAATCGTATGGTTCCCGAAATAACTCGATCTCACCCGTGAATGCCATTCGTTATACATTCGATAGGTAGCGTTCGAATTCCTGCCCTTTCCTGATTTTTTTGGATGAAGAGTGTTCGCCAACATTATCACCTTTTCAAGGTAGACGTCGACGACTTCCCTTGGGACTCCCTTACTTTCCAAAGGAGAGGACTTGCACATCCCCCAATGCACAGCAATGTCGGGAGCACAGAAATCACGTCATCCGTTTGGACTCGAGTAAATCCAGCAAGGTTTCCGAGAATCCAGAAGGCCAAAGGAGGATAATAGGCTCCCTTTGCGAGCATGACAAATAAAAACTCCATGGGAACAGAGTTCGCTAGAAGAAATAAATAAACTTCCATCTCCTTCTGCAGTTTCAGCTTACCTGAGTGAACAACTTGTTGTATCCCTGACCGTATTGGCTGTAACCTATCATATTACATTGTCCCTGTGGCGCCCTTTTCTGCACCATGAAGCCGGCCGACGATCGTGGGGCCGGAGCCGAGGCCTGGCCCCACTCCCCCCGACCCCTCGCGCCTCCTCCTCCCCCCCCTCCCCCGGGGACACGTGGGGCGGCTGAGGCAACACCACCGGTGCCTCCGGGCACCACCCCTCACCGCACGACCCCTTCCCCCGCCTCCTCTTCCTCCGACACCATCTCCCGAGATCCACGCCGGTACAGCGCCGCCCTGCCCGCCGGCGGACGCGGGACCACCACCACGGAGGCCGTGGACGGTGAGGAAGACAGGAGGTCGCGGCCCTCCTCCTCCTCCACGACGGCGCCGTCCGTCCACACGGTGGCGTCCCAACGACGGGCCTCCGCCCCCCACGTGACACTCCTGCTCCTCCTCCTCCCTGGGGCGTCTCGCCCTCGCCCCGGGGGGCCTTCCGGGGTCAGCGGCGGCGAGAGGGCGGGTTCCTCACCAGACGCGATCCGCTAGCCTCAACGACGGTGACCCTTGCACGCCACCACCAAATCAGGGGTACCGCTCCTCCTCCACCCGGGCGACGCTGACACCGAAGACCCGGCACCAAATACCTTCTCCAACGTTATCTTCTTCCCTCCCTTCCTCAGCCTTCCTTTGATGCTTCCTGCTTTACGCTCTCAGGCGTCCATCGACTCCGGGGTCGCTCTTTCTGTCGCCTCTCCGACTCTACCGTGGTCGTCCCTTCTCTAACTGCTTACAAATGGTCGGATAATTCAGGAGGGACGTCCGATGGCACTCGGTTTTCCTGGCTTCTGGTGAGAGGGTCCCACCGGAGTGGTATCGGAGGGGCTTACGATGGTTTCCCCCACTCCGGATACCCGTACCTTAACCGCCCGACCAACTTCACGTCGGCGGCCGCTCCGAGCGAGGCAGCGGCCTACGCAGGGGAGGAGTGAGTGCGCGTGCGGCCACTAGGACCGCCGGCCAACGTGAAGCGAACTCGGCAGAGGGTATGGAACCACTACTTCCCTCACTGGTCGGAGTCGAGGCGCGGAGTGGAGGGAGGAACGCCCGGCCCCTGTTCCGTGTCGGCGGAGGGCGATATTCCGAGGCGACAGCACGGCAGCAAAGCCTCCTTTCTCACTCTTATAACTCTTCACTCCTCTCTCTTTCCTTCCCTTTCTTACTTTCTTTCTCTCTCTCTCTCTCTTTCTCTCTCGCTATCCCTCTCGACGTGTGTATATCCTCACTCGCTCGCACTCTCGCGGTCTCTGCGTTAAAGGATACGCCCCTCGCTCTCTCGGCACACGATAGGGAGGGTAAGGGGGAAGGGAGCGGTCGGAGGAAGGGGAAGGGGAGTATGGAGGACGAAGGCCGAAGTTAGGGGCAATTGGGAGGAGAGGGGAAGGGAAGAGGAGGATGATGGTTAGAGTTCGAGATACGGGAGATGGTGCGGGGAGGTTTGTAATGTGAGGGGGGAGGAGGGATGTAGGAGTTAGGCAGAGGGGAGAAGAGCGGTACAGGTGGATGATACAGCGAGGGGTGCAGCAGGGGAGGGTGTGGGAAAATGGTCTGCGGGGTGGGAGATAGTCTTTCGGAGGATTTGACCGGGGGGTGGGTTCATCGGTGTAACGGGGGAGGGGGAGAAGAGGGGAAAAACTGGGGGAGGTTCCCAGCCGGCCGCAGGAGAGGAAGGTTGGAGGGAGAGGCGAGGGGTGTAGGGGCATCCCTGCCTTCGCGGACGGGGTTAGGGGTGTGGGGTGTAGGTGGGGGAGGAGAGGGGCGCAACAGCAGGGAGCGGAGGACGCGAGGAAATCGATGGCGTTCTCTTATCCCCCGCCTCTCCCCTCGCTTCCCCTTCGCTTCCCTTGGTAAACGGGCGGCGCAAAGGCCTCTCCCCTCTGCTCCCAGCCCCTCCACCGACCGCCAATCCCTCTCCCCCCGTTACAACCCTACCAAGCCCTCACGCGAAATGCCTCGACTCCACTTCGGCGTCTCCCGTTTCTCCTTCCTTATTTGTTTATTTATTTATTAATTTCATCACGAGGATGGGTACACGGCGGTGGCTGTTTGGTGTGGCCAGGATTCTCACTTTCGCGAAGATCCAGGTTTGAAATCAGGAGCAGGAGGGTTTTTTCTACATATTTCATTCATCGCAGGGTCCCTTCAATGTCGTGTCGGGAAGGATCCGAAGTCCGGCCTTCGGAGTCTGTCACACGTGGCGTTGACGCCTTTTGTCAAAGAATGCCGACGTTGGGTTTCTCTCAGTTCGCCGTTTTCTCGACTTCACGTTAATCGTTAGCGTGCTCTAATGGCGTATTTGATGACAGAATGCCAACGTCCTTGACAATTATTCCAAGACAGATCTACAATGTCGGGTAGACTCCCGAAACGGTTTATCGTGCTGCTGAGTTTGTGTTTAAAATTCATTTTTTATCCTTTTTGAATCAAGAAAAAATTAATATGACATTCTCTTTGATTTAAATCTATTAAATGACGCACACTGTAGATATGAGGCCGCCATCATTACAAATACGGTGTTGATTTTTGTCCAATGGCAGTTACCCTATAAATGTCATGCATAGCCCTTAAGAAACACATTTTTGAGTGCAATACTCCACTCGATTTGCAAAGGAGTTTCTAGTCATCAGCGAAGTTCATATCTCGGAAAAAAATTCACGTTACAGAATGGTCCTAATTTTTTCGATTCTTAGTCACTTGCGTGTTTTTATTTTAGTGTAAATCAATTGAAAAAATAATTTATAGTTAATTTGGGATATATTTAAAAAATAAATAATTGCATCGAAATGTTGATATTTTACGTCGGAAGTGAATTACTAAATATTTCGCTGAGCTTGGAAAATGTTTTTTCTAATGTTCCAACACCTCCTCCTGCTCCAAATACGTAATGGTGAAATCTGCCAGGATAATAATTTGATATGCTACCTTAATGTGATTGTATTACAAAACAATCCAACCAAGGCAAGACGAAGACAAAACAAGACGATATTTATGGGAAAAATGGCTCACAAATAGTAAAAGGTTACCGTAATTTATCAGTAAAGTGGCCCCTCGATAACCAGAAAGTACCGGAATATATTCTACTTAACAAATTAAATGATTTAATGAGCAATGTACTAACATCTAAAGCTGAATTTCAATTAGCAGAGTTTAGTTTCATCATTTCCCGTGGCGTTTATTGTAGGTATTACAAACGAACCCGACCTTTAGCTGAGCGGTGTACAGCTCAGCACAGAATTGAAATATCTGGCGTGCTCCACCCGAGGGATTAGGAGCACAGGTCTACGTGGCAAAGGCTAGTCTCATACTCACTCCTCTCTCTCATGCTGCATGCCCTGCGAATCGTCCCATGTTTGCGTGGCACGGGTTTATGGAGGATTGACTGTTAATTGTGCTCAATAACTGATGCTTTGCCAATAATGATAATTGAATTTTCCCGGATTTAACTTGGATCACCCTATTGGTAGTCAATATTAATGCCGGTTATGTCATGGAGCGAATGAAACCAAAATTCATGTATATTTAACAGGGAGAGAATCACTCGCTTAACGTTCATCCACACAAGAGTATTAAAAATATGGAAATTTTCTTGCAGTATTATTGGTTATTGTGCCACACACTGTGCTATGAAAGCGTATGAATGAGTTTAAAAGAGAAAGACAAAGATGATATGACATCCTTGTGTCTAAAATGGGCAACATGTTACGTCAACAATTTGGTATTTTTTTACTATGTAAGGAGTCACTTTATCATTCTCGTACGTATACGCCGAAAATATTAGTAACTATAAAAAAACCATATACAGAGTAATCAACCCGAAGGTCGGTTTAGTAGGTGATGGTAGAGATCATCCAGCCCTATACGGCGTGTGAAATTCACACATCAGGGTAGGGGGGCCAGTTCCTTTCCCTGTGCCGGTTATGGTTTCCCAGGAAGACCTGGTACCCGAAAAATCACATAGCTTGGGTGCAGCTGCAGGTGCCTAGAGTGCCTTGCCCGGGAATCGAACCCGGGACCCTCCGGTCAGCAGTCCAATACTCTACCCACTGGACTACCGCGACCCGTTAGGAACTATAAGAGTTTAATTAAATTATGACTTGAGTTGCATTGATTCAAAAGATTGGAACCCCCTAATTGGTTATTAGATAATATTATTCGAGCTTTCGTGAAAGCTTTAAATACTGGAATCTTTATTAAAATAGAACGTTGAAATTGTCGACATTTCGCGGTGAATCGACTTGCAACTGATATATTTGCCAGGCCTAAATAACGATCACCATACATAACGTAGGTCTCTAAGGCAGCTGAGTATAGAAAATATCAGCAGCATAACAGAGAACATTTTGAAACAATGGAAACATAATTTTACAGTAAAATGAATGACCAAGTTAAAACAAAGTTCAAAATTTCCGTTCCAACGAACGGAGGTCAACTCTGAGTGAGAGTTCAATGTTGAAAATATAGAAAATGACTCTGAATGTTAAAGATGAAATAATTAAAATTACACTTGAAAGAGTGCTCAAAGAAGATAACCGAATAGCGCTTAGTTGGTATGTAGTATGCTGTGCCATACCGGTTTTGCGATAACTGAGAAATCATTATAATGGTTGTGCACTTTTTATATTTACATATTTTTATTAATTATCAATTACCCTGAGTAATAGGTTGTAATGAATTTTTAAATATTTATCGAGGTCGATTTTGATTTATGGGAATGTGAATTTTATTTCAGTTTCAATCCCGAGAGTGCAAGAATCTCTGCCTATGACATTGTACAACAGTTCTGTTTTTGCTGCGATCGCGAATTGTGTGTGGGGAACTATTTCCTTGTTAATTAACTGCAGAATATATATTTCTCAGTTTACTCCAATACTCTCCACTTCTTCCAGCTCGTTTTGAGTTTATATACGCACAACGTTTTCGTTATTTGTTTTCGAAAATATAATCATATCAAGTTTCCGTCACTCTTCGGTTCCTTCAGAGGTAACCAAGCAATTAAAGGCTATATTTGTAATTTTATAAAAATTTTCCAAGTCATATATAATCTATAATTGTAGTACGTTAGTGTAATATACTTCAAATATGGAATATTAGCAACATTAGGTACATAGAGCATTTATGACTGATATATTTTAACCGTGGTTATATATTACTGTGATATGTATAACTATGATAGATATGGGTGGCGAAAGAAGTATTTATGAAGAGGGTGGCACGGAAAATATTAATAAATCGGTGCATGTCTCAAAACGTAATTAAAATTAGATCGTCATGACTCGAAACTCAGGTGATGAAGGGAACGGCGTGAAAGGTGTATGCATAAAATTAACGTTCTCCATACCGCTTGGTATGGGATATGGCATTAATGCTGACTAAGATACCGACAATTACCGAATAATATACCAGTTGTCCCTCAAGGTGTCGGAAGCAGAGTCTCGATGGACAAGGAGAATGGCGCGTGCCCCTTCTCACACCGCGGCGGTCAAACCGCGACCGGGCGAGGGATGAACGGGGAAGGAGGGAAGCGCTTTCGATCATCTCGCCTCGGCCTCCGTCAGTATCGCCCCCACACCACCCCGCCTCATGCGTAACCACCCACAAACCCTCGGCTTGAACTACCATCGACGACGGATGTCCTCCCCCATCGCACGCCCGGAACGAAAGGAACATATTACGTCTCAAAACAGCGGTACTTATGCAGTAGCGAGTCTTAGAATCAAAGTCAGGTTGGGATTCGAGAAATTATGAAATGGACATTGAAAGTGAAAATCCTTGACAACGTCAATACAATGTGTTTAGCGTGGTATTCTAATTCTTGGAACTCCTTCCGGGATTGTTGAGTTTCTTCCTTTACTTTAATTTTTTAGTCGAAAATTTCAATAAACTTAAATTAAAATTATGTTGTTTTCACTACTGGGACTACTGAGTGTTTTAGATGTGTTTCTCATGCATGATTATGATTTTATAGCTGATTAAAATCAAAAAGATACCTTTCCAAGTACGCGTTGGACTATGTAACATTTTCTCAAGCATAGGTACCTAATTTCAAAGAACTTCGTTTTACTAATTCTTTTTCTTAGGTTGTTTACTTTTTATGTTCCTTCGAGAGGCCACGTGGAAATATTTGTTAGCACAAGGATATGAGAATTTCAGCAAAAGATTGGAAATATGCCAAAAGCCGATCAATTCTATCAACATCGAACGACGTGTGAACCTCATCGGCGTATTATTTATCTGAAACCATCGGTAGCGCATGAGGTATACATTTTACGCAATATATTTTTCATATTATAAAAACACAAAAGCCCCATGCGGCTCTCTGGGCTAGAGTGAAGAAAAAAAAGTTTGAGATAACGATTGCTTTCCTTAACATAATATTTCGTTGGTAACGATTTGATTTATTTTGTAATGGATTTTTTTTAATATTTCGCGTTTTACTAACTACCCTCAAAAGGTTTACAGTTCCTCGATACTTAATGGGACACGAGCTCATGTTTCCGGAAAATCACCCGTAATTTTCAAATGGGATATCTTAGAGAGCTGCCAATTGGTCAGCTTGCCACTCAATCCGCGCACATTAGCATTACGCTTCCAGGGGTTGCGAGCAATATTGTATTATCAGCATGATTCTCCGGTGTCAATGACGAGACGCTGAAATCAATAGAAATTTGTTCTTAGAACTCCCTAAATAATAAGGGAACGTTTTAAATTAGCCCAATACTGTAACTGCCAAAGCAACCTGTTATGTCTACCATGTCAATTCGGACTTTCCATTTTCAGGGTGGCGGATTCCGAAAGACAAAAACATGGATAGGAAAATCTATTGTTCCGCAGTTAATGTAGGCTTTTGACTACGCTCAAAGCAGTTTTGGACGGTGGGATATTTAATTATACATGAAAATGATTCCACTGAAATTATCATAATAATAATCACTATCATTTTCTAAAGAATGGTGACAACCTCAGTGGACATTGTCAACGAATACACCTCTATCAGTGCGCGACATTTGCATGGCAAAAGATTGGAAATATACTAAAAGCCAATAAATCCTGTCAACATCTGACGACGTTTCGAGGCAAAAATTCCCTTCAAATAAAATTATAGATACCCTTGAACCTAGTAAACGTGTTTTACCCTCACACTTTCGATTTAAACGCCGCATTTCTCTATCCTTACACCACCAGTAATTTCTTAAATAAAACTTGTGTGCTTACTGCGTTATGGGTAATGTGATATTAAATAATGTCTCATATTTTTCCTTGTGTCCATCAGTCCTAGTTGTAAATTTATCTGGATCATCTTTTACGTCTAGCAGATATGCACACTCGTAGATATCTTGATTATATGATATCATAATACCACTATTTACTAAAAGTTTACTTTATTCATTACTTGCTGAGCTCTTAAATATCCTAATGCCTTCTCTTGAAGGAACCAGGCATTTTATGCCTCACTTTTGGCCAAGTAAAAAACTTGGAGAACTAAGCATCGCGTAAAAATTCACATGGGATTTGTTTCATTTTTTTGTTTTCTGAACAAATTAAATATTCGAGTTTTCATTGAGTCATAGTAAATAATGCAAATTGTATTTATACAAATTAATGTATTTCTACTCAAACGAATATATTATACAATTATTTGAAGCGAAATTGAATAGTGGGCATTCGAATAATCGGGATCACGTGTCACAATAAATTTGCAAAGGGAAACTTTATATAATAGTAGCCCCCAACACCCACACTCATGTCAGAATCAGTGCTCTTAAATTCTCGTATTGGTTGTGAGATTAATGTTCAGAGAACTCATGCCCTTACGACTGGGCACCCTTCCGCTCTTAATATTCACCTTAACATACAATGCATGTGGGAAGTTGATGAAAATACGAAGGAATCGACCCGATTTCTGTTCATTTTCCCTTATTTTGAAGTCACTTATCCTGCATAAATATCCTTCTCTTCATCGGAGTATTCCAAACCGAGCACTTACGATCGGGACAGGCACATTCGACCAATAAAAATCGGACGTAAAATCCGAGGGAAAAAGAAACGAGGACATTGGGTGTGAACTGGGAAGTCGAAACATTGTGTTCCCCCTCCACATCCTCTTTTTCCGTCACGGATAAAAAGCGGAGCCCCATGGGAATCACGACACGGTCAAGGCCTTTCGTGAATGAGAGGTTGATATGCACTCTATTTCGTATCTCGCACTTAAACGGAGACAGCTGGGAGTATTTGTTGAGGCTGCGAGACGAACTCATTACAACTCCACACAAAATGGCTAATAGTTTACACTGTTTCCCTGTAAGCCTGTTGGTAGATTGATGTTCTTTTCTCTGAAAATTGAATCAGAAAATTGGGTAAATTCCGATTACGTGTGATCTTCATGAAAATGTATACCGACTTGCCAAAGCTTCTTCTTCAGGAAGGCTCACTAGGAAGTACGGTTTGATCCCATGAGGAGTTTGTTACCGTTTCGTGAGAAATCTATGCTGCAAGAGAGGTAAACAGTGCACCGTGTAGCTTGTTAAAAGCTTACATGTAGTCTTCAATCGCTCTTTTCAAATTCACAATTAACGTTTTATAAGGCAAATTTAATTTATCAATTCATCCATAGTAAATGATTTATTTTTCGCAATACCTTCAATTTCTGTTGAAATAAAGTTTTTATCACGAAGAACTTTGGATTGAGATAAAACCACTTTGCATTTACAAATTGCATTATTTATTCCACGGTTTATTTTTCGACTTACCGGATTAGAGGAGGACTTCTCCAGACGACTCTAAAAGTGGCATTCCTAAGGAACGTAATGTAAATGAAAATTTAAGGAACTAAAGATATCTTTGAAAGCTTAAACCTAGGTTTGGAATACATACGGAAATACCCAGTGATTTCAGTAGAGCAAATGGCAGTTTACACGAAGTAACCCCCTGAAAGCATCTAGGTGGAAACCTTGGTGCTGGAGTTCAACTTATTTTCTTTTACATGCTTCTATTTTCTTTGAAGAAAACGGAGCCTAAGCTTCCTGCCTCTAATCTAAATTATTACTCTCTCTCTCACCCTATTTCCGAAGTCCCTCACCTGAGGAGAGCAAGGAGAAGAACCCCGCTAGTTTTTGGGGAAAAGTGGAGCCTTGAGAGAATCGACGGCCCGGTTTGAGTTTCGAAGGAAAGACCCTAATGTGGGAGGGTGCTGCTAAGGGTGAAAGAAATGGAAGGAAAAAATACAGAAGGGGGTATCGTAAGAGAGGAAGAGATGGGGGTTGTGGTGGGAAAAATTTTCCGAGGTTGATGCAGAGGAAAGGTTGGAGGGATCGACCGGTTTCGCTTGAAGGGAAATAAGTCTTGAGAATGGAGGGGGAGGGAAGGTGAGTGGTAGGTGCTAGGGTGCTTTTTGGGTGAGGGCTCCGGATGCGAGGGAACATTTTTTTATTACTCGTGCGATGGGAAAATGTCGTGCGTCGGGGGAGTGTCACGGGGGCAGAGTGCGAGACGGGACCGCGTGGTTCCCTGGTGGTGATTTTGTCGAAGGAAAGGGATGGAGCGGAAGGGGGAGGGTGCAGATTGTGACTGGGAATCGGGTGGTAAAGGATGTGTAGTGTTTTTGGGGTAATAAGTTAAGGCAAGGGGAGTAGTTTTAGGTCTTGAGGGTGCATTAATAGAGTTACTGCAAAGGCACACCTACAAAGAACGAATAAGCTGTATACGTAAACGATGTACGCTGACAACTAGTGGGATTTTCTATTGCAGAGCACATTGTAACAGTTGGCAGTGAGCAAAGTCGTAGTACCAAAGTCCGCACACTACCACAGCAGGATGCGTACTGGGTGCAGGGACGTTCGGGCACCAAGATGGTGGCCCTATCCACCGCCACACTAGACCGAAATGTAAGTCACTTTCTTGACAGCCGGCGTATGTAGTCATTTTGGTATATGATGCTTAATTACTGCAAGTGCTCAGACAAATTGAGGCATTTTACAATACATTTGGCCGATTAGCGAGCGTGAGAAGTACAAAGGTTTTCACTGGACTGGTTATATTTATTCGGTATAAACGAGTTAATATGTGCTTGAAATATGCATGTGGTATCAAATATAACCACATAAACATGACAGAGAGAATCGACATACGTTAGCAAGACGATCAAATAACAAAATTGATACAATAGCATAGTCCCCTTAACGAACAAAATACGAACTCTTAGTCCTGAAACAATGCTTTTAATTCCTACTTTTTCCCAACGGATTGTCATGCACGTAGAGTTTTGGTTGAGATGATGATTGCTTTTTAATGTTTGTTTCCAAAGCATATACATGTAAGTAATAAAAATCCTGATTTCAAGGAAAAGATTTTTATCAGCATATGCCGTATTTTGGCTTCAAATCAAAGAACTTATTGAAATGCCTAACTTCTAATGACATATAAATGTCTTTTGTTTCACTGCCAGACACCCTTTTGTAATGCAAATATATGTGAAATATAAATATACTTAATGGTTCTAAAGAAGCGCCAAGTTTATCGCAAACATAATAAAGTTGAATCCAACACGCTTCAAGTTGATTTTATTTGCGTTTAATTAAACGATTCACATATGAAAAATTTAACAGCAATGGATATGAATTTTGTGTAGACATGAACATTAGTACGTACTCATTTGTAGCAATCGCAAGTTCCCCATTCTCATTGAATTACGGGAAAATAGGTCTAGGGCTACAATTGCGTACAATACCAGGCACAAAATATAGATAGTATTAACATTTCTCGTCTGAATTTGAATCATAAATTTTAATGTGTTAAAGATAGTAGATTTGCGCGTAAATATTTGTCTTTCCCATTTTTATACATTGAAAAATATAATCGCTTCTGGGCTCGAACTTCGGCCACTTTCTTGAGATATTTTCCACAGTCATCCAATGCTAAGGAAGGTAATCTTAACATTTCAATTCTCATGCTAAATTAGAAGTTCCCAGGAATTTATGTCGATGAGTCGGGAGTCAGTCAGTCAGTAACTTTATATATAATAACACTCCTAAATCTGTATAATCAATTATCATTCATTATTTATACGTTCACATTCTTGGTCTGATGCCATACAAATATTTGTGTCATATTTTGCGTCTGAGATGAATTTTTAAGTTTAAAGTGTTCGTTGAAGTACTTCCTAATTAATACTAATTATGAACCAGGCAGTAAACAGCATTATTGGATGTACTACCACTAGACGACTGATTTAAAATATAAATATAAACCATTGCCTTGGATATGCACACATTTCGACGTGACGAACATAAGGGCGGGCATGATACCACATGATATTTTCTTTTAAAAGGGCATACGATCTCTAATCTTTCTTTAAGAGGGAGGGTATGGGGGATGCATCAATTGCTAAACCCACCATCACCGATAATTTAGATACTCGTTCTTCCCTTGCATGAAACACAAAGCAAAGCGAACTCAAGTGACCGAATTTATTAACTCAAAGACTAAACATAACTGATTCAGTCAACCGCACTAAGTATTGTAAGATGTACGTAGGAATGTATGTGCACGAGTCTTTTTGTGTGTATAAGCTAACACATATTCGTGTGTATAAACCTATATTTCTCCATTCATGGTTGGTGCCCCAGTTTCCGCACGCCCCTGTGACGGCTTGCGGGGATTTGTGTATATACAGGATACTGTATATAGCTGTAGTGATTTAGTTAACTCTTGATTAAATACGAATTCAGGGTATAATGCTTTCGTCGTCAGCATCCTTAACGGGTTACCCTCTCAGCAATAATTAATAATTATATCAAATCCGATGTTAAAATAAATCCATCCACCGTATGGGTAAATACGCATGCGTCCAGAAAATAATTACCGAGCATAATTAGTTAATGTCCTCCTCATCCTGATATTTCCTCATCACTTTATCCTGATACCTTTACTCCTAATGATATTTAAACAATGAAATATTATAAAAAGTCTAATATTCATTCATTTAATTTTATCATAAAATTTTGCGAGAAGGAACAAACAATTATTTGTTTCATAATGATGATTCTCATGCCAAATGGTAATGTACATTCTTTTAATGAATAATAATGACCTATCTGTAATAAAATTCAAGGTCACGAAACGATCGAGTAGAGCCGCGGCTGAGTCGTCCGGGAAACGTGGACGACCCAAAAGTTTATTTACCGTGAAGCTGGGACGAGAGACCGTGGGGACGACGGGACAGAGCCCCAGAAAAACGGGACGTCTGGAGTCCCAGGGTGGAGCGAATGGCGAAGGGCCGGGGGCAGGGATGAGTGCGGGAGTGGAATAATGGAGGGGGGAGGGAAAGGGTTCCGACGTGTGCCTGCGTGGAGGGCCCTCGGGGGGGGGGAGGGTAGAGGGGAATGGAACCGGGAGGTAGGGAAGGGGGTGGAGTGGGTTTGGCGGGAGATGCCGGCCGTGGTGGTGAATGGAACAGACATGGGCGGAATGGAGAAAGAGCGAGTGAGGGCCGGGGGGATCGGGAGGGGCGAGAGCACAGGAGAGAAGGAAGGGGAAAACGTTGCAGTGGCGGAGGAGTCGGATTGCTGGCGGGAGGGCGAAAGGGGATTAATGGGGTGGGAGTATTTGCCCTGGGATGCATCTTATCAGTTATTTAAGAGGGGAGGGTCGACAAGACGGGAGGCCGAGGAGACGACTGGGACGAGGCGAAGAAAAACGGATGGTCTGGAGGAAGGAAAGCTTTTTTTCTGACTTTCCGCGAAGAAGGGATGTAGATGGAGTATCATGAAGTGAAATCGACGGCGTAGGGGGGCGAAGGGGATGCTCTAATCCATGAAAAATAATTCAAGAGCGGAGAAGAAATCGTTACGAATGTTGTGTCCCGTTAACTGCGGTACATAGATCTCATTGCGGGTATGGTGGCGTTTCGAGAAAGGGTATCTTGTGGACTGAAACGAAGCAGAATTTTCAACTCGAAGCTTTTGTGATGAAGGACTACAGAACTGAATTTATCTTAAAATCGCATTGTCATGTTGGATATATGACATAAAACAAGGCTGCTACTCTGCAAACCCCAATGAAAAAATTATACTTGCAGCATTCAGGGGGGAAATAATTTCACTTTCTGATAGAGCAGGAAATAAAAAGCAAATGATAGAGGCTAGCTGACATTTTAACAATTTAAAATACAATCTTCTGGGGAGAATTTGAATTGAGAGTTAGTAGAAAATTTAGAGTTATAGCATTTGAGGCTTCAAGGGAGTGTATACCCCCTCGCCCAAGAATTTCTGAACAACTGAAAGAGAACTGCTATAGTATCTTAAGGTTTCTACTTCTCCGTATTTCTTCAATTTTAAATTTCTTATGACATGCTGCAAGGCTCCTTTTGAAACACATGATATAATCGTAACCCAACCATATTTAACACTATTAAATTCCTTAGATTCTTTTCCTCTACAACATTGGGCCGTGATATTTTACACACAGTTAACCTTTCATCTTTCTGAAAAAGTTATCAGGCAGCCATTATTCCCATTGCATGCTATATGCATTGCATGGAGTTAAATGCACACTTTCCTCGTTTTCCTCGCACTCACTTTAAATGCACATTTTTTCCTCGTTTCTTTTATAAAAATGTGCATATAGTAAAGGGTAAAAATTACTTGGTCCTGCTACACATTTCAGATGACTATGGTCATTACAGTAGTAATACGTACGCGTAATACGATCCCCCAAAGTGTCTTCAATTACAGGAGACTCGTGATATCCTTGGGCTGGCTCATGTTCACTATATCAACTTGTATCTTTCGTAGTTCCTCATGAAAACAGGCATTTTGAGGAGAGTGAATAAATACTCATGAAAACCAGGACTTTATTGAATATCTTTCCTCTCACAAATTCAGTGTTCTTAGGAAAAAACAAATTACCCACAAGTGTAAGAGAATAGATGTATGAGGGGTTTATATAAAAACAAAGTTTTCATGTCCTCCGACACATTTTTAGTCCTTTTTGTAATAATTTCTGCTCATAAATGGATTACCTAAGCGTAATGCAAAATAAATAATTTTGTTCTCTTTAAACTATTGAAAAAAAATGAAATTACGTAAAATTTATATCGTACTTACTATTTAATTAAACGTATCACTTATTGAGTGTTAAGTGATCGTTTGATACATTTAGGTAATATATCTTCAGAAGGTTTTTCGCCAATCCCCGTTTTAAGTTCTTCCAATGTTTTTGTAATAATAATTCAATAGAAATACAAACGTCTTACTTGGTATTTTTTTCGCACCTTTTTTGGGATAAAATGTTCGAAAATTATGATAATTGTAAAGTTAATGGCGAAAGTACCAAAAACGTTATCCAGATAATGTTCTGTTTTGAAGAACTGCTCCCTTGTTTGCAATCTTATATTCTTTGAACATAGTAGTTGCCTCTTCTCAATGGACGCCTACTTTGCTTGGAATTTTCTTCGCTTGATGGCCGTCGAGCTTCTTCTATCACAAGTTATACTGCTGCCCAAGTTGATGAAGGATTTCACGTTAATCTCATTAAACTTATGTAATAAGCCGCTCATTGTTTATTTGTATGTTTAGATATATATAGATACATATGTCCGTTGGCATTTGAGATGACGCAAGTTAAACTGTTATTCGAATATCGCTTTTCATCTGAAAATATTTAATCTTTGCATTGCAAGATAGGCTCCTTCAAGATAAGCTTAATAACGCCCATTGCATTAGAAGACGTGTTTAATCCCAAGTGGCTAAAGTTAGTGTTCCCTGAAGAGGGTTGTAATAAATCAAAATATTTTAGTACGTCCTTAAAAACACTCTTTACTAATAAACCGCCAGTTTGTTTTCCCTGTCTGGCTGTGGTCTCATGTCAAATGTTTTAATTTCTGTTCGTTATGTTCGTGAACACTACTGTTATAATTACTATTGTTTACGCTGTGGCTGAATATAAATGATAGTAAAATCCGAGTTCTTCGAGGGTAAGAATGATTATGCCGTGTTTAAAAATAACTCCGTTTGTCATTTTTTGGAAAAATGAATCCACGAGCATAGTACTCGTAGTGTCTTTAATTGAATTTATGGACTATTGCTCATGAGGGCATGTGTAAATTCACTTTATTAGAATGATTCCTCGATTAAGTGGAACCGTATATTTTCATTCCTCAGGGGTAGCAACCAGAGTCATTATCGATAATATCTCTTTGTTTGTTTGTTACTCATAAAGAATTTATTATAACATGCGTGACGCGTGACTGTAGGTACGAACAACACGGAATAGGTCACAAACATTCATTTATTAGGCCTATTTACATCTGTGTAAACACGAAAATGAATGACGACGTGCAAAGTACGTTTATCGCCGTCGCTGGGTACGCCAATGGCCCCAACTGCACCGGGAGAAGGGGGAAATAGGGAGGGGAGAAGGGAAGGGAATGTAGACGCGTAACCAGTAGCTAACAAGCTCTAACGCTTATCGTTGTTCTCGAGTAATGAGTGTTCATAGGACGCGGCCGCCTCCGCAGTAAAATGGTGAGGCCTCCAAAGACTTATTTCGCCTCTATTCAGGAAGTGTTCTGGGCGACGGATTTGCCTTACCCTAAATATAGCCACACATGCCTTAGACTTCTTTTCCCTCTTCCCCCATGCTGCTTTAACACAGATACCCACAGGAATAAAGCGAGAGAAGGGGGTTGGGCGGGCGATCGCGCGGAAATTATGTACGTATAATGTGCAATTTTACCTGGGCAGCAGTATAACTTAGGATGGAACAAGGTCGACCGACATCAAGCGAAGGATGACTCAAACGAAGAAGGTGTTCATGAAGAAGAGACAACTGCTATGTTCTCACAACTTTAGGATGCATACAAGGGAACAGCTTCTCAAAAGGCTCGTTTGGAGCATGACACTCTACGGATCGGAGACATGAAACATTGTAAAAGTGGACCAGCAAAGAATGGAAGTCTTTCAAACATGGTGATGGAGGAGAATGCTGACGAATAATGAAGCAGAACAAATTATGAACGAGGAAGTACATAGAAGAGAAGAAGAGAAAAGAGCCATATGGAAAGAACTCTACGGTAATAAATAAGTAGATGGCTTGGACACCCTCTGTGGCACAATGTATTAGTTATGGACATAATTTAAGGAAAAATTGAAGAAAAAGTCACGCAAAGAAGATAAGCAAACAAGTATATAGGACAAATTAAGATAGTCGTAAAACACAGAAGTTATCAGAAGGTGAGGGAATCAAACTGAATAGAGAAGAATGGACGACTGCAGTAAGCCAAACTTCGGCTTCAGATACACACTGTTAATGATGATGATTTAAACTGAGAGTTTCTCGCCTACACCTCTTCTATTCCAACCTCCCTTCCTTCTTTTTTGTTTTCCTCCGTGCAGCAGCAGAAACGACGCTGCCAGCCAGCCTATAATATGTATGTATGTGTATAAATATATATATATATATATATATATATATATATATATATATATACATACATATATATATTTACATATATATATATATATATATATATATATATATATACATATACATATATATATATATACATATATATATACATATATATAAATGTATGTATATAGAAGAGGAAAATAAATGGCAAATGGAGTTTTCCCACATGCACACGATCCTGCCATAAATACGAGCATAATGTGCGCAATGATCCCGTCGCGAGGAAGAATCTCGAGGACAAAGATCCGAAAGGTGGGGGAGAATAAAAAAGACGGTTGGGGGGAGGGGGGCTAGTGAGGAGGAGGAGGAGATGTGGAGGGAAAAAGGAAGAAAATGTATTGTAAAAAATATATAAAGGGACGCCCGGAGGGCTCATTTTCGGGAAGGAGAGGCAAGGGCGAGTGGGGTGGGGGATGGGGGTGTGGAAGGAGGCTCGAAGGACGCAAAATGGTCGAGGGGGGAGAAGAGGTGGGAGGGAGAGAGGGGGTGGGGGATGGCTTTGAAGTGAGCACGTGCATGCTCGCATCGAAAGAGGGAGGGGCCGTGGCGACGGCGGCGGTGTTGGAGGCCGTCGGAGCGAGAATTTCTCGCGCGCGGGAGGGAGGAAGGGCATAGGAGCCGGTTGGTCGGGCAAGCGACGTTGAATAAAGGTAACATTAGCCCACGGAGGGGCACGCTCCCGGCTCCTGAGATGCACCGGAAAAATATAAAGACACTCAGCTCGAGTCACCCAGCCTATGCCACGGTGGCAAAAGTCAAATATCTACCAATGCAGCGGCGAGAAAAAGTGTTATTACTTACTTACTATTATTAAAAGTATTGGTTGTAGTATTAGCTGATGAAGGCAACGTGCTTGCCAGTTCTTCGACCTTCCAGTCATTTAATCCCTGTTCTGATCTGTGATCGGATGACACGACTATTTGTGTTGGTAACAAGTAGCTAATCCTCTGACTCTCCAACCAAACAAATGAAGCTAATTTTTTAACTTTGATCAGAATGACTTTCCTCATGCGACGATTAGAGCAGGCGATACGCCAATGTTTACATGTTAATTCCCGCTTGTGATTCGTGGGTCAAGCATAACATAAAATAGTTTTATTTTGGTGAAATGATGAGCTATAACCACAGATTTTCAAAATCATTATAATTAGTTAAATTCATGGTAATGACGAATTGTGGAAATTAGGTTCCACGGCTTGGATGTAATCAGAGTTTTTTCTTTTGGCGCAAAGGGGAGTCGAAAAGTGGTCCGCCTGGCGGAAAGCACTTTTACAGGTCTCTAAATTTACATTTGCATTTCATCTGGCACCTATGCTCACCTAAGACAAGTATATGAGGTTTGTGCCGAAAGGTTTCCCCATCGCTATGGTTACCTATGTTCTTTCATTCTTTGCGTGTCTGTGTCCTATTCCCAGCATTAAATTTGACATTATCCCTTCAAATGACTTATTATTTCAGTCCCATCTCGTCCCTCATTTCTCCTCCTCTTCATTACACATCTCAAAAGACAATGATTTCGTAGAATCCATATTGTTTTCACCTCCCTAATCGATTAGTGTATTTTTCTTTCTTATGACAATAATGTACACACATTATTCTTAGTACCTTTCTACTTTTAATTATGCCCTTATGCACCTATATCTCCATTTCTAAACTTGACCTTTCATTAAAGCATAGCGGATTCCACTTCTTCACTTCTTTTAGGAGAGTTACAGGTACATGTCATACACGGAGCAATATTGTCAATTCAGCTTTGATCTTCAAATGAGACATTGAATATTTTCATATTGTTTTCACCAAAAAATATTTAAAAAATCTATTTTTTAAAATGTATGCCAACATTCTTTCTAGGATATCAGGTTACTTCTTTATTGTATTTTTCAAATTGTAATCCTTGAGGAAAGAAGGAATATAATTACAGCTATTCGAATTTTTAGTCCATCATATTTCATTTTGTGACTTCATAAACTCCTGGAGGCATGTGTACCAACGGTTAGGGAATATTGATCGAGAGAACGAGACTCTGGATGCCGGAAATATTATTGAAACTGTTCAGCATCAGTACTCAGGTATTTAAACATTTCAAGCGAGCAGATACGTGCATACTTGAGTTTTCACTGAGGTACTATAGAGAGGCTGGGAGCCTCAAGTCAATGTTTTCTTAGTTTTTGTTTATCTAAATGCCTCTTGAACATTAGCCAAAACCTTAATCGATTGCATAATAAGGATCGGATATAACCGCGGAAGCGTTGTTGACACATGAAAAGCTCGGGCGGACTCAGTAACTCTAGTTTATATTATCTACGAGGGTCATCCGGAAAGTAGTACCCGTTCATGCCGCATGAAGTGCTGACGACGCGAGTAGCCGCTGGACGAGGTCAGATAGCTTCAGTGGCTTGTCTGCCTTCTCTGAGCCAAGTTGCGTGACGCTAGCATTGCCTGTGTTGTTTCTGTGATTGTTTACAATGTTTAAAAAAATTGAGAACGCCGCCAGTTGTGAAGTGAGGGCAGTGATTAAATTCCTCAATGCAAGAAACGTTCGCCCATGTGATATTCATCGCCAATTAAAGGAGGTGTATGGAGACAATGTAATGGACGAGTCGTCTGTTCGGCGGTGGTGTCGCAACTTCAACATGGGGAGGGGGAACACACACGACGATGAGCGTTCGGGGAGACCGTCTGTCATTACAGACCAACTGGTGAGCTCAGTTGACGAATTCGTGAGGAACGATCGGCGCGTCACAATTGATGACATCTGTGAGCATTTTCCCAATGTTTCTCGAACAATTGTTCATGAAATTGTTAAACACCATCTGCATTATGCAAAAATTTGTGCAAGATGGGTCCCTCGCGTATCTCAATGAGCTGGCGGCGAAGGACTATGCAGCAGGAATACAGAAACTTGTCACACGTTATGACAAATGCCTTAATTTGCTTGGAGATTATGTTGAGAAGTAGTTTAAAGTATCCTCTTTCAAATAAAATTTTTTATGTTTGTTAATATTTACTTTTGTGTCTTTATTTCACGAACGGGTACTACTTTCCGGATGACCCTCGTAATTACACAACGGCCCCACTGGAGACAAACGGCTTACACGTTCAGATTTCCCTATAGTACATGATTCGGCTGGTATTGAATATTGATGCGAATACTTCGACCATCTGTGGTACACGTATGAATAAAAAAGCCATAAACCAGGGGTTACTAGCAGTAAGATCGAGAGATTGGCTGAGTGTGAAGGCCTTAAACATTGCATATTTCACGTTCGGGTCCATCGCAAAGACTATTTTTTTATTTGGTCTCCACATGACATCCCAGAGAAATTTGACTGGCAGAATATAATGTAGTATGTCGCCTAGTGAAAGTTTTTGAAATCTCGGCTGGAATTGGAACCTCAGCCGTGGTCTAAAACACAGCACCTGGATGGTAAACAACAAAAGAACAAACCCATCGGAGCAGGAAAATACGCAGTCTTCGAAGAATATGACATAAAAAAGGAGAGAAGCACCGCGTTGTGGAACACATTTTTCGCCGCGGAGTGGGTGGATAATTTAACTCGGTCATGGAAGGAAGGCGTAGCGTTTCGAAGGAGAAGACGGTACGGCAGGCGAGAGGGTGGGCGGTGAAGAGGTGGAATGAGTGAAGGCAGGTGACGACGGAGTTGGGGATGGCAAATATGGGGGGATAAGGGGTAGGGGAGAGAGGTTGAAGGTTAAGTCGGAGAGAGAGCTGATGCTCTTCAGGAGAGCGAGGAACCGAGACGTTATGGGGGAGATTGGGGTTGGCGACGGGTGGAGGTCGATGAATATGCTGTTTACCTCATTAAGGAGACGTGAAAACAAGGTTAAGCAAAGTGCCTCCAATGTGTGGGGGTGGGGGAAAGCGGAGGGGGGGGTGGATTTGGTGCTGGGAGAGGGGGGACACGGGAGGATGTGGATGAGAAGGGACAGGGGAAAGGGAACGGAGGGACGTCGAAAGAAATATGACGCGATACTTGATTAAACTCCCTTTTCGTGGAAAACTGATTGCATCGCCCCGCCGACAAAACATCCGGCGACGACCTCCCTCTCCTTCCCGCCTCCAGGACAAGTCCGCTCCGGCCCACGCCGCTCCCGCCACCACCTCCCTCGAACACACCCACCTTTCAGGAGATAAGATAATGTGTCGAAGCAAGGAGAGACCCTCGAAGAAGGGTCGGGGGACCGAAATTCCCTATGAATATATATTGCGACGGGTGCAAAAACAGATGACGTGAACTCCATGAACACTTCGTCGGGAAAGGGAAAAATAGTCGTCTGGTGCTGGTCGGCGTGGTTCCGTGGAAGTCCGGTGGGTGGGGTTCGGGAAGGGGGAGTGGCTGCTCGGGTGTGAAGGGACGCCGTAGCTTGGGACGGGTGGCTTCGACGGGGGATCACTGAGGGATCGGTGTGGGAGGACGGGTGAATGTCGTAGACGGCGGGGCGGTGATGGAAAATAAATAGATGACGTAGGAGAGGCGAGTCAGATGGACGTCAGCTTGTGCACGGCCCACGCCAATTGCTGGGAGGAGGCAAAGCCTTGTGATGCCCCCGAACGAAGCAGCGGGTGTAAACTGCGTGCCGGAAAACTTTCGGTCAATGCATCGATGTTTCGATGAAACTGTTTGCAAGGAGTTAGCATTTACACCAAAACATCCGTATCGCTTTCACTTTTGAACTATGTAATGTGGCGATGTTTGGACGTCATGACGATTACGATAAGTATGATATCGATACTGATGGAAATACTCACTCTATATTCTGACCAATGCTATATATTTTATGATGAGAGCAAGGATTGATGGAGGAGATAAAGGAAATGGGACATCACAACAACCCATATTTAAAAAGAATTTGAATAGCAAAGGTATGGTGAAACGCTAAAGGTAATGGTGATTCGCAACGTAATATTGCATGTATAATGAACTTCAGAGATACCTCATAATGACTTATCACCATGGGAGGTGAATATACTACGGAGATGCTTTATCGCACTGATGGGAGATCAATGAGGTCTCCACTCCCATTACTTAGAGTTAAACGTCACTCTGAAATAATAAATTTAGAAAATATGTATTTTATTAAATCTAGGATTTTGAAACCAGTACGCGCTAGAGCGAATCAAATAGAGGTTAAAGAATTATTGAATCACAGATTATATATTATGAGTTTAATTTGACATACCTTTGGAGAAACAAGGCGTATCTATATGCCACATATCAAAAAGAACTTTTTCAACTTTTTTGTTTTTAACTATATATTTATCTGAACACCCCAAAGTCATTTAATGCCAAAGTTCTATTCCTATTTCTATGAAATATCTTTTATTGAAAAAATGGAATACATTTAGTTTTAATAAAAATGCCTCGAGATAGAAGAACCCTTCGATATATGAAAAAATTTTCTCCGATATGACGAATGGATATATTTTTCTTGGAATTCCTATGCTTCCAATTTCTGTATTCGCTTTTTGAAATTATTACAATAAATACTAACTTGATGATATTTCGTTGCTGAATTAATACGCATAACAGTTATATATCACTGAGCGATTCGGTTTGCAACATGTTTACATCTCCATTGTGTCATTCCACGAACACAAGCCTTTTTCCTTTACCTATAAGCCTTATATGTACTTAAAAGGGTCCCCAGCAAGAGAATGGGTAAGGGGGAAAGGGAACACGGAGCGAAGAAGAGCGTATGGGATTATCTTCTTTAGGGATTTCTTTATATACCTGGATCAGATGGGTCTCTTAAGTCCTCTCTCCTATGGTCCATGTCTGTCGAAATACGGAAGGCGGAGTACATAAGCATTACATAAAGTGACGTACCAAGTTAAATATTTGGCTGGTGTAGCGTGGATAAGTAGAAAGTTTTGATCATGAAAACAACTATAGGAATAACAAAAACAAAGAAATGGAGAGCAGCCAGGAGTAAAATGATAATAAGAAACAGTAGATTGGGGAGCAGGTGTACAACGAATTTTCGTTTGCTAGGAAAGCCCAAGCTACTCCCTTTATGAAAAGATATCGATATGAATACTTCCCTATCTCCTTCATTACTTCTCTTCATCTATGTGTGTACTCATCTTCGTTTCTTAAGAGCTTGAACAATTGAAAATAGCATTCACATATGTAAGACATGACAAAAAAGGCTCGCGTACCCTCTTTAATTCTTGCTTCGGGCCTGATTTGCGTAGTACTTCATTTTAGACAGCTGATTGTTTAATTCTGTCCTGCTTTCACGATTGCATGTGAAACTTCTCCGTTTGGCCCTGTCAGCATAAGGCTGTGAACTACGGCTAGAGTTAACGGTTCATGCGTGGGATTTGATTCATTTTTGAAAATAAATAGCCAAAATTATATGTATTTTGGAATGGTTATAAATTTTAAATTGTAGATTTATATCGTAGAATATTCATTCTTAAATATGGGCTAATATTGCGGAAATAAAAGTGTTTTCAACGATAATATTCGAGAATAGATTTCGAAAGAATGTAGAGTAGGGGAGCAGTCTAGGATCGGGAAAGACTTCTATATTGACACCAAACTATAACCACCATATGAACGTGAGTTAGAGGGCGTTGTGATGTAATTCGCCAAGCTTCTAGCTGTAGGCAGTCATGAATCATTTATGTGAAGTATCCGTTTATAGAGACGCTCGAAATCAACATCTTTCCATCGAAAATATTGGCGTGTTTGGGATCGTGAATCGTAAGAAGATCACTTAGAGTTATCAGCGCAAATAGAAGTCTCTTTTACTTATTTTCCTTATTCTAATATGCCATGTTTTGTGGGAAATAAGTGTTTATTTTGGTCTCTGAGAAAAACTCGATTTGCACCTTTACCTTTCCGACTGTCTGGATGAACTTCTTTTCGTGACTTCCAACTCAGTTTCCCTGATAATAATTTTGACCTTTGTTTCCTCTCACTACAGTCTTTGACAAAACCGGCGGAAATTTTTTCTGAACTTATAATTTTTCTTCGGATTCGAATTCCAGTCAAGGCGAGTGATATTTACTCTTTCACATGTCTGCATTTTAATGCATATTAGCGGATGACTCCTTTTAAAGTTACCGTAACGACATCTCCCGTAGTTCTTTCAATGTTTCTTAAATTTCCTGATGATAAAATATTAAAACAGCATGCCCTAAACCTGAAATTACCAATGTTATGAGACAAATTTACTTTAACTCAAAGAAATTTGCTCTTTCTCTAAAATTTACACCTACGTCCAAATTTACACTTAAAATCCCATAGACTATTTTACGCTTGATAGAATTGAGTTGAAAATAAGGGCTGCGAAAATCGGAGAAGGATACAAACTCAACGCTGGGAAGGGACAACTGTGACGGAGGAACGGCGGCCCGACTCCTCTCCGCCTTCTCTGGTAGCGGGAAGCTCGGAGGGAGGGATACTGAAAGCAGGCTACTACAGCGTCGTAAAATTTCCATCTCGGATAAATCCACAGCGGTTTCCATCCGGAGCTATAAAGAACGGTGGGTGTTTCACCAGGAATATCACATGTGTGCCCAGGGATGCAGCGGAACGATAAAGTCCGCTCGATTTCGAAGAGAAGAGTACGAAGTCTCCGTCTCTCAATTTTAATTAGCGTGACTCTGCGACTCCGAAAGGGGTCCAAAGTCCCACTGAACTGCCTTCAATGGACCGTCCTCCCTCGCTCGCTTTTGTGAACCCTTGTACATCATGTAAGGTCGCTAATGACTCGGAATCGAAGACAGGCAGGAAAAGGATATGAGATGAGTGTAAGGCGAACTGCCGCATATTGCAACTGCAAATTTCCTCCCCTGAAAATCAGCATATATTCCGCACCCGAGTCGACTGTTTTGAGGAGAGTCCCCGGTGTCTTTCATGGTTACCCCAAGTGTTGCGGGTTCTTAAGCTGCGTTTTGTAATGAGGCTCTGAAGTGGATGTCATCGGAGAGTGGAAAATGGGGAGTGACGATGAAGTCAACAATTCTGGATTTATTGGAAGTAACTGACGGTGAAAGCAACGCTGCTGAATGAACTCTCTCAATAATACGGGTTTTAATTTATCCTGACTCCAATCTCATGCTTCGAGCTCTCTTGTAACACCTAGAACAATGGACGAGATGGAGGGAAGAAAGGCAAAGTGGCTCAAGAATCGAAGAAAATCACGGGCATAGTAGCATGAGAAAATTTTCAACGACCATCGAATTTGTTTTTTTTCATCTGTATTTGTCATGTCCTAATTATCATAGCGTGAAATAAGGGGCGTGGGAAATAGAGGCCTCCGCGGTTGAACGTTATGGGAAGGGGGGAAGGGCTAGCCAAGGGAGTGGAATGGCCAGAGATTTGGAGGAGACGCGGGTGGTGTGAGGTCGTTCGTTCTTCTTTGGTTTGGGCCGAGCGTTTCAGATTTGAAATTCCTAATTTTAACTGCAGTACATTCGGCCGAGGACTCGTGCAATTAAAGCACTGCGCCAGGCGGCCAATTTGCGAGTTGAAATGAATGGGTCACATGGTGGAATTCACGTTTAATGGCGCGCACGCCATTTGGGGCATCAAACCACACGACGTGAGGGCCAGGAATGAGAGAATTTGAAGTGAATCTCGGAAACTCGAGGCGAATAAACACGCGGAATTCAGCCGGCCATGGAATGAGAGGTGGAAACTGTGGAAGAATGAAGAAATACTGGGTTTCACAGAGAAAAGAGCATTTGCGGGAGTAAATTAATATCAGTTCTCCTCGTTCTCCAACTTTTGGCACGCGTCCTTGTTATCCAAGGAAGTATCATTTTTACCGAATAAAAAGGAATATTTTTCTACCTTTCTGACTATTCTTTTTTGTTCCCCTGATGACTCCCGGTGCCTTAATCTAGCACATATTCGGGTACTATTTTGAGTCCATCGGAGCATGTCCTGGAAAATCGGTAAAAATGTGATTTGAAGCTCTAGGTATGGAGAATGTCTGAGGAAGCGTGTCAGATAAGACGTGTTGATTTGATAAAGGCAGTGCAAATGGCTCACAATCCCTCTTGAGGACTCTTATCTTCAAGTGAAGCCCTTGAATGGAGACCTCGAGCATTTCAACGACGAATTATTCAGATCACATAAGATAATTGTTTTTTTTCTTGTCTCCGCCTTCAAGTTGGAAGGGTATTAATCAGGCGGATAATTAAAGGCCGGAAGCTGAATCCCTTCCTCTGTACATGTTTGAATAAATTTGAACCCGGTGACCTTTTCAATCGATCTAGACCCTTCATTAGAGGTAAACACGGGGGTCTCGTTAGAAATCCGCACATGTGGGAGGATTCCAGATTGATTTATTCCTAAGAAGTAAAGAATAATTTCCAAACGTTACTCTTACCTGCCATGAAGCGCGCGAAGAACATTTGTATATGCGTCTTTTGAAATATTTTATTAATGAGCAAATGTAAACTGCATGACAAATCAATAAAACTATAGAAGAGAATGAAATTTAAGAACGTGAAAAGATTGGAATTTAAAAAGACTTATGTAAATAAAATAAATGAGAAAGCACGGATAATATCAAGATAAATACATCTCATTTGAGGAGTTGAACTGCTAAAACATATAAATTATGATAGATACATATGTCACAGACATGAGCTACTTAATATAAATAGTATATCCATCAGTATATTTTAAATTTAAACGATGAAATTATAAAAAAATTCGAAACAATCATTAGCGATGCCTAGTATTCAATTTCGTTGGCCCTTTAATGTTGAGAATATATAAATTTAAAAATTTTGCATTATTAAGTAAAAAGCATTTTTCTTCAATTCTGTTCCATTAATTTTAGCCGTATTCCAGCAGTTTTCTTTTATTCAAAACTGACTGTGGCCATCGATTTCAGCTAAATGAGTCTCGTAAATTCCTGAAACAAATGATTCTGATACTCTCTAAGTGTGAACACAGCTTGTAAAATAACCAATTGACTCAAATGTAAATAAATCATCAAAATTATTAACGTATGTAATCTGCACTAAATGTTATTTTAACAGTAGAACCTTCTCCCGAGCTGATAGTATACATTTGCACATATAGATACTGATTCAGGACCGACGTGTGTCTCGAATTCCATGGTTTACATTTTCAAACATCCCTTTGTCGGCATACGACTGAATTTTTCAACGCTCGGAAGATTTATTCTATGGAAAAAAACGTAAGACCCAAAATGTTTCGGGTTTTTTCGATAGCCTAGGATTATATAACAATGCTAACGGAATCGAGGGCCTACACTAGAAAAAAAGCGTTTAAGAATTTTTTTGCGACTTCTTACTTCTACTAGCACATCGAAGAGAAGATTTTCTATCGCTGACCTCATCTCCTTGGTACTTCAACATTTCCTCGCAAAAATATGGTCTGTTGGGTATTTGTTCTTTATTAATAAAATGCTAATAACTCTTAATTTTTCGTCAAGAGAATGCAAATCATAATCGCCCATCATCAATTTTGCAAAATACTCTCATGCTGCGTAATTATACGTTATCATTATATTTTATAAACTTTTATCCAATAGTTTGATGAAATTAAAAGTACTTTACATGTCATCTTTAAATTGCTTCCAACTCGAAATTTAACACAACCAGGTTGTGGAAACCATCTTTCTCGTTATTTGGGTCTGACAAAGTAGGATACTGAAGAGTACCGAAGGAAACGTGCTGAAAATACAGTTTGACATTCCCCACGCACGTTCTTAGAAACTTAGTTTATGACTAATACCTTTATGTCGATATTCCCATGTTTAAAAAAACCTGGAAGCTGCTGATAAAGTTTCAGAACATCTTAATGTTACTTTGTTTGCACCTGGATTGGAACATCGAAAAAAAAGTTAATAATGTGAGAAAGAGTTCCACCCATTTACTACCTTATTGGGTACCCATAGAATTCACAAAACTGGACCAAATTCCGGCCCCTATCTAAGGCCAGTTTCCTGGTGACACCCCATACCGGCTTAGACGATTTTTGAGGGATTTATATTTTAAGGTGCACCATAAACATGGGTTAATAAAATGCTATCCTTTAAGTTCAATCTCCTGCGTGCAGTGCTACTTGAGTTTCCTACGCCAATTCGCCTGCAGCATATCCAGAGGAATTTTTAAAGACGGTAAAATTTACCCGTAATTCTTCGAGTATTAAGAGTTCTGAACAATAAGAAGTCTAATGATAAGTCCAGTCAAATTACATAAGCCATGTACGTCACCTTCGTCCTGTTGAAATTAAGTTTAATAAAAAAAGTTAACGGGAACCACCTGTATGCCCCTGCACGTTTTGAATCGACAGATCACAACTTTACCACAAATTCAATACTTCACTTTTTTGCCTGATCAAAAGTTATTGAACTGATCAAAGGTAATTGAAAACTAAAAAGAAGTACTCTGCGGTTCGACTATAACAATCACAACGAGGTGCAATCAATTGCATTATGAGACATTTGGAATTGCGTAAGTGCTGCCATGGTCGGAGATCTGCCTCCCTCAGGGAGTATATAGTACATGTATGAGCTTAGAGGGCCTAAATTATCCTTATTAATAAAATTATTAAATGTAGTTGCTAACTCTCAGCAGATAACGGGATACCAATGAAGTATTAGGTTAACCCTGGAAAGTGAAACCGATATCTCGGTGGGTGTAAGGCAAGCCACTCAATCCCACCCAATTTGTCTCCTCTTGATTACGTCATTGTAATGTACTGTAATTTATACTGAATTTAGTTCCAACTTATTCCAAGGTTCGTTTAATTCAGATGGTCTATTGGGGAAAAGTTCGTTAAGAATATGCTTATATGTTCGTTAATGAATTGCCGTTCTTTGTTGCCTTATCTCTGTACAAATATATGACATTCTGTTCTTCGATTTAAAGACCGCAAGGTAAATAATTTGACTGCCATGATTAGAACTTCTTTAACACCCATTCGTTGAAACGATCCAGAGCATATGACCTGGGAACCTTTAAGAAGGCAGTTAACTCCGATAGAGCGAAATAACAAGCAAATGTGAGCCAACTTCCACTTTCACATAGAATTAACTTAATCATAAATGACTTCATTCGAGCTTTTATCACTTTTGGCCTCTAATGGCTCCCCATAAGTCTTTATTTTTCAGTGTGACAAGTGAGTTTTACAATCCCGCAGCCTTGCGTAAAGCCTATACGGCTTCCACGTTACGTAATCTACAACCAATTTCACCTCTTTGAGGGGCGACAATGGGCAAACAAAACGAAATTCAATCACCATCATCTCCCTCCATACCATTTGAATATCTTTCAAAAATATTTGGATGCGAACTTCATATATTAAATTTTGTTTCTGCAGCAGGAACTTAAATTTAACCAGATTCTGTCAATTGCATCTTAACAGACAATTGATATATTGAAATGTAATGAAATAATTGACTTTGTAATTCCACACACTTCCACACGAAGTGTGTGGAATTACAAAGTCAATTATTTCATTACATTTCAATATGTTATGCAAATTCCACAAAGTTACGCCTGAGACAACAAATTTTATTAAGACAATTGATAGGTTGTAAAACTCATTTATTATGATATGAAAAAGGTTAGTAATGCGACTTTGATGCCTCACTGGAAAAATTAATTTATTGAAAAGACAACCGAAAATAAATTCCTTCTTTTAAACAACAGTTAATTTAGAAAGAATAATAAATAAAATCAGATGAAATAATACCGATACAATAAAAATGACGCAACATGAATATAATGAGGCCTTCGCTAGGAAATATGAACTTTAGTAAAATACATTTGCCGCCAAAACAGTTTTAATATACTTAATAGGTAAATTGAAATTGTTGAAAGGAATATTAAACAAAACAATCATTCAATTGTGTCTGAGCCTAGTAATTTAACGAAATGAAACTCTTTTGCGTAACAGTAATAACCCAGCTGCATAAGGGCTAAATATTATATTATTATTGACCTGTCTGCTCATAGATTGCCCATTTGTTTGAAATTTCCCGTGAATATCATATAAATACCTAATTTCAGCTAAATTTATTCACTGAAAATATTTAACGTACATGTGAAATATCGGAAAAAAATTTTGGGCGTTAATACATGTTATCATTTATGTGATAACTGTGCAGTGTAAGCATAATCTCGGAGCACGATTCCGAAGGCTTTCTGTACATTAAGTATCCTGACGGTTTTGAGGGCACAAAATATTTGGACCCATAGTGATAAACACCGAATTCGAAAATCGGCGAAGTTGATACGAGCACCGAGCTCATATGGGAATTGTTAGCATTATCGTCCGGTCTCATCGAGACTCATTCGTGCCGGAAAACCGCCGGTCATATATTTATCGCATATCTTGATGATCAGCAGCAATTAATTACTCGCGAAAACTCGGATGCTGAATGTAATGCAGTGAAACGCTGGAGAGTGGTGCGAGGGGAACATATCGGAATCCGGATTGCAGAAATGACGCAGTGGCGGCGAAGAACAAAGGGAAGTCATCTGTATTTGAGTGGGGGTGGGAGAGGGCGACATTTGGACCAAGGGGAGGAGGGAGAGAAAAGGGGGGCGAGTGGAACCCTTTTTGAGGGAGGGAGAGAGGGGGGAGAGCGGAAATGGCAAATGTTTATTCGGTGCAGAGTGCGCGCTGGATCGATTGGCTTGCCTCTAACGACGCCTTCAAATCAATGTCGAAACGAACCAAGGTGGCGTCATGTCTTCTCAAATTTCATCACTAAAAGGTCAGCGGCACATCACCGCATAATTTGCCGGGAGTAGTAAACCGATCAAGCAGGGAGAAACCATTAAGAGACCTTCCTAGCGGCACAAACAATTATGGGAGGAATGGAGCTGTATGTAAACCTTTTTAAGAAAATAATTTCAGGCTTTCGCAATTTTAATAAAGAGTCAGAAAGTTTACCATGATAGTTCCAGGTTCATTAACACTATTTCATGAGGGATAACTCTTCAGATCTGAATACTCGAAAAATTCGCAATTTTTAACTGGCAGTAATTTTAACCTATTAAAAAATTGTTGACCAAAGACCTTATTCTTTGCAAAATAATATCCGCCATCCCCATAAATAATATTTTAAATCATTTAATGCCTCTAACGCGTATTCATTTGATTAATATCCCCCTATTATTATTCATGATCTTCTTTCCATTTTGAATGCAAAGTTAGAATCCTACAAAATATTTTCACCGCACATTTTCGTTTATTTTCAATTAAAGAGATCTATTTCAAGGATATTTTTCTTTTATGCTGTTATAGTGTATAGTCTATTAAAAAAGGTATTTAAAATATTTACATTGGAACTTTAAAATGCTTAACATTCACGCAAACAAACTTTCGACTTCGTTTCATACATGTCAAGGTGTTTTCGAAAACATATTGCCTTGTTTTTTTCAATTGAGTAACTTTTATAAATTGTCAATGGAGTATCATCTCCACTTTGCGATATTTTTACGTTAGTTATAGCATTCAATGAACGTTAATCCAGTTTATTTTGAAGGCAAATATTTAATTGCTATTGTTATTGTTTCCATCGAGTTACTCAGAATTTTGACGAATGCAATTTGCGTCTGCTTACTCTTTAGGCAAATATTGTGTACGAAATTAATTTCAAAATGGAAGTAAATCTGGTGTCATTAAATCACAAAATGAAATATTAGGGTACCCTTATTATTAGATTTCTTCTTTGTGAACTACTCCATTATGTTTCACGGTAATATCTAACTTATATTGATGGCGAAATCACTAAAATTTCACACTGGATACTGACAACACGACCATAATATCTGGCAATTCGTAAATCCATCAGATAGATCTAATTTTATCAGGCCATAATTATTTCGTATGTGTTATCATTAGGACCAAGAGAAAATAACCATAATAGCGGTCGTAATTAATTGATGTCCATCTCGGGACTTTCACACTAACTAACTAAGAGTAAGTTCCATCCTCAAACCCTTGTCACGCCATCCCTCAGATGTTCACCTGTCTCTTTACTGATACCCTAGCTGATGAATGAGAAATTGAAGAGCGCATCAGGGTAGATGGCCGTCGGCGTCAGTTGGTTGTGCAGCCGTTTGTCTTCATGTATGACTCAAACTACAGCCCATGAGATAGATTCCCACGCCCACATGTGAGTATCATTGTAGCCAACATTATTCCTGGAAGAGTGCTGCGTGCAGATAAATAGCTAGAAACCCTCGTTTTTTTAATGATTTTGAAACTGTTTGAAGGTGGTCTTGCAATGGTCAAATAAAAAGAGTTAATGATGTCCTCTTTAAAACTCTTACTCTTCCGTTCATCTCAATATGAATTACTGCTATAAAGGCAACCCGACAAACTAGTGGAAGCAAGAGTTCGGCTTATTAGTCCCTGGTTCAAAACTAGGTGTCACCTCTGAATACTTATCACCTAACACTATTTGATTTTCTTGGTGCTTTAACTTTCTGATTAAAGGTTGACGCTAAAGGGATAGGAAACAGCGCTTATGACCTTGATTACAATATTGCCGTCTTACTTAGGACTTAGTAAATGGTTAAAAAAATAGACTTTTCAGGCGTGATATGGTGGTAAATCATGATTAATTAAAAATATCAATTTTTCACAAAATAATTTACTTTATGGAAAATTGCTATTTTTAATTAATTAGTAAATTATGACCTTTAACCTGTTCCATCCTAATTACCTTCGTAAACAGTGACTGGGGTTGAAAATTTATTGTTAACTTAATACCTCAAAGTTTGTCTTACTCAGCAAGATTGTTCATCTGCATTTGTTTTTTCTGCATTTTTTTCATAATCTGGAAAGGGCATTGTCTTATTAAGTATTTTATTTAACTTTTTCACAACATCAGGACCGAAAATATACTGAAGTTGGCAATTACATTAAGTTTCATCGATAGTGTAGTTGATCCCAAATTTTAGAAATGCACTTGTAGATGTCTTCATAACCATGCAGACTTGATTCTGTATACATTATCATGTTGACATAATATTGCAGTTTAAGGTCACATGGTATATAACTGATAGTCGGTTCAGTCGTCGACGGATAGAAATTTTCACAAGGAACGCACAAGTTAAGGGAAGTCGTCATGTACGATGGTTGAATAGTAATAATAACATTTCAGTTATTCTTTTTTAAAGACGCACAGGAAGTGATGCAACAGGTTCCCACACAATGCTGATTTTCCTCCCAAAGGTAATAAAAACGAGTTGCACTACTGAACGGGAAAGCATACACAGAAACGTTCACGCAAGCAAAAGAGGACGAGCAAATAAGCCAGTCAACATCCAACAGGGTATTTTTATCATAATATTTATTTGACATAAGCTTGCCGTCATTCGACGTCACCGGTGTAGACGTGTGCCACATCAGATTAGAGGGATGGGAAAGTAGGCGTCCATGTAATGGAGAAGATGGATATAATCTGCTTTCATCTACATTTCATCATATTGTCCATAACAATTGTGTATGTTTATGAAAGCAGTAAGGAGTAGTATCTTTTCCCTGGAGTGTTTAAGCTGGAGCATGGAAAGGGTTATTGGGAATATGAATAGTGATAGTTGATTGAATGTATTCTAACGAGGTTGAAATTTTGCTTATTGGACGCATTTATGAATGCGATTGGTACCTTCAACTAATAGTTATAATGGGGAAATACAATAGGGTATACAATGGTCATGCAGCTGAATAACACATTATGCACTCACAAAATAGCCACATGGGTGCGTAGTATGCAGCTTTGCGGTATTGACAATATTTCTACGGCGTTTACCGGTCCCTCGCGCATTGATTCGGTCTTGAAAGCATAGACTGTAATCGCAACAATTTTCTCGTCTGCAAAGATGAATCCACGTGGGAAAAAAGGAAAAGTAGTCAGTCCAGGATTAATTTTCAAACCGATTCGGAACCTTTCACTACAGCATTGACTTATATCATTGTATGGATTCATCGACTAGTTTTATAATGAGTTTCTAAATGGCAACAAGCTCTATGAAAACTGTTAAGGTTTCTGTCTGAATTTTATATTGAATGCTAATTGAACGAAGGTAAAACCAGGTATTGAGACCCACCATTGCAGAAATTTTATTTTTTACTTGGAATTCCATGTGGTTACCGCATTATTATTTTTTCAAATAACGGAGTAAGCTTATCGAAGGCGTAAATTTTTTTAACCAGACTCATTCCTTCCGATAAATCATTATTAATGTCTCGGAAAGCTATATAATATAGATTTATTTGGCTAATAGTGTTTTCGGGGCGATGCCCTGGCGACCACGCATCC
The DNA here is from genome assembly GCF_022747635.1 of Hetaerina americana. Classification (NCBI taxonomy): domain Eukaryota; kingdom Metazoa; phylum Arthropoda; class Insecta; order Odonata; family Calopterygidae; genus Hetaerina; species Hetaerina americana. The sequence continues at coordinate 17,603,578 of NW_027286069.1, read as the reverse complement.
ATGTATAACTCAGGCACGCGCATTTTTCGATTTCCGCCATATGGGATGAGGTGCGTCTGTTTGTGTGCGAGCGGGATTCGTGGATGAATGAAATCGCTTCTCTTTTACCGAGGGCATTCTTTGACGAGATGGAGATAGAGGGGGAGGGGGGCGGGGAAGGCTCGGGGGGTGGGGGAGGGGTGGTTTGTAGGGGGACGTGGGGAGGAAAAATGGTTGGGAAGTATAAGGGAAAGGGCGGGACGGGATGCAGGATTCAGGGATGGTATTTTTTTTGGGGATGAGGAAGGGTCGGAGGTGGTCCTGGAAACGGGGGCTTGGAGGGGGTAGGGAGGAAAGAGGAGAAGGGGGGGTAAGAGGGAGAGAGAGAGATGGAGAGAAGCCGACTGCGTCACTTCAGCTGCGTTGTCATGGCGACTTCCCCTACGACGCAGCCACGATGACGCGCAGGCTATACCCATCCCGCCCCTCCGCCCGGCCCTAACCCTTACTCTTCTCGCTCCCACCACAAACACACGCTAGCCACTCCCCCACCACGTGTGCCCTTTCCACCACCTCCCATCCATCCCGCTCTCCCTCCCCCACAAACAGAGAAACGTCATAACGCCCACGATGCCGACCCAAATATCCGACCCACCCCCACACGCATTCACATCCACACGCACTCATAAACACACTTCTGAGCACACGCACGCACACATGATGACACGAAAACATGTGCGTGCGTGTGTGCATGGGTTTGCGAGCCTTTGCAGTTGTGGGTTTGGGGTAGGAGTGGTCGTGGCGCGGTGTTTCTCGTTTCATCTCCGGCGGCACACAAACCCCCCGGTCTCCCCACCCACTCCTTCCTTTCTTCCTTCCTTCCTCCCAAGGTCTATTCCCGCCGTCTCCGTATCCGCGCCGGAAGGGCCCTCCTTGGGTCCGAGCGGAGAATTCGAGGGATTTCTTGGAGACGCGGGCGCTCCTATCTAAGCACACACGCCCCTTTCCCTCCGCCTCCGCCCGGAGTAGTGCCGTTCGACTTCGCCCCGGCCTGTTTACATCCCTCAGCTCCCGTATCTCTTAATACGCATTCACTGCGACAATTATTCCATCCCTCTTTCCTCTCGCGTTCTTGCGCCTTCCACGCCCGTTCATAATGCCCTAATCTCATGGTCATCACCACCACCTTGGAAAAGAAACGACTGACGAGCATAATATATATCGTTTTCCCCTCCAACAATGCGCGACCATGACATAAACAAGACCAAACCCGAGCCAACATTGACGCCACTCTGAGTGCGTAGTAAATCATTTGGTGAATACATATTATTTTTATAGTTACTTTTTCTCAATGAACCGCTTACATGATGGTTTTCAACTTCCATACCCGCAAATGATGATAGAAAATAGGACAGTCAGTGGAGGGGAACCTTGAGATTTGTTTAATTTCAAGAACGGAGATTAATAATTTACAAGGCGCATTTTGTATTTTACTGCGCATTTTCTCAATATTTTAGAAAGAGTTTGGAATAGGCACTGATGTGAACGTTTGTTGAAATTTTTCATCGTAAAAGGGATACCCTTCATCAGAAAAACAAAGACACGATTGGCCGGCGAACTCCAGTCACCTTTAGGACACAACAACTCAAATCTCCTCATAGGTATCCTCGCATCTGCTGCGCCAGGCAATATAGTGCTTGAGAATTCTCCTTAATGTAGCCCCACAATCGGTCACCGCATCGGATACTGTCTTCATATCTTAGCCTTTATCCATATGTCTTAGTTTTTATACCACTCATTTCCTCATTTTCATATTACATTGAATCTATCGTGTTTGTCCCGACAAGGTTTCCTTTCGTAGTTTTCCTTGCCAGTTTTCTTCGGAGTACGTATACCACATCTCTCCTTTCTTTTAATATTTTTCCTCATTTCTGCGCTTTCTCTACGAAAACAATTTCCTTTCTTGCTATTTATTCCTATTCCTCTGTGACTCCATTTGCCCTTCATCGTCTTGCTTCGGTTTTTTGTTTAAAAAATATTTCATCTCTCGCAGGACAATCCATGCGACTAATCCCTATGAAAGTACTTCCATTTTCTTTTTCTGTCAGTTTTAGTTATCAGATATCGCAGAATCGCCGTTAACATTACTGCCAAATTTTTATGATACATGATTACATGATAAAATGGTATGATCTGGAGGAGTGTTGAAGGAAAACTTAATAGCCTAACAGTTTAGGTGACGGAAAGAATCAGTATTTTGGTTAATGATACCGTTTGATAGATACTGCGCAAGCAAATTCAACGAGAAAAAAGGCAATTAAAATTAAAAATCGGGTGTTATTTAATTAATTGACTCTACGGCATCGATTCAAGAAGTTTAAAAGTGTTTTTTAAAGGTATTCGTGGGGAAATACATGCTTGTTTTCCGCAGGAGTATTTCAGAAACAAAAACACACAGAAACATCTTTCAATTTTGAACATTTGTAAGGATATCATTCTACCGCAAACCCCATCGCTTGGTTGACATGCACGAAAAATAAATCCTCCGCCATAACGATTCCAGAGTATCACGTTGGGGGATTAAATATAATAGACCGAAGTTAAAAGCAGCTCATAAAATCCTCAACTCTCCCTTTTACTTAAAAAACAGTAAAATGAAACCTATTTACCCGTCACCCACGCTGCATTTTAAACAATTTTTGTCTTTTTTTCAGGCCATCTAACTCCGCTCTAGCATTTTTCCAGTGACGGTCGTAAATATCTGACAGAGCTTGAACGCAACTCCGGCTATTATTGCAAAAGACCACCATAAATTACAATATCCACGAAAATGTATTAAATAATTCAATGAACAACCGGTCCAAATCAGATAGACGAAAAATTAACAATAAATGTCAAAAATATGTCCTTTGGAGCCATAACATACTAGAAGAGATAGCATTCCGTGATAACAACCGCCGCTCTCAAATGCAAATTCCAAAGTAGGATTCTGTGATTAGTGGCTATTCCTCCACTTTAAAAAGGTATTTACCATGATTTTCCGCCGGACCGAACATTAGCGATTTCATTTATCCGCAATGAATTATCAATCCCACTTATATTAAATTACATTCTGAGTTCATAACTTAGTTATGTTCAGGAACACCATCATTATAACCAATTAGTCACTACAAAGAATCCGAATCGATGGTCTTCATTCATAATTCATAAATGAATATGGAAGAATATTGGTTTTATTCAATAAGTCAACAGTCGAGCAGTCGATCAAAATCTTGCATGTTCCCAACTTTGTTCCTATCCTTTTTCTCCCCATACCTATTGCGTTTCCTTCTTTCCAACGCTCAATCCCTCCCGTGCTATATCGATGCTTCTCCCCCTTCTTCCTCGGTGGGAAAACCTGTGAAGGTATATTAAATTATTCCCTCGCGCCACTCACCCGCCAGAACCGTCGCTTTTATCGCGATTCCATCCTCCCTTTCCTACGACCTCTTGTCCCACGCCTATGTTGGCATCTCATAACCTTCCCCAACAAATGTACCGCAAGGATCACTACCCTTTCTCCTTCAAGGGAACTCGGGGATCAATCCCAACGAACCACAGTCAACATGACGAAAATATGTCCCTGAAACGAAAACTTCACGCCCACGAAATCACGGATTCACGATTCACCAACTATGCTCCCTTCTGTGTAAATATTTCGTCATCCTTTCCGCCGAGTGCCCGTTGAGTGAATGATGGTCGTAGAGGAGGGTTGACGATGAATGCGTGCAACGGCTTCTCCCGCTATGGTTGAGTTTCTCGCGCGTGCGGCAGGGCCGACTGATCGGCGTGCTTGAATTTCCATCGACCAATGCTCCGAATCAATGAGGGCGTATTTTGTCGATTAGGGAGCGGGGTCTCCGCCGCCACTCACCAGCACCACTGCCTCGCTGAACCCTCCCTCTCCCCCGGCGGTCCTTCGATCTCCACCCCCCCGCCGCAGCGCTCCCCTTCCCGAACTCCCTGGGATCCTCCGCCTACCCTCGCCGAGCCTCTCAGCCTCCTGCATCCGCCCATCCCACTGCCACCAGCCAGAATCCACCCGTGGACGGAGCATCCATTCACAAATGTGCGTGCCCCCCGGAATCGGAAGCTGGCTATATTCATGGTCATCTCTCCCCTTCATCCCATAGTTCCCTCTAACGCTGCTGCTCACGATAAGCATCTCTCACCCTCTCCCAAAAAGATTTAGAACCCATTGCACATGCTCTCTAGGATCATATTTTCGCTGTCAATGGCTATTCCGTTCTCTTTAGTGTTTGAATCCATTTCGTATGGGTACGCATACACATAAACAGAAAAATAATTCTATGTGTGTGTATGTATGTATATATATATATATATATATATATATATATATATATATATATATATATATATATATATATATATATATATATCCACCAGTGCTAAGTGTTTTACATTTATATATATATCAACGGTGTTCTTTCTCTCAATAATGTCGCTGAGGTTGGAGCTACCGAAATAGTTTTAACCGGTGTCTTTTCTTTTTTGTTATTCTCTTTACTTCTTTGTGTAAATTGTGATTGGTTTTCCAAACAAGTGTGGTTGATGAACGCGATATTTCTTCGTGCATGTTTATTCATGTGGGGCGGATGTGCATTCTATTCGTTTGGAACTCAAAAGGGATGTAAGAGAGCTTTTGACTTTGCTTCCTGAATCTCGCCAGCACATATTCCAAACCCAACCAACAACATTCCGGATGCCGCAACATTATCGATTTGATCAAAGAACCTTGAAGTGCGATGAGGAAGTCTCGCAAGGAAACGAGTAAATGGAGAGTGGGAGAGGAACGATGTGAAATAACGACATACAAGGAACCGAAATGGAATTAACAGCTGAGATGTAGGAGAGGATCGTGAGGGCTCTTTACTCAAAATATATTACCTTTGAATTTGGAAGATCAGCATCCCGCGGGTGCTCAACTGAGTTCCTCAACGTCTTCGTTTACTTTCCGTCCCAGACTTCAAGATAAAATTATTATCCTTAGCATAATTCCAAAATTAATAAGATTCACATGAACTGCAAAAAAAATAAAAAAACCAAGTAGAGAATCAATACACGCTACCTACACTTCGTCCTCTCATATAAAGATATTATTGGGCTTTTTTTTGTCCTCAATATTCAAACAGTCCCTAATTAGCATAAACTTAAAAAACAAGACCGCACGCAGACCCGATTAAAAGCCTCTTGTCCTCTGCCCTGTAGGTCCGCAGCAAAAAAAATCGGCAACCAAGAATATGGATTCCAGAGAATGCACGAATAAAGGAACGAAATTCAAAAATAAACTTTTGCTCGGCGTGGAACAAAAATGAGGAACGCAAAAAAATGACGCCTTAAATAACGCCCACTCATTTGTATCCGATCCGGCGCCGATAGCGAGGGGAAAAAAAACAGAAGCGCGACACTTAGTTCAGGCGAGACGCGACGATTTCTTTGTTTTTTTTTAAATAGGGGATTGGAAGGACCTAACCGTCGCTACTTCATTCATGCAACCCATCACGCCCCTTCCACACCCATCCCAAATCCCTCCTCCTTCTTCCCCTCTCCGCCATCCCCCTCCCCCGCCAGTTCCTTCCACCCCCCACTCGCTCGCTCTCTCCCGAGCCAGCTCGCTCCCGTGACGTCGGAGGCGGTCGTTGCACCTTGCTTCGCAGTGAGCTACACTCGATACGCCCTCTCTTCCTGCTCACTTCTCTTCCCTTCCCGCCCGCATTATTCCCGCCTCAATCGCTTCCCAGTCCTCCCTCAGTGGTCCCTCCCGCCCCTCATCCATCCCTCAATCCCCTGGACCATCGGGCAGTTGGGATCCCGAGATCTCAGCACCCATGTTTCCTCAGTTTCTCCCTACACAGTGTTTCCCATTTTTCCTCCATGAAGGGCTCAGGGGACGCAAGGGATGGAGCGCCACCATCTGTCAACGCTGTTAAGCGAGCGAAAACCAAAACCTGGAACCCTACCAAAGGAAAATATCGATGAATAGTCTTTATTCACTCAAAAGTATTCACGAATACTGCCGGTAAAAAAGAGAATATTGCTGGATCATTCGTTGATGAAGTTAAAACATGAGACAGGGATGAGTGACCTTTGCAGCTGTTTTTACGATGTTTCCGAATGAGGGTAAATATAATTTTCAACATTCGGCGACGAATGATTGCATGGACTTATTCATCATCGTTTGAGTGTACATTTCTGTGCAAATCGGGTATTTTTTTTAAATGTCCATAAATTTTATGCTGAATTTCGTATCTCCTTTATCGATTTTGTAACATCTTAATGAAATGTATTCCCAGTAAAAATAGTTATGCGAATGTGATTTCGGCCATCGCAGTAAATTAATAAAGTATTCGTTAAATCATGAGATTACCGACCGAATAGCTAGAAAATTATTTGTGGAAATGACAGTATGTGATGTGATGAAAACTTGGGAATAAAATTTTACATGAGAGATTCCAGAGATTCCGTCTTCGCTGAAGATCACACAAATGAAATATTTTGATGAAAATATTTTTTCACGATTCTAGATGAATAACAAATAATGCAATGTTTAGTTGGGAGTAAAAGGTACATATTAATGGTAAGCATGCCTGCTCTCTTTTGGAAAATAACAAATTAATTTCATGAAATCCTTCCAAAAATATCATAAAATTGCCGAAGAAAGAGAAAATTCTCATGGTACTGCTAATTTGCTATTTCTTATGCTGCTATTTGCTTTGTATATAATGCAGTCACTCTAAGATTAGTTACAAAATACATGTATGTATGTGTGTGTGTATATATATATACCTGTACATTTGTATATATATGTGTATATATGTGTATATATATGTATATGTATATATACACATACATATATACAATTATATGTATACATGTATATATGTGTATATATATACACACATATACGAGGGTGGTCTGAAAAGTTTCCGACCTAACAAAGATATTTTTTCTGAAATTTTCTGAGGTCGGAAAATTTTCAGACCACCCTCGAGTAAAAATTTTTAACAAATAGTTAACGATCGTATAAAATGGAGGGATAACCGACAGAACTTTTGTTTCACATCAAATAACACTCCCAATTACCATTTGCTGTCAGGAAAAGATTAGAGTTAAATCCCAGAACTGTTAATAAAAGTGCTTACTTCAAAGTCCATCGTAACCCACATTACCCAACAAACTACCTGAATTAGAAAACATAGTTTAAATAAATACCTAATTCAGAAATTACCCTGCGTGACCTTGGGTTGTAGATATTATGAAATGTTATTCGCTAAACCGCAACATTTTTCTGCGTGTTTTAGCGTGTAGGAGCTCTACAAAAGCTGAGGGAAAATGTTTTCTTACGTATAAGATAAACTCAATTTTTACCTTGCTAATGGAATAAACGATCCATTCGCATTTTTTATGACTTTCAAAGGTTCTACCTTACCGCAAAATGATTTTAACGCCCACGTCCTCTAAATTGAAAGAAAATAAACAGTTTTGTCCTTGAAAATCGCTCAAGGTTTGCTCATCCACATTACGAAACTTAAAACTAAAAGTTCCCTGAGTAAGTGCCAAAGTATTTTAGGGATCTCCCTCTAATATTTTTACAATTATCATCGAAAAGTAAATGCCGTTGAATTCATATTTCAGGCAGTCGAAATGTGATTTAAGTTTTGACAATTTGACTACATCATCTTCTAAAGGCAGAGCCATGTCGTTGCAGCAATTGGTCTCTCTCCAACGCCGTTCTTTTCAGTATATGGTATGTTATTACTTTAACAGTACTTTTTATATAATCTATAAGTTTCTTACTTGGCCTCCCTCATCCTTTTTTCCTATTATTTTCCCCTCCATTGCATTTTCCAGAAAGTTGTTATGATATACACGTAGTTGTTTTGAGTCCATTGAATGAATTTTTCGGGAGGAGGAAAATGAAATAAATATTTCATTTGAAATATAAATATTTCTGTAATGGATCTTAATCAGTCCAAATGATTCAAGGGATATATTAGAAAAATGATCCATTCCTTAAATGTTCAAATTTTTTATTGTAGTACTACTGGTTTCGACGGTTGACTCGCTTAATTGAGGAGGAATCAACTGTCATAATCGGTACCGTAAAATATAAATGTGTGGAAAACTACTTCCAAGATTTGAAGGAGAAATAAGGGGATCGAGATGGTGCGGGGGCTAACGTACTGGCTTCCCACCCAGAGGTTCAAATCCCGGCGGTGTTGAATATTTTTCAGAGGTATCTCGATCCCTACTTGAGGTGCTTTGTGGAGGGCACTTTGAGCGAGTACGCCGTCCGTCGGATGGGACGTTAAACTGCGGACCCCTTGGCGCCTTTCGTAAAGAGTAGGCTAATGCCGATGCCGGGTTTATCTCCACCCTTCATCCTTTCCTAACCATCCCCTATGGCGCAAATGACCTCAGCTGTCGGTCGCCTCCCCTCAAAACTACTACTACTACTAGGAGAAATAATTGGGTGAAACAATTGCAAAATTTTGGTATTTTTCTCTGCAGACGCTTCTGATGGCGCGTGCCAAATTTGTGTCTGATGTATTTGCTTGTCACTAAATGTACCAAGGGCTGAGTCACGAGAGTTCGCACAACTCGCGTCCTCGAGGTGAGACTCATATCCATGAACGGTAGGTTAACAGTTGGACGAGCTACAAATCAGATTAACTCGGGCAACTTCACTTCCGCCTTGGTCAACATCTGCTCTTATTTATCTTCCCAAGGCACGAATAGATGACAGTCTTGAAGCGGCTGATTCAAGTTAAAAAAGTAATGCCAAATACGTGGACAGAACTTCGCTTGAGGTTGAAAGTCTTCGGAATTTCCTGCGACATGTGCGAAAAGAAATACCTACGAAACTGAGGATGATACGGCAATCCGTTGAAATCCACTCAGAATTGAACTCTAGTGAACTAGACCAACTATAGAAATCAGCCAAGATTGATGAACATGAGATTGGCTGAGAATAATAAAAACATATTTATTGAATGTTCACACTATAATCAATATTTATGACGAAATAACTTAAAATAAGAGTAATAAAAAAAATAAAAAGGAAAGCAATTGGCAATTTTGCAAACTTTCCTGAAAACTTTGGACTTTGCTGAAAAAATCAAAAAGTGATTATGAACACAGTTTTAAATTAGCAATTTCCAATCAACCTTGTCCACATCATTTATATATTTCTTTAGAGCCTTCCTCAATGCAATAGGTAATTCAAAAATATTGGTATCAATGCGGAATTTCAGTAGTGGTTAAAATTTCCCTTGACGGCAATTACAGCGGTAACAAAGCGTCAGGCATCACCCCAAAATGACTCGGATTAAACTCTAATTCTCGAAAAACACCTACTCAGAGTCGTATGCTCCATCTTATGTTCCAATCACACAATCACATAATTGCTAAATATTTGAATTTATTTACGTTTTCCATGTTGTTTGATCGGAATCCATCCCCGTGTAACTCTTTTCATCAATACTTCTTTCTCTTGGGGTTCGAACCGAAGCATTACTCTTTAGCGTGCGAAAATTGGCAAGCGTGCATGGCACTGGCCGGAGCATTTTTTTTAAGGGAGGAAAAATCCGATGAAACGATAGTTTAATGTGTGGCCGAACGATTCTTTTCGACTCCCCTGGGAAACACACCTGAGTCCCGACCACGCTTCTGAGCGCGCCGCGGGTTCTCCACCCCCGTGTAAGCGATACGAGGTTTCGACGATACGGGGCAGTCCTACCAAGTCCTACCATGCAGTCTCTGAAGTCAGCGGGAAAAATCAATTCTTCAAGCGTGTGATCATCTCCGATATCGGGGATAACATATTTTCAACTCGGGACGGACATACAGGGGAGGGGATGGGGGACTATCGCCGCTAGGCGTGACTACTTTTCGTCGCACTAAAAACAAAATCCATTTTCTCTCGCCCAACCATTCAATAGCTCACCACGTGCTAAAGGACGTCCGAGATGGAATACTTGGGGGAAATGTGTTTTTTCACCCCATCCGCTTCCCACCAAATAGCTCCCCGCACTCCTGATTCCCGATCATTGTTTCCCCGCGGGTAGTTGGTGCACAACGCTCACACATCCGGCCGCCGGGATGCAATGCTCCCCAATGAAAAATGCACGAATCTCGGGCTGGGTGTGTATTTGATAGAGAGAGAGAGAACGAAAATAACAGTCTACTGTCGGGGATTTGGAAAACGAATGAATTTATAGATCCGCATTTCGGGTCACGCGGGAGGATGGACGGGGATGGAGGGAGAGGGAGGGTGTGGGTAGAAAAGTGCAAAGGAGGGGGTGAACTTTTCGGTGGGGGCGATGGAGTTGAAATGAGGCACGAAAACGCAGGGACCCACCCCCCTCCCTCCAAGTGTGACGACACTTGTGGTGGCTTTGTTATGATCTGACTAGGACACTCTAAAGAAATAGGTATAGTCACCGGAGAATCAACGGATTGCATCTCGAAAAAAAATTTCCTGCAAAAGAGGCGAGTTCGCGTAACTGGACAATGTATACCTATTTTATGTTTTGTTCGTAGGTACTCATAATTTGTGACTAAAATAAAGCACGAAAGGAATACTACGTACTCGTATTTGATTTATCAAACATATGTATAAGCAAACAGGGTGTCACAGGATCGCTATAAAATCCGGGGAAAATTTATCAAAATTAGCAATAATACGACGAATTATAGGAAAAACATAAATATATGCTGGCAAGACGAAGGTGTTAAGTTGCTGATAGTAAATAAGAATTTCAGACTATATGATGTATTGAATCCTTTTTATCAAGTTCAATTAACTGTCATATCTTACTTAACATAACATAAGGCACAGTTATTTGGAATACTCGTTTGATTAATTGACAGACAAACATAACAGTTTCAGGTTTAACTGGGTGGAGTTCCTTCATTTTGAGGTTAAAAGGAAATTTAACACTTCCACGATAAAGATTTAATATTTCATGACCATGGTTTCGATGCTGCGCATCATGATCAGGTAACATACATCAATATTATTCAACTTATATAGTCTGGCTCCAAGAGGGGAATAAGGGAAAGAAGAGGGGGTAAGTTGAGTTTAGTTTACAACTTACCCCCCCTCCCTTACTCCCCCTACCTTACCCCCTCTCCTCCCCCTTACTCTCCTCTTGGAGCCAGACTATATACGTTGAAAAAATGTTGATGTATATTACCTGATGATAATACGCAGCATCGAAACCATGGTCGTGAAATATTAATTTTATTGTGGAAGTGTTAAGGTTCCTTTTACCCTCTAATTGACAGACGTATTTATTACGTAATAGCATCAGGTTTCCAATTGTTCTCTGAGGATCTGTGTTCTCCCGCAATAGTCAGACCTTGTGACTGCTTGGTGGCTAAGGTATTTTTTTATCCGTGATATTTTAAGAAACGGTTGGAGTTTTCGGATAAAGCACTTAGCGGATTCTACCTGGAGGGCTATAATAAAATTCCCAAGACGTATTAAGGTCCTAGATATTGGAAAGGCAGTGGTGAAATAAATAGCAATATTTTTCACGTAATTTACTGATCATTACTACTGCATTGTAAAATAATATCAGTATTTTCAAATGGTTTTAATTTTACCAAAGAGTCATCCACAATAGCAAAGAAGGATCATTTATGAGATAGATCTACAAAAATCCTTCGCGGGGTTGCGACTGTCTTCTTTTCATTTTTCCTTCACGAATCGATATAATTACCTGCGTACTATGAAACAATGACAATACAATATTTCAACGTGGCACGGGTTTTTTATGAATGGCTTAATTAAACAGAAAAAACATGATTGAAGATGAATGTAGAGAAGTGAAATGTAGTGTATATTTACAGAGTTTAAAGCAAGAAAATATTTGTACATTTCACTAAAATAATTATTTTATGATGAGTCAATATGCAATTTATGAATCTAGGGTTAAAATTAAAAATATGTTTTCAAAAGAAGAAATCTAAAAATTTTCAAAACCCTATTATTACCATTAATTAATGCATTTATTCGATTGTTTAAAATAATGACACCCCTATAACCTTGGTGCATACCACATTGGAATCAATCATGAATCTCTTTCCGGAAGATTTTTTGTGTGGGCAAAAAATGTCATTTGGTGCCTATCCTAATTAATCAAGAGTACTCAGCCTATTTAAAAGTGCCTACCACGTTTAACCATCGTTTTGAAGCTCTCTAATCACCCTAAGGTGTATGGACATATGTATGAAGTTATTCTTCAATTGAAATATAAATTCCTGAAGTTTTAATGTTTAATGGCGCCCGACCGAATGAATTAAGCTCGTTAACTTTACTACAACTTACTTTAAAAGCAGCGATACGTACTAATTTCCTATTTTTGAATGTCTTCTATTTAAGCTGATTCAGCATTTTAAATGTCTCTTCACTTTTATTCCCTGCAAAATACGCTATATCCTTAAAAGATGGATCAGGCCGACACTTTTTGGAAATCTATTTGTAACGCACGAAGAAATGAAGGACTTTCGCGTTTCCATAGGAAACGCATTATTGCTAACCTCGATGAATTCAGCCCAGGTTTCATAACATTCCTGTGAAACTCTGTTCGCTCATACAGATGTTTGATGAATCAGATAGTATTCCTTTTTGTGTTGTATTTTAGTCGCAAATTGTGAAATTCAGTGATAAGTACCAACAAGCATTGTATTGGAAAATTACGGCCCAGTTACGCGAACTCGCTTATTTTACAGTTACTTTGTAACTTTATTATTTATTCTTTGCACCTCTTTGGACTGTTTATTTATTGTATTCTAAATGATTTTTAGTCTGTTTCTAATCTATATGGAGTTCTTACTCTGATTTACAATAGCAACAGATAGCTGTCAAACGTAAAAGAACCCTCAGAGCGATTTTTTAAGTATTGTGTGTACTTATGACTTCGTATTTTTCTTTCTTAACTTAGATATTTGGCAATTACTTTAAAATTGAGTGCGCAGTAAAATTTATGCATACATTTTAAATCCCAGATGAAACTCTAAAGTATTTCAAGATAAGATTTTATAACCAATAAGTTGTTGTATTAGGTAACGCAATGCAACGAATAAAACAATATGAATCATTGTTGATAAGGGAGAGATTAGTTCTTCATTGCTTTTAACATCAAGCAATGAGGAGGTCGATGCCGATACAAATAATTACTCATTCGGTTTTTACATTTTACTAAATGGATACGGTTTTCCTCACACTGTTTCGCAACGAATCTGATTGGCAATCGTTCAACCTCTTTACCTTTTCCAAAGGAACCATTTACACTTAATGCGTGTTGGTCGCATCCAGTAAAGCTGGCGCCCTAAGCCAAGACGTGGGATGTATTCCGTCGCTTGTTCACCCTGAAGGTGAGGTCCCCTGTGTGTCTTGGATACCTTCCATTTGAGTGCGAGTGTCCAGAGAAACTCTTTTACATCTCGTACTCTTGCCCGAACCGTGAGATGTTTTTGCCTTGAAGTCGAAACATTTCCAGAAAAACAATCCAGATACTGTGAGTAAAAATAGTATCAGGTGCCATGCAATGCATTTAAGCCCAACCAAATTGTTTTGGCCTAGGACGGAAAAGGAGCAGAGAGGAAGGTTGCCAGAAATAAATTGACGATCTTCAGTAAAAACGTTAAGTTAGTGTGTAGGTATGTAAGTACATGTACTCATTATGACAGTATGGTACATGACCTGTTAATCATGGCGCAAGAATTCAGAGAGCATTAATGTATTTTAAGTACACCATATCCCTTGGGAAAATTTTGGCAGTGAAATGGTTTACCCGGAAAGTATGATTGAATTTAACACATGATTGCAACACTCCTAGAGACAAATTATCTTTTAATATGAATTAAGTATACTCTCACTACCTTTTGCAAAGAAATGACCTTAAAATAGTACAAAGAGTCACACCTTTTCTTTCATTCCCTAGTCTAAGTTGGAGGACTGCTTGCGGTAGTTAATTAGGTGGGCGAGGTAAGTGGTAACACAATTCAGTTACTATTTCCATTAGCCTTAAGTGCGTTTTTGTGAGAGTACTTGCAGCATAAACGAGGTAATTGATTCGATTTCATTTCGTCTCCCATGATGGAGGCGAAATTTTCGATCCGTAACTTCATCAGCGTTGCCAAAATGTTCCTTTCAATGCAACAATTTCAGAGTGTAAAATTCATTCGTCTTGACCGGGATTTTTAATTGAGGAAAATATTCGCGGATTTAATGTTACCCCGCAAACATTTTGAGCCGAAAATTTTCGTCCAATAATTTCCTATGGTTAGTTCCATTTAGAGTAATTCTAAGACAGCCTGATTCCTGCACTAAAAATATTACGAGGGTCATCCGGAAAGTAGTACCCGTTCGTGAAATAAAGACACAAAAGTAAATATTAACAAACATAAAAAATTTTTTTTGAAAGAGGATACTTTAAACTACTTCTCAACATAATCTCCAAGCAAATTAAGGCATTTGTCATAACGTGTGACAAGTTTCTGTATTCCTGCTGCATAGTCCTTCGCCGCCAGCTCATTGAGATACGCGAGGGACCCATCTTGCACAAATTTTTGCATAATGCAGATGGTGTTTAACAATTTCATGAACAATTGTTCGAGAAACATTGGGAAAATGCTCACAGATGTCATCAATTGTGACGCGCCGATCGTTCCTCACGAATTCGTCAACTGAGCTCACCAGTTGGTCTGTAATGACAGACGGTCTCTCCGAACGCTCATCGTCGTGTGTGTTCCCCCTCCCCATGTTGAAGTTGCGACACCACCGCCGAACAGACGACTCGTCCATTACATTGTCTCCATACACCTCCTTTAATTGGCGATGAATATCACATGGGCGAACGTTTCTTGCATTGAGGAATTTAATCACTGCCCTCACTTCACAACTGGCGGCGTTCTCAATTTTTTTAAACATTGTAAACAATCACAGAAACAACACAGGCAATGCTAGCGTCACGCAACTTGGCTCAGAGAAGGCAGACAAGCCACTGAAGCTATCTGACCTCGTCCAGCGGCTACTCGCGTCGTCAGCACTTCATGCGGCACGAACGGGTACTACTTTCCGGATGACCCTCGTATTAAGTCACAATAGTCTACATGTAATGTAAATGGACTTTGGTGACGGGAGATCCCATTTGTCACTTCAATGAAATCTTAGCTCAGAAGTGTTCGGTTAAGCAAACTTTTTCGATGTACAGTACTCTCGAATATGTTATTATAAAAATATGTTTGGATTAAAAACAGGTAATTTCTACCGACCGACTTCTATGTATTGAATGATTAAATTTTGTCGAGCAAATTTGATGTTTAAACCATTTCAATGAGGTGAATAGACATGTAAACGTTTAATGCGATCCGTAGAGCGCAGAATATTTATAAACCTGAGTAAAATACCTTATATTTTTGAAAAAATAGCATCTATGCATATTTTGACAATAAAGTACTTACTTTTTTTTAAAGGGGATTGAGGTCATTATACCATAAAATTTCTTTAATCTTATTTTTGGATATTAACAAGAATATTTTAAAGTATTATTTTATTTAAAAAAATGATGCAGGGAAGAGTTCTACAAAATGTATGTATCGCAAATATGCGCACAGTCCTACGATTTCCAACATTAATACTCTCCCTATTGACTGATTGGGCGTAAGATGTGGGTTCTATAATGAAGAATAAGGCCAAACCATGTTCTGCGGGAATGCATGGACAAAAAGTCACATCTTCTCACAAAAAATACCACCTAACAAAATGTAAATTTTTCCAGCAGTAGTATCAGCAATCATATATTCACGGCTCGACCGGCCGCCTCATCATTAATGCTCTCTGGAAATATAATCCGCACGACGTCTGCACAGGCGGCATCCTCCTTTGTTTTTTCGCCTGGCTGCGATGGGCGACCTTCCCGCACCCGTCCTCTCAACGCCCCGCGAGCGGGCGAGCGCTGCCGTTTTCTACAGAGCCGAGAGCAAGTGCGTCCCACAGTTATCTCCCACACATCCCGAGGGGGAAAAGGAGCGCGGAGTCCTCAAAGCACCGTCAAACCATTAGCAACGTCGCGCACTCCACGCCGCCGTTCCAGACCGCCATCAGTCACACGGGCGCATTTAGGATACATTTTAACTTGGTCCGACATAATTTATCTCATGGACTATGTGCTTTACAGTAACTTGAAATAGGAGAACCAAAAAATGGTCGTTTTGACCATGAAGAAATATTCATAGCGTGTGCACGTATGTATATTCATTCTATAGGTACTCTTACCGATTTAAAGATAGGTTACGGACGATCTCTAGCGACTACTTACTGCTACGAATCATGATAAATTCACTTTATTTCTCGATATTATTTCTTTCTTCATTTATTCGTAACTTCTGTCTGTCATCATGCTGTCTTGAAACCCTATTCTCTACACCACTTTCTTAGCGCTCTCCCTTCTATCACAGGCTCTTCAACATATCACTTCATTTTGGTATTTCCTCCATCCGCTTTCTCTTCCTTATTCGTATTTCCCGAAGACCCTTCCTCGCTCCGCCTATCCTTTTTCATACCTCAGCGTTTGTCTTCTTGTTCGAATTATTTTCTCCAATCCCCGCCACACCCACGTCTCAGATACCTTCAATCAATGCTCGTCCTCTTGCCTCAATATCCCGGCCTTATAGCCATCCGCTCCACAGTCATTACTAACATTTACTTCTCGTCTTTACTCAGTACTTTACATCATCAAACCTCTTCTTCTTCAGTATGCCTCTTTTTCTAACGTCATT
Source organism: Hetaerina americana (assembly GCF_022747635.1). Taxonomy (NCBI): domain Eukaryota; kingdom Metazoa; phylum Arthropoda; class Insecta; order Odonata; family Calopterygidae; genus Hetaerina; species Hetaerina americana. Next base: position 17,586,748 of record NW_027286069.1, on the reverse strand, counting down.
ATTATCTTAATATCCCACTTCAATGCCCGTTTTTATTTTAAATCAAGCCCAAATACATAAATCACTCCACTTAATTTCCTTGTATTTAAATTTGGGCGAGGAAGTATTTTAGTCAGTTAGGTTTGCTGATAATCAAACAATAGTGAGCCAGACAGCCGAGGGACTACGGCTACAGTTATTTTTGTGTGCTATGCAGAAACAATGAGAAAGTTAGAGTTTGAGAACTAACCAAGAGAAAACAAAGTAATGATATTTTAGAGTAAGAGGGTAAGGTAAACATGCAGGTTTCTTATAATTCCAGTATTCCTATAGTCTACTTAAATGTGCGCATTGCGTACATTTGTATATCTTATGTGAGTGCATTTATATATTTATTTCCGTGCAAAAACATTTCTCAGAGATATGTGTTCGATCATAGGTGTTACAAATTTTTGGTAGATACATATTGATCATGATTTTTGTATGAAAATTTTGTAAACCAATAATATAATTATAATAGTTTTACAAAATAGTTTTTAATAGTTTCACTTTTTTAAAAGATTTTTTTTTTCATCCGAAGCAATTTTGATCTTATATTCCTGGCAATTATACGAGGGAGTCCAGGGTGCCCAAAGGAAGTGGCCCCTCGCCACCGTTTCGAGCGGACGCGGGTTCTGAGGGGCGCGCATATCCGTGCGCTGCCAATGTGAGGGGTGGGCTTGGGACTGGAGGGGGCCAAAGTGTCCCCTCAGTCCCTTTCCTCCCCCCTGCCTCCCTATCTCTCCCCACCCCACGCGCTATTCCTTCTCCGCCGCCCACACGCCTCCTCCCATAACTCCACATAACTCCTTCATTAGCGGCCCTCTGTGCGCCCATTCCTCATTCTTCCATAATTCTTGGCAAATGGCGGGCGGTTAACATAATTTATCGGCTTAAAGTTCAAGGGTCGTGATGTATTCCCGTCGCGTGCCCCGGAATGGGAAATTAGTCCCCGGGATTCTTGCTTCCGCAAGTTATCGTTTCACCTCCCGCGAGTTGGTGATACTCCCGACGGTGAAAATCCTCGTAACCCTCTCGGAAACACATCACTAGACCTCTCCCCTTACTCCCCCAATAGTGTAACCAAACCCTCTGGTCACACCCGATCCTTCTCCACCGGCTAGATCCGTCCTCTCCTACCCCACCTATCCCCCTCATCGCCCGCAACGGTATCCGTTTTCCTTCCTTCCGTGATGACATCGCGATAAGTGCGTCCCCCTGATACTCCTTGCTTGCTCTTCAATCGGCTTCTGCTATCTCTCTCTCACCTCATTCCTCTTCTTATCTTCTCCCTTTCTCCCGTTTCATCACCCTTTTCACCTTCCCTCATCTAATCCGACTGCTATAACCGTCTCGTCACGGTCTTCCATGAAGCCTTCAGCTGGGAGCTTCAAGATTCCTCCATCTTTGAATTCTCCCCGATGTTTCCCCAATCGTCTGTTCAAAGACATCACTTTACCTGACTGAAAGAGCTAGGAAGACCTAGAAAGAGCCCTCACTAAGTAAATATATGCACTCACACCACCATACACACCTATAAACGCATTAAGATTACAAATTGAGGGAAAGTTATTAAAAGCATAGAAAAAATGAACATAGCATTTACAGTAGCCTGTAAATGTCTGTGAATTCACAGCCATTTTTCTTCTGAAGAATATATATTAATCATTCAAGAAGATGCTTGTGCGTACACCAAAAGTTTACCAAACTATTATGATTGTTATGCATTTTACGGTTTCATGTTTTACATGACTGTCCATTACTTTGTATATTAATGATACGTGAGATTTGTCGCACCAGTGCACATATACGCACATTATGCGAGCGCGTATATACATCTATGAAGGTATACTTCTTTAATTTCCCGTCTATATCCCGTCGTCGAGGCTTGAGGCCATCTAATTCTTGACGTCCCCAGGGAAACGGGAGATTATATGAAAAAGAAGAAGTAGGAACTGTGTGTCGAAGGATGGGAGTTGGTCTCCCCGACCGCTGGGTGCTTTTTTTCCTCCCTTCCCCCATCCTCTCCCTGGCCTTCCCGTCCCAGTGAATTGGCAACCAGGTGGGAGAATAGCCATCAAAATTTGCAAAAATGTTTGGGATGAAGGAGGAATGCACGGACTGCGGTAAGTCGGGAAAGGAGTGTGGTGAATAAGTGATTCCGACGATACCAGTTGAAGTTGAAGTCTAAAAACCACGGAGAATAAGCTGATTGTAGTAATTGTAGTAAAAGTGCAAAGACGTAGAAGAGATAATACTTCATGAATGATCTCGAATAATCTTCCTTACTATCGACAATAATTTACGTCACCTCGGATTTCCTAAGTACACATTTCATAAAATTTCTCAAAAAAATACAATGTTTAAAAATGAAACCATGCGTAGCGTTTAGTAATGTTTTGGTCAATTTAAATCGTATTAAATTGGATGCCTTGCTAAATATTTAACATACGACTCGCTTCAAAATCATTCAAAAACGTTTCAATTCCACTGTTTTTCTTCCAAGTTCTGAAACGTTCAAATTAGTGGGGTTAAAAATTAAATCGGAAAATGAAGTCATAGTGATATCTATAGAGTTTTGCTCAGGACCTCATCGAAATTATGATTTGTTTTAGAGGAAATTTTGAATTGATACAAATTTGTATTTCATGTTACAACTACTATTATAGCTTTCATGCTTTGTATTACTTTCCTACAATTTATGTCAATTCTGAATTTTTGCTGCATATATCGTTACACTTCATAATAAACCCCCATGATGTTAAAGCTATCAAGGGTGTACTTCAATGCGGACCCTCTGAGTAGCACCCTTCGTGAGAGTTCGTTAAGATATGCCCCTAAAAAACTAATACCCTGCATAATGCACTCACTTCATTGACTGAAATGTATTTTTCAATTTACACTATCATACTGCGGAATGCCGTAGAGAAATACACGTCGCCATGAATTATTTATCCTCATTTTCCCCTCTCTCTTGCTTTTCAAAAATGTAGAATCTGACACTACGGTCTATATGACACAAGCCATCATGAAAAGTATGAAGTAGAAGGGGCAAACATTCAGAAAGTAATGGATACAACTACACGCAAGTCAACGATCTTGAGTAAGGTCCTTTTATGAGGTGCCTTTCGGTTCAAAGGTAGCCTAATTTTTTCTCAGAATTGGGAGTAGATTAAAAGATATGATGATGCTTAAAATAAGAGAGCACGTTTCATGAGATAGATGGTTACACCAGACAGTGCACATGGTTTATTTAGCTATTACTAGAGGTAGAAGTGTTTCAGTGCTAGAAATGGTGTCATATTGTACAAGAACAGCATGTAAACATCCTGCTCTAACTCGATTTTTTCCACATGCGTGATTGTAACATCCATTAAAATTGACGTCAATTGAGTGAGGTATGCGGTGATGATTCTATACATTTGGATAATATGAGTTCTTAAATTCGATAGTTCGAAGACTAAACGTCTGGTAAAAACAAATCCTATAGAAGTCTCAGCCAAGGATTATCAGCAAATTTTCCAGTGGAGAAAAGGTACCCATACAGAAGGGGCCCTGTTAACCATGTATTCTGGGCGACAACGTTTTAAAAAATATGTACATCTACCGGGAGATTATGTTAAGCAGGAATGGAATTTTCAACTTTCTTGCGTATTTAATTTATCAGAAAATATTCGGATATCTTAATACTTAAAGATACTTTGTAATTATGGTGGATGAAAGTTTAGTAGAGATAAACAATCAAAAACCGTCAACACAACAAGAAACAGAGAGTTACCTTTATTGTTGCATAGTTAAATAAAATTTCAAAAAGGGTTATTTATCCTTGCACTGTAGTGAAAAAACCTTGTACTGTACGAGTGTATATTGAACTTCACCTATAAATCTAGTATTGACTCTTTAAATGCTATTAATGATCCAGCACAGTGAGAATTGAAATGATCTGGAGAATGGAACATCGGGAGAGTTTATCGCCTTATTTGACCTAAGAATGCATTTAAAGGAAGGAAATGGAAACATGTAAATGCAATCTAATAAATAAACTGACGATGGATCAAAATATGAACAAATGTGTGCGGATTCTTTAGATATTAATCTTAAAGTAGGGACAGTCGCAGAAACCCATACCATAAATCCAAATTATTTTTTTAGGAATTAGACTTTATGAATTCTATGGGGGTTGCAAATGTACCCGATTCAATTCACATTTTGATCTCTTCTATTAATATACAAAAGACGACATCTGGTATTCTCCACATTTGCCATTTGTTACTTCATAATTAATGATATCACAATAAACGGCATGGGGACTGGCATCAGCGCAGATGCTAACACCAGACTTTTCATACATTAGGCCTTTGTAAAAAGATTTAAAGAGTTCTCATTCGGATTACGGGACCTCGAATTAGTGTCATGTTGTTATGTTTCGTCACTTCTAATAAATCTCCGTTCCAGAAAAGGGTACTTTGGCCTACCTTGTCTGTGATAGCCGTTTGCACCTGACTTTTAGAACAACGGATATATTAAGTTTAATTTATATTTATTCAGTAGGAAATCAAACGCATCACTTCAAAATTATCCTACGACAATGGGAATAATATGCATTAAATTATTGTTTTAACGGGTATAAAGTTGGTTCACAAAACTTTCTCAAATGTTAGTCTAGTTTAATAAACTCATAATAGCCATAGTTTCATTATATTCCACAATTTTGACGATCTTAAGTTATATTTGATTAAATCGTGTCACCTTAATGGTTAAATAATGAACGGAGTTTTATCTTACAAAAATAATGCTATACTACAACTTGTAACTTTTTCTTCTGAGAGGCTCTGCCGGATAAAAAATAATTAAATCGTAGAAATCAACAAGAAATAAATGCAGTAGAACCATGATCATGTACCCTTGATCCGTAAATAAATATTTTCTTAAACTTCTTAGCGGGAGAGAGGTTTTGTAGTTAACAAATGTGTCGTTTATGTAAATGGTCATATTTATATATTCCACGTGATCTATATTTATACGTTACCCGGCTGGACAGCATAAGTACGGAAGGGTTATCAAAAGAATGAAATTAAAAATTAAATACAATTAGTCCATCTATGGAACTTGGAAACATATGGCAGTCGAATAAAAGAATAATTTGAATTCGAGTAGTTCGTCTCGTAATTTTGCCTTGTGTCCTTTACAATTAACTTTTTTAATTTGTGAAAATAATTTCCCAGAAATGTGTTTTCAAAGCTATTTCCCATTAATTCTCTGAATGTTGATTCAATTTATCAGTATTTTGTATGTGTAGAATAATGCTTCCAAGGTAAGTAAGATATTTCTCTGACTTAAATTATTAGCCTCAAGTAGTATTTACTGTAATATTCGTTCATAGAGTGACTCCCACACGAAACTCTATAGTAATTCTGTGACGGTATCTACTCGTTCAAGGCAATCTTTCAGGAATTATTTTTTATGGTATATCCAAATAATAAACAACTATATTGCACATGTTCCAAATATTTAGAATAAGGTCAAGATGAGTCTTGCGACATGGATAGATGAAACGACTTTCGAAACCAAAACGTAAATTATGGTAAAGCATAGTATGGTTAATTTCAAATCGCAAAATGGCAATCAAAATGAAATATAGCATCATATTTTCCTGGGGAGAAAAAATATCTTAGGCAAAGATGATATAGTTGTATTATGAACCATTTGGATGTGAAATATGTTTTTCATTGGAGGATTTAATACCATTGAAGGCCAATGCCACCAAATAATCAGCCATCAAATATTGGAAAGAGACAGGGGTATATATTGAATGGTTCCCATCATTAACATTCGGTTAAAATAATCCACGAGGAGAACGGATCCGGAGGAATTGCGGGAGAGGGAAGGGATCACTGGAGGGAGGGAGAAAAATTGATAATTGAATCAGGCAGCGGGTAATACGGGTTAAGGAGGGGATGGGAGGAAGAGGCGGAGGAAAACAATCCAAAGCATTTCTGCGCCGATTGATCTTTTCGGATGCGGTTTTTTTTCATCTACATGAGAAGGGGAGGGAAGGTGCGTGTGAGTGTGGGTGGGTGGGGGTATGTAGACGGGGGAGGAATGAGATGGGATGGGGATTGAGTGAGAGCGAGGGGAGGGTTGTGGGAGGGGTGGAGAGGGTTGGGGGGAGAAAGAGAGGCAGAGAGCGAGAGAGAGGTAGAGAGGAAGGGAGGGAGAGCCCCTACAATCTTCGCCACCCGCATTGCAGGGCCGCCACACGAGAGTCGGTGGTCCAAGGCGCAAGAGCCAAGGCGGCGGCGGAGTGAGGGAGGGAGGGAGAGAGGGAGAGAGAGGGACGGAGGAGGAGGATGTGGGGCTTCAGCGTGTCAGCCAAGAACGCCGCCGCTCCTCCTGATCCGCACCCCTCCACCCAGGCCTCCATTCCCCCACACTCATTCCATTCTCTCTCTCTCTCCCACCCTCTTCCGGCTCATTCTCCCCCACTTTCCCCCCAAACCTCCCTCCTGTCCCACTACTCGCCCGCCCCCTCCTCTTTCTCTCTCCGATTCGACCTCTTAAAGGAAAGAGATGGAGGGGGAGGACGGGAGGAAGCTTTCTAGTACTTCCAAACGGTCCGCTTTTATTTGTTTTATAATAATTCCAAACCCCCCACCCAACATATCCAATCATTTAAAAAAAAAATGCTTTGGTCTGCATTCTCACACTCCGTGCCCATGAAGAATAACGTCAAACAGTGTATTAAGTTTCATAGAAATAACCCGAAGCTTATAATCAAAAAAGAGTGTAGGCTTTTTCATGGAATGTCTCGCGATAGTTTTCATTTATGGTTGCTATAATACTTTATAATAATATGGAGGGTTGCAATACTACTTCGTAGCAAGTGTGCGATATTATTTAGCGATGCAAGAACGCATCTCACAGAAATCATTTGCCATTGACACAGTTGTTGTTAGTTATGAGATTTGAGACAGTCGAAGTGATACGAATGAAATTTGTCTCTCTCCGATCGATAACCTTTTTTTTAATTAACAGTTGTAGTATATAGATTAAGAATGGTAGATAATTTCATAAAAGTTAATAACAATCCATTTTGGTGGTACTCTTCGTATCTGTTTTGTATTGAATTGAGCATAGCAGAACTGGTATCCGCGAATGTAATATATTAATGATATAAAAATAATAATTCCCACTTGGTAAATTTAACATTTATCTTATTGGCAGCATTGCTGTGTCCATAAAGTTTGACGCTACCAGTGAATAATAATCGAGTAATAATGCCTTTTCTATATTAATACCGAAATGTCAAGTGGAGGTCCAAATTTTATCTTGCCAGGAGTGTACAAATACAAATTTATTACTGCTCTTATTACCATTCTTCTTGTTTAATGTTTTTTTGATTGAAGAAGGAGTTGGGCAGTTCCAATTATTCCCAAATGACGAGGTTAATTTATATGACAATATTTCTCTATACATGCATAGATATACTCAATAGAGGATAATAATTTCGCTTTGCTTTATCATCTCGTTCCTAGTCTTTAAGTTGATGAAAAACTTGGAATAATTCAACATAATTCTATTAAAATATGAATATAATAACCCAAAGGCCACCTCGGAATTTTCTCCCTTCATTGCCTTAATTTTTTGCAAAATAGAGATATCTCCATGAATATTGGAACATTGTTAATATTAGTTATTTATACAATTTCTGAGATCGAACGGGATCTTGTACATTACAGCAAGCTATTTCAGTTCACTGAGTCACGTAAAATTACCGGATGACTGAGTATTTCCAAGAATTAAAAAATGAGTGAGTGAGCAAAGCATCCACGCTCCTAAGAGCTAAATAGATATTTGATACGGGTAATATTCCTGCTCAGCCATCGCATATTCCATATTAATTTCATTTCACTATTATTCTTCTCGGAACTATTATTTACATCTTTGTGGCATCTGCTGTGCAAAGAAATGGAGTAACTACCAATAATGAAACGCTAATTACTTAATGATTGCATTTAGCGATGCGTAATTTAACTCGTAAATTAGGATACACACATTAAAATATTTAACAGATAAAAATATATCATGTCTCATAATAGACAGCACAACTTTAAGTGAAAAATTAAGGTTAATATATTTTTCTTTGAGAGAAAATGTGATAAATGAAATTCATTACCTGAATTTTATTACGTTTTTCCCCCATTTACAGTTTACCTTTAGCTAGGCATCACCATAAAAAAGTTTTAGGGTTAGGAAGGTGATTAAAGTAGTTTTCATCGTGTATGTTAAATAAAAATCTTAACGTTCTACGTAAGTATGACATTTGTGATTATCTATATAATGATCCTATCATTTGAATTGTTAATTACATATTTTATAGCGTGGTATTCAACTGTATGAAGATACATTTTTAATATCTTAAACATGTAGGTTCAAACCATTTTTTTTCATGGTCCCTTATATATCATGTATAGTGTGCGTATTCATCGCAGTGGCAAGGGGAACTTCGAAGGTTGCCAAGTTCAATAATTTGGTGCCTCACCGATGTAGGTCGAGTCAGTGTTGCATTCAGCAGCTTTATAGAAGGTCAATTATATAGGTTATATGCAAAAAAATTTTATTAAGGGGTGGAACGAAATTTATCTACAAATACGAATATATCATTTGATTGCATGATATTACATTTATATCTCTTAATGTCATCCAGGAAAGAATTTTATAATACAAATATTTGCAAAATACAATAATTCCAACAGTTCATCTAAAATAAGGACGGTGGTTATCGCGCGGGGATGATATTTCCAGAGTTATCGCCTCACTGGGAGGCTCATGGGAGTGCGCAAATTCACGAACCAAGCCACTGCTAAGTTAGTGTGGATGCGATCGTCATGATGACGATAGGAAATGGAGGGCATTCCAGTCCGAAACACGCCCTTTCTCTCTCCCCTAATACTCTCACGCCCGAATATTCCTTCCTTACTCATTTCTGCCAATGCCCGCCTTTATTTTCCTCCTCTTCCCCATTCCCAGAATTCACCTGCCTCCCTCCCTCGCTATCTTTCTACGCATCTTCCTCACTTGCACTCTCTCTCTCTCTCTCGCCCCCCTCTCTCCCGCCGTCCTCCTGCCCCTCCGCCCCCACGCTCACTCACCTCTTTTTTTCACTTTTTCCCCCACATCCTGCCGTTGAACCCCTGCCGTAAGCTTTCCTTAAGCACATGGTTCCCAACACATGGTTTCCCCTTATTTCGCTCCCTCAATTCCATTTTTGGATCCGAATGGCGTGGGGAATATAGCCTGGGCACCATCCTCTTAAACTCGCTTCATATAGGGCTTTCGGCGGCGACGTCCAGCCCTCGCCTCACCCGCAACCATGGCCCCTCTCCTCGATTATCATCCTTTTCCCCTGCGACCTCGGGGGGTTGGCCTCTTTCCCTGGTGCCCCTGCCCGACATCGGCGCGCTGCGGAAAGCCTTTTCTCCTGCCCAGGATTGGTTGTTGGGATGCCCGAAGTCGGTTGAAATAAAGCTTGCTGGCTAACGAATTCAGATCCACTCTATCGCAACTGAGTGCTTGAAATTGAACTTCTCACAAATAGAATCCACTCGACAACCATCTTTAGTCATGCAAACAGGGTAAACATTTCATCAGTCAGACTTATGATTAGATGAGGCAAAAGTCACGCATCTGAAGGAATTCGTGACTGAGATTTCTTACTTAAGTCAAATAATGAATAGTTGACTAATTCTCATATGAAAAACATCGGTAAGAGGAATTCAAGGAAACATCGTACTTATGGAGTTGTGACGTTACGTCTATTTTTGTCAATCTCTTTCCATCTAAATGCAGATTAGCGGATGACCCCGTCAAAACGTTACTGTCGCGGCATCTCCCGCTGTTTCTTAGAATCTTTCGAACTAGATTGTTGGCGATGGTGAATAATTAATATAAAAATCTTCTAAAATGAAGCGAAAAAGTTATAAACATCTTCATTTTCATCCGCCTCTTTTCTGTCTAAGTATTCTTACATTTTCAAATTGTAGATTAACACGATCGCATCAGTCCATTAAAATATTTACCCTTTCTATGCAAGTATTTTTCTATTGATGTTTGTAGATGTTATATCAGGTACCACTAAGCGATATTCAGAGATCATATACGTAGTTGAGAATTTTTTACGCCTGCAATTATATCCTCTATGCTATGTTAAGAGTTACGTTTTCAAACAAAACAAAAGGTGAGTGAATAAATGCATGGCAAACGAAAATAACACTAAAATAGTTTCATATTGCTAGTGTTTTATTTGTTTCAAAATTCATGTTATGCAGATAATTCATTAAACCTCTTCAATTATTTGTATTTTCTCTTTAAATTCTATCCTTTTATGGTGTTATATTATTATTCTAAAAATATCCGTGACTGCGTTACGAGGGTAGTCTGAAAAGTTTCCGATCTAATAAATAAACGAGACATTTTTTCCTAAAATTTATTTTTATTTTTCGACATGGTCTCCTTTTACGTCGATAAACTTTTTCCTGCCATGCTTTAACATTTTTACCCTTCCAAATAGCTATGTTTACCAATACGATAACCTCCTCTTCCGATAAAAATCCCTTTCCTCCAAGCAAAGCTTTAAGGTTAGGGAACAGAAAAAAAAGGTCGCTGGTGCCAGATCTGGTGAATACGGCGTGTGGTCAACCAATTTGAAGTGCAATTCGCGAGTTTTTCAATATGCTGACCGCCGAAGTATGTTTTCAGATGACCCACGTAACACCCATTTTCTTGATGAAAGTATTTTATCCCAAGTTATAAACGAACTTTCTTTAAAAAACCATTTTACGAGACACGAAAACTTAAAATCAAAAAGTTATGATTAATTATTGTTTTCGATCTCATTTGTGCTTGTAAAAACATGTTTTTACGATCTTTTTCATTACTACTTTTATGAAATATATGATAATGTGCATATGTTTCCTACGCGATACAACCATTGAGAACATACGTAAGCTTCTAATTTGCGGATAAATTCATCTACCACCATTTGGAAGAGTAACAAAAGTTAAGAGCATCACTGGAAAAAAAGTATCAACTTAAATGAAGATTATATTGAAAAACAAATTTGAACAAAAAATGCCTCGCTTATTTGTTAGGTCAAAAACTTTTCAGGCTACTCACGTTCATGCAAGCTTTTTTAATTTAGCATCAAGAAAAACCACTTTGGTATTTTTAACAAATTTCACGCAATACTATGTGAAATGGGTAATTTCATTTTATGCATTGTGAATACAAGCAATAAGTTATCGCTTTAGCTTTTTTATAAAGTTAACAAGACATGAAAGATCAATAGAGATCAATAATTCCTTCATAATTGGCATTAGTTATTTACAGTAAGTTCGCAAAAAAACTGTGATGCTAATGATAAGGCTGTTTACATGCGGATGCATCTGTATTATCTTTGAAACTTCCCTTTGTGCCGTAGAAATATTGTAATCATAATATGTGATTTATTAAAAATGGGGGACTTGGGTGGTGGTAGGCTTTTGGTGATTACTTTCAAGGTGTGCAGTCAAGATTTTTGAAAGAGTAACTTTTAAAAAGATCGCCTAAAAGGTCATTGCCATGCCATCAGACTGCTCAGCACTATTCGTTCCTCGAGTTTCCAATGCAGCACAGCACGCCTCCAACGGAAAACTAAGACCACTAATCGACCTTTCGACGAGCGGACGTAGTGCCATCTGTGCGATGGCGGTAAATTTCAAATGGCTTCATTTTGTATACCTCTCCTGAGTGGACGTTCTTTTGCTCTATTAATACTGGCAGCGCATATAGAATGTCGTGGGTGTGGAATAGACTTCCGTCACTTTTTTGGGTATCCATTTAAAAAAATATCTCGAGGAATTTATGGGAGGCGAAAACCTTTGAAAAATATTTGTTTTATTGAATATCCAAAAAGATGAAAATTACGGAACGGTTTCATGCTAAGGAAAAAAAACTTCCTTATAAATATAAATCAGCAACTCTACTTTCTCTCTCTTTATTTATCTCCTATAGAAATTCCTTGCAGTTTCAAATGGTAGAGCTAATGAAATAAATGACAAGTTCATTTGGAATTTTGTTATCAAATATTTGGGTGAAATTCGTTGCCAATATAGTCCCTGAATAGGGTAGATATGTTAAAATGTATTTCAATAGTATTTTAACTTTAAGACTTCCTGCTCGTAGTCCTACTTATTTCTGAAATCGTTATTACATTCTGTATTATAAGTTCACTACTTCGAATAGTAATCACATATTGTATTTTCAAATGACATTCGTGCAATAGATAATTTCAGAACAACAAAATCAACTTCAGTTATTTCTTTTTAATTCAGTCCCATAGAGTTCGGGAGAGGATAAACACTATTTTGAAGTGAATGATGATATGTTCGATTATGACTTTACGAGAGACGTAGCATGCTTCATGAAATGCGGACAGAAGAATGATTATTATTGTTGTTACTATGGAAATAAAATGGATCTATATATTAATTGACGAAGAGGTTTTTACTAAGAGATAATTAATTATGGCAGGAAAAAGATGTCCTTTTAAAACTCTGGAGAAAATAAGGTGCTGCTTAATAGCTATTATGTCGAGGATAAAATGTCTGGTAACAGTCTTTCTTTAGAAAAAAGTGAACTTGAAGGACTAAAAGAGATTACCTGTGGTGAGATACATCATGTAGTTTATTAATGGTAAACGCAACATTGAAAAATATTAATGGGAAGAGATTGACTATAGAAAAATCAAGTGGAGAGCTCCTCAAAGCCAAAATAATCGATAATCAGTAACTATTTTTGTTTTGATTTTATTCTTGACCTCTTTTGCCATTTACTTCCAGTCATGGTTGAAATATAATCCGTGAGCATTAAATAATTTTAGAGAATAGTTATATGTGTAGCCTATAGCTAGGTATCCTTTAAAATTAATTTTTGTCTCTATTGAGTACATCCAAACCCAAAAATATCTCATGGGAATATTATATCATGCAACAGGAATATCGTGAGTATATTGATAAAATTCCTTTCCTCTACTTCCTAGTAGTAACTTTCTAAATAATCGTAATTCTTCTGGATAGTACTGCCCCTTATGATATCAAAGTAAGGTGTATAACTGGACGTAAATATCGTGAAGGGTGAATTGAGAGGGTAAAAATCCCAAGAGTAAAGGTCCAGTGTATACACTACATAATATAGTATAATTCACTAGCCATTAAAATTCCAAATGATTATATGAACTAGCTGTGGAAAAAGCATGCGAACTCCCTGTGGCAATGGATAAAAAATAGAAACCTAAGTTAATTCGATGTGTTTCTCGAGATATCATTTTTTTAAGTTCTAACCCCGCCTATTTTTTTACCATTAGAACGTTTTTAAGAGTTTTCAACGTAAGTTGTTATATTTTTCGTCATTAAATGGCATCCAAATTAAGTATTTCTTCAAAATGAGAATGTGCAAAACCCTTTTACGAGATGGATTTTCCGAATTGAGCTTGTTATATAAAATACTAGCTGAATACCCGGCTTTGCACGGGAGAAACAATAATATAAATATACTACATAAATAAAAACAACAAATTATAAAGTACAATAATACACTACTTCATACGAATTTAAGAATCTTTTTTATTTAACACCTGTTTATAAACTTAATTTTTTGTTTCATATCCAGGAGAAAGAATATATAAATTTTTAGGCGAACCTACTCTGGAGCAAGCAACATAAAGTTGCCCGTGGCTAAAACATGGCGATCTTAGATCAACACCACAAAACTTTAAAGACTGTCCCTGTGATTTATTAATGGTAATTGAAAAAGCTAGCCGGACTGGAAACTGTAATCTTTTAAAGTTGAAGGGAAGATCAGTTGGGATTAGAGGTATCCGTGGAATAAAAATTATTTCACCTTTTCCAGTTAAAATGACTGCCTGGATTATATTTTTCATTAATTTTGTCACACACAATCGTGTCCCATTGCAGAGTTTTGGTGGATCTAAATTTCGCAATAAAATGATTGGAGATCCTACTTTAAGTATAAGGCGATGTTGTGGCAATCCAGCTGGATCAAGTGAATTTAGGAATTCCGTTGGATAATTGACGGCTTCGTCAGCATCCACTACGGTATCAACCGATTTATATTCAATCGCGTCTCCTGGCAGCATGGCTAGTATCTCCTTATTAATTTCATTAACATCATCGTTCTTAGGAGCAAGAATGGCTCTTTCTCGCAACCATTCTAAATTTTTATAATTTTGATTAACGTTAGGATAGACTGCTTGTATCATATCGCGGACAGTTTTCACCGATACACATAAATCTGATGACAATTTTATCATACCAGATGCTTCAATAACTAATCTATCTTCTCCAATCTCCAAAAGTTTATTTGCAAAATTTTGAGCATTCCCATCTCTTAAGAGGATTTGCATGTTTGGTTTAAGGCTAATTTCTTGGACATGATTCCATAGAACAGAATGTTTTAAACAGGCATAAATTTCATCGGCTGGAGTCGATTTTGGAATGACAGGCAGAGTTTGACGGAAGTCTCCACACAGGAGTACCAGAGCTCCTCCCATTAAACTGCAGTTTCCTCTAAGATCTTGAAGTGTTGCGTTGAGGGCCTCAAGAGATTTTTTATGAGCCATCGTACACTCATCCCATACTATCAATTTACATTCTATAAGAACTTGTGCCTGGCCGCTTGTTTTATTGATATGGCATGTGGGATTTTCTTGTTGGGAAATATTAAGTGGCAACTTAAGGGCAGAGTGGGCTGTTCTTCCTCCTTCCATTAATGTCGCTGCAATACCTGAAGATGCAACGGCTAGAGCAATTTCTCCATGAACCCTGATTTCAGCGAGAACTAAATTACTTAAAAATGTTTTTCCCGTGCCACCAGCAGCATCAAGAAAAATGATACCTCCTTCTAGTTTATCTACTTGATCCATTATTGTTTCGTACGCGAATTTCTGATCTTCATTAAGAAGTGGCTTTTTATCCGCGATGTATGCTTCTAAGTCTAAGACATTGTAGCTAGTTTCACGTATATAATCTGGATAAAATACACCCTGTTGATCTTGTACAGGTGCAAAAAGACCGAGTTCCACTAAAGTCTTGTTAACCATGGTGATACACTTTTCCTCCAAAGTAATCAAAGTTTTATTAAAAATGTCGGAGTTAAACGTAATATCCAAAGTAGGATTTTCCCTTCGAACTTTAGCCAGTATATCCTCACTCATTGATTCTTTATATTTTTCACATATTTTTTTTGGGTTAGATGGATTATAGGAGGTTATTATGATGGCAAACAAAATTCGGATTTGTCCTGGAAGAGAAATCAAACTGGCCTCTCGCAATGAGTCATCCCAGTGTTGATCTCCTTCTAGCAACCCTAAATTCTGGCAAGCTTCTCTGAATGTCTCACATATTTCTCCGTTTACCGTTCTTAATTCTGCAAATGAGCGAGGTCCTCTAATGGTATGTAGAAGCATTCTTAAAAAATAACATTCGGCGTTGTTAGGATGGACTGTGTAGACTCGGCCCAATGCGTCACATGAATAAATATTATTCTCAGGATCAAAGTTGCCCATTTTTCTTCTACAAAAGACTTTCCTTGATGTATTCCACGTATAATATCTCAGCAATTCTGAATACAATAGTGTTCTTGCAAAAGTATCCTGCTGGCATAGTTGGAAAAATGCTGTTTCTATGACAGCAAAAAAGTAAACAAATTACATACATACAAACAAACACTCTCCTTTATATATATAGATTGGGATTCCGCACACAAGTTATTCGTGCACGAAATAATTGTCCCGGCCGCAGCGCACTCAGGCACGTTTTGCCTTCAGCCTCCCCACTCGTCCGTCCAAATGGTGTTCTCTCGAGAGCCCTTGAACAAATGGGCTTCCACAGATGCGGTATTTTTCAAAGGGAAATGAGAGTACCTCTTTGGTGTTTCTATAGCAGATTCCGAAATTCATGAAGCGCGGGGCAAACTTTAAATGCACAGTTAGTCACAGTTCCAGATACACTTCAACCAGGTTCCAGACTGAAAGCTTTTGATTGACGAGAGGTCTATGAAAACCTCCGTACGTGCATATTAATTGCTTCTAGCAATTTCATTTGATTCATTATAACTTTTTGTGAAAATGAATGATGATCTTTATTATATTAACGTATATAATATAAAATTATAGATATAATTCAACAATGCCCATGGTGATTACCTTATATGTACTTTTTAGTACAATTTAGCTAAAAATTAGAATAATGTATTGATACTAACTGTGTATAGTTTATTTAAAATTAATATATATCCGAAAGGTATGCTATTATTACTCCTTTATAATACAAGTGAATTTTCAACAATAAAGATCTTACAATATTAAGAACTAAGAGGAAGACTCAGTTGAAGTTTCGGTAGTATTTTACTCTTAAAAATGTATTTGAAACATTAAGCTTATAATTACAAGAAGAAATCAATAAAACAGTACTGTCCCAGAGCTACAATACATCTGTAATATCATAAAACGTTTGAATAAGTTATTATCAAGTTCACCAAATAATTTTTTCGCACTTGGAAAATAGCTCATTTCTGCTTGATGATTAGCACAAATATTCTCACGCAAAAATAGAGAAAAATGGTGCCGCTTTCGAAAATAGGACTGTATACCCGTTAAAGAATTTACAAAAATACCTCATCATGAAAATTAATCAATTTTAAAGTATGGGCATTTCTTAAAACAAACAAAGCCGTGAGTTAAGTTCTGGCAACCGTTATTTTTAAAATTGTTGCTTAATGATTAATTATATTTTTGCCCTCTTAAAAAACTGCGTTTTGTAGGTTTCATGTACGCAATCAAATTTTTTCTTAGGAATAGCTCCCGTGATCATAGGAAAGTACGCAAAACTTTGCCCACACCAAAATCAGAGTGAGTGTATTATTAAAAAAAGTGAGCTTCAGAGATTTCAGAATGGGAGAAATGTTATTCTACACAACTAAATTTTATGTTTATTCGTGCGATTTGTTACGTCATTAATAGTTTTAAAGAATAATAAAAGGCTACCCTTCAGCCATTTGATGAATTCCTAGCGAATGAACCTTATCCCTTCTATCGTTTAAGGTTATCATGATCCTAGGAAAATAAGTATACATAAAGGGCAATCCACATACTTATAAAATGATAATTTTCAAACTCAAGATAAATGCCAAACAAAAAATAGATATTCAATGATTAAAAATGCGGTTTTGTTTTTGCTGTTGTCAATTCTTAAAATTTCTTTCCTTGATTGGGCATTTCTAGTAATACATTGTAGTATCCAGTATAATTGTAGTATGATTTTTTCGATTCATAGCATTGTGCTCACGTCAAACTACGCATTACCTCTCCGTGAATCGTGCTGCCAAAGTTTTGATTATGGCTAACTGTTCCACGGTAACATGTTATTATCTTTTGATTCATTCAAATGATGCGTTATTATGTATCGGTATGCTTTTTTATATACTTGTATGTGTATAACCAACGTATTCATATTGCTTTATTACCAAAAAGCGAATCAATATTTAGAATAGCGTTAACCTCTTGGAATACTACGCCATAGCTAGGGAAATTCATCTCAAAGAAAGCCAACTCTATGATTGAGGGTCAGCGAAAAGGTACTAAAGGTAAAAGCTAAAAACACTATTTTCACAAGAAATATCCACTCATTCACATTTTGCTAAATGAGATCAAACCAACTTAGGTTTACCGCTTCTTTCATAAAATAATCTTCACCTAAATCATCTATAGTCTAGAAGCTATGAATAGAGGATGCAATATTGCTGTTAACGCCAAAACAGCATGAAGAGTAAGCATGGCGATTTAAATATATACGCGTTGCTTCAAGAGCACATGTCACGATTAGTAAGTCCCTACCACGCAAAGAATACGAATCTAGGACACTTGTTGCGGGAAAGGGAAAAATCTATTTTGGCAATGAGTATGTTCTCAGATACTACATAACTACCAAATCCTCTCTGAATCACTTAGTTAATAAATTTTCCGGTACTTTTTCCTCTATCTCGTTGAAAACAATTTTTACTCAGAATGGAGGGCTAAACATGATAGATCTATATAAATAAATTAGAATACATATATTCTAATTTATTTAGGTATATTATATATATATATATATATATATATATATATATATATATATATATATCAAGTAGGCATTAGCAAACCAAAACACAGGAACCCGCAAAAAAGAAAAATCTCAACCGTTTTCAAAAATTCGGTTGTCAAGCTACCTTTCTCAAGGAGGAGGAGGAAGTTAGAGAACTGAGGAGTGAGTGTGATATATACATATTTAACTTATATGACAGTCTCATGGGTATGAATAATAATGTATATGAAGTTAGCAAAGGAGAAAGGTAACTTGACCACCGAAAATTCGAAAACGTGATTGTTTCTTTTCTTTTTCGTGTGCTTCTGTGTTTTTGTCATTGTCCGCTTGTGCCAACTACATATATAGTATTATTTACATCCGTGAGGCTTTCACATAAGTTGTTCTATATATATATATATATATATATATATATATATATATATAAATAAATATATATATTTATTTATTTATTTATTTATACACATATAAACCCGCTCATCATTCAATTCACAAATATACATATAAGGAATTGTTATGCATTAGAGTTAATGGCTTTTAGAAAGGTCGGGTCCAAAACGCGGATCAATGACGAAGAAAGTCGCGAAATCATGCCCGAGGAAATGGATTTGTTTACTTGGAGAGAAGAGAGAGAAGGCGAAATGGAACGGTAGCCGTAAACAAAATCCGCGGCTCAGACGAATGGGGATTCCTTGGCTCGAGAGTTAGATATACATCCCCTGCTCTTTGACTTCACCCGAAACAAGCAAATCATTCGAGAGAAAAGAGTGAGACAGAGGCATTCTTCTGCACTCTTTAATCTTTTCTTCCCTTAAGGATCGGCTTAAGAGGTTCATATCGGACCGTGGCCACCGAAATTCTTGGAGAAAACACCCCGACGGAAGTAGCTCCCTCTCGAGGGAGGTTTAGGAGCGTGGCCCACCGGTGGACACCAGTGAATGAAAACTCAAACTAGTCCCCAGTCTATTTTTTTAATTTAATAATTTTCAACTCCTTTTTTACTTTCATGATTTGGGTGAAGGGTTTTGTCTATCAGATCAATGCAAATAAGCTCGGTTTTTATGGTTTACAAAATCAATTACTCTTAGGAGCCCCTATGACTAAGCTCTACTTTAATATTTCACATATTATATGTCACGAACGACTTCTTAAGAGGTTATGCGACTGAAGTCGGAATCGAGATATGAAAAAACAATTAGTTTTATATTCCGTCAGCACTTGCTTTTATTTGCAGCATAGATCTGGAGCTTTAAACACTTATGTGGTGGTTATTAGAAAAAAGAAAACCAAATTTTGGTATATTTTACACAATGATTTCACAATCCACAATGTATCTACGATCTAATTTTGGCAAATTATGTGTGTGGATTCCTCTTTCAAGGAAATATCGTGCTCCCTATAGTGCAATTCCTCTGCCACAGCTACTCATCTGCCATAGGTTTTGGGTGTAATATAAGAGGAAAATTATTAAATGAGACTTTCCATAAAATTTTAATCTTTATTTATGTGTTTTGATTTGTAAATCTGTTTCTCATGTTTAGATTTATCATCTTAATTCAGTCGCGAACCTCTTTTTGCTAAATTATATTTCATGGCATTTGTCAATTTTACATAAATATTATCCAGTTTTTCGAAATAAATGTAAACAATTGTGAGCTAATATGCAGTTTTGTTGCAGAATTGCTCACAACTTTTCGAGTAATACAATATTTTTAAAATATTAGTTCAATTTCAATTCTTATAATATGTGGCAAAATATTGCTTCTAAAATATTATTTTATGATTCCCACTTGTCCTAAATTTGCCCGGGCGTAGAAAAAAATAAATAGAAGGGTAATGTAGTTTTAATAACTGTTCTCCAGCTGTTGACGTTGAGCACTTTAACAAAATCACCAAAGTTGTATTTTAACTGTGTAAGATAATGAGATTGAATTCAATATCCTTGCCTGGAATTGATATTCCTTTGCTTTGTTCTTTATGTATATTTTCTAAATGGTGCATTTAAAATAGGGATCAAGAGTTATTACTTCAGAGCATATCGGTCTATGAAAGGTTTATCAAGTTTCTCTATTATTCAGCAGGTACTCACGTAAAATTTTACTTCATTCATCAGCGAGCTGATGAATATACTTCTTAGAGAAATTAATGCCATCACGTCAAAACATAAGGCGGCGTTTAAAAGGGCATATTTGGTTTTGTGTTGACGTGATTGTCCACGTATTTATAAGCATAATTCATGAAAATAAAAAAAAAATCTTCTATAGTTGGGGTCACTGATGAACCGGAGAATATGGTAACATTGCTGGAAATGCGTACACGGGCAGAGAATTCGATCACCGTCCGTGTCCCCTCTACATTGCCGATTAATATTCGGCCGCCAGCCCATGATCCATCTGGCCTCTGGCACATCATGACACCATCAATCCAAGTACGCATCTACGATGGCCAGTTTACCCCCGTCATTGCAGCGTTTGGTGTGAGATCAAATAGATGTCATTGAATCGAGCCCTTACAGCATTCGGTAATTTACCTTCCTTCGGATGAGTCCGAGCGGCTTGTAGTGGTGATCCTTCCTGTTCGGGGGCCTCCTGGAGTTGTGGGCGGAGGTGCCCCCTCCCCCTCCGCCCCTCCTCCTGCCCCCCGCCACCTTTGCTGCTCCTTCGGAAACCCTGACAACTCACCCCACTCAACCCACCGACCCCCCTCCTCCCCTTCCTCGCCCCACCCTTTCGCCTCCTCCCGGGAACCAATCCCTCACGAAGAAGACGAAACGAAATAAAAAAAACAAGAAATCACACAGCTGGTCACACACACACGCACACTACCACATACAGCCCCGCTCCCAATCTCTTCCCGACGGCACCGCACGCACGCACACGCATACACGAACTCACGAGACGTAAGATCCAAGCGATCTCGTGGTGAGACTCAACCGAACGTTTTTTCTTCCCCACCCACTCCCACAAGGCCCTTCCGGAAGGAGAAAGTGTTTCCGTTCACGACGGCACGCGCGGGTGTATTTTTTTACGTTCCAGGAGAAGACTGAGTCCTTCGGGGTGGATGGAGCTCGGTGAGACACTGCGAGGGATTCTCCTCGGCATCCAACCGCGGATGACCAAAAATCACAGGCCCCCGGCGAAGAGGACTGGGAAAGAAAGGTCCCTCCACCCTGGCACCTCCGATGATCGAAACGGGACGAGATGTGCGGGTCGCAACTGTCAGCAATCAATCGTCTTCAGGGTTCCCCTCGTTCGGCGAGGAGAGGAGGACGATCGTCTGTGTCCCGCCGGAGCGCGGCCGCTCGCGCGCGCGAGAAAAGTTTCCCGGACGTGTCAAAATTCCCGGAGGAGGGGAGCGCGCACGGGGAGCTCCTCCGCCGACTCGCGCGTCTCCGCGGAGGGAGTTGGGGATCTGCGATGATCAACTCGGAAGGGTCCATGAACGATGCGGAGAGGTCCACCTTCCTCTCGGAGCCCGCTCCCCTCCCCCCACACCCTCCTTCCCTTGCCTTTCTCCCGTCTCTTTCTCTCCCATTTCACCCAGGCGAAAGGGGAGGGGGAAGAGGGTGAAAGGAGGCTGTGTCTCTCGGCACAACCTCACTCCCCCCTCTTCGCACAGCACACGCTTCGTCTCGTCCAACCGGCGGTTGGGGAGAGGGAGGGGGCGGTGGGGGAAGAACCTCCCGCTTTGGTTGCGTCACCGTGAGGAAAAGAGGGGAGGTGAGAAATCGGAGAGAAGCTAGAGAGGGTGATGGGAAGAGGGAGATGAGAAGAGGGAGATAGAGAGGAGTAGGAAATAGCGCCTGGCAGTTTCCTGTGGGAGTGTGCGGTGGGCATGCTACTCGGAATGAGGCGTGGGTGCACGATAATGGATGGGAGCGAGAGAGAGTGGCACTGGACTCTATTGGGCGCCGCTCGATCGAACTCTCTCCCCATCCCGCACCCTCAACCCGCACCCTCAACCCGCAAACTTTTTCGTCGTGCGGAAATTAGCGATTGACGAACTCCGGTAAGTGTTGCTCTGACGGGCGAATATGAAACATCTCTCGCAGATGAAAGGACCCTTACCCTATACACCGAGATCACTTAGTCACTCTTAAGTGAATAAGGAAAATCATTTATGAAATGATGGTAGGACGTCCCATGCGTTGCGAGTCATGATAATAATGGCTAAAGAGCAGATGTCTAATGAGTCAATAAATCATGCCCCAGTGAAAGGTTTTCCACAAGAACAATTTTGACCTTAAAGAACTAATATCGAATTACCGAGCGTGCATTGAAAATATTTCTTTCTGAATTTTGCATCTTCAGGGTAACGGTGGGTCTAAATGGAATCGGATGATATATAATGCGTGGCTTTTCCCTGTGGGCCAGCAATTAAGAATCAACGGACCCAAATTTGGAAAGCCAGGTTGAGAACTCCCACACGGAAAACCGTAAAGATTTTATGACTGTTACATAACAATATTACACAGAACATGATAAAATGACCATGCCCATAAAAACTATGCTGAATGTTGAAATGAATTGAATGCACTTAAGACAGCGCCAAGGCATCCAGTTGGAAATCGGTCCCGATAAATCCCCAGCTCTCTTCTCATTGAACTTTATAGTGAAATAACATTCAATGAAGTGGACATTTTTTTGGCAAAAGTTTTGGTCTTAGTAAAAAAGTATCATATTACGAAATTTAATGATTCGTCTAATTTATAACTTTTAATCAAGGCGAATTCCTGTAATTTCAGCAGTAAAAAAATTGATTATTTCAATTGAAAATAAAAATTTTAATAGTAAGGCGTAGAGAGCATTGGACTGTGAAAATCGTGAAGCCCAACATTAATTAATACTTGTTTTTCTTTTTCGAACGGGTCTTTCAGGTTCAAAAACTAAACGTACTTTTCAGTATTCTATAGTACAATAAACCACAAATCAGATCCTTTGCGTCAGTTTTACTTCAATATTGTGACTTATGCATCATTGTGGGTGAGATTTTGTTACTTTGCTCTAAGTATATCTTTTGCAAAGTAGATGGTTTTATGCTCTTCACAGTCCTATAATCTACTTCAGAAGATATAGAGCTGGGAATTTTTTCCTTGAAGCACCTCATCCTTGCTTTTCCTTATTATACTCATTTCAATAAAAGGTTGTGGTTACCATCAAAATAATCGTGGAATGGAATTTACAAAAAATTTAGAAGGGGGCTGTCATTAACTGCACTCCAATACTATAGATTTATCAAGAGACTGATGGGACTCCTCGTAACTTGCGTTTTGAAATCCATTTCTATTCCTAAAAATTATGTGACAACATTGTAGAATAGAGGGACAGAAAAATTACTCACATATACCTATTTCCTTCCCTTAAGCGGCTGAATTACCAGCATTAATTAATTAAAAATATATGAATCTCGAAATCTCTCCAGGAAGCAAATATCTGTGGGCCTAAGTGTGGCGGTATCGATTCCTCAAAGAATGATCATCCACGCCCGCCTTCGAAATGTACTCCTTAATGCGTCTCAGGAAAAATATTTAGAGCTCCAGCTAGAGCTTTAAAGTCGTTAGCGGACCTAGAAAGAATTCGCTGGACTCCAATTGATTCTTAACCATTTCATGCCACCTCCATTCCCATTTCCCTTCTCCTGAATTCGCTTGGTACAGCCGTGTTTCTTACTGCCATGAAGTTAAGTTTAAAATCATTCCGCGATGTTTTTTATGCGTAAATATTAGAAACTGGTATTGTTTCAAGCAAAAATATATGAAATTAACATAACTAGTGTACTGTACTTTACTGTATCAAAAAATGAACTATACGCGTATTAGTAATAGCCGACTCCCACATATAGGACCGTCTTCTACCTCTAAATTTCCCATACGATATATCAACACTAGTTGTTGCCAAGGAGGCTCCTGAGTCAGGATTCATATGGGAAATATTAACGTAAGAGAGTATGGAGAAAGCCCCAGAGCTTGGAGACGACCATTACATATTCGGGTCTTTTAAGGCAAGAAAATGAATGTACAAGGGTCTTCAAAGCACCACGTGTGATTCAACCTTGGTGAGTTTCAAATTCTTCTCTTTTTAAGTGAATTCCACGAAGTATCGGTTGTAATCTTTAAATGCAATTTCGTTATGAGAAGTTCAACGGGAGGGTTGGTGGAAAAAACGCTGAGGGCGCCGAGTCCCTTCGCGGTCACGCGAATGTGAAAATGAGTGACTGGAATCTGAGGGTGCACGTGTCTCGTGGTGCACGTGCACTCGCTCGGAAAGAAAAAGCGTTTATCACTTTCGTGCATCTGCCTCGAATTTTGACTCGCGACAGTCAAGTAGGAAGAAACCCCTCCTTATCCTTCCTTTAATACCCATTTTCTCTTGCCCCATCCTACTCCGTACACGTGTACCGCGAAAATCCATTTTACTGCAAAGTCGTTCTGCGAGCTTAACAAAATTTAGGCCACTATTATCTATAATCGGTAAGGAATAAAACTTTAAAGTAATAAATTGAATTATAGCCCATTCATTGATGTTAATTAAATTACCTGCCACGACGTCATATCCCGAAGTATGGTGTCGGAGATTGGATTCCGATTATCGGGGTGTGCATGTCAACATTTATTTATAAATAAATTCTTCTTGCACTCGTTTGCTTGGTATGATTGATATGGTCGATTAATTTGATATGTTCAGAAAAACATTATTTCCGTGTAATGCGCTTTAAAATAGGTAGACATATTTTAAACTTTAACTTAGCTGCATAATAATACTGGCGAAAATGTAATTCATCATTCCCAAATTGAGTTTTTAGCAGCCAGTGAGAGAAATCTTTTCTGAAATTCACCAAAAATATCCATTCCTGTGTTTCGAATGTTTTCAGGGTGCATTTTTATTAAATCAAGTTACTTAATTTGTAGTGATATTTGTCAATATTTCAAACAAATGTTTCACTTAGGCTCTAGTAAAGGCTTTCCCGTTGCACACGCCATAAGTTCAAAATTCTCACTCCAAAAGTTGCTCTGAGTTAAGTATTTTTAACTCCTCACAAGTAGTTGCATATCGATAAAAAGGAAATACAAGTGATACGTCCTAGTTGATTAATTTTATGGCCTAGCCATATGAATAATTAAGTCAAAAAACCTTTTATTCAATAAAATTGTGTATGAACGTGCATGGTCTTCCAAAATTATGTCATTGAATTTCTGTCCGCCGCTTTGAAACCTTCCGATCAAATTTCCGTAAAGTATGATCAATACGTAACAAGAGTAATAATATCACAGTATGGGACTCCAGTTTTAAGTAATTATGTTTTCAAATAGATCAATTGGAAACTGAAGGAGAATGATGCAATGTGCAAATTGCGGACAAAGCCAAAACGCGTGACTCATCTCACTGCCAATTCATTATTGTCTTCGTCAAGGCTCGTTCTTCGCAATTGTTCCCCTAAAATAATGCTAAAAATTACAAATCATCATCTCCGTACTTTTAGAGAGATATGATAACTGTTTGTACATTTATTGACATCATATTTAAATGACGTAATAACTATTTTACTACCATTGGTCCCCTTTCAAGGATATTTTTTCGCATTTAATGTCAAGTAAATTTACACATCCAGAGAAAAACGGCACCTAAATGCCGTTTGAGTTTAAATGAAATCTGGTTAAAATAAATTTGATTATTAATAGTTTCGCGTATTTTCGAATACGATCGAAATGTTTTCTGATCGGAGATAAAAGAATCAAACTCCGATGAAATCATACAGGAATCCGTAACCAGTGAAGGAGGAACCCTCTACATGATCATTTAAAGCAGGTAATTCCAAAACAGCAAGCGTACAACTTTACGGAAATTTACTTTGGGTTATTGCAGAGAGCCAAATGAAATGACGGTCGTGGAGTCAACATTTGGTACGTCTCAGAATGATTAATTCGACACCGTGATCCGGTTGATCTGTAAGATCTGTAAGAATAATCTGTGAGGGATGCATCTCGCCACCTAGCATCAGGTGCGTCATGTTGAATAATGTTTCCGAGTGAAATAACCAATTTTTACCGCATTTTAACGTCTGATATATTTTTCAACCGTTACGCGGATAAAAATTATCGAAGGCCTCGAAACGCTGACGCACCTCGTACAGAAGTATCATTATGTCGAACAGCCGTTTCATTTTTTCCCACCCCGATGGTCTCTGAGGGAGAGGGTCCCTTGTGCGACAGGCCTTTCTCCTCCCCTCTCAGACCCTCTTACCTACCACTACCAGCCCCCTCTGCCCGACCTCCCCCACCCTCGAACGACACGACGACGAATACCTGCCAAGCGAAGGGTAGACTCGTCAGTGTGTCTCCAACCTTCAAAATCACTGCTCCTCCTCTTCAAACCCCCCCTCCCTTCCCCTTCCGCCCTCCTCACTCCCACCCTTCCAGTCGTGCCACCCACGCGAGGTCCCCCTCCAACTTTGCGTGGTCACCCCCTTCCCCAACCGCACCCCCACCCTAATATCCTCCCGAATAGAGCCCCTCCCTCCAAAAGGCTCTGGCCCATCCTCACCCATGCGACCTTCCCGCTGAGTGTGCCTGTGTATCTGTGACGTGCCTGTCCTCTTCCCCGGCCTGCCTCGGAGGACTATTTATTTCTAAACGCGCCCGTCCCTCATGAAAGACGCCATCCCCCCTCTTTCTCTCTCTCTTCCCATCCCACCCAGACCGACCGGGGCTCGAAAAGGCGCCTACAAAGATGGGACACACACCGAGCTCGGTATCCGAGTCACCGTTTCATTCATTTGCGCGCGGACTGCGCGATTCGGACTCGCGGGCGTCCTTTCACTTACACCGCGGACGGCATTGTGTGTCCCATGCTTGGGATACGAAGAGGGAGGTTTAATGTGCATTAAAACCGGATACTTTCGGCCTCGTCTCTCGTACAGCTGATGTTCCTTCATTCGAGAGAAGGAAACGCTGAGAAATAATTATTTCGAAAATTTTTGAAAATTTTAGTGAAAAATGATCTGAAATTATAATGCATTTTAAAAGTTATTTTCCCTTTCAATATACAAGGGAAAAATTGAATGAGAAAATAAAAAAAATTAATGACCTTAGAAGGAGAGTTACATATTGTTCAAATTATTAAATAATAAGTAGAACATTCGGCCCAATAAAATTACTTTTAAGTACGAAGCTTAAAAAATGTGATCTAATTAAATGTTCTAAGGTGATGTAGGAAACATTGAATTGGATTCCTTTTCGTATTATGAGCACTGTCATTTTGTTTACAAATGGAATACTCATGGAAAACTCAATATTTTGTGTGTCTCTATGATTGTAAGTTGCCTGGCATCTCAGTTGGAGAGCATTTCAGGGAATCTATTTAAAAAGGAAATATTTTTGTGAGTCTCTATTCCAAAAAAATCCTCAATTTTTCATTAATGTCATCAAATAACGACGCTAATGTGTCCTCTATTCCACAGCCTCTCCTAAATTTTCCCTGACTTTCACTTGAACTTATGAGTTGACAGCTACTCTTGGCAGCCCTCTTCCTAAGTTTTGTGTAAGTATTTTTAACCAGAAGATAGTCATTTTTAAGGAAATAAATTTCAGATGCCTCGACATTTCTCGCCAACTGGCTCTTGCATAAAATACTGCTGCAAATGTTGGGATAAAACTAAGGGAATACCTTATTCAATAATTGAAAGAAGAGTAGGAGAAATCAGTCAAATTGATAAGGAATGGTTCCAAAAAATGAAAAGAAAGCCATGGGATTAGCCTAGTTTATTTAGTCATCACAGGAAAACAGAACGCGAAGGTAGCTTTCAATATTTGAGATTTAAGCTCACCTCGAACTAAACGAACTCAAATTAGGCGAATTGCGGCGGTCATGTAACGAATCATTTTAATGTAATCTGCAAAAAGAATGCCTTGATTACGGGTATCCAGTTCCAAATTCAATATTTGAGATGCAAGAAAGGTTTCCTCACGGCGCCATCCTAATATTTTCTAATTCCTACCAAAACTATGACTTTATTTTAAATTATTTTGGCGCAACGTAGAAGGGTTTAGAGTAAAGTATTTAGCTACTAACTAGAGATTTTAAATGCTTGGTGATGCATCTAGCCAAATCAATTTTGGCCATTTTCCGTATCACAGAATTGCCTGCAGAGCCATGCATACATATATGGACGCGCGCCTCCCCGAAATGTGTAACTTCCGCACGCCACACCATAAAACTCACCATTGTCTCTTTCTACTCTCCCATGTAAAATTACTTCCTATTTGTTTACTGCACAGGGCAGAAGAATATTTCAAACGTCAGGTTTTTAGCACATGGAAAATTGTTATCACATGTCAGCGTTAAAGCAAGTAATCAAGCATTACAAAAGTGGAAAGGAATAACAATGGAAAATAAGAAATATCATTAATAAGGATGAAGGTTACAATGACGAGCGGTCCCATTTGCGGTTCTTCTGTCCCGTTCTCTTGGAAATGTACCAGAAACTAAAAAACTGGTGCCTTCGTATCTGAGCTTTATGCACCCTACAGTGTGAGACTGTGTTCAGTCTATCTTTGCACCCCATGGATTAAGATGAAAGGAATCGATTAAGGGAGACAAAAAAAATAAAAAATACGAATTGAATCTCGAATTTGAAATGGTTTTCCGAGTGTTGTTTCAGTGACGTAGCTATAACTCCAAGGCCTCGGATGTTTTTTTTGAATCCTATAATGTAACTTTTCACAAAAATAATTTTTCTTTTAAAAGGATTAAGTTGTTCAAACCAAATTTAAGATTTTAATACCGTGTGAATAATACTTAAACGTTTTTACAAGTTCACCATCATTGTAGGTATTCAAATTGATTTACATAAAAATATAGTTATGACTCAACGAGGAAAATAAAAAGATTATCTGTACGAATTCATGATTTCAAACTACTGATAAACAGTAAAAAATTAGAAAATTCCCCTTATCGAACTTTGTATTTATACGTACTTAACCGAAATACCTCTCCGTTGAGATTTAAATCTCCTATCTACGAACTTGACATCGGACAGTGCTTTTTGGTGTTGATGTCTTCTCGCTGTCAAGCTCTTTACTCTCCCCGTTGATGGCCACTAGCTGACTGAAATGACGCAATTGGAGTCTTCTAAGTTTCTTGATGTTGACTATTGTAAATCAAACGTCAAATCTATGAATCACTTGAGAACAGATCGCTAAGACTACTAATGTGTTTGAAACCATGATACGATTATAGAGTTGTATTATTTCACTGTAGGTAATTATTAATATTCTCTGCGGATGGATGACTGGCTAAAAGTCCGATATTTCAGTAATTAATACCATAATTTCCTTATATTCGTCTCTCGTATAACTGCCTGAAGGCCAAAATCTTATGGAGTATCGAAGAAAAAAATATTTCATGCATATTGGTTTTAAAATAATATGAAGTTTACGGCAGAGGATGCTGCTTACCTCACGTTCTCCTTAGATCCAATTAATAGTGCAGCTCTATTATAAGAGCACAATTTTGTGTCATGTTTTTTTCTAAAAATCTGCGAATCCAACGCGGTTTATACCTCGCGGTTACTTATACTTGAAAATGTGGAGGGTGTTTTACATCGCGGCGACTTAGGGTGAATGATCTAGACGGGCACGAGTGGGGGACAGAAGTGGGGAGATGTGCGGTGGACGGCTGGGGAAGGGGAGGAAAGAATGAGGAGGAGGCGGGGAGGTATCTCCTCTCGCTCTCCTTGCACGAAGGGTGAGAGAGGAGCCCCCCGAGTGTGGATAAAGAAGGAAGGAAGAAAGTTAAGGAATTGAGTAGTTAATGAGAGAGAGAAAATGCACAAGAAGGAAGTACTAGTACGGACTAGGTGCGACTCAGTGATCTATATCCGCTTTAAGTGAAGCAAAAACTTAACGTGAACTCTCTGTTTAAAGAGGCTGAGTAATTAAGTGATGATTGATTTCATAGTTACCAGTTAAGGAATGGATTCATGCAGGATGTCCATATTATCATTACAGCTCACTTTAGACTGATTATATTAAAAAGCATTTCCTTAAGCCTTAAAAGCCTAAATAATATTTCCTTAAGCCTTAAAAATGTTTTCCGCTCGCTCTCTCAATTGTATAAATCGATTGACTGTTCGCTCACTTCAGTTTCGAGTATTAAGACTTTAGCTATGCTGTTTATATTTCATTAATGGCATAACCAAATGTTTTCATTTCTTTGTCTTCTTTTGCAGTGGGACTCTTTAGTATACTGTCGTACACGACGTACGTCCCTGCGCTGCGTTCTCTGCGCCTATGAATTTGAACCTACTTGCTACGAACCACACGGAAAAAAGTTTATTGGTGGGACGGTTATTTATTTTTTCTGGGATAACACAGTGTAACGTTGGCAACAAAAAAACTTCTTAGAAAAATTGTATGAAATAAAAATTGAACGCCAAAAAGCTCCCTTATTGATGAGATTGAGTTCACAAGTTTTCAGTTAATTCAAAAATTTTAGACAAACCTAACTGGTCTTGCTTAATCAAAGAAATATCTTCTCGTAAATTAGATAAGGAAAATGTCGTTGCCAAAACGCAATTGCTGCTAACGCTATGTCTCTAATTCGAATGTGATTACCCTCCTCCTTGACCAACAATTATTCTCCTTTTTAGAATATGCCCTATTGTTGCTGCTTCCATGATCAATTTAAGGTTACATATATATATATATATATATATATATATATATATATATATATATATATATATATATATATATATACATATATATATAAAATACCTACCTTAAATACGTTCCCTATTTCTATTTCCATTATTTTTTCTTTTTTATATCCCATTAATTCCTTGCTGTATTATTTGAATTTTTCATCTCTTTTTAAACATTGACAAAGAATTTGATGAAATGACGGGTCAATTCTTTTTCCAATATATCTTCTCAACAGCAGCATAGGTAATAAAATACATCCGATAACTTGGCACAATCAACAGTAGTTTAATGCGATGCGTACATACATGCGATTCGTTCATATTTTCATGAAATAGGCTCGGAACTTTTTTCAGCAAATTGTGATTGGTTTTAGGAATAATTTGCAAAATTACTCCTCAAATAGGTGGTTAATAAAGGGTTTCCACACACACGACTTGCCTTGCCGTTTTTAGGCGGCTTTGTTTATCAGAGGTCGCCTAGTTGGGCTTATGCTCTGTGTCTTAGTATATAATTCCTTTTTCTTTCTGGAGCACCACCAGCATCGTTGTTTTTGCCCTTTTTATATTTATTTAATTATTTTCCGTATTATTATTGGAGTGTGACATTATTAGGTCTCTTATATTTATCATAGGGGCCTATTTTATTTATTTTTGTGTATGTCATAGCCCTATTTGGGTTTT
Organism: Hetaerina americana; assembly: GCF_022747635.1. Taxonomy (NCBI): domain Eukaryota; kingdom Metazoa; phylum Arthropoda; class Insecta; order Odonata; family Calopterygidae; genus Hetaerina; species Hetaerina americana. The sequence continues at coordinate 17,555,150 of NW_027286069.1, read as the reverse complement.
CTTTTAACTTATCATAGTATGTTTTACACCTTGTTAGTAAGAGATCTGAGAGTTTTTCTATGCCTGTTTTTTGGTATACATTCTCATTTTCTTCCCAGGGGGGGAGCCCAAAAGCCAGCCTCAGGGTCTTCCTTTCTGTGCTATTTAATTTGTCCATTAGGGATCTACTGAGTAGTCCCATCCACGCAGGGGCTGCGTAGGTCAATGTTGGTCTTATTATTGCCGAGTATATTAGAATTTTTATTTCCTTAGGGGTGGCGTTTTGTCGGATAATCGGTGCCAATTGCGACCTTATTGCGGCCGCTTTATCTCGTATCTGTTTGATATGTATTTTAAAGGTCAGTCTGTCATCTAAGTCCACTCCTAAATATTTGATGCTTTGACTCCATTCAATCGGTTGTTGTCCAATCCTGATACATTCACAAGATGCTTTACGTGATCCTGGGTGGACGAAAAGTTTCAAAGGAGCAAAGCGACCTTTATGGCAAAAGAAGCTTTGACTTTTGGTGAATTTTCATTCTACTCTAAAATCAAATCAATGTATTGGGCGGAGTTTGGCAAACTACGCGTTAAATAAAGCATTTTGTCGAATCGCAGCTACCCATCGCTGCCGCTGCCACCTTAGTGGCGGATGTTTGCCGGCGGACAGAAACTCGCCCCGCTCCTGCGGGGAGTCTCTCACCCACGGTGGGTGGGGGGGTGGTCTCCTGGTCTCCTCCACATCTCCCCTACCTCCCTCCCACCTCACCCCCTTGCGCAGCAGTGGAAGGGGGCAGAAGGGAAGTATCGTGGGTCCTTCGCTCTCACCCCACCCCTTCTGAAATCGTCACTCGCGCCCATAGCTTCTCTCGCCCACTCCCTCCCCAACCCCTCAGAACTCTCTCTGGATTTCGGCCCTCGAAAAGGAACAAGCGAAGAACTGCCTCCTCTCGCCTCGTCCCATCACCAATCCTCTGTCTCTCTCTCTCTCTTTCTCTTTCCGCGCTCCCACAAAGGGACTCGCGAGGGAAAATTATTAGACCAGTTTGAGCCGTTCTGATGAAAGCGTAAAAACCGCTGACCTAATCCAATTCTTTCGTCCACATCAATGTAGGTACCAAAAACTGCTTCGTGCGAAGATTTTCGTCAATTTCCAAGAGGATGGGGCGTAGAAATTCCACTCAGCTGGTCCACCTTTACATGTCCCTTTCATTAGAGATTTTTATTTCAAGTACCCACACATCATTAAATGCGCAGACATCCAGGTGATATTTTTAGGTATGAATGGTTATTAATTATCAAGAGAATAGACGAAAGATGAAGAAGAGTTGCAGCTCAAGTTGGCTTGGGAATTAAAATGGACAAAAACAAAGTTCATGTGATTGGAGTAAGAGAAGGGAGATATTAATGTTATATTTCAATGACAGATTTTAGAAGCGGTGACATATTTCATGTTCTTAGGTAGACCGATGACCAGTGACTGAAACGGCACGGCAAAGTGGAAAAGAATCGCCATTGCTTGGGGAGACTTTAATATGATGAAGGGTGGATCAAAGCCAGAATCTCTTTTTAACTTTAGGAAAAGAGTTGCCAAGTGTTTTGTTGTACCTTCATTCTATACGGAAGAGAAACTTGAATTATCAAGTAGAGCATTGAAAGGAACTTGCTATATTTTCTGTGATGGGAGATGGAAATGGTTAAATGGATCGACCGCAGGAGGAACGACAAAAATATTTAAAAGGATAGGGGAAGAACTGCTTTGCAGAAAATAATTTTGAAGGGAGATGCTATTAGGGTTGGAGTCTACATATTCTGAGGCACGACTTCTTAAAAAATAGAAAAATCTAGTGGAAAATTGAGGTTTATGGAGGAAGGAGGAGAAAGTATGTAATGCTGAAGAATGAGGAACGGGATAAAAAGGCACCACCAAGTGAATAAATGTATATGGTAAAGAAGGGTTGAAAAACACATTAAGATGATACCTAAAGACTTCTACTTAGGAAAAAGAGGCGTTACTTGATCACCATTTTTCAACATTTTTATAACTACAATAAATAAAGAACTTCCAATTAACTCTTAATTGGGCTACTAACTAAGGATCGATCTAAATTGTTAAATCAAGCGCTGAGTCTGTGGGGACTGCATGCTTTACTGAAGCAGTCTGGTTTTTTTCAAAAATAATAAAATCTTACCCAAACTTTGCTAAATTTATGGTTACAACTATATATATAAATACATATATAAAGCACGTAGGTGAATATTTATATTATTGAATAAAATATCTGAAAGTGAGACATGATGTGAGAGCTATTGGTTAAAATATGATTGTACCTTATGACGAGGGAAATACTAAAAAACGCGAATATCAGAATACTGTCATTAAGAAACAGATGTCAATATAAGTATATTAGAAATTTTAATCGATGAAAAGAACATGGAGAATATTTTTATGAGTAAATGAGACTTTTTACGATATTCTTCTCTTACAGCAAATTAAAGCAGTGGATAGTTTATAAATGAAATATCTGGTTACCTAGATTTTTGCACAGATTCTTTTACGTTTCTCTGCCTTAATATCAGATGTGAAGTAATGTTTTGGCTATATCCCGTCCAACTACATATTTGTACGCTCATTTTATTTTTGGCTTTGCTACTACAAGGATAATTTTCTAAGCCTGAAAATGTGCCAACAGGAAAACTAAAATTTATATCTAGCATGTATGTGCGTGCGATGTATGTCTATGTGAGTATGTATATATGTGTATGTGTGTATATATGTGTATGTGTGTATATATGTGTATGAGTGTATATATGTGTATGTGTGTATATATATATATATATATATTTATATATAAGCTTGTATGTATATTCATTATATGTATTCATTTATTCTCTGCCGCTTTGATTTGCATTTTATCTTTTCTCTCGCCATTTTTGGATGAATATAAGAGAGGTGTCTTTCAGTCTTAATTCAACCCCCAATCAGGTTTTAAGCGTGTGCCTTAGTTGAGAGTTGAGCGAAGGAAATCAATTACTTTAGTACTTTTTTGGTAATGGAACCCTATTCACATTCCAATTTATTACCAGTAGATGATTGAGTAAAAGGGAAAATTGCCATTTCTAACTCAAAGTAGACCATTGACGTAAGTGATATCAAAATTAACTCACTTATTTCAAATGTTCTGTTATGCTATTACAATTGATATATTGCTGAAAACCTTTTCTCGCAAACATTAAAATTGCCCAAAAATCAGTGCATTAATGTCTCCATAGGGCAGTAATGAAGGTAATACATTGAAACTCACGTGAGAATGGATCATTTCTAAATTTAAATGAGAAAATGGGAGAGTACAATTTTCAAGGAGGACAAATAATTCCTCTTTCTAGATATGCTCGTAGATCAACAAATACGGGTCTTAATCCAATTGGGGCCCTTACTATTAATTGACACTTGGCGCAGAACGGAAGCATTGAATGAATATAATGACTCCATCGTCACTTCGATTCAAGCGATTTATCAAAATTCCTCTTCTCACTCCCTGTCATCACGGTACGCCAACAGCGAGAGTTTCGAACTAGGTAGGGCTTGAAGAAACGCAGTGAGAACCCCGACGATCGGACGTTTTCGCGACGGTTTCTCTTTTCTGACACAACTTGCTCGCTTTGCGGTGCAGGTGGTGCATTTCTTGGCCCTTTGGTTCTCTCGCGACGCAGCGAGTGCCTTTGGATCGAATAAAATGTCTTCAGAAGGTTGGTGGTCTCTGTTATGGGGCTCATGCGTGAGGAGGGAGCTCGGGAGTCGCCTCCACGCCGTATGGGTAATGATAATATTTGTTTGGGAGTTCTCGCAGGGATTGATGTTTTCATGAGAGATACATACGAGGGTCATCCGGAAAGTAGTACCCGTTCGTGCCGCATGAAGTGCTGACGACGCGAGCAGCCGCTGGACGAGGTCAGATAGCTTCAGTGGCTTGTCTGCCTTCTCTGAGCCAAGTTGCGTGACGCTAGCATTGCCTGTGTTGTTTCTGTGATTGTTTACAATGTTTAAAAAAATTGAGAACGCCGCCAGTTGTGAAGTGAGGGCAGTGATTAAATTCCTCAATGCAAGAAACGTTCGCCCATGTGATATTCATCGCCAATTAAAGGAGGTGTATGGAGACAATGTAATGGACGAGTCGTCTGTTCGGCGGTGGTGTCGCAACTTCAACATGGGGAGGGGGAACACACACGACGATGAGCGTTCGGAGAGACCGTCTGTCATTACAGACCAACTGGTGAGCTCAGTTGACGAATTCGTGAGGAACGATCGGCGCGTCACAATTGATGACATCTGTGAGCATTTTCCCAATGTTTCTCGAACAATTGTTCATGAAATTGTTAAACACCATCTGCATTATGCAAAAATTTGTGCAAGATGGGTCCCTCGCGTATCTCAATGAGCTGGCGGCGAAGGACTATGCAGCAGGAATACAGAAACTTGTCACACGTTATGACAAATGCCTTAATTTGCTTGGAGATTATGTTGAGAAGTAGTTTAAAGTATCCTCTTTCAAAAAAAATTTTTTATGTTTGTTAATATTTACTTTTGTGTCTTTATTTCACGAACGGGTACTACTTTCCGGATGACCCTCGTATAAAGGCGACGAATAAAACGAACTCTTCATTCAGCTCCCGATTAATTTCTAAGTTGGAAGTACGGAACATTGTCTTTGAAAAAACTGTTCAATTCCTTGTATGAAATTCCGAAAATATTATATAAATGGTGGTCCGAAAAGTTTCCGACCTCAGAAATCAACAGAAATTTTAGAAAATTTCAGAAAAAATTTCTTGTATCTTTGTTAGGTCGGAAACATTTCAGATCACCCATGTATTGCGAATGAAGTAAGAATTCTACCCTCCGTCATCGATCGGGTTAGATTTTCTCAACCGAAGAAATTCGAAGGTTGCTACCAATAACAAGTGTTGCAGATTTCATCACGGGCAAAGAAACGATTGGCGGAACGTGCGGGGTATCGTCGAACTCCCCTCGGTTCCAACATGCCATGCGGCACGCCGCCGGGGGACCTCTGCCGGAACAATACGGGCGGCGAGGGGGAGCGTGCCCCGAGGGTGCGGGGCGGAGGGAAAGAGTGTGAATCTCTGGTGGGAGGAGGAAGAGAGCAGGGGAGGGGGGCGGTTGAAGAGAGAGGAGATAAGTGGGTGGAGAGGAGTGCCGGCGAGAGGGCGGGGGGAGGGGGTAGTGTGTTGGGGGTTGCGGGGTGGGGGAGGGTGGAGGAGGAGTCGAGATATAAATAGTGCGTGTGCTGACGGTGGGGAATGGGCCAGCGAGGGAGGGAGGTAAGTCTACGAGTCTGGGGGATCGAAGCAACGCAGGAGGAATTTAAGCAGTTAATTATAAACCATGCTCTCTTTCTCCCGTTATTGGCCCGGGATCATTTGATTGTCTCATCTCAAAGGAGGAGAGGAGGGGGGTAGAGGAGAGAGACGCAAGGAGGGTGGTTGCGGGAGGGTTTCAGGTCGGAGGATGCGGCCCGAAAGAATCGATTTCCGCATTATTGTGGTGTCAGCGGACGGTGCAATTGTGTATCAGAAGGGGCGGCCCTTCGGGAGCGGTTCGTGGCGCAGGTGGGGAACCTGCGGGGAAGAAGTTTCGGGGCATTGCGTACGCACAAGAGCGCGTAACCGCTCCGATAAAGGATTCGAAAATAGACCCGACTTCTTCTCCCGAGGGCCGCAAAGACGCATAACTAGGTCATCAAGCACTAAGTCACGAAGGGTTCGCTCCCCCCACCCTCCCTCTCTCCCGCTGTTTCGTGTAACTTTCCCCATCTGTGGATGCATGTGGGGGAGAGGAGGTTTTCGTCGGCATTCGATCGCCCTAAAAGGGTTTTCGGGAAGGGTGATCGCGTGATGAATCCGGAGGCGTTCCCTCCTCCTCCCTTGTTTTCGTAGTGTTTTCGTCGCACGGAGCCGTCGTGGAAATGTTTTCGGGTTGAGGCGCCGGTGAAAACGAGGAAAAAGTAGACAAATTTTAAAGGCGAATGAGGATTGGGTGAGAGAGATGGGCGCAGACCTTGGTGGGTCGAAAACCAGGCTTCGGCCCCTCCAAGCCTGTCTCCCCACACGACCTTTGCTCGCTAAAAAAAAGGGTAAAAATTGAAACCTTTTTTACAGTCTTTCGAACTTCAAATCTGTACTCTTAAAAATAAAAGCCGCTGGGTTAACCTTGTACGAACGGGGGTGGAGGGAAGGCTGTTGGGAGGACGATCCAAAAATGAATAGTTCGCCGCCTCGGACCAGAGTTGGATCCGAGGTCTCCGGCTGACTTGATAAAAGAGGGTCGAAATCAGCTGGAAGCCTCAGCACACCTCGACTTATTCATCTGGTATATCTCTTCTCATCCAATCCCATCATTATTATCCATAGTCCAGTGAAAATAAACTGGCCAACAATAGCTTGTGTCTGTGATGACGGAATCATGAATCCTGGCTTTCGTTAATTAAGGCGCACGTCAACTGGGGGAAAAAAGTATACGACTCGGTTTTGGGCACTGCATTCTCTTATCCTTTCGAACGTAGCAAATTTCCACTCGTCCTCGAGCCCGTTTGACAACAGTTGAAAATGTTACTTCCCCTCCCTCACCAGACCTATGGCAGGAGAGTGTAATGATTAAATGGAATTCTGAAATGACATTCAGTGCAATGCCTCGTGTTCCTCGAAGATTCGCTCCGACCGTGTGTATAACATAGGCACGGCAATGGATCGTCATCATCGATATTGCCATCACACATTTTCAACAGAAATATTATGTGTAATTTATTTTGGATTGGTTCCCATGATTATTTATCATTTTTTCGATCATTACAATTTTTAAACGAATTCAAATTCATATATTTTTCTTAAACATGCATTTGTTCCGGACCATTTCCCTCTCGTAAGTTCGATAGATCAAGGGCCACCATCAGCATATTTATATTTGATTTCGGGATGTTGACTGTAGTGATGGAATGGAGATTGAATTTAAAGTTTCTTTCTGATCTGTAAATTTACAAATTCATGACTTTCAAAACATTAAAATAATTGGGAAACGCGACACTGGAGACAGAAAAGACGTACAATAATTGGGAAAACATAATTTTGGGTTAATCTCATTGTTAATGTTTTGTGAAAAGACATATTATGTTATGAGTAACCTCGTCAGCCTAACAACAAAAGCAACTTGGTTTCACTAAACTGGTGATGGTGAATTTGACAAGAAAGTAAAGGATAGGCTACCAGTGAGCAATATCTCAAGCATTGTTGAAGGAAGTAGTGAATCCTCATTATTCCCTAATTTTTCGCAGGACTAACGAGCTAAATTTCTTAATTTCTACGATTATATTGAGTATCCTGAGTGTCATGTGGTACACGAGCATTCAAAACACTAGAAGCGATGAATTCCATGCATTCTCGGAGAATGAGGAAAAACAAGGAAAGGTGGAACATTGCAAATCTCAATGGGCTGTTCGAAAACACCACGGCGGCCAAATGGGCAGGTGCCTTCTTCTAGGAGAAGTAACTTAAGTGTCACCCACGTGCGGGAGAGCGCCGAAGATCTCGCCGGGGAATGAGCGGAAGGCAGGGTAACCTATAGACGTTCGTGGGAGGGCTGCGAAGAGGGTGGATGTCCGGGTGGGTGAGCGGGGGGTTGAGGGGTGAGCAGGGGCGCTTTGCACCGGGGATTCTTTACGGCTTGTGCGAGCCGTAAAACACACGGGCGGCCGCGAGGGGTTGGAATGGGGGTATGCGGGGAGGAGTGTGGTGGCTCGGGGGCTCTAGCATGAACGCTTGGGAGCTTAAGAGGCGCGAGGGGTACGCGGTCAGGGGAAGGGGTTGGGGCAAAAATTGCCGGAGATTGCATACGTTTCATCCGCGCAAGGCGGCCGCCGCATCTCCCGCACTTTTAACACACTTCGGTCGTCGATGAGAGGAACATCTCGCCTTATGCCCATGCCGAAATCGACGTTTGAGCGCTTTCCATAGCGTTCAGAGCCGGACGTATTCGACGTATTCTTGAGTTGAGGCGCGTTTGGAAAAAGCAAGAATTGAAATGAAAATCGGTGAAAGAATATACCTGTCTTCTATGCTATAGATATCCGATACCTCCATCCATATTTTCATTTTCCGAGGGCGAGAGTCCTTTTTGTCAGCTCAAATGAGCAAGAATTAAAATGTGATGAATCGATTAAATACTTTTAAAGTGTAAGCCAAATAAAAGAAATGCATTATAATCTGAGACCGGACTATTTCACTTTATGCACCACTAAAGAAATAATAGATCCTTCGGAATACTTTAATAGACTCCGTTATGGTGAACTAAAGAGAAAGGTTTAGACTCTCTTATCACTATGATCGGAATGTTTTTTTAATAATTATTCTTTCATGCATTTCCTTTCTGTCAAAAAAATGGTTCAAAATATTTTCCAATATTTTCTCTTTTTCATTATATTTATTATGACAGTGCACTACATTACAGTATTATATAATATTGGTTCCTAACCATTCTTCCTTCCCCATTAACCTTCGCCATTCTCTCGCGGTACATCCTTCAAAAACTAGTCCTATTAGGACTCGAAATTTTCAAACTAAATGTCGAAATACATCCAACATAATCTGTTTATCATTGTCCTTCGGGTATCTGTAAGCATGCATTTAAGTCAAAACTAATATCGGGATATGAGGCAATTTTGGTTTGAGACTCATGAGGCAGGAAGTAAAGATTTGAACTGAACGAAGCCCGCGTCGGTGAATTTATTCGTTGAATTCCCTTCAAGAGTTCAGGTGAAGGACGCGAGACAGTGGATGACGTCTTTCATCCTCTGGTGAAAACGAAAGCTCTCCCCCGCCAGCCATTTGTTTGGTTTCCCTATTATCAAACGCCCTCTAATGCCCTCGTCCCCCTTTTGCTCCTTGTCCCCTCACCTCTAACCCCACACACACTCACAAACCATCCTCTTTCTTTCTCGCATGCTAGAAACCATTCCCGTGGACTCCCGACGGGCATCAAACTAACGCCGAAGCCCATTTCTCTGGCGGGTAATGGTACCGACAGACAGTGGCGACGCAAAGTAGGGCAAGGCGTCCTCCCCTCGCGGATTGCTCTTAAACGCTTTAAATCACGGGGAGAGTTAAGGTTTACATATCTCGTTGCTCGCCTCGTTCATCGTTCTGCGGTCCTACTCTGTGAAGGCCAAAGCACCTCCTCTACGGGGATCCGACTGAATGCTCTAAGGCCTCCTGTCTTTCCTCGCACGAATATCGAACGTTTCTCTTAACTGTCGGCAGTACTGCTTGCTGATCCTTGTTCTAAAAAACGTATTGCTTGATAAAGATGTAAGGCGGAAACAACAGCCTCGTTCAATATTCAAAATTCACTGTTCGATAAGAAATGGAACCTCCTCATTAAAAATACCATAACATTTGAACGGATCATTTTTGTGCCCTTTAAAATAGCTTGTTATGGCCGATTTACATCCATTAAAATCAAAGTGCATAGTGTTAATAATTAAAATTTAATGCTTCAAATTTTATTTGAATAATGTTGTAACTTTTATTATTAACTCAATTTGTCAAAATGAGTAAAAGTTTGCAAAGAATGTTGTTCATGCTTCATGAAAAGTACCACTTGGCCTTCGTCGTTCTTCCAAAAACGGAGTATTATTATTTAGATGAAAACTCTTTCTATGTGTTCCAGTGCATCGACTGCTGTTAGGTAAACAATAAGCTAAGTCTCTATTTTATATTATCAAATAGTCTGTGTGTATACCAATATGTGCCCCATTTAATTTTAAATTACCTTCATAAAATCAATTATTTTGGTATGTTATTGCTTTTATTGATGATGTTGTTAGGAATTATAAATTAATAGATATATGAAAAAGAATCAATCTATCGAATCTACTACACAGTGTAAGATTAGGGCCGCCGAGGACGGTCAGGAAATTGTGGAAGAGTGTGGCACCTCTTGAAAGTATTGCGAAAATATAAAATTTACACCCGCTTAGAACTATGTATTTTGCGGACATTTGCCCGTATCGACGGAGGTCAAGGCAAAATTCATCGGAGAAGCAAAGGTATATTGGGTCTTCCTTGCTAACAAAAGAGTATGAATCACAATAAAGGACGAAATAGTATACTTAATTTCGGTGTATTCGTATTAAACTTAGTGAGGTGGACTTGGAATTCGATCTTAACCAGCCTGTGTGTCAAAAAATACTTTTCAATCTCAGCTGCAAATCTAGGCATATCCCCTGTGAATACCATAGTAATGAGCTTTTTCAATGCCATGTCAAGTGATACGGGATAACGTTATGTAGCGTTGTGCGATAACATTTTGCACCACCGAAGTACTTACTTTACTGAAGAAATCTTCACTAAATATAAAAAATGCAATGTAACACTTGGCTACTTAGTAACCACCACCATTAACCACCTTTTAATGCTGATCATGCTGATCTTCATCAAAATGTACTCTGAATAAACGGAACTAAAGCCATGGTTACAAGTTTGTCCTGCAGCGATTTTGTTCACAAATTAAACAATATGCGTTGATGCGCTATGGGTTTTTTCTCACCGTACGTTAAATCTGAATGTTTATGTGCAGTAATTATTTAAAAAATATTCAGGTATAACGTACGAACAGAAAAAAACCCAAAGTGTATCAACGCATATTGTTTATTTTATGAGCAACATAGCTTCAACTCAAACTTCACAGCCCAAAAAAAATGCAAATGTATTATATTTTACCGTAATGGTACCATAACCGATAAGCTGCAGCGACGACGTCAGTACCCAATCAATACATGAGTGGTGGTATTGATTTAGAGAACATGTTTTTCACTTAACTAAAATGACTTGAAGAACAAGATAAAAGGGAGCTACGCCGTTTTTAAGTATCAGGTGTCAGTAATGTTGGAATTTTTTCAATAAAGAAAACGTTTCTTCCTAATTCCTCTGCCCTGGGTAAACAGGCTGATGAATGGACATCCAATTCCCCGGGAGAGTTTATTTATAATTTCTCGAGGATTGTCAAGTTCAGTTAACTTATAAGATACAAATCCAGAGTAGCATTCACACCTTGTTATTTTAATATTTGTGGACTGTAATGCGAAAAACGCGAACTTGAGTTCAATAAACGCCAGCCACAATTCATTATTTCTTGAAAATTCTTGATTTCAGCTTGGTTGAATAAATGAATCTGGTCAAATCGATTTGGTTCTGTCTCCATCGATCATTCTGAATTCACAATACAAAAAAATACTGCCTTTATCTACACCGTTTTGAAAGATTCTTCAGTATCCTATGAACGAATTTTTTCTCGTTATGGTATTATAATTTTGAGTGGTATTTTTAGCGAAAGAACGAGCCAGTTTATGAAATAGTTACTAGGCAACAGTCATCAAGCCGAAGGTCGGTTTGATATGTGTAGGTAAAGTTAACACTAAGCCCTCAACGGAGTGTGAAATTCACACAACAGGGTAGGAAGACCGGTTCCTTTCCCTACGATTTAACAGCAAAGCCTGGTCAAATGCATGAAAAATCATTCATCTTGGATATAGATGAGGGGCATCACCTGGAATCCAGGGGCGTCACCTGGAGTCGAAACTGGTCCTCGCTGTCAGTAGACAAGCGCTCTCTACACACCGGATACCACACCCACCAAATAGTTATTAAGAAATGATGTTACATCAAATTAATGCATTTATTTATTAATTGAACACTCGAATAAAACAGGTCTTAAAAATACAAGTCTCTCGCACAGCGATACTCGCCAGAAAATCATTAATAGCGGTAGTTTCTATTTCGTTATCAAGTCTTGTCTATAGTGTACAGAGGTTCAATATTTCTTTAGTACCCGTAAATCTGATAGATGGCATATAAATATAATAGTCTACGCATTACTGTAGTTTTATTGACATGTACCGAGGTTAGCTATAATATTTTTTACTTTTCGTATATTTTGCTGTCGACATTAATGCAATGGCTACTGTAATACGGCCAGCCCTTTTTTTTCATTCGTTCTACTGGTATGAGCGTTTGAGTTTGATGTGTCGTACATTTTAAGTTTATTGAAAACGGATATATATTCTTAATGCTGGATCAAAATTTCTATTGAAAATAACTTGTTAAAAGTCCTAATTAAGTTATACAAGGCTAAACATTGTTCAGTGTATGTATTTCGTTCGTCTGCCGTGAGAAAATTTGGAAAACCCTATAAAAGTTCATTAGATTCATCTATGGCTCATACATTTTGGAATTATGCTCAATTCCTCAAGTACTCTAGCTACATGTTTACTTTAAGTGGATTTTTCTAAGGAAACAAAGCATTTATATTTCTCTGCTGACGCGGCTTCATGATCTAATTATATCTATAGATGTTTTGCGTTGAGTTTCTCAAGATCTGCTTGACTCCCACGCGTGTTATGGTAATTTTAATTCATAACGTTCACCCACCAACGATATCTTTTTCTCGGAGAATCGTAAAGAAACATTTTTTCGCGCGTTGCCTTTTCCATTGTATACGTATTTGGAAGATTTTTAACTCTCCCTGAGGGAAATGTTTTTCTAAATTTTGTGAAATGCTGTTCGTTGGTCTTTTATGAATAGTAACGGGGGACAGGGTGGCTCGACTAAATTGAGGATAATTGCCCTTTTCCTCTTTCCACTTGTAACAAGGACCAATTCTCCCCTGTCACCATGCATAGCAAAGGCATCTAGCAGCGCTGCTGTGAAAAAAATTGACACCGTTTTCGGTTAATAATGGGAGGAGCTAGTCTTCCTCTCAACTAAAACAATGAAAACCAACCACCATCTACTCTATCTAACTCTAATCATAAGGTCACTTTTTAACTTGTGGCTTAATTATACTTTACGGCTCTTAGGAGATTTTAAATCATAATAGAGTTACATGATTATATTAATACTTTCATTTTGGAGGGAATGAGTCCATAGTGTCAAATTTGCGTGGGCTATTTCTTTGTTGAGTCTTTTCGTATTGAAATGTTCATAAAAAAATTATAATATATTTTCCATTGAGATTGTTAGCAGCATTATTTAAAATCACTTGGTAGTAGTAGTATTTAGGGGAGGCGACCGACAGCTGAGGTCATTTGCGCCATTAGGGATGGATGGGAAAGGATGAAGGGTGGAGGGAAACCCGACGTCGGCATTAGCCTACTCTTTACGAAAGGCGCCAAGGGGTCCGCAGCTTAACGCCCCATCCGACGGACGGCGTACTCACTCAAAGTGCCCTTTAAAAAGACCTTCAAGTAGGGATCGGGACACCATTGAAAAATATGCGTCGCTTGCGGGATTCCGCCCTCTGGGTGGGAAGCCAGTACGTTAGCCATCGAACCATCATTCCAATCACTTTGTTTTGAATGATTTATTTGATAGCAGTTATTAGGGGATGTGACTGACAGATGAGGTTATTTGCGTCATTAGGGAATGGCGGATAATTTGGCAGAGAGGGCTTTTGGGGGATGAGGTAAGAGTGGAGAGAAACCCAGCGTTGGCATTAGATTTCTCTTAAAAAGAGGCGCCAAGGGATCTATACCTATAAGTCCCATCCGACGGATAGCGTATTCCACTTGAAGTGCTCTCCACTTAGCACTCCAAGTAGGGAATGGGTAACACTGAAAAATCCTTCCACCGAAGATTTTGAAAACGTGCCCTCCGGGTGGGGAGCCAACAGTCTAGTTACCGAATCAACCCATCGGTTATTTTCAAGAAATTATTTTAATTCAAGAAGAAAACGAAAGTTCTTAATTTTTGGGGTGAAATATTGAAGGATGGAACTGATAATCAGTAGAAATCAGTCTTCAAATCGTCAACTACCAATGATGATAAGTAGAATTTATCGTTTATACTTTAACAAGAGACAGTGCGCAATTGCTATCGTCTCATTTAAGATACGTCGAGCGCCGCAGCTGTATGAATTAAGATCAGAATTGAATTTAAATAATCTGACGAATGCGTTTGCAACGCAACTTGTTATCATAAACTTTGAAAACGAAAAATATTATCTTGTGAAATGAAACTTGTAATTATGGAAGGAAAGCAATAAGTTGTCAACGGATGGGATGAGAGACGCAACATCGTTTTCCACCATTTTCGCGTTAATCTCCGAAATCTATCAATAACATGTTGCCTCGTGGAACCTCCCAATCCACAATTCCAAATGTAGTGCCTAATCGCGTAACCTGTGCAAAATTGCAATTGTTTCGTAACGGAGTGTCGTCGCTCCGCGAGTGCGTCATTCAGAAGCCATAAACATCGTTCGCCCCTGATTGATAAAGTGCACCTACGAGCCATTTGCTGCAGCACGATGCCCTCCTCCTCCGTGCCCCGAGTGAAATAGGACAACTGGGTGAGGAGGAAATGCGACCAAGATTCACCTTCCAGGAAAGACGGTCGCCCGAAGAACACACGCGCAAAAGGCGCCAATTTGATGAAGCCCTTCCGGTTAATTCTTTCGTCGAACACGACAATGTTTTGAGAAAAATTATTCCCCAAAGTTATCCGGTCTAATACGCGTAGCTTGCTGACACTACTTTGTTAGATAAGGCTTTTGTCTTATGTCTTTTTCGTTTAGAGGAAGAATTCCCAGCCCGTTGCTCCCAGAATATCATTAAATAAATAGTACCGACAGTAATGTGATTTACAATAATTAATAAACTGATTCCGTAATGCGATCATTTTCTCGATCGGCATCAGTAGGAGGCGTCTCATGTTGACCTAAGCCGGGCATCGGTTCAGACGACTATTTTGAAGAAAGATAACGTTTAATGAAGCAAATTTGATGGTTTCTCATCTTCTAAGCTAGCATATTCTACGATTTACCCCGAACATTTATTAGGGCAATACTGCTGGATCCTTTTTGATATGATTTCACAATTGGTAATTTCTATCAATATTTTTATTTGATGAGATACTTTCGAAACGATAAATCAATATCTAAAGAATGTGAGGTTATTCAACAGCAGTTTCGTGTAAGTAAAATGCTTAATTAAGAGGGATCTTGGATCGCTGCTAAAGAGTTGCTTTTGCCAAAAGGTTTTACCATAAAATAAATTTCTGCTCCGCTCGCAATCCATTTCTCATCAAAAAGATTCTTCGGGGAGAAAACATTTTGATGATGTGTTTACGGATAGCAACAGGAAATACGTTCGGGAGGAGACTGGAATCACTTCCAGTGTCAATTCGCCGCCATCAAACGACACAATCCACGTAGACGAAGTGAGTTGTAGCAAAATATAGAAAAATAGAGGAAGGCTCTCCTAACTTCATTCTGCCTGGTTAGTTGACTCTTTTGTCGAATAAGAATACAAAATGAAGGAAGAAAAACACACATTTCCTTTGAAACTTATTCAAATGTAAATTGTCACTTCGCCATTTAGCCATCTCGCCATATCAACCCGAGTGGGTTTGGTTAAGTTATCAATCAGCATAAAATTGTGACTGAAATTACCTCAATTTAGGTTATTTCAAATAACTTATTGTATTACTATCGACCTTAAATGTCATAATATATGTTTGATTTTATGTGCCGCCTAGAGAAATGTTCGCGTTCTCAATATGAGCGTCGTAGGACACAATCAATAATCAATAAAAACTTGAGTTTTACGCGGATTCTAAAATATTTAAACCTTGTTTATTATTATTCTCGCTGATCGACAGGTAATTTAGGTTTTGGATGGGCACTAGCTGCTAAATGATGCAGCGACAGTTGCATTGTCTCTTCTAACAAAACATAACCTGACAGACAATATTACAACAAACCCCTCTTCAATTCCGAAAATTTCCATCATCCCTTCATTCTGCCCAACACCCCTATCCTATTCTTACCATTTCCTTGTTTGCTCAACATTCTCCTCCCTATCACTGCCTTCAGCATCCCATTGCCAACCAAAATGGTCTGCAACCATCTTTCCTCTGTCTTTTTGATTTCTCCCAATTACTCCTCCCCCTTCATCGCTAGCACTACCTCGCCTGTTTTCCTTTCAGTCCAACCCACCTTCTCCGCATCCACATTTCAAAAGCCTCCAATCTACGTCTATCACTGCTTCAATGTTCATGTTTCCGCGCCGCACAAAACCTCGCTACATAACGATGTTTGACGAGCGTTTTCTTTCTATTTATCCTTATTTAACGTCCCTGTCATCAATGCCCTCCCTGTGAAGTTTCTTTGCCTGACGCAATTCTCCTTCGTATTCCCCTACTAGTTTGTTCATTTTTGTCAAAAACATTTCCGAGACACGTAAACTGTTCCGCCTACTCTAGTTTATGAGCTCCTATTTTGATATACCTTACACTTTTAAGCTTCACTTCGTGGCATTGTTTGATGCCCATATTAAATGAGTTTGTAATTTTACTCAGACTTAGAAGTCTGTGGAAAATTACGAACTCATTTAATATGGACGTCCTATTTTGATATTTACCTTAACTTAGGTCTTTCCCGAAAACCGCAATCCCTTTGTTTTGTTTACTTTCCAATACGCTCAGCAATGCTTAGAATCTCCTTAGCTGACTGATAAACTAACGCTTGGTCACCAGCAAGCCTATTGGATTTTATGAATTTCCCTCCGAATTTCATTACCATTTTGGGTTCTTCCCATGCTTCTTTATCATTTCCTTTACATATACGGTGAAAAGCAAAAACTAATTTGATTTTAAGTTTTAAAAATATGCCTTCGATGAAGCCAATTAAGATTGATGGAAAGAATAATTACGAGGGGAAAATAAATACTTATAGGCGTATTTTCTAAGAGACGTAAGAAATTAAGGATTTAAGCAGCTGGTCATAAGCAATGACCCACAAGAATTGTTTTCTCAGTAGTAAATAGGAATCACACCCCAATTTTATCCCTCCCCATGACATGAGTGATAGACGCCTGGGATTGGGTTACGGAAATGCCAAAAACCTTCCGTCATGCGCACAGCTTACGGTGTGTGCCTCTCAAATGTGTCCAGACATGGTGACTCTATTCCATTAAAACCCCTACTGAAGAGACGATTCAGATCAACAAGACTTCTCGGAAAGGAGACTTTCTTAGGTATCCCACAGCTGGTGGAAATCGTCTTTATTCCAATTACTTTTGGAACAAAAACTTCTCCTGGCGGACCTAAAGGGTTGATTTATTCTACCATCGGTCAAAAAGAAACTTAACATGGAAGACTTCAAACGGAAGGCCAAGGATCCATACCAGAAGAACCCGGAAACACATTTGTGAGATGTACGGGCGATATTTTTCCCATTTGCCTCAAAACGGGAGAGCTGTAGTTCCACCAGCTCCTAAACAACTGGGACACCTCCACGCTGAAGATAGAAGAGAGGAGATGACTTCCTTTTCTTGATGTCCTCGTCACCGGGAAGAAGTCTTTCCGAGCGGGAACCCATAATACAATTCCCTTTATCATTCCCTTCCGTAAATATAAGTTTATCTTAAGCTTTTATCATTGTCCCTGAAAACTGTACCAAAGTTCCTCGCCGTTCTACAAATCACTGTCACCCTTGTTGAAATCATTAAGAGTAACAAATGGCCATATAATAATTCAGAGCTGATTGCAATAGCGGACATATTACGCCAAAAGAGCCAACATTGGTCATAGGCAGGATAGTAAAGCACTGATATTATCATTTTGGAATCGCAAGCTGAGTTGTTGAAACGAAATATTTGAGAACATAAACTGTTCCTTGGGAAAGAAAAAATAGCCTTTTCCGAACCCTGAAGCTTAACTGTAGTCATCCATGAACTGGAGAGTGCCGACCTATGAAGCAACAAGAAAGTGCAGAGGTGTAGAACAAAGTCACACGGGAAGTAGAGAAATTTTATTGCCTGGCGCGTTACCCACCTGATCAACGTGCATAGCATGAATGTACAATTCAAAATCAAATGATGGATAGTATCTCGGGTACTTCTCTGAGTGGATGGACGCAGGAAACTTAGGAACGACAGTACTCTCGATCCCGCTCGTAAAAGTTCACTCTCTTAGTTATTATCTTGTACTGATTACTGCGTACGCTTGATACCCTCACGAGCAGCCCTGCGTCACACATACTGCCACGTCACGCTCCAGTGAGTCTACATGTGGGTGCGTGAAGTCTTTCATCATACGATTTCAGGGAAGACAGTAATAATTTAGATTATGAAAAAAATTTCAAAAAATTTACCGTTTTTCGTTGCTTTCGGGAGGTTTTTAATGCTGTGAATAGTACTGACCCTTACAAAAACATTATTCAATGTCTTGAATGCGGACATAATAGGTTTTAAGTAAATATTTTGTGATAAGTGGGCAACTCACGTTAAGACTTAAATATTTACAAAATATTTGCCTTGTTTAAGTTTTAAATGGCCATAGATTTCACCCCAACTGATTTCAAAATATTTTCGTAATATCTAGAGAGTCATCAACAGAAAAAGAGGAATATGAATGCAAGGTAATACAATGTGCATCTTATGGGTCCGATATACATGTATCATCGTCAGGTTTGAAAGAAGCGACTACCTCGAATGTGGAATTTCCAAAGTTCCCTTTAAATGAGCATGTAATTCCGATAAAACTGTAAGAAAATGATTATGATCCTTGGTATACTTACCCTCTTGTATCATTCCTCGTGGCACTACCTGGGAATAAATCCTATTTCTTTATCTGATGTTTTGAGTGCTTTCAGGAGAAACTGCAAAGGATAAAATTGAATTTGAAATGGTGTGTACAATTTGTAATTCGTTGGTCCCGCACTGACGCTGAAATTATTAAGAAAGACGGAAAAGGGAGAAGACATGTTGGTTAAACTGTTCCTTCAAATTCCCAAATTCTTTTTATGCACCGAGAATTCCATGTCAAGGCATTATAATTACCCTTTCCTCAAGACCTCTGTCACAGTCTCCGTAATTTTTTTCATTTAACAGTGCATTATCCTTCTACAAGGTCCTTGTTCCAGAATGTGTACTTAATCAATCTATTGGTTAATCAAAGATTTTGGCACAGTTAACTTAATATTAAATTCGGTATATTTCAAATTCTGACTCAGTCCTTTATTTTACGACTGTTAAAACATGCACCCACAAAGGAGTACAAACAAGACTTTAAGTAGTAGTAGTTTTTAGGGGAGGCGACCGACAGCTAAGGTCATTTGCGCCGTAGTGGATGGACAGGAAAGGATGAAGGGTGGAGAGAAACTCGGCGTCGGCATTAGCCTACTCTTTACGAAAGGCGCCAAGGGGTCCGCAGTTTAACGTCCCATCCGACGGACGGCGTACTCACTCAAAGTGCCCTCCACAAAGCACCTCTAGTAGGGATCGAGATACCACTGAAAATATTCAAAACCGTCGGGTTTTGAACCCGGGCCCTCTGGGTGGGAAGCCAGTACGTTAGCCCCGCACCATCCCGATCCCCACAAGACTTTAAGTACATGAGTAAAGAGGCATGTCAGAAACTGATTGTCAGTGAGAACCAAATGAAGGGATTCAATCAAGTCAGTATATACGGGGTGGTCAGGATTTCCAACCTCCTCCATTAATATTCTGGTCTTAAAAATGTACCTGGAACTCTTTTTCGCATTAATCCAAGCCAATTCTAGAAAAGTGAATCACTTGAATTACGACAATTCACGTGTCTATAGGATATTGAACACAGAGGAAAACACCAAATTCCATTGTTAAAATTTCTCTTACGGGAATGACGTATATTAAATCCACCTTTAGTTTTATGTTATTTTAAAAAATATTATCTGGCAAATTGAAAATCAATGTTTTTTTGATTTTATGTTGTAAGTACATGAATACTGCAATTCTTTAGATTAATAAATGCATTCGTCAGGGTACGTCCCTCTATTTGCCACTCCTTGACTAAACCGTTACCGAAGTACTTGCTTTATTAGCGTCGCACCAGTTTTAATGAAAGTAGCGTTGGACGCTGGAGTCGGCTAACACTCTCCTCCACGGCCAATGCCAGGGAAATCCAAAGCGCGAAGGGAGTGAGGGCGGATCGCCGTTGGAAGAAGCCGAACGGCGGTCGTCAGCGATCGCCGTTCGGCTTCTTCCAACACTCGAGACCCAAAGAGCCTGCCACGGGTGCGAAGTTTTGACCATTTAATCTCATAAGAAACATTAAAGGATGGCGAAATCAAAATGCATTCGGCGCGGGTGAGGGCGGGAGGGGAGGCGGGCGTGTGGGTTGGGTTCGTTGAACTAAATTGCGGTAAATCACACGAAGGAGTCGCTCGACCGCTCCTGCTCATCCAAGGAAAGGCGTGGGTGGACAATGCCACGATAATGGGGGGGGGTGAGATATGGCGGGGAGAGAGTAGGATTTTTTGGCAAGCGGAGGAGAGTGTGGGAAAATGGTAGGGAAAGAGGCAGGGAGGGAGTGAGGGGATGGGGGTTGCGAGATGGGTTGGGAAGAGAGCGAGGGAAGCCGTGCGTACGGCGCCAAAGGGGAGGGGAGCAAGGGTTTGGGGGGAGGGGGGGCGTGAGATATCCCCGAATAGCTGCCCTCGTCACCTTTTTTCTCTTTCTCTCCCTCCTTCATCTCCCTCCCCACGCGCCACCTACCGAAACCACCTCCCCCCCATCCCTCTCCATCGTCCTCCTCTCCTTGGAGAGCTCACCTCCGTCCGACTCCTCAAACGCCGGTATGGCCAGACCACTAGCGGTTATTTTTACAACCAACCCCCATCGCCCCGAACCCCCTGCCAACACCATGTCCTCCTCCTCCTCCCGCCGACACCCACACCATGGCCGACCGATCGGAGGGCGCCAGCAGTTCTACCGTTCCGCCCGCAGGTGGCAGGAGCGGACGCTTTTTGGCGCCCGGCGGCGAATTCTCGTACCAGCAGCTCGTGGCTCCAAGTTGCACGTGGTCGGGCGCCTTTTTCCAAACTTAACATTTGGTCGCCGTGTAAAAAGAGAGAGTACGGTGACCTTTGTAGAATTGACGCGACCGAAGCCGTTGACATTCTTTCAGATCCTTTTCTTTTTTCATCGTCATTTTTTTCTGCTATTCGTCCATCTCACATTTCCGAGGAAAAGAGGTATCGTGCGACGTACATTCATTCGTGTTCTCTGGAAAAACTTCAAGACGAAGCGTTCGTTTTGGGGTGTTTCTTTTTTTCTCAGGGTGACTCAAGAGCGGAGGTGTTTTTTTACATTTTTTTCTTATCAGCATAAACACTTGAGTGCTACTAATAAATTTATATTAACGGGAACTCGTGATATTTTGGATTTGAAGAGAAAATATATTGATTGGTGTTTTTCATCGACTTATGAGTTTGACCTTACCAAAAATAAAGGACTTACGTTAAGAGTATGTGGTAGGAAGGTATTAATGAATCAAAACATGGAGAGTTTAACATTTACCGGCTTGGATGAAAATCAATTTGAAAGTGACATTATGTGTTGAAGATATTTTATCCAGGAAACTTCCTGAGACATTTACCGTATTCAAATATGGCACGTGCAATACTTCAAATATTGAAGAAACTCAAATAATTTCCCATATACCTTCAGAGATAGTATTTTGTACTCTAGCGGGAGAATGAATATTTAGGCACCCTTCCTCTCCGGGTGCTCAGATACATTTAGAATTGTAGATAAACATTAGGTATAGAATGAAATTATATGTATATAATACATTCGGATGCTGAAGTATGAACATTTCACGACTCAGAGTGGAAATGAAAAATAAAATATCTTGTTTTCAGCGGTGCAAATATTGTTATTTTTTATGTAGATTTCGATATAACATCAGCTACATTTGTAGTTAAATACTACGCATTTTTGCATTTGCGATATGTGTATTCTCAAAGGTGACCATTTTACGTAGGTGTGAATAATGCCTGATAAATTTAGATTATAAAATATTATTGTGAGCTTTCCTTAAGAATGTAAAAAGGGGTGTTAACATCCTTAAAACTCCAAATGTTTATGGCACCGCACACAGAGTTGTTTAATTAACGGCGGTTTCACGATAACACATTGATTCAGTGGGGATGCTGGGGAAGTACGTAGAGGTGGTATTTTAATCGCTTTACCTACTGTATTTAAATTTATTCTTTTCTATCTTTGGCAAATTCAACAGACTTTTCCACTCACAGGAATGTAACAAATCGTGGGATATATACCTGCGAGTTCAACTCAAACGAAAATAAGACTGAATATGTTATCATAAAAATGATGGCCTTTCAATAAAAGTATCACTGAATAAGTATTTGTTTAATGTCCCCTGTTCGCCATTCCTGTTCTTTTGTCCTAAAGATATTTTCCATCGCATTGGTGTTTAATTATAAGTAGAGCTTAAAAAAATCATAATTAAATAATTAATTTCTCATAAATAAAGACGGCAATAATCAATAAATGAGATACATGATTAAATGCTACGAATAGCTATACTATTGTTACTTAATTAGCTCGTAATATCTTCCATTATTATCATTACATAGCCCAATACAGCTGGAGACATATGTCGGAAATGTAAAATAATAGAGTGAAAGACAACAACTTATCAGATAGAAGTAATGCTAGATGCTCTAGTCAACTAGAATCTCTAGTTTTAAAAACGTTTTCTCTTTTTCTTATCATTCAGCCGCGCTTAATTCTGATTACTCATAGTTTTTCACGAGTCACAATCATCCTATCGCGGGTAGTTAATAATTTACAATTTTAATTAATTTATTAATGGTTTTAACTTAAGTGCCCAGTGCCAAATTCATTCATTTATTAACTATTCTTGAATGAGTCTGCCCATGCATCCGAAAGCAACACTTGGTGCGTTTATTGCCTTTACAGAAAAATTTGATTAGTTTTTTATTACAAATTGCAAGCTACACCTAAATAGGCATGACTGTAGAGGCTGTAGACTGTATATTTGATCTTTACCTTCCTTTCTGGTATTCGAGGAAATTCAAAACAAATATTCCTCATAGAGCAGCAATGACATAAATTATGTAGAGCAGTTGGTTTTCAAACATTGAACGGGACGGAAGAAGAAAGCTTATTCAGCCTGAAAACCGAAAATACTATGAAGATGATTTTTACTTGGATGTTTCTAGACAACTTTTTCGTACTAGTGCTTGTCCACTCTATACTTATCTGGGTGGAAAAGTCTTGGTTATGTGGTATGAACGTAACTGGACTCTAAGGTCGATTTAAATGTTTTGTATCCGGGTCATCACTGCTTGGTGGTCTAACGTTTAAGGTAAATTTGGGATGGATACAGAATCAGCTTCGCTACATTTCTAACCATCGCCCAACATAACACAGCATGACGTCCTACTCTACAATATATCCTTCAATTCCGAATATACGTACAAGTATTCTACCTCCCTTCATTTCATTCAGCATGCCCCTTTCCCTCTGCCTAGCATAGTGCCGGCCTCGGTGGCGGCGGGGTAACGTCCTTGCCGGCTAACCAAGAGGTCGCGGGTACGATTTCCGCCTTGGTGGGTTTTCCTGTACCCAGGGCTTGGGTGTTCGTAATTTTGATGTAATATGTGGGGGTTAGGTGGAAGAAGGGACTATTAAGTCTCACCTCAATAAAGTCTATGAATAAACGTTCTCACAATACAGGTTTCAAGATTCCATCGCCAATCACAATGCCCTGCATTCACCTTTATTCTGATTCTATGCCGCCTGAAGTGGAATGGGATAGGAATGTCACGTAAGTTAAATGAAGAGAGGAAGGAAGAATGCGGAATACGAGAAGGGTTAATTTTAGTGACGGATATCAGGTTTTTTTTGTTAGGAGAGGCAAAGAAATGAATCTTTGCACTGTTCCTAAGTGATAGAATGCCAGTGAGAATAATTTATTATAATTATCCCATATCCAGCTGCACCTCCCCCCCCCCTCAAGCGCATGCACTTTTGCCGTTTGGGGCGAAGAAAGGGGCATTCCTCCAAATTTTCCCACTCTGATCTGAGAAAAATGATTACGCGTCTGACGATTAAACGTTGCACTCCATCAATGCACCAGTCCTGCGTCTACACTGGGGGAAATTTCGAGGCGCCAATCATAGGTTACTTATCAGACCACACGAATGGGGACTCGTGTATTTTTTTCCATTCTTGACGCGGTCGCATCGTGCGAGATCATCGGTCCGGAAAATAAGCCATTAAGGAAGGAATAAATTAATTTCAAATTCCAACACAGTTGCTGTCCGCGGTCATTTGATCCCCGGTTGCGATTTAAACGAAACTTAGAACATGATTCCGTCGAGTGGGAAGGGTGAGTGGGAACGAGAAAGATTATTGCCATTATGTTCCACCCTTTAATTTTAGGAAGGCGTCCGTGATGAACTCATTCTCATGGTTAATAAAGAGAAAAATGGCTCTCTTCCACCGGTGACGTATATGCAGCAAGTATTTTAGGGCGATCGTAAAGCAAACCAGCCTCATAAAATATGTTCCCAAGCGTAAATATAAGCATAAATGCGAAAGAGTGAGCGTCAGTTTGAGATCCCTATCGGGATCGACCACCTTGACTCAAATACCCCGATTACCATAATAGGAGGAGTCTCGGGAATGAAACATTGTGGGCCCCGGTGTTATCCTTAATGGGCTGGGTCCTTCCGACCTCCCAACCCCACTTCCCTCCCTCCCCACCTCTTCACGCGGGGATGATTATAATTGGGCTCTGCCCCCTAGTACGGCCCTCAAACCCGTTATTTGCACCGGGCGCCATTTCCTATCCCGGTCCCATCTTTTGGCCACTCTTCAGTTTGACCTATTTCGTATCCCCTCTTGAAGGAGCACAGACCCTCCACGAAGTGATGCAATCCCGATCGGGGGGTCGCCTAAGCCTTTTCGCTCTATTCTCGCGCGGGAACGCCAGGGGTTTGGTTCATGATGCCTTAGTCTTTCCATCGCCTTCCCTGGTGGATTAGCATCCAGGAAATGTCACGTGAAAATATTAATTCAGAGGAACTCAAGGAACTACGAAAGAAATGAAATGATTATGTGAAAGAAATTTTAACAATCAGTACTAAAATTTCGACGTATCCTAGAACTGGCTCATGCAATGACGTCTTCAAGTTGAAAATTGATCGATCTGATACTTAAAGAGTAGTATTTCATTACCATGACACGAACTTAATCTTCGCCCTCTCTCTGATAATCCAATAACGAAATACTACGCTTTCAGAAAATAATTGCGGTGGATGGAATTCCTTTGGTCTGAGAACGGTTCAATCTAAGAGCATTTTGAATTCATGAAATTTTTATATTGCGAGCTGGTGATAATTTTCGTTACAGATAACCTGTAATGAATGCGTACCAACAGACCGATATATAATTTGTAAATCCATATCTTATAGTTGTTATTAATTAACGATTAGTGTATCTTGAATATTTGGATTTAATATCGAAATGTGAAATTTCCAAGGGCAGAAATGGGTGATAATAAAGCGTCCTAATTCGATGCTATTCATTCTTTTAATGCTTAGGCGTTGGATAATAATAATTGTTTGTAATAATAGGTGTTGGATAGCGTAAATTTCAATCAAGGCCTTCCAGTTCCAGAGGCGTAGTGATGGCCATCATTACTCCTGGAAAACTGAGCAATTAGATAAGATATCTTCAGAAAATAAATCCATATGTTTGCAGTGTTGGGTATTTCACGAGTGTAAGTTGCAGCGCTCGCGTTATTTTATTTTACCACCGTGGTTATCCAAAGTACTCACGGAAGAATTTACTCACAGATATTTGTTGAATCTGGCGTTGGAATCAGGTATTTGTCATTATTATTATATTTAATTTCAAACGAAGAGGAATTCATGAGGACTCCTCAACCCAGAAAAAAAACAAACTAATTACCGAAGAATACCGGTGGGGCTTCAGTCTATATTATACAGTGATATATGTGACACAAGGAATTAATAAATTTTATAGACTGTGCGATTGGTCCTCAACAAAAGCATTCCATGGTGACAATCCGGAGGTGTTTAAGGTATATGAAGTACAACATCCAAAAAACCAACGGATAAGTTCAAAATAATGCGTCATAATTTTGCCACAGAGCAAATTTAAAGTAAAAATGACTAAGACCACAATTTGTTAATGAAACCGTCTCCTCAAATTGTCTCTTCATCTCATGTAATATTTTTTTAGCTCTAAAGTCTCCTTTAGAATATATTTATTCCCGCCACCACTTTACACCACTCCTCAAATCCCCCAATTTAATTTTGCTGTTCAGAAAAAACTCGCTGACTGCGAGTTAGCATACCTCAGAGGCGTATAAACATGGTACTTTTTCAGAGCAGCGGTCAATGTCTGACCCGAAGAACGCTCGACTCAACCATCCGAAGGAATAAAAATACTACCTCATTCCCCAGAGATATGTGCGGCCTGCATTACATCTGACTCAAAGATGCACTCAGCCAACGAAATACTTCGCAAAAAGAGAATTCATTCATTCCTGGTGATTGGCACATATGAAATCGTGTCCATAATGGATTGAACGAAATTGGCAAATGGTAGATTTCAGTGAAATTTTGAGGTGAGAACGCTTTCGTGTGAGCCATTTATTTGTTACAAAAATATTCCTGAACAGCGAAATCTCTTTGAGGCATGAACGAACTCAATTGGGATAAATCTACCCTTAACTCATTTGAACGGTGTGTTCTTGCGTGCGTGTCATCTAATCTGATACGAGGGGATGATGGTTGTTCCCCTTTTTAGCCTGAATGTCATATCGGGTGGTGCGATGGCTTTATGACTCCAGACATAAGAGTTTCCGGTGACACTAATGTTGCCACTGGCATAGAGCTGCAGTTAACTATGTCAGGAAAAATAGGTACAAGATTGTTCATGAAGCAGTGTCAAAGGAGCACCCATCGCATCACATGATGTCTTGTCTTACCCTAATCTAAATACTTCGAAACATGTCTTTTTTTTCCATGTCCACAACTATCATTTGGTGGTATAAGTTTTTCTTATTTTGATGAAAAGATTGTTACTATAATTTGGCATTTTTTCAAGCACCCTCTCGGAATCTTGGTGATCTCTATGAACGTATTTTTTTACGCTTATATGTGAATGTAACATCCTCAGGATTCATTACTTCATGGGCTCAGTTATTTAAAATTGTACAGATTTCCCTAAATGGGAAAGGTTTTAGCCACCCAATGAACTAGCGAGATAATATAATGTCTCAGTTAATACCCAACTTGGATCAATCAAGTCAGTCGTGCAAAGGGAAGTCAATATTTTTCGCTGTCTGGAGACAATGTGCTCCAAAAATGACTCATGATTATTTATGGCTTACAAGATCTAGACTTCAATGCTTGACAAATGCTATGAATTTGGTGGTGTAAGTAACAAAGGAGATGAAAGTAGAGGAAATGTTGCTCAATTTTCAATTCAGGATTTGCAATTTTTTTTCATGCTGTGAATGTACAAATAATTGCTTTATTTTCCTCGGTAGCCATCACCACCCAATTTCAACCAAAAAAACAATGTGGTGAAAAATAGTGCAGGAAAGGTATGCAAGACTTAAATTGCATATATTCCTTTGCAGGATTTCTGAAACTTCGCGTTAAAAGCTTCAGTAATCCTAACTGACCTTTCTCAAGTTTGTTGGAGCTTAATTAAGAATTTATGAACATTTTCATACCTTGGGTGAGTTAACACAACCTGAAACGGATATGTTAGATGGCGTAATAAGTAGGCATAAGCGCATTCGGTAGGTCATTTCCACATCTACTCGAGGCAATATGATAGGCGTAGATTAGAGGCTTTTGAGATGTGGGTGTGGAGTACATTGGAATGAAAAAAGTAAAGTTGACGGAAAGGAAAACAAAGGAGTTTGTAGAAGGTATCCATGATGGGGGAGGAGAGAGAATTGTTGAAAGAAATTCAACGAAGGCAGGAAAAGTGATTGCACAGCGTTTTGATAGTGAATGAAGACTGTGATAGAGGGGAGGACGCTAGGCGGGTGAGAAAGAGGTGGAAATATGATACTCATGTTGGGCGAAACGAAGGGAGGAAGCGGAAGCATGCGGAATTGAAGACGGGTTCGGTGCAGTAGTGTATGGGGTCAGGTTTTGCCTTGTTAAGCGAAGTTGATATGTTAGTAGTCAGTGTCCATTCAGCAGCTTCCTAAAATAATATACATCGTATCCCTATGAGCAACCAGAAGAATACGTCATTCTCGTTTCAGCACTGAATTGTAACGGACAACTTCAAGAATTCCATGAGTGTTCCCCTATTCCTGAGAATCTTTGGACCATTTTCTAGTGAAGAAAAAGGGAATTTCAGTTCAGATTGATCAATCTCAAATGTTTATCCTTTCAGTCAATCGTCTCGCGTTGAGAAATCAGTGCGACATCACAGACAAGGTTACTTAACTCCGCTATTATTTGCCCATTCAGGCAAATCTGCACAAGTTTTTTTCTCCTTCGGTGCAATTTTTCCGTAAACAAAGAGGAGATGATGGGTAGGAATGATGTTGATCATGACTGCTAGAAATAATTGTCATAAAATGTTGTTGTAAACGCATAAGCTAAGCCTCGCGGAATACATTTTCACCGAATTAAACTTGATTCACGACATCCGTGCTTCCTGGAGGACAACCTGCATCATTTTGGATTGATCCGCTCATTCTTTGAGAGGCGCTCTGTACGTTCGGAAGACATGGTGATGTTATAAAATCAAGGTTCGTGTTCTATCAACGAAGGGGTGGGCACTCCAAATTGAATGTATCAACTCAGCCGAGAAACTCCTCTTCTGCTGCTGGAGAACTTCTTGTTCTGCACTTCTTGAACTGCTTGTTAACCGTTAATATTTCGTTCTGTCGCCGAGTACGATCAGCCCTCGAGTAGCACAAAACGATCGTTTCATTTCGTAACGATTCGAAGGCGTTTGCGGAGAAATGCTTCAGATCCGTGCCCGAAGAACTCCAGTGTATTCGTCTCCCGTAATCGGCTTCCCTACCCCTTTTCCACCCACCTCCCACTCAGCCTCTTCATTAGCGCGGGAGAGAGAGAGAGAGAAAGAGAGCGAAGGATAGGGGGGAGGCAGTAAGGAGAAAAAGAGCGTCATTCGAAGACAACACTTCACCATCGGCGCATTAATAAAAAAAATCCATCATCGGATTATCGGGAGGCCTCTGGCGGCGGGGGGGTAGTGCGAGGGGGGTTGGGGGACGGGGGCGCGTGGACGGATGGAGGGGGGAGAGAAATGAAGGAGGAGATGAAGAATTATAGCTGGAATGGGAGAGCTCGATCCCGGGGGACGCCCGACGTTCTTCCACCGCGACAACTCCCTCAAACAGCGCATCACCCCGAGTGCGCTAATGATCCTTTCGGGCTTAGGAGAGAATTTGAGGTGAAGAATAAAATAAAACTTACACGCTAAAAGAGAGTAAGATCCAAATCTGAAGTCTCAAGGGGCCATGCTTTTGAGATTACTTGGTCCCCCAGCTGTTGCGATTACTTGGTTTTACATCTTAGGCCAAAGCAAATGATAGACGTGGAGGAATATTATTAAAAAACATAATTAAGTAGATACTTTTATTGGCAATTAATCTTTCCCCTCTTAACCATTTTCCCCACAAAATGGGTGTTCTACCGTACATTATCGATGGAGCACGAGTTTAATTTTGAATTTTAAACGTACTAATCACCATTAACAGACGACTTTATAAAAAATATTCATGCCATATAATTTTATTCCGGCTTTTTTCGAACTCAAATAGAACTCTTCTATAGTATTATCATATAGACTAGAAATCTACTAGACTAAAAACTATCATATTAGCTTAGAAATATTACAATTCCGATATTTTCCTATATATATGTACATATATATATATATATATATATATATATATATATATATATATATATATATATATATATATACATACGTACATGCATGCATACGCGTCAGAAGAAAAGTAAAAAGGGAAGTGGAAGTAGCGAGAGTGACGGAGGGGAGAAAATTACTTGAAGGCTAAGGGGATGGGTTAAGGCTCGTAGGAAACAGACCTGGGAGCAGAGGGTGGGTGAAGGGGGTTGGTGGAGGGAGACGTTTGTAGTGGCGGAAGGAAGGAGTAGCCGGGGGAGCGGAGAGCGGGAGAAGGCGAGAGGGAGGGCGGCAAAGAGGTGAGGTTAGGCTGGTGGGGATGGTAAGGGAGCACCGAGGGGAAAAACTTCTATTCTTGGTGCCGCAAATCGTTAAAAAGCCCGTGTGGGAGGGAAGAGGGGAGAAGGAGGAGGAAGAAGGGTTGGGTTCGTGTGAAGGGGGCGACGGGTCGGAGGGGGGGGGGAGAGAGGTAGTGAGAGCGAGAGGAGAGAGAGAGGTAGGGAGACGCACCAGCGCGCACCGCGATGGGCTTTTTCGGCACGACTGGCATAAAAAGCTTCGCCGTACATTTCACAGATGGCGGCGCACGCACCGGGGAAAAAACTCCCTGGTTCGACTTTCTCTCATTAGATGTCCGCGGCAGTTAAAGCGACCGAGGGACCACGGAAGGTTTCCACCTTCGCGCTACCGCCATCTCTCGGCCAAATCACAAAACTTTGGCGGGGTTTTTTCTCGAGAGCGGGCAGAAAGTGAGGGAAGTGTGTGTGCGAGTGGATATGTAATTTTTTTAAATCTCCTTTTTTTATCATATACATGTACGCATTCTCTCTCTCCCCATTCTCGCTCTCTCACATATGCGTGTGAGTACACTATGATATGTCGTAGAAAAAAAAAGAATAGGAGTGAGTTTCGAAATCGGGATAAAATCAAAGGCAAGGGGAGAGAAGGTGGGTAGAGAAATGGAGGAAAAGTAAGAGGACGTAACTAAGAACTAGAGAAGGAGAGAAAGAGTAGAGAGATTGGAGTAGGAGCACGAGGAGGAGGAGGGGAAAATAAAAGAGAGAAACGCAAGCGACGTGTTTTAATGAGGCCCCTGCTGAGACACGTGCTGGAGTGGCGAGGGGCCGGGAGGGTAAGGACGTTCAGGGGGTTGAGCGGGAAGGAGGGCGGGGGGGGGGGTGTCGAGAGCGGGGGCGTAAGAAAGGAGTTTGGGGTGGGTGGTGCGGAGGAGGGTGAGGTGTAGCCGGTAGGAAGGAAGGGGGCACTCGAGGGGAGAGGAGGAACGCAATGGGAGAGAGAGAGGAAGAAGGACGAGGTGGGGAGAGAGAGAGAGAGGGAGAGGGAGGAAGAGAGCAATTCACGCTCGTGGAATACTCAGTGCTTTGGAGGTCGTGTGTGAGACGGAGGGGGGGAATGGAGAAAGGATGGAACGCGCGTGGGGAGGGGGGGAGTTTGAAGGGGGAGAGGGATAGAGAGAGAAGAGGGTTAGTGAGGGGCGGAAGGGGACGAAGAAGAGTGGAGTGCCCCCCCCCTTATTTTCGGATGGATTGGAAAAGGAGGGGTGAGGAATTGTGGTGTGGGAAAGAGAGAGATGGAGAAATACATGGGAATAGTATGGAAGAGGAAGGAAGGGGGGTGGAGGACTCCCGCAAGGAGTGGACAGGATTGCAAGTGAAAGGGAGAGAGAGAGAGAGAGAGATGGAGGGAGAGGAGGCAGGGAGAAGCACGAGGAGGAGAAGAAAGAGTGACGAGGAGAGAGAGGGGGAGGGAAGTAGGGAGGGAGGGATGAGTGCGGTGAGCAAGTGGAGGAAGAGGAGCGAGTGAGCGGGAGAGAGAGGGGGTAGTGTGGGCTCGCTTTCAAAAATAGAACAAGCTGCGAAGGAAAGGGAGAATGAGAGTAAAAGACCTCCAACCGTGGGCCCAGAGAGACGAAAGCAGAGGGCAAGGAGGTGGGGGGAGGGAGGGGTGAGGCGGAGAGTTTTCTCATCTTCCGGAGCAAAACAGAGAGAGGAAGATGAAAGAGGAGAGAAAGAGAGAGAGAGATGAGCAGAGATGGCGAGATTTGAGGGAAAGGAAGATGCTGGAACGAAGGAGAATGTGAGAGAGACCGAGGAAGAAGACGGACAGGCGCACCCGATGGGGCAGCGGGGGGGGAAGAGGAGAGATGGAGTAAGGGGGCGTGGTAAGGGGGTGGAGAGAAACAGAGGGTATGGTCAGAATGGAGGCAAACCCTATCCATTTTCCGCAAGACGTCGGAGGAGATGCGGAGGTGGAGGAAGTGAGGAAACGGAAATACCTTGAGACAGAGAAAGAAAGAAATAAAAGAGAGAGATAGAGAACAAAATAAATTTGTAACGCGATACGTGAAGGAGCCAAACGGGAGCGGGAGGAGGACGCGAGATGAGTAATAGGATTTCGGGGGCGACGCAGAGAAGGGAAGATTCATTGGGACGACGGACGCTGCGAGGCAGGAGGAGACAGAGGCGCGGGTTGCAAGGTATAAGAGGCTGAGACCGATGGTAGAAGAAGAGGAGGAGGGACTATCCAGGGAAAGTATGCGTTGGGGGGGTTGGGCGGGGGTGGCGGAGGGAGTGAGGGACTGAGACGAAGATCTGGTGCTCACTGGCGAGAATAAGAGGAGAGATGTGGAGGGAATGAAAGGGAGAGCGACCCGACTTCCCACCGCACGGTGGAGGTGTAGGGATCGGAAGGGAAGTGGGGGAAGATGGAGGGGATGAAGAGAGTGAGAGAGGGAGAGAGAAGTGGATGAGAAAAGGGAATTCGGGAGACAACGGGGTTAGAAGTGAGAAAAATCTGCCGAGCGGCAACGTGAAAGAGGCGCGGGGGAGGACGGCGTGCATGGGCGGAGGGAGGTTGCCGCGTGTGGAGAGGGTTGCAAGGGAATGAGAGGGATGTTCAGAGCGGAAGGAAAGAGAAAGAGAGAGACGGGGAGAGGGAGAAGTGGGTGCGGTTAAAAGCAAAACAAAGTTCGGTGGGAAGTGGGACTGCGGTGACGACTGGAGCGAACGATGGTGAGAAAGGTGTGGAACTATGAACGGCGGACCAGAGGAAAGAACAACCGCCCCCGATGAGGAGGGCGAAATTGAAACCACGAGGTCATCTCGGTCCTCCGTCAGATTGAGTTAGAGTCAGTCGTGATGCAACTTGACGCTTGTGAAGGCAACGGATGTGCGGTGGAAAGGAAATTGATCAAGTACTACAATTTTTCTGAAGTATATGGATGTATACGAAAATTTGTTTAAGCAATCGGTTTCTTGAGCGTGTTAAACCAAGTTTCTGCCGCGTTTCGAAGAGCCAAGCCACGTGATGATTCGAAAATATGATTAGAAACGGATATAAAAGGCACCTTTAAGAAGGGAAATAGTTATGAAATGTATCTGCACCTGAATATAGGATACATTTCGTAATTAGGACAAAGTTCTGATCAGAATGCCGTTTATCCTACGGATAGAATTTAGATGGAAAAAGTTAGAGAAAAAGAAGATTACTAATCCTTTTGGAAGTTTAGGATCGAGGACCCATAAGAGACGTAATATGCTCCCAAAACTGAAGGCCTGCCTCATTCTAATACGAGCAGGCCTTACTTGATTGAACTATGTGACAAACTGAGTAAAGGGGCAAAATAATTAGATAAAGAAGTGGTCTATTGTGTACATCCGGAAAAAATGCAATCTACATGCCATCTAAAATGCAATGTATGTAAAGAATAGAAAGTATCTCCATTAGAGAGATAAGGAGTATGCCTTTGGATGGAGTAAAGGGATAGCGAAAGATAAGTCATGCTCTCAGAAGATAATTACGGAAAAAGGGAAGAGAGTCCAAAAAGCAACCGTGGAAAAAGGGAGGATCGGCTAAAAGAGTAGAGGAGGAGGATATGAGGGTAAAGAATAGGAGGCCGAAGGGGAGATTAGTATGCTTTCTGAGGAAAGAGAACCCAAGAAAGTGTAGAAAAAGAAACATTGAATGGAAAACTGCATTAAACGGAGAGTAGAAAGTCAAAACAATTTCAGCGTCTAAATAGTTTTCGAGATAAGCACAGTGATGACATTCACGGCATTGCTTGGATTTCTAAACAAGGACTTCAGTTGCGTGCGTGGCTTAAACATGGAAATAAGCTTTTTCTTCAAATTAATGTATGCTCGGCAACTGTTGCGAAGTGCATGGAAAGTTGGTCTAATAATTTAACGGTATATATCTTTGGTGACTGAAGCAATATCAATTTTACTCGTGCAACTTCGTTGTTCTCTTGTTCCTTCTTCGCTCCCTGTTCCTGTTGGTTGCACCCAAAGCATTAATTCTGATTCGATCGGGTCGAAAAATTTGGGAGAAGTTAGTGAATGGAGAGGGAAGGGAGAATGTGAAGGGGAAAAAGAGGAATGACCACGGAGAGAGAGAGGGAAAAGACAGGAGGAGCTAAGGGCGTCCGGCAGGGAAAAGAAACTTGAGAAAAGAGCGAAGAGGATTGAAAAACAGCCCTTTCCCCTTTCTTTATTGGCCTCCTTCTTTTCCAACCATCCTTTCTCTCTCTCCCTCTCTCTCTTGGTCGACCCTCTCCTCCACGCTCCCCTTCCGTTTTCCTAGCCTGGTGAATGCGCACGCTGCCATGTTCTACTTACTACTTCATTCCTCGCCCTCACAGAGTGGTTTTCCGCGCCATTTTTCCTCTCTCCTTCCTTCCTCACCCCTCCCCCCTGGTCCCTCGCTCTCCGCCCTCCCTCTCTATACTCGCCCTCGGCCTCAGCATAAAAATCTACGCCTCAAAAATTTGAACCATGCGAACTTACGGACACACTCTCTCCCCCTACGAAAAAAATTCTTTTCCTCCTTCTGCTGGCTTAAGATGTCCGGATGAATACGTTCCTCTTCCCTCTCTACACATTTCAGTTCCACGTAATCTACATCATAGTATATTTTTTCCTGTAGGAAAAAACTCGAGTCCCCAATTCAAATCGACACTCATTGTACTTCATAAAGTGCGCGTCATTCCCAAGGACAAATGCTTAGGCCATCGCGTTTCGGCCCGGAATGCGTCATGAGTCGAAAACACATTGGGGGCGTATCGCAGGTTAGCGAGTGGAGAAAATGGCTACTCCTCGTGCTTAAATCGTAAGTGTGCTTTTGATTAGTATTAAAGGAGTTGGGTGATTCGTCTCGCCGAAAAAATGCAGACCCGTGGCACCTCTGAGTATTCGAGTTGAAGAAAAACGGAATTCGGTGTTGGGAAAATTGAGTGAGTCGAATCTACCGAACCAAAAAAAACAATTTGTCGTTGAAGTCTTCATTTGTACGAAGAAAGATTACCTTTCCACCTATTAAATCCCCTTTGATATGAAATCTACTTTCTCTACTTGGATGGAGTCAAGAATCTCGAGCCTGGCCAAGTGCAGTGCACTCATCGTTTCCTAATTGGAACTATGGCGCGACGTGGATGACGTCTGATACTGGGGATTGACCGATTTCTCCATCTCAACAGACGTAAAGGAAGCGAATCCGCTATTTGCAGTAAAATTACGAACAAAAGAAACAGCGAGCTGCTGGAACTAGAACGCAACATATCCAAGCACTGGAGCGATATGCAATGAGACTCTAAAAAGAGCTCTTTCGGCAGTGGACGCGCGACGTTATCGTCAATGCGGAACCCAAGAGTAAGAGCTATAGTGTTGTGTGAGCTCTTGTGCCCACGTAAAAAGCAACGTCGTATTTTGCATCAGAGTTAACTTACGGTTTGTAAGGAGGGATGGATGGCGCTTCGGGTAAAATCTTTGCTTCACCAAAACGCCAACCGACACGAGACGGGAAGAGAGAGTGGAAAAAAATAGAAATGGAATATTTTTTTAAAAAATCCTGAGATGCGCGTATGATGCCGGATGTTCCGAGTGCTGGCAACACATTTTACGGGGCTTTAGTATCTCAGCCTCGTGTGTGTGCCGACCCGCTTCAAAAATGGAAGGCGTCTCCGTACGAAGCCGAATCCTCCCCGCCCACCCTCCCCTCACACTCCTCCTCCTCTGACCCATCCCACTCCCCTCCTATTTCCCGCGCTTTCTCTCCTAGCCTTCGCTAGAGACCCCGAGTCCCACTTCCTCCCTCCGCTCTCTCTCTCTCTCCCATTCTCCTCGCTTCATTACCATCTTCCCGTCCGTAATGCCTCTCCTATTCTGTTCGGCTTCTCTCTCTCTCTTCAGCTCGCAACTTTCTTTTGAATTTCCTTTCATTGCTAGCTTCTATTTATTCCCTACCAATCTCCTTATCTCCCTTTCCTCTTCTATTTTTGCTCCAAGCCGAACCATTGCTCTGCGGTGATTAGAATACTCAACATAGGCCTTCGATGCTGTTCTCTTTTTAAAAAGGTCTTCACGCGTACACGTAAAACGTCAACGTCATGTTGTCAACGCTGCCTCACGGCTGCACGTGTTACGTAAATCGACAAACTTTGCATCATCGTTGGCTTTATATGAGGTCAACACGGTGCGTTAGCCACACTCGGGCACCTAATACAGCATCTTAATGATCCCTCCGTGGTGTCGCAAATCAACAACAATGCGAAGGCATCGTAGGTACCACAGTTTCATCTTGATTCCGCAAGACCTTGCATCAGATTCGATCAAAAAGAATTTGCAAACAAACGAATCTACTTCTTCCATCGACGGATCGGGCAATCGAAAGCGGATTATCAAACAGGCTAGATTCGAAAAACGGTACGCCGATCCGACGAAATTGACCATTCCTCACTATCCCCAGTCATCAACCCCGAAAGTAAGTTTTATATGTGAGGGTAGAGCTCACCTAGGACTTTCCAATGTCGTGTGAAATACAAAATACGTTATAGGGTAGGGGGGGCCAGTTCCTTTCCCTTTGCCGCCTCCGATTTCCGAGGAAGTTCTGGAACCTGAGAAATCACACATTTTGAGTGAAGCTAAGGGTGCCCAAAGTGATCACCGGGAATCGAACCCGGACCCTTCAGTCAGTCCCAGTGCTCTGCCCACCGGGCAACCACGTCTCCATTCTTCAATGACAAAATAATTTTCCGGAAACTAGAGCAATCGCAAGCAAGTTATCGAATTCTTAAATATAATCTTTGACATTCTGTCACCGTTCCACTCGCCTCTGCTGTATTATTCCATTTACATTCCATCCATCTTTTCTAAAGTCATCTCTATGCATGTGGAAGAATGAAGGAGGTCTATCGGCTGATATGAAGAAATTCAAAGACGAAATTTTGCTTGTTAGTATCAACTGCGTAAATGGCCAAGCGAGGCTGAAATGAAAATTAATGGTAACACTGTGTGCCTGTATTCCACATACTATATGCTTTCCTTTTACATTTAAAGAAGTGTCAGGAGGGAGACGCGGTATTTTAGTGGTTAGCCCGCTTGGCTATTGACCGTAGGACCCGGATTCGATTCCGGGTGACACCTCTGGGCGGTCTCAGCTTCATCCAAGCTGTGTGGTTTTTCGCATACCAAATCTTCCCTAGGAACAACAAGTAGTACAGGGAAAGAAACTGGCCCTTGACCCCCTTGATTTGTGTATATCGCACGCGATTGGGCTTAGTACTAGGTGAGCTCTAGCCTCAGCTTTCAAAATAACCTTCGGGTGGATACTTTGGCTAGGGTAAAGCATTGTATTCTTAGTATCGTTATCTTAATGAACAAGTTACGAAGCCGGGGGATAGGTTGCATGAGAGAAGAGTTTATCAAATTATGAGAAAAACAAATTTGCACTTTTCCACAGATTAATCAAATTGGTTCAGATTGTATCACGAACATGGAGCGAAGCAATTCTGCTCTAAAAATTGACTTTGGGCGCGGAGTTACATCTGGCGTAGGTTGAAGGGCATTGGGTTTCTCTCTATTTAGTGATTGAATATGCTCCCTGCCTCCGCATCTTCCTAAAGGATATCCTTGTTATGCGATAAGCTGCAAAGAGTGAGCAACATCCTTCGCCATAACTCTTCATTTAACCCCCTCAAGATGAAACATTGCATCTGGGAGTCTTCATTTGATAACATTTATTTTCATACGAGTTACCTCTTCAGAAATATGTTAGCTCTAATGCGGATGTTAATGACAAGCACCCTTTGATTCACTAATTTCCGATATCCTTATAATGCCGATTACGGTTGACCTGGTTCACTGTTTAGATACCCTTTGAGCGTCAACGGAATTTTTAGCGCCGTGGTGCGAATTGCGATGGCATACTTTACGCTTTTGAAAATCGCCATATCTTCCGGATCCATGATTTTCATGAGGATGTTGCCGCTATATCGTTATAAAACGTGACCTTAATGTGCCCGTAAATAGTTCATGAACATATAAGTGTGCTCAGTAATGGGTGCGAGATATGGTCGCTGACGTAAATAATATAACAGTTATTTCAACTGTTTGAGGTCAGACGTGTTGATCTGGATGTATTAATTAGAGACTGGTTTGTCTAATCATAGTTTTCTTAGTCCCAGGTGGTAAAACTCCTCGACGCCATCTTCAGATGAAAAGCAGTCATGGATATGTAAATATAAATCAATAAATTAGTAAGCAACCGTTGCGGTATGATGGAAGACGACGGCTCACATGCGCGACAATAAAAATAAACTATGCTAAACAGTTAGTGACGATAATTTCGTCCGTAAAGAAAACGTACTTCTACAGGAGAATATTGGTGTTCGGTGAGACGAATCAGAAAAACTCTCGAGCCTCTGCTGAGAACAGATGAAAAATAATATGCGCGTAACTGTTGCACGAAAAGGAAACCCCAAGGATGCACTTTGAAGCGCGAATGGATAATTACAATTTTAAGAGAAAAATATTGAGGGGAAGTTTTGTTAGCGAAAGAAAATAACTCTAATGCTTGAAACTTAAGTGGAAATAGGAAAATGCAGCAATCGGTTTTTTGTGCTCTTAGCCAAGTGATAAAAATTCTAGCGGTCATAG
This sequence comes from Hetaerina americana, assembly GCF_022747635.1. Lineage (NCBI taxonomy): Eukaryota > Metazoa > Arthropoda > Insecta > Odonata > Calopterygidae > Hetaerina > Hetaerina americana. Next base: position 17,516,383 of record NW_027286069.1, on the reverse strand, counting down.
TTCATAACCCATGCCATAGAAAAAAGAACTTTTGATTCTGATTACACCCTTATAAAAGCTTTTATTATTAATTAACCCAAATATTAGGCTTTGCTGAGAAAAGCGTCTCTTCTTAATTTTCTCTAAAACATTAAATGTATAAATATAATCGTGTGTGTGTATATATATATATATATATATATATATATATATATATATATATATATATATATATATATATATGTGTGTGTGTGTGTGTGTGTGTGTGTGTGTGTGTATAAACCATAAACACCCGAAGTTTGGAGTGGCAGGTGATGATAGAGTTCACTCAAGAATCAATGGGAACGACAATATATGGGTATCAGCAGGCTGGAGAGAATATTATGAGGGAAGAAAGACGAGATGATTAGAAAAATAGACAAGAGAAGAAAATGGAAGAATATAAACACAGAGTTGAGTGACCGAATGTACAAAGAATTGCATGATGAACTGGGCGTGGAATTAAGAGAGCGAACGAAGCGTGGTTGGAGAAGTAGTGCGAGGATACATAAAGTACAAGCTAAATACATAAGGCCAGTAATCATAGACATAGAAAGAGGGTATTACGTAGATGGAAGATATTTTGTGGTCTCATTCATAGCATTAATGAGGTTAGAATTTGGGTGGAAGATTTCGTCAGATCAGCACTAGTTCCTATTCAAAAAAAGGGTAAGGCAGCCATGGAAAAATAATTTTGATTTCGCTCTCATTAAAACTGAAACTCAGGGTCACCAAGCGTGTGGAGAGGAGGTCAAATGATTACTTTCGGGATGATCAGGAAAGTTTGAGTTCAGGAAAGGGAGAGGCACACGTGATGCTATTGCAGTAATGATATCACTGATAGAAAGGAACATAGAATGTCATCAGGGTGTATTTGCCTGTTTCGTACAATTAGGAAAAGCGTTTGATAAAGGGCATCATCACCCGTACTATTCAACGTATACTTATGGAAGGAAATGGCAAAAGAGATATGGGAATAACTTCATGAAATCAGTCGGTTTTCCGATTTATTATACTTTAGTTTGCGGGTAAGTTGGTTTTTAACTTCAATTTAAAGTTAAGTTAAAGCGATCTGCCTTTAAAAAAAGTCGATTTAATAGCTCAGATATTTAAAAAACGGTATTTACGGGCAACAGGAAAAAAATATAAATGTATTGGAAAGATAAACACATTTTTATTATATATTTTAAGTAAGGATTCCGAAGAAAAATTTTTGATAATTTTAATGTGCAAAATGTATATGGATTTGCTTCTTTTTAAGTCTATTTATAATCAATTTCAAACTAAATAGAATATAAAGGAGATAACTTCAGGCGTCACTTTGTGGAAACGATACATATTGCAAAAGGAACACTTTCGACGGAAAAGGTTTCGACGCTCAGCGTCATCTTCAGGTCTTCAGGTCACCTGAAGATGACGCTGAGCGTCGAAACCTATGTCGTGAATAAATATTTTATGTGGAAAAACCAAGTGTTTCTTTTGCAGTAAATAGAATATGAAATAACTCATCGTTTGTCATCTAGCGTTATAGCTTTCAGACATACACATACACGAATTTTTGACGTGAGTAACTATTGTATCAATTTCCCTCCATTTCTCCCATTCTGTATTCCCAAGTTTTTAACTTCTGACGAATTACTCCCATTCCGTTCGTCCGCTACACCTCTCTGTATACCCATAATGCCTGCCATCTGCATAATCTTACCGACCTTCCTATTTCATTTCTTTCGTTTCTCTCCACGTCCTCCTTCATTTGTCCGCACGCCAATCAACTTTCGTCCCATTCCGTGTGTTCTCGCGCTTCCTCTTCCCTCTTCTAACACCCATTTTCCCTCACACACGCCCCCTCACCCACCCGCCCCATTTCGCCCCCTCACCCACCCGAATCGGCCGCGGGGAAAGAGAGTCACACGCAAGGAAAAGTTTTTTTTCCGAGGCAACTGTGTTATGGACACTAATGCACTCGGCATTTGATGAATTTTTCCCTCTTCCATGCGCGAGCGCTGGAAAAAGGTATTCAACGTTCCAGCAATTCCGACCAGAGGGAATTGAATTAGTACGTCTCCATTTAGGCACATCTCATCTTGTTTATTTTTTCCCCTCACCCCTTCTTTTTTCACCATCTCTCTCTTTCCTTCTCCATCTCTCCCCCTTCCCCCTCCATTCCTCCATTCCCTCTCTTTTAGTCCACGAATGGCGCTGGCGCTTAAAAGAAATCTACGCCTGTCGCAATGTAATAACGCCATTTTGGCAACAGAAAATAATTTCTTTCATTTAAGAAAGTGCTTGATGTTGGTTGTCCTCTCAAGTCCGCGCATATATATATTCTGGTCGTTCATTCCATTCCTCGTCTCGAGAAGAAAACTTAATATATATTTTTTTTATGTGTGTTAAAAAGTTGCAAAAATTCCACTGAGATGAGGACAATAATTATGCTTTAGAATGTTCTCATGATGACTTTGTGCCCCGAAGTGTCACTAAAATGCTCAACTTTAAACACATTTTCAGCTCAGAGTCAATGAAAGTTAGAGAATTTTTCTAAATTCGGTTATAAAAATTTAAATTTGGCTTCAATGTCATCAAAATCTAAAATTCCTCGGAAAAGGTTTTAATCACTTTTGAGTTCTCGAGAGTTTTTGAATCTCAATAACCTCACCGTGAGTTGAGAATTATTTTAAAAAGCCCTAAGCAACTGTCTTTCATAAAAATACGATCGATCTCATCACCACACTTGAGTACCTTACGCCCTCAACTGCTGAATAAATTGCTGAAAAAATAATGTTTTTTTGTAGATCGCATTCAAGAGCATCTCCCAAGAACAAGAGTTATTCCCACTTAATCCTCCATCATATTTAGGCAACGTTTATTCCACCAATGAACACTTTCATTTGTACATCGATGTGTCTATTGATTAATGGGCATCTCAGTATCTCAGCACCGCCATTATTAGTATATCTGTGTGAAATCACTGAAGGAAATCAGCATCGCTGAAATATTTTTTTAATGAAATTTTGATTGAACACTTACCACATTAGGAATACCGAAAAAGAAAGTGTTAACTTGCTGAAACCCTCACTCACGACTTCTCCTGGGTGAAAAATGTACGGGAAATATGTGGACGAGCTAACAAAAAATTAAGATTGTTTAGAATAATATCGGGAAAATTTGGCGAAAAGTTGAATGAGAAACGTTATCTTTCGCTGGTTAAGCCTCATTTATAATATGCTGCCAGTATATGGGATCCTCACGAAGTTGGATTGATTGCCAAATTGAATCGCGGTGAGAGGTGGGCGTGGGCAGTGACGAGGAATACCTACTAAGCCTCTGAAAAGAGCCGAGCAAAATCCATTCAATAAATAAAAAAAAGCTTCCCGTAATTGCGTGCCATGGAATGCGTCTGGAGTGTAAATTACCGAATGGAAATGACCCAAAGTTGGCCCGAACACGAATCAACAAAACATGTGAAATGCAGTCTCTTTCTTGAACAGTTTACAAACATGGGCGTGGATATCTTCGCGGAAAATTGAAACGGAAAATGAGATGGGACTTGCTTCACTGAAATCGAATAATCTTTCTTTAAAATTCTTAAGGTTCATGAGAAGGAGAAAGTAATTCCAAAGTGGAAGGAATATTGTTGTTGAAGGCGGTAAATATTAACTCCAGACCAAAACTAGACTACCGAACAATAAATTTTTTTTAATTTTCCCGTCGTTCACGGTTTCATACTCTATTTGAACCAGAAGTCGTCCTCGCATAATGCTCTCCATCCGCGTCTTGAAGGGTTTGTCTTACAAAAGGGAGAAAAAGACCCTCATAAAATATTGAGATTCCTATATTTCTGCTTAGACAAGTTTCCGTCTCATGAAGAGCCCGCCTTAGATAGACTTCACTGTAAAATATACTATCTAGCCAGCTGCGATGTCAAATTGGCAAAAAGTTTCAAAATTGTACACATGCTATGCGGCGTTGCGAGGACGAACACCTTAACTACCGGTGTCCACGCACGCATGGCTTCTCTCCTTAGCTGTGCCTCAATCTGTGGGGTTGTGAAGAGCAGTTATTTTCAGATTTTAACTACAAACGCTTGTATGAATAAGTCAGCTATATTGGTAGTGAAAAAGACATTGCAAATCCATAGTTTTGGTGTTATAAATAGCACATCCATCTATCCACGTTCAAGGCAAATTTAAAAATTCTTACACATCGAGTTCTTTTCTTGTCTCTCTTTCCGAGATGCCTCTTACTCATATGAAGGCCAAATAAAAAAAATAATCGTTGGAATAATTTCTGAAAGAGTCGAGGTTCTACATTTTTATGATTGAAACTTCATTTATTAAACAATTACTAATTAAGTACATATACGCTGAGAGAATCTCACTGAACCATAGGGAACTACACATCTATAAAAAAAATATACATTGATGCTTAATGTATTAAATTAAATCATTTAATTATTAAATTAAAGTTTACATTATTCAATTAAATTATAAGAGCATTTTGTCTCATATCTGTTCTTCTTGTGTATGTATGTATGTGCATTGTAAGAGTGACCGTTGACCAGACTCGACCGTTGCCACCAGAAAATTACCTAGTTGCAACGATATAAATTCTTAAAAATAAATACATTTTAACTGCATCAAATGTTAAATTTCATATTTCCGAACTGCCGAAAAATGCTCAAAGGTAATCAGGGATCGGGTTGAGGCGGTGGATAGTGCATTAGCTTCCTACCCCGAGGGTCCAGGTTCGAGCCCCGGAAGTGGCATATTAATTCGTAGTTGGGGTGCCACATGAAGTAAAATGCTAGTGGAGTACGTCGTCCGACGGATATGACGTTATACTGTGGACTACTTTGCGCCTTTCGTTAAGAGTATGCTAATACCGATGCCGGCTTTCTCTCTAACCATTCTCCACCCGTTCCCTGAATATCTTAATCTCCCGAACTACCTCCCCATCCCAAATGGTACCAATAACTTTGAATGTTAGTCACTTAGCCTTATTACTACTGCTGATAAAAACGAATTCACTTCAGATTCCACTGTGGAACTTTCCGCTATCGTGGATTTACCTAGCCAAGGAAGAATATGGAGGATAGCGTCCATTGGAATGAATTAGCATTTACCCAAATATATTTAAATATTTTCCTAAATAGCAAAACAATGAGCAGGGCAAAATAATTTAGCTTAGCAAATGCTGATAATTGTCAACTGAAGTAAAGACTCATGTTTTGACTGGCACGTGTATTTTTTAAAAGTTTATAAATATCAAAAATATATTGTCACTAAATTCTTTCTCTAGTTATTTTCTATTTGATCATGCAATATTTCGAAGGTATCCTGGGATTGGAAACATGAAAAAAACTGGATGTGTGAAAATATTTGGTTTAAATATGGACCTAGGGGTGGATGTAATGAAAGGGTAGGTATTGAATAAAGCGGGTCCATTTTTTTGTCCAATTTCTATCAAAACACTGACACGCACTCCAAGTGAAACGATATGAGTTGTAAAATTTGACTAAACTTTTAAGCACTTCGAACCGTCATATCAAAAAGTTTCCTCGGCCTCTGTCACTTATCTCTCGAGGCGTTCCTTGTGAATAGAGTTCCAATGCTGTCAAGTTTCACACCTCATGGCGTGTAACAAGGGAATCAGATCAATTTTTACGGAGGAGTGCGATAGCAACGGATTTTATTTCATTCGATGCCGATCGCAATAAAAATTAAATATATACGCCCTGATTTGTACAATCATAACAGGAAAGAGCATCATAAAATTCCCTCTGGATAAGCATTTGATAACGTGCAATGATGTTTTATCCAATTGAGCTCAAATTCCTACTGAAAAACCTCCCTATTTCATCTATGCATGAATGCATTCATGTATACTATAGTCAAAGTGTTTTTGTCTCCTCCCGTGCACTCCCAATCAAAAGGATGAAAAAAGGGCAGGGCTGAGAGAAGTATCTGAGAGGAATAGAGCCATAAATACGAGGGAAGCAGTGATTTTACTCTCGCTAAAAAAACTCCAATGAAGGTTCTAAGGATATCCGATAGGGAAAAGAAAATTATAAAAGCAGGGCTGAGGTAATCGAAAGTTTGGAACTGAAATCTCCAGAAATCCGGCCTAAAATCGAGATTATTGCCGAAATTTGGATAGTATATGAGTAAATTATTTTCACATACAGATATCTAGGAAGATTTGATCATTCGAATGTAATTAGAACGTATATTATAATGTGGTTTAAATTTTAAAAATTATCTATCACCGACAGTTATTAAAATCCGCATTTTAAAAAATTGTAATGATGCATAGACTGTTATTCCACGTCAATGTTCCGTCAGGGCTCGTTCTAGCAATTGATATTCCGTTTCCTCCGCAGCCGTTCGAATACGATACATCCCTCTCTACGTCCGTCATGTCCGTAGCTCATAGAAAGCACTGATCATTCCAAATTGGCATTCCAGTCGCAAGACTTTTTGTCGTCGGGACGTGAATGGCCCGAGGTTCGCGGTCGCGTAAGCGACCCATTCAACATACGCGTTCAATACTCTAGGATCGAGTTGGTGCGGGGGCTAACGTACTGACTTCCCACCCTGAGGGCGCGGGTTCAAATCCCGGCGGTGTTGAATATTTTTCAGAGGTATCTCGATCCCTACTTGAGGTGCTTTGTGGAGGGCACTTTGAGTGAGTACGCCGTCCGTCGGATGGGACGTTAAGCCGCGGACCCCTTGGCGCCTTTCGTAAAGAGTAGGCTAATGCCGACGCCGGGTTTCTCTCCACCCTTCATCCTTTCCTGTCCTTCCCCTATGGCGCAAATGACCTTAGCTGTCGGTCGCCTCCCCTCAAAAACTACAACTACAACATACGCGACACTAAGGAAACGCTTCATGAAAGTATTTACATAGTGTGTGCTTCTGTTCGGTAGTATTAAAAGCATTCCAATTACGGTTTTGAGGGAGAATGGTGAAGGAAAAACGAACGAATCGAGTGACCAAAGAAGAGAGTATGTTTAAGAAAGATGACCAGGGATAATGGATAGAAGGGACGACTTACTGATAAATAATCGTGGTTATTTCCAGTCACGATGATCAAAGGACAACAGCTATCGAGGGAAAAGTGAACGGAAGGCAATATTAAGGAAGACCTCAGATATATTGAGCAAGAAATATGAGACGTCAAGGAGAAAGTATGATTGGCATGAAGAATGGACTGAATAGAAGATTTGAATGAAGTTGTGCGTCAAGGATTTTATTTATTTGTCCCTTCTTCCACCGAACACCTGAGAACAAAATTGAAGACAATTACAAACACCCATACCCTAGGAGGAGGGAAACCCATATCGACGGGAATCGAACCCGTGATCACTGGATTGACAGGTGAGAAAGACGAAAAGTATAAGACTGACTATAAAAGATGCGTGCGATAAGCATGCGTTTCCATTGGAAGGAATCTTCGAAATGGCCAAATGTGAATACTTGATGTAAGAATGCCAGATCTGAAATGCTTTCCCTTAACCTAGCACAGTCGATCATTTCCCCAGTTCCTGTGACTCTAGACTAGAAGTGGAGTTTCCTCTAGGCATGTGAGAATAGATATTTGCACTAATCTAGGAGACGTTCATCCCCACCTAGTCTCTCCCTTAGCTCATGTTCGGCTACTCTATTAATGTGCCCGGTTGCCAAGATATATAGCAACAGAGTGCACAATGAAAGTAAAAGACAAATGCGTGGGAGCATTTAGAAGAGGGGAAATTACTTTGAAGAGGTAAGTGGCTGCAGGTGGATTATGAGTGACATATGCAATAAGTGTTATTTAGAGGGTTTTAAGCTTAGTTTCCTAATAGCAACTTTTTGTCAATCAATGTCTTTGCACCAAAAATAACTTTAAATGACATTTGTAAGAACATGACGGGGTATAAATTAATACATGATATATTTGGGGTGAAGGATTAACATATTTTGCGTAAGAAAAATTTGTTATAAAGTTTGTTAAAGAAAATCCCTGACCTCAATGAAGTGCTGTCGCTAGACGTTGCATTTGTTGTAATCAGCCCTTAAAGTATTTGTGGCTATTGTGGCCAAAAGAGTTTATTTAGTGACCATTGAACAACATTTAAGATCTTGTGCAACATTTATCTACAACATTTTAAGATCTTGTGATAATAGACAACTGAGCAGGGCTAATTGAAAGGGTGTAAGGGATGAAAGGGTGTAAGTGATATAAAAAAGAGTACTCGGTTTTATGCATAAATTACTTTGTGTCGCCAATTTATTGCACACTAATTGAATTATTGAAATTTTGAATTTATCACGAATTCTACAGTGTGATCGTTATCGAGTAATTAAATAGTTTGCCTGGACTCAAAATGGAATGTTGCCTTGGAAGATATTGAAAATAAATTCCATTACCGATCGCTCATAATTTGAAGCAATGCAATTTGCTCCATGCAATTGTGCTTAATGCTTTATGCTGTGACCAAGGATTTGCTTTATTTCCTGGATTGTTAATTTGCCTAATTAGTTTCATCCGCATCTTAAGTGTAATTCCGAGAATCGGAATGTCGCGGAGGCTAACGTACTGGTTCCCACCCAGAGGACCCGGGTTCGAATCCCAGAGGCGGCAGATATTTTTCAGTGGTACCCCGATGCCTACTTGACATGCTTTGTGGAGGGCACTCTGGGTAAATACGCCGTCCGTCGGGTGGGATGTTAAGCTGTGGACCCCTTAGCGCCTTTCGTTTAGAGTAGGCTAATGCCAACGCCTGGTTTCCCTCCACAATTTCTTTTTTCCCATCCATCCATAATGGCGCAAATGACCTCAGACCTCAGCTGCCGGTCGCCTCCCCTAAATACTACTACTAAGTGTGATTCCGACAGCGGAATTGAAACATTCATCGCTTGTAATTTTGATATGGCTTTCAAAGATTTAGAGGATAGATTTATGCTGCCTGATGGTATTCTTACCAGGGATTCCCAGGTTTTCTTGCAATGTTGCGTATATTGCTCAGAGGTTATGAGACCTTATGCAGGTTTATATTGAAGCTGACATTGTATAGAATTTTTCTTTTGGTGCATTAAAAATGGATAAAAACATGCTAAGGCCGTACGTTTGACTTCGTTATTCAATTTCCATAATGTTGGCGTTATCACTCGTGTATTTTCCTAGTGATGGTGTTATATATTATGTATATAGAAATGGAAAAAATGGACCTCAGCTAATAAAAAGACGTCTGTATGTCTATGATTGAACATGTTATTTGAATTGCATCCATACTCCCGGCATTGGGCAGAAATCCGATAATTAATTCATGTATGAGCTTAGATAAGAGCACAATGGTAGGATGGATCAGAGGAGGATCTTTGGGAGCGGGCCGGGGGGTGGGGCTAGTGGTCGTTTTCCTGACAGCTGAAAACTTCACCGATCTCACCAAAAGAGAGGGGGTGGGAAATTCCAGACAAGTGAGGGATGATTTCCGCGAGAACGAACGGCGAGGGGGTTGGTACTCGAAATGTGTGGAGGGACAAAGGGGCGTGGCGACGGGGGTTGCGGCGTCCGAACGGGAACATTCGCTCTCCCTCGGGAGAAAGAGAGAGAGTGTGTGTGGGATTGCTGGGAACTCTAGGGGAAGAAGAATGGAAATTCGTTAAGAAACAAAAATAGTCTTCTTTTCTGTGCCTTTATGTTCCAGAATTCCTTTGCCTCGGCAGCGGTAAAGAAATCAAAATTCACGAATATTTCCCATGTCTTGTGTTGACCGTTTCTTGGGTCATCTTTTCCTTTTTTTATGTTTTTGGCAAGATATGGATTCACCTTAACCACTGAATCCGCTTTGTTTCACGACAAGGCTCAGCATCTTGCTTTTTAAGGTTTATATTTAAAATTTGTTGGGTGGCGACCGCGATTACTTGGGATCAAATGGAAAAGTAAATGCATGAGATTTTCCAAAGAAACTGCGGGAGATGCCGCAACAGTAACTTTTAACGGAGTCCTCCGCTAATGTGCATTTCAATGCAACAATTTCAGAGCGTAAAAATCATTCGCCTTGACTGGGACTCGAACCCAGATCCCTCAATATCCGGTCGAGTGCTTCATCTATTTTCAGAGTTTAAGAGGACGCCTCGGTAGCTTAAGTGGCTAAAGCACTCGACCGGATATTGAGGGATCTGGGTTCGAGTCCCAGTCAAGGCGAATGATTTTTACGCTCTGAAATTGTTGCATTGCATGAGATTTTGTTTCAAATTTCTTACTCCGTCTTATCTTTTTCATTCGGCTGGTTCAGAGTTCAAGAACCAAGTGTTAGTTTTTTTTCATTAATACCTCATTCGGATAGAACAATCAGAGATTTTATACACAGAATTCAGTCCTTAGTTACGTAGATATTTTCAATATCCAAACAAAATATTCCTCAAATTTGGATTACCTTCGATTTTAACAAAAGCTATTACCTAATATATTATTGTATTACACGATAAACAACTTAGTATCTGTGGATTTGGATATCATCCTGAAGATAAAATAAGTAATAATTATTGAATATTAGCTCATGGATAAAGTGAAGTGAATACGCATAAAACGGAACTATTTTTCATTTTTTTACTTTTCTGCCATTTCCATTAGGAGTATGAGAAATACTTAAAAATTACCCTTGGTTACGAAAGAGCGAAATATTATTACACGAATTTCTCCGCGAAATGGAGAAGTAAGATAATTTCTAATCTTGGAAGGCATTATCATTACAAAAGGCTGCCCGTTGAAGGGATGAATGCTGACCGATTTTTTTACTTTCAGTGACTAATATCCGAAAAATTGCAATTAGCGAGGTTACCGAAACTGACAGCTGAAATACTTTGGCATTCTCCAAGAGATCATTTACAAATAATTTTAGCTTATTTTAATGTAATTAAGGCGATTAAATCTTAAAGAGTGATGAAATAAAATCAGCGTGATGAAAACTGTCCATATTTGAATATTAGATTTACCGATACGAGAAATATTCTGCCTAATTTAAAGGAATATGCATCTGCTCAGGCAGTAACTCTGCTTTCTCACACACCTTAGTCATTAAGTATTTCAGATCCATTACATGTTACGAATTTTAATATGAATTCATAAATGCAATTAATTCTCATGTTTCAATCACTGCTATGCAGTTATTATTACTCTGATACGGTATTTTTCTCCCAGTTGACATGCACTATTTTTCCACGCATAGCTATTCCTCATCGACGGGTTTTATACGAAGGTCCCTCTTATATTTTTAACCGTAATTTCGGGTAGATATTTTCCGAGAACATAGTACACAAGAAATATAAGACGGAGGCGTTTAGGATAGAACGCAAGGAGACGACTTCTCGATATCAAGTTTTCGTCTCCCTTCGCCTCACCCAATCCGGCATTTTGGATAATTAAGGGGAAGTCGAGGGTGGGTACTTGCGATGGTGCGTGTGTTTCCCCCCGGGGTGGGGGAGGGAGGAAGAGGGACTGGGTTGAGGGGTTATTCCCTTAAGGGTAGGGAGGGGTGGTTGGAGTGCGAGGGGAGGAGCCGGGAAAAGAGCGGGAGGAAAGGGGGAAGCGAAGTGTGTGCTCCGAATCGATTCCCTTCATTCTCCCGTTCCCCTTGCACTCACTCTTAGCAACCCTCTTTGCTTCTTTTTCGCCGGAGAAAGTGGTCTAGCCGGCGGCGGCGGCATCGGCTGGCGGGGGGAGGCGCGTCCGACGGGCGAGAACATTTTATTAGGGGAAGCCGAGTGATCCAGTAACGCGAGCATCACCTTTATCTTTCCCGCGACTCATTTATATTTTATTTTCCTTCCGAGGTTTCGCGCTACCATTTTAACAATTTCTTTTGTATTTTACCCTCCCATTCCATTCTCTCTACAATTCTTTCCATTTGCTACGCCAGCGAAACCCTGCAGAAAGGGTTTTCGAGACTCCTATAGGAAGCTGCTCTCAATTATCATATAAAAACCGCACCTCATTAGGAAAGAGGGATAGGGATACATTTAGGGATACATGGAAAGTGTATATACACTATGTAATGGCCTAATAGACGATTGTCTTCTCGTTAATGCAGATAGAAGACAGTGTTTGAAAAGTGAAAACAATATGCTACTGGATGATTTATATTGTGAAGAGTGCTGGTAATTGTACTGAAATTGAATAGGATATAAGAAAATATTATAAATATATAATTTTTCCAAAATAGATTTATTTCACGGAAATATGTTTCGTATATGTGCAAATAATGTGAAATGAAATGTTTAATTTAATATACGAAGTTGTGTCATTAAAATATTGAATACAATAGACACACGGATGTAAATAAAATTCCACAAGCATAATATCTTTGTTGGATGGATAATGGTGTCTGACTCCTTCCTACTTCAACTGTGACCAAAATAACTGGGAGTAACATCGAAATAATCAACGGTAGAAATAAAAATGCCTCCTAATTCCACTCCGGCGGGACACATAGCTAGTGACCAAGTACCTTGAGAATCCCCGTAAAAACGGCTATGAATTAGATTGAGGATTGTGGTGCTTGACGGGTTAGCAGTGAGATGAAATTTGCATTATGGAACATCAATTTTTTATGTGCTTTCAAACTGAAACACCATTTAAGTATATATTTGGACCGGCGTGTTTGAATTGATCCTAAAGATGATTTCTGGGAAATCATATTTCATGTACAACTACGGTGCACAAGTATAGTGAGATTTCATCCCCAAATATAAGCTTTTTCTGTAGCCGGCTTGATTCAAAGGCTTATTCGTAATCAAAGTACGCGGCATTAAAAAGTCGACATCTAAGGAAAATAAACCCCGCTCCTCATTTCAATCAGACGTGATCTCAAAAAAAAACAGAATTGTATCTTAAAAGTATTTCCGCAGGTATTACAGGCTCGACGAAGTGATTACGAAAAGAAATAGGCTTGCTTCATGCTTAAGTTTTGCAATATGATGTTTATTCAAGCATATCCATGAAATCGAGGACGATAACTCAGGTACGTTGCATTTTCAACCCGAAGGTCTTGGGTTCGATTCCATCGTTGAGCATGGACATTGCACGGTCTCTTGTGGGATCGCAGCCACATAAATTGGATGAATGACTGTGTGATGTGAATTTGGTCGGAGCACCTTTAAAGCGACGTTTCTTCATGGCGTTTACTGCGACGTCATTGCTCAGCGATTAATTTTCGAACCGCGCGGAACGAATCCCTGAAAATCCGTCCCTTTTCAAACGTCCAGCGTTCCCGGTTTTCGGACGTCATGCGTCCGATGTCGTTTGTTTGCGCCGAAGAACGTCTAGCGCATCTTCCGCTAACGAACCAAGAAAAAATAATTAAAATAAAACCTGGAGAACCCTGCATTTCCCTCATTCGAGAGGGGTTTAGAGAAAGAGTGTGTGGGGGTCAGGAGGGGGTATGGAGGTGGGGGTCAGGGAAAAGGGGTCCATCGCTACGCCAAGAGGTACGCGCACGCACACTCCCACGCGATGGGCCGCGGATTTCTACTCTCCACGCCGCTCCCGAATCTCCACCCAGACAAGTGACGGGAATTTGGAAGGGACGCGTGAAAGGAGGGGGGGGGAGGGCTGGGGGCGCGGTTTAGGAATGGTGGAGAGAAAAGAAAGGTAAGGAGAAAAGGGAAGGGATTACGTGAAAAGGGATTGCGAGAAAGAGAGAGGGAGTGAGGGAAAAGTTTCCATGGTTACGGGATAAGACCGTCTTCTGTCCGAGGGCGAGCGGGAGTGGCGAGTGTTAAAGCGGGGGTGTGGATTGGGAGAGAGGGAAAGAGGGTATTTGGGATGGAAAAAGATGAGAAAAAACTTTGTATAAGGAACCAAGTCGATCCCCTCCTTATTCGTTACTTCGGATCGATTAAATAGATTTACGGCCGGCAATCAAGACGGGAGGTTCGGGGGAGGGAGGGAATGGCAGGGGTGGAAATGAGAGAATAGGGGCCCGGGGTGGTGGTTGGTCGGTCGAGTGGGTGGTTGGTTTTGGGGGTTTGGGGAGGAAGGCTGAGGGAGGAAGCACACACGTAGACCAACTCCCACAAATACACGGTAGTGGGTAGGTATGCCTTGCCGCTGCGTGCATAGACCGCCCCCAGACTGCTATTCCGCACTATTTTTAGTAGATCCCCGGAATGAAATTATCTCGGGTTCACATGAGCCATTTTTACGTCTCATCTTTAAATTTAGGGGGTCTGGAGTCTCAGGAACCCCTGCTTCCCGCCCTTAATGCTGGTCCCCCCCCCCGAACCCCCCAGCCAAGTCCCCCGCAAATGAAGGCGGCGCGGCGGCGGGGCTGCTACATCGAGGCTGACGGTCGCATTGCGCACCCAACGAGGCGGCTCATTGAAAAGACGTATATCTTCTGCCTCTCTCTCTCTCTCTCTCCGCCCCCCCCTCCGCTTACCTTCCCCCCCACCCGTCTGAAATAAGCGCACGTGCTCTTGGGTGTAAGACCCCTTTGAAAAAAATTTCCACGGAACTCCGAATATAACCGTTTCCTTCGAAACTGCGCCCCCAATCTCCGTTCCAGCAAGTTCTTTGGCTCTCAAGACTGCCTCGAAGTTTTACTTGGGGAAATAATTAACTTCCCCGGCTAAATATAAGTACATGAGAGAGGATAGAAACCCTTTTGTGCAATTTCTAAGTCTCCGTGGTCTCCAACGCGTGCGTTTCGTTGTCGGATTACCAGCTCACAGTCTATCCACGTCTCCATTCATCAAGGTCAATGCTTAATAGAGTTTACATAAGGAATTGATAAGGTCTCCTGAAATCAGGGGCGATTACATATAATTAGTTAGCGAACACAGAAATTTCACATCTATGAAGTGAGGAATGGTATTTTTTCGGAGAGATAATTTTCTAGAAGTAAATAACTGTGGAAAACGGTGATAATCAGGAGGAGTTACGAGAAACAATCATCTAAGTCGTGATACTCAAGTACCTAAGGATTTCTAATCAATCGTGTGTGATTTGCTCATATCATTTCTGCAAGGTTTGATAATACAACATTTGGGTTATTTTACCTATATAGATACATTCTGTTTTCGACAGTCTAATTTGACTAAGCATTATTACCAAAATACCACAGTGACGTTAATATTTTGTTTCGTTAGTCATATTTGCATAATGATTTTCATTTAATTGAAAAACATCGGTGCTCAGTGTGCAAAGTATTGTAATTCTGTGTTGAAACATAGTTACGATTTGAAGTGATTTTCTGGCAAGCATACATGAAGCTTGCTACATCTCGATTCTTGCATTGCCCTTGAAAACAGTTGTTAATTAAAAGGGTCCTATGGAATATAAATGAAGGAATAATTAAGGAGAGTAGATTTCATGATTTAACAAGGTCTTCGTAATAATTTCAAAGGGATGACGACTTGGAGACTGTAGCTCTGCCTAGCATTACGGATCCATTTATTCGTACGTGGAATCTTAATGCGGGAACGAAACACGTCGTTTTGGGAGAATCTTGTCAGCGTCCCTTAATGACCTTTGCCCATAGCTCTCTGCATGGAGATACGATGTAAAAATGGAATTTTGATTTTATGTTTATGAATCATTATTTAAATATGACTATGTAAGTACCATCCTTTCGAAGAGAAAAATTATTGAAATAAATAGTAATTTTTATAGGAAAAACTGTATCCCCTGTGTCTGTAACTGATTTTCCATCCCCTATAGATGTTCATTTTATCATGCGTGTCAAATTCTTCTGAACTCTTTTCCAATTTTATTTATCACGCGATACGAGTCCGGTTTGATTATAAGCAGGTATCATTGCGTCAATTGGTGTCAATTCTAGGTGCAATTGGTGATAGCCGCATCAAGTAAAATTAAACTAAAGGAAATATCTGTTGACTCCTTCTAAAATATTGCTTCCATTGCGCTTTCACGCCCTCATCTCGTTAGAGGCACAGTAAGCAACGAGGAAAATACATGTCCGTGACAACCTTTATCGGGAGACGGCCGGGATGATAATGGGGATGGCCCGTGGATCTCAATGGAATTATACGTAGACATTAAGGAAGCATCATTACGAGCTGTGGAGAATAATGCTGTTGGATCATTTGTTGAGAAAAATAATGGGGAAAAATGGAAGTTGTTTCCGCATTTTATATTCAATTTTCCGATAGCGTCCATTGTTTTGTGCCGAGCCTCCAGGGAGTGACAGCTTGAATACAATCGCGTCCCTCTCCTCTAAGCTCAAAAACGAACGCCCAGTACAGAACGACGTCCCCCGTTAAACAGCAACGAGTGAGAGAGAGGTAGAGAGAGCAGGGAGAGATAATTGTTTACACTCGCGGCTCTTATGTATGGATTTCCAATTTAAATCATGAATATTGACTGGTAGCGATTTAAATATCTGAAATTCAATGGGTACACATTGGTATTTCTCATTTTTACATAGTATTTATGTTGTTCTACATGGAAGTTCTGATCATTTTCCGAGAAATCACTGGTAATGAAATGACAATTAAAAACAAAACACCTGGCATAGGGAGAAAAGCTCAATATACCTGTTTGTCTTTTCGGTTTGGATGCACGATAGTCATATTTCTTCATCTTAATGTCACTACCTCGCCTGCGAATTTCATACGGGTAAAGTAATATTCCCTCGGTTTCAGCATTGAAATTCTACAATTAAGTGTTTTCAAATAGATTTTAGTCGTCATTTCTTGTACTACACGTGCCTAGTTTTCATACTGTTCTTCCACATCGTGTTGAGTCTTTGGGATTTTGATGCATTTGAAAGTATCTTTTTCTTTTCGGAAAGCAAAACATTTTAACCATTAGATTGAACGGGAAAAACTATTCCACAAGTTTGTATTCACTTCGTCACTGCTTCGCGGATATTTCTTAAGGTTTTATGTCTGTTGGTTCCGATTTTCAAATGAACGCCCAGTACAGCCCAGACTTGCTCCACTATGATTATATCAAATCCTTCCCCCTCTGTAGTTGTGATGGGATTTGAAATTCTTTTCTCCAAAATGGGTCACTGAATGTCTTCAACAAATTTTGCTGAGGGCCAAACACGCATGGGTTAAGCAGAAATATTTTTCATAGTACATATAGGACCCTCTCTCTACCCGCTTCATCGCTTACGGGTAGCTGGTTTTGCTATTAGCCTAACTTTTACATTGACTTCGTCATTAATTCGTTGATTTTAACGTTGAGTAAGGGGAAACCACCGACAAGACGTCCCGCGCGTATCGATGCACGGAGCACGGGGAGACCATTAGCGGCCCGCGTGCTGGGAGAAGCCTCGTTTGCCGGCCGGGGTCGCCGTTCGACTGGTCGTCCGACGGAGACCACGCGAGGACGGTTGGATGGGAAGCGGGCGCTGAGACGCTCGCGAACCACACAAAAGGCCGATCGGACATGGAGAGGAGACCTTGTGGGAGGATGAGTGAAAAGGAGGGTGTTGTTATATTTTTAGTTCGGCTCCACTACACCGACCTGTCCAGTTAGTAGGCGTGGGCGGGAGAGGAGGGGTTTTTCTGGGCTTTCTTGATCGGTCGCGGAGCCCAAAGCCTTTGGCGCGTGGGTGGTAGGGTGAAATGGGAAAAGGTGGGCAGCGGTTCACGGTGCGATCATCACTCCTGATTCCCAGAGGCGTGGGCACGGTTTCTTTGTGCTGGAGACGAGGATTTGACCCTGACTCCTCCCTTGCCATCCTCCGTTATGGTTTCTGGCAAAGAAAAAAAACTGCCAGACAGGTTTTATCGTGTTGTCCAATGTTTATTCGAGTCCCAGACTTTCCTTTTCGTTCCCAGGACCATAACGGAAAAGAAGAACAAACATCGGAAATGACATCATAGGGCACAGGACAAGAGGGCAAAGTATTTAGTCGGTAAACCATCCTATTAAATATTTCGACGATAGCGATCGCTTAGAGTTCACTTTATATTTATGATATATGGAAATTAAATTGAAAGTATCGATGAGTGAAAATTTGCCATTTCCATCTTTTGGCAAATAAGGCGAACTGATTCACTTGAATTTCAGGTGTAAAACGTAAAAGCTTAAGCGTGCGTACAACTTATCCGAAGTTTGTGTGTGCCAATTAACGGAAGCGGTCGATCCTTCCACAATCGATTGGTTCGTTTTGGCTGAAAATTTTAACAGCTCTACATGTATGCTTTCCAATCATTATATTTACTGGAATATTATGTTTATGATTACAATTCAAATGGCTTTCCATAAAGGAAAAGATGTGAAATGATGATACATATATCTCAGGATAATTACATGTATACAATTACATTGCATATTATATTAGCACCATATCTAGCCAACTACGAGTTTCGCAAAATCGGTTTAAAATTACGGAATTCCCCTGCATGAAATCTTGTTTTTATATTTTACCTCTTCACGACATTAAGTGAGAGTGAGAGGTATCTAATTGTTATGAATATGACGGACGATTTCGTATCTAAATGTGCATTCTTAACCTCCCCCCTTCCATGAATAAATACGGTGGAGTCACTATTTGACCTGTTTTGTACCTGATGATGGTTCTGTGAACCGAAACGTGCAGTACGTTACCAATAAATTTATGGAAAAGTGCAAATTTGTTTTCTCATATTTTTAAGTGTGTTCTTGATTTTAAAATATGAAATGAAAATGAAAGAGGTTAATGAGCAGCATCATTCAAACAAAGAGAATATTACCATGTTAAAGTCAATTATTACATGTAAACTTAAAATGCTTCGTATAATTCAGCTCAATAAAAAATTATAAAAGAGATGTAGAATATAAAATATAAATAAATATAAAAACTGAGCGTAAAATAAAAATAACAGAGGCAGCCAAAAAGTATCTTCATCGAAAATGAACAACAAATGAGTTTTACATTCGATTGGAAATCACACAGTTCAAATCTATCAGCAATATCTCACGCGGGTACATCGGACAGGGGTTAGTACAGTGAATTGCCTTTTTTAAGTTTACTCATAAAATCATCCATTAAAATATCACCTCAGATATATCTCAGAAGAATTGTTTATACCCAAGAAACTTGGCATTCAGATGTGAGTGGAACTAATCAACACTAGATTATTACAAAATCTTGAGTGAATATAATTAACCATGAGTTCTTCCACAATCGAGAGCTAAAGAAAAAAATTAATTATCATACGTTAAAAAACTTTTAAAATGACGGTATTTTTATTTATCGGCAATAAAATACCACGTTATAACATCTTGTGACCAGCCACAATTAGTTCCATTGACATTTATTGATTTCATTTTCATTGGAATACATTTCCATTGATATTTTCAGGTACTTCTTCAAAAATAAACAACATACATTAATTATGGAAAGTACTTTTTATGGACTGCGGAAGGAGTAACTATAAATTTTCGAAGGTGTTAACTTATAACCAAGTCGTGAACGCCAAGCGATTGATGACTGTGAAAGTCTAATTAGAAATTATGCATGTAATCACCGGACAAAAAAAGAGACAACAGAATTTCGATACCTCCAGGTTTATTGATACTATGCTATGTATTTCATTTTCCAAAATCGATACTTTAATTTCAAGGGGAACAAAAAAACCAATAAGCATTGACGTCAGAACTCGAATTCAGAGCTTACTCCGGGATCGCTCCCTCACTTATTACTTACTCACAATTACCAAATTATCCATTGAATAATTTGGTGATTATAGTCTTTGCATGCGATCCTCGCGTGCAGAGCTGGTCATTTGCGAGGGACCGTTCACATTACGTCCGCATATTTCATGGAATGTTTAACGCCCGAGGCCATTCCATCCTCACCAACCGCGTTGCGCTGACGTCAAAGGAGTTGATGAGCCGAGAGGCAATTTAAAACGAAATACCGCTTCGAAATAAGGTACGAGAGGGGTGAACGACTTTTTCAGGACGATGGTAAATCCTCCCCTCAGTCCGCCTTTTTATTCTCCGGAGGAAGAGTGGCCCTGCTTTACGCAGAATGCGGTCGGCGCCTCCGAGCTTCTGGCCGCGGAGACCTGCGGCGGCCGGAAGGAGGCGTTTGCATCCCGCGGGAAGCGACCGCGCGCACCGCCACCCCGGAGCTTTTGGGCGAAAGGGGGGGAAGGGAGGCAGAGAGAGAGAGAGATGAAAGCGATCGTCATCTTTTCCAAATTGTGTTTTCCGCCGAGAGAGGGCACGGCGATCTCTCTCCCTCGCATTAACAGGGGTTGCCCTTTTCCGCTATCCCGGGAGGGAGAGGAAGGAAAGCTTAGCAACACACTTATATAAGTCAGATTTTTCAGCCGCTTTCCGGCTGAAAACAATATTTTTAATGGGATCCATGCCGTTATTTTCTCGGATTCTACATTGCGCCTTGAATATAATGGATTTGCGTGGAATATTTTTTTGCGCTGGCAAAAATTAAACCCACGTTTCCTCAATTGGCTTGATTGAGTCGAAGGTTAAGCGACTTAAGGATTTATATTTTAGGTTGCTATGGATACCTATGTATATGGCATAACTAATATGAAATATATTCATGAGGAATCAAAAGAAACATGCATGTCATAATGATTAAAATAAACAGGGAAAACTGGGGGTATTTTTCACAATTATGAATGGAATATAGAAGAGCGTTATAGTTCGGTATTACATTGTCTGTCACTATATGTAAGGTAATACTCAAGGAAACGATGAATATCCAAAATGAAATTTACATATCAAAAAAAATTTTCTAGACAAAAATACGATATGAAAGAATCAAAAAAGACACATTATTTACTCCATTAGGAATAGCATTTTATTATAAGCCACTCAATTCATCATTTAAAATCTAAATGTTTACATATGGTATATTTTGGCGTAATAACGAATTATTCCTCATTTATTCGTATTAATTTGAAATCAATGGGCGTAAAAATGTTAACGAATTGAATTCTGATTATTCCTACAAAATTACTTTCCCAGTATATTCTATTGATATATTACACCGTTCAAAATTTTTTTCGTGGAGTCATCCCTCCGAAATAATTCCAACAAGGGCAGAAGAGTGCTCCGACGAATCGTGGTCCAAAAAAGCAACCTCTTTGGAGCCCCCAGAACGGACGTCCCCTTGCGCCTCCTTGCCCGTAACGCTTCAAACCCCTTTCTAGGAAAAAAATTATAAATCCATAAATATTCGTGCGCCCCCAATTACCGATTCCCGCGAACTCGAGCAACCCCTTTTGCCAACGCTCGCGCCCTTTTGCTCCCTTTTGATTGGCCCGCGCGAAATTTCCCCGAACATGTGCGCGACGTATAGTCCTGGAGAGGGGGCCGGACTAAACGGGGGTGGGCGGGGGGATGTTTTTTGGGGGCGGGAACGTCGGAAGCGACCCATGGGAACGACGAGCGAAAGTGGGGTGGGAGAAAGGGGGAAGCGGCGAGGTGTCCGATCGGGAGTAGGTGGGTGGTTTGGGGGGGGGGAGAGAGAGAGATAAAGAGGGAGAAGAGGGAGGGTGGGCAGATTTATAGGGGCGTGAGGGGTTTCTACCGCCGTCGGGAGACGAGGACGGCGGAGGCGACGGCTGGGTCGCCCGCCGTCGCCGCCCGGTGACTCACGGCGGAGAATTCGTGAAAGACCCGAAGAAAACGGCGCGACCGTCTTTTCGTGGTGGGATGGGAGAGAGAGAGAGGAATGGGGGAGGGTTGGGAAAAAAGGGGTGGGGAAGGAGGGAACTGAGCTGCCACGCTCCTATCTCGCCTCCCTTCCCACCACTCCCCTCGCCCTTCGTATCTATCCCCTCCCTAAAGCACACGTGGCCGGCCCTCTCCCCCTCCTCCTTCCCTCATTCCTCCTCCTTCCCTCATTCCTCCTTCCGTTTCTCTCTCTCTCATCTTCTTCTCTTTCTCCCTTTTCCCACACGCATACTAACACCAGATCGGTTTTAACACCAGCATAAAGGTGTCGGCGTCGTCTAAGTCTAGACGGTCACATCTATCCCCCAAAAATGCTTGCCAGCATGGATTTTTTCCCTCAATTCCCGCTGCCTTCCACCAAAGCCTGCGAAATTTTAAATACGGCCTCAATAGTCTTGACTATCCGTAGTCGGGAGCCCGTTTTTGTGTATCTTAGACAATACTTTGCCTCCTTTACTTATCTTTTTGTTTACATTCAAATTGCTAGATTTTTCCCCTCTGATGTCGGAACCACGATGGCGTGTAAAACCGTTTAATTTCCAATGTATCTATGAACCGATCTTAGCAGATATGACGCTGTGGTTACATTTACGAAAATTATCGGAGAAAACTCTAAATTTTATTCGTTTTAATTTTATATAACATAATTTCTGTCTATGTAAAACGATCGCCTATATTGCCTGATGTGACGTGGGGTAGGTAAGTTTTACTTTACATTTGATTCACCCCAATTTTTCCATATTTTGCGCAGTCTAAACATCAGAAAAAGGGGCCTGATACACCCTCAGCATCCCTGCTTACCACTGATGTTTCTGTTATCCAAATGCATGAGCATGTAAGTACGTTACGAAGTGACAATGGGTTATTTAATCTTGGGATATATGTATAAGTTGAGTACGTTTCTGCTGAATGTGGCCGTAATTTACCCCCAACAATTTGTGTAGTTTTAAGGCGTGATCTGTCGGATTTCTAACATAATGATGAACGACTGATAACACTTTTCCATCAGATATTGATTTATTACACGACCGGTTTCGATTTACAAGATGATCTCCTCATGACGATGATGTAATGCATCGAACCCGGTCGTATAATAAATCATTATCTAGTGGAAGTGTCATCCATTGTTCAGTATAACTACGAGTATACTCCTATTAATATTGTTCTGGACCATCATTAATCCTTATTAAACATTATTAATATCATTTTGAATATTTTCCCTAACTGTATTTTTGTTTCTCTTCATCCACGTTGTTCTCCCTCCTAATTCCCTCGCGGTCTCCCTTTCTTCCTCTCCCCTACCTTTCTCCCACCCTTCCCTTTCTCTCCGCGGTTGTTTTCCCGCGTGTTTTCGCCAGCACGACCGGCGAAGGCGCGCCCCCTATACCGACCAACCCCCCCCCAACCCTACCCCCCACCAGCTCCCAGAGTTTTTCCGGGTGTTTCGCACTCGGCTGTTTTGCACGCCTGTGTCTATTTCTGTGCCGCTGACCGTAACCCACATAAAATGTGCGGTGAATTTTAAAAGTGCGGCGGTAGTAGAAATGTTACGCTCGTCGAGCGATGCCCGAGTTCCACGCCGCCTTACCTCCGCGCACATCTCCTTCCATCACCGACCTTCAGAAACGAGCAGCGGCGGATGTATATGTACTATTTCGGTAGTGAATTTTTTATTTCCATAAAACAGTAGAAAATTGTAAAAATTGAGTAAGTTAGAAATATATGTTTATTGAACTTGGCATACTATATTTTGGTAGATGGGAAGCAATGGTGCGAGTCATGGCTTATTCTTCACGGAGTGGGTCAAAGGGGCGAGGTCAACACAACAATGGAACTTTAGTCAAGGCCTTTCTGACTCAGTGAAAATGAGTCATCAGTAATTGAATAATTTAAAAATGTTTCCATAATGATATTCTGACACGCTCATGATAAAATACTAGAAAATATAAAAATATTTGTGTGATGATAAATGTAATTAAGCGAACGTTAATTCATTTTTAGTCATTTGCTATCCCAGGAGCATTAATTTAGAAATTTTAAGTGCCTGTTGTAAGAATTTATGTTCATTATTTTTATCGCCCCATTAGCCCAAACTTTTCTTCTTCTTCCATGAGCCATGTTGGAAGTTAGATCCACATCCTTATCAATTGTGTTCGTCAATCCTAGGATTGGTTTGACGCAGTGCTCCAGACGAAAATTCCTATTTTTAATATATTCCGCACTTTCTTCATTACCTCAAATACTACGAGGGTCATCCGGAAAGTAGTACCCGTTCGTGAAATAAAGACACAAAAGTAAATATTAACAAACATAAAAAATTTTATTTGAAAGAGGATACTTTAAACTACTTCTCAACATAATCTCCAAGCAAATTAAGGCATTTGTCATAACGTGTGACAAGTTTCTGTATTCCTGCTGCATAGTCCTTCGCCGCCAGCTCATTGAGATACGCGAGGGACCCATCTTGCACAAATTTTTGCATAATGCAGATGGTGTTTAACAATTTCATGAACAATTGTTCGAGAAACATTGGGAAAATGCTCACAGATGTCATCAATTGTGACGCGCCGATCGTTCCTCACGAATTCGTCAACTGAGCTCACCAGTTGGTCTGTAATGACAGACGGTCTCCACGAACGCTCATCGTCGTGTGTGTTCCCCCTCCCCATGTTGAAGTTGCGACACCACCGCCGAACAGACGACTCGTCCATTACATTGTCTCCATACACCTCCTTTAATTGGCGATGAATATCACATGGGCGAACGTTTCTTGCATTGAGGAATTTAATCACTGCCCTCACTTCACAACTGGCGGCGTTCTCAATTTTTTTAAACATTGTAAACAATCACAGAAACAACACAGGCAATGCTAGCGTCACGCAACTTGGCTCAGAGAAGGCAGACAAGCCACTGAAGCTATCTGACCTCGTCCAGCGGCTACTCGCTCGTAGTTAGAAACGGAATCAAATTAACATTGGCTGAATATGACAATAGGACATTTCAAAAATAAGTCACGAGGGCAGGGCTACCGGAGCTATAGATAATAGACATAATAGTATAATACACATTTGTATTCTTACATTTTCCTCAATGCTATATTTCAATTGAATTTTGTGTTTTGTAGCGTTTATTTTGTATGGGCCAGGGAATCTTAAAGAACGTGTAAAACCGTCAATCCAAAATTTACGTTGCTAACTGCGCAAAACTAAGTACTATTCACCGAAAGTTTGGGAAGACTGAGATGATATAAACGGAGATCAGCAATTGTAGCATAATTCCATTAGCAATAATATTTCTCAGCGATTGATTCCTGCCAAAGCATCACTACTGCATGAGTCAATTAATTTTATGCGTTTATTATTCATGTATATGGCCTCCTATATCAATTACAATCTCAATATGCAATAGCGTCGAAAACAGTCTCAATATAAATTATCCTTGATACACACGCTCTTTCCCTCGTTTCCTCTTTTTTTGACTTCTTCCTACCTACTTCCCGTCTTGTTTCTCTTTCGTTTCTCGTCGTATCCTCGTTTTCCACGCCCCTCCCACTCCCACTTCGCTTCCTTCCCCTCTTGTCCTTCCTCATTGTCAGTTTCTCCATTTCCGTTCCGTGAAGACCACGCGCGAAACGGAATCCCTCCTCCCCCCACACTCACACACAGCAAAACCACCCAAGGCTCTTCTTCCTTCATCCTTCTCCCCTCTACCATCCGCCCCCTCATCCTCTCTTCCCTCCCGTTCAGCCGCCCACGAAACCTATCCTCCGCTGCGTGGAAACCTTTCGTCTTCTGCAAACTACCCAACCAAGCCCTCTTCCTCATTGATGATGATTATGGCCGTCCATTCACTTCCCACTTTTGAAGAAATATTTTTTTACGGAGCTCCTTCTCCTTCCTCCTCCTCCCACTCTTCTTCCGAAGGAGCGGGAGGAGAGAGAGAGCGGGATGATGCGGGTGTGTTTGTGTGTGCATTCGATCATTTTTTTCCTCTATCGCGCACATCTTTTTAAGGGCTGTTTCCCCTATTTGTTTCACAACCGTTTTGGAGTCGAGTCGATCGCCGTTTTCAAAGGAATTAAGGTTTCGGGTTGCCAAGGGGTATAAAAAAAATGAGGAAAGTACTCATCCGTTTGGGCTGCAGGGACTGATTTAATCGAATTTTCGAGGGTGCGAAAATGGCGCAGGTGTACATAATGATTGCGTGTATCGGATTCCCAGGAAAAAAAGGAGAGTGCACATGTCATTAAGGTGTACGCTTCCAGGAGCAGCTGTTGCATCTGGGAAGCCGAGAAAGATGGATGATTAAAGCAGGAACCATACTAACGTTTCAGAAGAATTAATTAATTAGTGGTTTATTTGAATTCAATGCAGGTGACACCCGTTAACTCCCAGAGTTTCGGTTGAGAATTTTACATTCCGGAGCGCATTCTCGTGGAAGAAAATAGTTTTCATTTAAATTATAACCTGGTAAAGAACCTAGTTTCTCATAGATAGATTTTAAGATGCATTATTTTTCGCCGTAAAAGCAGAGAAGCGAACTCGCTGCTTGAGGAAGGGAATCGTGCGGTGGCTTTTCACCCCGAGGATCCGGGATCAAATCAAGGAGATAGGTGGATCTTCATCAGTAGTGCCCCAATCCCTACTTGTGGCGTGCTAGCTTGTGGAGAGCACTTCAAGTGTAATACGCCGTCCATCGTATAGGACGTTACTGTGTGACCCCTAGACGCATTTAGTTATATCGCTAATGCCGACGCCGGATTTCCCTTCACCCTTCTTCCAATTCCTGACTATCCTCCCTCTACCGAATTACCCATCTGACCCTATTGGTGAAACTGACTTTAGCTGTCGGTCATCTGCCCTAATAACTACTCGCTGCGGTTATTACTGCGGTCACTAATTCTGATTTCTTACGGGATTTATTTTGCTATATATTTTTGCCATCCAGTCGTGAGGACTTCATTATTTGTAAGAGTTCGTTTATCTCTATAAGTAATCTAGAATGGTCCTATAGTTTAAAAATATATTATTAAAACTCCATTCAACGTCATGGATAAATTAAACACTACTTTTAGTAATAGTTAAAAGATTTTATGAGCATAAGATAAATATTTATTAATGAAAACAGTCATTCATCTATTTTTTTAAGATTTAAATACCATTTTCAACCTTTTAACTCTGTCTTCGGTATAATGTATTTGTAAATTTTTAGGATACTTATTCAAATATAATTCAATGTAAATTATGTTATATCTTCGACAATTTAATGCACATTATAATAAGTTGTCAATTTAAAGTATGGCGCAGTAGCGAAAGAAAGATTGGATGGCTGAAAATTAAATTATTAAAGTGCTCAATACCCTCCCTTGAGAATTATTTCATAGCTTCTTGGTTCTTATTTATAAGGCTGGAGGGGTGACGTAGGTGGCCTAGTGGGTTAGCAGTTGATGGATGAGGCCGATACATTGTCTATATACTTTCATATCTTTGAAGTGCAACGCTTAAGTCTTTTTTCCCAAGAATTATGAATAGCCTTAAATTATTGACCATTTGGTCTGGGGTTTAAATCCCGATCGGCCCGTAGCTGTGCGACAACGTCATAAATATCCAAGCGTGGCAATTTTCTGGTCAGAATTTCATGAGAAACCGAGTTTGGGCGTGATCTCACCCGCACCTATCAAAACAGTCTTCGAGTTGATTACTTTGGCTAGACTGACGATTATAAAAGAATTTAAAAAATGAATCGTTTTCCATGGGCTACTCAAAACATCCAATCTTTATATAACATTAATTTCCTTTACTTCCTTCTTCTATTTCTAGCCTCTCGTCACCGCGCTTTTGATTTAATTATTAATATATCATTTATGCAATTTCAAATTTTTATTAAATGTTCATTCACAATATGTGTCTATCAATTTAGGATTAAGATATAAAAATTTGAGGTCCGATCTCACCTTAGGTTGTTTTCGTTAATTGTTGGTTTTGAAGACAGTCGGGGGTAGGTATTTTTTAGGTATAAGGCAGTGGAGGCGGGGTGCCGGTGACTCCGGGTGTGGGGAGGAGGGGGAGACGTAGAAGGTGGCGAAAGATATGAAGAGATGATCCGAGTGAAAAGGGGAAGAAGGCGGAAAGTCGGCATGCCCGGCGCGGCGTATATAAAGATTCCAATGCGAAGAGCGCGTAAATTTTCTCCTGCTCCCATCCCATTCCCTCGCCCCTAAACCTCCGCATTTCTCCTCCGCGCTGAATGAGACAGTTTGAAATGATCGTTAAACGGTGGTTTGATATAAAACGCACCTTTATGGCTCCCGCCTCTCAGATTTTAACTCCACTATCTCTTCCCCGATCTTTCGCTAAACCACCATCCTTCACTCGCTTTCCATCCCCCCGCCTCTCCCACCCTCCTCATCTCCTCCTCTTCCTCCTTCCCAATCTCTCTCCCAATCCCCTCCCACCCCTTCCCCCCAGGCGTCGTCATCCCTCTCTCCTCCGTGCCCGTGGATTCGAGGAGGCTGCGTCGCCGGTTTCATTTGCTCGGAAACTTTTGTTCTTTCAGCACGCGACCGAAAATTGAAACTTTGGGAGCAAACATTTTTATTTATTTTTTCGCGCAGCACTTCCTCCTCTTCTTCCTTATTTAGACGCGGGCGATAAATAAACATCGTCGGTGACTACAGCGTGGGTTTAATTTTTGATCTGGGGCTTAGTGCCAATCAATGGTGACACTGTCGAGCAAATTTTTTTTTATTCACTCGCCTTGGTGTATCCTGTCTTGGTTGCTCATAAAATGACTCCTTCCACTCGCTCTCAACAATATGAATAATCTCCCTTCAAAATTGACTATGTAGGTGTCGTCATTTTTCATCCAAAACAATTCAATATACAGCAGTTTCCTCGTGGTTAAAAATAAGAAAAAAAGACGTGTGTCTTCATCCGTCAAATCTGCTGTCAACTCTTCCGCGTTACTCGTCACGTATGGTGATACTGTCATCAATTTACTCCATTGGAATCTATTCCCATCGTTTAGTTACTTCTGTTCAAAGATTTGCCATTTTTCGATACCGGAATGGTGAATTCAAAGCTATGGATATTTTGAAACTTACCCAAAGTAAAGCAAAAATGATTTTAGTCTTTTCATTCTACCAACCTCTACCTGCTTTATTTAAGTAATTACTTAAATTTACATTTTATTCAGATTTTGCGGATTGCTCACATCTTTCAGCCTAGACCCAATTGGTGAAACAATATCGCCTACGGATTTAAATGACCTCTAGAAAAACATAAACAAGCAAAAAAAGCATTTAAGCCATTAAGTACTCAATTAGGAAGTTAAGTCGGGAATTGAGAGAGAAAAATATACTTTCCTTTGTACAGATCTCACCTACTCTGTCACGGCTGTTTACACAGTACGCTTTCAATGAGGAAACGAGGTCCTTTGCTAGATACTTCGTGTGAGTGGCACTCAAGTTTGATATGGCGAGAAGACGCGTTTGGAAGCTGAGAAAAATGGTGCCGGCGTCCAACATATCATGTGAAAATATGTCATGAGATCACCAGGTCAAATGGCCCTTACTACACACTAAAAGTATAACGAATATTTTCAGTGTTTTTGCTTTAGGTTAAAATTATCTCTCATCGAATAAATTAGACAAATGCCAAGTCAAACCAATGATAAATAGACAGTGATTGACGCAAGTTAAGACATTTTGCAGGTTTGTAGGTTTTTGAGAAGCCATCAGCGCTATTCACTAAGGTAGTGCCGCCCATCCACGTCTCTCGGGCCTGACTCCACCCGACGAGTTCAATCCGCCCTGCGATATACTGTCCGGGCAACGTGTTTCTACGAATTTATCGCTAGGAGATTGTTACACATTTGGAGTCAAACGGATTAAATGTCCTATTGCCTTAAAAGAGAGCAGTGAAAACCTAGTAAATATTATTTTATACTTTATGATTACAGAAAATGTAAATGCTTTTACCGTAAATCACTGCGAGATCTCTACTACTGATTAGACTCTTCAAAACTATTGAAAACGTTTAGTCAGCCCACAGTGTAATAAGGTTTAGTAGCATTTCTTATCGATTTCCAGCCATCCATCTCAATTGCTCACCTCGATGTATTATTCTTATCCGGTGTAGGTCAGAGGTCAATGCCAGCTGAAGTACATTCCTTGAACCAGGGCAGCCAATCGGGTAATTGTGTTTTTATGGAAATGGCCTAATCTTAATAGAGGCGCTCCACCATCAATGAACTGGACTTTGTCTTTGAATAATAGTTGGCTTAATACTAATCACTTAGTATTTTTTTTAGAGTATAGACAGGGCGACAGCTTGTTGTATTCTCTAACTTGTAATGAAAAATTATTCTATTTTGATTATGAGTTTTGGCAAATGACAGCAACGACAGGAACCCCTAAATCAACGATTTTACCTTGATCGGAGAAAATGCAGTTTTGCAACTCTGTAGTTTTTGCATTAATTACATGCATACACTGAATTAATAGTTACATCACATTCTGCAATAATTACAAAAGTCGGCCCCGATGGTGGTGGGGTAACGGTGAGGGTCCTCGCCTACCAAGCCAGAGGTCGTGGGTTCCATTCCCGAATAGGTGGATTTTTCTCTAATTAGGGATTGGGTGTTTGCAATTATATCTATTGTTATATCATTGGTGAAAGTCCGATGTAAAGCATAAAGTACTGCTTTTTGATTAATGACAAATACATGTTTATCGCTTATGATCATGCTTTCGTAGAAGGCTATACATCTTAAGGTGTAGGGTATGTGTCATGAAGGATTTACTCTTTAAGTTTCGCCTGAAACAGCGTTAGATTCTCCCTTGATAGGGCTGGGTACATCAATCCATTATTCATAACTATTTATATAATCATTTCGTCACTTATCTACCAAATGATTAAGGAATAAGTCACACCGCGGTCAAGATAGAAATAAATAAATCAGATAATGGATATGTTTATGATAAAAATTATTTATATTTTATTATTCCGTTTAATGATAATTTTTGGTTTGCTTTCCAGATATATTTATGGAAAGGAATGAGAAAAATGTTGTAGATTTCATCAATGACACGTAGACATCTTCAGGTGTGGGGTCACATCAAGTATGTGATATTTAGTCGTGTGTCATGAAACCGGTCGTACCGCGGTACAGCTTGAAATGAAATCTACAAAATTTTTCTTCTTTCCCCAAGACGCGATTTCACCAGGTTGAACCTGATACCATTGAAATATTTATGGAACATTTTTTGCACTTCTCTCAGACTACTTGTTGGTAAACCAGAGAAACAGAATTCCTCCTTGGGGGACTTAGTGCTGATTACAATGGATTCCAGAGAATGAATCATAAAAATGCCCATGAATGGCATAAAAAGCTTTACAGATACCTCGTACTGGTTTTAGTCTAATTTGTGAATCGGGACCAACCAGCTTGGGCCTCTTTCCTTCTTCCTGATTTCTCAAGGGACCTCGTGGAGATTTAATCTTCCAAGTTAAATCCCCTCCTGTCGAATGAAATTCTCTTTCTAAAAACAGTGTTGCGAGGAATGCGAATCAAAAATTTGTAATTTCAGAGTTGTTTTATAAGTCGTCCACCAGAGTTTCAGCTCTGAATGGCAAGTCGTGCTTATTTCGTGGAAAATTTGTGAAAGAAAACATTGTGCAAAAGTTTCCATTGCAATTAAAAATTTTCTATTGTGACCACAATGCAAAATGAAACTGTGAATTTCTTCGATATTGCGTGCAAGGAGGAAATTTTAACAGGAAATAACACCTTCGGTCGAATCTCTCGCGGGCACGTAAGCCAGTAAATCAACATTGTGTTTTCATTGTTATGCGTTTCTGTAACCTCCTCGGTGCTGTCCAACCCGAAGTTTCTGTATTCATATGCTAAGTACCATCTCAAGGAAAAGTGCTTGTAACCATTCTCTCACCTGGTCGCACCTGGGCTCATGAGTCACTGGCTATAAAATTATCAACTAAATTTCATACCACACCTAAGGAGAACTGCTTGCAAAGCATATTAATGATGAAAACAAAAGGAATGGATTCCTGCAAAATAAATTGGTGTCAGATAGTTATCTATCTGATACCAATGCTTTACACTTATTCTTAAAACCCCTTAAATTGGATGGCAAGGGCTCAAACAAACCTCCAGGCAGCTAGTTCCATTCAGTAATGGCTCTGTTTAAAAAAGAGTATTTTTGCTCATTTGATTTTTGTGTTCTTATTTTTATCTTAAAACTATAGTCGTCTTTTTCCCTTTTCTATATTTCAACTTTTTCTATATTTTTAATATGTTCCACCTCATATGGATTCCAAACTATGGACGAGTATTCTAGGATAGAGCTAATCAGTACCGCATATGCTTTTTCTTTTGCGGTTACGCTACTTTATTTTAAATTTCTCATTACCCAATGAAGTACTTTTAATGCCTCCAGTGTCACATTATCTACTTGGACTCCCCACCAAAGATCCCTTGTTAAGTAAACGTCAAAATATTTGCAATGGCTGCTACATGGGATTCTTTCTCCAAAGAGGGCGTAACTATCCTTTAGTGCAATCTTTTTATTTGAAAAATGTATATACTTTTTATCTCCATCCCTCATCTAATCTCATGCTGCACTTATCACAAACTCAGACGAGAAAACAGTAATACACAAATGTTAAAGTTTCTTTTACGGTAAATGAAATCACTCGTTCCACCCGCTTCGGTAAGAAACTAACATAGCTTCATTGATTTTGTGGTGCTGAATATAACCGAATTCTGGTGAAATTCGTATTCCAACACACATCCTGTGAACACTCTCTAAGTGTCAAGCTTTGTCATTACCCTCCCTCCCTTCGGTGTGGCGTAAAGGAATAGCCTAATCCGGAAAGTTGTAAATTCACTGGTTCGGGAACTGAGACCGTCAAGGAGACAAACTGAAGTCTGACCTCTGCTGTAGTTTTACGTCGCTTCAGCCTTTACATTAATTTGTATCTTTCGGTTGATGAGCTCGCCGACGTATGACAATATAATTACATGTTTTAACAGGTAAATATTACAGAGTCAAATCCAGTCACAAAAAAACGAACCACACGTTGACACGACAGCGGGATGGCACATCACTCAGTTGGGGTACGATAAGAAATATGCACCACGTCGAGAGAGATTAATAAATTGAATCCTCAGCTGGTGAATACGTATCACCAGATAACAGTCCTTGGGGACTACTATTTATGACTCACCGCGTCTTTATCATTCTCAGCGCCTCGATCCTCGTGCACCGAATCCTCATGGTGAGGAATTCCTTCCGAAAGCATCCATAGAATAGTGAAGAGGCGAGTTCCGGAATGATCACGGGAAAACATCCGAAAAGAAAAGATCTCTCATGATATGTGACATTTGCATAATAGTATTCTACGCAATCCTATGGACTATCTCTTACGGCCTGAAGTAACATTCATCATTGAATTGAAATCCAATCACTATATACACCATATGAATTGAGATGCAATCTTAATATTATATCTAGAATAATACATAAAATTCATTTACTTGAGACCACCAGGGCAAACACCAAGTGAAACCATGCCTAAAAATGGAAAATTAATAGATAAAAATATTGAAAATGGTTAATAAAATTCGACCAATTTTATTAATGCAGTAAAACTAAACTGTAAGTAAACTATAAAGTAGGAGCACTGCATATTTAGATGAGTACACTATCTTTTATCCGTCAACGCAGTACTGTGTTGAGAGTGTTTTAAAATTTATTATTTTACTTGTATTTTCTTTGGATTTATTTATGACTTTTTTATTGAAAAATTCATAATTATATAAGACATTTTGTCAGCATAATGTAACTAAATAGAGATGAGCAACATTCCCAGAGTATAATTTAATAAACAGTAACAATAGCAGGCAACAGGAGCAGAGAGGGTATGGAGGACGATAGTATAACGTGAATACATATTTATTCCAAATTAGCATGAAACTTCCTTGAAGTGGATTCTGTAGACCATTCTTAAATTTAGAAATTCTATGCGGGCAGGTAGCACATCGAGGAAGGCATGAATAACGTTTATATGGAAAATTTGGATTCATACATTACCGCTTCAGAAGATTTCATGCTGTTTTCGAATGCAAATGAACCGATTTAAAAGAAGCCTCTAATTGAGAATGCCTGACAAACTAACAGGAGAGAAAAACTCTCTTTCGCTGCATCTGTCGAGATATTTATTTATTTTTGATTCAAAATCGCCACAGTTTGATGATCCGAGTTTTCGTTTTAAGCAGCTTTTCAAAATATCCTGATTCCTAATCTTTTCATTTGCTTATAGCTCATTGCGCCAACATTTTCCATTACTCGCTCCTCACATTTCATCCTTGTCCTTCCTCTCTGATATATCCCGTTCATGCTTCTTTCAACTATGGTTTTTAATCAGTACCCCATTCCGCCTTATGGACAAATAAAGACATATTTGGAATTACGAGAAATTACCACTTCATTTTTTAGTGACAGTTGAACATCATTTACAGCGAGTAACTAATGTACTTAGAAGCTAATAGAGCATTACTATGGAAGATGTAGTCATTGAAGGACATAACTGACGTCTTACGATACCTAAAAATCACTATTGATAGATCACCACGATAAAAATATATGTAATACCAGAACAAAACAAATTATCAAAAATTTTTCCTTTCCCAGAAAATGAGTCAAATAGGCCAATTTTTATAACTATGCACAATACTTTAATGCGTAGTTTGGACTATGGAATGTAAGAAGAAAAGTAGAAATCGACGCTGGAAGAGATAAAACATCGTCGAAATTTCCCACTCTCTAGCTGAGGAAAAAGATAAAAACCTCTTGAACCAGGAATACGCCCTGTTCTCCTCGTCGAGCTATCTCGCCGCGTCCCCCAGTGTCACGTTGTTAAGTAATTTATTTTTCTCCAAAAAACCCAATTTTCTTCCGCTCTCCGGGAGGTAGGCGGGACAAGCCATCCACCTCCTTGTGTCACTAACTCGTGCCACCTTCTGCTAAATCCGACGCAGGAGGCAAGGGGGAGAAAGGGTGAGGTTGAGGAGAGCATTGCGAGCGAGTAAAGGAGGAAGAGAGAGAGAGAGAGAGAGAGTGGAAGGAAAGAGATCAATAAATATGTAGACGAATACCTACCGTCTTGTTTGGGTGTTTTACCGTCACTACGGAGCTATATATCGTATTTTCCGCGCCCACTACGAATAAAACGGCGGATAAAAAATTATCACCATCCTCAAGTGATAATATAATGTATGTATATTGGAATTGAGAAATGAGCTCGCAAGGTATCCAGCTGACTGAAATTAAATTTGTTGGTGATTTTGTCGGACAGTCACGCGATCATATTGCAACAATCTTCACTAATAAAATAAAATAGGAATCAATTATGTGTTAATTTATAAGGGTTTCAATCTTTTCCTTGTAAAGGTACGCGGTATCCTTGTTTTTGATCTTGAAAATTTTCGAATAAATTTGTTCATATACCTTGAGTTTACATTCCAAGAGCGGAGAATCCTATGAGCTTTCCCTGATGAAACCTGTGCCACATTTCACAGAGAAAACATTTCGCAAGCTTTGAAATAAATCAGTTAAAATGGATGATTTACATCGGTATGTAATCTAATTTAAATGAATATGACAAATGGTTACTCTAGAAAACAAATTTGATAAGTATTTTCCCAGAAAATGTAACTCTTTAAGGTTTGACTCCGTGAATTGCTCATAAATACGATAAAAAATCTCTGTAAGATGCTATTTTAATAATAAATGAAATTTTCTCTTTTATCAAGGTTTTGTTATGGCAGAGCATACTCGGGTAAGAATGTTATTTTATGCATCATTATCAGTTCTCACTGAACATGAATTTTTTTTTTGTAAATGGGGTTTAGAAATTTCATCTACCCAATAGTAAGACTCTCAGGGTATTTGTTGTCTCGGGCGTAACTTGGCCGACTACCTAACACCATTTAGGTTTTGACGTCGGCCGTCAAAACCTAGGTCGTGTTTTGAATAAAGTGTGGGTAGAATTACAAAGTTACTTCTTTCATTCCTATTCTCAGGGTAGGTATTATCCTAGTTTCGGCGAGATCCATTTATCTTTACCAAGCTGACTAAAATGAGAAATACAATAAATGTTGAAATATGTATACTTTGAAGGGTAATTCCTTTATTACACTGACCCTTCACCATACTGTGATTACAGCGAATTTTCAATTCAAACTTTTCCCGGATAGGTGGCAGTTGCCAAGCCATAGTTTGACCTTAATATCATGATATTTTATTCATTTATTGAATACACGTGATAAAGATTTAATATTTACCAGTTCTACGTAAGGTGGCAACAATGTATTAGTGAAAACCTTAATGTCATATTTTTATCTATATTTGGAAAAACACTAATTCATTATTCAGCAGAACTTAGTTATTCAGGTAATATTTTCGCCATTTTTAAGCTTGTCAATCGCATTGAGTAATAATGAACATTTTTGTGATGGTACATGCTTGAAACCGTAACACGATGGTTATTGGAGATTTATTTAAGTTAAATGGAGAGGGTTTTAGCCTGTTAATTATTATAATATATGCTTAGCCTGTCATACAACCAAGATTCCCTTTGACCGAAGTGGTTCTTCCACATCGGTAGCCATATGGTGGGTCGTCTCAAAAATAAATTTGCTACCAACCACAACTGCCTTTCACCGTACTAACCCTTTGTTGAGTACGTCTCTATGCATTTAATTGCTTAGGCATTATTAAGATTACTGCGCATTCGTTTGTTCTTCCACCAACTATTCGAAGCAAGGAGAATGCAAAATAAAATGCATGCCATCCAGCATGCCAATCCTACTCCTACCTCTTCACCGTTTACCTAACTTTTCCCCTCCATCACAGCCTTTGATATCCCATTGCCAATCAAAAGGTTCTACATCCATATATCCTACCACGTTTGGATTACTCCCAAAAATCCTCTCTCTTTCCTAGCCACCATGTCTAGAACTTCCTCGTTTATTTTCCTTTCTGTCCATTTCACCCTTTCCATCCTTTTCCACACCCACATTTCAAAAGTCTTCATTCTGCAGCCATTAACGACCATGTTTCCGCGCCGACCATTTTTCAACGAACATGTTTCCGCGCCGGATAAAATCATGCATCATATCAAAGTTTTCTCTGATCTTTTCTTAAAATTCTTACTTATCGCCCCTGCCATCAACTGCCTCCTCCTTATGATAGCTTATCTACCCAATTCAATTCTTCTCCTGTTGTCCTTACTATTTTGATCGTCTTGTTCCAAAACCCTTCCAATATAGGTTGACGAGCCTTTTCTTAACATCCATAATAAACGTCCTCGTAATCATTTCCCTCCTTGTGAAAAATTCTTTGCCTAATTCAATTCTTTTTCTAATGACCCAATTAATTTCCCCATTTTGATTCCAAACACTTCCGAGATAGGTAAATTGTTTCACTTTCTCTAGTTCCTGAACTTCTTCTTTATATTTCAACCTTGCTTCCTTTTTCTCTAAAACCGCATAGCTTTTGTTTTGCTAATATTTATTTTCATCCCATACCTCTCGCATATTTCCGATGAGCTCATCAATGCTGGAAACCCCTTGGCTGACTGGAAAATTGAAGGGTGATCAAATGTAAACACAATCGATTTTATGAATTATCCACCGACTTTCATTATCACCTCCAGTTCATTTCATGCTTCTTTAATTATAGGAAAGCTTGATGGCATTTCATCCGCGCAAGTGTGGTCGAAGGAGAATAGTTAACAGGCCAACATGTATGTCGCTTGGATTCACAAATGTAAAGAGGTAAACAAGGAGAGCGATATAAAAACTGAAGAAATTCATCGTTTCCTGGCCTTTTCGAGAATCCAACCGAAAGAATCGGCGTTTCACTCCATGGTGTCTGCAGGCTACTCCTTTACATGAACCATTCCCCTCTTAAAGTAAACCGTCCTTCTGGAGGGGTCATTCTTTTCATGAGAGTTTTTTCGGACTGGTTTCCCCTTGAATGAGTGGCTTCTAGCCAAATCGTCTCGGAATGGAGCCCCATATCTATTATGTATGTGAGTGTGTGAGTATGTGTGCATATGTGTATATATATATGTATATATATATATACATATATACACACACACATATATATATATATATATATATATATATATATATATATATATATATATATATATATATATATATATATATACATACAGGCAGAGAGACCGGAAGGCCTGAGTTCGATTCCCTGGCACACCTGCGGGCACCCTCATCTCACCCGAACTGTGTTATTTATAGGGTACCAGAACTTGCTGAGAAACCATAGGCGGCATTAGGAAGGTATCTGCCCCCCCTTCCTTTCCTGATATGTGAATTTCATAAGCAGTTGGGCTCAGTATAGGGTGAACTCTACCATCAAACTGACCTTCGGTTTGATAACTGTGTCTACGGTTTATATAGAATACTTGTCTGTGTGTATATATATATACACACACACGCACACACATTACAACAACAACTTACCGTTTGAGTGTCCTTTTAAATGTAGCTATTCTATTCTATTTGTGTTATATTGTATCAGCCCATTATTGTGCCGCTCGTTTGAGTTTTTCCGTACAATCCTTATATACTATATATGACGATTGTACGGAAAACGGACGATATCGTTAAATATATATATATATATATACATAAATATATATACATATATATATAATATATAAACCGCGGGTCGCGGTATTCCAGGGGGTAGAGCGTTGGACTGCTGACCGGAGGGTTCCGGGTTCGATTCCCGGGTGAGGCACTATGTATAAACCATATATATATATATGCATATACATACACGCACAAAAAGTTCTCTCTCATTTTGTAAGCGTATTTTTGTACTTAGTTCATTGTGATTTTTCGTGCTGTGTAGTGTAATGAGCCTACGGCTTCATACGGGGGAAGATTTTTCTGTTGAACACCTCGGGTTGTCGTGAACGTTACCTCCTGAGAAGTTATCATTTGGGCTATTATGCAAGATAGGCGTGCCCTTTCCCTCATTTGTTTGGGTTTTCGAACCGGTGACCCCCATGCTCAACAGTGCCGATTGCTCGCCCTTGCCCGCGCTAGAGGGAATCCGTGGGGAGGGGTGGGAGAGGAAGCCGGTGAAAAATCCGCTCCCGGAGGCGGGCGAGAGATGTTGGAAGGGAGGCGGGGGGGAAAGGTGAGAAAGAAGGAGAAGAAGGTGGGGAAGAAGAGTGTGAGGCAGGGGGGGTAGGGGAGGGAACCGTCGTCAGAAGTGTTGGTAGTAAATCATAACTCGTCTCCTTGAAGAACAAGAGAGGGGTGTGCTTCGCAGAGCGCACCGTCTTCCGGAGAAACGAGTTTTGGTTCAGTTAACTCGTGACGTCATTCGGAGAGCGCCTTGCCACACCGATACGCCTCTGTTCTCCCGCATTGGGACTCAACTCGAAGACATCTTCAATCCTTCCCACACTTCCACCCACCCACGCCTTCCCCCCACACTCCCCGCCTCCTCGCCCACCCTACACCCTCCCCCTCCTCCACGATCTTACATTACCTCTCCCTCCCTCCCCGCCTACGTCTTACTTTTCCCTTCGCTCTGCGTCCTCCCTTCAACACTTCCTCCACCCCAAACTTTACCACCAGGGCGCGCTCACACGAGACTTTTCCGGAGAGAGGAGCTATAATTGCCAATCTCATTTTTATAAAATAATAATTGAAAGTATACCGGGAGCCGGCGGAGGAAACGATGAAAATTTCCCTTTCCCTTTTTATCGTTACATCTCCTTTTCGTCATTATTATTATTTTTTTCACCGCTAGAATGGGAGTGGTGCGTGGAAGGGGGGGGTTGAGTTTGTTGGAGAGTGCGATCACGGGAGAAACGGACGTGGTTATTTTGGTACTGTGGTGAGCGTGCGTGCGCGCGCGTGTGTGTGCGAAGGATAAAGGGAGCGACCGCCCTTTGCTTTTCAAGTAGCAACCCGGGCACGAAGGGCTGCTTGCCGCCTATCAGTGCTCCGTCTCGTCCACGCTTTTATGCCATGTCTCTCACGGGCGGAGGCACTTTTATTTTCTTCCCGTCGATCGTTTTCTTCTCCGCGCGGGGGTTGGTTGCACGGGCATCGCTGTCGCGCCGCCTCATTGGCGCGTCACAGGCCCCGTCTGCTCGGGGACGCGATGCGTGGTTAACCGTTTCGAGCAGGGCCATGAGTTGTGCGGTGGCAGTAATGATTGAAATACGCAAAAAAAGAATCGCCTGCGGCACTTCTGGAGGTGATTCACGCGTGTATTTGCCGTGAACTGGGCGCCGCGTGATGTCGTGCACTTGAGGGCACGAATAAAATAATAACCTTAAAAATTAGAAGAGAGATACTCAAGGGTTTAATTCGATATGGATATGGGTTAGGAAGGATAGACCTCTGGTGAAAAGAATGCAGTAGGAATTGGGAATACGGACCGAATGGATTAGTGCTGATTAAAGATTTGAGGGAAAAATTCGAAGGGGAGATAAGGTCATTGGATGAATTTGGAGCCACAGTTGCTTGCCGAAGACCTTTTATGGGGGCAAAGCGAACTCTTAGAAATTTAGAGAATGTCGGGAGGATGTACTCCATTGTTAATTTTTGGGTTATCCGTCAAATGATTTATCCGTAAAATAAGTTTCAACTATGTTCCAGGAAGAGGATATCAGATGGGGTGATTGCGTCGTGGAGTCGGTCGAACCAATTGCAATTTTGCCGAGTGTAAGGGATTTACAGTGAGACAACTACACGAATTTCTGACATTCCATGAACTGATAACTCATTATGATGACTTTATTAATGTAACGATAAACATCAGAGTCCGAAGGTATAGTCGAACAGCAATCATTTTTCAATATAAAATTATCATCAGAAAATACAATTTCATGACGGAATCACAATACGAACTTGAGGCCACGACGGAATCACAATCACTCTGTCTTTTGGGTAAAAAGCTGATTGAGCCAACTAAATGAGCTGTGTAACCTTTCAGGGTTTTTAGATTTTTTTTAGAAAAAACAGCTAATATAATTTACTCATTACAGTGAGCTATTGAAGAAGTGTTTTTTGCCTTCAAAACTAGGACATAAATAATTTCATGATGCGGAGAAAGTCAAATAAATGTCGAGGGCTCATTTAATTAGCTGTGCATGTGCCTCATCGCAATTAGCTGTACGTTTACTAAAATAAAATTTTTAATTTTTAAATTGGTTGGTGATAACTTTTATTGTGTTTTAAAGTTTTCTAATATCGTAAGTATTCACTTGATGCGCTCAGTTTTTATCCCCAGAAGGGGTCATATTATTACTGAAATTTATGCAATGCCTTAAGTCTCTCAGAGGTTTACGTCATTCATTTGCAATCGTTTGCGTTGAAAGTTGGAGGTATATATTCTTAGTTTACGACAATAATTTAGGATTTCCAGCCACAATCGATGGACCAAATGGAATAGTGTCAAATAATTTTTTGCTCCAATGCATCGTAATTCTTGGTCAACATAAACAAGCAAATAATGAACACAAGAAATAATACTTTCCAAGAAATTTGCCTGCTCAACGATTTGATATTATCAAACCCAGTATTGTATACTCTGAGGCACAATGTGTACTGAATTGTCATCCGGGTCCCATTTTTCCGATCAGGTCAACTTACAACTTTCAAATTCACACTGACTTCTAGTGACCAAAAATATGATTCTACATTAATCGCGTTAAAAGTTCAAAAGTAATTTGTCTGCAGTTTTGAACGTTATATCTGCGATGTCTTTAATTATTTGAAAATTTACTTGTAACCTTGAAAAGTGACCCACTATGGTCTCGCTGTGATAACAAGCCCACCATGACATAGGAAACCTCACTTCACATTGCAACATTAATCCACTGCATCTTATTGGGTATTGCGCAATATCCGAACTGGCAATCTGATTAAATCAGAGCTAGCATAGCAATGTCGAAACTATGACTCCTCTCATAAATTCACTCAGAGCTGCTGAGAGGGCCAAACGCTATCTGAAAAATGATACAATAATTGACACTCTCTATCAAGGATATTTTTCGTAACATAAACTTTAGGTGCAAATCTCAGTAACAAGCCCGGCCCGGTATACTTCCTTGCATAATGAAGTACTCTTCTTTGTCATTGTTTATGAAGCAGACATGCCCTCACGCTTGTAAGTAGGATGGATAAATTGCGAGATAATGTTAACGCCACTTCCTGTCGATCACGTCCTCCTTTTTGACTTCTTCCAGCGGTTGGTAGGTGAGGAACCGCGAAAGAGGCGACTTCCCCATTAATTCAATTATGCCGTGCGCGTTTGAAGCGTCGTTTAATCGGACAAGGCGGTCTGGTCTCGCTCATGAAGCAGATGTATCAGCGAGACGGGGCCCGTCAATTTTTTTTCTTTGACAGTGAACCCTAATTAGAGATCCGACCACCCCGTGATCAGAAGGAGAAAGTTTCCTTACATGCATTAAGAACAGAAAGACCGTGTGTGGAGTGAGAAGGCCTTTTATTTATCTATCGATCTGAAAACATTTGAGTAAATAAATCGATGAAACAAGAAGAAAATTGTCTAAATATTCACCTAACAAGACATCATCCGGTATTACTAAATATTTTAAACTCACCAGCAATCCTAGCATTTCTCTGAGGGGGAAGGATGGTGAAATAGCTATCTGATTCGAATGTGAATAAATTTGGAAGTTTTCCTTACGGAAGTGACCAATTTTAAATCGTGTTGTTCCCCGACGGTCGCCGTAAAATCTTTTACCCGCGCATTCGCTTCGAAAATATTTCTTGACATGAGTCCGATTTTGATAAAAGCAATCCGTCTATCTGGGAAATGGACCCTAAGGCGATGAAGAAAAGAGTCACTTCCGGGAAGGGTGCTTCCGACCATCACTGAGGATGAAATAAACAGGCATCGCGTAATTACGGAAATGCCCCCCTGCGCTATCGTGCTATACTTTCCTTTTTGAAGTTGCCCATTTCTGTTATTTCAAAATCCCGAATTAGCGGATGAATGACGCATCTGAATTAGAATCCAATGGAATAAGTAAGTCATTTGGTGTAAAACATTGCATTAAAATGAAATCTTAAATTTAGACCAAATGATAATTGTACATGTAAGACACCAGAAATTTGAAATATTTCCCTCTCTACTTTGCAGGATTTGCTACCGATAACTTTAAGATTTGCATAAAAATAATCAGGTGCCAATAGATATGCCCTGTTCAGATACGTTAAAATATGTATAGTTAATTCTTGAAGAAACATAATTTTTTCATAAATTCATTAAAAATTAATGTTACTTACTTTTCATTAATTAGGCTATAGTGTAATTGTAAGTTATTTATTTTGGAATACGTTTTTAGGAAAATTACTTGATTAGGAACATTTTTGACTTATTTAATTAATATTATTTGCTAAATATTTGAAAGCATTAGATAAAAAAAGACTTTCCAAAAATTCTAGAAAATTTAAATTTATTAATGATCCAAAATAATTAGTATAGTATTTCAACCATAAGATGGTTTTACTGCAGCCCTCCATTCTTCTCTTTTCATTGTTAATTCCCTCACACCCCCTGATAGCTTTTCTATTTTACGACCTTCTTATTTTGTCCCATGTACTTGTCTCTTGGTCTTCCTCGCGGAATTTTCCCTTCAATTTTCCCTATTATCTTTCTAAATAATCTATTGCGCCTCAAGGTGTATCCAATCCATCTGGTTCTTCTTTGCCCCAGAGCTCATCGTATGGCTTCCCTCCTTGGCTGACAACGAAACAGGGCTCACGTGAATTATGGAAGTATTCTTTAAAAATTAATACAACCGTATCGGCTTATGTTTACGTTTCTCGAAGCAAGAAAATGTTGTCCTCATTTCCACCGCTGTCACTTGGTTTGGAATATACCCGTTGCTCCCACTCACAATTATGACCAATAATAAAGAGGAGTCTTGCATGTGCTGGGTTACATTGTCCCGGCATATGAGTTCAGATGCCCAAGCGAGCCAGGAGAAACGCGTGGAGAAGACCGGAAATGCCTGACCCTCGAGTTGTGAAATCAGGGACACGAGGCAGTTACCGCGCATACCTCCTCGCGCAAGTTCACGCAGGAGTTTAAAACTGGTTCCCGAATTAAAAATGTGCACTCCCGTAGAAAATTTAGAGGTGAATAAAAAAAAATATATAGGGCGAGTGGTTCTTGGTGCGGGGGGGGGGGTGTATCCTTCACTCTCCCCCGCCCCCACCTCCCCATTTAGTGTGGGCAGCAGCTGGAACACGCCCCCAATTCCGCTAAACTCGACCAACTGCCCGTGGTGGGCCCCGGGTCCCTCGCCGTGACCCGCCCCAAAATTCCGGCATTGCCGAGGGGGAGAAGAGAGTTCAGCGGAGGAGATGGAGCGAGCGAGAACCTCCCCGTGCGAGGGTGAGCGACCGAAATGGCCCGTCCACGGGGACGGACCGCGACCGATCGTTTCAATTTCCCGGCAACTCCTTCTACAGGAAAAGCAGAAGGGTTCAGGCAGACGTGGGGGCGAAAGTAATACATTATACTTATTTTTTAATTTATATACTTTATTAGAAAACCAACATTTAGTCAATCACACTAATTGTTGGATTATATATAGTTATCAACCCTAAGGTCGGTTTGATAGATGAGGGCAGAGCTCACTTATTACTATGCCCAACGGTGTGTGAAATTCACGAATTTAATTATCGAGGGACGCTAGTTCCTTTCCCTGTGTTGCCTATGGTTTCCCAGGAAGTTCGGCTACCCGAAAAATCACCGCTCTTGGGTGAAGACGAGGGTGCTCAGAGGCGTC
Organism: Hetaerina americana; assembly: GCF_022747635.1. Lineage (NCBI taxonomy): Eukaryota > Metazoa > Arthropoda > Insecta > Odonata > Calopterygidae > Hetaerina > Hetaerina americana. The sequence continues at coordinate 17,471,807 of NW_027286069.1, read as the reverse complement.
CCCAGGAATCGAACCCGGACAATTCAGCAGGTAGTCCATCTTTCTATCATCATGACTACGACGAGATTCGGGGTTCTTCACAATTATTATACGAGGCTACAAGTCGCTGTCTTAATGCAGCAGTTTTTGGAAAAAATAACCTGGCCGTTGTGCCTTATCCAGCCTACTTGCTCTACTTGGATCCTCGCGATTTTTTCCTCTTTTTATAGATGAAAATTAAGTTGAAGAGGAGAAGATTGACATGATAGAGAAGATTGGAACTGAACGGTAGGCGGAATCAGTGTTCGCAATCCCAAGGTAAATAATTTTAAGGTGACCGCAGCGAATTAGATCCATCTAGCATTCAATTTTATTCATTGCTACATTTCGGAACTTATGGGTAGCGCATCGTATTTCAACAAACCTGGCTGACCTGGATGGGACATTTTCCATTATACGAATCACATATTCATGCCACAGATGCAATACACCGCTCGCACATTATAAATGAGACTCTAAAAAAGGAGGAGAGAGTCAACTCTTGCGAATCACTTCTACTAAAAATAAATTTGACAAAACCCATTTTTTCCCAGTATACTCGCAAGTTTGACATTCCTATGGAATATTTAGTCAAAAAATACATATGTACCTACCATCTTGCGTTGAAATACTTTTGATCGAGATACTCTTTGAGCATCCTCCCCACGAGTTATTGACCTAGTTATTCAACTCTCCAGCAACCTTTTCTCACCTCTGACCCCACCCATTCTACCTATTATTTTTACACCTCTACACTTCACATCCGTCCTCTTCTTCCACCCTCTTTCGTCACTCAGAATAAAGGCCGACAACCGCTCCCAAAACCCATAAAGAGGATTTCTCCAAATGGGGATTCAGGGACGAAAGGGTCTAGAGACTGTCGGGTACCATCCATAAATGATTCCGAACTTTTTTCGATGTTTACGATCCTCGTTTCCTCCATTTTCACACCCTTGCAAGCATCGGGCCAAACTTTCCGAGAAATTACATAAAATTTCTTGATGTTTGACCTTCCCGAATCGTACAGCACGGATTCAATTTGAAGACAGCATAAATCTGGTAGCAAAAATATATAAATGTATACATACTTAAAAACCTTACCCATGGCTTTAAGGATTTTAACATAATTTTAGTGGAGTTTATGAAATGATAAAATAACGCTTTTAATGCTATCCGCACGATAATCGTACTTGCTTGCTCAGGAAAACCTGGAACATGAGTTGATATTTTGTCACCCGTGGAGTAATTGCATGCGACTGTCACAAAAAAAAACGTTGTGGATTACCTACAATCTTCTGAAATGAGTGACGTGATTAACTGTGGACGCCTTAGATGGAATGTGTGTATGTTTGTGCGGTAATGAATAGTAAGCCGCTAATGGGAAGGAGAAGGAGTGCGTTTGGAAGAATCCAGGGGGTAGGGAGGGAGGAGGGGCGGCGGTATGTGACTTGAGGTGGACCGCGGAATTCCACAGCCGGACGTTCAACCCTTGGGGGTGGGGGGATCAGAAAGCCGTGGCCTCGCCCTCAGACTGGACGACGTCCATTCAGGCGACGACGGGCGTTCATCCCTGGGGAAGGTGCCGCAGACCACAAAGCGAAAAAATAATACTCATTTGCTCTTTGGACAAATCCTCTTATTTATTTGGCCTATTTTTACAGGGGTACCACTTAAGATATTGATGCCAGAGGAAGGATTTTTACGAGACCGACGAATATGTGAGTTCTTGTTTGACTTCCTTTACCAGCTGTAAGCATCTGGGTATTGCGGAAAATGTAAATCTTGACTCCGCAATTATGCACGTCAGCTGAAGCTCACGAATACTAGAAAAACAATGCATCAGCAATCCGTGAAACAACCGAAAGACTTGGATCTGAGTCCTGAAGTGGATTATTTATTTGTGTGACTCTCAAATCCGTCACATGAATTCTTAAATCGCTTTCACAGAAGTGTCGTTTGCTCTTTCGAATACAAGTCTCTGCAGATATTTGACAGCCTCCTGTTTTATATACTACCTAAGATAAGTCTGAGAGTTAATATGAGAATAATAAAAATAAAATAGTCCTCATATCCATGGCTAGCATTTAGCCGGATGGTATTCGTCTTGATTCAGTTTTTCATGCATTCCTCCCTAACCTGCTGTGCTAAATTCTTATTACTCGGTGAACGCGGGCAAAATTCATGTAAGGTAGTTACTCAGCGATATAATTATACCTTTCATGAGGCAGATTACTCGTAATTTTTAATTGTGAGTCCACTGGAATCCAATCATTCACAAGGAACCGTTATAATATATGTAGAAAGAAAACCTAAATTAGTAGTTTTGAAAATAGGTCAGATGTGATGGATAATTTAGCCCGTACGTTGAAACACGTCGAATAAAAAATCTTCAGTCCTTCGCAGGTGTTCCCTAATGACAGGATCATTTTCAGTGTTAGACGTAGTTGAAACAATACAGAGCTGTTTTTTTATCACGCCGTCAAATTCTTAAGGTTGGATTTCACTTCTTAGTTTTCCTTGGTGCGAATAACAGGCATTTTTCATATAATTTGTGCAAACAACATAATAGCAATTTTTTAATGTCATGCTCGTACATGACATCACAATTGGATTTAGATAGAGTGTAATTTATGGAGAAGGATAAGTTTACGTCTTTGTGTATTCACATATGTAGTTTTTAATCATATGCTGCATTTGGAATGCACAGAGAGTATTTGCGACCCATGGGAGAAAACATTTATTCGGAAATTCGAAACTTTTTAGGGGAAAATCCGCCAGATTTGTAGAAATTGCTACGAGAAGAGAGCAACCGTAATAAGTATGTTGGAGGAATTCCGTTGGGAGGCCTTTGATTCACGAAGAGGTAGGCAAGGCAAGACTTAAAGACTATTAGAAAGGCACGATACAGGACGCCTGAGTCTTCTCGCTAAACCGAAGGAATTAATATGGCTCCGAATTATATTGGTAGATTCGACCACCGAGATAAAAAATATGGGAGATAGACTCCTTCACAGACGGAGATACTTGTACGTACAAGTCCTTCCATCAAACGATACGCATCCGAGATTTTTTTTAAATATGAGCTATCATTTATTTATTTTTGTTTATTTATCCTTAGTCCGTAAACAGCACTTTTTGGCCTTTACATCGGACTATTAACAGTGAAAACAATGGAGACGATTATAATAAACACCCAAGCCTTAGGTGGAGGAAAACCCAGCGAGGCGGGAATCGAACTCGCGACCCTTGGTTAATATCTATACAAATACGTACATGAACTAATAGTCCACTGGATGAATTACTGGTGCCCTACCTCGACACGTTCTTGCTGCGAAACACGTGGTATTGTGTTAATTCAAAGGAAATCATTTAATTCTTGGCAAGTTATTACTTAAGCGTGGAATTTTGCTTGAAACTTTGAGGGAGCTCTTAATTAATTGGAGTGGATTGAACAAATCATTACAGCATCTTTATCTTTGCTGAATTTTGCTGCGAATACCATTTGATGATGTTCGCAGAAATATTATTACGTACCTCCAAAGAGCTACGAGCTCTAAAGCAAAAATATTAACGGAACAGCAGAATTATTGTTCGCACATTTTCACGTAAAAAACAATAAAATGAGAATCCTTACCTTGTTTGAGTATAAAACATTTTGTTCTCGCCGGTGTAGATAACAAGCGAGCGACGAACGGGAACGAGTTGCATCGAGAAATATCTTACATGGGCACCTCAAAAATCTTAACCGAACGCTTCCGCTTTTGCGATAAGCGGGTCGAAATTAGACAGACACGAGCGAGAACTGGCTCTTTCCCTTCCTTCCTGTCACTTCCTTTCCCGCTATCTCCTCTCTCTCTCTCTCTGCCCTCTTCTTGCCACTCCGAACGAGTGAGAGAAAAATATAGGGTTAGCGACAGAGGGAAAGGGAGAAAGAGAGAGGAAATACATTATTTAATAGCCTCGGGGTAAACGAAATCTCTCACTGCCCGTCATCATATCCGATCCGCCATATGGCAAATAATCCGCCCGGAGAAGACAACGTGTCTGCCCCAAGATTTGTCTCCTCCCGTCTCAGGGGCGGCTGGCGGGGAGTGGCGGGGAAGGGATCGGGGAGTGCTTGTATGTTATGGGGGAGGGAGGGAAGTTGTGAAGAGTGGTCTAGGGGCGAAGCGTGTTGAATTTTCGTTCGGGCAGGGATATCGGAATGGGGAAGGAGACACCTCCCTCCTTCCTCGACAGACAGAGATGCGGCGGGGAGTGGGGGACGAGATATCGAGGGGCAGGGGGGCGTATGGCGGGGGGTGAAGGAAGATTTCGGGGTGGAATGTAGGAGTTGGAGGGTGGGGGTCTACCGCCATATCTGCTTCTGCTCTCGGAGTAGAATGGGCGTCGGGGGGAGTGGGGAGGAGGAGGGGAGATGGGATGAAAGGCGCGCGCGGAACCCTTGGACGGGTGCGAGGGAACGCAAAAGGGCGAGGGGAGGGTGGTAGGGGGGGTGGATGCGGGATAGGGGCGGGGGGAGGTGGGGCGGTGTGTTCCTGCATCTCCGTGGCAGGCTTTGAGGAGGAAGAAGACGTCTGGGGGGACCCTTCGTCAATGAGTCGCGGAGGAAACGGGACGGTTGGGGTGGGGGTAAGAGAGAGGATTCCCTGCGGAGGAATGGGGAACTACCGGCAAGGTAGGGGTGTGAGTGTTGGGGAGGAGGGGGCGTTGCCGTCGCGGAGGATGGGAGGGGCGGATTGGAGAGGAAAATCTCGGGGAGAGTGAGAGAAAGAGACAGCGGCTGGGAGGGGGGGACGAGGTGGGGGAGGGGGAGAAAGGGTTGTTGAGAACCGCGCGGAGAATAACTCCGAGTGTGTGGTGGAGTGCGGGAGGGGGAGAGGGATAGGGTTTGGAAACGGCTGCTCCGAGGTGTTGTAGGATCGAGAAGATAGGCGTCGACAGAATCGGGGTGATTGATGACCTGAATGGGGCATTAATTAGGGTAATAACTTGTTTATGCAAAAACGCCAATTTAAGAATTATAGCCCAGGGATTCGCTGGGGAGTTTTTCGTCGAATGGAAATAACGGTTAATTTTCCACTTTTTTTCCTGACGAAAGTGGGAATGTCTCCCCTTCACCACTGGGAGAGCGCTATTGATTTCATTTGCATAACAACTCACGATTTCATCATGCATCTCGTTGATCACATTGCCGCTTTTACATAATTACGGGTCGAAAATGATTTGTACGCATTTTCTTTGTTTCTTTGAAGGAGTGCTGTCGCTTGTTTTTAACCTCGAAGCCATACCCCACGCGTGACCGTAGAGGCCATGGAAAATACGGAAAAAGTAAAGTAAATTATTTGGTCAATAGCACCAAGGGATCCCGAGACCTTCCATTGAGACGACAGTTTTCTTTTGGTCATTATAACGATGTTCGGGGAATTGAATTCTAGATTAAGTGAGTTACGATAGAGAACAGTTTTTCCACAAAAAGTTTGTTTCCTTCTAGGGGAAAGTCCCAGGTGACTTTCAAGGATGACGAAATCGTGTTGGTAATAAAATCTCTATTGAAAGGTTGTACATGGCTACTTCTTCATAGGGGTTCAATTAAAAATACTGGAAATAAACACGCAAGAGTTTTCCTTTATTGTTAATTGAATTGAATCACGTGTTAAACATATTTTAATGTTTTATTCACCCGGTGGAAACTATACGAGCATGTATCATGCTGTTTTACAAATCCATTTGCCAATGATAAATAGCATCCATATTGATTCCTTTAACAGCTTCTGACCGCAAAATTAAAAGATTTTTCCTGTTATTACTGGGGTTTATAAATACCTAGAATAACTTAAGTTGCCAACTATTTGTTAGGTATACATTTCGTAATCACTGTTTTCATAATTTATATTACGTGTCCTGTTAAATTCAATATGGGCACTATCACCATACTTTAATATTAAGTAAGGGATTTATTAGCAAATGTCCTCAAATCCTGAAGGATATTTTAATGTCAGGGAATAGGCACCCACAGTAGTTAAAAATTTTTACCTTATCTAACTATGTTAAGTATTTGCTTGTCCTGTTTGGTCGATTAAAATCAATAAAGGTTATCCTTCCTGAAAATTGGTTTTTAATAAATAATAGGCACAAGAATAAATTTTTTCTATCCTCCCATACCTAAATTCATTGTATTATAGCAATTAATTATTTATATCATGTTTTATTCAATCGAACTACGCGGTCTCTGGTAGGACATCCGTCAACAACCCCCAGTGCCAAAATGGTGGCAATTAAATAAACTAATATATGTAATTTATAACACACAAAGCATATGCTTAATTAGAACTATTGGATGATCCATATCCGCTGATAGCGGATGTGATAGCTGATGCTTCCTTTGGCGAAATTGAATTTCCTCGAAAGATAACGTCTTAAAAGATGAATTGTCCAGTTTTCTCATTGGAGGCATTAATTATTCATTTCACTCCTTTGTTCCATCGGATGGCAAGACTCCCTTGACTCTAAAACCATATTTTTAGATTGTGGAAAAAGTTCGTCTGGCGTCGATGCTATTCAAAAACGTTTCGTGCGATTCCGAAAAATGATCAAATTTACTCTTCCGTATGATTTATGCAAGTTTACCTTGTTCCAGTAATACCTATTTGATGGCGCATTAATTAATTTCGTGATGTGATCTGATTTCACCAAAAAGTCATAGTGGAATCCCAGGGGAACTTTGGCGGATTACAGAGGAGCAAGAAACGGTAACTTTCGAGCCACCGGCGAAAGGTGCGCTGGTTGCGTGGTCACCCCCAACCACCGAGCCTATTCCCTCGTGCGTGGGGCGGTTCGTGGAAGCACTCGGTACGCACATACCCGCTCGGGTAATTGTTGTCCATTGCGCGGCTCCTTTCCGTGTCTAACGAATTCCGTGTCGTGCCGCTCATTTGCGGCCTCCACCCTCCCACTTACAAAGGCCCCCCCCCATTTCGTTCCTCCTCCACCCTCCAAACTCCGACCCCTCCCCCCTCAGAATCCCCTCACAGACACCTTTCCCCCTTCCCCTTCCACCGCCAACAGCCGTGCTCGTCTCCCCCCCCACTTCATCTCTCTACCCGCAAACCCATCCCTCTTCCTCCCCCATGTCGTGTAACTGCGGCAGCGACAGAGGTTATGTAAGGGCAGTCGCTTCCACCCCCTTGCCCCTTTTCTCTCTCTCTCTCTCTCTCTCCCTCTCTCTCTCTCTCTCTCTCTCTCTCTCTCTCTCTCTCTCTCTCTCCTTCTCCACAGGCTCTCCTCTGCCCTAGCTTCCTTATCGTCTGGTCATCCGGTTCGAGGTGAAACCGTGTAAGCCATCCCATTATGCTCACGTATGTGTGTCTGTGTGTGTCTCTCTCTATCTCTCTCCCGCTTTCGGTCAAGTCGTCCTCCTTTGCTCCCCGACGGAGTGCCGGGGAGGCCATTTTAATTTGTTCCCCGACGCAATTTGCATCACTTATCTCCTGGCGGTGAGGCATGTGGGACGAGACAATTGAATACCCTACGTCCTTACCATTCCTCCTGCCACCCATCCCCCCTCCTTCCCTCTCCCCACTCCCATTTCATATGATCCCCCCAACCTACCATCCTTGCTCCTTCCCCACACAAACCACTCTATAGTGTGTGTGTGTGTATATGTGTTTATGGTTATGGTTTATCTATGTGTGTGTATATATATATATATATATATATATATATATATATATATCACACTCACTTCTCCCTTTTTGATCAAATTCTTAAAGGAAGAGGGGCTTGTATGCATTGATTCCTTATTTTCGCAGCACGTTTTTATGTTCAAACTTTTTGCGTCCATAAAGAGTATAGAGAGGGAGATATAGAGAGAGTCCGATTTTCGAGCTCTCCAAATATAGAGCACGGGATAGAACGCCTGTAGAATACGCGATAATTATAACGTGAGGCGCGACGGAACTCGGACAGCGGCCGTCCGGGCGCCCGCCGAATTATGGGACATATCCATCGGTTGACGACCCCCTAACCCGGGAGCATTGTTTCCCTTCATGCGGTCATTACGGAAGTGCCCTGTTCAGGTCGAAGTCGACTAATTTGGCGCGACCTCAACAGTAAGAGTGAAAATCCGGTGTCCAACATGTAGGGTTAGGTCAGTGGTGGTCGAAGTTTTTTTTTTTACTGCGCTCGAGCGATCGCTGACCGCCATTAGTCATTAATAATTATTAGGTGGACATGGCTTTAAGGCGTTCGTTTGTGTGGAGACCGCCGGTGGAACAATCGAATCGGGTTGATGTCAAATTTTTCTGGACGTGTTCGACGTGAAGACGGAATCCGACTTAGTAAAACATGAGTAAATGAATTAATAACCGTGCTGCTATATATAATTTTAACTATGGGAAGAATAATTTTTTTCTTTCAAGGAGCTCTACCTTTTTAAATGTAGGTTTGGAAACATCCCTAATCATTATTTATTTTTACTTTTCCCGAGAATTTCCTCTTTTTTTGCCCTACATTATTTCTTTTTTTTAGTTCTTGGTCACTTCCTCCTACCTTCATGTTGCTTGAAAGTCTATTCTCTCCCTTCCTTCACCCCACTTCTCCGACGTTCTCCCCTCGGACTTCGGTATCCCCTGTAACTTTCAATACTTCCTCCACCCATCTTCTATGCCTTTTAACCAATTTCCACTTCACTTCACCCACTCTGTCCAAAACTTTGTCTCCTCTCTTACCAATTTATTTTCTCCATTCTCCCTCTGCCAGACTCGCATCTCAAAATCCTCCATGCAGCAGCGTTTAATGATTAAATTTCAATGCATTAGATATTATATCAAGGCACTACGTTGGTTTACACCATCGACCGCATGTGACCATAAAATATTTTGTATTGACACATAAAGCATCAAAATTTCAGATTTCTTGCATATTTCTTCATATTAGCGACTGTATGGCATATATAAAATACGTACTCTCACTCTTGAGCGCAGGATCAATTGAGTACAATCAACGCAACTGAGAATGATGCCTTCGTTTTTGCACCTGCGACTGTATCTAATGATGCTAGAGGGAATCGGAGAAGATGGAATTAGAGAAAACATTCACAGAATACTCGACCAAATTCAATCAATATTACTAGATCAATATTATTGGATTTACCCTTTGTATACTTTTCGCCATTGTGAAACAACAAAAATAAACTGAAATAACTACAATTTCCAGTTTACGATTACAATGACATCTAAATGCATTCTCTAGTTTAGCGACATTATTATATTCCAATATCAGAAAAAATGGAGTCTTCCATTTTTCCACCATGACAAAGAATTCACTCCCTTCGTAGTTTGTACGTAGATTGGAGGCTTTCAAGAAGCAGGTGTCAAGAAAAATGGAGAAAATAAAATAGAAGAAAAGGATGATGAACGATGAAGAGGGGAACATGGCAGGGGAAGAGAGATGGCTGCTGGTAGAAAGTCGAAGAAATCAGGACCACTGGAAGTAGGAGACACTATGAATCAATGGTATGCTGAAATATAATAGAAAGTACTGGGGAAGTGAGGAAGAGAAATAATAGGCATTTTGGATGGAAATGAGGTAGGAAGAAACTATGCAGGGCTAGAGAATTCGTTATTGTAATAGATAGTATGTAGTTTTGTATCATATTAGCTAGGGTTAGGAGTGCAGTAGTGTGCATTTCCAGGGTAAATCATAAACCTACCCTAACCCGGCAGATCGCTCTTATTTCTCATATCCGTTTTAATTTTCCCTGAGTTCATTTCACTGACTAAAAACGCAATAAGCGAGATTTTGGAGCATTAAGGTCGGAGTAGGAGCTCTTGAAAAAACGTCGCACTAAATACAAAATGAATAATTTCAAATGATCAGTTCTGTCTTCTAATATTTTACATGAAGACACAATAAATATAGCATCTTCGTGTGTTAGGAGGAGTGTAATCTCGAAATTTTCAAACTTTACGATTTCTCTCTCAAATCTGCAATTCTAAATGTTCGATAAAGTTCTTCTGGTTTTGTGTCGGCAGATGGAAGGCCGCGGATATGTAATTAGGCTTTTCCATCGAATGTTGCTTGGCGAACGAGGCTCAAAAAAAATGAAAATTCGGTCTTATAGGAGAAATTCCCCGTTTTTCCCCATAGCAACTTCGCAGTTCGTTTTCCTCTCGCAATTCTTCTCTTCAGATTTTCTTCCTTCCATAATGCTCTTAACAAATTCAATGTGTTCCATGGCGCGCCAAAAGCAACGTCCTTGGATGTGTTCCTGTTTTTTCACTTGGGTCGTCTTACACCTCAGTGCTCATTCCTCCACCACTCTGTTGAAACTTCCCGACAGAAAATGGCTTACCCCACTCGCACTGTGGAAAGGAACTCTCAGTTAAGAGTGGGTTCAAATACACGTAACTGCTTCTCCTGCAGAGTCGGAACGAAGGCGAAGTTAATCTCAGGGTGCGAAAGTCACGACGGCGGCCTATTACACCGGTGCGCTGCGCCAGGAATTCCTCGTCCGGACGGAGTTGTGTACTAGGATTTGGTTTCAGCGCAGGAATTCCTTACACCAGTGCAGTGCAAAGAGCTAATGCCTCATCTGGATGTAAACGCGTGGACCACATGCTTCGTCTTCGGGCGCCGCTCTGAAATGCATTCAAGCCACCTGCGACGTGTCGCCCCAACTAGCAGACGCTTCCTCGACCGCAGTTTCAGGTGTGCCGCGACGAAAAAATTTAATTTATCAAATGTATTTGCTCTCGATGTACTGGCTATCTCATTCTCCAAACATTCACTCAATCTCTCCCCTCCTTACCACCCTTCCCCACCCCCAAATCCAAAGTCCCCCTCCAATAATTTTAACGAGTTCCATTTATTTCTCATTTACCCCCGCCGATCCCGTGGGGCGATTGTGAAGACGAGATTAACTCCCTTATGCATTCGCCGAACTCAATATTTTATTTTATGTGTTATTTCCCTCTCTCCCTTCCTCGAACATGCAATCCTTCGTTTTCCGATAGCATCATTCACCCTGCGAGCCCAATCGATCTCTGATAAGGGGAATGCAAACACTTTGCCCGCGGAAATAGACCTATCTCGCCCATTTCTCCGCCAGTTTCATCTAATATTTATGAATGTGCACAAACAAGTTTGGAGGGAAGGATCAAGGAAATGTTTTGGTCGTTCGGGTAGCTTAATACCTAATAAGCGTGGCACAATAGACGGGAATGGGTGCAATAAAGGCTCATCTGGGATAACCGCACGGAAACGGAATGTTGTTACCAAAACGATGAATACCCCCGAAATTGCACCCGTCACTCATAGTTATCTCCCACATCCGTCATTTTCGACGTACTTTTCTAAGAATTTTCTCATTTACAATCAGCATTTTTATCGCATGCCTGGAATCGGATCGTAGAGAAAAGTAGCTCATTTACCGACTTTAGTTTCTTCAGGGTAATAAGTGACGCTAACAAGTGACCCCAACTTTTCTCAATTATTTATCTTTGACATTGTTAGTTTATTTTCTCCGAGAGATTTTTGAGATACCGAATCAGTTCTTTATCAGAAATCGGTAAATGTACTGAAAATTAACGAGTAGAAGCAGAAACTTAAAAAAATCATTAAATTTTCACAAAAGTTTTGGGAGTGGATGTCAGCAATAATCGTAATAGCTGACATTATAAATAACAGTGACATAGTCAAGTATTTCCCGCGCAGAAGTTCAAAGTAAGAAGTACTGCAATTAATTTGATACAAAATTTTTCCTAGCCTAGAATAGAGAGAGAGTACTGTTTATATCATGTCACAAATTTACAATACATATACATATATACGAGGGTGGTCTGAGAAGTTTCCGACCTAAGAAAGACCCAAGACATTTTTTCGGAAATTTTCTGAGGTCGGAGGCTTTTCAGACCCCCCTCGTGCATATATATATATATTCATTTATTTATTTATATATGTATACATATAACTGTGCGTGTGAGTGTGTGCCAAAAATTTTTGAAGATCAACTCTGACGTTTTGGAAGGTAAATCACTCTAATTATTTGTACTGGGTGCGGCAACATAACTTCCTTTTCTGGAAGCGTTTTGCGTTTGGAAAAAGTTAGTTGCGTTACCGCACTTAATATTTATTCACCATCAAACTTTAATTTTGTCTCGTATTTTCATAGATATTAATGTATAATTTGTGTTCAACATTTAACATTTGGCCAAGGGAATATATATAATAATAATGATAACAAGGGGTATATCTGTTGCTAAACATCCATAACATTTCCAAACTAACCAGAAGTAAAAAACAGCAGGGCCATCAGTTTTTCAAACAATAAAAAGTGTTTGTCTTCATATTTCTTGGTAATCATTTTTCTCGACAAAATGTCCATGCGTGGACTCCATTCGCTCCCCAATGTGTTTCGTGATGCCGTTGACCGCCCTCTTCTTCGATGAGAAAATCACGGGTGCCAATCATATATTTCACCTATACGTGAAAACGCTTCACCTTCTTGTTAAACGCTTCGGGAACTATCTGGCATTAAAGAAAACGTGGCCCCATCATATCGTCGTCGCGGGTTTGAGACGAAGCCGTTTTCCACCGGTCACCCCCTCCCTCCCCGTCTTCTTCCGTGCCCCCCCCCCACACAAAGAGAGCGCCCACCTTCGGGTTCGGGAGAAGAGCGGCAGATGGAACGGAGGATGATGCACGGGCAGAAGGTCGTCGGGTAATCGTTTCCGAGGAAAGGTGTGATTTCGCGGGGGGAAAAATGAGAAAGACAAAAATGCAGTGCAACTGAATAGGGAAGACAAAAGAGCCAGACGGAGAAAGAGACCGAGGAATATGTTTAATTAATGGGGCGTGGGAAAGCGGATGGGAGCCATAATTACGTAATTATTGTCATTAATTGCGATCATTTTATCTGGATAATCCTCCCCCGGGCACAATGGGAGAGAGAACGTACGAAACGAAATATGAGAGTGCACCGGAAGAGCGAAGTCTCTCCTTCACCAATTTTTAGGCCCAAACGAGCGTCCCTTGTTTATTCCCTTCGTAGGAAATGGTTTCCCATTGCATCGGTGGTTGTCGTGCAATGCACAAAAAATGTTCAATGAACAAACTTCAGCCTTACCCAAGAAGACCTCTTCACGCAAGTGCATGACACTACGAATGTCAAACTTCCAAAGAAATTTAACCAAGCATAAGAACCGAATGCTATTTTGAGGCAGGTGTCGTGAACTCTCAAATAGAAGACTCATCCCCTCTAGGATTACGACTCACCTGGCGAGGTTCAGGAAATATTTCTTCCCGCAAGTTCGTTCAAATCCCATCAATTTCAAACTATAACTTAAAAAAAAAGATCATTTTATGGAAGGGAAAGTTGTCCAGTAATCGATAGTAATAATGCATTACAGCGTAAGAGTAAATCACGCATAACCTAAAAATATTGATGAGTTTAACTAAATTGCCTCTCATTTTCGTTTAAAAACACTTCCCAATTATTTACAGGAATGAATAACATTTTTACGTGATAAACCATCATTTATTACTTGTTGAATCGTTACTACCGTTACCATTTACATGGATGACGATAGATATTTTTTCTTTTAAACCTGTACGTGTAAAATTATCCTACGCAAAGCCTCTTTTAAATTTGTCGGGTGCTTCAGTTGGTACTTAATTACATCTGATTGCAAGTATTACTAATAATACTAAATCCCAATTACGTTTGGCAAGAATCTCTAACAATACTTTAGTTTCTTAACTCTGGTTGCATTGCGTTAGAAGATTGCTGCTTCTTTTAAGGAGCCACTTTCTATCATCAAAAATATACGCCTCTATGAGAGCATACAAGTACGTTGTTACTTCGGAATGAATTCCAACGTCTCGGAACTGCAATCCATGCGCCTTCAACTACAGAGTCTTTTTCCTTCAGAAGTGAAGAGTTTGGTCGTCCTTATTCCCGTTCTTCTAACCAGAGATAGTTCTTGAATCCTGTTTCCATTGCATCATAGGACCTTGTCCGTATTTTTCTTCCTGTGGCGATGAAAGTCTAAAATTACGGCCGTTAGACAATTGAGGCAATCAAGGCATGCCTTTCAAGACGACATTAGATACAGCCCCGCCGTGCTCAAGATCGAATGATTACTCATGGCAAGGAATTTCGAAGCGGAAAAGCCGCAGTGGTTTGAGCCGAAAGAGAAATGGAAGTGGGTACGGAATGAAAGTTGAATCATTGCAAGAGCATAATTTCTATGTGACTAGAAGTAGGTACGTCCAATTATTTATGCATTACTGCACCGGGCATCACCATTGACTTCGATTTCCCACGGATTGACAGGGCTGGGGATGATTCAACCGGGAGGACGTCAGAAATTCAAAAAGAAACACGTGACACGTCGCACTACTATTTCTCTATATTTTCGTGGAATTCATTAAATTGGGAAGCACAAAAAAACATTATGGAGCCGGAAATATTCCCGCGTCGCAAGAAGATTTAGTTTTACGCCACAAGTTGTTTTTTTGGCGGGGATGCGTAACATTTTTAGAAGGCGCCTCACTGGGGAGCGTAAATGGAAAAGTAAACATTTGCTCACGAAACATGTGAAAGGATTCCTATAGCAGATATTGCGCAGAAACTAGAAACTCTAAAGACTTTGGGAAAGGATGTAGTCAATATACCTGCAAAAAAATTTTTCCAGGACATAACTATATCAATTAATGAATCATCATTTTATCTACAATTGGAGTCCGGAGTGAAGGTAGCGGGAAATGGGGCTGGGTGGGAAGCACGAGTGGCCTTGTACGTCACGTCGGGTGCTCAAGACCCAGGTTCAAATCCTGGTGGCGCCAGATTCGCCATTAGTATTTCGATCGATACCTGATGGGTTGCTATATGGAGAGCTAGATGATTTCTCCAAGATGGACCATGAAGATGCGAGTTCCCTGACGCCTTTCATTAACGGGTAAAGCAACGCTGGTATAGTTTTTTCTTTGCATAAACTTTATTTCTGACGACTATATTTACACCAAAAATACTCCCCTAACTTCAATTACGTAAAGAATGAAACAATCGCGCACTTACCCTATAAAGAAAAAAAAGAAGAACACTTACACGTTATTTCTTGATATTTCGACGGAAACAATCCGTCTTCATCTGAAGATATAGAAGTAATGACATAACAATGACGTAGCATTACTTCTATATCTTCAGATGAAGACGGATTGTTTCCGCCGAAATATCAAGAAATAACGTGTAAGTGTTCTTCTTTTTTTGTGTTTCTATATTGTTTGTTACTGTGTATTGTACTATTCGGCACTTCCGTGTTACGTCTACGAAAGCATATATATATGACATGAGGTAATATTTGTGTATATGTATTCTTAGATACCTGTGATTATATAATCGTTGTATATATATATATATATATATATATATATATATATATATATATATATATATATATATATATATATATACATATATAGAGTGTTTTTCTAGTTTTGGCATTGAAATAGATGTGTCTAAATGACATCTAGGCAACTTGATTCCCCTCAGTCAATCTGCGTCCTGCCTAGGAACAAGAGTGGAGGGGCGGAGGGAATAACGGAGGAGAGTCACTTCATCGCCACGGAAGGATGGAGAAGAGACAGGGACGACGACGGATGGTAAACAGCAGAGGAACCAAAAGGCGAAAAATATTCAAAGCGATACTTTTAGAGAACCCAAAAAGAGAGATAGGAGAAAGGGAGAAGAGGTGGCGGGCGGGCCGGGTTATGCGGGTCGGGTGCGTGGGGAGGGGAATGCGAGGGAAGTACGTGAGATGGTTGGCATTTTTCTGGAGAGGAAGTGTTCAAGAAATCTTTCGGAGATCGCTTTTAAATCCCGAATAGAAAACTTGGCTCACTCGCCCTCCCCCTCCCTCCCCTGCGACCTTGCCATGAGGTGCCTCAAGCATGAGAACTTTTCCCCAACTTTCCCACTGCTCAATCTAATGCTCTCCGCCCAAAATGGATGGATGGATGCAAGGAGCGGGGAGTTCATTCGTTCGTTTGGTGCGGGAGAAGTGGACAGGGATGGGGAATAGAGGGGATAAAAGGCGGTGTGAATGGGAGTAAAGTGGAAGGAAGAATGGAAGAAGGGAGTCCTTGGGATAGAGAAGTGTCTGTTCCTCATGGGCGCACTACACGTGCAGGGGAGCTGGTTCCCTTACAGAACTATTTCTTCCCTACTCCCTTCACTCCCTACTCCTCTCCCTCATACTCCCCCCGTGCCTTAGCACGAAATCTATCTCAGGCCCTTCCTCCACTCACGCTCTTTCTCTCACTTCCTCTGTCCCCTTCATTTCCGTCTCTATCTCTATTTCCACCATTTCGGGCTTTCTTTGCCTTGCAAGAGGGGGGTACATCTTCCCCCTCCCTCACCACCCTCCCCAAAATTCTCTCCCCCCCCGTCCACCCCTCAAGAGAACACTCTTTCGTCCTCCCATTACTCTTCCACATCACGACCCACTAGCGAACGCGCGAAGGATTTTCTCAGGGGGAGGCCCAACTTCAACGAAAAGGGTGGGCCAAGGTCTTGTCTCTCCGGAGATTTTCTCCACCCGTCCCGGGATTACTGGATCCGTTCCGCACTCGGCCCGTCCGGTTGTACCTCCGGGTGTAGAGCGTATCCGAAGAGCGGCTTCAAGGAATATCTCAGAAATTTTAGGGTTTGGTGTGAGTACGTACCACGCGGGCGTTGCAGGATATTGCTGAGAAATTATCGAATGAAATCGCCGGATGAGGATATTGTGCTAGTCATGAGAGCTTAACTAATGACTTTGGATGGAAATTTTTCGTTCCAGTCGTTAATTTCCGCCTAGTTGACGGGCATTTGTCTTTAAATATCTTTGTGTAACTTTTTTGCTTTTGGTGATGGTAATGATTATACATCTTACGATTGTTCATCGTTTCCCTGTTAGACGATAAAAATAATAGTTTACCCTAATGAATTCCCCAGGGGGCAAATATATTTTAGTCAGATTATTTAATTTGAAGTATCACCATTAAACGTACACGCGAGAATACAATCAATTCGCGGGACGTTATATTTTGGGCAAAATATAATATTTTATCGTGTTTATAATCTGTTAATCGGCCCCTGTAGTTTTATTAATTAAATTCAGGTGATAGAACTAGACTCGACATTCATATTTTCAACGGCCATATTTCATATTTCATCAAGGAAGAATTTCAGTCTCTTTTATTCAATGACTTACAGAAAATTCAAAGAAATATTTTTCTGGCTTATAATCTCCATACATTTCAGTATTATCATGACTTTTTTAAGTATTTTGTGCGGATGTATTAATCATCTACAATTATTTTACAAGTAACATCAATAAAAGTTTCTTTCAAAAAACTCGATTTTTCTGCTATAATTATGACGTTAGCAAGTAGTACGCGTAATCCGTTCAGTATAGGTAATAATATGAATTTATTACTTTTGTTTTCATTTTTAGGGTGTGATCTTGAATAAAACCATGCAATCATGAGCATTACTTGCTGAAAAGACTACCTACATAATAACTTTAAGGCATAATTAACTTTAAGGCATAATTAACTTTAAGGCATATTCGAGACGGCATTGTCTTATTATCTCTTTGTGAGTACCGTTGGGGAAAATTGAGACAGCCGTTTACACGTTTCCTTAAAAACCTAATAAAAATAACTAATGGGAAACTAGATTGATAGTACTAAGGTTTGAACAAGAAACTACAATTAATTAAAGTTATTTTTGCCTCTCTGAGACATACTCAGAAGATGTTGTTTTTTTAAAGAATATTGGAGGTATTCCAGACCCAACTCTTAGTATCTTAAAATCCAATTATTACGCTTAAATTCTCATCTCAATATATTCAAAAGAGTTTCAGAAAGTTCATTCAACATCTACCGCACTAAAATTAAAATTAAAGATATTGAAATGAAGTTCATTTTATTTTGCAATTTAGTCGTTGATACATCCTAGTAAAACCCAGGGAGAGGTTAATATTTATTTCAAATGTTTAATACTTCAGAGAAGTTTAAAAATAGTAAAATAAATTGTTAAATAAACTTCAAAATCTAATATCTTTCAAACGTATTAATTTCCAAAAAATTTGAACTTTTGGAAACTAATCAACATTCGTACTCACTTCTATATCTGTGGAAGAGGTTTGGGAGCTAGTGGCTCAGGGATCATGTTAAAGAAACTAATGTGCGGTAAGTAAGAAGTACAGATATTAGGCATACTATTCACATAAATTTCGATTAGAGAAGAATAAAAATATGAAATTTTCACTCAGCATAAATCACATTTGCCTAGACCGGGATACTTAAGAGGACAACAGCAGGTGTATCCGCTTAAGTTATTGTTGTATCATTACCCAACAGTTTCATTTTTGAGCAGAGAACATTTTAAGCAAAAGAAATCATTGATTATTTTTTCTAGATAAATGTCATTCGATCTCGCATTTTATATGAACTTATCCAAACTTTTATCATTAAATTTTATTAACAATCAAAGACTTCTAATAAGCATAAAAAATTAGCCTCAATGAATTCATAAAATTTTATGGAACCATTTATCAAAAGAGGAATTACAAGAATTAGGCTGGTTATTCTAATCCTAAAATGATGCTCACCGGTCACCAGGAGTTTAAAAACTTTCATAATATGAACGACATTATTCATCTCAGTGGATAATATTTATTCATTCGCATACATTGGAAAAACTTGAATGTCTCAAAGGTCATTATAAAAAGCCATTAACAAATGATTCCACTCAGAAAAAATGATTTCAATGCTATTTAGATGTCACGAAACCTTTAGAAGAAAAAGTGTACGTACGTAGGTACACTTATATTCGGGAAATTTCAAACCCCAGGGATGAATATAAAGAATTTCTTTCCCTAAAAAAATTTAGGCAAAAAACTGAAGCTGACTGAAATATATTCGTCATTTGGGAGACCCTTACAAAATAAAGGTATTCCAACATCTATGAAAATTTTCCTGATTCAAAACCCATCTTAAAAAGCCGACAACAACAACATCCAAGTCGAACAGTTAGTTTTCTTCCCCGCGGGTTTCAAACTCAAACAAAATCCCGCGGTCTCCCCTTTCATTAGCGGCCAAGGATTTCGGCCGATCCTCACTATATTTGTTTCAAAGAAGCACTCACCTCGGGCAGAGGTTCACACGTTCCCTCCAGGGGATATTCCATAAGTGTCATCTAAATGCCACTGGGTCCAGGCGGTTTGTCAGTTGCGCTATCCGGTCCATAGGTGGCAGGGAAGGAGCAGGATACGGACGTGACGGGCACTGATCCGGGCCCCCCGACCTATTTGATGAGGGGGGCCGCCCCCACAAATCAATCGTGTTATGAACAACATCGATATCCAGCATCATTATATACACTATACTCGTGAGTGAAATTTTTTTTTTAAATTTGTGGCAATCTCTTTATTCTTTTGCTGCTAGTTTGCATTTCCTTGAATGAAAACATGCTGGATTGCTCTTTACTGTGAGTGAATGCGTTCCTTCAGATCTAACTACATCAGCCGGCAGGTTGTGGCATGTCACAAGTTGCTCAAGGTGCAGCCAGATGTGGACAAAATATAGTCGTACAGTTGCTGGTTCATGAATAGAGAAAAACACTGCGCCATTGCAAGCCTTCTATGCCATTCCAAAATGCGAAGCAAATGAACAAAATAAATAAAGAAATTAGCTGCAAGAGAACAATTGCATGTAGTTTTTTACTTACCAGACTATGGCGTTATCTTTGAATACGTGCTTGTTATGCAGTGCAGTTAACGTGACTGGATTTTACTCTAAGTTATAAATGGTGCCATGATGCATGTGCTACTATATATGTCCTTAAAATGTGGGATTTGCATTTGTAATGCTTGTGGAGAAGAAATTCTCGTAAAATATTTTGATCATGTTTAAGATAAGTGGGTGATTAAGGGAAATAATTACTTAATTTACTCAATCCAGATTGATCGTGTATTCTTAATTTAAGTTTTAAAAACCATTTTTGTCATTCCTTGCAACAGCTCAAGTTGGGAAAAAACCGAATCAATTTTATATGATTCAGTTAATAATTAGAAATCAATAGTTAAAATACATTAATTTCATCAATAAGTTTATATTTTAAACTTTTAAACAGTGAAATTTATTATAGTTTTTGATAATAAATATTGAATTTCATCGTAACATATGAACTAAGTGCAGCTGAAATATCGTCGATAGCGTTAAGGTGTCTTCAAAGTTATAGCAGTCATCATCGAACAAACTTATGAAATACTTGAAAATATGAATGTTTTTTGATGAATAATGGCGCAATTCTTATCTATCGTTGTCGTCGTGTGTTTATGGATAAGTATGCAGATGATTCCGTGATGGGCAACTTTGTTGAAATCCTATCATAAGAAGAAATACCATTTTTACTGTGCCTGTAGCAAGGATCGTAAGAAACAGCAACGAACAGCTAAGTACCGAAATATCATATGTATCTCAATTTTTTCACTTTTATTTTACATTTCATTTTTTTTAAGTTCTCATTTTTTCGTACTTTTCCGTTTCATTCGTTATATTATCCTTTCGTTTCTAAATATAAAACATATAAAAGCGTTAACTCGAGTACAAGGTGTAAATTTAAAACTCTAAGATTTGAGTCATAGTTTTGATTATCTCGTAAATATTGTTAAGTTGGAGTGACTGGCGTTAACTGGCGTTTGACTAGTGAATATCTGAATTTATCTTGCAATTAATCCTCGGATGCCTATATTCCTATCTTTCCGTTTTGCTTGGTCTTAAGAGGCGAGACTTATAGTCAATTCGAAAAGAGGAATCTTAATCGAGCCGCGAGCCGATTGAATCACTCATTACGGGCCTCTCCTCCGCCGAGAGAAAGATCAAACTCACACATTATGCAAACATCCATTACAATATCTCTTGCGTGCCACAATGAAAACAGTAACTTTTCATTTGAATTTCAACTTCCTTTCTCATGATCCTGGCCGTGCGGTTTTCCCCAACACGATGCATTGTCATCACGCAAATAACACATTTCGCTGTCAGAATGTCACGGAGTAATAACTTGCTGGAGACGGGTGGCTTTTTTGTGTCATGTGCGGCTATTATTTCCTCGAAAAAAAGATAAAGATTTATTGCCCATTTCATTTTAAATAAAATGGAATAGGCAAATGTCTACTTATCTATGCTTCTAGAGAGCTATTCAATTTCGTATTGCATGGCACCCTTCTCAAAAATGTTGATTATTCCCTATATGTCAGCCAACTTTGAAAAGCCTGTCACATTTCAATATTTCCGCACTTTATCACAAACTCAATCTTTCTAAGATAAATAATTTGAATTAACGCAAGCGTCTTTTTAGCGAATGCCATTAATAGCATTTTTAGTCGCTGCAATTGGGCACATACCTTTAGGAAAAATACCCAAATAGCGGAGCCTGATTATGATCAAACTTAATTATAGCTTTTTAATTTTGAAAACTAAATGATAATATTATCGAAAAATTCGATTTCACGAGCATACTGGAATGTATGTAATTAGGTTGGGTGGAGAAGCCTCGTTTTTAATGACTCATTTTTAATTTATCCTGAATTTGAAGGAAAATGGATTAAAGTCCGTGACTTAAATACCATTGGAAAATTCTTTCCGAGTCATAAAAGGAATGTTTACTTGTGCCAAAATCATATTTAATCAGTTTCGTACATTATTAATGTATCCCGCCATAATGAGCGTGCGAAAAATCTCAAAAAAGGATAAGGCGGACGGAAAATGTTGGTGTGAGGATATCACGCCTACATGAGGTGAATTCTTGTTTAGATATCCACAGGGTTGTCAACTCTTTCAATATTGGATTAAAATAGTTTAGAGTGTCTTCATGTAACTCTATCTTGAAGATTCCTCGCCATATTTATGTAGGTGTTTAGCGTTAAAAACACCAATCGTTTAATGAAAAACGGCTGACACTTAAAGAGACATTTCAAAGAAAATATTTCAGCTCAGGAATAGGAAAATGCTTCTTCTTCAAACTCGGGCATGAGAACACATGCTAAGATACAAAGTTTTCCTCGAGGAAGAAAAGAAACTAGCTTGGATAAATCATATTATTCAATTACTTAGCTCATGTGAGACAGTAGACGGTTTAGGTTGAGAAAAATTTCAAAATAGGTACCGAATGAAAGCCATCCCCGACGCAGTAGATCGATGCAAAATAGGTCTGTGAACTCTAAAGTGATGCGAAGGTATTTACCGTATTTCATTCAAAAGGCCATCTTTAATGTCATATCTGTCTTCTTTTTCACGCACTACTTGAGAGTACATTTTGAGTTGAAAGAGCTACAATCTGTTTTAGATTTCGTATGAATCACACTTTGTTAAATCCATATCAATAGCTAATATTTCTCTGTATGAACACTATTTTAATTAACGTGTATTTGAAACACTTCGATTGAATCATAAAGATATTTTCGTCGACCCTCACTGCTAAATATTAATTTTAGATTCGCTAAGGTTTACAGGTTCCAATTCCAGTCGTAAGGAGTCTAATAGCTGAGGGTAGGTTTTTGATGAACTCTGGGACTACGCACTACCGAACTCCTAAGCTCTAGCTAACAGAACAAAAGATATCCCAAAACCTCAGACTACATATTACAGTTCTTGTAACTCCATATTTAGCGCTGCATAATTTCCGCCTCCCTTTTTATAACTCAAAATGTTTATTCTTGCCTCTCTTTACCTAACTCTCCGAGGATAAAGTCAACTATCCTCTTCCCTTGACTACTGTCGTCAAATCCCATTGTCTCTCAGTATCTATTGCATCATCTGGTCCTGCCTTTTGCTTGTCTGTTATTGTCTTTCTTTTCCGTTAACTTTATTTTTTGCATTATTCCGACAATGGTATTGATTATTAATACCATGATTCCAAATTGCCATAGCTGAGCACAATACAATATGACCTCGATTGTATGGGTGTCTATTAACACAATGAACACTCATGAATCTTTTAAGCCAACTTTTTTGCCATTTTGCCTTCATTGGGTAAAGGGACTGGTGGTTCCCTGGTCCAAATCCGGATGATCCATCGGGACGCACTCAACTAAAGAAGTGGTTTGATTCTCTATCAAAACTAAAAGGAAAACGTCAAGGAAATTAAATAGCCCCGCTGACATGAATGTGTGAAATCGTCACGCTTTTGTATTTCGCACATGTGCGCAACCCAACTTTCGGGTTGATGACTGGTTTTTCTTGTTCTTGCATGAAACCTAATGAGTTTTATTATCGAAAAATATTTCAGGACCAAGTGTAAGAATTCCGTTGTGTAAAGTGAGATACCGGGTATGAAGGGGAAGATACTCCATAGCCACATGGCCACTTTACCTGTGACCCAAGTCCTTAATGTCCCCCCCAATGATTTCGATATGCCTTCCACATCTATACTCATATCTACATGTACTCCCGATGGATTGGTTCCTTGGTTTTGGTTCACACAAGTAATGGAATACTTATGTTAAAATAGCGAATGAGCATTAAAGACGTTTTAAGTGTACATGCTCATTTCATTTCTCTCAAATTATCCCTAATTTAATTCACCATAATATTTATACTGAACAATCTAATTTGTAAACAAATTGTTCTATAACCATGTCTCGTGTAGATTTTTTTATAAACGCTAATTCCTGATGCGACACTTTCTTTACAATCAATTGTCCAAAAATTTCATATTGATTCTGTTTCGTCATATTTTTAGGGCAACCTAAATATCTTTCTAATATTATGCATCATGAATTTTGATTTGGCCCAAAGCAAGGCCTGAAGATAAATCTAATATTTTAAATAAAAGAATCGAGTGAAAAATACTCTTCAAATCTCGCAAAATTATCAACTCGGTGGGGGCTTGCTACGTGTAAGTAATTCAGGAAAGCATTGACAGAAGAATGGAATCAGCGGGATCGGTCGGTTCGGGAGAAGACGCATGGGGTGAGCGAGGCGATCCGGAGCTTCCGACACGACCTCCGTAATCGGTTGTCCTCAGAGACGAGCGAGCGAAATCGTTTGTGTTTGTGACCCGCTCCCTACCCTTCCGACCAATCCATCCATCCCCCTCGCACGGCACTCTTCCCCACCTCCCATCGGATTCCCGCGACCATCCCGATGCAATATTCGGGTGCGGTTCACCGTGGCTAAAAAACCCACGGTCGTTTTTTACGCAGGGGTACGTGAAGGCACACACCTTGTTGGGACGAGCCCGGGAAGAAGGGAGTCCGATTTCGTGCTCTTTCGGGCAACCAACACCCGAGGGATTGCACCGTTGTTTACAACCGTGGAGGGTAAAGATTCCGTGCCAGTTTCTCAGAGTTAATCTCATAAGTACTCATTACTTGACAAAAATTCGTCGTGATAAACGAGCGTCATAACATTGCTGATTTTTATTGCGTAAAGATTTTTAAAAGTTTGGAAAATAATTTCGGTGATGTTGCGCGAACAGCATCTTAAAGTAGAGGAGCAAATTGAATGCTAAATGAAACAATAAGATGAATAATTTTGAAAACTGGATTAAATTCACAACTCATTGAAGATTAGACGGAAAAAAAAGGTTAGGAGTAAAATTTCAGCACTTTTTCATGGAGTAGCTGCGGCGAGTTCTCTTTCCCTTCGTTTTTTTTTATAGATACTTACTTATAGTTTACACTAAATGCTCGCATAATTCTTTATTGTAATATAACTATCCCTTTTTCTTTGAAAATGTGTTGGCACAAGCAATGAAGTCAATTAAAAATGTCTAAACGTCTCTTCGGTTCCCAATGTGAAACAATTGACAATTGAACTCAATGGCTCCGGATTCCTTTTGTTGAGCTGATGTACTTACTTGTGAAACTTTATGATCCTTGAAAGAGTAAACTTTGTACATTTTTACAAAAAGTTCATTACTGTACTACCGGTTTCGACGCATAGGTAACACTAGCACTCACCTTCATCAGTTAGTCTACCGTCGAGACGTGCTTCAATAAACATATTTTGATAATGTGCAAAGTTTACTCATTCGGTGCTACCAACAATTTGCGTTCCCTTAATCGAAAGTTCACATATGTATATTTTATTCGCCATGCATAGAAGAATTTATTTAGGCAGTATGTGAATCATTTGAACCGCAGCGAGAGAATAAAACCATTTTCTCCATGTTGTTCCTCTACGACACAAAATGGTAGTTTGCAATTTGTTCTGGAGCAAGTTTTTGGATCATTTCATTATCTATTTGATACGATGTAATGGTAAATGATGGATTTTCAGGAAGTAGTTTTTTAATACAAACGTCTACATGATCTACCACCAGCATATGTAATCTTTCCGTACAGGCGTATGAAATACCATTCCATAAATAGATCTAGTTTATCCAATGATTAAGGGGTGGTATGTATTCCTGAAGATATGTAATTTAACTAAAAGACTAGTGACCATAGTAAGCAATCCTTGGTTTTGATATATAAGATTAGAGCTCACCTTTAACCTACTAAATTCTATGCGGCGTGTGAAATTCACACATTATCAGCGTGGAGGAGCCAATTCCTTATTTCCTGTGCCTTTTCCCTTATTACTTGTGGTACCCACTCAGCTTGGGTGGAGCTGAAGGTGGCCAGATGCATCTCCCAGAATCGAACCCTTGACCTCAAGTCAGTAATCAAGCACTCAAACCACTGAGCCACTACGTCACTTGGCTTAAAGCCAAATTGATTTATCGGCGTGGCGCGAACCCGTCACTTCCAATCCCAGGCAAAATCAAGGCCATAGGGTCCTATTACCGTATCTTTTCTATCTCAAGTGTTTTGCGCTTCAATAATTAGATAATTTCGTGCGTTTTTATTTCGTATTTACTCCTCTCTTAGCTTTGAGGTTAACAAATATATTAAATGAGGCCCTTACTTCATTTACTGAAATATTCAAATAAAATATTCGCGCCGCATGTTCTTTGTTTATATGAATTGAAAAATGCCCAAAAGTATCGCGAGCATAGAAAATGATAGCAAATCATCGTTAAACTGTTGTGGGACTGATGAAATTCACCCGAATGAATCATGAATAGGGAATTTCTTTCTCATATTGATCGTGGATAGATAGAGTTCCCTAAATTTATCAGTTATGACATGTATTTTCCTAATTATTATAAGTGTGGACGGTCAACTAATATCGATTAGTTAGGCTACAGAAAACGGATTTATCTTTAAAGGAGAAACCAACCGGTAGAATCTTTAAAATAACATATTACTTTCAGTTGGTTAATCTCATCTACATATAACAATCCCAAATATATCTGAAAGCATTATAGGAACGCTTTTTATTTTCTCATAACAATCTTAATATAATCGGGCCACTCTACGTTCAGCCTCATTGATATTCAGAAAGAAACTTTCCTAATATTAATCCACTTCCTTGGCTACGTTCCATAAGTATGGTCTAATAAGAGTTAAAAATGACGTTCTCCAGCCTTCAAATTACTTCTAACAGCAATAGTTATGGATTATAAAATTATTTTCTTTAAGTTTACCCGATAATTACGTTTCCATTTGGCGTCATTAGTCTCGTTATGGTCAAATTAAATGGAAATGTTTTTTTTCTTCTCGCTTTCACCAGTATATTTAGTTGAAATCGGTGCCACCGTAGCTAAACGAGGTCACAAAATCTTGCACAGTCAAATTAAGTAAATTAATGTTTCAACCGAAATGTGCCTGTCATATTTTGCGTAAATATCCATGACGTACATCTGTCATATATACCTTTTCCGAATTTCGTAAATAAAGTCTAGAATATCACACTCATGAATAGCATTTTGCGGTGCAGTGGCAAACATTGTGATAGTCAGCATTACTGAGTCAAGTCGGATATTCGTGGTATTAGCATAATTAATCTAACCTAACTTGTGGATTCGCACCAAAAACTATGGCAATAAGTGTGCAGTAAAAATATCTATAAATCCGAGTTGTGATGTGTGCATTTAAGCGGTAGCGTAGGCGGGTGATCAGCTATAAATTCAGACATTTATCCTTCGGCGTTCGGCAGATACCGAATAAAAGTTCTCCGGCCCGTATCCCGTAATTTGTTTTTCGATATATCTATCCTCCATTTGCTGTTGAAAAAAATGCCGTTCCCGTAAATCTCTCTGAAAATAATCGAATATTCCGATATACAATATTCCTGTATAGCTCTTCATTGTATTGCCCTTAAAACCAGGGCATCAATTTCACCTTTAATCATGCGAGTATTTTCCTTCTCCACCATTCCTAACCTTCAAAATCCCATTCCTCTTCGCCCTCTTCCTCTGTCTCCGTCCCTCCCTGCATTTCTTTCCACTTAACCAATCCCACCCCGGCCCCCCTCCCCGCACCCCTCACCTGTTCCCTCTCCCATCCGCCATCCACCCCCCCTCTTTCCATTCTCACTTCCACCCACCGCCCTCCCCTCTGTCTTTTCTCACGCTCTTATCGTCCGCCTCCATAACCGTCTCACTCCGCCGCCCGCTCCGATCCCTCCCTTCCCCGATACTCTCGCCCCCGTATTCCCCTTCTCCACTCCACTCACTCACTCCCTCCATTCCCCCCTCCTCTCGTGTCCTACCCTGAATAAATACCCGGCGGGGGGAAGGGGGAGGGATGGTAGACGAAGGGAAGAGGGGATAGGGAGCTGTGGGTTGAATGCAGTTCCCCTAGCGACCCGAGCCCCTTTCCGATTATTTCTCCCTCCTCCTAGTGGAGTGATTCTACCCCCTCCTCCACTCCCTCCCCGCGCTGCTCCCTCCCGTTTCCCCCAGCTCCTACTTTTCCTACCCCCTTCCCACGGGCACATTTCAGGAAACCGTGCCACCCTCGTTATCGAAACGTTCTGTTCGTTTTATGTGAGTACGTAAAAATTTTTCGACGAGTGAAACGGTTAGATCCCGAGGCCCTTTCCGATGCAAATTTTTATTATTATTATTATTTTCGCCACAGTCGTTATTATGTGTATTTTTCCTTTACCCCTCCCTTGGGATGGTCCGTATGATTTTTTTTCGCGTGAACGCTTTTTTCCCCGAAATAACGAAGATGGAATCACGTAACGCCTTTTCCCCGACGAGGCTGAACTTAAAAAAAAAGCCAAATGTGATCACGTGGGCTGAGATATATCGGGAGACATGATTTAATTAATGCGAGCTGTGATCGATACCGTGAGAGAGTCAAAATCCGGATATTGAATTTTTCTCGTCGCACTCGTCAGGTCTTTCAGAATAAAAATTACTTTCTCTTTCTTATCGCGTCCCTCCTCGATAGCCAATATTAATAAATGGAGTTTGTCAAAATAATGGACACGTTGGTGTAGTGCTCACGCTTATCTTCATGATGTAACAGTAGTCAGAAGGATATTTTCAATTGAAAAAATCCGCGACTGATCAATTCTTTAAGGTAGAAGAAAAATGAGTGATGCATTCCGACGTTGTTGGCGCTAGATTTGAAGATTTCCCATGAAGAAAACGAGATACGTGAACAATTAACGTACGATTCCCTTGGACTACATCCCAATGAGTATTGAAATGACCGGAAAGGGCGACGGAGTCGCTCATCAGCGCAAATGAACGCGTGATTATTCGATCCACGTGACGCGTGAGCGCGCACGGTTGATCAATGAAAGGCGTCCCATTAAACTTTTATTGGCACACAATTTTACGACTTAGAAAAGATCACGCCCCCCTCGACCTATCGACCAATCCCGGTGCCAACGAGAATCCTAATTATGCATACCTTGAGCGTCGGCCGAGAATACTCCATTGTTTGCGCATCGTACCTGAACGCAATCCTTAATCGCGAGAGGAAGACAAATAATAGGTTTATTTCGAAGTGAATGAGGTGCGGTACCCTATCGGTGGTGATCTCTGTGAACGGACATATACGCGTGAATTTTTCTTGAGGTCATTGAATGCCTGGCTATAAAACACAATCGAATATAAATAACATGCAAACGGGCATTCGCATTCCTTAGGAGTTCTGGCGGTATTTTCATTTTTATCTCCAATGAAGGCCATGATCTTTCTGGTGAGCCAATCATTTAAAAAGATTGGGTGTCAGAGATATCCCATATGCAATTCCGAAGAATGAGCCTTGGTGAAAATCTGAGATAAATGCGTTGGTGAAGATCGTAAGCTCGACAAAGATTAAAAAAAAACTTACATCTTTACAATACGAGGAATGAGGAAGTTATAACCACCAATATAATTACAGGACGCCGGGGTACATAATTATCCTGAATTTCATGGTTTTGAGTGAGTGGTGACAAAAAATAGTCATTAAAAAGAGATAAGATGATGATTCATTATATTTGTGTCGCTCAATTAAGTACATCAGGGTAGTGGAAAGTCAAGTCTTCAAGATTAGCAAGCCAAGCTAACCACTGCTGACACGTAAAGGAATCCCGGGAAGTATTAAAGAATGGATGGTAGGCAACGTATTTTCTCTTCATATTCACCAAAGTATAAAACACTAGTTTATAGACCATCGGAAACTAAGATTCCTCACTCAAAGCGCAGAATGACGTTAAGGAAGTTCTAAATTCTTACGTAATCGTTATTGCGACCGTTAATGCTTAGGTGAATGTCGTTTTCCAATTCGGAAGGTGTTTCTTCTCTAGCCATTGATATTGCAGTATAGAGCTGACTAACACGAATTGAACTAATTCAGGTATTTCGACAAGTGAAATGATAGAACGATATAGAACACTAACATTATATAAAGAATGGAAACCTTAATATACGTTCAACAAAACACAAAATGCACCAAGATAATGGTTTACGGTTTAAGTTTTGTAAAAAAAATTATGTATGTATTCCTGACTTCGATTCAAATGTTTTCTAAATTAAAATAATGCCCTCTTTAAGTAGCAATAGTGAAAACCTATTTATATAAAAGACATTCCTCCCTATTTATTTTCGATAAACAACTGTAGCATCTCTTAGTGTTGGTGTAATAACACCGTGATACGTGCTCAGATAGTCATTAGATCATTTGCCCATGTGAAGAGCGAAATGGAACCAATGAATAATGGAAAATGAACAACCATCACAAACTTTCTCTCAACTTTAAATATACTCTTATTTTCTATTTCGTTTCAACAGTTCTCACTCTTAATTTCAATCTCTATCAAAAAGTAAAACGGGTGAAAAAATAGTTTAATGTAAAAACTGTATTGAATGCATGTATGAATGCTCTGGAACAACATTCATCAAGTGGACTCCTAGGCTTGAATAAGAAGCCGCATAGCATTAGGGGCGAGATGAAGCTCGTACCAGTGGCGAGCCTAAATGCGAGGCAGCCGCGCGCCTAGTGTATAATAATCAACGTATTTTTGGAAATCATCGAATTGATGCATCAAATCAAAAACGTTAAGAAGGTGTTGATGAACCCTTTTCAAAGGTCTTATCTATTTTAACATGTCGGCTCTTTTTGATTGCCGTGCATATTTAATACAGCATTGTAATGTACCCTGTTTCATTGGTCCCCTGCAGCAATACGTCTATTCTGAGGTATCGTTACAACAATGGTTTACCGAACGCTAGAGGTCCTTTGGGAATAGAAATGCAAAAACTATGGGAAAGGCATGGTGTATTTGTTGAGCGAACTTGATCTCCTCCGTTCAGAAAGAAATTTAAAATCTTTACCTGAGAGGTTGAACTGATTTTGCATTGTGTGCGCACTTATTGTGGAGTAAATATTATTACATTGGGAAAAATTGGGGTGTAAATAATCATAATCATGTTTCCTAGAGCATACCAATGAATAATATCCCTCCACTGAGCACAAAGTGTAATATCATTATGGAACAATAATTCTATGAATACCAGAGCATTGAGGAAATGAATTTTATAAGAAATACGGAAAATCTATTTTTTTAATATTTGGCTATTTTTATATGGCTTAGTAACTAAGCTAAAGTTTAAAATTTAGTTCATTCTGATTTTGCTTAAATAGCTAAACGTTTCGATGAAGCGTACTAGCATGCTGCTATTTAAGCTCGTAAGTAAGTCTACAGAATAGTGAACTTCGGTAAGATTTGTTAATGATTTGATGAGTTTAAGCTTCCCGTAGACTTTTGGTGGCCATACAAATCTTATCTTGCCTCTAGGAATGGTTATCAAATCAATGTCATAATCATATTTGTCACATCTATCTAAAATATCCATTAAATCATCAGTTTTTGTACCGAAACCATTTGTTTTAGCACAGACTTGGCCGGATATCGAGGAATTCGTGTTCGAATCCCGGTCAAGGCGAATGATTTTTACACTCTGAAATTGTTGAATTGAAATGCATATTAGCGGATGAATCTGTTCAAAGTTACTCTTGCGGCATCTCCCGCAGTTTCTTGGAAATTGTATCTCATTTTAAGAAAAACGCAATTTGAGACCTGTTCGTCGAAGTATTTGGCCTGGGTATATGGCTTATTACAAATCATTTCATGTCAGAATATGCGTTCTTCTGCGAAGAAAATATCTATGCAATATTTCTCTTACATTTTTATTTATTCTGTTCAATGATTTCTCCGTCTGATGCTTAAAAATGTCTAAATTATTATAGTCGTTCTATGAATATTTTATACATCTGGATCTGGTTGATATCCAGTATCTGAAATGTTTCTTGAGGCTCCGAGAATTAACCGCCTTTTCTTTTATCGCCGGCAAGAAACATCGTCTGCATCATAAAAATGTCCTCTAATTCCCACAAAAATCGACCGCGACAATCAAACAGCCTTATTCCACAAATAATACTTTTTCCTCCCAAAATATTGCGAAAGAGGAAGCAATGTTCTCGAGCGTTAAGGCGTATTTTTGATATCTAGTCCCATGAAATATCGAATTTTTTCCCATACTCTGAGCCACTGCCCATCAACCGCATTGGAATTCTGTCGCCCGCGGCGTGGAAGCATTCGTCCTTGAAGATTTTATCTAGTCTTTTTTTTTTAAATCGGCCACAGAAAAGTTTTTTTCCGAATGTCAACCACTTGAAACTTGACCATTTAAGGGGATGGGGAAAAAAGCATTCGAAACGAAACATTTGGAGTGTGCTGCACTTCTGAGTATGTGTGCGTGTGTATGTGCGTCAGAGAGTGTGCTGTACATGAATCACGCTACAATAATATAGTCAGCTCCATTGCATTGACCTTGGTTTTTCGTGAAAATAGTCAAAGAGAGACTTTTCCTTCAAATTATTTGGTCGAAGTCGTCCAATGAAGCCTCGGTCAACTGTTTCTCCTCATACTTTTTTCACGAACTAAAATATTACAGCATGTCGTGGAAAAAAATCTTTGGACAAAACCAAAGTTTTCAACCGGGATGAATAAAATTCTTTTTAAACGGTACTTTAATTTTTTCAATTACCTTAAAAAGATTTTTTAAATGAGTAGGCATGATTTTAAATAAATAAATTCACGCTTCAGTTACCTAACCCTTAATGTAAAATGATGTTCGCTCAAGGTGTTCTACCCACTAAAGGTAGGTTTTGGACGGTTCCTCATGACTATTTACTTCCAAGCATCGCGAGGACTTACTCTTGTTTGCCCTACATTATTTCCTTCTTCATTTCTTCGTAACTTTTTCGGCCTTTGTCGGCCTTCTCTCATCTGTGCTGTCTATAAAGCTTTTTCGTTCCTTTTCCTTCCTTGAATAATTTGCCCAACATGCTCCCTTCTATAATGGCCGTTAATATGCTACTGTCTTTTAATGTTTATTAAAATATTGACACGAACGAAAAAAAATATGGACGGAAGTAAAGAAATACAAATAGATAGAAGCCGTGAATGTTCGTGTCACCTTAACTCAGGCTCATATTTCCGAAATCAGAGGCAACATTTTGGGGTGAGTAGATCTTTAACAGCCATCCTAGGAAAAATATTGGTCCATCCATGCATCTGTCATATATGGAGATCATAACAAATCAGGAGTATACAGCGATCGAGCATTGAGATACAGTTAAAATTTGCAAAAAAAAACCCTCGGCTTATTTCCTGATCATCAGAAAATTTTGAAAAAATATACCTTAACTTCAAAATGATCTGGGACTCCCCTAATAGACTTGCAAGCTTTGCATACCAAATACGCGTGAATTCCACTCTTCAAAATCAAAAAAAAATATTTCCGGGCGGCGCATCTCCAAAAATAATATTGTCTTCTTGCCGGGTCGTCGCCGTCTCCATAACGTGAGGTAAGCAATTATTGGGCAGAGTGGAACGGAAACTTGAAAATGTGTGACGCGGTGACTGCAGTGACTGCGAATGGAATGCCAAGCACTAGCGTCCATAAATCCAACGCCAGTGAACTCGCGACGAAAACCCAGGCTCTCTCATATTGTGTGCATCCACGAGAGGTTTTCCGTTGTCACATGGCGTAGGCGTGGCACGTTCCCCCGAGCCTATTCCCGACGACCGCTCACTCAAGAGGAGGGGGTTCCTCCGCCTTTAGCGAGTGCCGCGCAGTCATCTATCCGAAATGAATGAAAAAAAATGAATGCCGAGGGGGGGAAAATACGCGATTTCGAATGGGTAGCGGGAAGAATAAAAGGAGAGATGATATTAACTCCAAGCAGGGAACCGAAACCCTGTCGCGTAGACACCACTCCTCCCCCCCCAATACTCCCCCCCGAGACCCCTCTCCCACTGACCGAGGCGTCCTGGGTCAGAGCGTAAGGGAGGAGAGTGCAAGCAAGGAAGAGGGGGAAGGGAAATACCTTTTTACGGGGAGGGCCGGGAGGGAAGTTAATTTTTTGGGGAGGAGAGGTTGTGGCTAACGGATGGCGGGCGGGAAGGGGAAGGCCGTGGCGTGGCGGTGGTAGAAACGGATAGAGAGAGAGAGCCAGGAGGCGTAATTCCGTTTGATTCAGTATCGTGGGATAAACATCGTTTTAATTCGTGGTGCGCTCCTTCTCTCTCTCGCTTCTCTTATCCTTCCTCTCCCACCTCCAATTTTGGCCCCACCTCCTCCCTCCCCGTTCCACCCTCTTTCGTAACAATCCCCCCCTCCAACCGCTTCCCTTTCCCCTCTTCCCACGCGCCCACCCCCGTCTTCCGCGGACGCTGACCCACCCTCGGTCCGCCTCCCTAGGAAAAGCTCCTGACCCGTGAGTGTACGGGGTGCCCACACGCGACCGGGAGGGATGCCCACGACCCCCACTCCCTCCCTTCCCGTATTGTGTTATTTTCACATTAAATCCCCCCTCCTCTCACACCGTCTGTCCGTCTCGTCTCCCCGCCCTCTGACGTCCCAAACCTGACCCTACTCCCCGCCCCCTCCTCTTCTGGCACTCCCCATCCCCATCATCCCCTCCCTCTCTTCTCTCCCACCACTTATTCTGGATCATTCGCGGCCTTCAGCATACTTGCTCCACGCCCTTTCTTCGCCTATATACCTACCCCCTCCCTCCCTCAAATTCGGCGTTGCTTCTTTTTTCTCGGTATTCCCTCTCCGTCCGCAGCCTCTACCTGCTCCGGTAATTACGATTTCGTTTTGCGGCAGGAAAGGATTCCATAAGACCGTTTTTCCGTTCGAGCATCAAGTTTTTCATTCATTAACATCTACGGTCATTCGTCAATGATTGGCCAATCTCTTAGCAAATCTGGCCGGCTCTTAGGCTCTCAACGTTAAAGGACCCCAACGATGTTTTTTTTTCCTCATCTCATCACACCATTAACGAAAAAGTTAAGTCATTAATGAACAAATCTGTCCGTGAAAGGTGAAATTGGTGGCGAGACGAACATGTTTTTCGCACGAAGGAAATAGAGGAAAGTTCTAAACTCGTTTTCAAGAGCTCCATAGTTTTTAAAACGACGCCATTTCGTTTTTGCTTACTAAAAATTTGGCAGGCA
The DNA here is from genome assembly GCF_022747635.1 of Hetaerina americana. Classification (NCBI taxonomy): domain Eukaryota; kingdom Metazoa; phylum Arthropoda; class Insecta; order Odonata; family Calopterygidae; genus Hetaerina; species Hetaerina americana. The sequence continues at coordinate 17,436,872 of NW_027286069.1, read as the reverse complement.
GTTGATATCCGTATCCCTCCTCAATGAGATAAGGTTAACGGGTTAAAGGGTTTTTCAGCATCCAATTTTGTCATGCCGACAAATCCCCGAAAGTATTAAACTGGTAATCGAGAAATATAATTAGATAAGGTATAAAGTTTCTCAATGGGAGTCTCAGTTATTGATAATTTCTCCTTTCATCTTATCCGTAATATGCTTAATTTTATTTTATAAATGTAAGGGGTTCTCCAGCGTCACCTTCACTTTGCACAAGACAGATTCCCCTTATCTTTTGCAGAATCATCATCATCTTATTCGAACTTACGATCTGGTTTCTCGCTCTTTAGATGTTTCATCACAGCGGATGAAATTCAAAATCAATTATAAAACTCCTAAAACATGAATATTTTTCCATATCCCGCGTTAAAAATAATAATCTTCGATTTGGAGTCATTTGTGCGTACAATGCGACGAGGGGGTAATGAATACGACAGATTTCTTACTTACTTTAAACGAACGACAGATTTCTTACTTACTTACTTTACACAAAGAATTAAAGGAATATGAAACTATCATAATACGCTAAGCAAACATTTCATCAAAGAGTGAGAAAATATATGCTCTCTGACAGATATCGTGATTTTAGTGATATAGAATGAAATCATTACATAAATAACGAAAGACGACCTCGAATGTAACATATAAACTTTTATTTGTTGTCGCTGCTTGATGAGCAAGCTCAGTGAAATTCACATTCCATTTTGAGTTAATTTAGATGGTTGCTTTAGGCAATTTCAATGTCTTAGTGTAACCTTTCCGGCATAACACACATTACAATTAATTGAATGACTTGATTTTACCTGGAGTATTTTTTACATAATACTATTATCATAACTAGGGAGTGCATAGAGATTTCTGGCGGTAAACTATGGAATTAGTGTAAGATATCACCACGGGAATTAAACGCTTTTACATGAAAGGCAATTTCAATGAGGTATATTCTGCTCATATAATGTAATTAGGTAATCAGGCAAGAAGTTACGATTAAAAGAATCGATGACTCAAATAAAAATTAGAAACAATAGCTTTGGGCGGAAAACTTCTTAATCTTTCAATTGAATCTCTCTCTCATACTTCTCACGCGATCTTAGAATCTTCTTCTCCTCTCCTGCTTTGCTTCCCCGTCTCTATGAATCTTAGGCTCTCCTCCTATGTGTATTATATTTGCATTATACCTATGAGTACGTTTCTACATCGTTCTTTTGCTCCCTATCCTACTAAATTATTTCTCCTATTTTTTCCCCAACTTCATTTCACTCTTCCGTTTCTCCAACTCCTAAACGATGAATACGTGACTGCGAGTGAGCACCCTGAGACCCCTCCGCACACGTAGCTCCAGATGTCCCCTCGTGATTAATTAACCAATTTCCATCCCTCTCAGGTGAAGGCTTTTCACCCAGTGACTAACCGACGTGCTGTCGGCAGCACGTGGCTGTTACCTGAATTTAATAATTCTTATAATGATCCTTAATTCAGATTCAGAAATGGTTGGTTCCTTCTGTGTCATATTCTTATTCAAAGCTCTTCCACCCCGATGTAGAATATCGTGAGCCTCTTTGAAAATCGTACTTCACTATGACCAGTCTGTGAGCCGGGTTTCATTTGGGCATGAGATATCGAGCGCGATTCCGAGAATATTCTTTCTCCTTGAATTTCAATCTAAATTCCACCCCCAACATATTCTTATCATTGTAATTCTACTTCATGACCAAGTAAGGCTCCATAGGCTTGAATTTTAATGTTTGGCGCCGCCTGGTGCTATTGAAGGCGAAAGTGCACCATTAAAATAATTCATTCATGCAGGTATTATTATTCTCATGAGTACTGCATATCAGGACGAAGTATATCTTACCGTATGTTATTGTTGGGGGTAACTACAAGAATAACAAAAGGCATAACACTTATTCTCCAGGTAAAGCATAGTGCAATAATCGGAACAGGTTTTACACTTTTCTTCTGGGAAAATATTAATGCCATGTCCTTAATACCGGGAGTAGATAACCGTTTGTGTTTCATCGAATTTCTAATAAACGATATCGTTTATTGAGATTTTTTTATTGATTCCCATTGAACGTCTTGCAACGGAGGCATATAATTGCCCAACTCTGATTGATCGCATTATTGGTCCACTTGAAACTTTTTTGATTTCCAAACACCGTCATGAATATTCAAAAACCGACACGATAGCATTTCGTAAAGCATCGTGCAGTGACCTCGAGTGGATTTATCTCGTTTTATGGGAGCCGAGGAATAAGAAAAGAACCTACCCCGAGCGCGGGGCGGCATACGGCCACACGTAACGCGACTGCGGTTTGAACTCTCTTCTCTCCTCTTCCTCCTCCTCATCCATCTCTCCGCAGTCGACCGTTCGGATGAGATGGGGGCCATCCGCCGAAGATACGCCCTTTCCCATCCCACTCCCCAAAACCTTCATCTATCCCTCTGTTCCCCGATTCCCTTCTCCATGTCATCCCCGCACACTCACACACTCCATCCCTCTATACATTTTTGTGCAGTATGCCTACGTCGACGGGGACAGGACGCGGGTTTTGAGTGAAAGGGCTAATTTCGATCCGGACACAGAGAGCGAAGTCCTCTACACACACACATACAGACACACACACGCACGCACAATTTCGTACCCAGAAAAAATATATAAATAATTATTTCGCCCCCCTTCCTATTTATTTCCCATCTTTTCATGCGACCGCCAACCGTCTATGCTCCTCGATCTCCCCTTCCCCTCCTCCTCGCGACCGAAGACCCCCTCCTTCCTCCACCTCCCCCACCCCCTACATCCCCATTTTACCCCATTTCTCTTCTCCCTCCCCCTACCCTTTCCGTCTCTCTCATAAACCTCTCCACTCCCCCCACCCCTTCCAATGCTCCCCATTCCTCACGCATGCCACCCCACCCCACACCACCAAGTCCATACGACTTGTCCCATCCCCCCGCCTCGTCCTCCTCTCCCGCCCCTCTCCGCACAGACGCAGCGAACAGACCCTCCCCGCCTCCTCGCAGAGCACTCATCCGCCCCACGCCACCCACCCCTCTCTCTCTCTCCCGCTCATCGCGAGCAGACCCACGTCCTTCAAACATTTTTCGAGCGAATGAATGCAAACGCGGGCGACGTCCTGGCCGCGGAGAGAGTTCGGGGAGGGGGGGAGCGGATCGGATTTTTGGCATAGGGGAAGGAAGGTAGATATAGGAGGGGAGAGGGAGGGAGAGAGAGAGACAGAAGAGAGAGAAGGGAAACCTGGGGCGGGATGGGGGGAGGAGAGCAAGGAGAAAGCAAGAGTATAAGGAAGGAGGCACGGGGAGCTAAGGCTGGGGTGAGGAAGATATAGTGAGAGAGGACTCTTTGCCACGACTCAAACTTCCGGTCCCAACCACCCCTCTCCCTTTTCCCTAAGTCCCCCCGAGCGTGGCCCAGGAGAGGAATATCGTCGGCTCTGCCCGACCCCCCCGCCCCTCACCACATCCCCCCTCGCCCGAAAAAAAACCACGCGATCATTCCATCCTCGTTGTTTCTCGCCTTGTTTTCCCCCTCGCTTCCCCTCTCCCATTCTACACACCCCCCCACACCTACCCCCAGTCCCTGAGATCTCCTTCCTCCCTTCACCCCCCATGTCCAAACCTCCCATCCCGCTCCCCGAAAACTCCACTCGATTATTCCCTTTTTATTTAACCACTCCCATCCTGAGCGGGACCCATTCCCTTCTGCCCCTCTTCCACCCCCTCCCCCCAATACCTTCATTATGCGCCTTCCCCTTTTCTGCGCTTTGCTGCCCCGAATGTCTGTCTGTCTGTCTGCGCAAGTGTGTGGCTGTGCGTGTGTGTGTGTGTGTGTGTGTGTGTGTGCGAGCGCGCGCGAGTGTTTTCCATCGCGTTTGCGTGGTCGGAGAGATCATAGGGCTTCCGTTCCCTCTCTCTCCTCCCCAAACCCCCGTGCATAACCCCTCCTTCCGTCCCACTTCAGCTCGTGGAAAAGAGGAGGCGGAGGGAGAATTTTCGGTGGACAAATGAACAGGGGAAAACGTGCGCCGCCAACAGCCGTCTCGACCTATTTGGGCGGCGCGTTTCATACGCTTCCTCAAGGAAGTACTTAAACGGGGATGTGGGGGGGGGGGAAATATGCCCATTTTTCAATTCTTCTGCGGGGAGGAAGAACGGAGACATTGGGGAGGGGGGCAGGAGGCGTGCGAGTGATGGTGAGGAGTTGAGGGTGTGCGAGTTTGAGGCTCCCCTTCTCCACCCTCGTTACCAACCGTCATATTTTCTTTTATTATTTTTTTAGCGGAATCGAGGGAATGGACACGCGACATTTCCGTGTTTATCTTCCCTCCCCCCTCCTTCCCCCGAGCCGTTTCTTATAATTTTTTTCCTGACCGTTTTACCGCTTCGGTGGGAAAGTTCGACTAGTTTTTTTTTTATTTTTTTATTACTCGAATGCAGTTTTCGATGGCGCGCAAGGGAAAGGAGTTTTCCGGAGAGGGGGTCGCGATCCAATTATGTGCCGCGTGGGGGGAATTCGAAGAATGGGCATCTCGACCGGAGTTTCCCGGAATCGGAAGGGACAGGAGCAGACGAATAGAATTTTACGATGAAATTTGAACCAACGAGAAGCCTACAGATGTTCCTATCCTACAGATGTTTATTCGTTAGTAGAGGAGCGTGTCCTTAAGCCGGGTGGGGTGGTCGGATGCGTTGACTCGCGTTGAACCGATACCCGTGACTGGTGATTCTTAATATTCCTTCTTGTGGTCTAACGATAGATGTTAATTTATCCTTACTGTTAATAAGCAGTAGTCGCGATCGTACAAGTGGTGGCCTTTGCATTACCAAGATCAAAACATGTATTTTGCTTCACTACACTGAGCTCTACAAGTGATATATTCGTTCCTTCAAATAAAATAAAATGGAGGGATAATTGTATTTAAGATTTTCCACTTGCGCTGTACTATTGAGGAAAAGAAGTACATATAAGTAGACATATCATCAAGCCTAACTTTTTACGTCTTTGTAATGAAAGAAGAGGCATGCGGAAATGTATTTAAATCTTTACAGAAAAATAATATGTAGCTACGAATACGTGCTAGTTTTAACGCAGCGAATAATTTGGATGTTTTTTGTGCAGTTGATTAGGTAACAAATTACTTTACGAAAATATTACATCAGGTAAAAATCACCAATTAAGTAAATGGTGAAGGCAGGAAAGACGTTAGTTTCGGCTACCCTAAATTCGCTACCACATGATGCCTGCATGAATTCCCGTTCTGTCAAAACCCTAAGGAACTCACGAACACCCATATTGAGAGAGAGAGAGTCATTTTTCCATGCCAACTTCATATTTGGAATACGGCATCAAAAACGCACGTAAAGGGCTGTCTGCCGCCACTCACTTCAACGAATTGTTTACGGCCGCATCAGACTTTGAGGTCGCTATTTCTTTTAAACAAAGGGATAGAGAGCGAGGTAAAATGGAAATAGGAACGCGAGTTGAATTTTTATGGTCGATACCTGCTGCTAGGGACCGGGGCGGGTAGCTTCAAAGTCACCTCCCGAAGAATGTCAGCAATTACTCGGTAGTATTCGCTTTCACCTTTCGAGAACAAAGAGAGGAGGTTGAGGCGAAAGGAGGAATCGTACTCCATAAACGATATAGAGAGAACTGGGGGAAAATCCAGCAGAGGGTATACAAACTTCACATCTTTATTTGAGCTTCAGTCAAGAAGGATGAGGCAGTCAATCGGGTATTCAGTTAAATTGAAAAAAGCGATGAATTAAATGTCGTGTTTTGGAAATGTCTAAACGTCGCAATTGACTGGCAGATACGAGTTCAATGATGAACCACGCTCGATGCCAGTGGTTCTCAATATTTTTCACCCCATCCCTCCATTTCTTCGTAGTTTAGTAGCTAATTGCCCCCTTTCCCGTGATATGCAGCCTCATTGAAATATGCATTCATTTTTGAGTGAGGCAAAAATGTATTTTAATATGCAGAACTCAATAAACCTTATTACAATTTCAATTAATAACAAACTGCAATTTTACAGATTGTAAAAAATCCATGGGACAACACTTTGTTGAATTATTGACCCCCCCCCCCACTCAATGGAAAAGTCCTCCTTAGCGAAAATCATTGGCCAAAACCAAGAATTAACATAACTAGGCTGTTGAAATTTTCGATGCCGGTTTGTTCGATGTAGTTTGCAGGTAGTTTTTGAGCGCTTCCAATTCAGCCTAACAGAACTAATAATATAGACCTTCGGATCACGATTGTTGCAACAATGCTGTATACTTTAATAACAAAATTATATTCATATTTATGACGCAAGTCTTATTGGGACAACAACCCCTCATTCTTGCCTAGTAATTTAGTTGATCCCCGAAAGACCCTCTCCAAAGCGTCCTTAACCTCCGTTATTCCAATTCACCCAAACATATCGGAATGCCTCGTTGAGGCTCTCTTCAAGGCTTCCAAAGCATAAGGGATTATTGCTGCGTACTGACGCAGCTGTAGATGACCGATTGGGACGGGGGTGGGGGTGTAGATAAAATGGAGCGGGGCACGTTGAGCAACGAACGCTCTCGGAGCGGGGAATGGGACGAAAATGGGTCAGGAGCTGTTAGTGCTGCATGGTGGATGGCCGTAGATGGCGCGGCTGAATCAACGAAGGAAACGAAAGGGCAATGAAGGGACGACATGGCGTAGGGAAAGATGCCGGGCACTCAGCGAAACGGACGCATCATCTCAATTGAGATCCATTGAATTCCATGGTGAAATGAGAAGCTTCATTGAATCATGTTTAAAAACGCATCTCACATCCCACGAAATATCAAATGCTAGATGAATGTTGTAATCTGCGCTCGAAGTGTATTCATGATTTCCCTAATGGTGACATAATCGCCTGCCCGCACCGAGAATCAGTTTAGGAATGATATAACATTGTGTTATGCAAGTGCACAGATGGATTTGAACTCACATCTTCCGAATTAACTCGCGCAATAACCCAACCCTCTATTTCCTTTCTTGAATGTGCGCCCAGTTTTGTGAGTTTTTCTTTAGATTTTGAAGCCTAGCACCTCCTAGCACACCAAAGCGTCAAAGGAAATATTCTTAGAAATTGGACGAAGTTTTTGGTGTGTAGAATTTGCAACCGACGCAGCGTTCTCTGAATTAAGCTACTCGTACAATTCACCTAGACAAAAATGAAAGACGAAGAGGCTTGAGGAAATGACATATTACCTTTGAGAGGGTTTTTGCTGTTTTGGGCAGAAAGAATGCTTACGATTACACGCGAGACTTATTCGAATTCGTTGCGTTGCGTTAAATAAAATCCACATTAACAAATATAGAACAAATAGAAATATTCCATCTACCGTTTCCTCAGATTCTATCAACAGATTCTATCAGCCGTTAAATAATACACTTTTCCTCTACTGGAGTAATATCATATCACTATTGTGTATGATAAAGAAGGTCTGTAATTGTATGTTGTATTGACTGTCTTAATTCTTTGTGTATCGTATACGATGAAGATTATACAACAATTGTAAATAATGCATAAATATATGGAAGTTCTTCCAAAAAATATATGTATTCACTACACGGGGATATTAGTAATTATTACTATCCTTAACATGCACCCAAATATTTTTCTTTTGAGTACATTGGTCATACACGTGGCTGGAGTCGTGCTCTACCAATTCATTGGCAGTAGTCAATCGTTTGAATTCATCTCCTAACCTGCAGCGTGTAGAGACGGTTTCAATTGTCCTCAATTCACGACCTTTATAATATGAGCCATCCCTTAAAGAACAAAAATTCTTCAAAATCAACAAAAATTATCCAATAATGACAAATTAAACTGCAGATATCGCACCTATTAACGTCATATTCTTTCAAAAAGCTTTCTGTGCTGTACATAACACCCGAATTTCATGGCTTTCATTCGAAGAAAAAGTTATAAAAGGCCTCAATTTTTTGTCTACGCTCGGCTTGAAAGAAATATTTTTACGTTTCACGAATTTAACTTAATGACAATTTATACATTTTGGTTTCGGAACTTTTTTTACTTAACTGTGAATTTTATTTGTCATTTCGTATAGCTAATTAGTTCATATTGGTTTCTTGTATACGTACTGTGCTTGCCAAAATAAATATTTTTTTCTAGCCCTGCCTACGCCAGCCATTGAGTTCGCAGGGAACCAAAGGGAATGCGACGGGTAAAATTAGTGTGCACTGAGTTTTTGGTACTCTTCAGATATTTCATTAAATTTATTGAATATCATTTGTACGTATTTTGGGGATTTAAGAATAGGAATAGTTTCTCCCATATCTATTTGACACTCTAATCCTCATTCAGCATTCTTTTTTTAAAATAAAGATTCAGCTTAAAATTAACAATTTCTCTTACTGTTAGGACTATTTCCTTAAGAAACACACCAGAGGAGGTGTTATTTGCCAGTGAATAATTCTTTACCTGCTCAGTTCAAGTAGGATTAAGAATCGAACTGAAAATTTGATTCTCAGCCAAGATCTCTCATTTCAGTTTAAACCGTAACTGACGTCCGTTAGCAGATTACTTATATTAAAATAACTAAATCGGCAATTCAATTATCGGTCAAAGGTCAAATCGATTAGATGGATAACTACACACGTGAAAAGTATGAGTTTATGGCAGGCAGGTAACACTAAACTACCTCGAATTTTCACAAAACTTCCGTCTTCAGAAAGACGAGCCAACTGAAAATGAATGTCAACTCACACTTGAAATCGAAAGAAAAATAAAAAAACATAACATTGAGAGGTACGTGACGGTTATGGAAATCGTGTACAGACCCTCTCACCCATGACCACCAAATTTTGGCCAACGATTGCAATAAAAAAAATTTGCCCTTGGCGAAGGGCAAAATGTTCGCTCTTATTTATAATCGAGGAGAGACGAGCCCTCCAGCCGCTCTGAGCGTCGGCCATTAATTCTCTCAGTTTAGGTAGAAGTTTCCCAGCTTATCTTTTCTCATTAACACCTCTTTATTGGGAAAATTTATTGCTCAAAAGTCATGCATATTCATGGCGGCTTCAGCTATGAATCAATATTTTTTTAGATAGAGTGCACCGATGTATATATCCGCCTCAATCCTATCCAAGCTAGTAATCTTTATCACTTACTAGTTGCTAAAGTTAGTACCAGCACTTGTAATCCCAATCTGTTAATCTATCTATTAGACGAATCAAGATACTGACTTGTTTTAAAATTATTTTTTTTCTGTCATTGACAGTGTCTTTTAGTCTCACATTGCGCATTTGCGTGAATTTTACAATTAAATTTCCTAAGGGTATAATTATCGGAATAAACTGCGTGTAACAAGTGCGTGTTGATATGTATTACCAAAATATGTGAAGTTTTCGTGTCTGCGGAATTTGATTTTTTATCTCTGCAGAGGAAAATATGAGATGGGCATCCTACACGAAGGGCTACAAATTTGTTATTTTTAGATGCATTATTTCTCATTAAAATATGCAGACTAAAACAACTTATATTTAATTAACGCTATGGATATTAATCAAACCTTCCGTAGAAACCACAAAAATATGTGCGGAGATTTTATATTCTAGTTTTATATGGAAATATAATCCTCCAGTTAAGAAGAATAAGATATCGTCTAAAGATGGTTGCCAATTCAGAAATATATTAAAACGGATCAACATATCTTTGTCACTCTACGTCTATGTGATAATACGCAGGCTTCACATTTTTTTAAACGTTTACAAAGATTGAATTGAAAAAGGGGCCACCATCAAGAGTGCTACCTAGCCCCATGCTGCTCAGCCTCAGGTTTTCTCTTTTAATTTCGCTGCCATTATATTCGGTTTCTCTCTTCCTCCCTGCGCCCTTGGATCGTATTCTTGAGGTTTTTTTGCCCAGGTCATTCGAAAATCCTCATTATAAAACTGCCGGCAGTTCCCAAAACGCCCGAAAATCTACTGCCATTTGTATTCAAGTCCGAGGTCGACATCGCGTATGAATTAGGCGTATTCAACAGATGAAAATCAAGAATGTTCGACTAGATCTCTCGGTTCTGGACACTTTTGGTTGGGTTTGACGAGACCCTTACCTTTCCCGTTCCGACATTACGGATTCCATAAATTGACTCGACGCAAATTCCGCATCGGAAAAAACTTCTCTCTGGTGAATTCCGCTTTTTATGAAGGCAGAACGGGCCTTCTTTCGTTCAAAAACTCCGAACGTATTGCTAAAGAACCCTTGCACGGCAATACCATGAATATAGTTCTAAAGCTAAAGGGTAAAGATAATTATGGATAATTCCTAGATACGTAATTATGCTTACATAATACCCACAACTTTTTTCTCATTCCAATATATCAACTTTCCTCGCAGTTGAGTAAGAACTAACTTGTGGGTTGAATGGAACTACTTATAAATCTTACGCCCATTTCCACAGTGGACATCACATTGCCTTAAGAGGCCAATGAGATTGTTTCTCCATTTAAGTATTGATCTGAGAAGTATGGGTACACTCAGGTAATCTGTAGTATGTTGTCCACCGTACTCAATGCTCGAAGGATCTCGTTTAGGAGAAGAGCAAATCAAAACGCTTAGGAAATAGTTGATAGTCTCGATTTTCAATCATTATTCCTCGCCATTTATTGTTTCCACTTATTCATAACAAATTTTCCATGGCGGTTTTTCTTAGACTCCTGTTCGTAACGCATAAGAATTATGGATAGATTATCTACAGATCAAGTTGGATGAGCGGTACGGCGGGCGATATTTATTTCCACTTTGAATACCTTATTTTTTATCTTGTTTTTGAGCCTCAAATTTTAAAATGGATTCTCTTTCAAAATTTTTCTAACTAGTACATGGAGATTCATTGAGAACTAGGAAAAGTCTTAAATGTTTTTCTCGAAATATGAAAAGAATTTTCCCTTCTTCTAGTATACAATTTCTTGTTCATGGTTGATATTTGGCTGTTTCTTTTATTTTAAAATTTAACGAATGATAAATGATCTAGATAAAAATAAAAGTAAAACGAATTATTTTAGTTTTAGTTTAAAGATTTTCAATATAATAATTTTTTGTAGTTTAGACAAAAATACTTTGAATCAGCTTTTACATTTACCAACTAGGGGACAGTTAGAATTTTAGAGTCTAAATTGGGCATTATCTTTGAGTCCTAAACTTAAGCAAGGAAGCACCGTTATCCTAACGTGGTCCTGAGATGCCAGCTTCATAATTTTTACTATGAAATGACCAAATTACGTGCAAGCAAATCTGCTGCCTTCTTATGACCGAAATGTAATCCGACGTTTTACTAAACTTACCTCCTCTTAAAGTGAAGTCAAGGTAATATGAATTGTAATTATCAGGAAGTAGGAGAGGTTGATAATACACCTAAATTACGTCTATGTGATTCTCGCTCATTTAAAAATGAAACGAAATGGATATTTTCCCGAGAATAGTTGCGAAACACAATCAACACAGAACACATCGCTGTAACGAAAAGGAAACCGTAATTTAACAAATAATTTCATTTAGAGCTTATCATCATCAACGTGGCGAAATACGATACCTCGTACCTTACGACCTAACAAAGGTCAACCATCAATTCCTCTCAGGTTTTCTTATCAAGTAGGGCAATTCGGATATCCCTTCTCCATAGCAAAATGGTAAGGTGCATGTCCAAAATAGGTCTTGTGTTTTGCCGGATGCAGCGCAAGGAATGTGCAGTTGTTCTGATGAACTTCAATGCTCTATTTGCCGTAAAAAAGGCCTGGACTAGAAATAATTTTCATTGCTCACGCAGGGATATGTTTTTCAATGTAACCCCATGTCCAGTTTATCATAAAATGTACGTTTTACGAATACGATTTATGTGGAAATTAAGGGAACCGTGTTCCTTGCAAAAATATGGCGGCAGCAATTGCATTTTTTACGACATTGCAGTCCGTATTCGAGTAGTGTGACTGTGAAGAATTTCTTCATTGTTGATTTTGTGGGCAAAAATACGGTTATGTTATATGATACCTTCAAGCTCTAATGTATCCGAATTTTTTCTCGGGACTGGAAGCAGAGAAAAAGTTTCGAGCTTAAAATTCGCTGGGATTATTTATAAATATAAGACATAGATGGCTGCACCATACAGTGTCCAGGGTTCGTATAGATGTCACCAAAAGTGGGAAGCGTTTTGAATACTTAAAATTCCGCGGTTTGGTGTGCAGGAAGAGCGCGTATTTATCCGTTTTCTTCACTTTCGTGTTCTAGCACACATCGGCATCCATCGTCATTTGAGTGAGGCATGTAGTTATGGTGTTGTGTGTGTGTGCGTGTGAAAAATAGAGCATTTGTGGGTGTGACAGTTCGTAGAAAGCCGAATGTCGCCTGACCACGAACCCATGAGAAGCCTCCGTCACGGGCCCGTAAGCAATATCTGGCGGGTAAAAGGAACCCTTACGGAAACGTATTTGTCAGCTACGGAATCATGGCCTCGGATGTTGTTTAAAATATGCAAGTCTAACAGAAGATTATTCTGAGAAATGAGAGATTTTCATGCTCCCAGGCGTAAATATTCTGTCAGAAAAAATTAGTCGCCTTTAGAACTTGAAGGCACATTGGGAAGTAGATGCTCGAGGGAATGTCCAAATGAGAGAGGAAATCGAAATGGTGCGAAGATGACTTCGTTACGACGTCCGTATACGTTTGGTTAGTTCGCGGGAAGGAACAACTGACGCCGTGCACGCAATAAATACTTCGGTTCACTGTCATTCTTTTTTTTTTTGAACGTCCCCGAAAGACGTTACATTCTTTATGTCCGGGTGAGAGAATTTGATGTGCGTGGGGGAAGGAAGGAAGGAAGGAAGAGGGGATGGTTTGTGGGGACGGGGAGTGTGGAGGTGCGTGAGTAACTGCACCGATAAAAATCTCTATCGACTGTATCCCGTTTATGCATTTCCTCTCTGCCCGTGGATGCGTCCCGGCCGCATGACCCAACCCTCTCGCTCTCTCCCAAGCAGCAGCCCTTCCCTCCGTCCCTCACCCTCCGACACACTCATAACCCTTTCCGCGCCTTCGCCACCATCCCCTTCCCGTCCCAAACCCCCTTCTCACCCGCTGAACGTTGAACACAGTCATTATTGCTGGCGCAAACACACGCTTTTATGACTTCATTGCGCCGGAGAACGAGCGAGGGACATTCCGAATAACACCGTGCTTACCACACTCGCCCGATTGTCGCCCATCTCATCGACGTTTTCCTTCCTGACTCTTTAATACGGGGGTTCCCATTCGAAAATATGCCAATTATGTCACGCATTCAAGTTCGTTACTGCTGCATCCATGGTCCCTGATGATCTAATAACTGCCATCAGCCTTGAGACTGGGTTACCATTTTCGGGTTAAATGCTTTCCCTTTTTATTTTTCCCTTGCCATTTTCAAGATTCTGGCCTCGTGAAATCCATGGGGAAAATAATGTATAACGAGCTTATCAATTTTTTTTGGAAATTTGAATATACTCTGAATGACTTCCTCAATTAACAAAACCATATTTACAGCTCAAATTAACGACGTCTTCAGGAAGAGGGGACCCTTTTCTCTCAAAATTTTCCCTGATTACCTCCTTTTTGCTATTAATTTTTTAACTGATGAAACTAGGAGGAGGGGATGAAGATAGTCTGTTCACATAAATTAAAATAGCCATCACATATTTATAATTCACTCGTTTAGCGTTGATCTCAGATAATTATTGTGAAGCGTAATATTGTCAGCGTCTCTTTGACGAGAAAATATGATATGCCGTGCTGATTTATCTGCGACATCTTTTGAAAAAGCTATTTGAACGAAATCAGCTTCTAAAATACTTAATTCCAATGCATTATAAATATATTCCCCAAGACAGATTAGCCGGATGGATAATATGATGAACAGAGTGACACTATCTGATCATTTTACATTCAATAATTTTCCCAAGAGGGCAAACCTCACAGTCCCTCAGTCAGAACGTAGTCCCTCATAGTAATTGCCACAGTTTCACTATTTCAAAATGTTTAGCAGTCCGCCGTTTCATAGCTACTTTGTTTCCTCGGGTGGGTATCAATATGAGACTGTATTCATTGCTGGGCTGGATTCAGAAATTTATGAAAAGAATCTCCTGAATGATACAAATTCAACAATCTTGATGAGAAATATAAAAGTCAGGGAAATCACCACATATTTAATTGTTCCCGGCTCAACTTTGAGGAAATTCATGTTAATTAAATGAAGAATACAATGAATCTTTCCACTATCCTTTGGAAGTTGAAAGATACATTTGAAAGGACAGTGGAAGGATACATTTTATTCTTCATTTAATTAAATCACCACATGCATGCCATTTTTATCCTAATTTAATTCCATCGTTAAAGTGACTGCTACGAACATAACATTGTTTCATGAATGAAGATGCTTAAGGTAATTCCTATGAAAATATTTTGTGAATATATCGTTGGATTCTTTTTCTTGAGTAAAAAAATCGACCGCCTCCTCATTTCGAATGCACATCAAAAGCATGAATAATTTCCTTTGCCGAGTATTTGCATGGGTAGAAAATTTTTATGAATTTAAACAAGTAAATTCTTGCAGTGAAATTAAAATCGCAAAACCATAATCCAATTAATCTTTGCACAATATCTTATCAGGAAACAATATGCATTAATTTAATTTTTGACGTGATTTTTCGAATTCAATTCATATCTTCCTACACTACATGTACTTGAGTGTCTCCATACAGAAGTATGTAGATCTCATTTACGACCTGCAGACTCCATACTCGGCGCACGCCCTTAACCCCGTGACATGGAATCCTTAAACCTAGACGAGTTTTGCCCCCTGTCCTCGGGTTCCTCTTTCAGGAAGAAAAAATTTAACAAACGCTTTCTTCAGTCACCCTTCCCACCACCCCAATATTTCCTATGCCCTTCATTTTTCCGCCGCAAAGTTCAATGAAGCCGACCAAAATCCTCCAAACCCCACCCTCTCTCCCACCCGCCTCGACCAACTCCGCCTCAACACACCAACCACCTTCGGGGCTCCACCCGCGCCGCCAGCCTCCTCCTTCACCCGAACACCTATTCCTCATTCCACACGAACCACCCACGGTAGGTACGTTTATAAACCCCCTTCGCCTAACTCGAATCCCTATCCCCCACCCATTTTAATCCTTCTCCGCCCACTTCACCCACCTCCAACCGAACGGCTGAATCCTTTCGTCAAATTTTTTTAACAATAAAAAAAGAGACTTTCCGCCTTCCTCCCACCTTCCTACCACCCGTGCGTTCTTTTTTTATCATCCTCGCTCCGCCACGATTCTTCCCCTACCCCAAAAAACACCCCCTCCCTCTCATACCCCCGACCCACACTTCGACCCTCTTCCATAACACTCTCCCCAACTGACAACGCCGGCCTTGGGAGCGGGGCGAGGGGGTGGCGGCAGCATGTGATGGGGTAAGGGGAGGAGTCGGCGGCGGGTGGTTGTGGGGGGGGGGCGCGAGATGGGGATAAGATAGCGAGGGAGAGGCTGGCGGAGAGGTGGTAGGGTGGGTGGAGGACAGTTAGGGAAGGACCGGAAGAGAGGGTGTGTAGGGAGGAGGGCTGGAAGCCTGAGGGGCATGGGCCGGAGGGGGGTGATTCGTACCTCTGGAAGAGTAAGTTTTTTTGAGTCCAACGGGCAGGGAGTGTTGGGAGGGAAAAAATGAGAGAGAGAATTCGCTCGAATGACCGATCAGAAAAATTATCATCACAGTCACCCAACTTACACACTCAAAAACACACGCACTCCCTCCCTTTTTTTCCTCCTCACTCTGCAGCAATTTTTTTCGGTTTATTTTTCATACCCACTCCCTGGTGTCCTCTCCCTCCCCCACTTAACCTCCTCACCCTCTCCCCACCCCTCCCTTGGCCATACTCCCCCGCACTTCACTGCGTCGTGCCCTGCCCCTCGCCGAAACGGACCGCCCTCACACCCCAAGCCGATACCTTAACCCTTCCCCTGAAATAAAAAAACCTCTCGGCCACGAAAAATCCCGTCGCCATTCCCATACTTTTCCCCTCCCCGCAATCCAACCTTCACCGACGGTCACCGCAGCCTTCGTGGGGCGGGTCCTTCATATTTTTTCGGTAATTTTTATCTCGTGAATTCTTTTTTTTTCGTCCGTCCGGGCGACGGGATTGCCACCTCGGTCCCGCTTACACTTTTAGATTAAGTGTGCACAGAGAGATAGGGAGGGAGGGTGTTGGCGTACCCTTCCGGATCTAAACCGGATGCGACCCGAAGAAATAGGAATAAAACGATGGGAAGTTCCTCGGATCGTTCGTCCATTTCTTTCTCTTTTTTTTAATTTAAATTTCGTATTTCCTCGATATTTCGACATTTTGTCATATTTTCCAAAAAAAAAATAATGAACCGAGAGACTTAAGAAAACAAATGGAAGTCGGGTTTTCTTCGTCCCGTGCGGCGTGCGGGCGGACGCGGTCGTCCAGAGTGGTGGTGGGGTGGAGGGATATGCTATAAATTCGGATCTTTATCGCGGTGGGTCGCCCGCGGTCTAATTAAGAGACACCTGGCCGGCGTGTTCCCCCTCACATTCAGAATTGGGTGGACGAGAAAATCCAATGAAATCAGTTTTTGCGTAACGATTGAAAGGAATCGCCCAGAGGTTGTTTTTTTTAACATTTATTTCGTCCTGCCTTCCGGAATTGTCACGGAGTACCTGAATGCGTTGCCTCATTGCAATTTAATTTTTGAGATCTCTCCAAATCTTCACCATTTTACCAAATCATTCATAATCATGTTTGCTTGTCATCCTCTTTCAAATATTGTCTCTGATACTTAAGATCTTCATGAAAAGTCCCACGAATTCCGCTTAGGCTACGTGGGTGCAAAGTTGATCATGAATTTTTCACGTGTAATGAAGATTTTTTTAAATGCATCATGATGTTTGCATATTCTTTTAAGACATCCAATATTTTAAGATACTACTGCTAAGTTATTAACTTTTTTGAACAACATAAATCTTTTTATACATGATAACCCGCAAACCTGTTCGCAACCCTCGACTAAAGGGAGTTTATGCGCACTTCGGGCCAACCTGTTAATGAGAGTCAATTTATTTTTCATTTCATAAGTCAGGCGCACCTACCCGGATCATGTTATTTTCCCCAATCATCATTGAAAGCGCGAAAATTTCCATTCAATTACATATTCCTTTAGTCTTGGAATTTATGGTCCGAGTCGATGTTAATATGACCAGGTGTCGCCATTTTCCTAACTTCAAATGGTACGCATTCGCGTGTATTCCTTGATATTTTAATAACAGCTTGAGAAAACCGTACCCTGCACACGAAAGATTTGTGGCCAAAATACACCCCGAGGCGGTAATTATATTTCGTCGCAATTATCATGTAATAATAGGGTAAATCGGACATAAAGTATGATTATGTCAATGGCACGTCTTATTACAAGATTTCCACACGAACTCTAATGAGAGGAATGGTCCCAGTAAAATTAAACATATCGAGAAGTGAGCCCGAGGAAAAGAAAGTGAAGCCGTCCAATTTATTTGCATTTACTGCATCATCAATCCACTCATACCTACTGCAGATGTTGCCGATTCAACAGTGCCGATTATATAATATCTTGATGGGGCCTTTCGAAGCCTATCATTTTGCAGTTACATTACCCTCTAGGAAAAGGAAGGTTAGTCACATGACATACGTTAAACGCTCTTAAAATATGTTATGGCTTTGCATCAGCTTCGAGTATTTAATTCACTTGAAAACTTTCACGGCGTTTCAGAGATCAACTTTAGATCAACAGTTTGCTTAACTATCATTTATCTCCATCTTATTCAGTAAATTTGAACATTAAATTGACCACCAATTGCAAAGTTTTAAACGACTGAGACTCTTAAGGCTTCCAATTTCTCTTGTCTCTTCAGATTTTTCTCTCAAACTCTGTCTTTAAGTCATCTGCAGTAAAATTATTCCTCATATCGATTAGCAATCAGCACTACTCAGAAATCTTTGCACTTTGCAGCTGGATATTTTATTTTAGTTTAAGACGGTGCTCAAAACTTGGCCGGTAAATAATATTTCTTTCCGGGTGAATTTTGAAAATTTACATTCAAACATGCATATTTTCAGCCACAATGAGTAGTTTAGCAGTAAATATTCCTTAATTTGTGTGTCTGTACGTATATTCTGGTTTCATACAGATAGGTAGGTATGTGTAGCTGGGTACGTGTTGATTGAATAAATTTCAAACTTTTGCATAAAATAATAGTTATTTTAACTAAATATACCTCAGTGAACAATCGAATTTGTTGAATGTGTTAAGTTTAAACTTATCGAATTGTTTAGCTACATCTTTATGTCTGAAAAGTATTTCTCAAATGTAATGACAAATTGGTCTAAAAATACAGACTGATGCCTGGTGTCGTTAAATCTTCCGAGAATGAAACGTTTCTTTACCACCGTCTAGTTGTCCAATGAATGGAAATAAAAAGTAAAAAAATTAATATTTTATTAGCAACTCCTACTTCTAAACCTAACGTGAGCGAAAAAGTTGCTGTGATCTGAATTAGACTTCCATTTGACTCCAATTTTGACTTCAATTTGACTTCGGAAATTAGTGTAATTTTTGTGCCATGACCACAAAAAAATACACGTGACCAGATGACACCATATACCTTTCAGCTTCCTTATCCACCACTTAAAATTAGCACCAATATGACTTGCAAATTTACAGATTGCTTCGGTGCTAACTTCACCGGCCCCAAGCACTGAAAAAGACAGTAAAGCCCCCGAAAATAAGGATTTGCTCCCAGCGTTCCGGATTCCACTTAGGCATGCGGAGAGGTATACAGTAATATATATAATTATGATGCAGAGCTCTCAAAAATGAAGATTAAGCTCTGGTGTACTTATTGCTGCCCCTCAGGAAGAGTTGGCCGATTCCAACTGGCCCTGCTCCTTCCAGCCAATTGGTCTTCTATAATCCTGATACCCCGCAATTATCCACCCTAATCACTCCAATGATGCCTGATCATCTGTCGAGCATCTGTTTTAGTGAAACGATATTGCCGACCCTTGAGACAATTTATAATTGAAAATAAACCGGTTAATATGGTGTTCGGTCGAAGAATATCCTCAATATTCCACATTTATAAATAGCGAGATGAAAAGCCACCTTTCTCGGTGTCCCCTAACAATTCGGCAATCAATATTTCCCATCCTCCAATTCTCCCCATAGCAGTTCGGACATAGGCTATAAGCCCGGACGCATAAGTTAAAACGCCAGCCGACGCCAAAATCGCGAAGCTAACGCGAGGTACCGGAAGAAGAATCGTTTCCCGCCTAGATAGTCGCGCTCATTGTTGCTCGCGTGTTGTTCTTCCGCTTTTCTCGTCCCAGGGGGTGTCGACGCACCCAGTCAACTCGGATGAGATTTGTGAACTCCCCGCCCCCCTCACGAAATACAACCCCAATCCAATTGAAAGGCGAGGTAACCTGAGTGCGAGTGAGCCTACGGAAAACGCCGGGGCAGTTTCGCGGGGAACGCGGACAACGGACTCACCGGAGAAGAAGTGGCGCGAGGGAGTCTTCGCCTCTCCCGCGTTTCACTCCACCGCTCCACGTGCCGAAGAGGGAGTGTGCGAGAGAGAGAAAGAAACACTTCTTCCTCCTTCGCTCTCTCTCTCTCTCTCTCTTCCGCACTCCCATTGAGGCGCCCATACTTAGAGGAAGGGCGGGGTGGGACGCGGGGAGAGTGAGGTGAGGGATGGGTGTGTGGAGGGATTTCTTCCCCTCATCCCCCTCCCCACTTCACTTCGGAAAACCTCTAACCACCCCTCCCTCATCTCTACACCTCTACTCCCCCTTTCTCGCTCGCTCTTCCTGCCGCGGTCGGACATTTTTCCGGGGTAAAATGAATGGAATGGAGGACGCTCAAGCGATCACGCCGCCGTGCATCACTGCGAGAAAGGGATTTTTTTTCAAATGGTTCGGGAGGCGGGGTTACCAATCATTTATTTTTCTCCTCTCGCAATCGGCTCAGTGTATGCAGCCTTCGGCTACGCAATGGAGGGACCAGGGAACGAATTCGCGTGATACTTGTGCACACCAAACTGAAACCCATGGTGCATAACTTCCTTGTTTGCGAAAACTTCTGGTGGAACAGCAAGATGCACGAAAAAAGAAAATGTGAATTGTATGCACCGAGAGTGCAATCCAAGAAATGCCTTGTCATTACCAACTTTGCCTGTCAAAATTAATCTTCTCCTTAAAGTTCATATAAATACTATGTTAGAAAAGTCATAAATCTCTTCACGCGGTCTTGGAACTACTCCGCTTTCCTTCCTTTTCTCTCTACGTGTCTACCCGATGTACTTTTGTACTTGCTCACTCCCACATCTATCTCTCTCCTTTTCACTCCGTCCCTTTATTCATGTGGTCTATTCGTCGAATCGCCATCTATGGCTATCTACTTCACAGATTTTCTTCATATTGTTACTACCCTACCAAATATATACATTTAAAAATTATTAATCAACATGAAGCATCAACATTTTATGTTGTTTATCTCACGAATAATGATTTAATGTCATGTTAATGTTAATGAATGAAGAAGTCAATGGCTGCTGTGAAAGCTCCGTACACCTTATCTTACATTTAATTTATTACCTAAATACAATTCGTACCGTTTCTAAATAGGGTAATAAACTTTAATTAAGCTTGATTTTAGGTTGTTTTTGGAGTAATTCCTTTGTAATTTTAGGTTTTTCACAATAGGTGCCTTCTTAAATACTTCTTCCACCGATATCATATTCTTGTATTGTTCAATTTACATGCGTTCCTCTTTTTCTGAGATATTTAATATTCCTTATATAGGAAACCTCTCTTTAACTCCTTACATTGATGTATTTGGTTTTTATATATTATCAACGCCGACACCGTTTAAGCTTTTATTTTAATAATTTACCCACTCGGAAAGAGGTCCGGCGAATCTTGGGAATATAATCAAGAGGTTATTGGGTACTTAAAGTGGCTGGCGTAATAATCGACAATTCTGACGGATCGATTTCTATTCCCGGAGGTAGCAGTTTCCAGCATCCGATTTCTAATCACCAATCGAGCATTGTATGGAAAACACTTAGAGCATAGTAAACCGCCCGCGGCTTGGAACTTAAAGCGGTTCTTCGTTGAGATTAGGGGCTAATGACGTCTCCGGCGTCCAACCATGCCCCTCTTCCACCCAAATTACCCTCTCGTCCATAAAAAGGTGCAAAGACCCAAACAGTCGAGGGCCTCCACACTAGAGCTACTCCTTAACAAAGGCCAGCGTCTGCCGGACTCCCTTCTCACTTTCCCCTTACTTTCTTCCCTCGCACGGTGGAAGGAGCAGGAGGCTACGTGTTAAAAAGACCGTGGGTCCGAATCACGTGGGTGGTTGCGATGATGAGGCCGCCTGCTGTCCTCGCGACCGCTGAACCGTCCTCTTCCGACCGGAAACTGTGACGGCGATAGCTAGCTGTCCGCGCGTCTTACCTCAGTCGCAACGAATGCTGGTTTCTATTGATCATCTGACTTCGGCGAACCGGACTGGACAGTTTTTCCCAGTTTAATGCCTTATTATCTTCAGAACCAACCATGGGAATGTTTTGAACCACCCTCAAAAGAAACTGGTTTCGGGAAATGAAAACGAAATGCTTTAATTCGCATGTAGTCGTTATTAAAGCCAGTTGATACCGAGAATGTTTTTCATTCCACATGCTGTTTAGCGAGCGTTAAAATGCTACGTGAATATGGCATAAATAGCGTTATTTCAGGTTGCCGTTGGTTAAAAAATGGTCGGCATTCAAATATATGATCGTTCCCTAAACTGGTACATATTTATCGCATTATTATATTAAATTGTAACTTTTACTGTTCTAATAATCACTAAATGGAGTGAGTAAAGCTGGTAAATGATTTGAGAGAAAAGGGTTTTCCGAGAAAGTCGTGGCAGAATGTGGTTGAAAACTCTGTTGCGGAATATGATCTGTCTCGGGAACAGAATACATATTTAAGAGAAGAATATATTATTAAATATGTTTGAATGTGACAGAGATCAAAGAAGAGTACAGGACAAATTATACCTGTAGAAAACTGCATAAAGGATTTACCGAAATATCTTGAAATCAGGCGACTTGAATCTGCCTACCCTGGAAGGAAATGGCGAAGCTAGATATTTGTAGGCTTCTGATGTAGTTTTACTCGTGATAAAGCCAAATACTGCAACCCTTTATATGTAATTGCTATTTTAGAATGCGTCGCTCATTTATTTTTATTTTATGGAAACAAAACGCTCTTATTTAATCCTTCTTTCTTGAGTAAGCGGTCAGTGATGCAAGCAGTATTACAACTTTAACTTTATAGCTTCATATTCAATTATTTTTCATTTCTCTAATGCCCTATGAAACGCCTAACCTACTTATCATCTAAATTTATCCAGCACCATCCGTTGTTCGATACTTAATAAAAAAAGTTACGCCTAAGTGTTTTCAAGTGGTAAGAATTTGAGTTCAGTTTTTTAATGTATTTCACTCCATAGGAAAACTTCAACTTGGAAAAAATAAAGTACCAGCAAATGTGAAACATAACGCCAGGAAATATATGAACATCAGTTTTTTTCTTTAATTAGATTCATTAGGAATGAATTAGCCAATAGCATTATAAAATAATTTGAAATTGTATAATTCAATATATAGTAATAATTTAATAGCATGCTGATTTAAAATACTTAACGATGATCAATTATGAATTTTTATTTATTTAAATACAGTAAAAACTGTGGAGGGTATTCGATCCAAATTTTTAATGCCTTACCCCACGAAAGATAGTATCCCGGCCTGATGCTTTTACCCTGAGGATGCTTTCATTTCTCCAGCAAGATCTAAATCTGTCGGCATTTGTAGCAAACAAAGGGTAGAGTTAAGTGGGCCCAGCATCTCCAAAGATCACGGATGGATGGCCCTATCGGCTGTTGCGGTTAGGGTGGTGCGAGTGCCTGCCGTCGATCGGGAAATAGAAGAGTAAGGGTCGAAAACATGAACGACCATGACAACAAATCTCTCGCGAAAGAGATCCCACTTCGTAGAATTTGCGGACTCCGTTTGCGGTTACTCGACAGTTTTAAAATATAATACGTCCATGCTCAAACATGTCCTCTCGTGGAGTTCTCTCCGTCAGTCCGTCATTTGTTTTAATCACAAGGAATGATCTGCGACAGACAATTCACCGTTTATGGGTCAATTATTATTCAACTCCATAAGAAAAATTAAACCTGATAATGGTATAGGATTCTTCCCAAAGTATGGCATTAACGAAATACTGAAACCGCTCTTATTTATTATTTTTTCCTTTTCTTAATTCGCAATTTGATTTTTCCCTTCGGGATACACACTACCTGTTTAAATAATAACTTTATCCTATTGGTGTTGGTGAAATGAGTTTTTATGGAAATCTAATAAACATCTAATATCCAAAAATAAAGGCTATTTCTCTTCATACTTCCCTTACCGGTCACTTTCTCTGACTGAAAAATTGATCGCTAGCATTATGAAGCGTATTGTGACAATAAAGAGAAAATCACTGCATACGTATATACATACACATATATCGTGTGTTATATATATATATATATATATATATATATATCCTTTCTCTCCGGTATTCTTCACACACCTCTAGCCTACTTCGCTCCAATCCCGGGTTGGCTGTTGAAAAGCATAATTTACATGCCAATTGGGTCCCTCCCTAAATATTTATTAACGCGCAACTTTCCTTTCTCTCCCCCATTCTCAAAACCTCTGACTTTCAAAAAATGAAGGAACACTACCGAATCTTCGTGTTTCAGACCATTCGGTAAAGCATAACTTTCCGGCGACAATTGCTTCCCCGCATCCACCATAGAACGCCGACCAGCCTACTACCACTTCCAATGAGGTGAGTACTCGCTAGGAGCATTTTTTGTGCTCTCAGAGAGTTTGGATCTTCTGGGCTCAACTCCCTCCACCCTACAGCCTCCCTGGACCCACTTTCCCATTCCGCACTCCCCCGCCCTTGCCCTCGACCCTTCGAGGAAAGCGGAAGGTCACCGCTGAAACATACCACGTCACGGTGCGGGTGCTCTTTTTCTATGTTTATATTTAATTATGAACACGTTTGTCATCAAATATGCTTTAATTTTTTTCAACTACTGGTTATTTCCTACATTCGCATTTGTCAGTGTAACTTCATGGGTCAGAACGTACCTCAGACACTTTTCTTCATTTTTTGCGCAATTTAGGTCGAGGAACATCGAAAATACTCTCCTACACCGATTGGGATAACAGGCCACTTAAACTGACGTGGTAGCCGACAGCTGTACATTAAGATCGCCGTGATGTGGGAAAACACGCCGAGTCGTTCGTGGGCGAGCGGTATGAGCGTAGGCATTGGATGAAAAATCCGCGGAGTGAATAACGACCTGGGCGAAAAAAACGAAGAGATACGCTTCACAGGTTTATGGAGCAAGCACAACTCCGAGCATCGGCCGCACGCGTTCCACAGCGTGACCCACCCTAGTTGTACAAATGGTCGCGACGAGGCGCCGTCAAAGGTCGACATTTCTTTGGCGCCGAATGGGCGTTGTCCGCTTGCCACTCGGGCATGAACGGCGGAATTATTTGCCGCGGGAGGGGTGAGGCGAAGGGCGAGTCTAAAAGGTAAAACAACGACGCTATAAACTCCTCTCATCTCTCTCTCTCTCTCTCCTTTATTTTTACTCTATCTTCTACTTCTTCTCTTTTATAACAGAAAAATTTCCTGATTTCCATTTCAAATGGCATCGTTGGCTAAGAAAACATCATGATGTTACGCCAAATATGAAATAAAGACCTCTCTCTATTTACTTCAACGTCAGGTCTTCTTAGTTAGCGGTACGATTTAGAGATGCAAAAAATAAATTGTTGCTATTTTTCCAAAAAAAACGGGCCTGTGATATTTCGAAATGCGACTTCGTAGGAGACAAAACAAACAATTTTAAAAAGAAATTCGGTTATTAGCAAGTTTCCAGGGTAAAAACGAATTTTTGCGAAGCAATTATTGACAAATAAAGGTAAATCGATGCTTACATTTTTCATGTTGAATAATCTTAGATCCAATTCCAAACTAATCTAAGAAATTAAACTTGCATATGTATGTTTTAATGTTAAACTGGTATAATTTCTTAAAATTAATCTGCATTAAATAGCACCATATGCATAAGAAAACACCAGAGGGTTTCATACTTTCTCATAAGGGCAAACTTACATGGAAGAAAGCACTATGATTATTTAATTTCCTTATTTTCGCTGATAAACTATTCATTTTTTCTTCAGAAGGAATATTCCCACAAAAGAACCAGATATTACATTTGAAATGCTCTTTTAACTGTATACTCCTCACTAATTCTCATTTTGGATATGTATATATGACAAAGTCTAGGCTGATACTAATAGGTATGTTCATAGGTGTTTCACTAGATATGATTCAAATAATTATAACCACACCGTGTCGAATACTGGCTAATACCAAGTAAGCTGCCATTTTTGTATCGTTCTCACCAATTTTTTAAAGTTCTAAATTCTTCCATTAGTTTTCCTCCCAAGCTCTTTTCAACTTCAGAATTCTCTATGAAGTTAACTCCCAGCACACGGATAACAAGTCCAGCTATAATAGGAATATATATTTGGCCACATATTTAAATTGGCGATGGTTTCTATAGAAAATACCAGGGTTGTGGGTACTGCAATAGCAGGCAAACCTTTTTTTAAGAGCGGAATGAAGATAGTTCACTTAAAACGAGGGCAGTTTAACAATTTAAATAAATAGCAAAAACGAGAATTGTTCTTTTAGTAAAAGATGAAGCGCTAGGTAATACCTACATAATCATGGACTCGGTGAAGGGTCGAAAATCGCCGAATTGACCCCCTCCCCCTCCCTCTTTCCCCTCTCCCCGGCAAAAAAAAGAATAAAAGAAAAAAACTACATAACTTCCAGAGTGGACTGCTTCTTACCGAAAAATTGAAGTCATTAAATTTTGAGTTCAATAGGAAAACTTTGGAAAGCAATGACCCGTCATAAAACTGGCGACTGGAATCCTCCCCGCCCTGCCGCCGTCGCGTGAACTGGCGAGGTCCGATTCGAACGCATTAAATTACGGCGAATCCCACGGAGAAGCGAATCCTAAGTTGTCGGGCGGGGTGCGCGCACAACGGCCCCAACATCATCACGGCATCGCCATTGCCGCCAAAATCGACCTTTCCCCACTCCCCCCTCACCCCGTCCTCACCCCTCGTTCACCAAAAATGGTCGAAAATCGTCTAATTTGGACATCGGCTCCAGCAGCCACGCTCCCCGCCTAGGCACCAATCCCTTCCCCTCCCCCCCGTACCGTGGGAGGCTACTGCCACCCCTCATTCCTGGAGGAGTTTACGACGCCTACGAGGAGGGATCGGAAACTGGCCTTGGTTGAGCATGGAGCCCCATAAAACTTCCCTGCCCTTTTCTTTTTAATGTCTTATCATTATTATTATTTTTTTGTCCAAGCTCCTTCCTAACACGCATTTCCCAAATACCCATCCCCTCCCGTAATTGAAGTTCCTTAGGGCTCCTTCGCTCACCGGATTGCGATAAGCGAGGACGGGGGAAGACAAAGGGCCGTACGCCGCGGAATGGCGATTAAATATAGGGGCGTACGGGTGCGAAGAGGGGGGAGGAAACGAGGGGCGGGGGAGGGAATAAAGGGGTGGAAGGAACGGATCAATGGGAAATTGTGAAAGAACGCCATGTTTCATACGGGACTCGATTCCGTGGAAAGATGAATTTCTCAATCCACTGGTGGTCAATCAGCGTCCAAACAACATGCAAAAGCAGTCCCCAGTCAATAATGACATGCCCCTTAGAAAGGCTGAACTGCAAGATGGAAGTAGTGAAAACTATTACGAGACAAGTATTTTTACTATCGTTTCTCTTCTCGCTACCATTTCAAAATAAAAAAAATATTTTTAAATAAGAGCATATTTGAAATATAATATACATGTGTTGTATCCGGTAAGTGTTCGTGTATTTCGTTGAATCGATCGTATTACGTGACTGTATTTTCTTTGCTAATTTGTAGAACTGTCAAGTTTTCATTGTAACGTTCCAAATATGTCGATTAAGGAAGCTTTATTAATCTAAACATCCAGTAACAGAGATGTTACTACTACTTACGTGCCTAATTCAATCCTGACGGTGTGAAATTCCCAATTAATCTTTTCTCGATCGTCTTCAGAATCGAGTATTGTCGAGCATTAAGGTTTTGACCACGATTATCTAATATAATTAATTACCTTTAAATTGTTCGATTTTTATGACGCAACTTAGAAATCTGAATCGTTTGTACGAATAGGTATTACCACAGCTCTAAAATGAGTGGCAGCTCTTTCACTACTGAAAAACTGGTGATATAGACGTCAGTGCTCTATATCACTAAAGGTGAAGCCTGATATTTATTAGTGGCAAATATCATTTTTACCATTCATTTATATAAAGTCTTCAAAACTTTTTCACTCAACCTCCAATATCCATCTTTTTCTTAAGCGATAAATGACCTATCCGCGACATTTCCTCTTCTTTGTTCAATCGATCATACTATTTGGGAAAACTCTGAGGATTTCTTTTAGGTAGTTCGAACCATTTCACGTCCTTAATTGTTCCAAGGATTCCAAGAAAAATCTGCCTTTGGGGAAAAAAATGAGCGAAAAATACGACCCATGGCGTCATTGAGAAGGTCTCGAGGTCGTGGTGCGGTAAGAGGGAAATACCGAGATGCGGAGAGCACCAAGCACCAAGTCGGCCGGGCGGGGAGGGGTTGGAGAATTTGAGAGGGAAGAGTTTTTTTGCGTGGGAAGCAGATGACGAGTGGTCAGCGAAGGGGCAAGGGGGCGGGAGGGGGGTTGAGAGGAAGATGGAAAATTGGACGAAGGCGAAAAGAAATGCGAGATCTCACAGAAACGCGAGCCGCCTTTTGGGAGGGAGTCTTAAGGGGTCGGAGGAGGTGGACGTGGGGCGAGGAGGAGTGACTCCCGAGGATCGGTTGGAGCGGTGGTATATATGGTCAGAATGAGGAGTTGCGAGGGTGGGGGGGAAGGGGAGGAGAGAGTGTTTTTATGTGAGCATCGGAGTGGAGATGGTCGGTCGGAGGGTGGAGGCAGCGAGGGCTGGGTGGGAGACCGGGGGCAGGAGGGAGAGAGGCCCATCGGAGGGCGTGGGAGGGCGGCGGGGGTGGAGAGGAAGTAGTCCCATTGCTTGATTGATTGGCTACTTGGGCCCCGGCGTCCAGATTTCGGGCGCGAGAGGGTCAAGTAGAGCGAAACGGAGGAGGAGGAGGAAATGACGGCAGAGGGGACGGATGTGCGCTTCTTATTGGGCATGTTCCCTCACGAGAGCGTGCGTCCGTGTGAGGATTTGCTCGTCGACCCGAGATCAGATCTATCCCCCTCCGGACCTGGAACCGAATGTCCCCCAAAGGCTCAAAAGGGGTTGTCGGGTGTTCACGTATCGACCCTGAGCTGATTTTTTCACCGCGGGCGCCGCCCGGCGATCAACCAGTTGGAAATGAGACGTTTAATCAACAGACATTTTGCAGCTGGAGAATTTATTTCCGTGCTAATCCTTGACATTTGTGGTGAACTCCTGGATGATTTTTCAGACGCTTGGCTACCCACAATCGGATCTCATAACTTAACAGAACACCTAGTAATTTTTGCACGTTTTTTCCCCTCTCGGCTCCTAGGATTATTTGGCCATTTTTAAGAGGGCGCCTTAACTGACACCGCTTCAAATGAACTCACGGTGGGTTTGAAGAAGAATTTTTAAGTTTATGTGCGAAATCTAACGCTGGGATGATATATTTTGTCATAGATGCCCACGTACGTGGCATGAGTTTTTATTTGAATTTTAATTAAATTAAACATGTTCCGGTCTGGTTGGTTTTTAATGTAGTGTACCATGTATTCACCGATTTTTCTAAAAGTTGCGGGTGGAAATCTCATTGCAATATTAAGTAATTCGACACTATTCTTGAGAAGTAAACCAATTAAAATAAGCTATTATAATTTCCCCGTTGGGATATCCAACTGAGACGCAGTTTCGTTTGTTTAAGTTCTTTACAGATTCTTTTGATGAGATCAACTTGAAAATTGTTTTATCCTTCTTTTTTTTCCCAGAATTATTTTAGTGAGCTTCAGTTGTACTATTGATCTGTTTGGTTGGATTGATATTTCGCTCGTCAGTTAAGGAAATGATTTTCAATCGAATCCCGTCTCGAGCGGAGTATTGTAATGTGATGAAATGTAATTTACTCAATAGCATCTGAGGTGCTGAATGGCCCCGGATTTTCACACCATAAAAACTTCAATTATTTATATTAACAAAGATACTTCCAAAAACTCACTGCACACTGTGTTCGTATTTGGTTGAGGGGTTGCATTTAATGTGCACACATCAATAGTCAAATTAAATGGTTGCTTGTTATCTGCAAAAAAAGTTGCCAGTCAAATTCAAATGTGCACCAGCGATTTTTGCAGCCATTGTTTCGAGATCCCTAATAAAAACGTGGAAAACGTGTATATGCACCAAGCATGTCATCGAGTTCCTGTTTGATGAACCATCATAGATAAAGGAAGGAATAGAAATGACTTGAAATGTCACTCCGCATAAACTTGCAGTTTTCTCTAAGGCAAGCCAAAGAAATATTTCTGCTCTAATCTTCCGATAAAATCTTTGAGTTCGTATTCATGGTTGCAATGAATAGAATCAATACATTGCCACTTTCACTCTATTTCAATGCAGCCCTGATGATACCACTATATGTGGAAGTAAAGGATATTATGCACTGAATGCGTCAATATTTTTTTCTTCCGAGACGTAAACATGTTTTTGTGCATGGTGATCCAAAGAGTCATCTGCTATACACTTTTATCACGTTTGACGTCCTCGTGAGTCTATGCCTGCGCCGTAATTCTCACAGAAAGTTATTTTTCAATAAAAAAATCACAGACCATAAGTGGTTTGGAGTTTCAAAATTTCTTAGACGCCATCCAAGTAAAAAAACAACGAAAATGCCTTCCCAAATGACGAATCCTAAGAATGCCGGTGGAATATTTCATCCGCACGCTTTTCCATCTAAGAGTTTAGAACTTTCGGCCCACCGACAATCGGGGCCCGTAATGGTAAGCGGTGATGGCATCCTGCTCTCTCCCTCCCCACGCCCCTTCTTCCGCCTCTTCTCCCCCGTCGCCCCCTCACCCCACCATCACCAACACCCGCCCCCCCGCCCGCCGAATCACACAAGATTTGAAAACGTAGTTCCATTCCCCACAGGAGGGACCAGTCACGCTTGCAGCCCCGCACCGTGGAATAAAGAGAGGAGGAGCGATGGGGGACTTAGGCGAGGGGGTAGGCGGGGGAAGCGGGGAGAGAGAGAGTAAAGGGGGGGCGCGGTGGTGGGAAGCGGGGAGGGGGGGACCGGGCCCTCTTGGCAATTGGCAATGCCTCATCTATGGAGTGGGGTCGTTCAACTCTTAGCCTTGACTATTCATTCCACTGTCCGCGCCACATTCCTTTGCCTCCATGTTCACAGTTACGCGCATAGCATGTTCCATGACGCAATTTGGGAACATGATTGAAGGAGGGAGTGGGGGGGAAGGAGGAGGAGAGGGCAGAGAATTGATTCCCGGGAATAATCTCCTCTTTATTTTTCCAACCCGCCGTGGAATGACAATAATCCCGGCCGTGCATATTTTAGCGTTCTCACGAGTGTTTGCGGTGGGTTTCAAGTGAAAATCGTCGAATCGTACGTACCATTGTGCGTTCCCACGTTTATTTGTCGAGAATTTCGACGAAAGAGTATCCATCACCGTGTATTTTCGTGCCCGCCGCTGATAATAACGGTGGATGTATTCCAAAATAAGACTTGTGGCTTTTTCCTACTCTCACATGAGCTCTCTCGGAGAAAATCGAGTTGCTGACGCGTACGCTCGTAAGCCTAAAGCCCGCTTATAATGACGCGTCGGGCAAATATTGAAAGGACGTCTCATTCGTGCAGCTTATCCGTCAGTCGAGTTCGTTATTTTGATTTCAAAACAGAATTCTTAATCTTTTCCTCTGGGCTGGTGTGCTCTTTTATCCTCATGGAAAACGCTTTCATTAAAGCCTGAAGGGGCGATTAGATCATCAGAGCTCGTGATTAACTCTAGGATATAACGATTTCAAGTCTAAGTACGGGATGTCCATGTAAATTATATGGAGAGGCTGACTATTGAAGAAGCTGATTCGGATGCGTGGGAGAAGGTTGTCAAAGAAATGGGAAACCCATTTGGGATATCCTGAGGTGCATAAAATAGTTTGTTGAAGACCGGAAAGTAGTGAACTATGATCGGAATAAAATACAGGAGAGAATGAGTGGGGAAATTAATGCTCGTAGAACGCTTTAGCGCAAGGAATAACGGTAGAATGAAAATATTGAACAGAATAGTTGAATCTAAAATACTTTTGAATCTACAAACCTAAGACTTGGATTGAAAACCGGCGAGTCAATATTACGTTCCAATCGCCAACCGAAGTGTATAGTAATGATGAGCATGGAACACAGGAAACTTGTTGGAAATACCGCGAAGAAGACGGAACAACCTTGTTGGACATATTTTAAGGCAGAGTAGTGTCCTAAAGAAAGAGATAGAATTAATAAGGGTTCGATGAGCCTTGAAGGAACAACATGAGCTAAATATACATAGGCGAGAGGCAGTTAATCAGAGAAGTACTCGTAATAGACTACGAAGAGATGAATTAACTAAATGGCAAGAGAATAGAGTGAGAGATCAATTTTTGGATTGAAAACCGATCTTGGTGATATCAAATCCTGATTTCTCATTTCTGCTGTTAGTCGCTAACTAATACTAACCCCTGAAAGATAGGGACATAAAATCTTGGAGCTTAAACTTCTCTGCGTTAAAAATTCTTCTGCTTCGTTGCAAGATTTCATAAGAGAGAGCTTCATTACTTTAAATAATAGGGCAAATACCCACCTGATATTTTTATCGTGTCATTTCATGATATCTAAATGGCTTTGATGCTTTAGAAATTCAACGATAGCGACTCACGAGCTTGCGCATGAGCACCATGCTGGCCTTGAACTTAAAATAATCAAGTTTATATTTATACGTGAGGTCACCAAAATTTACCGAGGTAAATTAGCAATAAAGGTTTCTTCCAGCGGAAATACCTAATTCACATTTTATTGTTCCAGAAATTCACTGTTTTATATAGTTTGGATATATTATGTTTTATCGGAATAACTTCTAAAAACCTTAGAACCTTTGTTATAGACAAAAGGAGGATGTTGCAAATCAAGATGATTATTCTATTTATAATTATGCTTCGTAGATGGAAAGTGCCTTGTCTCTGGACGAATCTACTGCTGCGTGAGTATCCCGTGAACCTTCGCAAGAGTGCCGGGCCTGGATGTCGTGGTTGGCATCCTAAAACGAGGCGCTTATCCTACCGATTCCTTTCTTTGAATAAAAATTTCCCCCAAGGAATGAAAGGGTGTAATTACGTCAGAAGAGCAGAGAAAATATCGAAAAAAACACACGCACACTTGTGGGTTAAAAAAATTACACAAAACCTGCAAGTGAAGGAACCGCTTTTTTTCTATCCTTTCTCCTCATAGTAATTCAAACGAAGGAATTCTCCCGGCCCCTCCCCATCCCAATGCCTCCCCCCCTCCCCCTTGTCCGTGCGCTTCGCCATCCTTCCAAAAAACAGTGAAGAAGAAGGAAAGAGAGAAAGAGAGAGGGGAAGAGAGGGGGACTCGGCATAACTAGTTACTCTCGTTCGGTTGCTACGCAACGCTTTGGCATTTTAGAGGGCGGGGGAATGGGAGGGGGGTGGTGAGGATAAAAATGTTCGTCTATGCCGAAGGCCAGCAAGTGTGACGACGAGAGGGCCGAAGGGATTGCGGGCGAAGGAGAGGGAAATGAAGGGGAGTAGGGGGAGGGAAAGGAGGGAGAGGGGGAGGAGAAGGAGCGAGTGAACGAGAAGCGGGTGGGGAGAAAGACGGGAGAGGCAGAAGATTTTTTTCGACTGCTTCTTTTTTTTTGGGTGGCAGGTGAGGTAACGGTAATAGAGGATACCTGCGATGTGCGTGGACAAACCGCTCTTCTAGAAAGAGCCGAAAAGGGTTGTGGGGGGGGGGGGAATAGTGAAGAGTTGGGAGGAGTGGGTAAGGATGGGGGGGGGCAGCGGGGGAATACGTAGAGGAGGGAGCCTGATCTGGGAGAGGAGGGCGAAGGGAGTCGAGGGAGGTGGACAAAGGAGGAGGTGTGGAATAAAGATGGAGTCAGGGTTTATATTCCTAGTGGCCAAGGGTTGGGGGCGGAGAGGAGAGCCAAGGGTTATTTGGGCGGAGGGGGTCGGCGGCGGGGGAGGAGGCGGCAGAAGGAGATGGGGAGAGAAATACATAGTCGTTGCTGCGGGTAGGGAAGGGTTCGGCTATGGTCGAAAATTCCTTCCTTTCGCCCCCTCCCCTTACGCCATCCTCTCCTTTTCTAAGGCTTTGCGTTCGCATTACGCCGGCCGGCCGGTCGGGTGAAGAGGTGGCCGAAAGGGTGGGAAGAAAAGAAAATAGGAGCGATGATGATGATCCCGTGATGAAGGCTGACGAGGAGTAAATTTCGGGAGGAGAGGGGTGGTGGGGACTTGGGCATCGATCGTCATGGAAGCCTCGAACGCCGTGGCGCAGTCGGAAAGTGAGGCGAAATTATTTGAAATCGACAGTGGGGCGATCCATTATTACAGATGGATGCTCGGAAGAGAAGAGGGTGATATACTATATGAAATTGTGCGCATGTATGTGTGGGTATAAATACATATATTTATAAAAAAACACACGTATGTTAGAGGGGTCGTGGTAGTCCAGGGATAGAGCGTTGGACTACCGACCGAAGGGCCCGGGTTCGATTCCTGGGCCAGCCTCACTGGGCACCTTCAGCTCCACCCAAACTTTTTGATTTGTACCAAGTCTTTATGGGAAACCATAACCGGCACAGGGAAAGGAATTGGCCCACTACCCTGATGCGTGAATTTCACACGCCGCCGGCGCACGCACCTTATTACTCTACAATCACCTGCCAAACCGACCTTCGGGTTGATTTCTGTGTTCAGTCCTAAATTTAAAAAAAATAAACTTTACCGAAAAAATTTCATTATTGCATGATGGGGATAAGTATGTTTGCGTATGAAGTGTACATGCTTTTATGTACGTGGATTGATGTAATGTATAAGGGTTTTATTTTTATGCATAAGGGTTTTACGTTTTACGATACACGATTTTAATACATAGACGGTTAGTGTCCAAAATCCCTTGCAAAACTCCCTTTTGAAGGCTTGGGCGTTTTTGTTTGGACGTAGATGTATCGTCGATTAAGATTGCCATTACGGAAGAGAGATAGACTATGAATCTTTATGCCAAAATGACGCCCAAATGCGGAGGTAATACTAGCCTGAAAATCGGCAGTAGCTGTGAAGGAAAGTTTCAAGACTTAACTTTTTGAAATGGGAAACGGTTGCAACATAAAATAAGTTCTGTGTAGGGGGAGTCTCTGTTTTGTGAGTCCGAGAAGGTAAACATGAGGACTAATCGTTTTCACTTCGGTATTTTTTTTCTTTTCGAATCTAGGGCCATCAAAAACCTTTAACTGAAACACCGGTTGTGTATAATTAATCGTTATAAAATGAAGAATGCTAACGCCTTCCGATCGTTAAACTTTGGCATATACCGAATGGGAGATCGTTGAAAGGCAACATTTTGTATCCATTAACTGTGGTGGACAGCGGCCCACAGGATACCAGGTAAAATACACTGGAGAGTCTGCGGCTACGCCATCGTTCGTCTAAGAAAATTAAACTAAAATGTGCTGACCGATTTTAATACTTCACTGCATTGCTGACCAGTTTAATAACGTTTTCTACTTTTGTTTGTTCCCAATGATTTCTGATTTCCCGACCTACTTCGCGCTCCCAAATCCTCCCCTCAGCCAGAGGATTTAGATCGATATCAAAGAGGCAAACTCGTACTAGGAAATCACCACCCGCGAATCTAGATTCTCACGCATTTGAGATTAAAGCCGGCCTTAAGTATGGCCCCTTGGGAAATGACGTCTACTTGTGATCTCTTGTGGAGTATCGTCTCAAAGCATACCTACGGAAATTGGCTCACAACCCTCCGTTAGCCATGTGAATCTGATATCTCGCTCCAACAGGTGCCAAAATCTTGCGGCACCATAGCGGTTAGAAATGGTTTGGTAACACCAAATTTGTTACTCAGGTGTGTAATCTCCTTCATCTGACGCCGTGAAGTAAGTTCGTCCTATCTGTTCAACTAGCGTGGCATCTCTCCTGGAGAGAAAACTTTATACTTGATGAGCCATCACCGTCGCATCTCTCACCGACATGTGCACGTGAATTTATTATGAAACAGAATATGGTCCAAAGCATCATCCACGGCCGGATAACTGATAAATTATGATTAAAAAAATAAATATATTTGGCACATAGCTGTTTCAACAATGTATCAATTAGCCATTTCATGTCATTGGATAGGAAAAACGATACTTGGTTATCATAAAGCTTGCCTGAATGTTGAGATGAAGATAATACCAAGAATAAGAGGCGTTGTGGGTCAGCGATTCTTTGGAATTGTCATCTTGTATCAGGTAAGACGTATTTTCCAAATATTTTACAGAGGAATAGTTATGGCGAATGAATACAATTTATGCAATGTAATCGTCCATTATTTCTTTCATTTTGAATTACGGGAGCAATTAATTTAAGGATTGTAGAAATAACCCCATAAACCTCTCGAATTCAAAAATACTTTAAAATAATACCTTAATCTTTTTTTTCTCGTCATCCATTCATGTTTTTCGTTATCAGTTATTTCATCTACCACAATTTGTACCTATGCAAAGTGAATTAGTTGTGAGGAAACGGAATGATAGGAAGGAAGGAAGGAAGCATGCTTTCACGGATAAGAGCATTTTCGTTCAAGCGAGGACTTCTTTCACACCGTTTCATTTTTGAATCTAGCGTTAGTTTTTGGTTCCATTGCGGTTCGCCGAGCCATTTATTTCACGATTCGCACCTGATTTAGACTCCACTCTCCGCTGAGATGAAGACCGCAGCCATGTAGTGATACACAATTTCGTGTGAATCTAGATTGCTTCCTTACACCCTCAATCGCGGGCCCCCCAATGGAAACTCGTGACCTCACCAGGAAAGGACGTTGAAGCTTCAGATCTCTAAAAATATTTATGAACCGATGCGAATAAATTCAGAAAGTATTCAGAGGCCAATGTAACAGTATCACGTAGCAATCAGAAATCATCAGGTTAGATATGATCTTTGTACGAAGACTGCTTACTAGTCTTAACTTGCTGAAAAGTATGATTCTTAATAGTTGAAAGCTCCTGTAGGGGAAATAATTTTCATTTCGTATTTTTTTAGGTTATGCCGACTTTGGGAAGTTGAGTGAAAAATAACTATCCAGTAAATTCTTGTCTCAGAGTTAAATCGGCATGCCGATGATTAAATAAGACATTAATTAAACTGCAAACAAATTCTGATTGACCACGAATACACAAAATTCTATTTATGGTGATTTGAAGGTAAACCATACTAAATTCTATATAAAATTTCGACGATATTTTATTTCGTTATCTTTATATATTATCCACGAATTCCATTGCTCGAAAATTTACAGTCACAAGTCACCATAGAAAATTGGGGTTGAAATGTGCTTGCGTACTAAGCCACTGCTCTCATCTTATTTGAATAATAGCATCACTAAAATTTTCTTAATGTCTATGTGGGGTTTTCTATCCTGTTTCTATCCTCTTTATAATTTTCAGGGTTAGGGTTATAGCGTAATATGAAGATGTAGATGGAGTAGAGAGTATTCTCTTCACTTCCTCAAGTAGTCGATAAGAGGGAAAAGGCTCGAGAGGGATGGATGAGGGTTGGGATGATCCCGGGCGACTTCATAGTTACCTCTATTTATGAAGTCGCTGGATGAGAGATCTTTCGATGATGACAATGGTGGTAAACAGTTTGCGTGAAAAACTCCCGTGACAGATCGAGGGACTACGGACAGAATTCCGTCGGGACTGACGTCTCCGGCGGCTGCGGAGTGAAAACGTCGGTTCGCTGGCTGTTAGGTAGGTAGGCAGGCAGGCAGTTTAGTCACACACACACACACACACACGCCCGAGCACGCACCCACACACACACACACAGAAGAGCACGGATACCCTAATGAGATGGCCGTTATGAGCTACCGCTTTCGACCTTCGTCGGGAGAAGCGGCGGAGATTGGAAAGGGAGAGGAAAGAGAATGAGTGAGTGGGAGGAATAAGGAAGCGTGGAGGAGGAGAAGAAGTTTGTTCCTAACGGGAAGGAGATGAAAAATTAGACCGGGAGCCGCGGGAGAGGCGGGAAGGGTGGGGGAGGATGGGTGTGGGATGGAACGGAAATGGGATGCTGGGAGGGGAGGAGGCGATGGGAGGGAGCGGTGACGTCATGGGAGGAAAGGGAGGGGGGATGGCCGGGACGAGCAGAGGATGAATGAGACAAATGCATCATCCCTGGGGAGCCGAGCGCCCCCTCTCTCGGCAGCCCTCTCGCGACCCGTGCGAGGCGCCAAATGGTGCAAGGGCGACGCGGGGTGGAGGACACGCTGTTGATGATTCGACGGACGCGTGAGACACGGTAGGAGGGACGCCGGTGTGGGGAGGGTACCTCGTCCCACCTCGGGAAGCCCTCGACTTCGATAGCGAGAAAGGCTTCTTGGGCTCATTTCCAAACTCCCCTCTCCCCGAGTCAGATTTTCTGTTCCCCACCCCCGTCTCCGATAACGAAATTTATTTAGAAGAAATAAATTCGTTGTACCTACTTCGGCCTCCGAATATAATCGTCCGTATTAGCTTCTGGAGGGCTGTGGGGGAATATTCATACGCCAGTTTCATATTCTAGTTGACAAAAAACCCTCAGTGCGGAAAGCTCCGGGAAACGAGTGTGTAAAGACTAGGTAGCATTGGTCATTGGGGAATACGAGCGATGGCATTTCTGAAACTTTTATGCATCAGGCAAAGAGGATTTGAAGTAAAGATAACTACCCACTTTAAGTTCTAACCCTTTCGGTTCTATTTTCATTCAAAATGTTGCGGGAAATACCGTTACGGCTATTTCAGCGGAGTCGCCCGTAGATGTGCTTACACATGAGAGAATTTCACGGGGTAATAATAATAGGCCTTTACCGCCATTCAAACTGAAAGTAGGTAAAGGGATTGGAACTTAACTGGATTAAGTTATTACCCGGTTATCGATGGATCAGGGTTTGAATCACAGTAAAAAAAAAAGATTTTTCAACTGTGAATTTTTGCGCTTCCATTTCAGTTGAAAAATCGCTGAAAATATTGTAAATGCGGTATCAATATTACGTAACTAACGCATCTACCTAAAACGCAATGCATCTCTAATATCTACAAGAGTCTCGTTATGCAAAATTTTTACGAGTTTATATTTGATGAAGAGAGGAAGATGAAGGGAGGAAGA
Source organism: Hetaerina americana (assembly GCF_022747635.1). NCBI lineage: Eukaryota > Metazoa > Arthropoda > Insecta > Odonata > Calopterygidae > Hetaerina > Hetaerina americana. The sequence continues at coordinate 17,398,058 of NW_027286069.1, read as the reverse complement.
AAGTACTCAGAGATGAAGAGGGACCTGATATAGAGTAGGATGATGGATTTTGTGTTTTGTTAGGAGTAATAAAATATTTGTTTGGTAGTTGTGTCCATCGAAAAACCTACCTTAACCGGTAGATTACCTAAAAAAAAAAATATATATATTATATATATCTGGGTCGCGGTAGTCCAGTGAGTAGAGCGTTGGACTACTGACCAGAGGGTCCCGGGTTCGATTCCCGGGCAAGGCACTATGGGCACCTACAGCTCCACCCAAGCTATGTAATTTTTCGGGAACCGTGGGAAACCATAACCGGCACAGGGGAAGGAACTGGCCCCCATACCCTGATGTGTGAATTTTCACACGCCGTATAGGGCTTAGTACTGGGTTATCTCTACCATCACCTACTAAACCGACCCTCGGGTTGATTACTGTGTTTTTATTTGATGTTTCAGTATTGTCATAAAAGTTTTAATTTTGGAACCATAACTGGTAATCATTAGTTCAATAGTTACAGCCTCAACTTTGTGGAAGTTCATTTTAATAAATGAAAAAGAAACACTTTGTTCCAATCCACCAATTGGTGGATTGGAACAAAGTGTTTCTTTTTCATTTACTGGTAATCATTATCACATGTTGTTTAGTGATCTCAAACTAAAATAGATATTTTAGTCTGGCACATTTTGTGAGTGATTGACTTTTTAGAACGATTCACTCACAGTAAAAGGGCAAGCAAAAACGTAATGCAACTCGCAAAAAGATAGGATTACTACTTCGTCCTAATACTAATGAGTCAAAATGTGCGTACTCAGGCAATAAAAAGTCGGGAAGAAAACATTGAATGATTGTTTATTGCCATATTTTTAATCAATGTTCTTGGAAAGAAATCGGTGTTTGAACAAGTTACGTACATATGCACCAGTTAAATATCTACTGTTTTTCAAATTTGCACATATTTCAAGAGTTTTCAAAAATAGTTTTTTGGTATTTTTATAGAATAAATCCCTTAGAGCACTCGAAACATGTTTTTCACGTGGAATTCAATGCGGTTTATTGACATTTGATGGACGTTCACCCTTAACGTTTTAGGAATAGCTGAAAAAGATCATGTTAAGAATACCGATGGAAGTAAACTTCGGTGATGATTTTGTAATAGGTCCCTTGGGGAAGCATTAGAATAGTCTCTCTCATCTATGGAATCTCCTCTACGCCATATTGGGCGGGAGTCCTTTTCCACAAAGGAGGACACGAACTCCTCTCTGAGGAGACGTCGGAAAGAGAAGGCCTCGACCACGCACTTTGTGAGGGCACTCCATGGCTCTCGCACGGGTGAATTTTTTTGCGACCGGGTCAAAGGAACCGAGAGGGAAGAACCGCATCCCTAATAGCTGGGAAACGCCGTCCCTGGGCCACTCCCTGGGATCTTCCCTATCGGGTGCGGGAGGCCGCGAAATGAGATTAATTCCCAATGCTTCTGCGAGAGGGAGTGAGGGTGAGAGGGGAAAGGGTGGGGGCCGTTGGCTGGGTGGAAGGGAGGCAGTTGGTGGAGGGAAAAATTTATTCCGTGCCCTTCACATTGTTGACAATCAAGACGTCAGAAAACGCACAACTATACATACACACGCACTCTCTATTATTTACCAATTTTTTACATTATTTTAACATTGCATACGAGGAACATTTCTAGTATGACAAGAGTGACTTGAGAAGTAGAACCGCCCGTGTAAGGATAGACGGTGGGCAAAACAGTCGACGGCAGTGAACAATCAGATTTTCTTACCGGAATATTACCTATTTCTTTTTAAGTTTATCAATCAAATCAGCGCCCTGGAACATTTCAGCGTGATTCCTAATCACTTGAAATAAAATGAGCCGATTATAAATACGCAGGCATAAAATCGGGCTATTTATCACGTTTAATGATTTCTTTGTTTTTAGATGAATCTTGACTGGGGGTATTCGTAGTAACCTCGTAGTCTACAGCTCTGGCTTAACGAAAGAGATAATACCAGCGGCCACCGATGTGTAAATGCGAATCTCTAATTGACCGAATATCTGTTCTCATTTGAACACTTAACCTTAAAACAGAATCTAGGCAGCTGATCTCCTTACTAAGCGTACCAGTGCACTTTTCTGAAAGAATAGGTAACATTCTTTCATTTTCATCAACTTCTCCATAATACGATAATTTTCCTATTTTCACTTAATGGATAAATTATACTTAGTTTATTTGTGCAAACGATATAGCCAACGGGTATGAAATAGTTTTGTCATTTTTATTTAAAGCTATTAAACACAAGTAATGTGACTGCATAAAAATGATAACCCTGCATTGTAGCAGAATCGAGTTCAACGCGTCCTTGCCTTTGAGACGAAAGACATGAAGTCGCACCGCATAGGCAAAAATTGAGTTAATACCCTCTCCCCCGAGGCGATCGATACGATGGGCTCATATTCACCTCCGCCCTCAGCATTTATGCACGCGTAGGTGCGTGGAACAGGAAAGGAGGAGGGGGTGGTGGTAAAGACTGAAAAAGGAAGGGATGAGGGCGAGGATTTGGGGGCTCGCGCCTGCGGAGCGGAGAGGGTAGAGGAAGGAGATCGAGAGAGGAGTGAGAGGGTTGGTGAAGGGATGGGGGGAAGGATTATGGGGCTCTGATGAGGAGGAAGGAGTGGAGGGAGGTCGAAGGGGGTTGAGAGCACAGTGAAGGGGTAGAAAAGAAGAGGGGCGAACCCTGGGTGATGGACGTATTGTGCTTAGGGGATGAAAAATAAAAGAATGGAAGTTGGAGTATTATAGGGAACGGCGCTGGGTTGACGAGTAGGGGATATGCTGCGGAGTAGTCGATTTTGTGGGTTTGAGGATTTCCAGGCGCCGAGGGAGTGATAGGGGTAGGATATATATATATATATATATATATATATATATATATATATATATATATATATATGGAAGATTGGTAGGGGAGTGGGGGAAAGAAGAGGCAGTTTGGGAAAGGGAGAGGGGTTAAATGAAGGAGGCGTATGAAAGAAATACCCGGAATGACTGTGAAGGGTGATAGGCGGATGGGGGGTGGGGGAGGGCCGATGTTAACAAACGACGGTTGGATGAGTGTCTCGCCGTTGAAATGGAGTGTAATGCGAAATGGCTCGCTAGCACATTGGGCTTCACAGCGCAAACTTGCGCTCCCGGATTTGAAGGCACGAGCGATTGAAGGCACAGGTTATTGATTTCGAACGAAAATGAAAATTGATCATGGATTATTTTTTTTACCCTTTTTCGAGTCACTGGAGTGCATCAGAACTCTCTCTCTCTCCCTCGAGGACCGGCGATGCAGTCCCCGATCGGCGAAATGAAAAGTTTACAGGTCTGACATCTCGTCCAGCGCCGTCGCCAGGTTGGGAAAATGTTTCAATGCGAAATTAGAAGACTTCCTTTACCAGAATGCCTCAAAGTCTCATTTTACAACAAGGAAAAAGATCAGGGACAAATTTTGTGGTCCGATACGGGAAGACTTCGTTTTTATCTTTTTGTTTTAGTTAGTAAACGTCGACTGCGCCTTAGCGAGAATTGATGCATGGTTTCAATAACATCATTCTGGCTCCAATCGAGCACTGTGTTTCATCATTCATCATCCTCTTCTAAAGGCCATACTTTGTTCTAATAGCCACGTCTCAATTTTTCATTGCTGTTTCCTTTACGTTACCGTGAGATTTCAAGTCCATCTGTTTCTCCATGTTAAGAAGAATGTAGCTCTTGGTCGTCCTCTTAAAGTCTAACCCATCACTTCACCATCGACTATATGTGTTTGGAAGTGATTATGTCTTAATACATATCAATTCAGATGTACTATTGTTTTTGGAAGAAATATTTTTTCTTTCACTTCTTCTGTTTCATAAATTTTTCCATCTGGGCAGCTTGTTTGCGTGTTTCCTTCAGATCCGAATTGCCTCCAGTTGAATTCTTTCTGCTTTCTCGGTGGTTCATGTCTGACATCCATACGAGTAATAATACACTTCGTTCACCAAAGGTCAACCAATTAAATATTTTGCTTATATAATCATTAATAAGCATGTTTTTTGCTTAGAAAAGGTTGTTTTACTTAGGCCATTCATCTAATTTTTATCTCACATTTATTTTTGTTATTAATAGTAAACCCTGGATATCGAAAATTATCGACCTACTCAAAGATTTTTGCCCAAATGTATTTTCATGTCAGTTTAAGAATTTCTTTTTTCTTTTCCATTTCCATTGTTTCAACCTTCTAATTGTTGGTTTTAAATTTAAAATCCTCTACAGGTTTAGACAATATTTGGAGCATTTTATTCATCCTTCTTTATTAGTCTATGATTATTACTATATCATCTGCAAATCGGATACTGCAAATAATTCTTCCATTAACATCAATGCCTTTGATATTTTCTTTCATGCTTGTGATATTTTCCCCTATAAATAAATTAAATATATAGGATGATAGGCTGCAGCCTTGTCTCACACCTATCCTTATTTTTGCGAAAATCATTTGCTCTTACCAGTTAAGTACGATTAATTTTTACACTTTGAAAGTCTCGCGGGTGTTTCCAAATCAACAGGTCATTCATTATCTGACCTTTGGCTCGAATATTAATTAATGGTCATTTGTTTAGGATCGAATGATAGGGAGGAAAAAAAGACGAGGGAGGTAGAGGTTTATGATGTTGAGCATGCTTAAAATTGGGGGAAAATGTGAAGAAAACAAGAGAAGGACTCAGGATAGGATGACTAGGAGGTCAACCAAGAGAAAAACTGCCACAAGGCAGAACAACCGATGATGATGTTTTGGATCGCTTGCAACCTCCAGGTTCGTGAACGCCATTGTCTATATATATTTTACAATACAAGGTTATCCAGTGAATACCTCGTTATTCCGAGAAAGATGATTTCGTTTCTTTCAAGCACAAAATTTGATGCGGACAGTATATTTGGGTGAATTTTTATATGAGTAACCAAAATATGCAAGTTACACAGTAATAATGATTTCAACTTTCTATTTACAACTCCATCAACCGACTCCGATTTCCTAGTCAATCGTCACCTACAAACGTGATTGATTGCTTGATGGCCAAACAGCAAGTCATTGGATGACATCTATAAGGTTCTGCTTCACTCATTCAGAAATCACCCGACTACTTCGAGCGGCATGATTTTGAAAAGAAAACAGTAGGCACGTGTGACACAACTCGATCCGAATGACATGTTCGCTTATTGTAATTTTATCAGCTTTACTCTCAAAGAATCTAGTTCGTATCTTTAAAAAAAATAAATAAATTACTATCTCGCTTATATCAAAATACCTCGATAAAGCAGTGAATGTTTTCGATAATAGTATGTCATTCTTGCTTTGTCACGTATTTACTTTAATTTGTCCGTAGACTTTCGACAAATAGCAAGCACATTCAATAATCGCTTGGTATGGCTCGACTTTCAGAGCCAACTCAAAATGAGGGCCCGTTTTGAAATAGAATTGCAGACAGATACCGCGATGACGTAAGGTGTATACGCCATGTGTCTAAATATAGATGCCTTTCGGGGCGAAATCTATTGATTCATGTTGTGCGTGAACGCACTCATGAATTTGACGTAAATGACTCAGTGATTAAACAGCGTACAGTAGGGAGGTCTAGGAATAAATCTTGTGATTTTTTAATCTGATGATTATTTTTTAAATCGTAAAATTTTCACCATGTCACTCTGTGAGCCTTTTTAGCCAAATGAGGGTCATATTTTTATAATATAACGCTGGAAATTTCTTTCTGATATTCAATTCTTGTAAGATTGATTCATCACTCCTTCAAGGCGTGATTTTTAAAACCGGTATCCTAAATCCATGCTGTTTTTTAAGTATTAATATTTTATTGATTCTCCTTTATTTCCTAATTTGGCTCCAAGCATTAAGTGATAGCATAAAACGCCACGTAAAAACGTTGGACAAATAAGTTCAGCAGTCCAAAATCGGCATTGATTAAAAAACCATTTGATCCTTATGACTCGAACCTAACATTCCCAAAAACGGGATAGATGAGATATAACTTCATCAGTGCTCTTTTCAACGATTTAAGAGGGGTTGGCACCTCATTGCCCGAAAAGTTGGTGTCTTGGCATATCTTGAAAGTTGAGATCATTGCAATATTTTATTGAACCTTTTAAATTGGCAAACTATGCTGAATTATTTTAATTTAGCTCAAAAAAAGACGATTGAAAGATTTATAAATTATTTAAACTATCCTTTCCAGAAGCAAATTAATCACATCTTATTTTATAACAAGTTACTTTAAAATTGTAACTAGCTTTTTTGGTTTTTCTCGAATTACAAATTTTTTACCTATTATTGTTTTCCCAGTAAATCATTCTTCATTATCTAATAGGCGGTACAGACACCAGTTAAAAAGAATAGAGTTTGACACAGTGATTTCATAATTTAGATTAAGATAAAAAAACCTTATTGGAATATCATATGGCATGTTTCTTGGAAATAAAGTTTATCTTCGTATTTATCTGATTTTATACTCTTCAAAATCGAAAAAAAGTGTTGAAAATGATTGAACTTGACCTATTAGTCCTCTTGCTATCAATTTTTTTTCAAAAATTTCAATATAACCCAAAATCTTCAGTTCACTATCGATTCCCGACTGATGTCTGAAAGAATCTTACTGACACTTTTAGTGTTATCGAAACAATCTTTATCATGACATGGCTGTTCGATGTAAAACCTTCAATATGCCATGGTAAAAAAATTTCGGAGAGACCCGTGTAATGACTCAGACCTCTTTCACTAAAGAGGTCTGACACGAGCGAAATAAGGCCGCTCTGTTAAATTTCGCTAATGAGGCATAATTATCTATGAAATTTTGTGAGTTGCGTGGATTTATGATTCTCCACGGGCTCGGGGATACTAAAAAACTGAGGAAATGAACCTCACTCACTCTGTTCACTCTCTTTTGAGGTAAAACTGTTCGTCCGAAAGACATTCCGCTGTCGCAACGAATACTCTTCTCCATTTATGGCTATCTAAGGAGGAAGGAACCGTGAGCGAATGCGAATTGACGAAAGGAAGGAGTACGGTGAGCAAGGCGGTATCCGAGAGGGGGGAGTGGGGTGAAGGGGAATCGCGGGCGTTCATTGAGCGGTGTAGCACCTTGCCCGCGGCCCCCTCCCTATCCCCCCAGGGGAGGTGGCCGGGAGGACATACGGGAGGGATGAGATGCGGACCTCGAGGGCGGCCCCACTTGCTTTTCCAATCTCTCCGATCAAAACATGTTGTGGTATGAAATCTTGTTTTCGGGATTCTAGGGGGAGAATTCCGTTGATTTAAAAGCGGTTCGCGACCATAGGTAGGGGATGGTTTAGTTCTCATGGGGAGAGGGTGGGGGACCTGTTTTGGGTGTCATGTGAATGAGGGAGGGTGAGGGCAACGAAAGGGAATAGCAATACGCGCACCTGGAAAGCGGCGCGCCCTCATCAGCTGATTTATCACGGCTCTGTTTATCGTAACGGACTCCATATTGGTATAATGCGGATAATCATCTCGGATAGGTATTCATCATACCAAAGTTGAGGCGTTGATCGCTTACTTCTCGAAGCGGTGAAGAAGGTCTTCGCGATACGCTTTCGAAACTATAAAAAGTTTTGTTGGTAGTGAAAAACTATTATAAATTCTTCAAAAGCAGCCAGTTATCAGCAATTATATGACACTATCACCGTACTTGAGTGCCTGTACTATCTTAATCAAATTCTATAGCGTAAATACGGGAAAGGAACCAAATTGTACTGCCTCCAAAACATTGTTGGTTATATATATATATATATATATATATATATATATATATAGTTCCTAGTTCCTTTGGTTCCTTGGTTTGGTTATTATAAATATCTAGATATTTATATAGATATCTAATTTATTCTTCAGTATTGTTTTAATGATTTTCCGATCAAAAGAGCAAAATATTATTTTCTGATTGTTTAAGCTTCAAGATTTTGTGGACCTGAACAGCTACCTACATGTACATGTCTTGTATATCGCTTTCTGAGTCTTTCGTAGGATTTACAGTATGTCTCCCGCATATGACAAAGCTTTTTAGAAATATGTGTCTCGGGTTATTGTCGTCTTGTATGTACTTAACTTTTAAATATCCAATTAGAATTCTCAGAAAATAGCGTGCAAAGTAGCGATTAATGATCCTTTATTTTTATTCAGGGCAAGTGTTGAGGAAAGAAAGGGTGAGTATATGCCTGCACTAGATTCATTATAATTCACAACTTTATAGAGGCGATATTGATAGAATTGAGCTCTTACGGCTAGTAGTATTAAATAAATGGAAAACGCCAATAGCCGTAAACAGGTTACCTTTCAAAACAAAATACAAATGAGATTATTTGGCTAACGCCCAAAGTCAAAGGGTAACTGGTAAATAAGGAAAGGGATAAGAATGGTGAATACGAATACGCGTATTTCGGCCACATAGTACTCCTCCTCAGCGTACTGAAGGTGAATCGTCACGACAACCCAAGTTGAAGTCAAATTCACTTTCTTATTCCTTTCCTTATTTGTCAGTTACCCTTTGACTTGTTGCGTTAGTCAAATAATCTCATATGTATTTTGTTTTGAAAGGTAAACTGTATACGGCTATTGGAGTTTTTCATTTATTTAATTATTGGGGCCAGATTTAGGCCTTGAAGTCCCTTCTTTTACCTAGACTCTAAACATACATCCATGAAAGACATTTACAAATACCAATGTCCTATAAGGAGTAAAATCCACCTAGGCGGGAGTCGAACAAGCGATCGCTTGAAAGATGAGGACGTTACCCCGCCGCCACCGGGGCCGATAAGCGGTCGAAGCGATTTCTGATTACTTATCCTAAAAGAAAAGTTAGGTTAATACGTCAAATATAAATGTATGAAGGTAAAGTAAATGATTTTTATGCTGCAATATTCCTGCATTTCATGTATTTAATTCATTTTTCATCTTTAATTCATTTTTTGTGTATTTAGGCAAACATAAAATATCTAACACTTCATTCCTCCAAAACTGCAATATTAACTTCTGACTTCATTCAACTCCTTGGACTCAACAGAACCAAACACCTTGTAGTAAGTGCAAAACTGTTTTGAAACTATCCTTCCAGGTAAGTGAGTCAACAGCTTATTCGCGTGGGAGAATATAGTAAGCCATGAAAGACAGCAAAGTACGAATAAACGGAACTCTGAACGGGACTATTGCTTCGTTCCTGCTTTCAAACTCTTGCTCTCATCGACTTCAACCAGAAAAATCCGAATAATCGCCTTTGTCCTCCGAGCCATAAAAGCCTCGTATATACTTTCACCTCCTCCCATCAACCAGTCGAATTGGCTTCGAAATGCTACAAAAATGCTTTCTGTTAACAGCCTTCCATTCAAGCTGATCAGCTCAAGGTGCATAGTGTGCCCCACATTCCATTTATAATAATGCAAATCAAGTGACACAATGCTTCTTTGCAATTGACGCTTTCCTGAGTTCTGGGTTTCGATGATATTGGAGGTATTAAAGTGGTGAAGAAGGCAGAGGAAAATACTGAGGTCCAAAAACGAACCTCTATGAGGAGTAACATTTTTTTGATTCATTGGTCCAATGCTATCCTGAGGCATTTTATCAGATAGCATAAAGAAATCCGCACTTTGGGTACGAAGTGTATTTGAAATGGCGGAAAAAATGGAGAATAAGGATTAAATTAGGAGTAAAAAAGTGATTTTATAGCGGAAGGGATTTCTTACTTCCCATTGCAATTATTTACTTTACTCCATTAAAGATTTAATGTTTGCATAGTGAAGTAGAAAACATGTTTTTTTCGATCATGTTTTGAAATATGTTTCGAAAAGTATGTCTCGTAATAAGGCGACGAAAAGAGTGTCAGCAGAAATATCGATGTTGAAGCTAATCCAAAATAGGAGTTTACAAATCCCGTATATTTATCCAACTGCAGTTTTGATGATTGATGAATAGGATCGCACGGAACATCAATGCGTTAAATATGTTTTAATTCAAGTGGGAGATCTACGTAAAGTATTCGCAGAAGCCTTGCACTATTCTTTTGCAGATATTTAGAGGCGGTCTAGGTTTGCAGAATATTTTTAGACATCGTAGATCATCCTAACGCATGGTAACAAAGTTTTCCGTATTGATATTTATTTTAGAATAGCTACCAATATATTTCATTTTGCTCAATGATATCCGTCAGTATTACATTATTTTCTTTGCGGATATCAACAATTCATTTTTTAGTCATAATATTTCACTTCAAGTCTCTTATTTGTATAATTTTTGCCGGAATTGAGAAGGCAAGGTTTGACAAATCTGGCTTGATCGCTTCATGCTTCTTCTGATTTGATGCGCAGAAAAATCTGTGTGTAAGACGACGAGTTATTTATTCATCGATACTCATTAAATGTTTCTTTCTTTTCTCCTTTCAGTCTCACACCTTTTTATTTATGGTCCACCGGTGACCTAGACGAAAAAATGAGACGTGCGGCAATACTATGAAAACCTTTCACCATAAACATACGTCCAAACACTCGTCCATGTATCTGTCCCGTAAATTTTTAAGCTTGTCATGGTGAAACATGAAAGCCGATTCCCTATTCGTATGAACACGGATATAAATACGCCGCGGAATTAAGCGCCGGCGGCAGTTATTCCAGACCCGTGGAACTGACGGAGGACGGAGAGGGAGAGAGAGAGAAAAGGGAAAGAATGAAAAATGAAAGTGAAGAATTTTCTTACGGCGTCGCTAGAAGGACCCCGGAGGAGGGAAAAAGCCGAGGAAATGGGAAGGAAACGACATACTAACGATTTCGGGATGAAGGGAAGGGTGGAGCGGCGGGCGCCGGAGGGGGAGCGGTTTAGAGTTGACTCCGAGGGAGGGAATTGGAGTGGGGGAGGGTTGAGAGAGGGGAGCAGGGGATGAGAGTTGTGGTGGGAGAACAGGGGAGGTCGGGAATCCGCAAGGGAGGTAGACGAGGGAAGAGGGGAGTTGGCAGGGAGGAGAGGGTGGTAAAGGGAAAGGCAGGATAGGATTGGACTGGGAGTTAGCGAGCCGGTGAGATGGGGAAGGGGGGAGGGGTCTGGAAAAAAATGAAAACAAGGAGATGGCTCTGAAGAGTCTTCGTCCTCCCCCCTTCCCCCAAACCTCTCGCCCAACCGCCCACCCCACACCCGGTCGGCATCTTATTGTTCTCCGCGACTCCTTTGTTTCATCCCTTCGTTCTTCCTCAACCCCTTCATCTCCTTCGCCCCGCTCCATCCCCGAGACCATCTTTCCGTTTAGTTTATGCATGTTTTTCGACCCTGTTTCTATATCCTCCTCCTGGCTCAATCCCTCCCTCCCACCCCCTCTGTCCCTCGTCCCTAAACTCCCCCCTCCCCGCCCGACTCCTGTTGGTGACTCCGAGGGGATCGCGGGGCGGGATGTGACGGGTAGAAGGGAGTCTGTCGGCATGGAGGTAGTCCGAGAACGGGGAGGGGGCACAGAGGAGGGGTTGGAAGGAGACGCGGATCTTCCGTTATGAGAAGGAGGCATTCGGGATCTCATCTCCGCAGGGGTTCCCTTCACCCACAGTTTCCCTCCTGCCACCCCTCGCGCGCAAGATCTCTCGAAGGCGGGTTGAAATTTGTTATCAATGCTTCATGTTTATTTCTTAATGCGCACAACGGCACCGTCCGATGATTTGATCTGTTCACTCGAGAGACATCATCCTTCTCAACCCGTAATGCGCCAGAAATAAATATGTATGCGCGTATATATATATGTGTGTGTGTATATATATAGAAACATTTCGGCTATTCCTATACATATATATATATATATATATATATATATATATATATCGGCTATTCCTATATATATATATACACACATATACATATATATATATATATATATATATATATATATATATATATATATATATATATATATTTCTACACGTATATATTTTTACATAAACACTCGTACCCATACATGTATGTATAATTTTAAAATAATTTCATCAATGTTGGAAGTAGAGTTATCGACGCAATAATGAGGCACAAAATGAAGGGAACACAAACTAGTCTGTCAGTTGTGTGTCAATTGAGTGGTTCTTTTTTGTTTTGTTTGATTCACATTATAGTGGTTATAAACTGAAAGTTTTATCCTCCAGATTTTTCATTACGTAGGATGTCCCTCCTAGATCATTTTGATATTATTAATAAGGAACCCCTGCACATATCACCAATTGTACTAACCAAAAGATAGCTCAATGGTTTTTCTTTCCAACATTTGCTGTCAGTGTCCTTGAGTTCATCAAAAAGAAGATAACTGAACAAAACGCTTTCCAGTCTTTTAAGAGTTTTCATTAATATTATTCTTTGAACACTGATTCTTTATTTTATACATTTTAATATACCTTTTAGTGATATATTAAATTTAGATAAATGTGTTAGGTCACGTGTAGAGAAACGTTTTGACCCGAAGTCTACTTATATTATGGAATCCTGGGTAATGCTAATAGGTAGTGCATGTTTTCTGTAAAGCACTTTTAAGTATTTTTCTTCACGTGAACAATGGTTAATAAGAATTAGGCTCATTCGGCAGCAACAACTTAAGGGCACGTCTTGAACACTTGAATGTTGAAATAATTGCCATCACATTAATACATGGATGTCATAAAAAAACCTAAATTAAGTCAAACTTATTTCTGATTCCTTTAAACCGTTTCTCACGAGTAAACATTTCAGCAGAATTTCAGAATTGAATTTTATGATAATAATGAATATCGTTTCTGTAAGGAACATTTGGCAGTTCTTGCCAGAAAATTGAGAATATATGCAATTAAAAAAAATATGGCATCATGCGATTCGAACGCGTTAGCCACGCATATCGGAGACGGAACAAAGAGCGTGGGTGCTGAGTACATTGGGATCATATCGGGAGGAAAAACAATTTTGCGGATCGTTGACGGAGAAATGAGATTGCCGAACGGGAAAGACTTACGAATAATTGATTTCGATCCTTCTCAAATCGATTTAAAAATATTTTTTCCCTTTTAGAAATTACGATAAAAAATGTACATTTTTATTCAGGGCATACTTTTGATATGAATATTATAACTAATGACTAGGTGTTATACAAACAGTGTCATGAAAGAGTCACGTTTCAACGACACCAGTTTTTGTACTTTTAATTTGTAAATAAATTCGCACAAATCAGTTTGAATTTGTATTGATCGTCAACATTTCAATGTTTGTCACGTTTCAACGTTTAAGTTATAATATAAGTATGTATGCATATCTACTCATAAAACATGTACCCTTGTAGGAAAAGGAGAAATGCGGTGATATAATATATAATGAGAAACTGAGTGTAATCAACAACAAAAGTACAAAAAGACAATGTTCAGAATAATATTTTTTAGGGTGTACGGCAGTCATTTCTCTTCCATCATTCAAGAGAATCAATATAAGTAATAGTATAAAGAACTAGCTCCTGGCATATATCTGAAATCATTAGGAAAATGGCAAATATATGCGGGTCGTTCGTCCGATCGGCAAGTGCCCCGGAGGATGGGAGAAGACGGGGGGACGGGGGGCGGTGGCGTGGGGGTTCACGGAGGAGGGAGGAGGACGTGCGAGGCGCGGGGAGAGGAGGACGAAGCGGTGGGTTGGGCCAAGGGGAAGGGGGGAGAGTTTTGGGATGTTTAGGGAGGGGATGGAGACACAGGTTTACGATGGAATGATGAGGGGTTCGCCCCGGGGAAGAAAAGGGGAAGAATGGGAGGGAAAACCCTCCCTTCAGACCCTAACGAGTCCTAGTGATGAATAAGATAGATGCCGAGGCATTTCGGCGATTTAAGGGATCTTTGCGATGTGACGACGCGGGCCGTTGGAGAGGGAGAGAGTGCGGAGGGAGGGAAGTGGGTAGGCGTCGAGGAAGGCAGTAGATTGCGGAGGGATGCGAGGGAGAGGGAGGGAGGGAAAGGAAGAGAGAGAAAGAGAGAGAAAGAGAGAGAAAAGGAACGGGAATCGCTGGAGGAAGATGGCAAGGTGAGGGAATAATGCAGGAGGGTTATAAATAAATTAGCGAGACTTTATGCAGGGTGAATTTTGAGACCTCCACCGCTTAACACTTAAAGATAGAAGAGGGTACTCCCTCATTATTCGCGGATTCCAAAGAGGAACATGATATGCCTGGCCTTATTTAGCCGTCGCGACCTTAGCTTAGGGAATGAGATAAGAACTAAGCAAAGAGGACAATGGCTGAATTAATAATAAATGCCTTAGAAAGAGTTCGGCAATCTCGGACCATCGCAGTGCGCACAATAGACACATCATCGTAAAGCTGTTTTTGGAAGTCCGTGGCGGAATAGCAACGAGGGTTTTATTTAGCTTTTGCCCCCAGGGCAAAGTATATGCCTTCGTGACTCTAGTTTCAGCTTTTCTTGCCATATCCTGTTTTTACGTAAGCAGATGGAAGTATCTTAATTCTTTAGAGACTGTATAGGTCATTCCCTCTCATCAATCCAATAGTGTTATACTCTGACAACTCAGTTGAAGATGCCATCCCTCTCTTTTCTGGGGTGAGAGTTTTAACTGATAACGTTCTAATTCGGGAATATCTTCACCTTCGATAGATTCCTCTTTTTTCCAAACTATTATTCGAAATTATAGGTAGTAATATATTGAATATTTGTAGTGACTAGACATAAATGTAAACTGTGACATAATTTTTTTAGTAATAATTATAACAGCGATAGCGTATAAACTGAAAAAATTGACCGCAGTGAAAAGTTTTTCGCAAAAATATCACTTGGTCATTCAGTCCATTTCCCAACAACAGGAAATTTGAGCTAGCATTTTTTGAAAGATCATGAAATTGTTAACATCTCTCTAGTGACCGGAGAAAGTATGTGAAAAGTGAAAATGGTTTGAGTTTGACGAAAATTCCTAAAAAGAAAAAATTTTTTGGTACGTTGTCCGATTCAATGATCAATTACGAGTTGGTTTAATCTCTGAGGTTTTCCATTTTTTAAAACATCAATGGTGAGACCTTATTACAGACTTAACGTCTTCAATTGAGCCCACCGTACAATTTCCTGTGCCAATGTAACTGCTAAAGGCGAAGGGGGTGAGGAAAAATATAGGCGATGTAAGAAGCGAAATTCGTGGAGAGCGAGAGAAGAGAGAGGTGGAAAGGTGTAACAGAAGGGGCGAGAGGAAGAGTGAAAACGGTGAGAGGTGACGAGGGGGAGGAAATTTGAGGAAGCAGCAGTCAGCGGAGGGAGTGGGTGGTGACGGGGAGGGAGGAGGCGAGGGGCTGGGCTGGGCGGAGCGAGATAATTTGCTGATAGTTTGGAGGAGGAGAACGGTTTTAGGGAATTATGAGGAACGGTAGATGGAAGGATGGGAAGACGGAGAAAGGGTAGCAGCTAAGATTCGGATGAAAGAGCAATGGGATTCGATCCAGTAACTTCCTCCCCGCGCTGACCGCCACCGGCGACGGAGTGGGATGGGATAACTGAAAAGTTCGCGAATAGTCGATGAATTCTAGTTATATATAACACTGTATAGTAGTTCAGAAGCTAATTGGGTGTGACACAAACTTTAACATGCTAATTTGGTTGTAAGAGACAAGAGTTCTGTTTAACGATTCTGGAAACTTCTTTTATTCCTTTTTAATATACTTTATTATTAGTAGGCTTATCATGAAACCCAAAAAAATTGCACATTAACGCGTGGTATTGTTTTACCCTCGTGACTAGGCAAGGAGATTTTATACTTTTTGTTTTTAATAACTTGTCGGAAAAACGGTTTTAACGCAGTAACTCACCGTAATTCACCGTAACCGTAAAGTTTCGTAAGAATGAAAATGGAATAATTGTATATATATATAAATAAATTATTGTATATATATATATATATATATATATATATATATTATATAAGGAATATCAGGGAAATTTTGCTAGAATTCTATGAAAATCTTGTTTCCCAAAATTAAGTATATTAATCTTATAGCCGTCGTGATATATTTTTTCCGTCGTACTGAGCGATACATGTATACTGGCGTAAAATTGCCACAGAAACATCTTGTGGTACCCAAAATGCATTAGAAATTCTTCTCAAACACTTTTAAGAAAGGCCTAAAAAATAAAATTTAACCCCATTCCCCTACAATTATGCTACAATTTATAGAGGTTATTTTAAGTAAAACATCAGATAAACCGATGCCATCTAGCCAATTGAAACTTGGGAAATACTTTCGATTTAATTACCACACTTAGGAATATATGGAATGCAGATCTAAGGGTTTGTGCTTTTGGGATGAATTTGTGAACGGAGATTAAAATATACTTGAGATGATGAAAGATGGAAAATAAAGTTATTTTTAATTATTACAATCTGGTATTATACGTGTACATTATCCAAAGGAGCCGACGAATCCTCGATTAGATATTGCTGGACATAAAAATTTACCAAATAGTTAAGGCAGGGAATATGTTACAGCATTGACACGATTTAGATGGAAATAATTTGAACTATATCGCTAACACCATTGGTGATAATTTTTAAGAGCGATGTGCTCATTCCACTTAGTGATTTGCAGTTCACTTGCTACCATTAATAGATTTCATTTTTTGGTGGTTCTATAAAAAATTGATAATGTCGGCTATCCCGGTCTTTGATGTGAACTTTGGCTCACATGGAACCCGGCCTTTATCGGGTCATCGGCGAGCCAGACTAAAAGAGGTTCCACCAAGAAATTCACTCTTTTCTGTCTCCTCATCCAAATTAAGTATAATGCTTTAATATCCATATCATTTTCTTTCCCCACCCCTTTATACTTTTCGATTCTTTAAAAATGAAGAATCATTATTTTCAGCATATCTCCTACGTTTATCAAATATTAGAAAATATTGAAATGAATGACTACTAGATTCAGAAGAGCATATTTATTCGGATTAAAAATAGGTGAGTTCACATGAAGATAAAATTAAAAGTTTAATCATATTTTTCAAAATTTTTAACCAAATATATTCTGAAATAAATTTTAGGTATAATATTGCTCGAAATCGCTTGGGGGTATTGCTGACGTTGAAATTTTCATGCTTTTCGGCTCCGAGATATTTTTCATTCGTTATTTACGTTACACGGTAAGCACGGATGCATATATGGGTTCTACAAGGCCACCCTTCGAGATCCTCCACTGGCGGGCGACAACAATCAGGTGAAATTGGGACCGTGCTCTCTTTTCTTTCCCCAGAAATATAGGAACGATGGTCATGAAAAATGAATGAATGAATGAAAATGACGCGACGAAAGGGAGACCGTTCGAACCGGACGACAAAACAAAGATGAGATAAAAGTTGTGATGGAGAACGAAAATCCCGAAAGCAGCATAAGCAGAAGGGATGGAACGAAGGAGAGGTGGGAGGGGTGAGTAGAGGAGGGAAAAAAGTTGAGGGTGTGTAGTTTGAAGGCAAAAGTTTGCTGGAGACAGAGGGGGTGGTAGGAATTAAGGCGGGATATCGAGTGTGAAGGGAGAGGATATGGATAAAATGGGAATAGGGGAAGTGGGTGTGGGGCGGGGGGCAACAAAATGGTGCAGTGTGGGGCGGGGGGGTGAGAGAGGTTCAGCGGTGTGTGGGTGGTGAATCAGACGGCGGGGGTGGGTGGCACGGCGGGGATGGGGAAGGAGACAAAACCGAAGAGGGAGGGATGGGGGAGGAAGGGTTCGATGGCTGAACGTACTCGACCTCCCCGATTGGATATTGCGGTATGTTCTTCGAGAGGGGCGGGGGTAGGGAGGAAGGTTTGGTTCCGGGGAGTGGGGGGTTGAAAAAAAGGGGTAGAGGGAGTGGACATTCGCGGAGCATGGGTGGTTGGAGAGGACGAGGGCAACCGGCCGAGGGGACTTTTCCCGACCGACGGTGTGGGCCGGCTGGTCGCATCAAAGTGAGGTGGAGGGAGTTGGGTGGAGGCTGTCGAGGGCGGGAGGGGAAATGCTAGGGGGGCGGAGAGAGAGAGAGGGGGAGAGAGCCGGGTTTGTTGGGGAGTAAGAACAAAGGGAGCGACCAAACTCTTTTCGAATGCTGAGGAGGCAGCGTGTGGTTTTGAGTTTTCCTCCTTCCTCCTCCTCCGAGGCCGTCCCACATCTCCCCGCCCTCCCCCCTCCTTACCTACCCCCTTGACTCCTGGACACTCCCACACACCATTTCTTTCTCCTTTAAAGGCAGAACCTAGGTTTGCCAAGTTGCCAACCATCTACTCCAATTTATATAAGACTTTAGAGAGAGTCCTTAAATACATGTCGGAGATGAAATGAAAATTCTCCGTAGGGGAGGGAGTGAGGGTGGGGTTTGATATCCGTCTTTCTTTAGTTGGGCCGATTTTTTACTTGTGAAAACAACCCGTTTCACGCTTCCTCACCGTACCATCATGGCCGGAAGATTGGCTCGGAGAGAATCAGCCGATTCTTTCCCGAGCTCGGATGTGCGCATTCATGTATTGTTTCACGGAGGTTTGGATTGCGCAAACCTGATCGGTGTCCTTCAAATTTCACGGGACATCTCCGTGCCATCGAAACTCATGTTTTAAGATCCATAGTCGAAATCAGTGCGCTATACGATAACGATAAACTCAACACGCTTCATATTTCCGACGTGAGGGAGGTGCGAACGTAATTAATGCCTCGTGTGACAATCAGCATACCTAATGAATTATATGCAATATTGACGTACAATTTTACTGAACATTGTATCGATGGTAATTTTTGTGGATAAATAGGACAAATCTTTTGCATACTCGAAAACTACATACACGTATAACTCTGATATACCAGGAAGCTTTCGTGAAAGGCATCTCATTCGTGGTATACGTGGCACATGGTATAGTATGGCTGTTGACATTCTTAACTTCTCGTGATTGTAGACTATTAGGATATCACTTAACTACAGGTCAAATGATAAGGTTATATTTTAATTAGACTGGCATATGATCACTTTGAATGCGATTATGCAACTAGCAATGATGGTCTCATCTACTTTTCCTTATGAGTAAAGTTACAATCAATCCAAATCTATCAGTTGAGTATGCAACTCGCTTCATTACTGCCGTTGCAAGTTTTTCTTTCCATTTTTCCTTTAACTTTAAAATACTGATCCTATATATCAAAAGATATTATCATTTTCATGTTATCATTACAGGTTTTTCTGAGAATTACAACGTAATGAGTAAAGTAATGCCCCGCATTTTATTTTTTCGCATATGAGCTATAACTATAGTTGAAAGACGTCTGTCTGGTTTTTTGCTGCACGGATTATTTCCTGTTTTAATAGCAGTTCTGAAAATCACTGTTTCAAATAATGAACTTTAATTAGCTATTGCTGCCGATATCTTTAATTTTTTATTCCTGACGCAGAGATTTCATTCAGGATTGAGTTACTGATATATAAAAGTTATATTGACCACTTTTTCCTTTCCGTTGGGTAGCAATAGCCCAGTATTCAACCCGCGACTTCGTTAAATTGAGCTCACCATATTCCAACGGCGTGCGGTACGTCAGTGTCGGAGGGCTAGGTCCTTCCTTTGTGGTGTTATACTTAAAATTCCTCTGGTGCGGATTATTCGAATAGTCATTTTGTCTTCTTGCAATAAATAATTCAGTAAAAATTGTTCAACCGTTCTAAAATACTTGCTGACTTTCACTGGACCAACTGATGCAAATAATTCAGTTTAGGAATACTTCCTCAATGATGTATTATTGCAAAACGTTTTCAAAATTCAGAATCTCTTGCTATTTAGAAAATTAATTTCCAAAGTTTTAATATATTTCCATAAATAACGTATGCATAATGGTTAAGTTACAAAACAGAGGAATACATGCAGTAACTGCTTTCTGCGGTAACACAAGCAAAAAGTACACAATTTAGGCAAGTATATATGCATTACCTTACAGACTTCATTCTCCGACTCACAGAAGAGGTTTTTTACCGATGGCCAATGATTTATTCCACAAAAAAAGGGCGGAGGTTATATCGAATTTAAATACGAGTATCATGGATATTTGGTTTAGCGAATCAATGAGAAAAATGTAGGGCTGTCAAACGGGTGACGTCGGCAATTAATTTTAAATTTCTCAGTATCTCTCACGAAACATGCCTATTTCCACCTTCCGCTAATTGAACTCCAACCTTTTGTGCAAGCACTGGACCCATTTCCATGATTCCCCTCAATTCTTTCGCCTCATCACTTATATCACAAACATATGACGCGTCTGTCATCCAAAATTTCCATCACGTTTTTATCCACGAACTCCTCTGCTATAATGCCTGGGATGCTATCCTCACTTGACGCGTTTTCCCAATTAATCTCCCCACCCTTAGGGAGTGAAGGACCATATTCAGTCACGTATAGACACTGGTTGCTAACTAAAGATAATCAAATAATTATATTCAAAAACTGTATTTATATAGAAGACGCACCCAGAAATCGGTACTATCTGTTAATTGAGGCATAAGCGTACTTTTTTTTAGTGTTACAAACATTCGCATAGATACATTCAGATTCATCTTAACAGAATTCCATAGAGAAAGACGATTTCTATAACGTGATAAATTTTTTTGAATCTCCTCTGCAAATATCACTGCCATCCAAATCTTTGACCGAATCTAAGTCTGCATTCTGATGAAGGCAAGAGAGGTCTTAGAAAAACGAAAGGGGATTCATTGGGGCTGAACAAACTGTTTTTTGACTTGTTGATATTTCACAGCATCCTCATACCACATTCACCGGTGAGCGTTTCTAAACGTTTAATTTTCATTTTTTTACACTCCAACCTTATATGAACGAAAGTCATATTTACCCATCTTTTATGGTGCCAATAAACATTATATCCTGAGCCCGCATAATATCATAATGTAGTCGTTGGAACGAAAAAATCTACAGTGTACTAAAAATTAAAGGTTTCTTTTGCATTTACATTTTTCAATCTAATCTCTTAAATCTTCCATCCCTATTGTTTAATAATTAGCGTGTATTTTATACGTGTAGCACGCTGAGTTATGAAGTTAAAACATTGAGAAATGGGCCACATTTATATACAAATAGTGTATTTTGATATAGTCGTTTTTATTTCCGAATAAAGATGACACTTAACAAAGTTAAGGCTTCCACAGTCAGCTAAATTTCCAAAAAGAGTTTAATGATGTCTACTTCCATATTCCCAGCTGGCTACATAGGGTCCTGTGACCGTTCCGGACCGCTTTCCGGCACCAAGACTTAGCGAAAACACTAAAGGAATCAAAAAGCATTGCACATCGCGGGCAGGGACTCTCGGAGCGATTGACTCGACTCAGGACGGCTAGGTGAGCTCGGTGTCCGCGAGGTGGCGCCAATACGGGAGGGGGGGAAGAGGAGGAAGGGGCACACCCGTGATCTTTCCACTCCCTTTTGGTCTTCCTCTCTCCCCCCCCCTTTCGCCCCCCTTTCTTCTTTCCTCCCACACTCACTCTCTCTCTCTCCCTCCGAGCGCGAAGGCCGTCTCGGAAGGAGAGAGGCGAAGATGGAGAGAGGAGGAAGAGGGAGCGTGCGGGAAGAGAGGGAAAGTGGATAGGGAAGAGAGGAGTGAACGGAGGAGAAGGAAGGAAGGAGGGAAGGAGGGAACAGCGTCCGCTTCCGGTCGTAGGAGCGGTGATGGTGTGAGAACAGCCCGAGAATGGAGATGGAAGCGAGCTTTTTTTTGGGGAGGGGGAAATATCATGCGTTGTAAGTTTCTGCTCATACATTCTTAAGCAGTCATAAAGCCAGAAACGCGTGCTGATTTTCCCCGGGAACGTATTCCGCTGTAGGTGAAATACAAAAGTTTTTTTTTATAAAATTCATTTTCCTGCGGAAGAGTTCAGTAGGCAAAGCAGGAAAGGAAAGCATTTCGTAGCGCATTCCGGGAGGACTTTTTATATTTCAATGCCGAGGGAGATGCCACGAAAACGAGCGGCCCAAGTGTTCATTAAATATTCAACATATTATGTAAATCATAGGCACCGTTGAAAAAAAGTAAGGATAAAAATAAGGGAAAGGACGAAAGGACTTCCAGATTTCGTGTTTGGCATTGTAGTGTTCCGCCGGTTACACGTCAGATGAGTAGTGTTCAGCTTTTAGCCATAATCACTGAATGAAATACTCGCTTATAGCTTAAGAAATAATTTTTAACCTTTCATAAAAACTTATTTGGAAGCATTACAAATATTTTGATCATTTGCCAAAGATGCGAAAGATTCAAGTCCATCGCCTATTATCTCGATTAATTGGTTAATAGTAGTTCAGATGACTTTTTACAGACTTTCATTGATGCATGATACAGAGTTCCTGTAGATAACACAGATGCATTGGGACGAATTTCAATGTTAATTTTTGTATTGCATAGTAGTAGCAAAATGGCATCGAGCAAATTGAAGCGAATGGCGCTTTTTTAATAATTGGTATAATAAATTGTGGAAGCACATGGAAAATCAGAGCTCCACAAGAATATTTTAATTCCATTAAACGTTTGCTCACCCACTAAATATTGGTGATGCATATGGATGAACCGAAACGAATTCTTTTGCCTAAATCAAATGCACGAGCTAAGATCTACGAGCATTAAATTATTGAAAGTTCAATTATTGCAGAAATAAAATTTAATTTAAACATTTACGTTTGTGCACTAACTGAGCACTCATGAAATTGTTCATGAATTATAGCTCGTGACAAAGATACTTCTCAGGATTCAAGCTAAAATATCTTTGTCAAAGAAATGAATATTAATCTTTCCTTTCTCTCAGCTCTGATGAATATATTCTTTCAGTTCTTCAATTGCATAAAGACTCTCGCACATGTAGCTTGCATTACTTGTAAATAATTTTGTAAACGACGTAGGTAGATTAAAAGTAATTAGTAAACAAATAAAATACAAAAGAAGATATGAACAGCAATCATTTATGAATTTTTCTAGAGAATGAAACTTCGATCTTCGTGTTATTAGTCGTACATACGAGTAGGTTTAGTAACAGAGTTATAGGACGAATTTATGGGGTCAATGAATAATGATTTAGTACAGTCAAAGGAATTTTAAGACAGACTTATAGCAATATTTTCTCTATTATCCCGTCACTTCTTTCGTTAATCATTAATTAACACGAACCCTATGCTGTTCGTTTCTGGCGCTGTGCAAAGAATTTGGTTGCATGAAAAACTAAACTTTAGCTATGAAATTATATCTCCCGAGTGAATCCCCACTAAAGAGAGTGGAATGACTCCAAGAATCAACGGAACTCACTGGCGCGGAAAGAAAAAAACCGTCGATAATCTCGCTGAACCCATCGCTTCCCCTGAAAATTCATCTCCTAAGCTTGCATTCCAATGCATCGACTTAACTGCGGGAATGTTTTTGGAACCCCGTGGACATTTGGAGATCATTTTCGGGGAGGCGCACACTGTAGACGCCTGTGGTAACATATGCCCCGAACCCACACGAGCATCATCATGAGCGCACGGACTCTCCAGAAGGACCACGAGGCAACAGCAGCGGGCGGGCAGAGAGGGGAGGTCATGAGTGGAAACTTTATTTCGGCACTGCGATGCTCGGGCGCCATAATCGAGCGGGCGATGACTCACTGCAATGCCTTTCGGATACAGCGCGAGTCTCCTCCCGAGGTTGCTCCCCACTCTCCCATCCTATCTCTCTCTCTCTCTCTCTCTCTCCTTCCACTCATCTCCCCAACCCTCTCCCTCCCTCTTCCTCACCCTACACGCTCACTCCAAGCCAAGAGTGGGCTGCGTCGGGGTGGAGTGGCTCAATTCCTTTTGCTCATCCATCTCGGCGTACTCCTTCCTTGCTTAATTAATGCGTATATATATATATACACACACTGAGACGCACACACGCGCTCCCGTCTCTCGGAAATGAAAGCCGGGATGCAAAATGGCGCCGGAGGCACGCGTGAATGTAAAAAAAAAGTCTCCCTTCTCCTTGCGACCCCGGCGAAACGGAAGGCGCGCCGCGATGTCGGCCGCGGTCCGCCCGTCCGAAAGAAAATGAGAGGACATTTCCCATAAGCCTCGATCTTCCGTCCGTCCCCCAGCCCTCCCTCCTCGTGGCACGAGAGGCTGTGGACTCCGTCATCTCTCCTCTTCCATGGTTCTCGCCTCGCTCGTGTGCCGCGGGTATTTATTTCTCCCGAAATGTAATCCTCCCCGGAACTGAAACCGTACGTCATGTGTCATCATTCTAAGCATGTCCCTTGGAATGTAATGAAGATAGTAGTTTTGTTTTTCGTTGCACTTATCGTTATTTTGTGAAATGATCGTGAATCGCAGCAAAACATAACTCCGGAAGTCACCTTTGCTCACTACTAGTAGCTCACCAGTAGCCTATTTGTCCACGTCTAGACGATTTGTCCGTATGGACCTTACACCTCGAATTATTTCTAGCATAGAATTTTTCTTACCCTCATGCTTATTATGCAAAGGCGTTTCTTTGAAAACTCCGTGAGTAATTAGAGAAAACACTTTTCTCCAAAATTTATTTTGATAAATTTACTTTATGAAATTACGGGAAAAATCGAATATTTCTTATATTCCAAAACAAACACTTCGTTGCTCTATTGAATCATAGTTCATGGCCATGAAAAGCTGCTGAGATGAATTTTCTTTTGAAAATTGATAAAAACACAGGGAAGAAATGGTAAAGAGGAAAGAAAAAAAAATTAAAAAAAAGATGGGCGGAAAATAGTTGCAGATGGGAAGACGATAAAAATCCATTGGTGGCCATTTTAAATACGCATTTATTCTGAACAGGCACCTAAACCTAATTAATGCACTACCAGTCAATATTATAAAAAATCTAATGGTCAATCATTTCTCGATCTCATTTTTCACGAGCTTTGCACCATTAGCTAATCCACCTATTCGATATTCTATCTGGTTTCACGTGGTTCGCTTAAATGCCATTATTGCGCTGTCTAAACCGTTGGCTTCTAAGCCTGAAAGGTCTTTCGTGGGGACGAAGTTTACGTATTGTTCTGAAACTGCAGGTCATAACGGGCTGAGAACGATGATGAGCAACCATCATTTTCAAGCGAATTTATCGTGGACGCCTCTCCAAAATCTACTCTCCGCTCCCTCCTTTATTTCCCCCCCTCCCCTCGATTCCCGGCTGGGTCAAGGAATTACTCTGGTAATAGCGCACTGCCTTCCAATGGCACCGATCCCTTCGTCGTCTTCCAACGTCCTGGGTGACCCTATGGGTCACTCCCGCAGCATATTTGGCGATCGTATTATTTCAAGCTTAGAAAAATGCCCGGAGAAACAAAAAACAGTTAAAAAACATATATCTGCATCCATGCCCGTCCTCCTTCGCGATTGGTCCGGTATATCTCTATTAGAGCATGCCATTAAGGATGATTATGGCATTACTACCGTCACGAGGGCCCTCTGGGTTATTGATGAGGGAGTACGCTTCGCAGCCGCGGCTTCATATACCTACGCCATTTCCTCCCCACCTTCCCCCGCCATCCCTCGCTTCCTCTCTCCACCCACGTACCTCTTCCCCCTCCCTCCGTGTCCTCTTCGTGTGCCCCACACCGAGCTCTCTCCATTTACTCTTATGATGATGTCGCCTCTCTCACGTTCTTCCTCCGAAGTCTATCCCTCTCCTCACGTCCTCTCCCCTTCCCGAAGACGCCCGTTCCTGAATGTGGGCGCCGTTCTCCCTGCCTCGTTGTTTTCATCCTTCCGCGTTCGTTCGGGACTGTCAATATAATACACCACACGTTTCCCTTGCCCTCACCAAGCAATTTATCTGTTCTCATCACTACGTCGAATATATGTAACAGCTACTATACTCGATAATATCCCCTTTACCTGCCGCCGACATGGGCGGTGGTTGCCCACTGGGAAATATTTTCGTCATTAATAAATTTCAAAATTAATAATTAAGTGTGTGCATGGAGCTGATTTAAATACATTTTGTCCTCAGAGAATGAAATTATCTAGTGTGAGCTTAGTTGGAATCTCAAATTTTGCGTCAAATTTAACGTGATTTTCAATTTTCTGAAGGAAAAACGGTTATCAAACATTCTTGTTCACATGTGAAAATTCAATATACTCCCTCACAATAGAGGATTTCTAGATGTTTGACTACTCGCCATTCTACAATAATGTCGAATTTGAAACATTTTTGTCGACTGCAAAGTTGATTATCTGTCTCTCTCATTCCCCCTATGCTGGAGAGCGGACCGGCATCTGTCCGATTCATCACGCAGAAATGTCGGGGGTCCACTGCGTGACGTGGCACTTTCTCTAGTCCCTCTTTATCCATTTCACACTTAAAAGTGTTCTGTTTCTCTCCTTCGGGCTGGAGAGAAGATGTCGTAAGACTTATATATGGACAGGTTTGTAGGACTTTTTACGTTTTCTATCTACCAAGCAGAAGAAGAATTTCAGGGATTTACGATCTTTAAACGAAAGAGTTTTATGAACTGGAAATCGTGTCAGGTATCTCTCTTGGACCAGAATAGAAATTCTTTATTAACCGATTGTGTATCTCGTGGGGTGAAGAGGAATTTACGCCTCACTCCGGTTGCGAAATATTTTCAAAGAACTAATGAGATAAGTTTAATCGCCAGAAGATATATTCCAATTTCGCTCACGGGGGGGAACAAGTAACCTTATTTTAATGGGAATTCTTGAGTGAGTAGTAGCTCCCGTGCTGTAGCAAATGCAACAGTTCTCCTCCACATGACGGGTCAGTTGATCTCAATCTCAATTTCAACGGCTATAATGATTGGATTCCAATGGGAATTTGGGATTTAAATTCTGGTCCGTGTTTTTAAACCGTTTATGGACCACCCAAACCGTGCTTATAACCATCTTGTTACTTGAATTGGCCCAAATTTGTGCTAGAGACGTCGTTGCCTATTCCGAATACAGATTGACCAAGGTGCATTAAATTGATGGCAATGCATTTTTGGTGAACATTCACTCGCTTTAGATTGAAATATAAAACCAGATTTTTCATAGTGGGTCATCATTCTGAGGGTCGTGAGAAATGCAACGGACGTATTTGCATTTAATGCGGCTGACTGGTGAGATGTGCCATCTCTTTTCTTAGTTATCAACCCGTAACAATACTAATTATCAAATATTTGACATTGGCAACTCACTCAGCTAAAAACGAGATTTCAGCCTCAAGAATAAATTTTACAATTACTCAAATATTTTCTCTGCATAGTTTCAAAATGTTTTATTTAAATTCTTAAATTAGTTCTTTTATTTCTGCTCATTTTGCTTCTTTCGCATTATTTTAAAATACTTTTCATTAAACGAATTGATGAGTTTTTTTATAATAAACAAGTACCTGTATTATGAGTGCCTTACGGATGATAAAGTCACCTCGATTGACCGTTTCTTATCTTCATCCATTGTAAGGATTCCCAAATCCGCGAACAAAAGTCTCAGTTTTTTTCTACGCGTCGGAGAAATATTAATTTCCAGTTTAGGCTTTGGTTAAAATCCTATTCTGAGATCTGTCGATAAAATAACGGAGAGAAAAGTAACAAAGCAGCCATAAATGTCGAAAGGTGCTCGACCAAAGTCTCAGGAATCATCATATAAATTATTTTAGGTGCAGCGAGTCAACTCTGCCGTACTCTTAATTAAGTGATTCGACACGGGAGTGTGCCTGGGTGGGTGGGTATAAGTTGAATAAGGGGCAGATATTGGTCAGGTGAGTGAAACGCCACATCACTATTTCTTCTTTCAAACTCACGATTGGAATTTTTCCCCTACCATCCATCTTCGGTTGAAACTAAAACGTTTCACCTCTACGAGCGCACTAATTATTCAACATGGCATAAGAAGATTCCCCATTCCCAGTGAATTAACTGAAGGTGTGATCAAAACATTTCAGCAGGCCGTTGCGTGCCTCTTCCTAGTCCCCTGTCCCTCAAAGGAAGACACCGGAGATCTCGCCAGCGCGAGGGTGTAAGGTGCAGCCAGCTCGTGGAGTTCCAAAAGCTCCATCCCGCCACCCACGCACCGCGCATTGGTAGGGAGCACACACACACACCTCCGACCGCCCTCGCCTACACCCTCGCCCTCCCTCCCTCACCGACTCCCCTTCCTCCCCCCCCCAACTCCCTGGGGGCCCTTTCGCTCTCGTTCGATTCCCTTCCCTTATCTTTCGACGTCCTCTCTCTCTTATCGCACCTTTAATTCTTCTTCTTCTCCATCAGGGGGCGCCGTATTTTTCCCGGCCCTTTTCGCCGCCCCCACCCCCTGCCTAACTCCCACCCTCTTTCCTTACCCACCTCACCCCCTCATTGCTCTGCTCACCCGTGGCTCTCTCGTGCGTGTAAGCGCCCTCTCTCCTATCCCGAGAATCTGGTGAGTGCACCACACCCTCCCCCGCCTTCCTTCCTCCACCTCCCGCCCACCCCTTCCTCATCCAACCCCCACCGCCCCACCCCACGCTCTATCGATGGCTCTTACTCTCTCCCCCCTTCCGAACTACTAACCCCCTCCCCGCAACCCTTCGTATCCACGACCTCGCCCCCTCAGCTCACCCTTTCTATTTCCTCCCCCGCCACCCTCCCCGTGGTCGCCTTCTTCTGCTCCTCCTTTCCAATCTCCTTCCTAAACCACCCCTATCTCTCTCTCTCTCTCCTGCCTGCATCTCTCCTTTCTCCCCTTATCCCTCTCCTCCACCTCCCCTCTTCCGCCCTCGCACTCAGTCTTCTTAACGACTGCGAATCGTATATGTCACGAACCAATTTCTCGCATGCCCTTTTTACGTGCCAGGTGGCAGCGGGCTCCGCTCAATTTTTTCTTTCGCATTCCTCTCCGCTTACCAACCCTTCGGTCCTCTCCGTAAAGCTGACGTTTCAGTGTTTTCTTCTCATATTTATTTATTTAATGGCCGCGGAGCAATTATCTGTTTTCATTAACACCTACGCATTGCGCAACTATGTGACGCACGCATAACTATTGGGCACGCAAAATGCGCAATGTGTGGCTAAATTAGACATCTGACATTCAAATTCGCTGGTAGTACCCTGTGATAATTTAAACAATCGTCATCTGCACTGATTTCCGATAAATAGAATGAATATCAGCAGGTGCATGTCGTATATCAAACTTAGGAGTTTGTTATTGAAATCGATTATTCTGTAATATGTATCAATCGACCTCGGAGCGGTTTTTCAATATTGTGTAAAAATTCAAGTAATAAATATATAGTATTTATACGGTAATAAATATAGAAAATTTACATAGTATAACAACTTATTTTATAGCTCATAATCAGTTTTAAATGGCACGTGAAATTTACCGTTGGTTAGTAAAGCATCGTACGTCTCGTGCAAAACACAACCATGAGTGCCATTTTTGAACGATTTAACCAAAGAATAACCAGCATTTTTAAAACGCCGTAGTTTTTGTTTCCCATTTCATTAATTCTGTCCTGCGTGAATAATAATTTGGATATTCCTATACTAGTTATATTGACAGACATTTTTTTTCCAAATATTAGTACCTCGAGTCCATTTTAATTTTACATTAAAATGTTATGCCTCCCACGTTTCTTTTCCCAAGACATTTCCTTAAATACCTCCTTCAATAGCATTTTTTAAGAATTGCGCGGAGGAACATTTCTCATTAGAGATGTAGGTAATTATTTACTCAATGCACCCAACACTGATTTTCTCGAGGCCATAATTCATTAACTCAAAAAAGCTTTCTACCCTCTGTCCGTGCCTCAGTCTGACAAATATGGAATTCATTTTGCAAAAAATGTGGTGCGGATGAAAGAAATAAATCAGCAAATTAAACTTGAGACTCTGTAACCTCATTGCGATTAACTCTGGTGATGCGGTGATACCTAGCATGAAATCTAATATTTGACATGCAGAGGATGAAGTAGGCGAATCCATATGTTTGTAGATTACGGGCACAAATACATGCTTGTAAGCATAATATCTCGTTGAAGTT
Source organism: Hetaerina americana (assembly GCF_022747635.1). Classification (NCBI taxonomy): domain Eukaryota; kingdom Metazoa; phylum Arthropoda; class Insecta; order Odonata; family Calopterygidae; genus Hetaerina; species Hetaerina americana. Next base: position 17,367,999 of record NW_027286069.1, on the reverse strand, counting down.
TGTTCATCCGGTATCAGCTAATCTCACGATGCTCCGAGGTACTATTTCAGGCTGGAAAAATATAGCCATTCCTCTGCTCTATTCTATCTATTTGCCACCTCGCCCTATCTGCCCCTGCCCCCGCCCCCTCCACCACTCACCCTCGCCTTTCACTTTTCCCCCTCCGGGCCCCTTAACCGCCTCCGCGCCCTACCCTCATTCACCCTTAACGTCCTTTCACTCTCTCTCCCCATCACGCCTAGTTTCCTCACTACCACCCCAACTTCCTCCTTCCACCCATCCTCCTTCCCGGCTCCTTACCTCCCCCTGCGCCTCACCTTTCTCCCGCCCGACCTCGCGGATCGATGTCTGTCCCGTGACGTCAATCATGGATCGGCACACACACACACCTACGCACTCTCTCACCCCATCCGTGCACTTTCTTTCCGATGTCTTTTGGCCGCTTCCCCCCCCCCCTCAAGAGAGAGAGGGAGGGGGGAGAGAGAGGAGTGTGTCTCGGGCTATGTAGTGTCAATGGCGGCAACCAATCTCGCTGATGGCCTCTCGGACCCTGACGCCCTTCTGCCCCCCTCCCTCCACTCATCCGCCTCCGTCTCCCCCTCCCCTCGTCCTCCCATTCCTCCTCATCCTGCTTCTCTTCCTCCGCCGTTGCCCTGGAGCGATTCCCGGCAGCGGCGGCGGTGTCACCTGGCTTCCCCGGACCTCCCAGATATTTCGCGGAACCTCATTGCGTCGTAGTGAATAATTCAGGATCCTCCTCACTTCGCCATTTTGGGAATGTGTCGGAGTATAATTTTTTTCTCCTATTCCCTCGCATTTCAGTCACGGTCGTAAGAGCATTAAATGATGATGATGGAATTTTAATTCATGGATCATGGAAACAATATTTTTTTCTGATGCTCTCACTTTCTTCCTGGATATTACAATAAATTTGTGCGTTGCTAGCTTACGAAATAAGAGTCAATTATCGTTTTACCCTAGAGTTTTATTGCGAACAACGCTTGACAGTGTGGTCATACACTATCATATCCCTTAGAGTTTGATATTAATCCTCCATCAGTTTGGTTAATGCGTAGGCGAGGCACATTAACAATAAAATTGAGTAAGTTGGCTTTATTGTTCCTCATGAAGCGAATCCTTTCAGAAATAACCAGAAAGTCAAACCTGAAAGTAAGGCAGCGTTATATATCTGATATTATATCATTGGATGTCTACCGTTACAGGTAGGTTTTGAACGGAAACAGACTACACTCCTATGTATCTTAGCCTCATCTAAAAAGCCAAAGCTGACACCGACACATTAAAATAAACTTCTAAATTCCGCATGCATTCTATCCCTCTTCATTTCCTCCAACATCTATCCTTATTCGTGTCCAGCCCCTACCTTGCCTGCCTAACGTCCTTCCCTTTATCATAGTGTTCTCCATTCCATCGCCATTCAAAATGATTTGCATCTATTTTGCCTGCATTCTTTGGATTTATTCCAGAAATACTCTCTCCTCCCCCGCCATGTCTTGTACTTTCTCGTTTGGTTACCTATACATCTATTTTAATTTTTTCCGTTCTTCTCTATATCTGCATCTCAAAAGTCTCTCATCTTATACCTATATCTACGCCTATCATTTTGCTTCCACGGCTAAGTTTCCTGGCCGCAAAGCCACGCTCCACAATAATTTTTTTATTAATCGTTTTTCTTAACATCTGTTTAGCTTACATATATTCTCGTCCCATACCTATCTCATTGATTTTCTTATGCGTTAAGCAAAGACTGGAACCCCTTGGTTTACTGACAAGCGGAAGCTTAATCCAACGCAAGCTCAACTGATTTTATGAATTTTCCACCGATTTTCATTACAAGCTCCAGTTCTTCCTGTGCAATTTTTTAACATTACCTGTGCATAAAAGCACGGGTGATAATGATCATCCAAGCCTTACACATCACCTAACACTGCCCACGCGCACTCTTCATTAGCCACTCGTATTTGACGAGTCAGAGATATGTACAAGTTACGAATAAAACGCCTTTCTCTCCAATCAACTCCTATCTTATGATATACGAGATGCATTATACATCACTTACACATTAATTAATGCATATACATTAACTAATACTACCCAATTAACTCTACCAAACACCTTTCAGAAGCATGAAAAACAGACAAATGCATCCTGGTTGTACTCAGTGTTCCTTTCTATTAGTGATCTTAGTATCACTATGGCATCACTTGCGCCAATCCAATCCCTGAACCGAAACTGATCATCTCCCAGTGGGATGTTGATATGAAAAATTATACTCAGCTGCTGCTGAGTTGAATAATTTTAACTGACTAGAATGAGGCGTTAAACTCAACATATCATGCTGTGCTTAGAAACCGTAGTGATTTCAATTTGCCCTTCAATATTGTGTCTCCGTTTGTGCTACACGTGAAACAAATACGTAAAATATGAGCTTAAAGTGAGAAGAATGGAAGAGAAAAATTAGATTGAGTCTACATTTTCATCGAGGATAGTAGGTTTAGTTAAGCTAAAACGTTCGAATCAAATGGTGCTGTCCAAACTTTTGTACTTCAAACTACAGTTCAAAAATACACCTTTACTTAAATTGACAAAATGTTAGCGTAAAAGCGAGTACTACCTTTTCCTCGGTTAGTAAGGGATACTATGATTGAAATACTTCATCAAAGCCAGCGGTGAGGCATTTGCGCGTTAAAAGAGAGCTCGTATCATACTCGCCCCCAATTCTCTCCTCTAAGACTTTGGTCCGCGCAGACATGGCTTGCATCGAATAAACATCTATTTATAGGTGCTCTCGGATTTAAAAATAAAATCTTCGTGAATTCTTGCCCGCAACTAGGCAAAGCCGTCATCGCTTAGACGCCTTAAAACCTTAACAGGGCAACGGTGAGTAAGACCGCTGATTTCTCTCGTCTCATGTTATATATCATTAACACTCATTGGTACATTTGCTAGAAGTATGCTATGTGCATGGATAATAGTTTTGAACTACGATGCATATGAATGGTTAAAACACCAAATGAAAGGTTTGCCCATTCCTCATGCATGTTGCTCTTAAATTAATTCAATGCAAATACGAATTCATGTGTATATTTAAATTAGTATTAAATATGTCATTACAAAAAATCGCAAATAATAAATAAAGGCCTTCATTGAGGCTTGGTTGAAGTTATAATAATTTTTTCTTTTTTCGCCTAACCCCTAGTTTCTTCTTCCACCTTACACGTAAAAATCGACATCGTAGTAAACAGTGTGGCAATATCTCTGATCATATGTCATCATTCATGTCAATTAATAATATAACAAGTTGATAATTAAGGAAAGAAACATAAAAGTACGCATACTCATAGGAAACCAGATATATATCCAGCTTATGAAAAATTGTAAGGGTTCAGAAACAAGTTCTTCTGAGTTTAGCTAAAACGTTCGCATTAAATGGCGCTGTTCAAACTTTTGTAATTTACACTATAGCTCTAAAAATATCGCACGGACCACTTGATCGCCTGCACTATGATCAATGATGACAGATTTTTTAATAGCCCGTTTAGATAAAATAGGGGACCATGTGAAATGACAATCTATTCAGTCGAACAAGGAGTATCCCTCGACAAAAATTGCCTTTCAAAGCCCAATTAGGTGCCGTTGGTAAGAAACGGAAGTACATAAGGTCTTAAAATGTTTTTGGTACGCAGGTCTCATTTTATTGAAATTCAGCATTCCCCCATTTTCAACACTTCCTTCAACCACAAGTGAGGTAATTTTGAGTACAAGTCATAAGACGCAGAATGTACAAATGTAATGCACGCATTACTTGATAAGATACTTATTAATTTTTCAGAATGTCACACGAGTGCAGCAAAAATAAGAGAACCATTTTATTTTAAATAAGCAAATGATATTCAATTTTATTGACCGAGTTCACTTATCATGCCTCCTCTCATTATTATGCCCAATTATCATGTCTCCTCTCATAATTATATCCAATACCATAGTTTCAGAAAACCCACAGAGATTTTTACCATCATATTATGAGCCTATTTCATTCACCACCGTGTACTTAACCAAGAATAGAAGGAAGAATATAAGATCAAAGCATATTTTTTAAGTAAGTGTTGACTTCGACCCAGTAGATTAGGTTCGTAGCTCCGATTTCTGAGAACCTGGCAGGAGAGAATCTACAACTTGCCCATCTATCCGCCACAAAGACGTGTGGCAGGGGATGCTAAATTACCATAAATATGAGTCATTATTTATTGATATCTCTTATTTTTTGTTCCAACCATTCTGATATCGAATTGTTCTAAATTAATCCGGCTCAGGAATTATTCTCTCTTCGGAGTCACCGATAAACTCAAGTAATTTGCACGTATTCGTGCATGAAATCTTCGGGTTTCCTGTGTCTTCCAACAAATAAAGTCATTCGAATAGCAATGTGGCGCTTTCTGTTCGTCCACAATGATTATTTACGAAACGGAAGGCTTTCCCCTATGTCCTGTTTAATTTCGTAATTAAATTCTTCTCAGAATGACCCCAAACACTCGACGTTTATCGCAAGTGAGGTCTAGACTCATAGAAGTGTCACCTCTTCTTATAGATCATATAGAAAATCAAAAGAGATTGTGAATCGAATGAAAGGTACCAAACACCAAGCGCTCCTCCTTTTTTTATTTGTGATAAACCTAAAGCCACTGGCGCGATCCACGTCTGAGCCCAACTGACGCTCAATAACCCGTCGTTACAAAGTCGTAGTACGTTGAAAATGCGTTTACCGATCACCCATCTCATTGACTAGCGATTCCGGCTGATGGTTGAGCTACACACATCGGCCAAAGGCACTTTAAAAGTGGACTTGAGCCTCACTCTCTTTCCTGGCCGTGCACCCCTCGTCTAAAAAGATCCTTAGGCCCCCCCTGGGCGTCGCTCTTGAGGGAACGGGCGATAGTGAGGAAGAGAGTGCTGGGGGAGGGAGGGGAAAGAATTTAGCCATGCGCCTCTCCTCTGCTATGCGTCTAACGCTTGTCTTGCCCCCCCTCCCCCGCTTTTCCTCCCCCCCCCCTCTCCCTCTTTCTCTCGCCCCGTGCCCCTTCCCCCGTCAACCTCCTCCCACACCTCTCTCGCCGCCCCCTCCCGTTCACTACTCCCCCCCTCCCAACCATTCCACCCTATTTTCCACCTCGCTATCTATTCCTTAACCCATTTGCTATTTTCGACTCCCCACACCACGGAGGGAGGGGTGCTGAGGGGGGGAGGGGGAAATGAGCATTCCCCCAGTTTCGGTAGCTGGATGAAAGGGTGCGGAGTCGCCTAGCCCCACCTCGCCGTCTAGGAACGGAAGGGTCAAGGTTTCGACTCCCGCACGAACATTGAGCGGCGAATACGCATGGGGAGTCGGACTCCTCGGAAACTCAAGAGTTTCACGAATCAAAGACCGCCTTCCCGCGCGAGTTCAACATCGATCACGTTCGAGTTCGACACTATCAGGGTAGGTGGGCCATTCCGAGTTGGTCATTTGATTGAGTTTGATAATTTTAACAAATTCACACAGATTGTTGATCTGATCAGTAAACGGTGAATGTGACTCACTTTTCATCAAAAGTGCTTCAGTCCTAATGGATGAATCATCAGTTTGTTTAATTGTTAATAGTTCCATTGATGCTGGGATATTAATGAACGGTTTTGTATGCACTAATTGGACTTCGAAAAATGATATGAACGTGCAAATATGATTCGTCTCCCATGATGAATCGTTCTGTTATTCACCTAGATTAGGGTCGAACAGTTCAGTCTCAACTTCTCTATGTGAATCTGGGGTTAAAGGATTGGTGGAGTGGATGAGGATGGAAACTGGAAACCCAGCTTAGTCTGGCACTGGATCAATATGGAGTCCTATAACAGTAAATAATTGTATACATCTAATATATGCATATGCATGCATGTATTTCAACAAATACTATACTAATAATAATGTAGTATATAAAACCATCGGCACAGTAATCAACCAGAAGGTCGGTTTGATAGGTGATGGTAGAGTTCACCCAATACTAAGACCAACGGGGTGTGACATTCACACATCAGGGTAGTGGGGCCATATCCTTTTCCTGTACCGGTTGTAGTTCCCTAGGAAGATCTGATGCCCGAAAAACCACACAGATTGAAGCTGAGGGTACCCAGAGAGGCGTTCCCGGGAATCGTATCCGGGCCCACCAGTCAGTTCTGTCCAACGCTATTATCAACGCTTTTATAAATAAATAAATTCGCATATATATGTATATATCTTGAAGAAAAGTCTGATGGATATGAATAATGATTTAAACGGAGAAGTGAGAGAGCGCTAGCGAAAAAAAACGCAGAAAACACATAAATGAAACTCACACGTATTCCGAATTTTCGGAGGAACTTCGGACCTCAAAATACTCCCTTCTTTCTCTAGAGGAAGGTGGTTTGGCCACCGAAAATTCAGTATACGAGTGAATTAGATTTTTATTTGTTTCTCTATATTTTTTTCGTTTGCGCTATCTCGCTTCTCCATTAAATTGTAATCTGCTATTAGCGGAGAATTGCGTCTGTGACGTGATCAGCATCAATAAAAACTCCATGTGATACATGGACCAAACTCAGAATGCGACTCAAAGAATGTCATCAAAATTGGTTGACGATGCAGTGCAGCAATTACTATCGAAAGATTTAACCTACGTGAAGGTTTGGAATTGGTAGGAGAGACCTTTGCATTTTGCTGTTTGCTAAGTCATTATATTTTCTATTTTTTCTCTCTCTGTTCCACTGAAATTAACGTTCACGCCTTCTTCATAGTTGCTGGTTTTTATTATTAACTCCTTCGGCTTCATTGAGTTTTGGTTAATTAAAACGTACGTGTTACGGCTCCAAAGTATGCAGAATGTGGTTTTCCTATTCGGTAAACAAAAGGAAGAATTTCACGAGAAGAATCTCCAACTCAGATTCACTCAACTCTTATATCTCACCCATTGAGACGGCGATCAGTAAAATTTAAGAAGAAAAGCATTTCTAGCGAAGTGTATTATTTTTCGACTCCCATTTTAATCTTATTCGATTTGATTTTAATATTTTCATGCATTCTGAATTTAATTTGCCTGCACAAAGATACCTTAAGAATGGTAGTGCTCTAGAAATTCAACTTTAACCCGATATCGCTCAGTACAACTGGCTCGGCGCGGTAAAAAGCAATATTTTCAAATAGCAAAAACCACTGTATTCCTTTTTTACGCCCGAATTTGGTAAATGACTTACTCCAGACGATCGGAAATGTGAATGAGTGTTCGCTATTTCTTTCACCCGAGATAAACTTGCGACTATAAATGCAATCTTTTTCCATTTAAGTCGTCCTCAACATTTTCTCTTCTACCACCTAACCGCAACAGGGGTCAGGTGGTAGAAGAGACTCAATAGACTCAATCTTTCCCCAAGATAAAGACGACTATCTTTCTATCTAACACCTCAGTTGAAATTTCCGATGTGACCCTGAAGTTTATTTGCTCGCGAAAAATCTTTTGCGCGATATTTTCTGACTCCAAGATAACAATTACCTGCAGAAAATGTCTACCATGAATGCAAAATAGTCAATCATTTTTATTTCTTACCCTCCACAAACGACAGCTGCTCTTTTGTGATTTCCTGATTTTTAACTTATCTCTAAAGCTCACAAAATAGTGTTACGATACTAAAGGTATGCTATGATCCACCACACTATGCCACTAGAAACGGGAAGATGAAATTTTTATGAGTTTGAAAATATATTTTTCTCCAGTGCCTCCTTCTTACGTTCCCGGGTTAGGCTTTATGGCTGTCCACTCAAAGGGTCACGAGCGAAATAGCCGCGAACACCGAATGTTTTTTTTGACGCGAACTATATTTTGAAATTGATCGAACCAAATACAAGTACATGTTTGTGTAAAATAATAGTGGAATTATCGATCACTAATTGTCTTCAACTTCGAAATTTTACGTCTTCCGAAATAAATTCACCTGAATTAAGTACCCATCCCCCTTCCTCGCCCACCTGAAGTTCTCCCCGCCATTTCCTTCGACAGACGTAAGTCCCTTCCATCCCCCCCAATTCTTGGATCGGTCTCTCCTCCACCTTTCATTTTTCTCTCTCTTTCCTTTTCACTTCAATTGTCGATTAATTTTAGATTTCACGTCGCTATCCGCCCCGTCCAATTCATCCGACGCCCCTCAAACCGTCGTCACTCCCGTTTCACCACCCCCGTGGAAAGCGTTAAGTTCCCTCCACCCCATCTCTCTTCCGTTCCCCTTCCCCCACCCCCTCTCTCTCTCTCTCTTCTTCCTCTTTCTCCTCCCACCATCTCTCTCCTTCTCACTCACTCCTGTCTCCTCCCCTTCTCTTACTCAGTTCCATAATATCTCACGTCGTTTCGGTGGCGGTGTCGCGATAGCTTCCGGCTAGCTAGACAACCGAGAAATCTCTTTCTGCTCCGATCCTCTCCCCTTCTTTCTCTGTCTTTAGAAATTTACGAGACTTAAAATAAAAAGAGAAGAGTTCCCCCCCCCCCCCAAAGGTTCGGTGACAGTCCGTCTTGAGATTTCATTTGTCTAATCCTGACCCCTCCATTCGTTTATTTATTGTTTTTATCTCCGATCGCAGCTGTCATCCACTAAAAGAGTTAGTTTTCATCAGCTGGGGAATTATCTTTTTGATGAATGGTATCGGACGCCCAGCGAAATGTAGACACGGAAGGCGCGCGTCTCGTCGTGTCTGCCTGGAAGGGTGCGTGTCTGCGTGTAAAGCATCTCCGCTTGGTGGTCGATAAAAATTGGATTAATAGGCAAAACTTCACTCCCGATCCCCATATTGGCACAGAAATCCATTACCATTTTTTATCGACGAAAGATAACCAGTGCCATTCTTTCTATTCATTTTTCTGAAAGCCAGCCGAATAAGACAACCCCTTCAGATTATTTATTCTAAATCCCCAACGCAGCTGGATTCCCATTGCTTGCGGATCCATTAATTTTGCGCATTTATTAACCTAACCGAATAATTCTCTCGGATATAATCACCCTCATTTCGTTAAGGGGGGAAACGTTTGAGCTTATTTAAAAACTTTTTATTAACTCTCAATTTCTTTGGGGGTCCGGGTCCTTATAAATAGCTTTAATTTCACCCACTCCTCCAACCCATCCCGCTCGCCCACCTATCCTTCAAACCCCCTTCCCCCAACCCCCTTCCCAACCCCCGATTTGATCAAAGTCTCCATAAATTAGGCGTCGGGTTTCACTAAATCAAATTTCCCTCGCCGCTTCCCTCAGCGTCTCCTTTCATCTCTCCTCTCCGACGGTCTCTCCCGCCCTCTCCCCCTGTGCCTTCTCCTCTCTGCGGCCCATCCCCCGCCTGCCCAACCACCACTCAGCCCCCAACCCCTCCCCTTCCTCTCCCCCCTCTCCTCTTATTCATCTCCCTCGTCCCCGGGTCCCTTCATTCAGACTCCGTCTCGTCGGACACCTATTAAAACTGCTCTCTCACTTTCACCCTCCCCCCCTCAATCCTCATTCCCGCAACCCTTTCTCTCTCGTCCTCGCTCTTCTCCCCTCCTTCTCGATTCTTCTCCGTCCCTTTCCATATCTTCGCCCTCTCTGATTCCATCTCCCTCCACCCCACCCCCTATCTGTGAGACCTCTCTCTCTCTATTCCCTCCCGCCTTCGTCTCGCCACACGAAACCCCCGGCCTCTTCACGTGCGCAAATCATAATCCTTCGCGTCTTTGTCCCAATTCATCCGCCCGAAACGGGCTCTTTTCGTTTCATTATTCCCTCCCAAATCCTCGCGGTCGTTCGCCGTCGGCGCAAAAGGTGCGCCCGCGAAAGCCACTTGGTCATGTCCTACTTCTTTCATCTCAGACCTTTTTACAAAATTTCTTCGTCATTACAGTTGCTATTATTATCAGCACAAGGGAATGCCCCTAAGAACTTGGGCGATGTTGCCCTTCGATAGCGGCAAGTCTGGTTGAAAAACGTGCGCATTCGATACCCAAATGTTTGCACGGGATTCGACCGCCCTCTTTAGGTGTTGTATCGTATATCGGCCAGTGTCATGTGATAGATTTAGGAGAAATTTTATTTCGCCACTTATTTCTGACCCAAATTTTATTGCGACGTTTTTAGGGCATATTGACATTCATTGAGTTTATGTCAAGAGAATGAGTTGGGAATCCTCTCGCGTGAAAACAACTCGTCGGAACGGAGGAGAGGGCGGCTTTGGCTAGGGGACAGCCCTTACCAGTCGTCCACGCTTATGACCAGCCCTTGGTGAATATCTTCTTTTATTTCTTAATTTTTGGTAACCGGGTAGGACGTATTTCTTCACAAACCAAAGTCGGTCTTTATTACTATAAATTTCATTCCCGTAAACCATCATTCCCCAATTGGAAAAATAACTGGATCCGTCATATTTTGTGGTCCGGACTGAAAGAGGTCGAAAAGCAGTGTAATAGCAATTTATTGTACACTCCGAATGCTACGACCACACAGTAGGTTATTGCGTACCCAAGGGCGTGGAGTTATGCTGCTATGAGATATTTTCTTTAAATGCATGATTACCTCGCGTTTTACAGTCAAGTTTCGAAATATCGCTAAACTAAATATAACCCTACCGTAGAGTTCAAGCAGCAATCTTCTAGAAAGTCCGATTCGGAATGGATCATATGTAAGTTATTACATTCTCACTACGTTTTTTTACATTCTCACTATTTTTTTCGATGGCGTTTACCCACAGATCTACCCACTTCTCGTCTCCTAAAATTTTTTTGATGGCAGAATTCTGGCTGCTCTCAATAGTAAAAAGTTCGTACGAGGCGGAGTTATTTCCGCATTTATTTCGTTCTCGTTTCCGGCGTTTCCCCCAAATTCGTCTTAAAATATTTACGTAATCATAAGTTAATACTTTACATCGCTCCCATGTTAAGTCGACAGTGACGTCTTCAAGGGGAAGAAACCGAAATCCGTTTTGCCTTAACATAACACAGCTGTCATTAACACTGTTCACCCATTTTCTTCGCTCATAACTCGCGGGCAGCAGAAATTCCGTTTCGGAGTTTTTTTGTATTTTTTATTGGAAACGGATGGAGAAAGCAAAGAGTTTATACATCACTGCCAAGTCCGTTCCATTTGAGTATGTTATGATCATGGCACTTGGTCGAAAGTATATAAAAAATGATTTTAATTAATAATTGTCAAAATCTAAAGCAGTTTCAGTGAACTAATGGATATACATGAGTAGTGCATTGATTTCAGTTGAACTAATGGGTGCATATTAGCTTTTACATCTCCTCTAGGCCCGATCTAAGGCATAAGTTTCCATGAATTGCCCTAAAATGAGTTTTTTAATCCATAGAATGATTGAATGCACGAGCAATTGGAACTCAATGCTTTGAGAAATTTCTAAAAATTACTTTCATATTGGGAATGTTTAAATTTTTCATGCGACACGAATCCTTTGTTATATTCTTGAATTTAAAGGGATACTTTTAAAGTTTCGCGGCTACCTCCGAGTATTCCCGTTCGAATAAAACTGAGTTTACACCGGTGACCTCTAACGCTGTCATGTTATGGTTGGAAGTCAGATAATTGGAATTGGTGGATCTGTCTCTATCCGCACAGGCGGCGGTCGTTTGCCTTCTGGCCAGGGGCGGACAGAGGAGGCGCATTTCTTCGGAACGAAATGACACGTTAGCACGCAACCTTGTTATTATTATAGAAACGTGAAGTATAACCGCCATATTCGTCCCCCTCCCCCCCAACACCTTATTTCTTTTTTTAATTTCGCCTCGTGCCCTCATCGCCTCCACTTTTTTTTTAATCTCCTCGGCAATTACTCGCGTAGTTCCAGCACGTGCAGCCGATTCATCTCGGGCAGCTCCCTATTTCGTTCCAGCTCTTCCTGCTTAGAGAGGAGTTGGGAGTGAGATGGATGGACAGATAGAGAGATGGTCCCAGGGCTTGTAGTTCTAAGTGGGACCCGATAGCCACGGAGAAGCCACCCACCTCCATCTTCGACCCAAAATATTTTTCTTTTCTTCCCCAACATATATCTCATACTCGCTCGCCCACTTCCATGTCCCTAATAACCCTTCGCACTCCTTCCGCTCTTCCGTCCTCACCTCATTCAACGGTACTTCCTTGCTTTGATTTCTCTCTCTCTCTCTCTCTCTACCTACATTCGGTCTTACACGCGCGCAGACACACACGCACCGCAAACCGCACTCCTGCTCGCCACTTCCCTGCCCAGCATAACTCCCTTTGCTCCGCGTTTTCTTCGTCCAGTCCCCCTTTGTTCAACCACTTCACCCCGCCGACCTCTCTCTCTCTATCCATCTACCCTCTCTCTACACACCCTTATCTCACTTCCACTCACCACTCCTTCATTCCCCCTTTCTCTCCATCTTTCCCTCTGGTTCCTGCATTTACTCCTGTACGTCCTTTACATGCCTGCGGTCACAGCTTCGCCTTTGGTACCTGAGCACTCTTATCGATCCGCAAAACCTAGTCCATTCTCTTTAATTCAGGAGTGGTAAAGATAAATTTTCGTCAACTTTGAATTAATGTGAGTATCCATTATGTGTTTACTATGAATTATTTTCTCGCCGAATGGCTAGAATTTAAATTTAACAATAATTGTATTTAGAAGAAAAATAGTAGAAGGTAAGATTTCATGTGCACTCTACGAAGAGTCGTACTGCAAGAAGGAATGACCTATGTTTTTGAGGAGCCGCATCTAACAGTAATATATTCATGAATACACGTTCTATCGTGGTCAACTTCGGAATAATTTGAGGTAACGCTCATGAAACACATGCGCTAATTTATTGGGCAAATATCCACAAGTATATTGACACCGAGAAGAAAAAATCATTCATTACATGCTCTCTCATAGTAATTGTTCCCATACCATCTGGAAGAAAAATCTTTTTCCTGAAATGGAGAAAGCACCATATTTTAAAACTGGAATTGTCAAATATTACAATGACAAAATATAAAATATTCCTACACATCTGAAATTATTTGGCACATGTTAAAGAAGAGAAAAACAGGATGTGTGATATTTCTCTCATAGAAATGGTGAGGATATTTTTAGCTTCGGCATAGATTAGATCAACGAACTATTAGTAACTAATTGATTTTGTAGACGCATGGCATTTAAAAAAATATACGTGAGAAATTAGAATCGAAAGACTTGCGTGGGTATTCATTCTTTCTATCTGCAATACGCAAAGGGAACAGAACACATGCGGTCTCGATGAGGACGAGGAAAAATGTTTCCGCCCACACTTCTTAGATTCGGATCCCTTTCACTTTCCTTTCAATAATCCTCTTCCCTTTGCGGAAAGGCAGAATTGCCATAATCCTTCTAATTAGTCGACGATTCGCCAGCCATAGGCATCAAAACGAACGCTGGTGATAGCATAATGGAAATTGAAGTAGTTCTTAGATACCATTGCAGAGACTATTAGGGTAAAGAGTCCCGGCAAATACGATAACAAATTATGAAATAACCTTCGTGCATTTATATCCTTATTTTGATTTCGATTTACATGGATGGTCTCAAAAAGTAAGCGAAAATCCTTTATGCAGTGTGTGACGTGAAGTGCAAGACTAATCGTGGCATAAAACTTTTATTAGGGGAATCCATCTGAATAATGTCCTTTTGCATAAAGTATGGTAGTCAAGATGCCAAGTAGCGAAGGAGGAGAGACTTGAGACATCCGCTGATGGCTATAAACAGAAGGAGAGAAAGTCTTGCGTTTCGGCCTAGAGTTCTGGACCCCCGGCTTCCAGGTCTACGTCCCCCAATAAACATCTGCTACGTTAGTGAGCCGCCATGAGACCCTAAGCGTCATGTGAACATGCTTCCGACGGCTTATGCTCCGCCTTTGCCAATGGCCAAAACTAAATATAGGGATTGGCATGAGTTCTACATGTGTTCTATCTCATATTTCACCACTGTATTTTTTAACGTTCGTAGGACCGTATGCCTCTTAGAAGATCATTATATATGAGTGCATGCCGAGAAATATATATCCCCGAAGTATGTTAGTTAACATTAATGAAATTTTGAGGCAACGGAAATTGAATAATGGGATAAAAATTTATTTTCAAACGCCCTTATTTTCAAGTGCTTCTTGACCAGGTTTTTAAAAGTCTTAGTGTTTGGCAAAGAGAGGAGGGTATTCAACATCGTAGAGCCTTGTTTTCATAATGTCTGGCCAAGTGAGGCTATTTATATAGCTACAGGATGAAGGCGCCTTAATAATAATAGAATGACTCGAGAAAACAAAGTCCTTTGGAAAAATTGAAAGCTTATTTTTCAAAATTAGTGATATAATTCATATTCAGGTATGTACTTCGGGCAGTCCAAGATGATAAGGTTCGCTTCATGCATATCTGGGAAATATTCAATTTTACACTTTATAGAAAAACTTGAAAAAATCTTAATTTATTCGCAAAATATTTAAAGGTTGCAATAAGTAATGGACTACAGATTCTCAAACGTTCGTCCACTGGCGATGCGAAAAAGTACTATAATAATTATTTTTAGCATTTAATAAACCCCATTGTGTAAACTTTTCAATTACATATATGTGTAATTGATGATTGATAAAACAGACACAACCGAAAAAAATAAGACAAGTATTTATTTTAATAATAATGTTTTATTCGCGGCGCCTTTACCTCTGAGGCGAATTCGAACCGTAACTAAAATACTGACGTCAAATATCTTATAAATCAAAATTTTCGAATTCAAAATTGAAACTATTGTGGTTCAGTTGACTCATGTCTACTATAAGTCATATTTTTGGGCTAAACATTATGGGCCATGATTTGGTCAACGTTTAGATGTTACAACGACGATTTGTTTAAAACGATGTTGGACACGACGACCTACTCTCACCTCGTGGCATTAAAAGTCACAGTGACTTCTGTCCCAGTCAATGGATGGTCAATTCAAATGTCAGCGTTCACCACTCTATCGAAAATTAGAATCAAATATTCAAACGATCTACGGCATCGAACATGATCACAAAGACCTAGCAAAACAACAAACAAGTCGCCTCAGCCTGTTTGCTATGAATTTCCATAAGGTGAAATCCAACCCTCGACCACGGCTTTTCCTCAAGAGTGCATGGCAGGGGATGATGAGAACAGTCCCGGGAACTAGGAGGCATGGTGGGATTCGCGGTGGGATCCTCGGGAAGGGAGTGGAGGGTGGGGGGGGCGGAGGGATGGAAGGGGAGGAGGGAGTGGAGGAGACACCGAGGAGGGAGGGGCAGAGGGAAGGGGGGGCGGGATGATTCCTTCCGCTCCGGCGTCTTTTCTGCCCAGTGGGACGCTTCGGCGCTGTGCAGCTGGAAACAAAAGACACACGCCGCCGCGGAGCGCGCGCGCTCTTTCCTCCCTTCCACCCTATCGTGCTCCCTCATCTTACGTCTTCACCCGACTCTAACCCCTTGCCCTTTCCCCCAGTCTTCTCCTCCCTCTGGGTACGGTCCGAGTCCCCTCGCCCCTATTTTTTTTAATAGCGTCCCTCCCCGCCCCTCCTTTTTTCATATCACACGTTTCCTTTCGTCCTCTCAATCCCCCCTTCCCTCCCTCCTCCCACCTGCCGCCATCCCTCGCCCTTCGTCCTCCTCTCTGCCTGCCGAGGGAGGAAAGGGGGTGGGGGATGGAGCGAGGCGAAAGGCGACCCGCCGTTCGTTGCCCCTGTAGGTTTATATCGTTTCATTTTTTCGCGGGTTCTCGGGAGATGGGAAGAGCTATATGGGTGGGGGGGAGGGCATTGGTGAGAGGAGGGGTTCTGGGGCGCCCCCGACGACCGGGGGACAGAAGGATAAAGGAAAGAGACCCCGTGGGGGGAAGGAGGCGACGTGGAGGGATTGATGTGAGGGTGGGCGGGCGTCCCAGAGGATGGAAACGGAGAGGGAGGAGACGGAGAGAGAGGTAGCGGAATAGTGGGAATGGGGTAGATTCCGCAGTCAGGACGCGACAATGGACGCGATTAGTGGAATGCCATTCGGAGGACGAAAGGAGGATTCATGTGTGTTGTTGGTCTTCCTCCCCATTGACCGTGTCGGCTGGCTCACCTAGCGATTAATCGGCCGTTTTCTGATGTCTTAAAACGCGTGGATGGTGAAATTTAAATGATCGTTGAAATTTTTGTTGCGTATGCCGATCGAGAATATATTAAATTTAACCTGCACGACGGGAAAAATATGCTCCAGTACGTCATGGAATAAATTAACCCGCCAGAAGTGTTTCTGCTGATGCACGAGTTCTTTTTAGATGCTTAATGTATTCTGTCGTGGAATAATTTCGAGCATCAGACCCATTACTGGCGCAAGACGGCTTTCATCTCTCGTGAGATGAACCTTCTTTGTAAAGCATAATTAAACCTCAGAGAATCGCTAAGAATATGTTTTAGCGTTTCAATTTTTAAAAAAATATACAGCTTAAACATCCTCTAAACCATAATTGAAAAATCCATTTGCACCAATCCGATGGATAATAAAATCGTGAGTGCCACAGAGGAATGAGAAAATTTTGTAAATTATTTATTGTTTGATGTATTAATAATTTTATTAGATCCGACTGCAAATTACACTTAAACACTGGCGTAGAAAGAGCGCTTTGTTCCACGAAACATCATAAGAGGTTCAGGGCAAAAAGTACTTATAACTAACAAACTCATTCCTCAATCTTTTGCTAACTGCAGACGGGTTGACGGAGTAGTAACTCAATTCATGACAATTCCGGTCGCGTACATATCGCTTGAGATTGAGTTTGAGTTGCTCCTACATTTTCATCAATTATTTTCCCTCATTGACGTAGGATTTTATTGAGGGCAGCATTCACATGAGGCGACGTCCTGCAAAGACAGCTGTGCTTGGGTGATGCTTCGGTTGGTAATACTCCCGCGATGGATGAGAGCTGCGTTGAACGGCCCAAAGCGCCGACGGAGCAAGAGTGGATGGCGCCGTCCGGGAATAACTTTTCCCACCAAATTTACTTTCGGGCGCAATATTAGCGCGACACCACCCACACGGCGCGTGTAAGCAATTCGGCGTGGGTGGGAGTGTGCTGAATCGTGGGGCCTTCATTCCTCAGTGGACCAGAGTATGTCTCTTTACTCTGAAGTTACCCATTGAGATCAGACGGAGGATTGCATATATATATACATATATATATATATATATATATATATATATATATATATATATATATATATATATATATATATATATATATATATGTATATATATGTATATATATACATACATATACATATATATACATTTGTATATACATGGGATTTTTCGGGTACCAGATCTTCCTGGGAAACCATAACCAGCACAGGGAAAGGAACTGGCCCCCCTACCCTGTGTGAATTTCGCACTCCGTCGGGCTTAGTAGTGGGTGAACTCTACCATCACCTACCAAACCGACCTTCGGGCTAATTACTGTTTATGGTGTTTTGTATATAATGTATATATGCAATTGTATGTATAAACATTCATTAAGATTTTTTAAAACAAAAGCACAATGAAAGGACACACATACGTAGTTTTGACATTTCGACGACACGGCTGTCATCATCGTCACGTCAAAACTACATATGCGAGTGCAACGTCACGCCCAAAATACATACCTTGTGTTTCTGTATTTAAAAATCTTGATCAATGTTTTTATATATTTGTGCGTCGCCGAAGAGCGTTTTTTTCGCATTAGTCCTTCTAGATTAAAAATACGTGAGGCATGTAAGTGCATTTAGTATCCCATCAGGGACTGTGTTTGGAAAAGGAACAGAAAGGACACCTGCAATTTTCACAACTATTTTATTATCAAGACCTAGATTTTAACGTCTTGACGTTCAGGACCTGAAGATGACTCAGTCAGCCGAAAGTAAGGGTTGTGAAAGTAAAATATTTGTGATGATTGTTAGTTTCCTTTCTGTTCCTTTACCGGCATAGAAAATGTCCACGAAATAAAGCCTTGCGAATGTACGGTTATGGGGTGCGTTAATTAAGGAATAAAATTGTTTGGAGAAGAATTTGCTGCAGAGCTTATAGAGAACTATAGTAGTACTCCTCGAGTCACGAAAGAACAAACCAAACTATTTTGTGCATTAATAACTATGGGGAACATCAATTTACTTTTGACATCAAGTCTACCATTGATACTCTAAATAGTATGAGACGA
Source organism: Hetaerina americana (assembly GCF_022747635.1). Lineage (NCBI taxonomy): Eukaryota > Metazoa > Arthropoda > Insecta > Odonata > Calopterygidae > Hetaerina > Hetaerina americana. The sequence goes on along the minus strand of NW_027286069.1, from coordinate 17,349,741 downwards.
TAAAATCTCCCAGTTAAAAATGAAGAAGTAGGTATATATGTAGATGCTTGCCCCGAAAGATTTAAGTGGCCACTTCATTCTTGGCGTTTCGCCATTCAAACAAAATCAAGGTTCATTTTAAAGACACTTTTAATATATTTCAGGAAAAAATCCTTAATTCGCCACGGTTATATAATTGCAATTGATGGTGTTGTATTAACCTAAACCTCAAGTCCATTATGGTCTGAATTGGCATCCACTGGAGGAAGTGTTCATTAAGGATATTAATGAAATTCAAAAGACAACTTACCATCTCTTCATTTAATTCGGTTAATATTGAAGTTCTTTTATAAATGCTTTTATAAATCTAATTTTGAATAAAAAATATTTATTCCTTCAAAAATAAGAAGATATAAAAAATTATCCTTTCACCAAGAGTCATAATTTAAGAGAAGAAAGGAGTTCTTAATATCCACTTTACCTCCACTTGAGAAATATTTTAAGTTCGTGAACAAATTAATTGCTCAACTAATTATGTTTAAATTTGTCAATCTCACAGTTATACAATATATTCAAAATTCTCGCAAAGGATGTGACCATTACTAATGACATTGAGCAACGAGACGATATCCTGAGAGGTTTTAGCACGGCAGCTTCATGGATAATGCCATGGAATTTAAACATACTCACGTCTTAGGTAAATCAAAAGTTTAGAGTATTTTATTGTTTGTATTATTTCTATTAACAGCTTGAAAATCATTTGATGAAAATCAAAACCATATACTTCAACGAAACAAAGTGGAAAAAAGCTAAAAATCATACATTTATAAAGACGTGTGCCATGTACAGATAGGTATATAAATCATATATAGTGTACCTAATCCATACACATGCAGAAAATATCAAGTCAACGAATGTTACCATGACCTCAATTTTTCGCCAGATGGGAATTTGATATCTAGGAGGGTTTTAAATGGCCATTGAAATGTGAAATTAGAAATAATATGTCAATGAATGATAGCTTCATTTTGCAATACAAGGTACCTTCAAGTTCGATGGTCTCCTATTTTTCTGACAAACTACTTACACCAGAAGGTTAAACGTCACTTACTTCTCAATATAACCTCCCTAAACTTATAAATTTTTACAACGTCGGCTCTATGATTCCATGGCTGCCGAGGAAGTCTCTGCCGGGATCCCATTTGCCCACTGGAAAATTTCTAATGGCCCTTGACCCAGGGTTCGTGGACGCGATATTCGACCCACACATTTTTCACGTCCCTAACACCATCACCGCATGACTCTCCCTCAATTGACAGTGATTTTCGTTGGGTGTTTTAAACCATGCAAGTAGACAAAACGGGTGATTACATCCTGTTCTAGTTCACCAAGCTACGTCGTTTTAAGTCTTGAAAACGCTTCTAACCCTAACAGAAGCTATAAAAAACGTGTGCACTGTACGGTGGAGCCATCTACGTCCTGTATTTATAAAGAATACTCATTGATTTACTCCCAATCCCGAAAAGAAATTGGGATGCCGAAGAACATGACGGCATCTCGTGAACTTATAATACTGAGTGTATTCTAATATCGTAACCTTTCCACGTGGGGTTTCGTTTTCGGCAATCCCATTTTCTTCGTGATTTGACCTCGAAAAAAATAATAAACCGATAATACACGATATCAAAACTTTCCGCTGATCAAATTGATCGTCATCGATCACTTAAAGCATTGAGGTTTGAATAAATGGGGGATAGACTATTGTGATACACACAGATAGAAGATTACGACAGGTAACCTCGCTAGTATGTTCAAGGGTTTGGAAGAGGTAATGCAAATGAATGTTATCATATTGGGGAAGTTGATACTTGGAAGGATGACGACTTGTGAATTTGAATTGGAGGGTGGAATTTGAAGGAACGGTGAAAGAGAGAGGGTCAATGAGGACAGGAAAATATCTAATGTCCAATGAAACTGTTCATTGTAAAGTCTTTATTTTTCGGTCTCGTCCTAAGCAGTCGGCAGGAGAGAAGGCAACGGAGAGAATTAATTCGCATAAATTCCTCAGATATTAACCGATAAAACAAACGCAATGAAATTCACTTCGTCTGCTATGAGGTCTGGTTTATAATTATAAACTTTGGACGCCGTGTGAGTTGTCATATAAGCCATATTCCTGTCACCAATGCGTTAACTTGATCGTCAGTTACGACAAGCGTAAGCACGATCAAATTAATTCTTGCGTCATTAAAATTTGGGTACTAACTACCTGTGGCTAAGTGAAACAGCTCCTCCACAAGACGTAATGTATGGTGATATTTTAGCACGATTAAACACGGTTTGTAGTAAATACCAGTTTTTTTAATGTGAAAGAGAGAGGGTGTAATCCTTCTTAAAACCATTAAGTAATTGCTGCCATGTTAACTCTAAAAAAATCGAATATTTAAAAAAGATATCACAGTTTGTGCCTGTAATAAATGAGAAAATGGATCTCAAATATCTTTTTTCCTTGTGTGTTTGGTCGCAAGTTGTTACCAATTAACGTAATATCTGTCAATTTCTAATTCTACGTAAAAACGTGGTCCCGCCATTGCTTACCTAATTTCTTCCGCATCAAATACTGTACTTCATACTGATACTCTTTTCTACCATTAACGCTGTCATATTTACTTAAAGGGCACTCGGCTCTATTCAACTAATAATTGTTCATGACATTTTAGCATATAATCTGCCTTTTTTGAAACATCTGAGGAAGATTTATAAAATTTTCCTTTGTCCTGGAGGTATCTGGAGGGATATGGTTTTCATGTGTGTGCCTCTCAAAATATCATATTCTACAAAAAAACCAAATGGAAGTATTTGGGTCGCATTTGGTTTTTATAACGTCTCATAACGTGAAAATATGGCGCCTCGGTTTCGATAGTTGTAAGAGGAAAACTCAATCATCTTCCAACATTTCCACAATAAATGAAATTTCGCTGTGTGCCCGTGGCCCGAGGAAACAAACCAGAAGAGCGCTCGTAAGCGGGGAGCATGAAGAAAGCGTTTGATCAATATCCTCAAGAAGACATTGTCCTTCGGTGGGACAATGTCCTTGTATAGAGTTCGTGTCCGCTTCACTTCCGCCGATGGTGCAGCCTGGTGGGTAGGAAAAGAAAAAAATATAATATCAAACCTTAAAATTCCCCTCGTGACGTTTTCTTTTAATTACCGGCAAAAATCCTTTGATTTCATGAAGATAAAAATGGAACGGATCCTCCTCCCTCGCGAGATTAAGGCATGGGCGGTGAAGGCGGAGTTTGATATTCCGGGTGCGAGATGGAGGAACAGGCGGGCGGGTGCATTTCGGAGGAGGGCGACACGGGGAGGGTGGGGGTAGGCCGAGGGGGGGGGGTGGCGGAGGGCTGGGGACATTATGAGGCGGGAGAGGGGTGGTGCAGAGGGGCGCGGCGGGAGGGAAGGGGACGGAGGAAGAGAATAATTAAGAGAGAAGGAGAAGGATGGGGAGACATTTGGGGATGTAGGACGGGCCTTAGCAAACACAGCCGACGTAGTTGGCGCACCGCATCCCGGATCCTGGCCCTGCTAGGCACTCATTCTTCTATTTCGGTGTAGGTAGGTATAGCCAACGCATGCGCATTTATTCGTTGAGTAAAAGCAACGACGATCGTTGCTCCTCTCTTTAGTACTTACATAGTTAGGCGCCCCTCTTTTACGCTGATGGTGCTTTGTGCTTCTAAACGCTTTAAACAATCTGTTATGAAAACGAGACGAGAAGATTGTTGAAAAATGAAGGCCAAAATGTATTGCAAATTGAATTTATCGCTTTAATCAAATCTCGAGGGAAAGTCAAAAGTGATCGGCATGATGCGCACGAAGGCAAATAGAAAAGAGAAGTCTGGGGTGAATTTTAAGTTTCGAATGATGATTCAATTATCCGTAGTGAGTATTTAGTAGGCTTTCAATACGACAGAGGGAGCGTAACCGTCGCTAATGTCAAATATAGGGGCTTGATATTTTATGCGTATAAACAATTTCGGAGGGAGATGACGTTCCGTCATTCGTAGGCGTGGAAACATAATACTTGTATAGTGCGATTCAATCCAATTTCAGTGATCACTTTTACCTTATATCGCTCGTATTTTCAGTAAAAGGGTAAATTCTTGGGAATATCTTATCCTAACCTGACACTTCTTCATTCACATTTCTTTACAAACTTGCTTGAGCTGATACAGCACCTACAAAAGATAAAATGGCTCAAATTCCATTCCACATACGATTCCACACATTCGTGAAATCCGGCCTGGACACTCGAAATCCCGACTCGCGCGGTGCATAGTTATTAGTCAAAAGATCGTATCGTTATATTCGTTAAGAGTTCGACACTTCTACCATTAGCAGTAAGGTCTTTTTTCCTAATAATCCAATCTGAGCTCAAATATTTGCCTTCCTTCCGAATGGGAATGAACGTAAAGATTTTGAGAGCTGCAATAACCGCCATTTGATTGCGATTTCTTTGACCACTTGCCGTAATTGTTCCTTTTTCTTTTCTGAAAATATTCTCAATCGTTTAGCCGTAATGTGAATCCAAATTCTTTCCACTCATTTTGCATAAACTGGTTTAAATAAGCTTCAATTAAAATCATGCTTGAAATTTATTCTTTCCATCGAAAAAGGAAACAAAAACAACAATAGAAATTAGAGATGAAAATAGTGGATTTTAATTTTAACAAAGCAGCTAAATTAGTTAGCTTAGCTGAGATAATCTTATTGATTGTTTATTCAGCTTACGTTGCCATCCCACACACTATGACGAAGCCTTTTTAAGTTCAAAACTCGTATCAGTAAAAGGTTTCTCCAGCACACGCTCAATCGGTGCACCCATTAAGGGTGTACATATAACTGTTAACATGTCCAGTGTTATAAAGTCAATGATGGAGATGCTCCAATTACAATGCCTCCCATCAGTAGCCGTAGAAATGAGTGAATTACTGCCTCACATTTCGACATTAGTTGACGAAATAAATTAATAGAAAGGGATTAACGAGAGGAACGGCGGAGAGTGCGCACATAAACACCACGACTTACGAGCTGAGGAAAAGATTCCCCCACCCGGTTCATTAGCCCATTCACTCGGTCGACCCCTTACGACACGGCGGGTATTTACTTCTTGCGCTCACATTATTCAAGGCAGTGCGCTCAGCCCGCATGGCGGAGAGCCACGACGGAAAATTAAAAAAACAAAAACATTCAAACTTGAGTTTAGAGGGGTTCGAAATCAAGTATTCCAATCGACCGTGTTTTGTCAGCAATGCCCACGAGGACAACATGTACTCTTTGAATACGGTTATAATTACGCCCGACTCCCGCGCGTCAAACAAGACTTGGCGGAGTGCTCCCAAACTCCAGGACTGCGCGACATGCGCCCCCGCTCCCCCCCACCCCCGCGAAAAATAAAGAAGGCTCGACGAGGGAATAAAAAAAATAGAGGAGCACGTGGGTGGAGGAGGGGCGTTAAGGATGGCTCCGATGACGACAACTGAGCGCCTAAACGCGCCGACCCGCCGCTCTCTCCCTCTCTTCTTCCCCTTTGAGTCTATTCTTGAGAAAGTTTCCCAACTCCTCGCCCCCGAACAACTGCTCCTGTCAAGTGCAATTTATTCGGCTCCTTTCGCGCTTTAACGCGCACACTACGCTGGAATGTTTACGGAAAAAGTGGGACCTCCGTCCCACCCCCTCGAGGATCGCGATCCGGAGATCTCCCCGTGACGACTCGAAGATTTACGTTTATATGCTTGATGCGCTCGATCCCACTCCTAGATTCGCCCGGCGGATAACGACGGGCAAATATCCCTGGCTAAGATGGTCCCGGATGGACGAGTTGAAAAAGAGTCTAAGTCCTTCGTTTATGCTACGAGGGCTGGCACTCAGCGTCGGAGTGGATAGAAATCACTTAGGGTGACCACAGTCGCTCTCGCTGCAATATGTGCACGCAAGAGGAGTGTCCGTCAGTTTCCGCACGAATCTTTTTGCACAGAAATATTTTTAGGCTATCGATCCGTTTCCATTAATTATAATTGAAATTACGTCATTCGTCATATATAAATTCATTTTTCAATGCACTCAATATGAATTAATCATCAGTTGATTTGTGGGTAATATTCTACATATTGCTTATGCATGAAAGTCAATGTGAAGATGAAATTATTTTTTTCTTGTATCCTCCATAGAAGTAGTAATGAAACCCTTATAGATTATCTGATGGAACAAATACTGTCAGATCGCCAAGTAATATTCCAACAGTCTGAAATATGACTTGGCCGATCATGGATTTCCTTTTAAATCGCACATTTGGCGCAGATTTTTTTCCGGCGTCCTAATAAAATGAAAGCATAGTCTACACTTTAATGTAGAGAATGGTTTTGACGGTATGTCTAAAATTCTGAGATAACTGGGTAAATTATTGTCTACAGTGCCTACACGAATATCTAATAGAAAAACTGTTTTTAAAGGTGAGTTTATCTGTATTTCAGTAAAAGGGAATCTTATCGATTGAAAATTTTTCAATAAAAAAAATATTTTTCAGGTTTTCCTCATTAAACCACACATGCCTTTAATTTTTTCTCTGAAACGATGTGGCTTGATTCTCTATTCCTTGATTTTCTGTTGCTAAACCGTTACCGTTTCAGAAGTTGTACAATGGGAAGGGAAATGAAAAATTTTAACTCACTTTTTGCAAACGAAATCAAAGCCCTGCTACTTTCTTAGTACATAACAGCCAATCTTCTGCTTTTATAACATAATTTTTAAAAGTCCCATGGGAGGTAACTGAAACATTTTTTTTGAGAAATAACGAAAATATTAGTGTCTTACTCTTGAATTATTTTAAAGAAAGGTAAGGTTATTTTGGCTCAATAGTTGTTTGGATATAAAATATCTGAATAATTATTAAGATAATACTTGGTAATTTGGTAGGTGGTGTTTATTAAAAAAATTCTTAGGCCTTAGCGTGGGTATATCGCCACAAAGCTATTCCCCATTTAAATCTTAAAAAAACTCCCAAATACATCAGAAAGAATATAGAAACCAACTTTCTGACCCTGACTAAGAATTCGCGGTCCCTACCCGACGGGTAATACAACCATTGAACAGCAAAAAAAATATAAAGCATTACAGTCATAAACTGCTATTATATCGGAAAGGATAAATCAAGGTAATGAGTAAAAAGAAAATCTGCATTTCGACATTAATAACGAATTTCCTGTGGGTATAATGCGTAAATATTATAATGGGCGGAAATTAACTTTTTTTGGAAGAGGAAGAGAAAGAAAGGCGAGAGCTATGACGGTGCTGTCCTCTGGAGTGTAAGGATATCAGTCGGTTGAGGAACAACCGAATCTAAATTTTTGCCTCCGCATTGTGTAATAGCACCTTCGCGTAAACAGGAAATTCTCAGAACAAGGAAATTAATGCGACTCCCATAGCACGAAAGAACTGCTGGAGAAAAGATGTGAATGACCCAAAAAAAACGGCAATCTACCTCGACTCGGAGAAAATGCCATTGTGTTTAATTTCGGTGTATGATATAAATCTTGGATGCAATTAAACCTTCTTGGAAAAGAAAATTCATTCAGACAGCTCGGTAAACTAAGTAACTAATATTTTAATCACAAAAAAATGTTTGTATTCAATGGTCCAATTCTCCTTCTGCAAAATTTGACGGATGTTCTAATGCAGCAAAATTGAGAGCAATGGCATCGAATCGTAAGGGGTGTATTTATGTATGCACTACATATGTACAATGTATGTATTTCCAGCTCCATATTGCCAAGTGACCGCATGGGTCCTTAAGTTAACTAGGCACTAGAGTTTATGGAACACCAAGAAGTCGTAATATATGTGAGTGCAATATTTAATATCGTAAACTTTGATCTCACATAAAATTCTAACATTCTCTCTAGATGGTTCACTCTGATCCGCGAAAAACTCAAGTTCGATTATAGGTTAAACAGGAAAGTGGGAACTAACGTCACTATTTTCTAAAGGCGATACGCATATAGTGTCCGCAAGATAAATATGGTTGCATTAAAAGTGTCAGACTTTTAATGGAGGAATCGATCGTAGCAAGCGGAGCAAAGTCGCATCATTACTCGTACTTCCATTGACGGAAATCTGAGTTGACCGCCGGTGGCTTTGAGCAAGTCGGAGGCAAAAGCCAGGGCTCGATATTCACAGGTTTCTACGTAATATTTTCGGTAATTAGATTTTAAAGAGTACTGTACGAGATGTATAAGGCGTCGAGTTAAAAATAAATTAAATGAACTAAATTCGTTCTTCTAACTTAGGTGACAATTAAAAATACGCGACTACAGTGCATTTCACTCCTTGATGTGGATTGCTAGCCATCCATAGTAAAAAGTTTTAACATTTCAAGATTATATATATATATATATTTTTTTAAGGTAATCTACCGGTTAAGGTAGGTTTTTGGATATATATATATATATATATATATATATATATATATATATATATATATACTCATATATACAGAAACATATATAAGGAAAAGGGATAGGCGAGGATACGTAATTTACCCTGAGATCCGTGGGTCTTATATGTCGCCAAGCGCCCCGATTCTTTAGCCAAGAGATGGCGTCAGGGGGCTGTTTCACCCACCAAAGGAGAAATAGACAATACACAAGAGGAAAGGACAGTGGTTAGAATTCATACAACATCATACAGGAAAAGACAGTGCGTTTCGTGGCACGCATAGCCAGAAGAAAGAGATGAGCCACATTGGCCAAATACACATTCAAACACGAAATCCCGCCAAACGGCGAATAAATACTCATATATACAGAAACATATATAAGGAAAAGGGATAGGAACACGTATAAAGGACGAACACAGTAGAGGTGGGGAAGGCGGCAAGTGGAAAGATCCGGTGTTCGAGTCCCGGTTGAGGAAATATTTTTACTCTTGTGATCCGTTCGATTCCGCCTTCCCCACCTCTATTGTGTTCGTCCTTTATACGTGTTCCTATCCCTTTTCCTTATATATGTTTCTGTATATATGAGTATTTATTCGCCGTTTGGCGGGATTTCGTGTTTGAATGTGTATTTGGCCAATGTGGCTCATCTCTTTCTTCTGGCTATGCGTGCCACGAAACGCACTGTCTTTTCCTGTATGATGTTGTATGAATTCTAACCACTGTCCTTTCCTCTTGTGTATTGTCTATTTCTCCTTTGGTGGGTGAAACAGCCCCCTGACGCCATCTCTTGGCTAAAGAATCGGGGCGCTTGGCGACATATAAGACCCACGGATCTCAGGGTAAATTACGTATCCTCGCCTATCCCTTTTCCTTATATATGTTTCTGTATATATGAGTATATATATATATATATATATATATATATATATATATATATATCCAAAAACCTACCTTAACCGGTAGATTACCTTATATATATATATATATATATATATATATATATATATATATATATATATATATATATATATATGATTTCCGGTTTTATCTCCGTAAGAGCATAACATGAACTGCACCATGCCTCTGGGAAGGTTTGACCACGATGTTCTAGAATAACGTTCGACATGAATAAATGAATAAACATGGAAAGTGTCCATATTTGAATCCATCCTCTTGGCATCTCATGTAACATTATTATGAGGATATATTTTAATTGAGACCCAAAACTGTCAAAGCATACGATTATCCATTTGTAGTTTATAGCAAATAAAGAATGTTTATTAGTTTCATTATATATCTTTAACCGCCACTGTACCAACTTCAGATTAGCCGAAAAATATCCTAGCTAGTCAGTAAATTAATTTGGTTAGCCTGAGATAGATTATCAAGTTGACCTATATATGATAAGTAGATTTAGTTAAGGCTGTGATTACTTTGTAATCACCATAGTAACTTTATTACTGCAGATTTCCAAATGAGGAAAGCTTTCCCTTTACTCTGGAGATCCACAGTCTCAAAAAAATAATTCACGCTTATGATTAAGTTCTCCTTGTTTTGTTTCATCCGGATATAAACCTGACCCCCATCGCCTTTTGCTTGCTTTTCATTTAGTAGCCTTCCATAAGCTTCAAATATCATTATATGTATGTGTGTGTGCGTGCTTATTTCCACCAACCGCATTATGCAGGGAAGTTTATACACGGTAACTTCACAGTTCATGTATGTCACGGTCATAATTTAAAAAAAAGTAGCCTCGTAAATTTTATTTTCAGTCGCCAAATTTCTCTTTCAACTCTCTAGTAGCAGATGGATTTTTTAAGATTAATTTTAAACCTCTTTGCTACTCATTAAAAACAATTACTGTGCCTATTAAAGGCAGGGCATTAATTAAGATGGAGGTAATATTTCACATTGACGACCGATTTTACGACGAGATTGATGGCAAAGTGTTAAATCCACCAATCCACTCATTAAATCTATATTTTCTAATTAATTACCAGAGCGGGAGATTTTAGTGGATACACTTCTTTCAATTCCTCCTGACCCAAAACGCTCCCGCGCGACCGTCGAAATTGTAATAATGGCCGGTTAGGGGGGGGAGAGGTGGTGGCGGCGAGGAGGAAAGGGAAGGGGAGGAAAAGGAATCGAAGCACTGGATTCTCACTCGTCGAGACCTCAAGGTGGGAGGCAGGGGGAGGGGGGATGAGTGGGAGGGAGGAAGAAAAAATGAAACATCCGTCCCGCGTGCTCCATCACGGGGCGATGTTACGTGGCGAGCTTTAAAAGTTAATCAAAAGCACGTAATTAATCATCGAACTGGATTATAGCTTCTGCTCCGCGCTGCCTAACCGCTAACACCGGTCGCTTCTACCCCTCCCCACCCCCCCGTACGACCACTTCTTCCTCCCCTCCTCATTTTTCCCCTCCTCGCAACTCCCAGGCCTCCTCCACCCCCTCCTCCAATGCCGCACAACCCCGTGATCCTCTGCCTCAACCTCCCTCCGCCTTGATTCCCCGAATTCGAATGCACGCTGATCGAACAGCGAACCTCGTAAACTATGCAAGCACGTGGAGGAAAGTGGGGTGGCGGTGGAGAGAGAGAAAGGGGGGGAGGGGGAATGATTAAGAAAAACCTTGGGTTGAAGAAGAGAGGGAAGAAAAAAAAAACACGGACTGTAAAGAAAAGATGGGCGGTCCCCTCCTCTCTTTCTTCCTCACCTCCCCATCCTCCAAAACCTTACCCCCGTTTAATTCCTTTCGATTTTTTCCCTTCAAAATTCTCCCTTCTTCCTCCTCCCCATTCCCTCTCTCAAACCCACGGTGAAAACGGCGGATTTTCTCCATTTTTACGAGCGCTTCTCGAGGCATACGAGATGGGGTGGATGACGGGTACGGAGGGGTCCTGTTCCCCTGTCAAGAGAGTTCGGCGGGGGGGGAGGAAGGGAGCGGGGCAGAATGAAGGCGTCGGGAGACCGTGGCTGAGTACGACGCGTGGAGCAGTGGCTTTAGTACAACGAAGCGACAGGAGAACTCGGGTTTACGGAGACGGAAACGAGTTGTTTCGGAATATAATGGAGCGCGGCCATTTCCATGAGCGAGAGGAGAGGGCGCATCGCGAAGGAGACGGTTTCGTCACGTTGGCACGACGAGAAAATGTTGGACGCGACACGGGAGAACCGAGCGAAAAGAAGAAAGGGAGAGAGCGAAAAGAAGAAAGGGAGTGAGAGAAAAAAGGGGAAGAGATATGAGTGAGGTGGGAAGAAATGTGTGTGCGTGCGCGAGTGCGTGAGGGAGCGCAAGAGTGGAGGGCGGCGGGAGGGAAAGGACGAGGGAGGAGTGGAGGGAGGGGTGTAGGGGGAGCGCAATGCGTACAGAAATTCCCAAAAAAAGGAGTTTCATTTTTTTTATTGTTGCCCGGTCGTGAGGTACCGAGGGGGCGGGCGGGGAAGGGAGGGGAGATAAGGAGGGGCGAGGTGCGGGAAGGCGGAGGACGGAGGGGCGGGCGAGGGGCACGAGGGGGGAGGTGGGTGGGGTAAGAAAAAGAGCGGAAGGAATCCGAGTAGTTATCGAGTCCCCTGGTCAAGGCCACCACGCCAACCTCCATTCCCACCGCTATACCCTCCCCTCTCCCCTCCTTACCTCCTCCCGTTCCATTCGCCCGCTCACAAATGAGGGCTCCTCACACCCTCCGACCCCCTTCCCCTCACCCCGCACCCCAACCGAATCCATCCGTACCCACCCACCCCCAACACACCCTTCCCAACCCAAATCTTCCTCCTCAACAGTCCGAAAACGAGATGGGAGGTGGGGTGCAAAAGGGGAGGGATTTTGGTGGCAGGGAGGCGAGGGGAAGAAAAGTCATGGCGGGAGTTCCAAAGAGCGCATGAAGGGAATATACACGGGAGAATGCCGCTCCTTCCATGAGCTAGTCACCCCCTTCCCTCCCAACCAGCTTCGCCTCTTTTATACATATATATTTTTCCCCCCTCCTTCCTACCCAACTCTTCAGCTCTAGAACAACCAGTCCCTCCTCCTCTGGCTTTCCTAGAATGCCCATCACTCCTTGCCCCCTCCTCCGGTCCCTCGCCTCCTTCACCCCCCCTGCACCCACCGTCATCCCCATGTAAGCAACCACTCCACATCTCTCTCTCAGTCCGAGATCTTCCCCGGTTACTTCCACGTCTCCCTTCCCACCATCGCCATTCCCTCCCCAGGCTCCCACATAAACGCACATAATATGCGTTGGCAAAGCAAGGTGGAAGCGAGGCGTTTGTGCGTGCCGGCTCCCAATTCCTGCCGTTATCCCCGCCAATTCCCCCGACGTGCCTCTCGCCTTCTCCTCCTCTGTCTTTCCTTCTTTCCGGCTTTCCTTTTCTCCCTTCCCAACTTTGCGTATCCCTCCGCTCTCTCCCATCTCTCCTCCCCACTCTTCGCAACAAACGGAGAGGGTGATGTTATCCTTATATTTCCCCTCCCCAGTTCAACCCCCTCATCGCCCTCCTCCTGCACGGAGCAGGAGGAGGAGCAGGGGATGGTCCCCCGGTTTTGCCCCTTTTTCCACTTTTGGTTCGGGAATGGAATGTCACGGTGGGGGTTCTTGAGGTGAGGGGTAGAAGGGATGGGGGAGATGAGGAGTGGGTGTGGGATCGGCGGAAACTTAGTGTTGACTTCTCTTTCTTTCTTTCCCTATCCACCCCCGCCCGCGATGGACCCCCTCTTCCCCACCCTCATTCCTCTCCCTGACGTCCGCCTCCACCACCGCCCTCGACCGCGCAGGGCCACCACCCACCACTACCCCCTCTCCCTCCCCCCACTCACGTCCACATTTCGAGATCGCATCCCCGCCCCGTGCCCACCGCACGCCCTTTTGTCGCTCTCTCTCTCTCTCTTGCCTATGCAAGATGCGCCGAAAAAATAAATGAAGAACGATCCGAAGGAAACCACGCACATCCCCCGCATGCTTTTTTCCAGCAGCCACCCACACACACACACGCACGCACGCACCCATCCTCCCCCGGGATTTTTTCGTGTGTGGCAGATCCGAGGGGAGTCTCGAACCAGTGCACTCTCTTTTTTTTTCCACTCCCCCATAAGAACGAACAGGGATTACCTACTGATCGAGATTGCCCGTAATCTCGGGAACCTTTTAAAAGAACCACTCCGGTACCTACTCGTGAGAAATCTGTGTAATTCTTCATGCAATATCATCTGTACGGTCAAAATGAGGGGGAGGGGGGCACATCTTATACGGTCTTCCGAGAAGAATCCCTCTGATCCTCGAACCGCAAAACCCTTCGCCGCCCCCTTCCCCAACCCTTCGCCCCCCTTCCCACACCCTCACCTTGGAGCCCATCCTCAACAACCCCATCCCTCTCTCCTCTCCCCCGGTATCCACTTCCGTCTTACTTTTCTGGCGCCCAGAAAACTACGCTATCCCTTTCTCCCCACTAAAAACCTCTCCCAACCACCCCCCTCCCATCCCTTCCCGCCCCACCAACGTCAAACTCCCGCTAGCAACCTCACTCCTCCCTCCTATGTGGGCTTTCTCATTCCCCCCCTTCCTTCCCACCCGCCTTCTTGGTTTTCCTTCCCCTCCTCCTCGCTCCCTCCACCTGCCGCTCTCCTCTCCCCTTCCGCCTCACAATCCTAGTCTCCTCTCCCTCCCTCGGCATTCACACTCTCCTTACCTCCGCCACCCCCCCTCCCCAAACCTCTCGCAAAGAAAGGGTCCGAGCGGTGGCGACACACGGTGTGTTCTCCCAGGTGAGGGGCTTGGGAACTACCAAAAAGTTACTTAGCCAAGTTGACGGAGTGGGCAAGGGCGGGAAGGAATCGAGGCCCACTAGCAGTGGTGCCCGGCGAGCGGGGCGGCGAGCAAGTCGCTCGGTTCTGCTATGTGGATGGGAGAGAGAGGAAAAGTAGTAACTTACTTTCCCGGGAGAAAAGATATACGTGGATGAAGGATAGGAAAGTTTTTTCCTCTGGGAAGGGGATTTGGTGAGGGGCTAAACTGACGGGCCAGGACGAAAGAGATTGGACAAAATAAGAGCCGGCCGGGTACGGAGGCGAGCGTAGAAGGTGGCAATGCGACCACTTTACTGCGGAATGCCCTGGAAATTCTCACCCTACCAATTCATACTTTGATTCGTTACTTCCCCTATTTATCCTTAACTTGTGTCCAACAGTGAATTCCGATGTAGTATTGATTTGAACTCGTAATGGATCATCTTCGAAAGTTTTTTTAATGGATTCCATTCTCAACATTTGATATAAACATATCTAAGATTGTTTGCAATTTGTGATTCGTTACCTATATTATGCTGGGATAATTTAAATAAACTACTTTTGTCATCTCCAATTTTGGAAAATTATCCTGGAATGCTAAAAAAGAAGGATTCAATTAAAGGATCTCAGAAGCAGTTTAAACGAGAGAAAATTGTGTATTTTTTCCTCGTATCGGATTGAGAATCTGCGCTTCGATCACCCAAGCTAAAATGATAAAGTCTGAAAATATTGCAAGAGTTACTTTGGTCATTAGTTTATAAATTTCTGTGGAAAATTAAAGTTTGGCAGCAATACACTTAGACAAGAAATGGGAATCATTAGGTTAAAGAAGACTTTTTGCTGGGTAAAAATTATTTTTGAACACTTGTACAGGTGAATTCCTTATGAATTCACTCGTAAAATCCATTATCCAGAGCTTCTATTATTTTTGATGATTGTATCATGAATATAAAATTCGGAAAACAAATTACCGAATAAATAAGTCGGTGAAAACCTCTCCGCGAATGGCAGGATATAATATAATTGAAGGCTTTCATTTAGTATCGAAACAAAACAAATGGTAATCAGGGAAAATTCTTATCAAACAAACAATATTAAGTTTAATTACATCATCCCGCCACTCTTAATAAAATCCTTCATTTTCGTTTTCATCATTTACTATCGATTCAAATGGTTCCTACAACCCCTGTCGAACACCCGGGCGTCCTGTAGGGTTGATACATGTGTAAATGTCTTCTTTTCTGTCCTCCTGATTCTCCGCCTCTTTCTGCCCTCCCTCGTTCTCGTTTCTTGGATAGCTACACATCGATCACTCTCCCCTCAGAGACAGAATGTGAAAAAATAAACGAAAACAGAGAGGGAGGAGAGAGATTCAGGGAGAGACGTGAAGACCGCGATCCGCGTGGTCGTGGGAGGTGGGCGTGGGTCGTTTCGGGGCGAGAGAATAGTAGCTGCAAGGCAGAAAATGCACCGATAAAAAAAACGGTCGGAGAAAGATAGATAGGATCTCGATCACCGGACATTCCACGGCCCCGATGTGTTCTCCGCCCATGTAGACATTTGCTACTCTTTTTAGCGAAAAGACACCTCAAGGACAGGTGATCCAAAAATATTCCCTGTTTCCTTCGACGGTTTCACCAATACAAATTCCAAGTATTGCCATTTCCTATTTGCGCTTTCCAGGTGAAACCAAGTCATTGCAGGAATATCCTCGATAGAGGGATCATCAGTGATTCTTTGTATGCCGTGCATACGATGACATGGAAAAGTATGGGCTCATTCGGTTTAAAACGGAAAACAACTACACATGATACAAAAATGACACGAAGGTGCGACAAAATGGACTTTCTGGACTGGATTTGAGGCTCCTACTTCTGACTCAGTCGACGAATGGATGCAGCAGCCGGGATATTACTGATTAGTGGGCACAACTTACCGAAAAAGTTGCCCTATACATATTAATGATGCCATATGACAGAATTTCCCCAGAATGTTGCTCCGCGGCACATACCATCAATGATTGAGACAAGATTCAAATGTGACTTTATCCGTAGATGAGGTGAACCTATAATTTAGCCTAACACTACCACATATTAATAACGTACCTGGGAACGTTAAGAAGTAATTGCTTTTAGTTATTGCAATGTTATTACAAAAGTGGTTGGGATGCTTGGTAGTTTGAACGTCTTACTACGGAATGGAGAGCCCGGGATTGGGAGATTTTCTGATTACGAAATGTTTCAGAGTGAGAAATGTTTCTTAATAATCCCAGGTGGAATTGGGCTTGCACCTTATATATTTATTGTGTGGATTTTATACACTGTAGAAATAAGTGCCAGTTGAGCCCTAGCTTCACCTATCGAACGACTTTTTAAGACTTAAAATATGAGTTTATTAGTTTAAATTTATCTATCAGTCAGTGACTGTTACGGTTAATACAAATTATTTTCGTTTTGTAATTCCAGGAGATCCTATAACGTTAGGTATTCATAAAGGGAGTGAGATTTTAAGATTGCATCTGAACAAAATGTTTAACCCATGTCTCTCTTACCTCTTCCTCTTTCTTTCCTCAATAGACGTCAAGCTTTCGACTTGAATTCTCAACATAGTAAAAGACTCCCTCCTTTTCGGAATTACTCGGGTTCGTTCTCGAAATGTTAAAATTCCTTTCCCAAATCGAACTGTGAAACCCTCAGCGCCGTGTATAGTTGTGGGACTGAAATGGATGCCTTGGTGGAGGTGATGCTGGGGACGTTGGTAGCCGAAGCGAAGCGTCTCTCCCGGCACCGCGTGGTCCAGGGTCCCCCGTGGAGCGAGCGAGTGCTTGGGGCACTTGCGGACTGTCGGGAGTAAGGAGAGGGGCGAGGCGGAAATGAGAGGCATGAGAGGAATGTGCGTGGGTTACGTGATTCAGCGAAAAGTCTTATGGATGGGACTTCGATGAAACCCGAAAAAGCATCAAGCCATAGGATCGGGTTATGCAAATTCTAGTTGCCTCTGTTTTAAAGAAATTCAACGTATACATAGAACGAAATCAAAATAATTAACTCCGACTGGCAGAGAGCTCAGGTCCTTTGAGAAAGAGTGGAATTTGAACTTATTCCCACGGTCCACGTGGCGAAATTTTAGAATAAGCATTAGCAAAGAAATGTAGAAGTGATTAAATGAAAGTATTTAATGGATGTCATTCCGCTTTAATAGTAAATAGTTGCACTCAAAGAGAAGGGATATGGAAATAAATTATGGCTGAATTCATTATATCAAAGTTTATTACTGGTCCTTCTAGGGAGTGATCTGATTGATAGTACATGATACGTCCATAACCAAATACTAAACGAAATGACAGGTAAGAACTCTCGCACCTCCAGCAATGATGTCGCTTGACTTTATTATTTACATTTTAAAACGAATACCGGATTATCAAGTTAGTACTAGCGAACAAAATACAGAAACACTTAAAAAAGAAAAGAAACACACATTTTTCGAATTTTCGGTGGTCAAACCACCTTTCTCAAGGAAGAGAAGGAAGAAACTCGATACGCATTATTATTCATTTCAGCGTTACTTTCAAATAAGTATCAAATGTGTGTCTATTTATAAAAGAGTCTCTCTTGAAGAAGGCCTCTGAGAGGGCCGAAAGATCGAACAATTTACCGTGTGAGTGTCCTTTTAAATGTTGCTATTCTATTCTATTTGTGTTATATTGTGTCAGCCCATTATTTTGCCGCTCGTGTGAGTTTTTCCGTACAATCGTGGTGTATATACATATATATATATATATATATATATATATATATATATATATATATATATATATATATATATATATTCAACTTCCACGATATGAACCCCGAAATTATAAATTTTAGAATGTTTATTCACATAAATGCTTGATAATTAATGTAGGGAATAACTTATTTCTAAATGAGTCGATACTTGGCGTAAATGATGATCACGAGTCGCTTTGCTATCATATTTTGTAAATGCTCGTTTCGAGGGAGAAACAATAGATATTTTTATATGCTCATGTTACCTAGTAGGTCAAAGTATACTTATATTTTGAAATTGAAGAGTATTTCATAATAGATACCAATTTATAACTGTTTCTTTTACGATAAATATGGCAAATCATAAGTAACGCCCCTGCATCCAAGTACAACAACGAGATGCGGTTGATCGTGGATGAATAATGTTTTACCGCGCCTGCAACCCTGAAAACAAAATTGAAAACGGTAAAACCGGTGGTGTTTTCTTAAATGGTATACACATGCATTGTGCGCGGTTTGTTAAAATGATTTGAATCAATGCTTCACGGAAGCTGACCAAATCTTTTCCTTTAGCGTCAAAACTGATACTGCTTTTCTCCCTTGATATCATCGCCATTAAAAAGGCATTTTTTCAGCTAGAGAGGGAGTTTGACGCCAACCTAAAAGCCAAGAGGTTTTACAGTAAGCGCAAAGCAATGTATAGATTGTTCAATCCAGCAAGCTGAACCGATAGGTTTCACATGTTATACCGAGCAATAAATTAAAATTTAAATGGAAAAATTTTCAAATGGCCAATTTTTCATTACAAATCAAAGACATTCACCAGCGATCAATAATGATGATAACTGAGTTACTTGATCATGTAGTAATGAAATGCGATCGCATGGTATCGTCGACTAATAATTTAAGGACAAAAGATAAAGGAGTGAATGCTGATTCAAGAGAACGTACTATCTTAAGTTAACGGGTGAATTACGTTCATCATACCCTACCCCGAAAATCATTCTCCGTTGAAATTGAAACCCAAACACACCGCTCGGGAAGCATTTAGCGAAATAAACACTCAGACAGTCACAGTCATGATATTTTAACTTAAAAGCAGACAAATTAAATTTAACTCTGATTTTGTAGCGATCAAAAAATATACTAAAGCATGCTTGTATTTTATGAATTTTATAATAGCCATCGATTTGTTTCCAAATGAATTCCGTTCATCCTGGGTTCCACAGACGGAGGTTGAGTTTGATTTCTAAACGTTCCGATCTATCCGTAGCTTAAATGCCTATCCGAAAATCGAACCGGAAAGAAGGGAAAGAAACAAAGAGAATGAGAGGGACAGATGAAAAGCCGTTGAAAAATCAAATAATATAATGCTCCTTTCGCTGCAAAAAAAAAGAACCCCTAACCCCCTAAAGCTTAAAATAAAATTTTCGCATTTAGCGTAGAAGAGGTTTCCCGCAGTAAAAAAACCCCAAGTGGGGTCTCCTCCAAGTGGCTTTTCGGCCGGGAAAAAGCGAAGGACTGATTGATTGCGTGGGGCAAGGCTTAATTTTCCAAATTATAGGTGTGGCATTCTTTCTACTTGGTTCGCCTCTGATAGGTGTTGAGAGTGGAACTCCAGAGCTGGCAACGCAGGGGCACTGAGGTCCAGCCGTCCACTCAGCAGCAGAGAGAAAATTCCCAAGATCATTCATTGCTAAGCCGCAAAATATCTTACGCTGAGACAGTGGGAGGGTGCAACTCGTATTAAATCGTTCTCGGAGTTTAAATCATGGCCCGCGAGAAAGAGAGATAGAGAGAGCTGATAATTAATAACATAATACCGGATATCTACTCAGAGCTCAGTCGGGCAACACTTGTTTCTTTTGATTTTGCCTTTTTTCGAACAGACTATGTACAGAAAAGTATTGAAAAAATAGTCCCAAATTGCATACATGGAACATCTGTGCATTTATCTTCATTCGTTATGCTTCCTAAGTGGGGAAAGGAGCAAGTATAAAAATATAAATGTATTTCATTGAATGAATTGTTTCACAAAACATATTTACAACACTTAACCTTTAAATATAGGTACTCCAGATGAAACCCGTTTTGGGGTTATAACCATTAGTATTTACCTTCGTAGGACACTGGCTGGTTATTACAACTCGTTATATCAAGTACCATTACGTATAGATACCTATGGCGTTCTTTTGATTTAAATAATATAATTTTTTTTATTTTATGCGTGTATAAAAACAAAAATTTTAAAAAATCTATAAATTAATGAAAGATGTAGTATTCATACACAACTATTTCATTGATTACATAGAATTATATCATTGATTGATACCACAAATCAAGTTATCATATGAAATTAATATGGTTTTTGAAGAACCTTGCCACAATTCTAACGTGAACGTGAATAAGGAAAAATTAGTACGCTTTCACACTGACTTCCTGAAATTGACAGTATTGAACACATTACCTTCTTAATGGACATCAATTACTTAGCTCAGTATTATATAAATTTCTTCCAAAGAAATTTATTTTGATTTACTTTTTGGTAGCCATCATGAGAATTATTTGATTTCAAATATATTAAGTATAAATTCCCCAATAACCTCTCCGTAAGCCGAGAAGCTATGAAGTACTCTCTCTAAAGAACCCTTAAATATGAGGGTGGTTGTCAATTCTTTGTCAACTAACATTCTAACGCTTTAAAAATGAATGAACTATTGCACTATCAAGACTCTTAGCGCTTTACACTCTGAAACACTAAGTCGAAAAAAGATGTCCAACATTCTGTTGACGTATCAAGAAAACTAGAAATACCATTTTTTTAGTTCCAAAAAGAGGAATCAAATTCCTCGATAAGCTGGGAAAACATTTGCAAGAAAAACATAGCCTCATAAATATTCATTACCAAAGCAGTCATTATATTTCACTCTACCGATAATTCCGATTCGATGCCTTTATCATTATCAACACCAACATAATCCAGATAATTCAAATTAACAAGTGAGTAGATTGCGATTATCTTCTGTTGTCTTTTTTAAAAGGAATTGCACTTAGATGGAGTTTGCCAATTCCGACTGTTTCTATTTGGTTTACTTACATAGTTACGTGTATTTTTTGTATACTATACGTTGGTGGAATGGAACTTCAGGAAAGCGGTGCCCACCCAGTATGGAGATAACAATAAAAATACTTGTTATAATTTATGGAAAGGAGTGATGTAGTAAGGAGTTCAGTATGGTAATTTATTAAATGAAATCCATTGGGAATAGATGTAACACGGTTCTCTTCAGGAAGACTTATGAACGTTGTAAAGAAGGAACTTGAAAATGATTGCTTCACTTCATCTAAAATATCCAGTCAAAGAATATTATCTCGGAATACTGATTTTTATTCAGAAAAGGGAAATATCACTAACGTAAGTAAATTGTGCAATTGCGAAATTTCAGTCAAAAACTAAGCTAGTAAAGAATAACTGCTTCATCTCAGAGAGCACTCATACGTACTTCACCCATATACGTACACGGGTATCAATGCCACTCACTCCTTCAGAAAAAGTTTTTAGCTGATATAATAATAGCCTAATTGCCGCAAATTCGCGATTCCTCATCTCAATTAATGAGTACTTGTCGCCAAATGTTAAGATAATTCTTCAAAAATGCCGTTGACCTAAAATATCAAATTTTAACTCAAATTTTAATTGCTTAAACTTTACTTAATATTACTTTCCTATAGGCTTACAAAAAGATATATTAAACATAAAGCTGAGAGTATTTCTCGGGGTAAACAATTAAAAAAAAACAATCATAAACTTTGATTAGAAAGGGAATGATGTGATGCAAAAAATTAATAATTGTACATTGTTTACTTCCAAAAGAGTCGTTCATTAAGACGCGTGTTTAATCACGTACCAACTGAAGGTAACGACGGGATATACATCATATGAATGAGCGTTGCAGAGCTACTGATGTGTTATTCGAACACTTTGAAATTTTCGAGTTTTGTGTTTTCAAAATTTATAAAATAAAATACACACCACATTTGACAAAAATATTTACTGTTCAAGAGTGTAAATTTTATTTTCATTTTCTACTCTCCTCTTTTTAAAGTGTTTTTTCTTCGATATGAACTTTTTGGCAGTAGTGAAAATAATAAAGGGAGCATGTTTCAAGCAATTCTTCGATATAAATTTTGTCTTTAATTTACTATTTCATATTTTATATTTACAATAATAATCTTCTTTTTCTGATTAAAGTAACATTAATTCCGTAACTGCATTGTTCTCTCGTTCCGGTACTTCAACAAGGTTACAGCAAGATGTCATGTACTAGTCATTTTGATAATATTTCCTCTATTTATAATGTGTTCTTTCAAACTACGGTGATAAAATAGGGTCTTACAATGTAATTTTTCATTGGTTACAATTTCATAGAAATTTACATTGAAATTCTCATATTTTATGCATCCTCTTCTGGCAGTCGAGGGCTAACACCTGGAGAAATATTGATTAATAAATTAATAAATGTCATGTCATTCTTACGAAAAACTGGTATCATGTACAAAATTACGGAAGGAATGAAACAAAGTTAGCATAAATATAGCACCTACCTGCCTTTTTCAAAGAATATTTGTCAAATTACTGGAATTCAAGCGGGAAATTTTATAGTTTCAAAAATTGATGCCTCTGATCTAGTCCAAAATAAATTTTAGAGCACTTTCCAAAATGCATACGAGTCCCTCAAAGCGCTTAAACACTGTATACTCACATCGCATTTTATATGGACATTAATTGAAGTTGCGTAACTTTTCGCCACTTGTCATTAAATACATGAACTACGGTGACACATTGACTCGCCCAGTCACGATCCAAACTCCTTAAATTAACCTCCACAAGAATATCATTTGCGTATTTCGCCCTACATGGCGCAGTTGTTCAAGCCCTTTTCAAACATATATTGATGATACATCTGTATGATCACTGAAATATTGCTCATGGGATTCGGGGAACCTTCGTACGGGACGGAAAGCCAAGGGTGCACCTGGTGAATGGTGGTGATGTGAAAATTCGAGACAGTTGCGGAATTTCCGGTACACGCTTGGTCGTCCTCTGCCAAGAAAATTGAAGGTCAGGAAAGTGAGTGCCCCAGCGAATAAAAGGCTCAAGAATGTGGAAGGCGTACTAAAACCTTTGAAACTTCCGACAAGAAACATTAAAGTTAAACTTACAATTTTTATTGATTTTTGTGTATGTGTAATTGTTTTTCTATTTAATTTTTTTTAGCCTATAATCTATAAACCTCTCGAACGTGTCTCCTTTTTCTTATTATGCGCACTATAATTATTCCTTCGTGTATGAATTCCATTTACTGACAATTATTTATTGAAAAATAGATAGTATGACTTTGTAAGAATTTCACTCTTAGGAGTAAAACTAAATTTGTTGTGGCATTATTACTTCTGTTTGAAAATCCTTAAGAATGGATAATTCATTAAATCTTCACATCATCATGAAATGCCATTTTAAAACTTGAAATGTCGATGTTCCATTGTGCGTTTGCCATATATAATAACGAATGTCACTTCGTAATTCTCCTTATGGATGAATCAGCATCCGGTTAATTTATTTTCAGCACATTTGGTAAATAACCAGCATGAATGACAGTTTAGGCCAGCATTTGGTCAATTTGCCTTGATAAAAGATTTTCCTAGATCACGGAAGACTCTTTCTTCCTACTTTTTCGTTCTACATCATACCCAGTAACTCCATTAATTAGTTTAGAAATGTTCCCTCCACTTGGCCCTCTGCTCAGAAAAACTTAAGTTCAGCATATTCAATGGCACTCAAGAGAGAGAACATCTCAGGAAACGTCATTCAAAGGGTGATCTCGAGAATGATTCTTCATAAAAGTGATTTATTTGTTTCACATGTGCGTGTATTAATTTGTTCCCCATTTTGTATCACCATCATCAACAGTCATCAATCCTTGAATAAGACGCTCTCATCTAAGCAATCAGTTCTTCCATTGACTAAACTCGTAGTCTTTCCATGTTTCCATCTCTTTAGGCTATTGCCACTATGTTCTTCATGTACCATCTCTTCCGGTATTCTCTTCCGTGTCCGTCTTTCTATCCAATTTGAGTATCAAATTTTCTACAGCAACTGAAATTATGACTTAAAATATTTACAACAGATCAATTTTATCTTCTTTCAATATTTACCCTTTTCTCACTTTTTCTGGAACTGTCTTAGTTATTCGATCAATACATTCGACCTTCATCATTCTCCCACAGCACTAAGTGTTTCGAATATTTCTTTTGCTTTAGCTTTTCTCTACAAACACGAGAGAATTGGCTAATAAGTGTACATTGGTACACTTATTAGCCAATTCTCTCGCGTACACAAGTACATGGATTCATGTTAAATCAATCATAGAGTATATTTTCTAATCTCGAGGCATTTAATGGGTATCAGTACATTTTACTTCTCATAGAATATCTTAGAGATCTCTGTGATCATTCATGCCATCTCATTTCTGCAGGTTTATTTGAGTGGGTTCCCTATTTCCAAATAGCATAATCTTCTTTACATCATGTAGGCTTTGAAATCTCGAGTTTTCCACTTGCGTTGCGTTTTCTTTTGCAATAAGAGAAAAATTTATCTGATTATTATCTGGTTTTTGACTTGATTTTCAGGCTGTACGTGGTCATCACCTTCCCCAAAATACGTGTTACAAGTTCTCTCTCAAGGATCCCTTCTTCCTCCAACGCAAAAGCTAGTGCAAAAATGTAACTGGCTGATTTACTTCTCGCACGATCCATATTTCTGTAAAATTTCTTTCAATTTCATTTGTAGCATCCTCTCTGGATATGGTGTATGGGCAGCTCCGTTAATTGGGCTCTCTTAATTGGGGTTCCGGGTTCTATTGTGGATGATGCATCTGAATACGCCAAATAAACTTAAATGTGCGATATTCATCGGAATGGGTATTTCCGTAAAACCATACGTGACACAGGGAAAGACTCTTCTTCTGCCTGCAATACGTGTCATCGTCACACACTATAGTACTAGGTGAACATATTCTTACTTCCTTGATTCTGATATCCTGGCCTAACCTGAAGTGAGAACATACTGACCTTCAGGATGAAGACTTCGGTACTGTTTTTGGTCAGTTATAGAGGTTGAAGGTGGCCGGTGAAATGCAATTTTTTCCGTCATCTACGTTTTCTATAGGTATGCTTCATCACCATTTGTGAGTTTTATTTACTCCACGACATCCGAAGTCACCCACGTGAAGAAGAGCTATTGCCCCCCCCCCTCTTCTTCGATTAATTGAAGGCATGTTCGTTTGAGGCGTCGAATCCCCAAGTCATGGTACTTTCGTTGAACTTTGAAGTACTTGCGTTAGATTCTCTCACCTAAGGAGAGGAATCCTCCGTTATTCTAGTACTGTCGCTAACTGTCCTCGGCTTTTGGTCATCGAGCACAATGCCTCGCAGCTTAAGTCTAATCTTAAAGTCGATACAAATTCTGTAAACCTAGGGTTCACTCGGGCTCCTTATAAACTACCCCAATATTGTTTTCTCTATACATTCATATGAATTGCCTAAGGAAATTATCACTCTCGTTTCCCGACTGAAGACTAAAATCATGCATATAGTTTTTAGAAATTTTCTAGAAGATTATTTCAATGCATAAAGCCATTTAAGAGTGCTGAAATTGCATACATTCATAGGGAATCAAATTGCATATTCGCTTGATCCTGAACCCACGCCATTCTTCCTTGCATGCGTTGAGAGACTGGGTGCATTTTCTACAAACTTTGATTCGATAACTTTAAAAAACTGTTTTTAAACAATCTTCTATTGCGAAAGCACCTTCGTATATCATATTTATTGACGGCAAATATTATGTATTTATTCCATTGCATTCTTTATGAGGAAATGAATTAGATTCCTACGTACTCGCTGAAGAATCTGATTTTAATTTTATGAACTTTGCATGACGATTAAGATTTTTAGGAAGATATCACTGTAGTTTCCTTACCAAGAATACGCATAAAGTCCAAAAACTCTGCGCATGTAGGGGTGTTACACTAGGATAGTCCTTATTTATTAGAAAAAGATGTACATATTTTTGCGCATTTCCTGTGGGAAAGCCTCTAAATCTATTCCATGTTATTAGAAAACGAATTGTATTGAATATTATTGTAATCAAATAACGGGAAGACTTAAAGAAACGCGCTTGAAATTTATATATTTCAACATTTCTTTTGTGTTTTTCCGATTTTCCTGGGTGAAACCGGGAAGACTCGAGTGTTGATTTTCAATGGATCGCCGTGATGGGTCTTCAATATTTTATATCATCTGACCAAGTCAAGGCGCATCCACTGACTTCGAAAAGAGAGCGTGTCCTGCGGGTCACGGCGTGCCGCGGTGCAACTGCTCAGATTTCTCCAGTTTGTTGTCCCGTATCTGTTTACGCTTTGCTCTATTGCCCTCCGAAAAAAGGATTAGGGCTTTTTTTGTTAGGCCTTTAAGATTTTTTTCAATTATATGAACGACTTCCGAATTTTCAATGTGAGAATGTGAAATATGATAGTTATTCTTTTTTGTTTTAGTTACATTGTGAATAAACCAGTTTAATTGCTTAATTAAGCATCCAAGAAGTAAACTTCGCGGATTATGGTTTGATTGGGTTAGGAGCATTCATTGCTAAGAATAAATTTTTCTAGAAATCAGTCAACTAGCATGAAACGTACGAGACTGGAAATTAAATTCCTGCTTGCGAAAGAAGCCCTCTCTGAAAAATGGCATCTTAAGGAGTTCTCGTATGCCTATATTCCTCGGTTGATTTTCCTGTAGAAGTCACAGGGTGAAAGGATAATAGACTAAATTACAGTACTATCAACACACATTTCACCCCTAAGCTGCCAGAGCGCGGTGATTTATTGTATGCTTCGTTTTTCGGAAGAGTGAATATGCAAAGAGTCGATTTTAGTCATCGACTGTTCTCACGGAAAACGCGAATGTTTAAATGGAAACCAGTCACAATATAAGCTAGTACGACAAAATTTTCTTTGACGAATTGAAAATATCCAGAATTTTTGGTATTCTTTTCAAAAATATAAGAATCGAAAAGATATGGATCAAGAAATTATTCAGTATTGAAAGAATTAAAAATTTAAAATGATATTCCACCATATCACGCCTTAAAAGTCTCTTTTTATTATTATTGAAATAGGTAAGAATGTGTGGCTCGTCTCAGGGCGTACGGGAGTGTTATGCTAACACTCCCGTACGCCCTAGAGTAATAATAATAGCAATAACACAATAATAATAATAACACAAATGAGAAGTGCATACCAATCTCTTAATATATTTTTTTTCATTTTATCTACCACTTCAAAGACTATTACCATTTTACAGTATTGAAGTACTTGTACTATGTCTCTAAATGGAACTACATGACCAAAAACGGTTTTCAAGGTCTATTATAGCTTACGAATCAAATGAAGCATAATGTGTTGAGCATTCGGAAATCGTGGAGGATCGGAAGCCATCACGAGATCGTGCGGCAAGGGGTGCCAGTTAATCGGCCGTGAGAATAATTGGCCACCGATAGCATTCTGGGACACTTAAATTTCATTAAGTTCGTTTTAGCTTGCTTAAGTCGAGAAATCATAAAGGTTGAAGTGTTTGTATACTATCCTGGTTACGCTTCAGCGTCTAGTTGTAGACAAATAAAAATTTTCTTGTCGCCACATTAATCAACCTGAAGGTTGGTTTGATACGCGAGGATAGAGCTCACCCAGTACTAAGCCCAACGGCATGTGAAATTCACACATCAGTGTCGGGGGACGCTGTACCGCCTGTTTCCCAGGAAGATCTGGTACACGAAAAATCACACAGCTTGGGTAAACCTGTGGGTGCCCGGGAATCGGACTCGGGTCGCCTGTTTAGTATTAAAACGCTCTCTACCCAATCCCCTGTGTACTAAATATGTTAATGTCGAGCTCTCGCGATAATTAGAGTGCATAACATATGCCTCAGATTTAGTTTAAATTCATTTCCCAAAGCTATAGCCACAACCGAGAGACCTTTTCAGGAACAAAAAATCTTATTAGTATGTTCGTATTTCTGTTATGACCGGAATTGAAGTATTTTCAAAGTTAATCCAAATGTCTTCCTGCAAAAAAGGTGCACCCACCTACTATTGTGGTCAATTTTGTCTCCTAAGGACAATAATTCTTCCCAACCAGGAAAAACAGATACAAGCGGGATTTCGTTCCCAAATCAAAGGGGAATTTTTTCTCTTTCATTCACCTCTCGTTTGACGTCAGACCTCCCGTCCGATTGCCGATTTTTTTTTCAATTCAGCCCGAGAACACCGCGAAATTCTACAATCGGCGAGAAATTTGTTTTCTTTTTATTTTTCGCCGCATCTCTCTTCGTTCTTGTTTCATTCCCGAGGCGGATCCCTCGGATTCATCCGGATGCGCTCGCTCACGAACGTTGGTTGCATCACGAGACGACGCTCGGCACAACTACACTCCATTGCCTTCCCCCTCCCTCCTCCCCTCACTCCCATTACTCTCTTATTCCTTCCCCGAATAACGTCTCCCTCCACTCCCCCCACCCCCTCCTCTCACACCCGAAAGACCTCCGTCCAACTTTCTCCATTCCCATAATACATACGGGAGGAGGGGGCACCTCCCCCCTCGAAAAACTCACCGCCTTCTCTCTCTCTCTCTCTCCTCCCTCCCCCTCCCCACTATTCCCTCCCCCTACCGGCCCCACCCCCCCAGCGCACTCTGCACTCTCCCGACTTATCTCTTTGAGCCTCTCCCTCCTCATATCCTCCTCCTTCCTCCCCCCCTCCCTTCCCCCTCCCGCCGCATAGTACTCCTCCTCTCCGTCTATCCGCCTGCACCTCCCCGCCCCCTTTCCCTCTTCCCGCCCCACACCACGAATTGCCGGCACGTGGAGCGAGAGAGTGAGTGGCTCTTCTGTGTTTTCATTCGGTCGCCGCCGGGAAGCTATCAAAACAGTATCATAGCGCCTGCAGCGGACACCTCGACCTGTTTGCTCCGGCGTCATAAAGTAATTAGTCCCCGGGTGGACGACGTTCACCCTTCTGCCACTCCCACCCAACACCCCATGTGAGTTCCTTGGCGGGGTTCCCCTGGGGACAAACCTCGACCCCTTCCTGGGCGTGAAATGCCTTCGGAAGCACGCCGCGTCGGTCATCAGAAGGTAACTCACGACCGATTGGTCTGCCACCTATTACTTAGGAACTTTCGAACTGGCTCGAGGGCCCAGAATTCGACTTTTCCTTCGCTCGAGACCCTGGTGTTTTCGAATTTCGAGGCGAATAAATTGTGGCGGGTGTGTCAGAAGGGGTTTGGATGTCAGCTCCGATAAATATGAATTTGCCTCCGAAGACGCACTCGCACGATTAAGTTGGGCGTGAAGGGATTCTTCCGTCTTGGGACAGCTGATGTGTCGGGGCATGGGTTGCTTTACTCTGGGCATTGAGACGAGATTACGATTCTCTTGATGCGTGCGACTTGTATGCAGACAACCGGACGGATACCAGCCCTTCCGTGCATAACCTCGCGAGAAGGCCCACGCAACAATTGGAATACTCTGAATTATCCCGGGTGGCATTCTTTTCAGTCAAATTTTTGTGACGGCTGCGAAATTAGCCGGTCGAAGTTCTCAGGGCATAATTTATTTACTCATTTATTTCAAACATCTTCGCTCCTGTTGTAAATTCATACGTCTCGACGTTCATAATGCAATTCCTTGGTAAGACATTACGTGTCTTTTTCTCCGGAGGTTAACTACCTTAGCCCCTGCTTCACCCAACCTTCTCCCCCCTCTCTTTCCCCTTCCCGACTTCCTCCTCCGGCACTTTCCCACTCTCCTCCCCCTCACCAATTCATTCGCCCTTCCCCTTCAATGCATCCATTCGTCTCCCCCGCCCCTCTCCTCCAAGTCTTACCTCCTCCTCCTCTGCCCCATGCCCTCTTCCACCCACCTCTCCGCTGCGCCCGTACCAACATAGAAAAAAAAGAAGGCCTCTTCTCTCTCCTCACATACACACATGCCCCCGTCTGTAATATTGTCGGCAATCCTTACGCATTATATACTATATGTATTCACCCCGTCCGTCTGCCTCCCACGAAATCCCCTCGGTACCTAGAATGCATAGCCCTCGCAGCCGCCCTTCCTTCCCTCCCTCCGCTCCCTCCCTCACCCTCTGACTCCACCTCCTTTCCCCTTCTTTTATTTTTGTAATAAGGAATTCACTCTCCAACTCCTCTTTTCCTCTTCTCTCTCTCATCTTAACAGACGCAGCGGACATTTTAATCCTTTCGGTAATAGGGAACGGTGGTGTCTTGCGTGTGCTCTTCCGGACTCAGCGTCGAGGCATCGCTCGCCGGGAAGGCTCATTAACCGCCTTCGCGCGCGCCCCTCCGCGCCCTGCCGCCTGGACTAACCCGCAGGAAGGACGAAACAGAGGTGAGTCGATGGTCTCCACAAGAAGGCTTTCCCTACTTGTTCCCTCTATTCCTCTCGTGTCTTCCCCTGGAGTTCTCCTCAAGGGGTTAGGGACGTTCTGGCGCGCCTTGACGTTCGGCAAACGTAAAAGCGTCTTCTGCTTAAATTGTTGCTCCTACCCTCTTGTCACCACGGCCCACCGGTCCACGTGATGAGCAAAGCCTGACGCCCTTCCTCCCCTCCCCAAAATCCCGTCTCCCCACCCCCACTTGACATCGTCCCCGGAAATCGAAAGGGTTTTGCAATCAATTCGACCGTTCCTGTTCTTATTGACTTGATCATATCGCCCCGCACATACTGCCCCCCATAGAAATATCCGCAAAAGGCATTCGAAAAGAAAAATCCTTTTTCGTATATCTCGGAGTGGCATTTTTTTTAAGTTTCTCGGTCTGTTTCCACAGAACCATTACCCCATTAATTTGTGAGTCCTCAGTGCAGTCTATCAAGTGAATCCGCAGATATTTTTCGAGTGCCTTCACGACCGAGGTCCTTACTAGCGGTGATGTTCCGAGGGTTCGAAGGAGGGGTCTATAGTGTCACCGGCCAGCTCTCAGTTTTTCATGTGCCTTGCGTAACAGGAACGGGATGCCGTTCCCAAATACTTCGACGACTTGGTGCGAGACAGTGTGACGCCCTAGTGTGGCCTCGTATCGGTGTCAAATTTTTCGGCGAGCGTCTTTCCACAGGTTACCTCTCTGCAGTTTGTTCTCCCCCTACATCTTTTTGCGAGTAAGCCCGAAGGCGCCAGAGATCGTCACTTCCGGATCAGCTCTGAATCTGCTTGGAATAACAATGTCCATCTTAATTTCATCCCGCAGTTTTATGTGTCGTGCGCCGTTGATTCCACGTGTTCCATCTATTTAAATCGAGGCCTGAATGGTGTGCTTCACGAATTAATTGGGAGTAGCTATCCATGCTAATATTTGTAATTATCTGCAGACCCTGGGTTACCACATGAGTTCTTTTCCTGCATAATTACAATTAGGTAAAGTTGTTGCAGTGTTCAGCTGGTTTATCCTTTCTGAGGATTAAATTATCAAACACTTGCCGAGTGTGTGATATTCCCACCTCGTGCTATTTGATGTGATCACAGCTATGTTTCATAATATTAATAAACCCAATAATTTCTATCCATCTCTGTGTAAAAGTATTTCTGCAAAAAAATGAAATGATCTGTTTTATTTATTCCATCAATGATTTAGAAACAGAGGGAGCATTTCGTGTGGATAATACGAGGCATTTTTTTCTTTTCCCCATTCCTATTCAGTTCACTATCCAATTCAATGTGAAATGTTGAATTGCGTCTGTTCCATCATACCTGTTACTTTCATCGCTAAACCCAAATAAACCACAACCTTTTCCACTTAGAAAGTTAAAGTTAGTTTTCTGAATGAATGACAGCCTTGTGTAACTATCTTGGAGATTTTTTATTGGCAACGGAACTTCACGGAGCAATAAAATAAGCCACGCCCGAACCCAATTAATCTGGAAAGGTTTTTCTTCACTTATTAAAATGGAGGCAGGACTTTTTTGCCAATTGATTAAGCCACCAATCCAATGTTAAAAGACTCAATTCAAGAATAAATAACTATCGAATCAACCATTTAATCCGTTAAAAACATTCTTATACAGCAAATAATTGAGCAAGTGTGACAACATGAGATTCACCGCATTGGAGCGGTTATTGGACTTGGCGAAAAAGTTAAAAATATATAGATATAAGATATGCCTGGAAAGTGTGAAATTAAACCTGTTCCTAATTTTTCCGTAAAAATCTTCAGCAAGTGCAGGATTTTGGTTAGCATGTGTTTATACTCTTCATGCACAAAAATGCTACTTTAAACTCTTGCGCACAAACTACATATTTCGAGGGTAGATGGTTCCAATTGCATATCATCGTCAATAATCACCCCATCAGAAGTAAACCCACAAGCATAACACAAGATTAATATTATTTTTATATAATAATAACAATTAATAAATATTTACGATTTAATCAGTATTTATCCGAAGTTTTATTAATCGTAGAGAAGGGCTAACAGAGGCAGGTACTTAAAAACACTACTGAATCTTCATATGTCTTAAAAGATAGAGACAAGAGTGAATTTAAATTTTGCGCGCGGCCATTGGGCCCGCCAGCAGAGCAAATTGTCAAACCGCCAGATCACTGCCACTATTAAGTCGTACTTATTATTACTTAGTTATTCTTCGTAGCTGCTTGCTAATAAATTATATAACTTTTCGAATAACTTTTTCTTAACTTTTATTTAGCACTTGCTAACGTATGATTTCCGCAGAGAATCTTCTATAACATTTACAAGTTGGCACGACGGAGTTCCGTAAGGGTTTCCGTTGTCTCGATTCTCACGAACGAGATAAATCTTTTCCGGCCAAACAAGCGATAATGCTAAAAGAATGTATTTGTATCACTTGTATTTGTCAATTTAGATTTAACTTTAGGGTCTCTTGAATCAATAAAAGACAGGTTCTTTTATTTTACATTTCGTACTTTAACTCAAGTTTTAGTTTGTGTGCGGTCTCTGTTTCTCTTTCATAGTATTCGATAGAAAAAATAAAATTATCCATAGAAAAAAGGTAGAGCAAACATGAAATGAGTTAAACATTCTAAACGAGATGTGCGGTGTGAGTGAACGAATATGCGGTTCAGTCCGTGTAGTATCTCCTAATCTGGTATCCGGGATCACAAACATTTATTTCACCCTACTTCAGCGCTCTCAGACCCCAGCAGCATGTAAAGAAGGCTTGTCGCTCGTATATAATTATTTTTTTTCTTAGATGACCTAATAATAATTACAACTGTATGTGGCATATTGAACTTACCTGTACCTTTAGTGTATTCTAGCAATGCGATTGCAATGCATGCGGTCTTTTGAAATGACAATATCCAGGGATTTGTAATCACTAATCCTTTTTAAAACGGATGCAATCGTGTATCAAGATCATCTGCGTTTTATATTATTCTCAGACATGAATACAATTATTATTTTTTCTGGCATATGAATTTGACATCCAAGAATTCTCGAACATGGGCAACCAGTTTGGAAATTTTAGTTGAGGAGGTTACATCAAGATATCAAGTGTATTTTGATAATAATTACCCTAATCTTAGCCCCAGGTGGACTCTGAAAGTGCATCAACTGATGGGGATAAATTGGTGTTTTCATACGCTAATTTTCATAATAAACAAATTCAAAAAACTTAATATTTATGCACGCTCATGCAGAGGACTATCACTAGAGAAATTGTAAGCGCAAAATTGTATGATAGTAAAAGCAAACTGATAGTATGTACGCTATCATCTAGTAGTTGTATTAATATTGATATATCAGCACCAACCCGTCTTAGTTCTAATGGTATTAATTAATTTGTGGGATAAACAAACGAAATCGCATAGTTAAAACATTTAGCGTGTCATCGGTAATGTAAGTTTTAGTTTAGTTTTTTAATGTTAAAAAACTCAATAAGAACCTCTCAATGGGTTAAAAAAACTGGATGTTCATAACATATCTGTGTATAAACGGACGAATAAAAGGATTTTAGGTTCATTTCGTCACTTGTCATTAATATATAAACTAGGGTGACACGTGGACTCATGCAGTCACAGTCCAACTTCAGCAATGAATCTTTTTCGGCGTGATTCGATTCATTTGGATTTGACTGATTCGCTCCAAAATCGATAACAACAAAACTGCGCCCAGCCTCTCACCCTCGAAATACCTTGGCCAGTCAACAGTTGATTCTCGAATATTTATTTCCGGGATAATACTACATTAATATGAAAATAAGACGTTTTATTTCATTCTTGCATTTTTACAGTTCGTGTTTACACTTATACCTTGGTGGTAGTTAGTGAAATGTTTCAGTAGTTGCTCTTAATTGTTTTAGATTGCAAGAAACTATTTCAGATGTGAAATTGAAAGAGATGGAATGCGAACCCCTGGCGCCTGAAGTGCTTAATCCGTATTGCGCCACTGTTCTCATTCCTACAATCCCACCCAAGTTCCGCCTTGCATCATTATGATACATTTGGCGGCCAGATGATATATCCGAGCAATCTCAATCCCTTACCGACGGAGACCGAAAACCTCCCGAGGGACACATGGGATACGACTGAAACCATCTAACATTTTATGCAATCTCTCCACCAGATTCGACAAACTTAGGCAAAATTGAGATTTACGTTTCTGGCTAGGTACGGCCGCAAATGTAACTGAAGCTCGTTTTGAACATGCTTCTCACGAATCCGTATTAAAATCGAGTTTCGTGCTCAAGCCGTGGATTGAGTCGTAGTTACTCGATGCCTACTTTAATATCCCGATTAAAATCAAGCGTCTATTTATACCCTGTATATCTTTCCATATCTTTTCATAGAATCATGCCGGGAAATTGTGGAACTTGGCGGCATTTATGGCGGCGCTATGGCTCTCCTAAATTACTCGCGTATATTTCCACTTTATCGCCATGGAGTTTGGAAGCCTGAGTCTTTCATCTTAGCAAGTCGATAAACCGGGGTCCCCTCTCCTTCCCCCCCTCTCTAGGCTTTATCATCATCGATAAGGTGGCGTAAGTAATCGATCATACTCAAACCGTCCCTCACTCGCAACTGAAATTTACTTCGGGAACATTTTGTTTCCCAGAAGCCGCGCGAGGGAACATGTTTCGTCGAATTTGAGTCGTTCCCTTAGACGCTATTTTCAACCGACTGTGGGGTTGGATTGCGAATTCGTCCCACCGCACTTTTATTCTTGTGGTTCCCCTCATTCTGTGCGGTCAAGTGGTGTTAGTCATCTTTTATGCATGATTCCTTTTCAGGAATAATGAAAGATGCGGAGACAACAATCGCGAGTGAGAGTAGCCCAGTAATTGCCTTCACAGAGTGGGCCACGGGGGAGAATTGTTTCTCATTTTCCACAGACAGCGACACTAAAATCAAAGAAAGGAATGTCATATAACACCTCGAGATCGCCTATTATAACGATGAAATTTCCCACGCATAAACTGCTTGAAGACTACTTGGCCTTTATTTAAGTTGTTCTTGAGTCTAGGCAGATACATGCAATAACTACTTAAGCTTCGAATTGGCGTGAATTTCGGTGAAATCCACCAATTCGTACTTCCCTTTGCGATAGTCCTTACCGAAGGACTCCTCTAGTGTACATAATGTCCAGCTTTTTTGTTTTTATACTTAATCTTCGCTGGGAGAATAAAGGATTCGGCTATAACAACGATGTGCTTTACATTAATCGTTTTCTGGGAAGGAAAACCGCCGACTTCCTTCGCATAATCATTGGTCGATAAGTGCTTGAATAGGCTCTTTATCGTCTCGCGAAGTCATCCGACCTTAGTGTTGACATATTGTTTTCAAGCAGTCTCCCAATGCTAGCGAGTATTAGATTTTCACCTGAGTCGCTTCGGCATTTATGTTCAACGGCAAACTTTGATCACAGGCATGAAAATACAAAATTGATGGAGAGAAGCCGTAAATATGGCATTCACGCGAAAGAATGAATAGTTCAGAAAGGTAAACTATTGACTCATTTTGCAGGGCGGTCGGTTGATAAATCTCCCGATTTCGGCCCGAAATGAAACGAACTTGCCCAGAATCGTGATCAAAGAAATCCCAGAAGCCGTTTTCCTAGGCGTTTTATCGACATTCCGAGCACATCGCTAAACGTCACGCCAACTCAATAATAGAGTGCTCTATCGGAAAGTACGCTCTTTTCTGTCTTCAGGAACAAACGTTGGGGTTCATTGTGATTGAAAGAGTGAAAGATGAGGGTCAGCAGGGTAAGGCTTGAAAGAGGAAGATAACCCTAGGGAACCAAAATAAAAAAAGAACCCTCTTTAACGGTCGAAATTCGAAAAACTCTCTCTCCTTCATGTCACTATTTTGGAAATACACTTTTATTCCTACCTAGAGCACAGCTGCCGTACGGTCGCGTGATAAACGCACGCTTTTAATATCCTCGAGATATGATCTTATCGATTCCTAAACGTATTACATCTGAACCCAAACGGTCGTCAAAAAATCTCAATTAGTCCGCCGGCTAGCATCCAAATATATATATGAGTGTCTCCAATGGCGGATTATGTCCAGGAGGAACGAGCACGCTTGCTTAGTTTCATTCCAGCCCCCGGGAAAAATGGAAATGAATGCGACAAAACCGACTCATCTCCGCCGTTGGTCTTTCGTATTTTCGTATTCCGTTTTTTTTCCTTTGTCCTCCTCCACTCCCGACTCCCCCACCCCGGTAATCCATTAAAAGCAGACGGAAAGCTTATTTCCCCCCCGTCTTCTTTATGGCGAGGGGAACACTCCTGTGAATAGGGCATAAATGAATTGGAGGAGGTGGCGGCAGAGAATTGAGCCACAAGATGGGAGTGACGCCGTCTCAACCCCCCCCCCCTCGCCCCTCGGCCTCCTCCTCCCTCCCTTCCCATTTCTGGAGGGACCCCACATGATGATGCTATCGGGACTGAAGTGTGTTTCCCCCGGGGAAGGGGTCACTCCGTCGGGGAAGGCAATATCAAGGAAGGACCGGGACGGAATGCATTGGTTGACGGAATGACCATTATCGAAGTGTCACCAAATATTCCAGGTAATTTTTCCGACAACCTTCGGAGGGTTTTAAGTCATATATTAGATTGTGGAGCGTAAATATTTTGCATTTTACTGTCCGACCGGATGGCACCGAGTCTTTATGCAGGCACAAACATATGTTTCGAAAATTAACATTCTCTGTTGCCGAGCCAATTGTTAATTTCATCCATATATGGCCTCAGCCTTTCTCATCTTCAATATCTAGTTGATATGGATAAAATTTTATTTATCGCACTATCTGATAGCATTATTAAAAACTTATCATTATTACTATTTATTATAAGTTGATTATAAATCATATTTTATTTTATAAATTGACAACGGTCTACGAAAAGAGATAGCGCAAAGAATGAATTTACTGGTGCAGTTGCCATAATTAACATTGAAGAGTATTTGTAATTATGAAAAGTATACGCCTGATTTCAAGCTTAAATAGAATAGTTCATATTTTTAGTAAATCAATCCACCACTCCCCACTGCCTTCACTGTCATCAGATGGGAGTTTTATGAAATACTTTTCCTGAAAGTCATCGAAACAATTGAAATAGCTATAAAAGAATTATTACTTTGTGATGAATTCCACTCAGGATTTTTAAAAGGTTTATATTTTGCGAGCCTTCCCTGAACTGTAATCATATTTTCGTACCAAAGGGTCAAGCGGAATTTTGATATCTTTGAGGAAGAGGCAAAGGCGAATACATCCACTCGCTCCTCCCGTAAGGCAGTACCTCTTGTCATTCGCTTGCGAAATGGGAAATACGTTGTTGTGAGTGGAACTCAAAGGGTCTGACGGAAAGTGGAGGTCATCGAGAAGATGCTTTTTTTAAGTGCGAGCGAACTGGAGGCAGGGGGCCTGCCTCATAGCTAGCAGTCCCCACTCCAAGATTCTCCCTCACACGAACTAAATGTAACTCCAACTTGGCAGTTTTCGGCGGACGCCTTCATGAAAATCTTAGCAAACCGTTGCGATGAAGGCTGCGCCAATAGGCGAGTGAAACGAAACATTGCATGCAAAGCTGTCAAAAAAAACAAATAAATTATTCGTCGGCTTTGTTTCAAGTTTTCCTTTTTTTGTCCTATCTATTCGATTAAATGAACTCCAAGAGGCTCCGTATCAACAGGCATCGACAGGTAGACAACATTTCATCTTTTCTAAATCGCTGTATAGGCATTGTGTCAGACTTCAAATTTGAAAGGAGACTACAAATTTGAAAGAATTATCTTGCGAGGTATTTATTCAAGTAAATAGACAGAATATTCTTCGACGTAACACGTTTTTCTCATGATAATATCGGACTCGTTTTATAATGCTAAGTCCTAAAGTCAAATATAACTATAGTAATTGGACGTTCGTTTTTCCTTACCTGGATGTAATGCTCTTTCAAATCTACCCACCAATTTAAAGGCTGTACTTTTACTAATTTAAAATAAATTTTAAAATAATAATAATATAAATTTACACTTGGCAGCCTACGCTAGAATAGCATTTTTTGAGGAAACTTACCTAATCATTCCTCAACTTCTATTCACATACGATGCATCTGTTTTAAATCTGTTTGAATTTAATTTATGTTTCTGTTGTTTGCTGCTGTTCCATTATTCTCATTTCTTTGCTTCGAAGTTATATCGAGAGTTTTTCTGAAATTTTCCTACTTTTTCGAATTTGGTAAGCAAAGTGCGGTATGCCGAGTCTTCTTGCCCTAGATGAATAATCCGAATGAAAATTGGAACAATATACATAACATATGGTTGAGAGACAAGATATATTATCGTGCTGTGATTACACGTAGGTAGGTTCTCTTTTTCATTATTTTTTACACATAGAACGCTGAGTCCATTAGGAGTAATTAAACTATGAAGTTTTTATGAAAAATGTTAGAGAATATATCATCTTAATAGGCCTTTGAAATCATACCATATAGGTTTGGGAACAGTTTCTTTATCTGCACAAAATATGTTTTTGCGATAGTCCTACCAACCAAAAAATATTTCACAACCTGGTTTTTACTTTTCCCTAATTGTTCCCAAACCCATAAGGTTTCCGCATAGGTTCTAAGGCATATTAAGATTGATTATCTAACCTCATTCATAAAATTACTTCAGTTAAATACGTTCTACGTGTTGCCAAAAATGATGAAAGAGAGGCTTTGCCTTCGTGTAATCGTAGCAGGATGATATAGGTTGTTTACCAACTATACGATATGTTTATAACTTCCCATTTTCGTTCGGATTATTCATATAATCCAGGGTAACACCGGCATAGAGAGTATTGCACACCGAATTTAAGAAAAGTAGAAAAATTTCAAAAAATTACAAAATAACTTCAAAAGGAAATAAGTTATGGCACCTTTGTGGATATTAAAGAGGTTGCCTACGCTCTACGGATGATAGCTATTATTGCTTCGTTCAATTATTTTACAATTAATATCATAAATAAAGAAGAAGGTTGGCACATGCTTAGTGGATGATACAACATAATCCCTTATGAATCCTTCATGAATATCACTACAGGAAATAATCCTAGATAGCATTATTACTTGCTGTTATGGTCACTTGTCCTTGTGATTTCATTGCAACTACACGTATTGTAAACGTGAATACCTTGACCGACATTCATTTGACTATCAATATGTCCTTCCTTAGCAACACTAATTTTCTGTCGACTTCGGGAGAATTTCATATCTCTAAGTCCTTGTGTGATGACCGCGTAATCATGCAGGGAAGACGAATTATAGAAGTTTTGATATAAGGAAAATCCGCCGAAGGACAAAATAGTGAAACAGTCAGCCAACGGTGGCAGCTGACCAGAAGCACCATCTATTTATCCAGATATAATGGTTTCAAGGGCGTGGTTCACTCTGTTCTCTAGAATTCGAAATGCGTTTTTCTGTCTGCTCGCCTCCCTGGTTCGAGAGAAAGGTGCGATAGTCACCTTGGTTCCCTTATTAAAAGATATGCTTTTTCCCTCTCCAATCCTGCCCCTCACTCCGCTCTTCCTCCCTCGGCGTCGCTACCGTATAAATGTCGTCACTTCATGATTTATTCAGTGCCTATGGTCGGAATCCTCTATCACCGATCCCGTTCGACTGAAGAATTAATTTTAGCGGAGTGTATTAGAAGCTCTGTGATAGAGAGAGAGAGAGGAACTAAGGATTTGGTGCTTGTCAATGCGCATAAGAATTTTCTCACCACTTTTATGGAATTATTTCTAGCCTTCCTCACTCACTTTCATCGACGCTGGTCCCAGGGTTCAAGGCTCCTATGCGTGTGGTCTTAAAGGTTTCATGCCTCAAATATTTCAGAAAATTTCAGAAAAAATGTCTTGTATCTTTGTTAGGTCGGAAACTTTTCAGACCACCCTCGTGTATATATATATGTGAGTCGCGGTAGTCCAGGGGTAGAGCGTTGGACTGCGGAGGGGCCCGGGTTAGATTCCTGGGCAAGGTACTCTGGGTACCTGCAGTTCCACCCAAGCATTGTGATTTTTCGGGTTCCTTCCTTCGCTTCCTTGAGAAAGGTGGCTTGACCACCGAAAATTCGAAAATGTGTCAGTTTCTTTTCTTTTTTGCGTTTCTATATTTTTGTTTTTGTTCTCTAGTGCTAACTTGATGTAAATTATTTTTCACATCCGTGAGACTTTCACATAAGTTTTATATAAACAACTATATATATGAATATAAAGAGACTCACCAAGTTTCGAATTTTCGGTGGTCGCAGCCACCTTCATCAAGGAAGAGAGGGACAGAACGAACAGAAAAGAGAGGGTCAGT
This sequence comes from Hetaerina americana, assembly GCF_022747635.1. Taxonomy (NCBI): domain Eukaryota; kingdom Metazoa; phylum Arthropoda; class Insecta; order Odonata; family Calopterygidae; genus Hetaerina; species Hetaerina americana. Next base: position 17,308,764 of record NW_027286069.1, on the reverse strand, counting down.
TCTGTCCCTCTCTTCCTTGATGAAGGTGGCTGCGACTACCGATAATTCGAAACTTGGTGAGTCTCTTTTTTGTGTGTTTCTGGGTTTTTGTCTGCGTTCACTAGTGCTAAATTTCATGCATTATTATTCACGTCCGTGAGACTTTCAAAAAGTGTTGTGTTATATATATATATATATATATATATATATATATATATATATATATATATATATATATATATATATATATGTATAAAGTTCACCTTTTGCTGAAGGATAGCGAGGGAATAGATACCACTTTCATTTGCGAAGGGTCAAGAAATTTCAAGTCAAGGAAGACATTTCTTGAGACTTGATACGGAAGTAAAGTAGTAATTTAACGATGCGTCGGAACGGGGGCGTTTTCTTCACCATTCATTCATTCACTAAAACCTTAATATGAATTTTGATTTGCTACAGCCTTCATTCTTTTCTGCCAAGTGATAGTTCTCTCTTATTATTAAAATATACATGTTAATTAATATAATATACAAGTGGCATACACATCTTGAGCATCATAGTTAACTTCTCTTTCAGAAACAATTACTTGAAAAATCTAAGAAATGTCGCAAAAATCCATCACAAAAAAACATAAATAACAAATTCCCATTCATTTAGACATCTCGAATAAGCTGCTGTGGATAAAAGATAGGATATGACTAGGTACTTTCTCCTTCTTACATTTAACATCATTTGGTCCATGCGTTCGCCCGCTGGTCTTTTATCACAAGACACCGTTTCATTTTCTCCTCTTTTACGTTCCCCACAAGTCCACTGTTCCTCAAGGTGGACCCAATTCATACAGTTGTTCCATCGTGAATAGTGCTCCATGCCATTGTTTCCCAAGCCAAAATGTATTTACGTCACAGGCATTATTCTAAGTTACGAAATGCATAGGCATACGTACGTATGTAAATATAAGTATACACATTCCCGATCAGCATCCTTTCCTGTGTGCATGATTGAGGAACTAATACCATTCGGACTCTTCTGAGGACGACTGATTTATTATCTGAGGTGAATCAGCTCCCATGGGCACTGAGGCTGTTTTCATGAATGGATTAACCCGAAAGCTTCCGCTGACGGGATTTATTCGAAATTTTCGGAAGTTTCCTGTCTAAAAGGCAAATCCAGTGCGAAGGTCACCCCCTCATTTACGAATTGCGTCAGCAATCGTCGATTTGTTGGCGCAAAAAAAAGATAGTACGGCGTCATGTATCATTGAGCAGTCAAAAAAATATATATGTATATATAAGTGTATATTTATCGACTGTATTCTGGTACCTGGTAGGGGAAGATAGAGCATGTCCACATTGTTCAAAACATTGAGCTGTTTGAACCAAATTTAATGAGAGCAGAGCTAATAAATCGCAGCACAGGTGGAGGCAGTCCGCTAGTGTTATTGAGTTGCTTTAAGTTGAGGTTTATTTTATGTAGTCACACCGTTGTGTAGGTACTTAATTTTTATTTAGTTAGTTTTTTCATTTAATTATTCGATTGATCGATTTCTTGTATCGCAAGGTATATCTAAAGAATGAAAGAGTGTCTCACCGGAATATTTCATGACAGAAGATTAACGATGCATGACAACTGACTCAGTTGAAAACGACACTCCGGGCCATATATCAGATTTTCAGATCTGAGGTTCAAATTTATGCCTTGTCTTGTCATTTCCTAAAATATATCAGCGTAATACATTTTTCCCAATAGTAAATGTTCGAATGCTGATTTTTACTCTCCGGTAGCGTGCAAAGCCGGCGTCAATCCGTTTGTTCCATCGTCTACCTTTCATTCGTCTCTTCATCGAAACAAAATACCACCAGCTTGGTGGAGAACCCTTTTTATTTTTTTACATTATTTGAATATTTTGCGAAAATCTATAGTATTGCCATCTGTGTCGTACTTGAATCAGCCGAGGTTTATCGAAAACTCTATAGGACAGACGTTTTTTCAGTATCTTTTATGTTAGATCCAAGCAAATCCACAGCGACTAATGATAAATTAGTATTACATAATAAAAGATTGCGTTTACAAATGAGCCAAGAAGTATTTGTATAGAATATTTTCGCTTTGGTTAAATCACAATACCCCACAGAAATTTAAAATTTTTGTAAAATGGGAACAGCAAGAGTATTAGTCTCCCTAAGCTGTAGATGAAGTTCACATGAGGCTCCACCATTCAGTTTTCTTTGTACTACGGGTCGTACTCGTTATATTTGCCAGATATCGCAAATAATAGGAATACGAGTCCGAAACTATTTATCGAACGTTCTGTTGTAGGAAATCTCAACTGTTTTATTTCGTCCTGAAATTAATTTTCCATATTTAAGAGGCCGAAGGCTCAATATTTAAGGTGAAAATTTGCTCCCCGCACGAAGTACTCTAATATAAATGGAATCCCTTCCACTCTTCATCAAGTGATATCTCCATCAGTTAATGAGTCTTTAACCCCTTCTGTAGAAATTTTACTTTATTCATAGGAGATTGATCATTTATACATGAATGAGCTACGCGCGCTCCCACTCAAAATTCCTGGAGGACATTAAAAACACCTCCACTATTCCGACCACGTTTATGAGCGTGCTTCCTCCTGGACAAAAAGACTTTCGCCCCTCGCGCGAAATTACTTTTGGCCGACGGGAAACTCCTGAGGTGGAGAATGAGAAAGGGAACTCGTTATAATACGCCGATATATCATCTCGTTCCGAAACAAGAGAATACCTCCACGAGAACAAGGTAAAAGACAGTTTCGTTTTTGCGGAAACATATGTCATGTCAACGAACGAAACAATCATTTTTATACCATCTCTCCACATCTCCTCCCCCATTCCGAGGGAGACCGCAAAAGCGTTTTGCAATTGAGCGAAGAACCCGCTTGCATCCTCCCACGCCGCTCTCCCCCAACCTCAACGGTACCCCTTCCCCCCCAATTTCCTTTCTGCCCCTTCACCCTGCTCGGAACGCTTCCACCCTCAGACACCGCCGTTGACCCTCCCCCTCCGCCCAACTCCCCACTCCTATCGCCTCCTCAAACACTAGGGGCCCACGAGAGCCTCCACCCTCCCTCCCTTTCTCTCTCTTTCTCCCCATGCTTTCCTTCGGACTCTTGCCATTCCCCATCTCCCGACTCCCGCTGGTGTTCCACCCATAAGGAGCAAGTCGGCCGCCCAAACCCTATCCCCCGCGTTCTCGCCTCTTCTTCTGCAAGTCCATTTTTGCCGAATCTCCCCTTCCCTTCGTCCTCTCCTTCCCTTCCTCCCCCATCGACTACCCATTCCCTCTTTTGCTCTACTCCTCACGGTCGTCACACACACACACGCACACACGTACACGAACACACATGAACCAAATGCAATTTCTGCTTGTTGACTGCTCAACCGCAACTCTTGCGCATAAAACCCATCTCTTCCCCGAACCCACACACCACTATTCCCTCGGATTTGCCGCGTCTCTCTCGTCTCCTCTTTTTCCTCTCCCTTCCTCCCAAAACCGTCGCCTCTCCCTTTTCCCTCTTTTTTCGCTAACTCTACGTCACCATTTCTTCTTTCTACCTTGTACATTTCATCCTCATCTTTGCTTTCCTTCCGTGCAACTCCCACTCTCGCCCACTCCCTCTTCTAAGCCCTCGCGAATCCTCAATTTTCCCTCTTGCCTCCAATGGAATTAATTCCGCGAATAAGATTCAGAGTGATAGACGGGCATAGTCCTATTTCAAAATACAAATTATGTTTAATGACAAAAGTCATATTTATAAATATCCACGAATAGCGATCTTTTCATGTCTCTACAATTCTCGTTTATTTGAAAACGCATGGCGAAATACAACCCAAGAATTCAAGGAAGTATTTCATGGGTGTGATCAAATTCGTCTCTGAGAATATAGTATTCCTTAACTGGAAACGACTAAGAAATAATTAGCTTCTTCATATGTTTGATGGTCAATTAACATTTCTTTTAATATTCTCTTCCACTACAGCTGTTCTAATTGGAGTTCATTGTTTTCCACTATCGTTGTTCTTTTCCCAATGTAAATTCCGTATGAAAATTAACTGTTAGTATAAAAACCGTATTCTTCCTTAATTTTTATACTGGACCAAAATAAAATAAATTTTGGAAGAAAAAATCTGCTGGAAAATGAAAACTTAAAATATTTTAGCAAATATTACAGACAATATTTTCAACCCAAGGATCAAAGGTGAACTTCACTCCTACTCAACCACCTCACGAATAAAATTGTTTCCTATTTACCCTTTTATTATCTCTCCCTCACTTTCCAGTGCATAAAGTCGGCGGGTTGTTGCATTAAAAATTTAAATTGTGCACTACCTAGAAGGAAGGGTTTGACTATTAATCTTAACTGACTGAAACAGGGTTTTTAGAGCCTTAATAATGATTCACATAATTTATTCATTTTTTCATGATGCTTTATGTTAGCGCCGTGTAAAATAATATTGACACCACCGATGGCATATCCAAGTACTCGTGCTTCCCTCACACAATACATCATCTTAACGAAATAAATCTTATGAACTGCTTGATTAATAATTCAAAAAATTAAATTAAAAGTTTTACTCGGACACACACACTAATGTAGATAGTCTTGCATGTATGAAGGTGTACGTTGGTCGCTCCCCATCTCAAGCTCCTGCGGTGGCGGGTGAGTGTCGTGTGGATGTAGATGTAAGGAAATGATTAAGTAAAGGAAGTAGGAGTATTAAAATATTAGCATAATTGGTTAAAAGGTCTTAGAGACAAGTTAATGGAAACAAAATGGACCTATTTATGAATCACAAAACATGAAAAATGGAGTGGAAGAGGGGACACTACGTGAGATATGTATGTGTATCACACTAACACGAGCAACCGCGGTTAAATAAGAGGTTCGGAGTAGGAAATTATCAATTAGAGAACGGACGCAAAACGATATTGTGATTTCATTCACAAGTAAACGGACTAATTATAAATTTCCTCGCATTCCTCACATCCGCATCTCTTCTCCCTCGCTTCATCTCATCTCTCACTTACTCACTCTCTTCCCCTGCCACTAGACCTTCTTCGCCATCCCCTTTGCCATTCCCCCTCTTACCGTCTTTCCCTCCTCCTCCCCCCACGCACTTCAACGCTCTCTCCCCACCACTCCTTTGACCGCCACCCTCTCGCGTCTTGCCCATACTTGCAAGTATTTCCTTCCCTCTCATCCATCATCAACATTTTTCGGTTTCCTCGTCTTTCTCGTTCACCTACTCCCACTTCCCCTCCTGCACTACCCGAATACCCTTAAAAACCCATCCCGACTCGTAACTCTTCGCACTCCCTTGCTCGCACTCTTGGTGAGGGGGCAGTGTGGGGGAAGCAGGGCAGTGGTGGGGGGTCTGAGAGAAGGACCACCCCCTCCTCCCACCCGTCCCTTCCCCACACCTCTTGCAATAAAGTCCACCTGCTTCCTAACGCTCCCGCCTTCCCCATCCTACACACCCTTGGTCTCTCCGCTAGAACGGAGTATGTGCGTTGAGGATGACTGGCGTCCTGGGAGATGGGCGGGGAGGGGGGAGGTAGTGGGGGAGAGAGAGAGTGAGTGGGGAGGAACCCCTGGTCAACCCGCGTCGGGATGCTCGGGGGAGGAAGAGGGAATCGGGAGGAGGGAGAGGGAGGTTGGCGGAAGAAAGGTGAGTAGCATCCGTGAGAATCCCCGGCGTGGGTGGAGTGCGCCCGAGTCGAAAGCGAGAGGGAGGGAGGGATAAAGAGAGAGAGATCTCGTCTCGAATACATTTCCAATGTCACGGATTTCCCGGGAAATCTTTGCGACGCGTAGAAAAATTGCGCGCGGTTCGGGGAGGCTGGCGACGAGGCGGATATGAGGCGAGAAGACGTGGGCGGGTGGGAGGGAAGGGGACGCGGAGAGGACGAGCGTGTGGAGTGGAGGCGGGCGGGCGATTGGGGTTTGGAGGGAAGGGACAATATTGTGCGCGATCTTCTCCAAAGGGGAAATTGATAGAGAGGAGTGAGGAGTGGGTGGGAGAGAGGCAGGACCTTTAAGAAGGAGTAGGGTGGACGGGCAAAGGTTTGAAATCACCGTTTGGAATTCTTGTCTTGAATGGCTCGCAGGCCAGGAGGAGGAGAGGGAGGGAGGTAGTTTTGGGTGGCATGGGTGAGTTTCGGCCACTTCGGATTGATCTACTTGTAAGACATTTTGAGGATTTAGTGACCGCTTCAAAGTCACCCCCTACCCATCTCCATATATGAAGATTTGGGGGAGATCATTCATGCGCTTACAAATCCGAGTTGGAAGGGAATCTGTTTTTTTTTCCTTCGCGGGATTTCGATTCGCTGCCAAGGCTTCGGACGATGGAAGAAGGTCGCTTTGAGTCATTTTAAGAATATTTTGACCGTAAGCACACTCACTTTTCCTGAATACTCGAAGATTAAGGTTTGATGGATCTCGCTCGTCAACTGATATGCTGTATGATATTCTGATACTAATGCTTAAAATTTATCTGTCGATAGAATAATACCACTGCGAGATTAAGTTCATCCATTTTCAAAATGAGCAATTGAAATCAGACACTAGCTTAACAGATAGGAAAATAGCTGAAGAATTTATCACTATTTATGTTATCGTCTTTGCATGTCTATTTTTGGAATATTAGCGCTAAAAAAATGATGGTTCATCGCTACTTATTTACAAATTATTAATTCATTTGCCATTCTTACTATTTTTTCTTTAGCATTTCAATTTTTTAACGCTCGATTAATTATAAATTGCCTTGGTCACGATCTTTAAAGTAATTTTTTTGTATTGAGGGTCATCCATTTCGTTATTCATTGCAAAGGAAAATGTTCTTTGCACCCTGATCCAAGTTGCATCAAGAACAATACTTATCGTCCCACTGTTGTTTCGTTTCGTTCCCACATTTTACTTAACATTTCCAAACATTCGCTTTCCTTCCTCTTAATCATTTCCAGTTCCTTTTCGACTCTTTCAATCTTCATCACGTCGCCCATTCTCCTTGATGGCCCAGTAACTCCCAAGAGGTGGAAGAAATGGGCGAAGGTGTGACTTTGTTGCCCTCCCGGCTGGTGCGGGAGCTAACATCTTTCAAGTTCACCTTATTGGCTCCAGCCGTGGCCACTTGTCAGGTCCCTCTTGTTCCATTTCTCCCTTCTCTCACATCGAATGTTCCTATCCCTTTCCCGCCACAGAAATTTTTGTTCTTTGCGAGGAAACAAGTTCTTCGTAGTTATCCTACCTCGCTCCAAAGGCCCACCATGCGCGTTTCCTCACATATTAGATAAACGTCCTTCGCGTCTCAACAATAAACTTACTCTTGGATACGGAATACTAATTCTGGACATAAAAACGGTTCGTTCAGAGCTAGGTCTCCATTTGTTAAGATTAACGGTGCTCTCCATAGGGCGGAATGACGAATATTATTATGCTGGATTATTTTAAAATCTCAGGAAAATATTGTCGGAAATTTAGATTCAAGCCACCTGACAAGGGGCGCGTCGAGATACGAAATATATTGCTAGTTCGATCGATCTGGATTTGTCACATCGTTGGTCAGACCGCTTCTCCTCTGCCCTTTCCCCCTACACCCTCCCCACACCCGTACTCTTCCCCTAGACGACTTCACCAGCGCACACGACTTCACATTTTCGCGCCGCTCCCCGATCCAAAATTTACTCAGAATACGAGCCTCAAGGGTTGGGCACTATCGAGCTGGCCGCTCACCCTTCAATCCCAAAGCGGCCTCGAGGAGGCCGTACATATTTCCCGCCACCCGAACACCAAAAAGCCGACTGTCCCTCCCCCACACCTCCCATACCTCTTCTCCTCTCCCTCGACGGCGTCACCAGGACTCTCGGGTCAATCCAGCGAGCGGTTGTGCACCTGACGGAGGAGAGAATTGAGCGAGATGGGACGGTTAAGGGGGATGCCCGTAACACGGGAATGCGGCGGAAAATGGAGGAAAAACCTCGATCCCTGAGATAAGGGAGGGAGGAAGAGATGGAGGAGGGCGAGAGAGAGAGTGAGTGAGTGAGGGTGCTGGTAAGGAGGAAAACGATGGAGAAGGTGAGGGAGAGCATGTCAGAGAGAAGGCAGCAAGAAATCTTTAAGGCGAAGGTTTAGAAAAAAGGGGGAGGGGGCAAGGCGCGGGGGTGGAGAGTGTAGGGGGGAGGGGGAATGGGATTTTCGGAGGAGGCGGAGGTGGCGGTCTGAAGGAATGATGTGGGCGAAAGAAACCACCCCTGAGGGAAAGGAGGGTGTTTTCTGGGGAGTGGGAAAAAATGGGTGCGAGGGAGGTTTTTGAAGTTGAGGTGAGGGAAAAGGTAAAAAGCATTGACGAGGCTTTTTCTCTTATCGCTCAAAGCCGACCGACCGCTGGGGTCTTTTCTGGAGCTGTCGGGGATATGGTCGTGGTGGTAGTTCGTGAAAGGGAAGGAGGTGAGTTTGGCAAATGGAGTTGTGGGAGGATGGAGGGCGGATCGGAGGGATGGCGTGCGAGAGGGAGCGAGGGGAGCAGAGGGGAGCAAGGTGAGAATGGAGGGTGGGAAGGAGAGAGGGAAAAACCAGGGAGAGTGAAGAAGAACACGGTATATGGGGAGAGAGAAGAGCTGAAGAGAGGGTTAAGGCGAGAGGAAGAGGCCATTTAGAGGAAAGTAGGGTGTGGAACGGAGATGAATGGAGTTTATCGCCTTTTTAGGGCGAAATTGAGAACATAATGTCCATTAGAGAACATAGACCAGCGTCAAATCACTATAAGTTGTATAGTTTTAGGCACAAAGCAGAATACAAGACGCAACAAGCCCCTTACAAAGAAAAATAAATTACTGCATTAATGAACTTCCATCATAAAACATCATAATTTAATGATGTCAATCCATTTTGCACCAAAATGGATTGACATAATTAAAATTAGATAAACGGCGGCGCTAAATGGAAAGTCTTTTGTAGAGTATTCATGCAGTCTTCGTTTACGTTTGCTTCATTTATTTTCTTCGATAAAATGTTAGCCACGAGTCGATCAATTCGCTGGCTGGCGCTAAATTCATTTTTTTATCCAGATGGAGGTGAACAACTCATAATTCTTTCCGCTAATAGTCCAATAGTGTTGTCATTCCTACTTTAAGCACATAGATCATTAATAAGTTCCATTTAAATTTCACTTGCAGTTTCAGGGCAGATAGACCAAACTAACTACTCATTTCTTTAAGCGCCATAACGCTATTTCACTATATTTTTAGGAAAATACAAATTATTGATATTCGTTCGACTGAACTGCCCTGAAACTATTCATGAAATTTAAATCTAAATTATTAATGATTTGTGTACTTGTGACATGAATTAAAGATATAATTGAAATTTCGGTGAAAAGAACTATGAGGTGTTCTACTCAGTCTTCATTAGATCCCTATTGTTTTTATTTCAGGTTTACTTATAAACTGGAACTGAAGTAAAAAACCAATGTATCTCTCCACTAAATTTTTTATTCGACACAACTAGTCTCGACGCATTGGAGTCATCCTCAGGTACAAGTTAAACATTTATAACTTTGTACCTTAGGATGACGCCGATGCGTCAAAACTAGTTGTACTGATTAAAAAATTTAGTGAAGGGACACATTGGTTTATTTTTACTTCAGTGATAATGGATTTCTACAAGGCTAAGCCTGAACACATCGAATCTATATAAACTGGAAACTGAAATTAGATCAGTCGCAGTACAAAAGTTGAAACTTAGACTAATAACATGCTATGAAATGACAATATGAAAATTTTACAACACGGCCATGCATAATTTACAACCATAGAAATCGTCAATAAATTTTTATGCGAACCCTAAAAATATTATAAATTGTGTTTTTGAACTCATTCCGGCACGTGAGTAAAAGCAACGGCTTTATAACAAATATATCAATAAATAACTCATTGGAGTGGCAAAAATGGAAGGGTTAACGGTGGCAGGAGGAGAGGTTGGAATAAATGGGTGTGGTTTGGACGGGAGGCGTTTGGAAAGGGGCGGGGGATTGTGAGAGCGAGAGGGCGAGAGCTGGAAAGGGGAGGCTCCGTGGTTGATGAGTGGAGAAAGGCGGCAAAGGGTGGAGGGGAGGAGTGCGATGGTGGAGGAAGCGAATGAAGTGGGACCAGGAAGTGAGACGAGCAGGATGAAAAGTAGAGAGTGAAGCAAACTAGGCAGACTGATAGTAAGGTTTGCCACCCAATCGAATATTCAAAAACCTAATCGTAATTTATTTTGTGATCACTAAACGTTTCACCGCAATCGCATACCGAAGGCTAGTATCCAATGCCCAGGGTCTAAAATCCATCGTGGGTGCTTGCAGACTTTGACGCAGATATGTAAAGTTAGCTTAGGAAATACGGAATTTTGAACTGACATAGAAGTACACCTAATAGCATAAGGCATACATATTTAAGCTATAAAACCTTCGCGGGGAAAACTTGAGTATGACTGTGGCTCAAGTGGATATAAGTCTCGGCCCAAAGTGGAAATGAAGACGTTGAATTGCGAGTTAAAAATCAAATGCTTTTTGCTAAAAATATTGTAGTCTTATTTTCACGAAATAACGGCTAAGGAATCAATTGAATTTTATTTTGATGTTTTGGATGAATTCTGAATGTTAATGACAAAGTTCAGTGATACTTACCACTGTATATTGTTTCCAACACGCTATCATTATCCGTCGGTACTTAATAACAAAAAGGTAAGTAGTTCAAGCAGTGGCATCGTGGCAAACTGGGATTTGGTGAAAAGCATGCAGTAATGATGTAGAAGAATTTTGGTTTTTGAGGCCCACTAACGTTTAAGTTATTAATGCCCCAGAGGGTGTGACTATCAGCGAACAACTCTGTAATATCTCCTTTCGTTGATGACGATACAGTTTCTACACTGAGGAGTACAAAATGAATTCTTCCCCACGCTTACGGAAATACTTATCCCACCTTAGATGTGTTGGCAAATATATGCTCGAAAGGAAAGACTTTTCCAAGCGGACGGGATCGTTTTTCCCGTGGAGGGCCGGGATAGTCGACAGTCGTGAGCGCCGGATCCGTTGGAGAGGACTCGAGGGACCCGAGTACTAGAACTCGGGTTTGGACCTCAACGCCCCCGCACCGCCCCCACCGGACAAAGGAGAAGCTGCGGAAGGAGCTGGAACGAAGGGGAGGGAGGAATGGAGAGGTTTGGAAGGCGAAGAGAAAAGGAAAGCGGGAAGACGTGTGCTTTGGAGGGAGGGGAGAAAAGGAAAAAGGAAAGGAGGCAGAATGAGAGAGAGATAGGGAGAGAAAGAGAGAAAGGAGAGTGAAGGAGGGAGCGAAGAGTGTGTTATGCATGTATACGAGGATGCGGGGGGAGGAGGAATGGTAGGGTTTTAGGGGGGGAGGAGGTTTCGAGACTCGGGGGAGGCCGAGAGGACCCGTGTGGGGGCGGAGGGAGGGTTGACGGGGAGAGGGGAGGGAGAGCGAGGGAAGGAGAGGAGGACGCTACCGAAGGGGGAGAGGGAGGGTCGCAGGGAAGAGGGGGGGGGGGGGTAGAGCGTGCGTGTGTGTTCGTGTGTGAGTGTGTGTGTATGTACGCGGGTACTGGAGAGTTTGAGGGAAGTGTGGGATGGAAAAAGGAGAGGAGAGGGATGGATGCTCGAGGATTTGAAGGGGGGGAGTCTTGAAACGGAACGGCATCTAGGTATGTGACTTTTTTGTATTGCCGCAAGAGGGATGGCGAGAGAGAGAAAGAGAGAGGGATGGAGGGAAACTCAGGGAAGGAGGGTGGGAGTTTTTAGAGGGAGGGGAGAAAGGGAGGCACGAAGGGCAACTGTGCGTAGGCGTGTGGGGAGGAGGGGGAAAGTAAAAAAAAATGAGTGCGGGAGTGCGTGTGTGTTTGCCCCCGCTTGGGACCTTGCGGAGGGGGGGAGGGCTGAGGGGAAGGGGGCGGGACGGGCAGGAATAACCTGCAAAAGGAACCACGGGGCTTGCTTGCTTGCTTGTGCTCATGCCATCCGTTAAAAACCCTCGCTGAGAAAATTCGAAACAGAAAATGAGAACGGCGGGTCGGATGTTTTGCTCCTCACGAGGAAAGCGGCCGTAGGGGAAGTTTTCCAACCCCCCTGAGCTTCCCTCTTGCTGCTCTCTCGACCCCCTCACCCCATCTGCCCACCCCAACACCCCCCCCCACCCTCCGAACAACTCACCGTGAGGGAGGAGAGAGCGGGAGGTTCGTTTGCATAACGGAGACCATCTCAAAATCCGCGAGAGAGTATGCGTAGATGGCTCACATTCTGTGTTTATGCGTGTTTGCAAGGACGTGTTTTTTGTCAGGCGTGCACATGTAAATATTATTCAATGAAAAATGAATGCGTAATCAGACGCATCTCCTTTAAAATACGCAGTGGATAATTTTCAGTACGGTTTCAATCATCTGGTGACAACTAAAAGAGGGCTTTAGTTATCTTCTCTTTTTTTATTCCCTTTCCAATTCATGAAATTATTTATATTTTTTATCATTTTCTGTGAAGACATATTTAAGTTCGACTGAACAATAATATTTATTTTTAAATCATATACAGCCACAGTAGTTACTTATGGTGAACTAAGTTTTGCAGGCCTCAGGAAAACTTGTATTGATATGAATAATACTTTCTTCAAACCAGATAAAAGTACCTTATTGATCGTATCCTCCACTGAATTTTACGAATAATATTTTCCAAATGGCCCACGAAATGTGCCTAGTGTATATCTTATTCTTCATTGCTGTTTTTTTTAATCAAAAGAATAGGACATTTTTAAATTATTTTTTGTAAAACACTGGCGTCCTTCAAGTAGCTAGCCGAAAGAATCGCCACAAACAGAATAGTTTCATAGGAAGTACAAATTGGCTTCAAGTCTTTTGCAAACCGTTTTGCACTTTCCCTTTCGACAGATAACAATAGTATTTATTTACAAAAATCACCCGCATTTAGTCCTCGTGAAAGATATTGAGATATGAGCATAATCGTACATTTTTCTTCAGCCCTCATCGGTTCCAATGCAGAAGATCTCCACCATGGGAGAATGTTTTATAACTTCAAAAAAAAAGGTCGAATTAAATATAATCTTTGAAAGTTGATGATGGTAATTGGTAAGGATCCCACAGCCATCGGAAATAACGTATTTCCCACGTTTTCGCTCGTAGGGCGGGCGAGGCAGAAAACCGACTAGCCTTCGAAGAAGTCCGCAGCAAGGGAGGAGGGCGCAATAAGAGCGAGATGTTCAAGCCCCTCACTGGCCGCAACGTTGACATGTCCCTCGACCCGAAGTCACTCTTCGGCCCACTCCCACGCCCTCCCTCGTCCCCAAATCCACCCACCCACCCCTTGGCCTCTCCTCCTCTCCCTCCACCACCCCCCGCACCTTCCCCTCTGCCTCCTCCTTCCCCCCCCTGCATGTTGGTATGGAGGTTAACCATCCGGTTTTTCGTTGTCCCGCTGCCTGTTCCCGAACTTTTCCTTGGTAACAGCCTTGCACGCAATGGGTTGTCCGAAAAAGTGTCCTTCCCCAGCGCTGGTCCACTCTCTCCCGCTAGGAGAATCCCTTCCTCCCGCCCATCCCGCTCCCCGCCTTCTCCTCCTCCCGCTTCCCTCCAAATCCCGCCAAAATCTTGAGCGTGTGTGTTCGTCAGTTTTATTAACTCCATCGATGGATTTTCGGTGGATTGGACATTCTGTTTGACCGCTACGAAAATGTCCCCCGCTACGCTCATGGAGTTTTTATTTGGAGGTAACGCTGCGTGACCTGTGACGTCGCTTGGCTCTCCTTGCTAAAGATACAGAGTAAATCATTGTAAAAAAGGGTCTATACTTATACTTTACAATATTTCCTGACGGTACAATGATTTACAGTGAAATAAGGATATCAGAGCTGGTTGTGGTTTACTCTAACGGTTTATAACACACATCGAAGTGGTGTGAGGAATGTGGTTAATATTAAGCATCTAAAAATGTACAATATTGAAATCTTGGAAGAAAATCAATGATGAAAAATACAAAATGTTGAATGAAGCGGTTTAATACGGCGAAGTATCGGAGGTGTTACACTTAAATCAAACTTTCTATGGTGTTCAAACTTAAGAAGAAAAATTAGATCAGCCTTAGGGATAACTAGGTTTCATAGATGCTTAGTAGGAAAATTTAATGGCTAGATAGAGAGAGAAGTGTAAATTCACTATTGACAAGCTGAATTTGAAACACGCGACAAGCATTTGAGATCCATGGGAGAAAACGTTAATTCTGGAATTTCAAAATTTCCAGGTAAAACTGGCTAGGTTTATTTAAAATTTCTCTTATAAAAGATTAAGCGTGACGGATATCCAAGGGGAATTAGGATGAGGGCTCCTTGAGTTACGAAAATAGCAGGCAAGATAAACTTTAATCAGTGCGCAGAGCACCCGAATTTACTTGTGACACCAAGAGAATTATTACGGCCTTGAGCTAGATTGACAGATTAGATCACCAAAATAAATATGTGAGGTATGCACCACTGCTGACAGTATCAAGTACTGATTTTTCCCTCATACGATCACAATAATAACAAAATCAGACGAAGCCACTCCAACATTTTATAATTTAAAATTATAAACTTTACTCAAACGCCCTCTCATTGCGTTATGCGCAGGCATGTATGTGTGTAGATGTACATGCTTATGCATGTGAAAATACGTATATATTTATATATTATGTCTATATTTATATATATTAGGGACTCGTGCCCTTACTCTCCCGCAATGCCGCCCCTTCGGAAGCTTGCGAAGTATTTTGTGGATGTACCTAGAGGACGCGGTGAAGTAGAATATCTCCCCCATTCCTTTTGTTCTGCGTGCCAGATTAAGTTATTTCACAGTTATCAGCGAGAAGGCCACAACTTCAGCGTAACTAACCCTGAAAAATGATTTACTTTTCTGGGAATTCAAATCAAGGGTGTGTCATCACATTTTCAAACCAAAGTTTTTCTGAAATAAAAGCAACTTAATTTTCTGAATTCATGCAAGTTAATCATATAAATAAATATAACCTTGTCCTGAATCCTAAAAACACCTATGCCAGCCTTTTA
This sequence comes from Hetaerina americana, assembly GCF_022747635.1. NCBI lineage: Eukaryota > Metazoa > Arthropoda > Insecta > Odonata > Calopterygidae > Hetaerina > Hetaerina americana. Next base: position 17,293,647 of record NW_027286069.1, on the reverse strand, counting down.
CACCCAAGGATCGCTCGTTGAAGACAATTCTTTTTTAGAAAACTCAATATTCATTGAATTTTAAAACATCCTTGGCTATCAAGCTTTGAATATTATTTTAAGCATACATAATACAGCTACGATTATGGTTATATACTTATAATGAAAATCATTAGTTAGCCCATAAGAGACAATCAGTCTAACAAATTATTTTTTGAAATATCGATGTGCACATAAAAATACAGCGGTGAAAAAATTAGGCCCTTGTAAATGCTACATGCCGAACTGTGTAATTATTAGACGAAGTATAGTCCTTGCTAAAATTTTATGATACGTAAAAGATTATGACGCATCTGAAAATCTCATAAATGAACCTTTTCATGGCCTAGCAGTGATCACGATTAGATCAGTGATACAATTTAGCCAGAAATCATAGATGGCCTCTTTCACAAGTCGATCCACCCGTATTTCTCTTCCACATCCACGAACTGAGATTCAAACCGTTAGAATCTTCAGCGACCGGTTATCAGAGCAGTAGCAACTGAGTCCAGCAATTAACACACAGCGTTAGACGCACGTAGACACGAAGAAACCTCGAGAATAAGTGAGGCGGATTTTGCTTTAAGCGATTCGTTCGAATTTTCCAGTGCTCCTGAAATGTGCTCGGACGTCGTAACCGCCCGAATGATTTTTGACTACATTTCCTCGCCTTCCCTCCCTCCCTACCACAAACAGGGATTATTCCACCCTCGGCCGCCTCCCGTTCCCTCAATCCTCTAATTCCCCCTCTCTGATTTTTGAGCGAACACTTCGAAGGGTCCGGGAAAAGGAAAAGCTAGGAGTATATGTATTTCCCTGCCCTATCAGCCGGCCCCCTTTCTTCCTCCCACCTCGTCTCTCTCTCTTCCCTTCTTCTCTCCTCCCTTTTCTCTTCCTTAATGCGACAAACCTTTTCCTTCTATATTTTTTTTTCTTTCTTCCCGGGCTTTCGGGACGGGAGGCGCACACAATTCGAGCACAATGCCACGGCCATGATCGTTCAACCCCTCCTCTCCCTTCACTCCTTTTTCCCTCCTTTCCCTGGCTTTTACGCCGCTTAAAACCATAGCCAATCGGGTTTTTTCGGCGATAGGATTGGGGGAGGGGGGGAGGAGAATGGGAGGGGTGGTTGAGGAGGTTGAGGTGAGAGAGACAGCGGCACTAAGCTATGCCAGCGCCGTGAGGGACCCGCTCCCTTCCCCATTCCCCCCTTCCCCAACACTCCGCAACACACCCAAAACGCCTCAAAACTTACTAACCCTCCCTTAAACCCCATACCACCAACCCCCCCGTACCGAAGCCTCCCTTATGCAGCACCCACACCTCTCTCCTTGCACCAACCTCGTTCGCCCTCCTCACTCTGCTTCTCCTCGTACACCTCCCTTCGCCCCGACCACGTCCGCCCACCCCTCCCTCTCTCTCTCTCTCTTTGAACCAACCTTCTACCTAACTCCAACCAGCCCCCAGCCCGCCCCCCTCCTCCCCATAGTTAGTCCGGAAAGAGCGAAGGTGCGAGGAGTACCATTGGGCCTCTCGGCCATCTTTTTTAAGTGAGTCAGGGGGAGAAGGATGGGTGGGTGTTTGGGAAGGGCGGGAGGGAGGGTTTGGTCGTGGGGCATGCGGTTTTGGTGGCTAGAGGAAAATAGGGAGGACGTGTGTGTGTGGTGTGTGTTTGTGCGGCGGGATAGGAGTAGAGAGGGATGAGGAAAAGCGGTGGAGGGAGAAGGTCGGGGAAGGGATTGGACGGAGGAGTAGCGATCGGTGAAGAGAGGTGGGGATCGAAGAAAGTAAGTGGATAAGGGCGAGGAAAGGAAAACGGAAGGGTTGGAGTGAGGGAAGGGGAGAAAGAGGGAAACAAAATCGAATGGCAGGGTGAGGATCCGCCCATGGCGGCGCGGGATTAATCATTGCCACCCGAGCACTGTGGATTTACGGCTATCGTGCCAGGACATGTTATTTCTTTTTCTTTTCAAAATACGAAAGCACTTAATGAAAAATTATTCCTTTTTCGCGTTTTTTTCTTCCCATACTTTTACCTGTGGAATAAACCGAAAGTAATTTCATAATCAAACACCTTAAAACCTGGAATAAAGGATGAAAGGGCCTCTCATTCCATTATTCCTGCATTTTACTTCAGTCGCACGCATTTAACGTAATTACTACGGTGTGTTTGAACTGCCTAAGGCAACTGATTGCCCGTGTCCTTATCATATGAAATTTAATGAAAATTGATTGACAGTGATTCTAAGTATTATATCGTTTTCTCATTAAATTTAACTTGGTGCCAACTTCAATTCCATCTTTCACATTCAAAAGAGTCACGGAAATGTACTCTTTAACACCGACTTGTTTCCACCGATGAAAAAAATAAAACGAATTTATCATACCCGCTCGTGATTTTGAAATTATTAATGAACTCACGAACAAACAAAACACATCTGAAATTGAGCACATTTAGATCCTTCTGATTGGTTTTTATCAATTAATTTAATTTATCCAGCCCTTGAAAGTCTTTGTCTAAATTTCGTTCGATATTCCTGCTGAATGCATTAGTTTTTATGCGTGCATTCTCTATTATTGAACTTTTAATCTTATTTGTTTTTATCTCAAGAATACTTCATGTTCACTGCTCTATTTTTCGGTATTAAAAACTATCCTTCGCATTGTTCTGGAAAAAGGGAAATCCGCCATTATTTACCATCGCTTTTAATTAAGTCGTCTCAATCTAATGAGCTTCTTTCTTGGCCTGTGTTATCTTCCCTCGTATATGCAGACAATATGGGAAATCTAGAGGTTCGCAGAGTCAAGAGGGTATTTTTCTCTCTTGCATACGTAATTAAACACGAAATATTTTTTTCTATTATCTTGTGTTCTCAAATTCCCTCCTTGGATGTACAAAGAGATTTATATGGTCACATTTCATGCAATTATTTTTATGAAATGATTCTTTGTCTTAAAATGAAAAGAAAATATTCATAGTAGCAAATTTTTTCCAAGTTATCTGGGAGTAAGGTTTATTAATATCATGGGTATTACTTCGCAGAAAATGATGTAAGCGTGCGCCTGCCTGATGACAGACGCGGATATAACTAAAGCTAGGATACGAAACGAAGAGTTAAGTAAATACATCCATAGCTGCCAAAAGTTTGCCGAGACAGCAAGATTATTGACAAAGAGTCTAAAACCAACACTTGGAAGTGGATTCACAAGACATTCAAGTCTTACAGGAAATGAATAAAAATATTCAGTATGCTTTTCTTGTGAAAGAATAAATATTATTCGCTCGCTATTAATGACTGCAGTTTAGTTGAAATGCCCGATTTTGGGTAATGAGAGAGGTTACTTTAGGTTTAGAAATCGATGTACACCGGTAAATAATATAATGTATTATCTATCTCTATTACTCTCTCTCTCTCTCTCTCTCTCTATATATATATATATATATATATATATATATATATATATATATATATACAGATATATTCTATTCTATTTGTGTTATATTGTGTCAAACCATTATTGTGCCACTCGTGTGAGTTTTTCCGTACCATCGTTATGTATATACAGATATATATATATATATATATAATATATATATATATATATATATATATATATATATATATATATATATATATATATATAACGATGGTACGGAAAAACTCACACGAGTGGCACAATAATGGGTGCAGATAATGTATATACAGATATATATATATATATATATATATATATATATATATATATATATATATATATATATATATATATATATATAACGATGGTACGGAAAAACTCACACGAGTGGCACAATAATGGGTTGACACAATATAACACAAATAGAATAGAATAGCAACATTTTACCGTGTGAGTGTCCTTTTAAATGTTGCCATTCTATTCTATTTGTGTTATATTGTGTCAGCCCATTATATATATATATATATATATATATATATATACACACACACATATACATATATACATGTGTATATAAAATATATATAGGTAATTGTAGTGCCAAAAATACCATTCTTAATGCAGCGAATTTTCTATTTTTCCGTTGAATGAAAATTTCATCCGCATTTCCGTTTTCTGCAAATGTCAGAGTTCTTAGAAGTAGTTATTCAAGACACTTATTCATAAAACCCTAAATAAATGCAAAAATATTTACTTTGGGTATGCTACTTGATGAAAACAGAACGGCAGACAACGGCAGGAAATATTTGTTTCTCTGAATAAATTCTAGTTAATAAGAAATCTAAATTTTTTTCTCTTTCATCCAGATTTTTCCCCATGGTGCTTTTTCTGTCGCTTTTGTCAACGATAAGAGAAGTAGGGTTATGATTGACTGCCTGATTGATTGACTGCCATGAAATTGTTCAAGAGAATATATGATAACTCTTGGATAACGATAAATACAAGATGCTTTTCGGTCCGAAATCGGAATAATGTATCAAAGTATAGCATAATGAAGTGCGTTTTTCTATTTTTTTTAACATTTAAAAAGTAACTCATCTGTTAGTGTGATTGTTTATGAATGGCATGGAATGTAAGAGTTCTCTCGTCCCAATTTACAATATCCAGTAAATCAGGTATTATTAATCCGTTCCCACTCACATGCAATGTTCTCATTTCACATGCAACGTGCTTGTTGGCAAGACTTTATTTACTTCTTTTGGTCAATCTTAGTCATCCTTGGCGTTAGTATGATAACATATAAACCTTTCGTTTAATCTTTGAGTGGATACGAGCATACGAGTCTAGAATATGTTAATACCTCATTCAAAAGTAAACGTTTTGAGAGCGAAAATACACTCCGATGTTTTCAAATATTTCAAAAATCAAGGAAATGTCTACCACATAAATGCATGTCAGAGTTTTCCCGTTGATCCGCTGGAGGTGTAATCGATGTCGACAGACATTCTAAGGAGTCGTCCGGAGAAGTTACCTCCATTGAGCCCTTCATTATTGGTCTGGGGGACGCGGTCATCCAGAGGGTAGAGTGCTGGACTGCCGACCGGAGGGCCCATGTTCGATTCCGCTAGACTTCTCTGGGCACCCTCAGCTGCACTCTAGCTATATCTAGCTATATCGGGCACTAGATATTTCTGGGAAATCATAGACGGAACAAGGATAGGCACTGACCCCCTAACTTGTAATGTGAATTTTACCCACATTTTAGCATAGCATTGGGTGAGCTTTGCACTTGCCTATCATATCAACCGGCGGGTTGGTTTAACCGGTCAGTTTGACAAATGAACACCACATCAAGTCTAAGAGAAATAAAAAACGCACTCAAAAAATCCGATACGAAGAAAGAAATAACTACCTCGGAGATGAGAGCGGCGAGGAGGAAGGTGTCTGAGTGGGAAAGCGAAGTCAGAATAAAGAAAGGTTTATTTTTCCTGTGGGATAGAAAGGTAAAAGTGCCGAATATTTTCAAGGGAGGACTTTTTTCGAAGCATTTATGACATTTTGCATGAACCTCAGTGTTGCTGAAAAAGTAAATAGATACGGAATCTTGCGGGATTTGAGTACGATTACGTCGGTAATCGATGTCTTAATACCTCCCAACATCAGATTCTGATAAGATTTCGTCAGGCCCAAGCAATATTTGGATAAAACTATTGAAATGGTTTCCCAAACATTTCCAGAAAAAATCTAATATCCATAGTGGTGAAGTTATCGACAGCGGAACTACATCCACATCTATGTTAAAACTTGTGAACCACCACAAGAGTGCTTAGTTGGTGCTACGAAAATACATCTTGTTGCGTACCTATGATTAAACAATATATTCGAGAAAGCTCTTTCAGAGGACAATAAATTTCTTCGGTTGAATTTTTTTTGGGATCTCAGCCTTAGTTTTCACTGCAAACGGGAATATTGGAAGGAAAGAGCAGTATTTAATTCTATCGGTGCTGCAGACCATTTGCTTTCACTTGTCTGGTCCGTCTAATCTACCGACAGAATTTGAGGTTCTAATGAATTTGCCTTTGCGGGAGTACTATTATACCGAGATCCTCTCTAAAGGTCTTAGGGTCTAGTTCAGGAAAGAATCATAATTGTACAGTTCGACAATTGGGAAGTTGTGACGTCATACCTGCGACTACTCACGGTTATTTTATGCAAACATTGGGGCTGGAAGACGTTCCCTTCACGCACGAAGGGACGTCGCATTTTATTAATCTCCAAGATGGCCGTCACAACTTATTTCTCCTCTTCACTATTTCTGAAAAAAACCGAACAAATCATTATTTGAACTCAATACTTCCTTCAAATAATGTGTGTGGCGATATGATTACGTTAGTTAGATTTTGAAGATGATCAAGTATTGTTGAGTCAGACTTCCATGGGATTGCAGTTATTATTTATTGATTTGGAATGCGTGAGGTTTAGAATGGAACGATAAGCCACCAAAAACAAACAAAATTAATGCGATTCTCAAGAAGTAGGAGGGACATTTTTGAGTTCAACATTAAAATAGGAGGGAATAATCTAGAAATAAGTCATCTAGAACCGTTATTAGTTTTTCAAATGTAAAATGTTGTGGGCTAAAACCGATGGTTACTCCAAGAGATCGTAAGCATTCGATGTGATAGTCAATCTGTGACAAACGGGTTGTCTTGAGCACCTTGAACCTTGAGAACATTGGGTAATTAAGAGAAGTTAGGAATTAGTTAGAGAAATGTGGATGCGATGAAGGAGGACGGAAGGGAAGACGAGGGGTGAATTGAAACTTAAGAGTTGAATTTAGATATGGCTTACGATGGGCACCAGGTGGACGCCTCGATAGCTTAAGTGGCTAAAGCACTCGACTGGATATTGAGGGATCTGGGTCCGAATCCCAGTCAAGGCGAATGATTTTTACACTCTGAAATTGTTGCATTGAAATCCCATCAAACGTTCAGTATGATGAGAAGTACAGACTTCTCGGAAGAGCTTCAGGTAATGGTTGGGAAAGCGTACGAAAATGTCTACTACTTGTTAGAGAATCGAACCAGAGTTATCCGAGTTGGAATCCAGCATTATACCCACTGAATTAACCCTATCACGTGAAATTTAATTTTTGGAAAAGTTTTATAAACATTGTTATTGAATTGCTTGAATCATTAAATAATATTGTTTAGGAAAATTCATAAGAGGTTTTGGAAATGGAGTTCGTGATGTTAACATAAAATAGGCAACTTTGAAGTTCTTCGTGTGGTATCGTATTCAATTTATAGCAGTATTTTTATCTTCAGCGTTGGTCCGACTTTGCGAAAGAACCTCTGTTATCCTCGTCCATTGCAATGTCTTTTCTTCGATTGAGCCTAGAGATGATAAACGCAGATGCTGATATGAAAGACTACTCATTCCTTATTTCACAATTGAAACCATTTGGGGAATGGAGATGATACTGTTGGGAGTAGTGGTATGCATTGAGAGACTGTTATAAACTTTCACGATTGACGCCTAGTATCATTTGGTTCAACCCAATGATATTCAAAATCTTTCGAATGTAATTTCTGGAACTTGTCCGAAATACGACGATGGGGATGGAAGTAGAAGAGAAAGTGGAAGAGAAGATGGAATGACGAGCAGGAGAGAAGATAGCTGGCAGGTGAGCGAATAAACGGTAGGAAAGAGAGGACCCAAATATTGGAGGATCCATTGAGGGACAACGAGGAATATTCGACCCTTTATGTTTCCCTCAAAAAATATTCATCAAAAGACCTTTACAGTCCCTCATGCTTGAAGATAAATTACACTTTTTATGAACTTTGAGAAAAAGTCGGAAGATTATTTTGCATGCGTTTATGACCACCCTAAAACAATATGTTGAACTATTCCGAGTAATAATGAGAGGATTATCTAAATCCTACCTCAGCTCAAAGAAGAATTCAGTAAAAATGCGCTCTGTTTGTGAAAAATTGCTACCTAAAAAGAGGATAAGCGCGACGGGTATGTTAGAGAAATTAGGCTGTGGGCCCCTGAGGACACGAAGAGCGCAAGTAGGACTAAGACCATTAGGGAGATACAAAACGCCCGTATTTATTTTGGACACCGAGGGAATTATTGTGACCTTGTATTACATGGGCAGAGCGAATCGAAAAAGGAAAATAAGATGAATATACACCACCATTAACTGATCCAAGGACTCGTTTTTCCTTCGCACGATGGATAATTATTAAAAAATAAGAATTCCCTACATTCGTAGTTGAAAAAAATTCAATTTAAACTTGACTCGAACTCACCCACTACCACATTTTGTTGATGGACAGTATGTAGATGTGTTATTGCGCATGAAAATGCATATTTATATATATTATCTTTTGGGCTACATTTATATACATAAAGGGATGGCACACTTACACGCCCATTCGGTTACTTGCAGAGTCGATGGATAGCAGATCACTAATGAACACCGATGTAGTTTGCATTGGAAAGATAATTAACAGAAGTCGTTAGGTTGGTTTTGCTCATATGAATTGAATGCCCCATTTCAATTGTGCTCCACACAGCCAAGATTTGTTCTGGGTCCGCCTTCGTCGGGGAAGAGCGCGGCGGAGCGGAAGATAGGAACGCGAGGGGAAGACAGCGAGGATGGGCCGAGCGGAGTGGTCGGTGAAAAACGGGAGGGGTTGAGGGATGGTGGGGGGGAGAGTAAAGTTGGGTGGGAAAGGAGGGCGGGAGAGAGAGAGAGAGAGAGAGAGAGAGAGAGAGAGAGAGAAGGCCTGCAACTCTGGGAAGTGCGGCCGAAACGAGCGGCGATAAAAATGGGAGCGGCCCGGGGCGGAGGGGAGAGTGAGGAGGAGCAGGATGGAGGAGGAGGGTGAAAGAGGGCAGGACGATCATCCTCCGCCGGGATACTCTGCTCTCGCGGACGTACGCGCATTTGCGCAAGCGGCCCGAGCGTGAAGTGAAATACATATAAGATAGAACGAAAACGAAGCAGTGAACAATCTTTAAAACAGAGTCGTCGACGCACTTAACATTTGAGGTTCTGACAGAGTTTTTATTTCTCTCTCTTTTGACTGGAGGACGGTTTCGTCTTCCTCGCAGCGAAAACACTCCGCTCCGGCCGTAAACGCCTGGGTGCGTCGCCCCCCCCCCTTCCCTCATCACGCGTGAAAAATTCAGAGAGCCCCGGGGATGGGCACTGACGACCTCTACGACGCTCGCGCCAAGTGTGACAGAGTGCATTGGATTGATAAGACACCTTCGCCTCGCTTCACGAATACCATCAGTCTCCGAGGACGGCCGTCCTCTCATTGACAAACTCCCCTCGGCTTGAAATCAGCTGAGAATCAGCTTCTGCAATTGTTCCGTGGTGGACCGATTTTTTGTAACTCGCAAATACCCTAGGAGGGTGAAATCCTTGTCTATGATTAGGCATATGATTCTGGTTGATTTTTTTAGATAGCTGATAGTTCAAGCAAAGAGATTTTTTGAAGAACTGATTTTCATTTCATCCCCTATGCTGGTGGTAGTTGCCTCCCATTATTTAACTATAACCAGTAAATTAGACATATTTGCGTATTCTATCGGTGACGATATACATGGATGGAAAAATAATTATGTAAAATACATATAAGCCAATAAGAACCTGATTAGGTACAGTCTAAGCGAATCATTGGTCGATAGTACATATTAAGGAATTTTCTAGTAGCCAAAAAATCGTTCACTCACATACAAGCAGCTTTTATTCGCAAGGTATTTAGTCACTCCATGAAAGGGATTACTTATCCAACACGCAGTAATACCCCTCGCGTTCGGTCATTCTCAAATAGAGACGAAATTAATTATGACGTACTATTAAATTTATCTTTTGCTGTTAACACAGTTTAACACCCTAATAAATTTTAAAAATAACAAGCCTCGATGGATAGGCGCATATGTTGACGCACGTAATTGTTTAGTACGTAGTGACACTTGAGGCAGACGCAAGCCATATCGCTTTCTTCCATGCTCCTCCTTAAGGCTTCAAGCGTAACATTGGAATATAATATTTCCGCAATTAGCATATGGAAATATTTTGGAATAATTTTTATTAAGGTATCGTGTAATTCATATGTGCATATCTGGGAGCTGTAACCCCTTTTCAAACCGCCATCTTAATGATATGTAAATTCTATGGTAAAAATTGAATTATTTTTATCCCTGAAAATCTCCACGCTTTTTATATTTAATCCTCAATTTTCAATTGGAATTGCGACGCAAAACTGATTTGCCTTCGGCAACGTACAGCCAACTCTCCCGAAGCTTACATTTGTATTTTCCACGGTCTACCGACCTACCATCTGCAGCAAGAATTTAGGGAAATATTAATGGCAAAAAGAAAAAGAGAAAATGCACGAAGAAAACTAGAATTTGAATGACCCCTCTTGATAAATACCCGTCCTTTTGACAATACCGGCAAACATACTGGGAAGAAGACGAGAGAGAGATAGTATTCCAAGTCTTAGGAAAGAGTCTTCATTCAAACGGAATGGGGAAACGAGAGGAGGGCATGTGAGTACTCGTAGAAAGCAATGGAAACCTCAAAACTTGGTAAAGAAGAATTCCAAGACGGAAAGGGGGAGATGTTATGGAACAGAGTACTTTCGGGGTGAAAAGATCTGTATATCGCGACGGAGTGCCAAGGAAATGGGATGAGCGAAAACTAGGATTGAAAAGGGAAATTCTGACGTATTAATACTGAGCTAACCGAGTAATAAACGGAATTCAGAGGTCTTTCGTAGGTAACGCTGTTGCAAAAGTGTTATAAGATTACAGCGCAAGACTGCAATTACCTTGTCTCATTTTAATAAATTCTCACCCATTATCTCATTCCACCCTTCATTTTATGGTTTGCAATACGAAAAATGTGATTTCTTCTTCAAACTCATCAGCGCTCAAGGCCATTACTTGTTTACGAGCTAAAACGCATGTTGAACCCTTATTCATTAAGCTATATAAGCAATGAGGGTTAATGTTTATCAAAATGGCAAGCGCAAGTAATCATATTCACTTTCCTCTGATGCCTCTGACGTCCTTAAATAATCCAATAAGCTTCCTAAGCCCAATTCATTGCTATTTTCAGAATTTTTAATCGCGTGCAAGATTCCGCAAAGCCACCAGGGTTCTTTAAAAGAGCAGGCAGGATATCCTAAAAACAATCTGGAGGATCGAAAACCAATCAAAAGTTATTACTAAATGCTGACACTAATTTATAGCTTGATTTTTAGGTCGGAAGTCGCACGCATACTCAATGAAAATCGTAATCGCGTACCTTACATGCAGCAAATTTTTCAAACACAAATTCATAGAAAATATCTTTAAATTTTACCCAAATCCCTCGAGAAATCGTGGCGCTAACTTCCCCAGAGCCGTCGCCGCTAGAGAATAGACAGGTAGACGGGCATGATCTTTCCTCACTGAATTTTTTTTACTACCTTGCAAAGAGCGCCTAATAAGGACAGGGACAAAGGGTTAATGGAGACGAAGATGGAACACATGGCCGGGAGTGACTGAGAGAAGAGCCCCAAAGGAGATTCCAGCAGGTGCGGACGGGGGTACGTCGGCGCCACAAGCAATTAAACAAAACACAAAGAACGCCAAAGCTGACGACTTCGAAAACACGAAATTTGTAACACTCTTTGTCGAGAAAATGCCTTCGTTCGGGTGATGAGCACACGAATTTGAATACTGCCTGAGGAACAACAAGTATTAATAACGCCTCCAATCAATTCTTCGCATGTGTGAAACAACTAATCATGCCTATAAACGAAGCACCTCAGGGCAACTCGTGAGCTCAGAAGATGGGAGACAGAGCGCCAGTGTAAGAGAAGAAGGGAAAACGCAATGAAAAAAATGTACATAAGAATCAAGGTAAGGAGGTTGTGAAAGAACACCAAGAGAACAGTTGGGAAGTAGCATCAGGAGTAAGAAAACTAGTGGTGAAATAAACTTATACGTTTGTAGGAATCTAAGATTTTCCAAAGAATATCAAAGAAATACAAAGGGTATTTACGAAGATTTAGCCTTTCATTTCCGTAGATATAACCCAATTTTGAGGAATTAATAAAGGGACAATTATCGGCGACTGCGTGATCGTTCGATTCGTTTGCATAAATCGATTACGTGTACTCCTTGAAAAAGTATTTAGTACCAAACCTTTATTGATACTTGCATCTAAATTTGAGAATCCCAATTTCAACAATGAGACGATGATTTAGCGCGACCAATCGAGCTAACATTGCTGGGGAGTGGGGGGATGATACATACGCAGAAGTCGTTGCAAGGGTGGGAAAGCCCAGGAGCAAGAATCGCATTTGATCGAAAGAACGAAGGAAGAAATCCGGACGATCGGGAGAGAGCGAAGGAGAGGAGGAAAACGGAGTGAGGAAGAGGAGGGTAGGCGATAGGGAGGGAAGGGGAGGATTGAAATGTACGAGCGGGGGAAGTGATGGCGAACGGAGAAAGAAGGAAAGCGCACGGAGAAGGATAAGGCATGGGAGGTTGGGAAGGGAATTAGTAGTTGTGCGACGAGGGTTTGGCGTGGATTCTGAGGACCAGAAGAGCGAGTCGGTAGGTTTTTGAGAATGCGAGGGTGTGAGTTGGGCGTTGGGCCGGAAAAACCATCTGTTCCCTCCTCGGAAGCGAAGGATCCGAAAACCAGAGCCCTCCTACCCCTTCCCCTCTCTCCTCCCCCTTCCGAACACACTCTCCCCTCTTCGCTCTTCCACCCTCCCTCCATATCCACTCCATACCTCCCAGAAAGACTTGCCTTGCTATAAGCCGCCTCATTATTCGCGCCCCTCCCCTCGCTCTCCCTCCACCCTCGCCATCTTCCTCCCATTCCCCTCATCGCATCCACCACCCTCCCCGATCCCGTTTCTCTATCTTCCTTGTCTATTCTCTCCTTCCGCGGTCTCCTAGCGCTTGGGTTACCTGACGAAGGTGGATTTGTGGAAGAGCAGCAGCCCCCCCCTCCTATCCACCATCACCGAGCAGCTGGAGGAAAACGCGGAATGCTTCATGGGGCACTGTAGGGGGGCGCCAATCTCAAACACGTCCTCTTAGGAGAGAAAAAAAGGCGAGCGTTGATTTCGACTTCATGGATTTGGTCTAAGTGAGGCATGACTCTGAAAAAAACGATGCTGTCACAAAAACGGTTGATTTCGTTTTTTTTGCCGACACTCTCTTTGGGCATAGTCAGGATTTCTACCTGTTATTACGCTTTAGCAGGAAAGACTGCAGCATTAATCTCACTGGCGCTTTTTGATTACACAAATCGACGTTGTCTCTTCTCGAGTCTGGTCAAGTACGAGTCTCGTACGTGCGAATAGTTAGTCAAAGCTGTATGATTTTTAAACCTTTCAGGGGTGTTAATGGCATCGTAGAGAATAATTGGAATACGCCTCAATTTCTCACCCAATCTTAATACAAAAGACGGAGACGCTAAGAAGCGATACATACTTATTTATTTCTGGTTCATAAGGTATGTCACCAATCTCATATTATATAACATCGATGTTAACGATTATCTTAATATGCGCCGAAGTCCAAAAATCGTACTCAGTGCCAGTTTAGAGGAACATTACAACTCCGATTGACTCCGAAGACGAAATTCCTTACCAATGCGAACTCAATGCTTGTGCGAGTTTGCTTAACTGGTCATTAAAACTCATCCAGTCTTTAAAAATCGCACAATGAGACGTGTGAATGAGGCACGTGACGTAACTTTTTATAATCCATATATATTCCTATTTATGATGGTATATATTTCTGACATTTCATGGACTAGTAGTGAAATGGCATTGAAATCTGCTATCACCTGAGTTTTTTTTATGAAAATTGCACAGTTCGCTTGCATGAAAAATAATAATTACCCGTATTCGATGGTTTCTGGCTCAACTTTGTGGAAGTTCATCTTCATTAAATGAAAAATACATTTTGTACCTCGTTTAATGAATATTGACCTCGTGATTGTTCCTAAATTAATGCAATTTTAATATTTGTACGTTTTAGACAGGCACTGATGGGTTCCTAAATGTTATTTTTAACGAGTTTTAACTTAATATACCTAATTCCTCGTCGAAAATACTCAATTACTTCAGTTTTCATGAATGTTTCAAGACTATCCACTTCCTCCTGCTTCGAATTCTCCCGGTCAATAGACTTAAATATAACTAATTTTCTGATACCAGTGCAAAGAATCTCGGTTAATAGCATTCAATATATGTGTTTTGGACAAGAAAATCCTTCTGCTAGGGATATATCGCAACACACACGGGATATTAAAATAGTAATCAGCATAATGGGAGGAAGCATTGTAATATATCCAACAATAGCATGGTCAAGGAAAAAACGAACAAAGATAAGGAAAGATGAAGTGCTTTTTTCGCTGGCAATCCTCTAAATGAAACAATGGGTAAAGTGAATGATAAATTTTTCCCTGGCAAATTGGGAAACGTTTTTTTGCACGAATTGCCTGTTAAGTCGATTGCGCACATCGTAATTCAAAATGGGGCATAATAATTAGACCCTTATGCGTCTTCATTTAGACATAATAATGGCAGAGTTAAAATGAAGCATCGCTCAGACAATGTCTTACTCAGTTCATACTCATTCTCTCATCGTCTCCCAACGCTGACACCTCTAAAATAGATTTAAAAATTCATCTAAGGCAACTCAACACAGGCGCTACTCTCGGAAAAAGTGCTACACACGTTACTAATTATCTCATTTTAAAGTGAGAACTTTATAGCTGATAAAATATCAAATTCCAGGCTATTTCTGTAGTCTAAATGTCCAAGCAGAGAAAGAAGACTCATTGCCAAAGGCGAACAATCGGGCAAAGAAGAACGGCAGGCATGGTGGGGTATCGGAACAATAAACCGACACAAGGTGGGAAGAATAAGAAGGAAGGGGGGCGGGGGGGGCAGAGGGACCCAGAGGGGCGATGGATATGGCGATGTAAGAGTATGAAGCTAGGCCAGGTGAGGAAGAACCGATAAGGATAGATAAGGCAGCGAGCGCTCCGATCATTGATATCATGTGCCGGAGGAGAAAGGTTTTCACACATGTTCCTCACGTTGGTGGCCTTTTTTACGCAGGCACCTAGCTTCTTAGAGCGAACGCCTTTATGCCGCCGACATAGCGCGATACGTGATATTCAAATTTTAATATCAAAGTGAAATTTCAATTGAAATATCTTAATGATGAGATGATCGAATGAATGAGAAACCATTGAATTGCATCTCAATTTTCACCGTCTCATTCAATTTTATATCGAGGGTCGATTTTTGAAATGAAATAACTCCCAGTCTAATCTCCTAGTTCTTAGGTTATGTCCATGATTTTAATGCAATTCTTACATGCCGTTTCAGGCGTACTTCAATTATCCCTGTGAGTGTAATTGCTCTAAGGTCCACTTTTTTCGATTTATAGAAAAAGATTTACATGCACGTTAGCTGTGCATCAAACAAATTATAATTGTGTGGTAAAATGTACAAACAACACTCGTTTGGTAAAAATACCTAAATTCACTATTACCTACACAAAGCTCCTCCTCACTAGTCTGATCCAGTTTGATACCTCAGTCTTATACTGTGTGACTAATGTTTCAAGTGTTGCTAAATGATCAGATAAGCCCATTTTCAATTTTCAGAAGTGGCAAGTTTTTCCAACAACATTATCTTATGCAATGCTATACTTAAGTCTTATTCGCGGCACATAATCTGATTTTTTTATTAAGAAACACACACTAGGCTCTTCGTATTAAGTACATTACTCATAAAATACGCCAATAACCTACTTCGCTTTGATTTAGAGGTGCCTAGCTATTCCTCTAAATTCAGGTCGTTTTGGCGTACGATGTAGTATCTCTCATAGATTCACATAATGAATTACTTAATGCATGTCATGCTCATTGTCATAAAATCTTCAGTAAATAAAAACTTAAGAATTAAATCAAAGAGGCGTGTGTATATTCTTACATTGAAACTTATTATTTGAGTTAAAGATATCTTGTTTCAACAATAAGTGAGGTATGAAGGGAGCTATGCAGAAAACTGTTTTTTAAGGTCTCGCATATTGACTTACTAAGTAAACATTAACTTAGATGGCCTCTCGGATATAAATTTTGAGGGTTAACAAAACATCTTAATGCATCCGATAGTCTCGATTCTTGTTGATAGCATCAGTCGTGTCCTCCTGCACTTCATTAACGAGCCTGTCGAGACTAGAAAGCCCATCGCTAGGAGAGTGGCCTAAAAATTTTCCAAATCTACCTCTCTATCAGTGCACGTGAAAACCTTCCCGGCACCACCCGATCCGATTAAACCAAAATGAAGAATTATTATAGGTCGAACGTATATTGAAGTACATATTGGAGATAAGAGATAAAATTTCTCTTGCATAACAGGATGTTAACTACCCAACTACAGGTCAATAATCTTTACCGCTGTCTGAACGATCAACTCTCGAACGGCGGACATGATTTCAAGCAATGAGTTCCAGCATAACCATTCGCTAGCCTTTAAAAACGTTTTTCTCTTTTTCCATAGCGTGTGGCGATTATATCTAATAGTGCAGAGGGAAAAAAAGAGGAACCTCTTTCTCTCCCTCACTCGCCGGGATTTATCTAGCAAGTCGTTTTTACACGGCGGGAAGATGGAGGGTTCATTTGGTTGGAGCAATTACGGGGGGGGGGCATTTCGCCGGGGAAATGAGGCCACAATTTAACCGAACGTGAGTAGGGACTCACTCACACTCACACACAGAAACTCAACGCTCACCCGAAAAATATACCCGCCGCGTACCGCAAGCCACGCATGAATCAACCACTCGGGTTTATTGTTACTGAGTGAGGAGAACAGGTCTTTTCCAGGTCATATGCGCGAGAGGCCGAAAAAGCCCGGGGAGGAAGGCCCACACCTACTACTAGAGCAGTTAGCCTCATTCGAGGGCGAAGGGGAATTGAATTGTGAGGGAAAAAGACCTTCTTTGCGGGGCTGCTCGTCCTGCCGAGCGGAGCCGGGTAGTACCTTAGGGTTATCACCGAAAAAGGCCCCTCTGCCGAAAAACGAGCGGAAACGAGGCTCGGGAAGGAGGGACCGAGGGCTACGGGAGGGGGGTAAGCGAGGGGCGCGCGGGGGCCACACTCCCGTCCTCTCTCACGCGGCCCGGCCGATTTTTTCGCCGCCTCCCTCTCTCCCCACTCACTCCCCCCCCCCCACACCCTAATCCCACTTCAGTTCGCCCATCAACCGCCGCCGCCGTGAGCGAGTGCCTAGAACCTAGCTAAGCCCCATCGTTTGGAGAGAGAGACACACACACAGACAGAGACACCCGGGGATGTGTGTGCGCTTGCTCTCGTTGGGAGCAGAGCGGCAAGGAATCCTTCGGAGGAAATGGGTTGAGATGGGAGTTCAAAGACGGATGAGAGAGAGAGGCAGGGAAGAGGGAGAGAGGATAAATAGGTGGATGCATTCATTGGCTTGTCGCGGCGAAACGAATTCATTGCGTTTTTTTCCGCTCCTTTTTTCCATTTGTCATCCGGACTTATGGTGAAATATATTTGTTTTAAGCTGCGCAGGAAAACTTGCCTCTTTGTCGTTTGAATGAATGTGGGTTTTTAGATGAGCAAAGACAAAGCCATCGACTATGTCTGAGAACATTGCCATACGGCCTCGTTGTGGTTTTTAATAGAGTCCTAAACGTTCTCAACATTATTTGTCGGAGCCATATAGTCTTGGCAGTTATTCAGAATCTTTCATTCGGACTACGATGAAAGCGAAATCGTTCCCCGCCTCCCTCCTATTGTTTAACACTCTTGATTTCTCAGTTGCACGAGATGGCTTTGTTCCAGAAAATGATCCTGGGAAGTCCCGGTTTTCCTCTTACTTCGAGATAGGGTTTTATCTCAGTTTTATGCTCAATTTACTGGATGATATTCTCTTTTCCGAAGAATCATGGTTTCAAAACTTCTTCCAATTGGTATAAATGAACTGACCTTCACACTGTTCGGCTTGGTGTTTTTAAGCAGTCCGAAGTAAGCGTAGAGAGCGGTTATTCATGTTGCAAACTGAATTAATTCCTCAGTATTATCCTCAGTATTAATCCTTCAATATTATTTTACTTAAGCAGCCTACCGTTACTGGTAGGTTTTGGACGGATCCAGACAGAACAGCCATACATTTGTCTCTTTGCCTGCCCCAACAAAACACTACCTGGCATCCGACATGACAATAAACTCCACAGTTCTGTATATTTCCTTTCTCCCATTATTTTGTCCAAAATTCCCCTCCTCCTCCTAGCTCTTGACTGCTTTCCTGAAGTTCTCCCCTATGTATCTCAGTCTTCAACATTCCATTGCCAATCAAAATGCTCGACATCCACCTTCCGTGTCTCCTTTAGATCTCCGTAAAAATCCTCTCTCCTCCCCACCATGTCTAGCATTTCTTTGCATGTTTTCCCTTCTGTCCAGTTAATCATATACTCTTTGGTATAGGTAGTTTGTTTCTGACTATGAATAACCATTTCAGAGGAGGCCCACGCAATTCATGCGAATGTCAGCGGTAGGCCAATACTGCATTATATAACACATTTCATCCTTGAAAAATGAGTCTCAAGTTCAGCTCTCGGGTATCAATGAGAACGGCAGAGGAGCCAAAATAACAGATTCAAACTATACCATTGCATGACCCGTTAAACCTTACCTTACGCCTGGGCTAAAGGTCATATGGTAATTTTAATTGCCATTATGCGGCTATAAATTTCGGCAAACATTTACTATACCAGTCGTTAAAGTGCACAGAAAAACTAAACTAGGCTCAAATGTTTTTGCATGGAGGTGCATGACAAGGAGTGAAATATGCTACCATCAAAATTAAAGGGTATCTTTACGGAACGTCAATGTTCAGTACACGAAATGGGTTTGAGAAGACGTAGGAGCCATACAGCCATATGTGGTGATAACTCTGATGCTCAAGTGGGAAAGAATTCATTTCTATCTACTCTTATTCTTCTATGCACAATACATCTGGTAAACTACAACTCTTAGACTTTATTCTTCCCATAATATTTTCCCTAAGTTTAGGACTTCAGTTCATTATCCATCACGCTGGGTAAGCGCTTCCAGACTGCGAGATCAATACGTTCCTTTGACTCGAGGAGATTTTTTTTCCTCAGTTGCTCAGCGCCCCGCAAAGTAAAGCTCCACCTCGGCCTCTCCCTTACTCGGCGAATTTTCTCCGAGTGTCCTTTTTGTATTTCATCAAGTCGACCTTGAACCACACCTTGAACAATTGCGCATCGAACATGTAAGCCGAAAAGTGTTGGAGCGTGTTTCTTTCCAGCGCGTGGGCAGTGCGGCCTCAGGAATGACCTTCTTGGAAATCAACCACGGCTGTCCGATGTTTCAATTTGAGCATCGCAGGGGTGAATTGACTGGAATATTTCGGAAAACTCGACGCAAGTCGCGACGTAAATTACCCGCATTGCATTTCATATCGTGCATCAAATTCACGTTAGGATTGAGATTTGATAACATTTCGTGATTCATCCATCCCCCTCTCTTTTTTCTAACAGGGACAGAAACAGTATCGACATATTCTGCATTTATAAACTTACTCGATCTACATTCATATCGTCTTGAAAATGATTTAATGCAACGTGGGTAAATATTTTCAACGTAATATCGAGTGACCAAAATTTGCAACGATTTTTGTGAATACGAAAGAAATATGGAATACCACGATGTAGATTCAATATCGTATTGATATATCAAAGGAACATCACAGCAGGCATACCGCGGTACTGTAAGGCCCTGACTTAAGCGAGGGAAACTATATGGACGTCTGTCTGTCGGTCTCCCTTGCTTTCCCCCTTTCCTCGAAGCCAGGAGAAATCGTTCCCGAATCCCGGCAGTTTCCCTTTCATTGCCAGAATGACGTTCGCACCCACTCTTTCATCGGTGCTCCCGATTGAAGGGTCCCGCGATCGATAAATCCCTCGCCAGGACTCTGGGGAGCACATAGGGGCTTGGAAGAGTGCGAATACGGTTTGTAATTGGCCGGGGTACGGTGGAGTAAAGGCCGCTATAGGAAATGAAATTAACGGCAGGTCAACTTGATCTTATGTTTGGCACGATGCGATAAAGACGTTCATAAGAAGACTTAATTCCACGTTTAGCTACGGAAAAATATTCGCTTTAGATTTGTTTTGCTTAAAAATTACGAGAGAATAAGGAATCTCGTGAACGCATTTCAATATTTAATAGTTTAACGCTTCATTGTATTTAATTGTTCGTTGGTGAAATGGTTTTACACATTAAATTTGGGCAGTGAGCTGAAGTCGATATCAAAAAATGAGCATTTGAACGTACTGCTTAGATATGAGATTTTTAGCCTCGAGAACATTTTCTTGTTCTACAAGGGCTTGCTTTAATCCTAGATAGATAGGAATCCTGGAGGGATAATCCTAGGCAGAAAAAATGTATGCGTCACATAAAAAGGCTCAAAGATCCTTCCCAGATATGTAGTTATTGTAAAATTAATAGCCGTAGTGGATTATCAAATTGAATAATTTGAAAAAAGGAGATTCAAAGCTTAAGATACGTTTTGATAATAAAATTCAGAGTGGTTGTGGGAGCTCGTTAGTTTCTGTCTCTAATTATTTGCCTGACATATATGCCAGAAAAATTGATTTCAGGACTAATGACAACTGCTAGGTACTATTAATTTATAGGTTATAGATGTTATACTTTTCCTTTGAAGAGTACGCGACAGAAATAGTTTCTCACTCCCTAAAATCATATTCAATTAGTAATCGTATGTGCTTCCAGCCATGCACTTTTGGGTGGTTTGAGGAATGCTTAGACGTGTGGATGTGTATAGGTCTGCCCATGCCCTTTTGCGAATTTCCCCGGCCGTTATGGAGAGGGAAGCCCCTGCTTCTGGACACCACTCTCCCCATTGCTTCGCGTCCGAGTGCTTCGGGTGGCATCGGGCGGCGAGAGGGGTTGGCCGCGATGAATCAACCCCCCTTGCCTTTGCCTTACCCCTTGAAATTAATTCTATCGTTTCTCACCCATCCTAATTGATTAGGTACTGCGATGCTATGTACAGCGGAGGCGCTAAACACCTCCCGCAATTTGCAATTGGTCTAATATAACTGAGGATGTCTTTTTTCAAAAATATAAGTAATACCGTCATATTACACACAAAAGGAATTTAAGATACGAATAGCGCGAAGAATCGATCAACATGTTAATAAAATATTCCTATTAATGTTAATACAATCACCATGATTTATTCTATAAATACCCGTGACATGCAGTGACTAATGATTAATTACAGTAATTGTGAGATCAATGACGTGTGCTCTCAGTGACCCCCAACGAGGTAGTAAGGAGAAACAAAGGAATGATATTGGGAAAAATCAGGGGCCAAAAATGAAGGAACAGTAATTTATGGGTCCCGACCGTTCACTGAGGAATGCGCCGTAGACGATGATTGACTTCCGGACCAGTTCCATGTCGCAGCACAAGTTTTGGAGCGACACAACGTGAGGAATAGTCACCAGGGTATGGATAGAGAATAAAAGACGACGGGGATAGGACGAGGTATTGCAGTGAGTGGCGAAATATGTCCAAGGAATAACACGTAATTAATATTATTCTCTTTTGCCGCAAACTCGAGTTTCCATTCAATTTCTATAATACATTTGTGAATAATTTTAGCATTTAGAATTGTTTTAGAAAAGGGTTACTAGCGCGAATCTACCGATCAAAATTTAAATTAGTCTTTTGTACATTGTATTCGCGTCTTCTGACGATTATTTTGGTTATTTCTGCGGTAATTCCTCAGACGTTTCAGATATTTTGCTACCCTTCAAGCTATTAGCTTCAAGGGCATCAGGTTATTTTTTTACGAGAAGGAATATTATCAACAGTGTTTAATAAAGCTGTAGAAAGTGGCGTGAAACTCTGAAGATCACCAGTATAGTCATTCCTCGGAAGATCGTCCCCTTCAGCATTTAGAGATGATCACCAGCGTGGCAATAGATTGCAGCACCTGCATGACTCTAAAAATCACATCAATGGCACTTAAGCTTTAACTATGAGAATGATTTTCGAGGATTACATAATATTCGCCATGTCTATCGATTCGATGCATATATTTCTTCTGTATAAATTTTTAATATATGCATTTTAATATTCCATGATGGAAAAATGCGAGAGGATTTGTCTTACGGTTCAGTGTTTCTCAATTTTAAATTAAAATAGAATTGCTCAGACGCCTCGGAAATTCCGAGATTCGACGAGAAGGACGTCAAAGAGGCAATACGTCGCCTCCGCACGAGGAAGGCCCCCGGAAGCGACAACATTCCCAATGTGGTCATTCGGGAGCTTCCAAAGGCGGCGGTGAAGTACCTGACAAAGCTCCTAAATGGCTGTGTCAGGATTTTCTACTTCCCGACCACTTGGAGAAGAGCGAGAATCGTCTGCCTGCCGAAGTCGCAGAAATTGGAGGCTGGTCCCGGAGAATTCCGGCCTATCTCCTTGCTCGACGGCTTCGGTAAGATATTCGAGCGACTGCTGCAACGGCCGCTGACTGATTTCGTCCGGGAGAATGACATCCTCCCGGAGGAGCAGTTTGGTTTCCGTGCGCAGCATTCCACAGTCCATCAGCTGGTGCGAACGGCGGATTTCATCACGGACAGCTTCAACAGGAATAGGGCGGTTGCTGGGGCCTTCTTCGACGTCAGTAAGGCGTTCGATCGCGTCTGGCATCCGGCTCTCTTGTTGAAGATGAGACGACTCCATTTCCCACCTTGGATTGTTCGGATGGTTCACTCCTATTTGAGAGACAGGACATTCACCGTGCAATGGCTCGGGGCGAATTCAGGGGTGCGTCGGATCTCCGCCGGCGTGCCCCAGGGATCAGTCCTCGGACCACTGCTTTACAATATCTACTCCCACGACATTCCAACTCCAAGTGGGAACCTCGAGATCCTGTCTCTCTATGCCGACGACACGGCCCTCTTGTGCTGCTCCTGGCAGAAGGTGACCGCGGTGCGAAGACTGCAGAGCGCTGTGGCGGATCTCCTAGAATGGTACCGCCGATGGCGCTTTGCTGTTAACGCACAGAAGACGAAGGCGATCATCTTCCATCCGGGAAATGGTCGGCCGCCAGGAGTGAACCTAACTGTGAATGGAGTCGCCCTACCGTGGGAATCCGAAGTTACCTACCTCGGAGTGCTGATGGACCGGAAACTCCTTTGGAACGCCCAAGCGCTTCGTGTACGCAGAAAGGCATTCGCGGCGCTTAGTCGGCTCCGGCCGATTATCCGCCCGCCGGTCCTGAGTATGGACACGAAGCGTAGACTGTACCAAGCGTGCGTGCTGCCTGTCATCACGTACGCTGCTCCGGTATGGTCAGGAGTGTCGCGAACGAGTCTCGCTCAAATTCAGGTGGTGCAGAATTCTGCTCTTCGTGACATCATGTCACGCGGTCGTTACGCCCGCGTTTCCGAGATGCACGAGGACGGAAAGCTGGAAACCCTGGACGTCCTTCTGCCTAGAATATCTGGGAAATTCTTCAGAAAAGCGGCAGAAGCGGAAGTAAAACTGATTCGCCGGGTTGGCGACATAAGGGTCTGGCCATGGGACCGCTACAAGCGCCCCATAGCATCCCAAGACGAGCAAGACACCCTTCCGGCAAAGAAGAAGCCAAGGCTGCTCTGAGCGGGAATAAATCAAACGACTGACAACGCAGAAGAATTCTTCCCGCCTTAGTAGCCTTGGAGGCTGGAAAGGCGCGGTGTAAGGGCTACGCAAGAGCCCTTGCAAGCAACTGCTCTCTCTTATTCCGCAACATTGATGAAACTTCAATAATATCCCATTCCAATAACGTCGACAATTCATTGATAATAATAAAAAAATCAGAAATTAATAAAAGTATTAAATGGGTAAATGACGAAAAAGTTATAATAGAAATGTTATTTTCGCCATTTAGGCCTTCATTTAGAATATGCTGATAGTGTATCGGATCCTCATGAGGCTGGATTGATTGCCGAATTTGATCGAGCGCAGCGTAAGGGAGCTAAATTTGTGAAACCTTCATGTTAAACTGAGTAACAAATCAAAATTATCTCACTCACAAGGCGAAGGTTAAATTACAGATTAAATCTCTTGCATAAGTCGGAAGGAGGTCTCCTTAGCGATGATGACTATTACCGGCGAGTATTAGCCCCATCATACCGCGGTAGGAGAGATCATGTAAAGAAATAAATAGAGATTAAGTGTAGAGCATAGATTTAAGTTGTCATTTTTCCCACGAACGATAAGGGATCAGAATAACGTTGTCCAACCTCGCTATGGGGGAAAAGTATTTTGGGTTACGTGTCTATATCTATCTATCTATTTAATACCGTGTCTAACCACGGGCCACACACTCTAGCGGTGGCTTGCGAGGTACTATGTAAAAAAAATAAATTTTATTCGAAATAACAGGAGTTTTATGCTATTTTTTGTTTTTCTTATGCCGGGAACATTGCTTTTGCTTACTTTTCGAGATTGATCGGTAACTTTTGTGGTCCTCATGGCGAACTGTATTTTTTAATATTACTTAGGCAAAGCAATCAAAACCCTAAAGAATATAGTTTTTCTTGGCTTATTTCAAATATTTACGGAAGTAATATGATTTTTTTTCAAACATAATTGAATAAAACAATATCAAATTATTTATATGAAATCATGAATTATTGTGATTGATGTTATCTTATACTTGGTATATCGAGGCACACTTTCTACAGATAATTTTGTTCTGTCTTCAAGTACCATTGCAAAGTATTAATTTTGGAATTAAAAGTGTATATCGAGTGAAATTATGCCTTTTATAAGTCTAAAAAAATATTACCAAATTTTTTTTATTATGGTGTGATTTGGCAGTATCGCTAATTCGCCTTTAAAATAGAAAAGTAATTTATTATCACGAGGAAAGTGAGAGCTGTTATGAACTCTTATGGGACGTTAATAAACACTTGCAATAAGTATTCATTTTATATTTTCAAATTTTTAAATTGTTTCATAAAATTAAATAATTTCAAGATTAGAATATATCATCCCATACATCGCTAAATATTTTTTTAAGGGGATTTTATAATCGTTCCAACTTTTGCACGCTAAGTTAAAGGCATATTGACGGAAAGAATAGACGGTGAAAATTGGCATAATTTTTTGTATTTGTTGCATTCCACTTAGTTTTATGCATGTTTAACAGCAATTTATCCGAAGAATAACTGGATTGATATATCATATTAATTACATTTGAGACCGAGAGAGAGAGAGAGAGAAAGAGATTTCATTTTGCATCTTCAGCGACATCGACAGGCAATGTCCGCGGGGCGACCGCCCTGATCGCATCCCCCGCCCACTTTCTCCGCGTCCACTCCCATGGAAAAACATCACAAATAATCCGATTATTCGGGGGATAGGAACGACGGACCCGTAAAACACAAAACCAACCGTACCGACTTGCGGAATATGGGAGGAATAATAATAATAGTCATTGTTGGGATGATAAAAAATAAAAAAATAAACTTTCAGAGAGGCCTTTGAAGCTGGCCCAATCCCACGGAGCCAATAAAGGAGAGCAGCCGATGAGCGGTCGCGGGGGTCAGGGGGGGAGGGGGTTGCGGATTGAGAGATGGGGGTTGGAGAGGGCACGGGAGGGGAAGACGGAGGGGGTGGCTGGATGGGAGTTCGGCGTGGACGTGAGATGATCAAAAGAGTGTTGGCCCCTCGAATTATCGGAAAGAGAGGTGAGGAGAGGAGGGTGGGCGTGGGATAGGGGTAGAAAGGGGTCGGTAGGACGGAACACCAATTTTTTAGGAGGGGTGGCTGGTAAGCGGATGGAAGGGAGCAAGACTGGAGGTTTTTTAGGGTGGGCGCGGCGTAATATAGTAGCGGAAAGAGAGGCCCGGAGAAGGGTTGGAAAGATTTGTTTGGGTGGGAAAAATGTGATGACAGGGAGTGAGGAGGACCCGTTTGCCAACCCCTGTGTGGGTGTGTGTTATTGGTGCGGGTGGGGGAATGTGCGCTTTGGTGTGTGTGTGTGCGCGTGTGTGCACGTGTGCTGGCCGGGAGGAGATGCGCGGGTGTGGTGTTTCCGAGGTGACTTTCTGGATGGGGCAGCGTTGCCAAACCAAGTGCGCGAATGCCACCGGATCCCCAACCCTCCAGAAGGGTGGCCGGTTGCGACTCTCAAAGACAGCCCTGCATCCGGAATGACGCCGCCGCCGCCCCCCCTCTCGCCCACACTCCGTCCGGCCTCTTCCCCGCCGCAGGCCACTTCTTCCGCACGTGCACGACCCGGGGAACAAGACCACCGACGAAATGACCCATTCCATCCGCGCCACCATGATCATTAAATATAATATCATTCAGCATATCCTTTCGTAATTTATTCTCATTTTGCTGCGACATGTAAGGAAGGAATTTGAATAGTAAGTATTTGATAGGATGTTCGTATGAGGAATAAAATTGGGGAAGGTGTTCGCCGATTTTTTTCCTGGAAATCGCTGAATAGCATTGATTTAAAAACCACGCTACATACTTGAAGGAATTCCATCGCTTCTGCAATCAGTGTATATTATTATTTTTATCGGTAATCTACTGGTTAACTTAGGTGTTAGACGGACACAAGCTACCAAACGGGGCAGTGAAAATCTCCTTGCCTCTCCTGACAAAACACAACCCAAGATTCAACACCACAATAAGCTCATCCTCAGCTCGCACGCTTCCTTCCTCCACTCATTTTGTCCAACATCCCTATTCTATTCCTGACCATCCCTCGCTTGCCTGAGATTCTCTCCTCTCACAGTCTTATATATAATCGCCTCAATATGCCGAATATTCGCTCGGAAAGTTAAATATCCCTGGTTCGGCTAACGGATGTCATTTGTTTTCGTGAAAATATACTTCTCCTTTATGTTAGCCCGAAAATTTCCCGTTTTCCTTTACCTAGAACGTTGCGATGCATAGAATACACTTATCGAATTTCATTCGATATGTAATTGCGATGCCCAGCCATATAGATATTTTTAAGATATTTCGAGATAACTTTTCGATATATATTTAAAAACCCAATTGCAATTGTTGACCCTTGACTTACAAAAATATTCTGGTCGTGTAAGTGGTAGTCTAGAGGGATGAGCCCTGACTTACTGACTGGAGGGTTCAGACTCGATTCTTGTTGAGACCTCTGGGCACTTTTGACCTCACAAAAGCCGTGTAACTTTTCGGAAACCAGAACTTCCAGGGAAACCATCGGCAACACGGAAAGAACCTGGCCTTTCCAGCATAACATGTGAAATTTATACGCCATTGGGCTTAATACTGGATGAGCTCTACCATGACCTATCAAATCAACCTTTGAGTTAATTACCGTAGTTTTTACTGTGGGGACTAAAGGCACGCACATCGATTAATATCGATTTTGATGCCGACTATGAACATTAATTTATCTTCACTAAAATTGTTGCACCATGTAATTATTGTGTCTAAGCATTCGCAGAGTGTAATAAATTTCAAAATGACAAAATTTCGCTGTCCCAAAGTTAATGCAGCCGAACGAATTGAATTCCGGGAATATAAAAGGCTCGTCTACATCGTGATCTCGATACTTTCGAGCTCGGCGTGGCACAGCCCAAGAACTCACCACGAGCGGGGTACGCGAGCCAATCCGTCCGCCCAAGGGTTAGCTGGGGGTTTGGGCGGTAAGTCGGTGCGCAGAAGAGGCTGCGGAATGAAAAAAAATTGAGAAGCGAGAGGAAGAAAAGACCCATCCTCAACCGCCACCCTCCCCTCCCCCTCGCGACCACCTCTCGTATCTCCCCTTCCCCGGCGGGAATAATGGCCACGCTCCTTTTTACCCGTTTGGATCCGAAGTTTTAATGACGGGTTAATGCCGAGCTGGGAAATGGAGTTCAATTGCGATGAATGGCGGCGTGGGTGGGAGGAAGAGGAGGGGGGCGGAGGGGAGCGGAAGGAGAAAAGGTCGATGGAACGGGAGGCATCTTCTTGATACGCACGGAAGTGTACGTGGTTAAAAAAAACGAAAGAAAGAAAAGGAATTGAGGAATTTTCGGGATTGGGAATGGATGACGTCAGGAAGGGGTGGCTGTTGACGGGGTTGGGGATGAGGAAGGAGGGGTTAAAAGAGGGGGGACGAGAATCCCCCGAATATTCGGACCCCTTCTCGTCCGCGGTGGCGGGGAGGGGAAGGAAGGGTTGAAGAATCGAATGGGGATGGGAGAGGGGTTGGTAATGCCGCCACCGTTTCACTTCACTAAACCCCACCACTCGTCGGTCGTTCATTTCCCCTCTTCTTTTGTTTTTTGCGGGAGAAATTGAATTCATCGGCGTAAAATATAAAAAAAATTATATATTCCTGCGGTACACCATCCCAATGTAAGCAGATCCAATCTCCGTCTGATTTTCAAGGGATTGGATTTGGGAGAATGAAGATTGACTGACGGATAGGAAGATTTATAGAGGTCCTGGTAAACCCCTGGTCCCTACAATGGCAAAAGTGTATTTAACCCTCTCATTCAGGTAGTTAATACGTAGTTGTAATAACTTTCGGCAATCACCTTTTATTTTTTTAAATAATAACGGGGAAAGTTAGCTTATCGATTCTTTTCTATCAGGTCGGAAAAATAAAATGTTTGAGGCATGTATTCTATTCGGCTTTAGGTATTTTACGTATTATATGACCGTTTTACGTATCTAATTATTCTTAGTATAATTTTAGGACCCGGTGGAGGGCACACAATCCTTCTTTCAATAATATTATTTCAGGTCTCCATTTAATGATTGCACCAAGCTTTGGTGGAGCTGAGGGTGCGCAGGGATACTTGCCCGGGAATCGAACCCTAACCCTCCGGTCAGTAGGCCAACTACCGCGACTCTCTCTCTTTCTATATTTATTTGTCTATTTATTTTACAGGAAAGTCCTACATATGTATGAATAATAATGTAAACGGAGAAGTGAGACACAGCTTAAAATTCCTTCTTGAATCAGCCGTTAGCCTTTGCTACGAAGGTTGTAGGAGGTAACGTCAGGAATATCTCAATATGTACAGTGGTATTAATCTGAATCTACTGGGTACCTTGTAAACCACCAACAAAGTCAGTGGCAGGGGTTGATTCCACACCAGGCATGCACCAACAATATAGCAAACTTATTGCGAAAATACTAGGGGCTAACGGGAGAGTTAGTTCCAACCATATGAGTAGGGTTACAGACTGGCTTACACATGCCAGCATAATTGAGGTTCAATTCTGTTTCAGTAAAAGTCAACTTCCTTCATGATTGAAAATTTCAAAGAGCAAATTGTGAGGTTACTAATCCATTAGCTAGAAGTCAGGGTTCCTTTCAACCCAGAACCAATTTTTTCATTAACATTCAATGGTTTAGAAGACAAAAATGTGACACACCAAGGATGAAGCTCCGGTATAATAAACATTTCCAGAATTCGAAAACTACTGTGAACCATATTCTTCCATGAAAATAGGATGAATTTGTGTCTTTGAGATCTCGTGGAATACAGCTGCAATGTATGACCTATTTCCGGATGACGTGCCGTGTATGTTCACATCTCCTAGAAAAGGTTTACTAGGAGAAATACCCCATAGAAAAATGTAGTAAAAAGAACAATCGCTAGATGGCAGCACTACAAGTATGATGAATCTTTTCAGGTTCATCCGGGCAGGAGTAATATTAGTATAAATTACTATTGTTATATATCTTTTATTTAAGTTGAACTTATGTAATGCGCAATTTGGACCTCTAATGCTTAGCTTAGGTAATATCTATGAACTCGCTTCGTAATATTTATTTTTATTAAATCAACATATATATATGTGGAGAATTCAATTGATATATGTATTCAAAAGTTAAGTTATGCCAAATAGCGAATATCTATTTATTCACATGGAAATTGATATAAGGAAAAGGGAAAGGAACACTTAGAATATATGTATGAATAATATAAGTATATGTGTATTATATATATATATATATATACATTTATTTATTTATTTACACGAATACTCTGTATAATTATCGAATATAAAACATATGTAAAAGATTTTCGGCTAGAAAGGTTTAAGATCGTAATGAAAGTTTCTAAATAACTAGTTTAAATTTTCATCTGCACTGATCATTTGTCTGTATTTGAATAGGCATGCAGAAAAAACATCTCTTAGTGCCAGGCAGGTTTTTGTTGACAACCTACCTTTTCGTGTGTTTCTTCGCTAAATTCTTGTAGGTATTTATCTTTTATTAACATTGCTCCTAATTCCTATCGGTTATTTGCTTCGTGTGAAACATCGGATTCTGTGGATTACCTTCTACCGGAGGTTTTCGACGGTTGTAGATAGCGAAATTCCTTTTTTTAATCCTAACAGTTTAAATATTTCACACATTTTGAAACATTTCAACAGGAGTTAAACATGGCATTAAGAATTTTTTTTCTTGGCCAGCAAGTCCTTCACTTCTACGTAATACCTCGCGAATTCAAAAGCCAATTCTGAAGGCTCATATTTGTTAGATTTTTAAAATAAAGAAGAGAGAACATTGTCAAATGCGGGCAAGCATTTGTCGGAGGCGATTGTTATGTTGGACTCGACTCGGAATCAAGAATGTGGAGGGAGAGAAAAATTCGCTCACCGTCACTCCCAATGGCCAGTCATCTGATCCAAATGAAAATATTTAATACCTCGTGATCGGACGGTGCATTTTAAATGTTTAAATGATTCCCCTTACACTTCAGACTCGATTCTGCCAGGAAGAAACGACCAGGGTACTTTGGTCCTTAAGTTCACCGCTCGCTGCATTTTTTTCCCTTTCCGATGGCAGGAAGGCTTAGTCAGGGGATGGGGAGAGGAAGGGTGGGAATAGGCATGGAACATGATTTCGAAATCCAGGAAGAAAAAAATATATAAATATACCCGCGGTGGGATCTCGAAGCTCTATTATCCGCGGAGCGCTCACTGCATCGCCCGCTTGAATGCGTGGCCTTTGAAGCACGAGGCCCGCGGCCCTTCGCCATTCAACCGGAGCCACCCGAATGCCTCTGCGACGCGGCCCCCGAGGCACGAGGGACTGAGTTTGACATCCCCGCGCTCTAATGGGAGCTGAAGGATTTAGTGGTGGATTTCTATGGGCGGGAGAATGGGAATTGACCAGAGCGATGACAGTCGGGGGAGGGAATGAAATATCGGCGGGAGGGGGAGGGATTGTGCGGGTTTGGGGAGGGAGTGAAAATAGGTGAAGCAAAACGAGGGGTGAAGACGGTGGATAGGTAAGGCGAAACTCGGGATGGACGATGAAGGGAAGAATAGAGTAAGAGAGAGAGAGAATGGGGTAAGTGGAGACGTACAAAAAGAGAGGGGAGAGAGAGGGAGAGAGTGAAAAGTAGGGATGGGATTTTACACGGAGAGGGGCAAGGAGGGGAGTGGGATGCAGATGAAGTAACCACCCCTCCCCACCCCCATTCCCCATTCTGGATGAATGCCTCTTCCATTCCACATTATTTCAAGGTCGACCGGGCAATGGACGGGTTTTGTTGTTCCCTCGGCCGAGTTCCAACTCCGCCTGGGTCCCGGGACACTCGACTTCTCTCCTTCACCCCCTCCACAAACGTACCCCTCCCCCTCCTCCCGAAAAAAATTAGGAATAAAACTTATCCAGGGAACAACGCAGCAGAAGCAGCGCACTCCCCCCTACCCTACTAACCCTTTTCAGGACTCCGTACTCCACCCGTCCCCTCATCGGACCCGCTCTCACCGGGTCCCCCTCAGCCAAACCCTGCCCCCGTTCGTCCTCGCCGTCCATTCCTTCCTTATGTGTGTGTGTGTGTGTATGTATACACGCATACCGCGCCCCCCACCCACTCCCCTACACCTTACCCTCCCCCACTTTCCCACTCATTATTTTATCCTCTCGGCAACTCCCCCAGCCCCCGGTGGTCCTCCGTCCCCTCCTATCCCCCCTCTTGTCCAACTCCATTCCTCTTTTCCCCGCTTCTGTCCCCCTCACCCCGATCCCAATGTCATGCCTCATCCTCGGTAACACCTCTTCCTCATACCCCTCACCAGTTTCACTCCCCCACCATCCCGCATTCCCTTTTATTGTTTCGGAGCCCTTTTACCAGCAGCGCTTTCGATCATGAAGCCCCGTTCATGAGTCGCTTTTTGACGATTGCGGTGCGTTTGACCTTTTCTCGAATCCTATTTATCCTTACCGCGGTTCCCAATTTCCAGAATTTTCCCCCCTTCCCACGTATTTCTTCCCACTTCTTCCGCGTACGTTCAGGCTCAGGCTCTCTCGTCTTTCTCGCTCCCTCTCGTCGATGAATATTTTGACAATGGTTTCGTCGTCGAAGCCTTGATATATATATATACATATTTTTTTTAATTATGCCGTAGAGATTTCAATTACCTTTTCTCGTCATTAATTTCTAAGTCACGCATGCTTGCTTCGTCTTTGAAATAGGATATTTAAATTCAGGTTTGAGGAAATCAGAGTCGACTGTAAGGATTCGTTGCTCGTAACATTCGGTGCGCGAATGGAATTTCGTAATATTGGGCTCTCGTACGCTCAACATACGCTACGAACTTATTCCTTCTTCGAAAAAGCAAATGAAAATTCTAAGGTTCACTTGTGAAATAATAGGTAAAGTCTCAACTTCTCTTTGTGTGTCAATTCTGATTGTTGGAAGAGGCCCATTTTCCGATTACTGCTCAGAATTTGTCTTACATCTTACAATCTATTCTCCAATTTACGTATTGACCAGTTTTATGCGTTGCAGCGTAAACTCATCACTAAGTAAAACCGCATACGATGGCTTTTCGATTTTTCAACCACAATACCTCCCTTTCACTTGTTGATGCTGATAACCCCTATTCATTGTTTGATTACCGTTGTGTCTTTTATGAGAGTAAATAGAGTGCCTATGATGATCTAGGAAATATGAATTAGCAGTATAGCAATTTATTTGAGCTTAACTGTCAGTATTGTTTAAAAGTGTGTTAAAATCTTGTTAAAATGATGTTTGAAAACCTCTTCACCTACAAGACTTAATTGATTCATCATTTATTTATTATAATTTTGATTGATATCATATATCCATTTTTAGCTCAATTAGCTGTTCTAAGAAATAAATATATATGTCAATGTTATATATAATACCACTGAATTTGAATAAATCTTTGCATTCATCTTTTTCGGAATACTTTTTTAAAGGTGGGGTCGGTTAATACCTTTTTATGTGGAATATAAAAATATAATTTCATTTCGACGTAGGTAAATAGGCTTCACAAAGCGATGCCTTGACCTTTAAGTACATTGACACAATCTGTTTGAGTGCATGTGAAATGTGAAAAGAGTATTCGATTTGGGAATTCAAAAATGACGAAATGACGGACCTCAGCCATCTACATCTTGAAACTGCTTGGTAACACCTTCTCTCGTCACCTTTTCCCTGACATATTTCCCATTTATTCCTAACAACATGATGAATAAAACATCCAATTATCAATGTATTACGTCTTACATGTAATGTAAATTTCCCCTGACTTTAATGTTTACAGAAAGTTATTTTGACTTCACATCACAATCTTCTGGGATAGTAATGTAACGTTGACGTGAAAATGTGCACCATCTGCCCAATCAATATTCCATTGGCCACCAAAAAGACATACTATGATATATCCCTCACGAGGTCGCATCGGTCATTATAACAGCGAAGAATTTCATAAAGGGTACATATGCTTCAATATGTCAGTAATTCATTTTCTCTATGCGTTGTATTAGGAGAGAGATAAACAAATCCATGAAGCTATATGTTCAATAATTCTCCGGTGCTCTCTCGACTGTGTGAAGTGCTGATGTCTATCCTGGTCTAACTCTTGGATGCCGAAAGTGAAATATCAAGATCGATACTTTTCCAATAACTTTTTTATCATTCATTACTTTGCATTAAGTTGGATATGTGTGTCGCTCGTTTTCCGTGATCCAGGAATAAATGTTGATTCAAAATTTGATGAGTGAAAGCATGGACTCAGAGATATATCCATCCGCTTCCGACGTTGCGGCATGTGGACACTATTTTGCGCACGCACGCACGTCCGTTTCTTTGTACGCACGCACAATGCATGGCTAAATTTGTCTTTCCCGCACAAATAAAAAAAACTTTCTTCGCCCTCCCCCTCCTCATGTTCGCCCATATCCTCCCTTTCCCTTCGGTCCTCCTTCCATCCACCCTCCTCCCCTCCCCCCGCCAACCTCCCCCGGCACGCGCTACTTACCCACCGCCCTCCCAACCCCGCCCATCCTGCCTACTACCAACCTCCCTCCCGCATCCCTCACCGCCACCAGCCCCTTCATTATTATTTTTCGCCCTTTTTCACTTTCATCGCACTCAATAAAACCCTGATTTTTATTTCCCTGCCATCTCCATCCTATCCACCCTCTCCCCCACCCCACCCATCGACCATCTCCGCCCCTGCCCCCTCCAGATCATCCGCGGTACGGGTAAGCCCTGCCGCGCGGGGGGTTACGCTCCATTGCCCACTCAAAAGCTCGTTGACCTTTTCGCACTTTCATCCGCACGGACGAGTGGACACCGGCAGAGGAAATAAAAAAGTATAGACACAGCATCCACGTGCAAACTTAATATTATATACATATATATATATATATATACTATATATATATATATATTCCGTGAGACTTTCACACAAGTTATGTATATATATATATGTGTATGTATGTGTATGTATGTATATATATACATATATATATATATATATATATATATATATATATATTACTTATGTGAAAGTCTCACGGAATAATAATCTATATGAAACGAACAAAGACAGAAACTAGCGAACAAAGACAGAACGGCGAACAAAGAGAGAAACACAGTTGAGTTCCTTCTTTCTCTTCCTTGAGAAAGGTGGCTTGATCCCCGAAAATACGAAAACTAGTTAGTTTCTTTTATATATATGCATATATATACATACACGTGTATATATATATATTTTTTTATATAAATTTATTTCACGAGCAGGTATACGCATAGTATATGCATAGGCATGCCTTCATATATTTTATCCGTTACGTCCCTCGCAATTCCGCCGAGCATTCGAAGTATTTGTAGCATAGAAATACCGTTTGGAATGCATCAGACACGAGTCAAAACATCCAACATTCGGTGAACTGAAATTTCAGCGGCATCATTAAAAAATATTATGCCTACACGTTTCCAAGTTTAACAGCCAATTAGCCAATTAATATTAATTATTATTATTATGAATAACCAAATTATTGTAATTAATGACCTCTTAGCCCTGCCTAACAAGACATCCCCCGACAACCAAAACTACATTAAACTGTTTTTTGATTCCGCATATTTTCCCTCTCTTTATTCCATTTAACATGCATATCATTTTCCTCTCCATTCTTCGTTTACTTAACGTTTTCCCTTCCATCAGACTTCAGCATTCCATTGTCTATCAAAATGCTCTGAATCCACCCGTCCTGGCTCCTTTGTATTTCCCCTCTTACCTCCCCCGCCGTGCCTAGTGCTTCGTTTTTCCTTTCCGTCCATCTTAATTTTTCCATCTTTTTCCATATCCTCATCTCAAAAACCTGCTATCTACACCTTTCCTCTTGCTTCATCAGCTACGTTTCTGCGCAGTGACGAAACACTTCACATTTCTAAATTTCACTAATGTTTTCTTAACATACATTACTAGCGTCCTTCTCATTGATTCCCTCCACCTCCAGCAAGTTTCTGTGTCTAACGCAATTCCTCTTCTTACATATCCACTACTTTGATCAGCTTGGAAAACATAATCATGAGGATATAGTAATAAGGAAATGGGATAGAAACGCTCAAGTAAAAAAACACTAGGGTAGTTGGGAAGGGTGCGGATTCCAAGCAGGAAAAAATTTCTTCCACCTTTCCCACCAGCCTTCTGCTTTATCCTATATGTGTGTGTTTATCCATTTTCCTTATACCAATATAGATGTGTGAATGTATACGCATAAACTGAAATATAGACACTTCAATTATAGACGTTTATAAAATAAGCAACTAGAGGCACTCAACCTTTATTTTTGGTTAATTTCGACCTTCAACAGAAGGAGGAAAAGGAAAAATAGGAATGCATGCATGTGTATGCTTTCTTTTACACATACATATTTGAAAGGGATACATACATATATATATATGTATATACACCATTAACACAGTAATCAACCCGAAGGTCGGTTTGGTAGGTGATGGTAGAGTTCACCCAGTACTAACCCTATACGGCGTGTGAAATTCACACATCAGGGTATGGGGGCCAGTTCCTTTCCCTGTGCCGGTTATGGTTTCCCCGGAAGACCTGGTACCAACAATCACAGCTTGGGTGGAGCTGCAGGTGTCCAGAGTGCCTTGCCCGGGAATTGAACCCGGGACCCACCAGTCGGTAGTCCAACACTATACCCCTGGACTACCACGATATATATATATATATATATATATATATATATATATATATATATATATATATATATATGCATTTGCATATGTATGTATGGATAAATAAATCCTTCTCTTCCTTGAGGAAGGTGGCTTTGACCACCGAAAATTCGAAACTTAGTGAGTTTCTTTTCTTTTATTTGTTTCTGTGTTTTTGTCTGTGTCCACTAGTGCTAAATTATATGCATTATATATATGTATGTGTGTATTATATATAGTATATATATGTATATATACACACACACACAGGTATATAAATAAATATAAAACTCTCGTTCCCTTTTGTTTACGTCCGGATTAACCATGGGGAAGCAGATCACGTGGGCCTTATGCTTGAAGAATAATAACCTCGGGAGAGTAGGTACACAGGCCGGTGGGTTTTCTGGTGCGCTTGGCTTTTTCCAGGCGTAGGAAATGATATGAGTGGTCGGGGGCCACACCACGTGCGGGGGTTTTTCTATTTGTGGGGTGCCAACGGAAGCGTTACAGCATTGCGGGGGCTGAGCGAGAAGCGGTGGAGGTGGGGAGAAAAAACGGGGAGTGGCCATGTGTATTCCGCCACAATGCGGCGGGGCCGCCGCCAAATGAGGATCGGCGAATTACCGGCGGGAATTGCGCATCGGCGGCGAAGCAGGAGCAGTTGTCACTGGGCGTGCACGTGTGGGGCTGAGGACGCACTCCTCCTCGTTACCCTTCGTGGTTCAAAGTGCTCCCCTCCCACCACACCTCCCCGGGCGTTAATTCCATTAGCAACGCGTGGACGCTCCAACTTGTGCATGAATGCTATTCTTCAGCCTCTAAAACTTACTTCGTCGTGTCCAAAGGACGAACCGCATTCATAGGCGGCAATTAAATTTCTAGAATTAAACCACGCTCAAGTGAAGTATCTAATGCTAAAGGAATAATAGTTAAACGCAAACTTAGGTCATTTTGATTTTCTAATTATTAATGTCACTCTTCGGTTTGGTTAGTTGGATAGGGTACGAGCAGGCACAGCACGCAAACTGCGTTGAATAATTTCCCGACAGTACGCCGATCCCTACTTCACTGCTGCGGCGGGGGCACCTCCACGGCAGTATACCATACGTTCGATAGGACGTCAAACTTGGTGCCGTAGGTGTAGAAGAGTTCGCTACGGCCAGAGCGGGATTTCTTTCCTTCCTCAGCCTGACAAAAAATGTTTCCTGTTGTAATGGGGACAAGATAAGTTCCTCCATAAGCTGCCAAGGGGATGTTTGGTTGAATTCAAAACATTTATTTTGCAGGTATATTATATATCTTTTTAGTCACGTAAAAACTTATATTTAATTACAATCACTACTAGCTGCTACCTTGCATGCATAATAAAAACTAAGTGTACGGCGCATCTCGCTTCTCGAGTTACTTCCATCATTTGAATACAAAACTTCCACCATTTGAATCTCCATATAGTTTTTAATTATTTAGTAAAAATGCAATTAGGATCTTGCATACCTTGTGTGGAACCAACCACATCCACTTGTCTTAACATTGAGTTGTTGAGTCTTCTCTCAAACTAAATGCGAAGGGTTTTCTCCACCAATTTCTAATTTGCACACCTCCACTAATGATTGATTCTGATATTTGTATAAATTGATGTTTCCTAATTCACTTTCCTGTCTTTGATAATTCTGGGAAGTGGTGTCGACGTCGGTAACCCAAATATCCCAATTATATACTTCTTCCTATAATAATTGAAAAAAAACGCGTACCATATGATAACATTTGAAAAAGAGGTTTTGTGAAGGCAAATACATTACCACCATTTTAAATAAAGAACTCAAATTTAAATATTTTCCTATCCATCCAACGAAAATTTACTTCGTATTCACATTAATATCTCAACCTTATGCACTCTTGAACGTTGACAGCGATTTTCTAACGTAACATGGACAATGTGAATTTCTACTTCTTGTGAATTTGTCATTTTGGTTGCAGGGAAATAACATGATTTCCTAACTGTGACAACGATTTAAAATGCCAGTTTTCTTCGCTTTCATAAATCGCTAACATCGAGAATCAAAATAATAAAAATAATAGTATCGAAAAGTTATATGCACGAATTTATTTCCCGCGATCGAAAAGATGATTCTTAAGTGACGAGTCAAAGACAGAGCACAATGAAACTAAAATAACCGTGCGCCCTCTTGCAAGGTTTTCGGAGAAACTTGTCGCCAATTGAATGTGTACGTATGCATTTCAATTTTAAGGCTTCCACGTCCGAAGACCTCAACTTCGCACGTGATCATGAGCCGCAAGGGCGGAGAGATGTTATGTACATCCGAGTTGTGTGGAACAACACTTGGCAATATGAGCTGCTTTCCGCATTCCAGCACAAAACGAAAATCCCTTAAGCCGCTTCAAAGAATTCTTACAATTACTCAAGAGTTCATTCATCCACCACGCCGGAGAAACCTCTTCCAACTCTCAAATGGATGCATATCTACCTAATACATTTTTATTTATTTTTATAGCGTTTATGCGCGGCCGAGGATCTGACTCTGTTTAATATTCCCCTTATATGACCGATATCCAGCCGAGCCGACGGAGATAAGTGGCACCATAGAAAACCTATGCCTTTGTGGCATAAATTCCTCCCGAATAAACAAACAAGTTTTTGACCATTAAAAAACTTTTCACGCTGGACTCGGTAACTTTACAAACCCACGGATGCTCTGCGATGTCCGACGTTCCCACAAGCGCACACGTGTGTGCGTGACTCCGACAAGGGCAAGAGAAATGGGAGGAAAGGCGGGGATGGAGTGAGGTGAATACCTCCGTTGCTTGAACCTTGGCGCCACGTATACATCAATTGCTTTTATCCACGGCACCGCTTGAGGTTTCGGTGGCGGGCCGGGGAGGCGCGGGGGGAGAGAGGGAGGGAATCCATGGGCCGGGGGAGGGGAGTGGGAACGGGGCATAAAGGGCCGAGGAGGGGAGCAAAGGGGGGAAGGTGTGAGGGGGAGGGGGATGGAGGGAGATGTGGTGCGTAGAGGCGCAGCGAGCGAGGGGGGAGGGGCGAGGGGACGGGAGAGTGGTAGCTTCCAATGCATGCCTCCTCCTCCTGCCCTCACGCATACGCGAGCCCACGGAGTTGATGATAAGCCCCGATACGCTTTAAAACGCCGGATTCGGGGGGCCCGTGGTAATAAAACCCGCCGATGGGTAGGGGAGTGTACGAGGAGGGACGGGAGTGCGGGGAGGTCAAATGGTGACGAGGACGTAGGGGTTTGAGTGGTTGGGGAGTGGGGGTGAGGAGGGAGGAAAACAGTTCGACGCAAATGGGCAATTCGTTGATATGGTATTCGGTTTTTCAGTTTCCACGTGGGACGCGAAATGAGTGATTCAGCTTTTTCTGATTCTCGGCAGTGTCATATAGCTCATCTGAGAACGAACCTTTCTATCAGCACGTAAAAGAGACTAGCACCTACTGATAAGAGCATTCTTGTGCGTAATAAAGTTTTTATGAAATGCACCGGCGATACTTTTCGCGTCATATGTTAAAGAAAATACTAGTACCGCATTCATCGATTAACAATTATGCTCAATATCATGTACCACCTGTAATTCCTGAGGGTATACTTTCTTAAACTACACCTCTCTACCAATTGGGAGTTTCTACTTCAACCCTTGCATACATTTTCGATTCGTTCACTTGTATATGTGATTGCCGTTTTATTATATTTCAGGTAAACTACGCATTTAAGGAACGATTGGATTTTTTTAAATGGGCAATAAAGTCCGTGAAGGAATTCGGAGATTGGTTGAGAAAAGACGAAGATAAAATTGGGAAGATCAATATTTAAACCTTATAACACTCTGGAGGATCCATTTCCAATGCTCAACTCGAAGCACAGCGCATGATTCGTATTCCATTGGGTTCGCAGCCGTAGTGAGAGTATTGCCGTTATGGCTGATGGTCATGAAAATCAGTGGCAGCTTCTTTAGATAGTGCACGAGGAATGCTATGCTTATTCCTCAAATGCTAAGGAAGTAGATATATTAATAATCATAAGATGGGAAATTATCTAAAATATATCGCCGCGGAAAAATTCCAGGATTTTTAATGTTGTCAACTTTCATATTAGAACAAACAGAGAACCTGTAGTGTTTGAAGTGCTCCCTAACAGAAAAAAACCCCTGAGAATAAAAATTAGAACCACGCCAGGGAACCAAACATGACCTTCAGCACACCTAGCGCACTTTTAAGTGAATCCATTCCGACCAACTTCACCTTTTTGCCATGACAATGAAGGTGACACAACAAACCAAAGGTAAAGGGATATTTTGAAATCCTGGATGCAATTTTGTAGAGGGCGCGAAGAGGTGGTAAGTGTCGAATAGCTGCAGATGGCTTATGCTCAAAAAGTATAACTATTATTCCTCCAATATGGTTTACTGGGAACAGCCAAACTGAGCGTGCCTCGCAATGGGTACAGCTGTGAGGGAGCGGGTACTGCCTACGCAGCAAAAGGAGGCGGAAATCCATCAGCTTCCTCTCTTCTCTATTTTAGTACATTTCCCCTTTGTTTCAAACTCCACTCTCCTGCATTCCCTATTCGTTGAACTATCATCATCGCAGATTGATCTGATACGCGCCATGTTTACGCTCCCCGCTCCTTGGCGAGAAGAGCAATCAAAAACGCTTTCTTTATGAATAGATATGAAAAAAATATTATCTACGTTTCCTTAGGTATATTTCGGGTAGGAAAACAGATGGCCGAAATTATTATTGCCGTCGGGAACGTTTAATTGTTTAAAAAAAATAACTTTTCCTCAGGGCAAAGGTGCCGCGGGAAGTTAGTGCGGATGGAGGAATTTTGTTGAGGAATGGCGGGGAAAATGTTGTTGGGGGTTAAAGGTTTCCTAGAACTTCGCAGTGGAGAGCATGCATGTGTGTATGGCCGTCGTGGGGTGGGCAGGATGTTGTGGTTCATGCGTCCCTCTTTTTTCCCGAGAAAAAATATGACAGCGGTGCCATTGACCTTGGGACATGGAAAAGGAACTGCGATTAATTAGCCTCGTGTTTGAACTCATTTTGTGTTTTCGGGTGAGCATTTTTCCGTGTCTTTTGTGCCAAGGCGGAAGAAAGTTCGCGGCCGATTCATTGATACGTACTTAATGCACTCTGTCCGCTCCCCCCCATCCTTATTCCGCATTCCACTCTTATCAACGGTTGGGCTCGTGTGTCCTCCAAAGGACGTGGAGTGTGAAACATTCTGCGGACTAGACAAATTCATTTTCCGATGTTGTTTCACTTGTTTTTAAGCGAGTTTTGAACGCGATAAAACCGACACTAACATTCTCAAGTCCACGTAGTCCCTATAAGCCAATCCATCCATTAATCAGTTCGAGAGATGTCCGAGTAATTCTTGTATCCGTCTTCCTTTCGGTATATATTTAAATATGAATTCTATTATGAATGGATTCGAGGATAAGTTAAGGAACTATTTCCGCACAAAATTACTGAGAAAATCTCAGATTCAATGATAGGAATTTTCCTTCTGCATTAAAGTCTGTTTTCTGCCGGGGTTTGGTAAGACGGTAATAGAGTACGAGTTTCATTCATTATTCAATGATTGGAATCATTTGACAACAAAAATTCTTAACAAAAATACGAAAAACTCCCCTCAGTTTAATATTGATCGTTGTATATATATATATATATATATATATATATATATATATATAACACTTTTTGAAAGTCTCACGGACGTGAATAATAATGTATAACACTTAGCACTAGTGGACACAGACAAAAACACAGAAACACAAAAAAAGAGACACTATTTTTCGAATTTTCGGTGGTCGTTGCCACCTTTATCAAGGAAGAGCTCTCCTTGATAAAGGTGGCAACGACCACCGAAAATTCGAAAAATAGTGAGTCTCTTTTTTTGTGTTTCTGTGTTTTTGTCTGTGTCCACTAGTGCTAAGTGTTATATATATATATATATATATATATATATATATATATATATATATATATATACATATATATTTGCAACGTATGAGTGTAAAATTATGATGGTGAATTTATAAATTATGGTTCCCGTGTTTGACTTGAAATAATGTGTGTCTAGTTTCATTGTTCACCCGGATTTCTTAACTTACTGGAAAATAATGCCCATTTACTGTAACACCAGTTTCACTCGTGTTTCGTAATGCTAACGAGTTAATAAAACAGTTTTTTGCGTCACTTGGTGGAAAATTTTCATATTGAAATTGAAATTAAACAACTTGGCTTGTCCACATTTCTATAAGGAAAAGCCAAGTTGTCTATTTTCAAGTTCAAGCTAACGAATTAAGAAATACAACTCAAAGATTGTCTTCCAATATTGTTTATGTTTTTTTACTCATTCTTCGCGAATACGCATTTATTTTACATAGTCTCCTTTAAACCACTACGAGGACGTGTGATAGGTGATTATTGGTATTGTGCGTAGTTTTAATTTAGGGTAATTCGTACTGGTCTGTCACGATATATTTATGGGAAAAGATTTCCTTGCATCGGTCAGTA
Organism: Hetaerina americana; assembly: GCF_022747635.1. NCBI lineage: Eukaryota > Metazoa > Arthropoda > Insecta > Odonata > Calopterygidae > Hetaerina > Hetaerina americana. The sequence continues at coordinate 17,250,515 of NW_027286069.1, read as the reverse complement.
TGGAAGTCAATATCTTTCAACTTCTTGTTAGGCTCTCGCATGCCATTTAAACAAGCTGCCGATATAATTTCCCCACTTTAAACATTAAACTTGAATGAAGTGAATTCAACTTATCTTTCAAGTCGCACATGTAATCTTCGTGATTCCAGTGGCTCTCAACCCAGGCTATCCAGCAATAACGCAACGCTGTTTGTTCGTATATAACGATTCCAAACGAAACGTGCAGCTTTTCACTGCGCCCTGTTTTATTTCGAAATTTGTTCTTTCTCTGCAGGAATAAATTTCGGTATTTCGCCAAATGCTCGACGCATATTCAGGTTAGAGTCTCACCAAAGCAAAACGCATGAAACACCCTCTCCTTTTCTTTTTCATTTCAGTATTTTTCCACGGTGCATTCGATAAAGCCAAGTTTTTTATTAATGCCAGTCCAGAGACATTTATAACGTGCTTTCCCATATTAGAACTCATATTAGTGTGATTTCCAGTTTTTCATCAGTTAAATTCTCCTAAGAGTTTGATTTCATCCAAGACTTTTTACAAATGCAGGTTTTTTTGTGACGATTTTGTTTTCAGCACAGTAGTAGTAGTAAAGCTAATATTGGCACCAATGAAGCCTGTCTCCATGGCATAACCTTAAAAGGTGGTTATATGTGTAAATGTACATTGGACAGTCAAAGGTGCAATTATAAAAATAAGGTTAATTACTACGGACAACCTAAAGATACAGAAATGCTACGAAGCGTTAGAATCCAGGTCTATTTAACAAAAATGAATTCAGCGACGCCAAGTTTTACTTGATCAGTAATCCTAGATTCTTGATTCAGCTATATTTTTGTATTATAATTACGTAAAAAGTAAGAATAATCTAAAAACATATTAGTAGATTTTATATTAGGCTCTTGGAATAAAGAAAGGCTTTAATTACTCTTAATAGACTTTTTTACTTTATTTTTTACAAATCAGTCTATGAATCATTTAATGATTCAGCAAAAATTGTTTTAGCATAGTCAAAATACTTTTCTCATCATTGCATAATGCATTACCACACAGATAAAACTGCCGTTACATACACAGTGAAAACCCCAGGAAATAGCACCATGCTTTTGGCAATGTGCATTTACTAAGCTCTCATTAGCTTTAATATTATATGGATCTTCGGCAGCAAATGTTTGCCAAAGACTCGATTCCAACGAATGAAGGAGGCTGTGCTAAAAGGCTTCCGTAACTAGTAATAGAATAATTTGGCATACATCTACCTATTTAGATTACTGTAATTATTCAACGATTTCATTTCTATTAACCCTTATTTTGTTCTTCAAGTTATGCATTAATTTTCAAGGGCCCATTGTGGAAGTTCGCACACCTTCAGGTTCTTCTCGAGCTGTAAATCCTAGGAATCCCTGGCGCCGAAGCATTAGTGGGATTGCGTCTCTATTGCCCCCACAGTGCGTGATCTCGGGGTGAGTTTCCCAAGACCTTGATCTTTTCATTTGATGAAAAATTCGGCCGATTGTGGCGCCCTCTGGCGATATCCTCTCGCTCCTAGTACCGCAGCCCTCCCTATCGCCTTCCCCCCTCCTACAAATCTTCCTTCTAGCCTAATTCCCCTCACCCCCCCCCTCTCCAGCTCATTGCTCGTCGTATGAAATTATGTCGTTATTCCATTTTTTTGTTCATCATCTCGCAATAAATAGGAGAACGTGGTCAGAAATTTACGAACTCTGAGTTCTCCTCATTTCTTCCTCTTATTCCTCCCCACCTTCCTTCCCTTCCCTACCTACTCCACCCTCTCCTCCATCTCCCTCCCCCACCGCTAATTCCGTTCATTTCTCACGCCATCACTGGGGCCGCCTTTATGTCTCGCTATATCTCCTTCCCTATTTCTCGGGAATCTATCCCGGGCCGACCCCTTTCCCACGAGGTTGAGAATCCCATCAGAGTCGGGTTGTTTTTGCAGAAATTGAAACTCTCAGAATATTCTCCATTCGCGGATGTTTCTGCGGCAAACGATATTCAAATTCGTCTCATCTCCTCGGCGATTTCGGATCATCTTTTTTTATTTTTCCAACGAGCGGTCAAAGTGTGCCCCCTTCAATTTAACGACTTCGAGGAGGACGAAGAATTCGTTGTGCAATTAAGACATTCTGTTTCCTCGAACCAGCTCCTTGAAGCGTCCTTGATGCTTTAATTGATTTTTCACAGTGTCACTAAGGCAGGGATGATTGACCTCTGTGGAAGGGGGAAAGGTTTATTCTGCTGTTAGTGACTTCTGCCGATAGGTATGCGTAGATGTTGAGTGGAGGACCTCGTTAATTCTTGGTTCAGTTATAAAATAGTTAATTTAATGCCTTCATAGATCCATTATCAAGATGGCGCTCTCGGAGAAATAGCATATCTGAAAGTTTCCATTGCATTGTTGTACAAAGAACAATTGCTCAAGCAGCGTAAGACCAGAATTCCAAGAAATTCCGGTCTTATGCTCACAAGTATGGATGGAATACTTTTGTTACTCCCATGATGTTCATAGCCGCGGACCCTACACCCCTAAACTTGAAAAAAAATAATATGCAAGTCTCGCATGATGTCTAGGCCATCAATATTTTGGAGCCACCATTGAAGAGTTAGCAGGACTTCCTACTTATACTCAGGCCCATGGAGTTTTCCATTCTGTTTTCTAATCCACATTATTAAGAGTAATTTGGTATTGGGTCATAGAAGCCAAATTACTGCATGAGATTTTACGGATAAAACAACTTTTAGGATTGGTAGGATTTAAAATCATTCTACCTCATGCTGTTGTTAAACGAAAATCCACATCTGAGTTTCTTTGATTCCTCCTTCATTTTGTTTCATTGCATTGATATACACCCTCTGCAGATCAATGACAATACATCCATGTATCGCCATTTTCATGGCGTGTTTCCACCAACATATGTATGTATAAGTACACATAAAAATCACATAGCTTGGGTGGAGCTGAGACTTGCCCGGGAATCGAACCCGGGACCCTCCATCCAGCAGTCCAACGCTCTACCCACTGGACTACCGCGACCCACATACTATATGTGTATATATGTGTATATATATATATAATATATATATAATATGTAATATATAATATATATATATAATATATATATTATATTATATATGTATATATATATATATATATATATATATATATATATATATATATATATATATATAACGTTTGAAAGACACAGGACACAGGAATGGTGGAGAAGATGTAAACGAGTAGATCACAAACGTGATTAAATTTCCTTGACCGGGACTCGAACCACGGTATATATTATCACAGTGCGCCATGTACATGTAGGTAATTTTTCCAATGATTTTAATACAAAATTCATCCGTACTTTGCTGGATAAAATTAGAACGAAGAGATTGAAGGTGTCCGTCTCAACTACGTGCGTTTCTCCTGACAGCGCTGGTTTTCCATAACTACCTCAAGATACGCTCTCCATTCCGAATCGCACCTCCACTCCAAAAACATAATTTGAGAAAACATTTTTGGTGATTCCTAAAATGCTCAGCCATCAATTATTCCTCTCAGTTTCCCCCGTTTTCCCCATTTTTTCTCTGACTCCCTAAGCACATAGCGCAACAAATTAGCCCTCCCATCCACACCCCCCCCCCCCACCCGCGTGGCTATCGCCTTTTCCTACTCGGCCACATTCGCGTCTCGCCTTTCGCCGTCCAGCTAGGCAAAGGCGGAGGGAAGCTGTGCCCCTTTCTTGGACGCCGGGGGGAGATATGATTAATAACAATAATCGGTTTATATACCCGAAAAAAACGAGAAGAGTAGCCTCCGAAACTCTTCAAAAATCCGTCAAAAGAGTCCGACCACATGCAAGGTCGACGCGGGACCAACCTTCCCCTTTCCCCCCGGCCGGTGTGCGTGATGCGTGAGCGAGAAGGTGGGTTGGGTACGGGAGGTATTTCTGTGGACGGGGGAATCTAAACCACCGGTTAATTGACCGCCTAGCCTTTTACTAGCATTCAGAATGCTAGAATCATCGCTCTCGTGGGCACTTTTCGCCTATCTCGACTCATTATCATCATCTTATTGGCCACAGGAAACTCTTAGCAAGGGCATAGGGATGAAAAAAAGGCCACCGTTCCTGCAAAGGACAAACCGAAAAATACACAGGTTTCCATGTATGTATATATACATACGTAGATATGTATACAAAACGGGGAGCCGTGTTATCGCATTCGTTCGGCCTATCATTCGAAGGGGAAAATATTATTCCAGCGATGCGAATCGCGGGCGTTTAATCCTGTATCACTTTATCTCAGGCGAGGAGTATTATTTTAAGTTACGCCGGTTTCACCGCGAGTGGGGAAGTATCTTATCTCCGTGTATGTTTCACGCGTGCGGTCAACATACTATCGCGAGACCGCAGCCTCTACATGAGGATTACACACATCCGCGCCAGTATGTCCGTAAAATCAGCTCCATATTTCACATGTTCTTGCAAGCAAGGCCGGGGAGCAGATTTTCTTTCTGTAAATTATTCTCCAATTAATTTTCGTTTCCGTGGCTAGAGAGAGCAAGAAAAAATCGATGAAGTGAAATCTCGAGAATGACAATGGATATCAGGAGAGCAGTTTATCCTTCAAAGATATTTTATGCTGATAAATCACTTCTGAAAGTACTTTGTTGAAGAAAAATATCCGCCAGGACCCTTAAATCTTAGTGCTGTGGTAAGCATTGATCACAGTCAAGTGTTCTATGCAAATAATGGAAAACGATTAATGAGTGCGGAATTGTTGGCACTTTTGTGCGTGGCAATATTGTTTATTATTGTTATACCATTGTTGGCTAGAATGCCAAGTATTATCGCTTGGATCATAGCGAACGTTCACTAGCACTGATACTATTAAAAGAAGGAAGTTACACTCTCCATCACAGTCCCTTAGATCTCAGTGTCTCCTTCATCAACTTTTCCAATCTTCTTCGTATTTCACCTAGCAACTCCCTCTCTTCCCACGCCTTAGATGATGTTTCCTATCGTTTGTCCTCCTATCTATCCATTCTATTGTCTAAAAAACTAGGTTTTGGATTCGCATGACGATTGGCTCCGGTATCTGGCGCCACGTTTTGGTAATATCTTCTTTGCCTCTTTACTTTGCATACAAATCATTAATCTAATTTCCTTTGCAAATGCTTCTTTCCTTTTAATGCTTTCTAATTGCTTCTGCTTTCTTATTTAATAAATCCCAAGGCAATTATACTCATATTGCCACCACTTAAAACCCCATTTTCTACTAAAACGCAACCCAATTTTGTAAATAGTTCCGCTTTTTTACAATATATTCTCTAATTTAAATGCTTAAAATATTCTTCCTACTTCTTGTAGTTTCGAGCGTATCTAATATAAACATTGAATGAGTGCACACTTTGGAAAATTAGCTGAGGGATATCGTCCTTTTACAGACAATGACAAAAACTGCAATTGTCAATCCAGAGTAGTGGTGACGGTATTTGGGGTTAATAGTGGCTCGAAAATTCTCATCATCTTTCACACAAGAAAACTTAATAAACACATCGTACCTTATGACCTGCATATCCTTGTTACATTATTATAGTTATGTGTTATGCTATTATGATGAAAGATTGAATCATTATGTTAACTGAAAAGACCTACTGCAGAACGACCTACTTGCATCCATATCGATTAGTGAATTTTTAATAAACGATAAAAAGAATGGATTCGAATAAGGCTCCAATGCTGTGAGTTGTAAATTATGGAGTAATTTACCACTCGCTGTCAGAGTCGAAATTCCACACTGAAATTATATTTCTAATGTCCCTAGGAACAGAGTAGTCACGCAGCTGCGGTTCTAACCGACTTGTCCGCGAGCGATTGGACCAGCGTACCAGTTCATTGCCCCTCTCTATTCCCTCCATGCCTATTTGATCCACGAATAGTTTCGACAAAAACAGGTTTTGGATTACTAACCCCTCTTTGAGCTAATCCCAAAAACCTGTTGTAAAAACCATTTGAACTTATTTTTTGGAGCGTCAATTGTTTGTGCGACTCCTGGGGTCACTCGTTCCAACGACTTTCCCCAGAGAAGTTTCCTCCAAACCAAAAATTCCGCGAGTGTGCCATTTCGTTATACGCTTCGCTCACTGCACCTTCATTAAACGAAACGAAATTCTAATCAAACTGGTTTCTCGGATGTATATGCCCACTCCTTAAAAAAAAAAACATGATCGACATTGCATAGTCGCCGGAAAGTGTTGTTAAGCACATAATTACTGATCAAACTAGATGTCTCACCTGGGCTTCGTGGAAAATTAACCGTCTCGAGCCATGTTTCTTGCACATATTCAAGTATTGTTGTATTCCCGCCAAAACGAGAGATAAGCTATAGCCCATTCATCTGCATTATGATCTCGGGTAATTTTTCTTTCTTTTTCCCGGAGATTATGAATATATATATATATATATATATATATATATATATATATATATATATATATATATATATATATATATATATATATATATGTATGGAACGAGATTTAAAGACATGATTCCAGGGCACTTGAAACCACTTATCTCTCCTCGGCTGTTGGTTATTTTCACATTAAATCCATGCGGAATGAAAAAGAAAACGAAGAAGCGGTAACATGGTGGGTTCCTCATAGCTTCACCCACACGAAAACCACTTATCGTGGTTATTAGGAAGTTCGCTTCTTTTTACTCTTCTCACGGTATACGAAAGGATGCCGGTGCCCGAGATGTTTGTTTTTTTTTGTGTTTACAGCAAGAAATTTACGCCGTGACTAGACGCGCATAAGACCTCTTTATTTCTCGGAATGAAAAATTCATTCATGACCAGGTCATGGCCAGTATTATTCTAGCATTCCCTCGTGTGTTACGGCTAAATGAGCAAGCACGGAAATCGACATTGGGCGAGAGCCAAGCTGTCGATGTAATTCTGCGCCCATGGTTTGAATCTTGAGTGCACATGGAGAGTGTTTATTTTAAGAGATTCCACTGTAGTAATGATGAGTTGTATGAAGGAATGATGCCCGCTTAAATCTGCCAATGCGGATGCATATTTTATTTATTTTACGGGATGATTCAATTTCCATATTTTTATAAACCTTTCAAGCATCCTCGGAGCAGTAAATAAAATCGAGTGCCCTGTATTCTTCTAAAAATCTTACTATGCTGCTGGCTTGCTACCTCGTGACTAGAGTCTCATGTTCTGTCTTTGTTTTATCTAACAACCCTGCTACGACTGCGCAGTTTTCTTAAAAATTTTTGCCGAATGCTTGAAATATTCTTTAAATTTTTGGATCAAAACTTTCTTGGAGAGGTTAAAAATCCCTTGCCGCATACTCTTGTAATCGGCATAAGAAAAAAGAGACTCCTCCTCCTTATGTTTTCTCCATTTTAGGCTCATTTCTTGGGCACTCAATTTTCTGCTGTCGATTACTATGATTCTCATTCGGTGGATATGTCTTACCTCTCTTAAGAAGTTTACTTATTCGATGTTTCTGTAACAGTGATACAAATGCTGTAGCATGATATTGGATACATTTTCTGAACTGAACAGATTTTACAGGAAAGTTGCGATCAAACCACTTGGAATTGTCTCATTAATTTCGAATACATAAAATTTTGTTCCTAAAATTATTTTTACCCTCAACATATCTATGAGATCCCTTAAAATGTAAGAATTAATTCCTTGTTATTAAAATTCAAATAAAAGAATGTAGCGTCTGACGTGCTAGACATTTTGTTGTCCATTAGCGGTTGATGTGTGCACGGATGTATTCGGTGCGGACAGTTGTTCACGGCAAGAGAGTTGTCCTACATCTCGGTCTAACAAGGAAGCACATGATTAGCTGAAGCCCTACATACGGCCTGGAAACATAAGCGTCGTAGTTGATAACTCAACAAGCAAATCGGGGTAAACTTACTCTGGTTACATATGAGCCTCGAAGGAACACATTATTCAGTTAATCGACAACTATGAATTCACAGAAAAATACGACGAAATATTTTACGCTGAAGTCAAACTATCTGTTACTTGCGATAATCTGCAGGAATAATTTCAAAAAGGTTTCGAAAAAAATCGTCTTTAATTCTTCGTGACTCCTCCACGTTAAGTCTTCCTCGGAAGCTGCAAGGAGAATTGGACTAGGGAAGAGGTGAGCGGCTAATGGAAAACGATCAGAGCCTGTTCCCGCTCGGTGGCTGCGCGCATTCATCTTCATCTGGGAGCTTACCGAGTCATTCGGCATTCCAACGAGGTTCTACTCTTGAACTCAGAGAAAACTTGCAGCGTTACAAATGATATAAAAGATTTTATTTCGAATCATTTTGTCTTCCATATTTTTTTTAAGTTGCGAAGAAAACATTTCCTCGTTTAAATTTTTATGAAAATATTTGTTTCGATCCATTTTTCTTGCAATTGTTTTCACAATCAACGAACTCGCGTGGCATTGTGAAAAATGCAGTGTCTTGTGGCGTTTACAACCTGCTCCAACTGTTAGTACAAAAACCCGTGCCAACCGTGGAATTTTTCGTTGACTGGCATTATTATTCAGCTCAAATGGTGACCAAAATGGTATTTTTCTGCTGCGATCGTATTTCATCACCTGATTATCCACAGATTGGAACTTTTGCCATTTTCCCGACTGATTATGGCAACTACGGACACAAAAACTGGAATAGCGATCGGAATTTGAAGGCGGACAAAAGCAAGATAAAAACAAGGATAACATGACTTTACTTAAGTGGGTAACATTATTCAACTGAGCAGTGGAATCAGCGAAAATGGCAGCTGCAAAAGGAGACAAACAAGAATTGTAAGGTTAAGATATATTTTGTCATCCTTCATCGCGCACAAGCTGCAAGTTTTCACACACCTACACATTGCAGGAATCTGAATGTGCTCGAAACTTACGATGTAAAGACAAGACATAAAAGAATAATATAACTATTTAGTGGTTATCTTAATTGCTGCTTTTGTACTTACTTGTGCACTTACTTCTATATTTACGGGTCATAATGGGAAAATGCCCGGTTCGATTATTTGGAAAGAATACCTGTTTTCTTATTTGTATTGCGTTTTCAACGCGCTTGCTTCATTCTTTTAATTTTCATGATGGAAAAATGTCCATTTTAAACTCGGAAAGATTAAATTTTGTAATGAACTAGTGGAAATCTTTCCTCATAGAAGATCAAGAGAAAACCAGGACCACAATTTGCAGGGTACACATAATTTCACACATCCTTGTTTTCATTGAGACGCTGCATAATCAGTCAATTTTGTCAGGCATTGGTGATTCAGGTGTATTATTTACGTTATAAATTATTGCAATTGTTCATCAGCTTTTCATGATGGTATGACAGTGATTAAACTCGACAGAATTGAAAGTTCGTACTGCATATGGTACATTTTCCGAAGTAAAGTTACGCCTGGACCCAGGTTCGAATCCCGGCGGCGGCGAATATTTTTCAGTGGTATCTCGATTCCTACTTGAGGTGCTTTGTGGAGGGGACTTGGAGTGAGTACGCCGTCCGTCGGATGGGACGTTAAGCTGCGGATCCCTTGGCACCTTTCGATAAGAGTACGCTAATGCCGATGCCAGGTTTCTCTCCACCCTTCATCTTTTCCCGTCCATCCCTAACAGCGAAAATGACCTTAGCTGTCGGTCGCCTCTCTTAAATACTACTACTATAAAGTTACGCTTTACCTATGCATATTATTTTTGTTTTCAGTCCATATGATAAAACAACATGTCAATGGACATTTTTGCTCGTTAGGACCAGACTTGTCCGATGAGCCACTATAAATGAAATTGGTTCAGCATTGAGCAGATGGGAAAATCTAAGGAATCGGTGAGGAGTTGAGAGAATATTGATTCGGTAGAAATACGAGAACTCGTAGAACCCAGTTATGCTCTTATACGTAAGCCTCGTCACTTGTCAGCGATACACCCTCGCACTCAATATTAATATTCACGAAACGAATTCCCATTTAAGATGCATGCGAGCCTTTCTTTGATGAAGCACAAAAAAATCACTCGGTGAAATTAAATGATCGAATTGAAAGCGCTAATTTTTGATATCACTACAGTTCTGGTGTTTTAGTAAATTTGACTCTTCAGAGAGGGGTAGAACTTTTGCAGGAAGGAATTAGGTGAGGAGTGCTTCCACCGAACCCAAAATCCTAGATTGATAAAGCATATATCTGAATATGAATGACACCTTAGCTGTATGACCAAAAGGTAATAAGATTAAAATGGGACGTTGTAAATGGCCATTAATGTAGACATTCATAACATTCTTATCGGGCCTAAGAAAATGTAGAAATAATAAATGTGTATGCTCTGATTATGACCACAAAACACTAAAATATTACTATGATTATATATAGGCCACCAATTAAGATTTATTATGGGTGGTCCTTGAAAACTATTAGATAAAGCCGTGGACATTTATAGCACATAAGCATAGCATAAGCACTATTTGTTTCTTCTGCTCACTTTTTTGAGGTTATTCTTTGATTTTTCCTTTAAATTAGCCTACGCACCAATATGAACCATGCATGCTATCCGTGCACTCATCTACAATTGAATAAAAATACTTCTCTTACTACTCGCACACCTTAACATGTGAGCCACCACTAGGATGTGCGGCAGGGGATGTCTCTCAAAGCCTTTAGCATAACCATTGACTGATTTGTCGTATGCCTTGATTCCTACTGTTCTGGTCCGCTAATTACGGGAAGGAAAAATGATTCATAATAGCAATCAGTTCTGGAGTAAACTTCTTTGAGCTTTTCTCGGTGGTCTCTCCTACAAACCTAATATGGCTCTGGAATTTTTCCTTCGATGTCACCGCTAATCTCGAACCATTAACTGAGAGCCTAGTGGGCACCGGAAATGAAACAGGAATGCTACAATAATGTAGGAACCAGCTTTGTCAAGTGTATGAGAAAGAATACGGGGACTAATTGAAATCATATTTGATTAAATGTTTGAAAGAAGTGAATGTTGGTGATTTTTATGACCAGTGCGATGTCCTCTATCGGATCGCAGATGGCACCCGCTCTGCATTCGGAGAAACCCCTTTGTTTTCCGATCCCCCACCCTGACCGACCCCGCGACCACTCCCTTTTCTCGCACGATCCCTCAGGAGCGTCTCACCCTCTCCCTTCCCCTCCCCCTGTCCCTGCCAAGTCCATCCATCCATCCGACACCGGGCACCGACTCCCGCGGATGCTGGTCTCCGCCCTCGCCCCGCTACACCTCCGCAGGAAATTTCAGGTGAGGATCCAAAAGATCCAATCCCCCCCATCCCCAACCATTGCGTGCGGTTAAAACGGTAACCGAATAATTTTTTCGTCGCCTTCGGACAATGCACGTGGAGCCAGAGTCATTCCGGTGTTTGAGGGCAATGGCACCGACCGAAAAAAAAAGAGTTGAAAAGGGCGGGAGGGGGAGAGGGTAGAGAGAGTTGCGGAGGGGAGTGTCGGGGGAGAGGAAGGGAAATGGGGGGGGGGAGAGGAGGGAAGTTGAAGCTAGTACGCTTAACCTGTTTCTCTCTACTCCTCCCTCACTCACTCTCGCATGCCCAAACCCCTCCCCAATCCAACCACCTCCCTCCCTCCCTCCACCCCTTCCTTCATGCTAGGCCACCACAAAACTCTCTATTTAAGACCCCTCGTGAGCGCGCCCTACTACACCATCCGTCGGGTAGGGGAGGGGGAAGCCTTGTGGAGAATGGAGGAGGGAGTAGGGGGAGATGAGAGAAAGAGAGAGAGAGGGGGGGGAAGAGAAAGAGGGAGGGAGATGATGACGATAGGGGAGTGGGAGAGAAAGAGGAGACTACCCCGTGAATAAGTCCCGACCCGATCATTTCCGCTCTCCCCGCGTTCCTCCCTCCCTCCCCCCTCTCCCCTCCTTCATGCCCTCCCCACACTCCTCCACGCTCCTCGCCTTTCTTTCTTTTTCTCTTCCTCCTTCTCGTCTTCCCACGCCTTTCTACGCGCCTTGCACGCGCGCACATCGCTTTACCCACGCTTCGGCCGCGCACAATTCAAAGGAGAGTCCCGGCGGCGGTGGAGTAAGGGAGGGTAAGGGAGGAGGGGTTGTTCGGGAGGCGGTGGAGGGAGGAGGTCTTCCGTGGGTGGGGGGAGGAAGGGACCCACCCAAGGGGATATGGGGACACGGAGAGAGACTCGTATCGCAAGTGAACGACGTGAGTGGCGAAATTGGGTTCAATGAAGACTGGAGAAAATGCGCACGTGTTTAAAAAATGGGTGACTTTTTGTTTTAAAAAAATAAGTGCCCAGATTAGACATCGAGAGAAAAGACGAGAGAGCTCTCAATTTGGAATTGGCTTGCTAACCTCTCTTAAATTTCTGCACTTACTTTGTTGACTTTTCTGATAGGTTTAACTTTATTCATTAATGTATTCATTACTGAAGTAAGTTCAAACCATGAAGGTCTTGATTGAGTTAGTGTCAAATAATGAAAAAATAAATATTGAAAATATCCATGAGATGATGGCTGGCAAAATTCGTTGTGTCTAATAGCCGGCTGGATTTGATTGGAGGGAAGCGTGCGATGGTTTCGGCAATCAACTAGCGTTGGGAAATGTTTTCTGTGTGACATAATCTGATCCGTCGGTGCACATAAAACGTATTCATTAGTATAACATAGCTCAGTCCAATCTAATGCCAGATATTGGTTTCTATATTTATCCGTCTTTGATTTTTCATGTTTTACAGATAGCCGTGGAACTGTTTTTTTGTCAATTTTCATTCAAGCGTAACTGACGAGAAAGCCGCATATTTTTACACGGAGAACAGTTGAAGTTAAAAACATTGCTTAAATTGGAACACCATGGCGTGCAAACCTATATCTATCGCTTTCTATTAGAATGTTTTTGAAAACGAAATTCAGGATTTAAAAAAATCATCCACGTTGGAGGAAGCTGGTCAAACCCAAGTGGTACATTTAGCTTAACACTTTAAATTCTAGGTGGTTGGAGTCTAATTCACGGGCGTATCGTAAGAATGTACGCCTGTGTTCTCCAGTGAATCCAGAGAACAAATATTGAAATGATTTTCCATATTACCATGGAGACCATTTGTTGTTTGGCATCAGGTTGTTTAGATTATCTCTATGTTCTTGCAGATGTTGCGCAATTCACTCCATATTTGTTGTCATATGAGGATGAGGATGAAATTAACAATAAATCACAGCATATTCAATGTATTATATAATATTTTTTCTCTCTAGCTCATGTGCACACATCCCATACAATTATAGGAGCTAAACTACAGCAGGGTTAATCACAACCCGATAAATAAATCCCAAAGAGAACGTTGAAACATTTTCAGCACGAGCTCGGTAATTTCCCGGCGAAGCATCGAATGCGCGCACGCCTAGTTAAATACCAGAGACGGGCCCGACGGTTCAATGCCCTATAGCAGAGGTGGCCAAAAGGCTGCTTTGTATATACACAACCGGCTCCCGGTCGTTCCTGCCCACGCCTTGCGCCGCCGCGCTGCACGCGTAGATGCGCGCGTAAAACCCTCAGGAATGCACCGCCGGGTGACGCAGGCGATACGAAAAGAAACCCCGGCGGAGGAGCGAGACAAAATAAACAAATGGAAAAAGCACGATACAGTGAAACTCGCGGCCTTCTCAACAACAGCATCGTAACCACTTCAAAATCGTGATCAGTAGAAGAACTCCCCACCTCCGTAAGTACTCAAATACTTAATACTTATCATCCTGACTTACACCTCTAGCCTTTTTTCGGTCGTTAAACTTTCTCGCACGCGATTCCATATGTAGGCTCTAATTGAGTTTACGCAATACGAAATCATAACAAAATCGAACCCGAGCACCCGTGTATATATATATATATATATATATATATATATATATATATATATATATATATATATATATATATATATATATATACATACATACGAGGGTCATCCGGAAAGTAGTACCCGTTCGTGAAATAAAAAGACAAAAGTAAATATTAGCAAACATAAAAAATTTTATTTGAAAGAGGATACTTTAAACTACTTCTCAACATAATCTCCAAGCAAATTAAGGCATTTGTCATAACGTGTGACAAGTTTCTGTATTCCTGCTGCATAGTCCTTCGCCGCCAGCTCATTGAGATACAGGGTCACTCCTTCTTTAAGTTCTTCATCGCTGTCAAATCTTTTTCCTGCCAAAAAGTCTTTAAGCTTTGTAAAGAGATGAAAATCTGAAGGGGCCAAGTCCGGGCTATACGGTGGATGGTCGAAAGTTTCCCATTTGAATTGCTGCAAAAGTTTTTGTGTTATCCCAGCTGCATGAGGCCTGGCATTGTAATGAACGAGAATGACACCAGTAGACAATAGACCTCGCCGCCGATTTTGTATTGCCCGCCGTAATTTCTTTAATGTTTCACAATACGCATTGGCATTAATAGTGTCTCCACGGGCCATAAAATCAATAAGCAATACACCTCGTCGATCCCAGAAAATGGTTGCCATGAGTTTCCTGGTGGACAGAACTGTCTTGAATTTTTTTGGTTTGTTTGGTGAATGAGCATGATGCCACTCCATTGACTGTCGTTTACTCTCAGGTGATGCATAACAAACCCATGTTTCGTCACCAGTAATTATGCGAGTCAAGAAAGAGTCTCCTTCATCAGAATAACGTCCCAAAAACGTCAGTGCTGCAGCCATACGCTTGGTTTTGTGCTCATCTGTAAGCTTGCGAGGGACCCATCTTGCACAAATTTTTGCATAATGCAGATGGTGTTTAACAATTTCATGAACAATTGTTCGAGAAACATTGGGAAAATGCTCACAGATGTCATCAATTGTGACGCGCCGATCGTTCCTCACGAATTCGTCAACTGAGCTCACCAGTTGGTCTGTAATGACAGACGGTCTCCCCGAACGCTCATCGTCGTGTGTGTTCCCCCTCCCCATGTTGAAGTTGCGACACCACCGCCGAACAGACGACTCGTCCATTACATTGTCTCCATACACCTCCTTTAATTGGCGATGAATATCACATGGGCGAACGTTTCTTGCATTGAGGAATTTAATCACTGCCCTCACTTCACAACTGGCGGCGTTCTCAATTTTTTTAAACATTGTAAACAATCACAGAAACAACACAGGCAATGCTAGCGTCACGCAACTTGGCTCAGAGAAGGCAGACAAGCCACTGAAGCTATCTGACCTCGTCCAGCGGCTACTCGCGTCGTCAGCACTTCATGCGGCACGAACGGGTACTACTTTCCGGATGACCCTCGTGTGTGTGTGTGTATATATATATATATCTGCCTGTACTTAAAGATAGATATTTCATGTTTTAGTCAATTACTCCATGATGTATATAGACATGTACGTGCAGGAGTGTTTTTTTAAGTAGCCTTATGTACTCGTATACTCAAATGCAAGTTGTGCATACATAGCTGGAACCCTACCACCCCCCCCCTGCAACACGCCCTGACGGCAGCTTGTACTTCATTGTGTAGATTTAGATGAGTGAGTCTTCTGTTCTACACACGAGATGTGAAAACCACAAACAAAATGATAGTCTGGGACAAAGTTGTCATGGATTGAGTTTGTAATGGCCAGGTTGGGAGTGCCAGCGTGCATAAGGCTTCTATTATCATACATATATCTCGATTTTGATAAGGGAGCGACCACATATCTGTAGTATCTATGAAGATACCACAAGAATGTGTGCGAACTGTGATTGCCAATGGAGAGGAGATTTAGCCAAGGAGTAATGGTAAACAAATGAGGGATTTTAATGGTGGCAGATGTAAATTGATGACAATATATCTTACTGATATTCTACTGATTATTTGACACGGTAACGATCATCACCACCATCAATCATAATCCACATTTAGCAACTACTATATACGTATTCAGTTATTCACGGTATCGCTATTGTTCGGCCTATGCTACGTGTATTTTCTTCGTCAGTGCTTCATCCTTAATTCCCCTGCCTTCATGAATTCTATCAAGTCTATTCTCTGTCTTCATCTTTCCCGCCACCTTATTACTCTTCGGTTGTTACGGTTACTAACACCTCGCCACTTTTCAAGATTTCCTCCACCCGCAATATCTGTCTTATTTGGATCTCAACCACAAATTACCCTCTCCTCCCCTCATATTTATAGCTTCGTCTTTGCAATCTTGTCACATGTACCCGTCCCCTTTCTTCATACAAAATCTTCTCTATTTCGCAACCTTTATTGACGATTCCCAGGACTACCTTAGCCACCTGTGAACCGTTACGTTTTACCCCATAGCCCTCAAATGAAGCTAATTTTCTCTTACGTAATAGGGATCAAAAGTGATCTAATTAAATCCTCTGATGAAAACCCTTCCTTATTACTTATTAGTTTTAAAAAATCTCTGCCTTACAATTTTCCCTGTCCTTTTTAGTAATTCTGAAGGGGTATTATCAATTCTTTTCGACTTAATTTCCCCCTCTCTTCTTTCTTAATCAACTGTCTAATACCTATTCTTAGTGTACTACTTCCTAATTCTTCCTCGTTTACCTCAAATTCCCTTTCTATTCATAAGCTGAATGACCTAATAATTTTAATCTATAAAGGTCCTCAACGTATTCTATCCACTTTTCCTGAATATCTTACGAATATGTAAATAACCTTCCTGTCCTATCTCGTTTAGCTTTGTAAATTTTCCTTTGCCTCCTCCTAAGAATTCTTTTACTTTAAACTAGTATATAAATCATTTACATGTGTGTGTTGATCTATGTGCAAATATTTATTTATATGTATGTCTAAGTAAATATTTGTCCATATAAGGCTCGTGCCCTTAAACCCTCCAACATGCGGTTTCCGGGGTATTGTTTAAATGTAGATATATTTTCCGTTCTCAAAAACTACTCAGTAAACCTCGTACTACTGTTTTCACCAGGGGCCCTTGACATTACCGGTTTTTCACTGTGTTTATTATTTTTCTCCCGGTACATTATTCTCCCCATCTCGTGTTTAAATTTCTTTCATTTTTCCTCTCGCCTCCATCCACGTGCAATCATCTTTCCTGTGATCCATGGCTCCTTGGTTCAATAATGAAGAAAATTGGGGACGGAGGGAGGGGTGGATATTCAGGGTGGTTTAATGCCAACGGTTATCTTTGAATTTTAGTGTCCAAGTATCGTTTTTCAAACCTGGTATCTCACCGAGTCAGGCATAGCATTGCGCATGGGCTTTAACTATATAAATTTTACAAGTCTCCTAGTGACCGAGGTGAGATTTGAGGAATATGTTTTCAATTTCCCTTAATAGGCCTGGGTTTTAGTAAGCGCCACCTGTGCCTTATAAATGACGAGCTTGTAACAAATTTCAGACACTTTTGGTCGTTTCATCTGTTTCCAGGAAGTGAGCGTCGCCTGGCGTTTTTCTTCACGGGAGGAGATAAGACGCAGGAATGGTCTCCGTCGTCCTTGCGCTTCCTAAACGCCTCTGCCCACCTATTTAACCCTTTTTTTTCTATTTCCTTCGGGCTACACTTATCTTCGCATTATGCTGTCGCGACACGGAAAATAGTATGTTCATGAACCTCCCGAGAGATAATTTGACTAACAATATGTAGTGGTAAAATAATCCTGTTCTCAACGCAATTTCAACGCGACTTCTACGCTAAGAAATTGATTAATTTGCATGAGAATTTGAAACACCTCTTTGTTCTAACCCCCGGGGAAACGAGGAGAGCTAATCAGCGCTTTCCTCCTCTCCGCCTGTATCTCTATCGTCCTATCTATCTCCTTCCTACTTCTTCGCTATTATCCCCCCATTGGCACCCCTTCCCACTTCCTTCCCTCTGTCACTATCCTAGCCTCGGCAGCATCTGCTATTTAATGTTCTTCCTCTTCTCCTCCCACCCCGGCCCCTCTCCCCGATTCCTCGTCAGTTTTTTGGCCGCACGAGAAACCCGCGGTAAGCCTGTGGCCAATCCAAGGTTGTTTTTTGAGTCTACCAACCGAAGACGGAGTAATCGTGAGCGATTTGTTAATTTACGGAGGTCGCGCAATTTTTTTTTTAAATAGGGCGGCGAACGATCCACAAGACCAATATTGAAGCGCCAAAAACCATGAATTTGGTCACGCGAAATGAGAAATTAAACGTTCCGCTTCAAAACTTGGTGAAACAAATTAAGGAACTGATGGGCTGCCGTTTTATACCCAAGTGATTTTTTTATCCCCTCCTCCCTTTTTACATGTTTTCACATAATTTAGATGTACATTGAATTTGATTTTGACCGTGTCACCCATCATGAAGAAAGCCATTACTGGACCTTTCCTGTGATTCGGATTTCAAAATTCCTTCAGTGAAGTTAATTTTTAGTGGGCGAGATAAATCTATTCTAAATCTATCGAATGGTATTGGATCGGATTGGTATTGTGTCCATTTCAGCGTCAATTTCAACGCCAAGGACGTAATAGTTTCTTAGCCTCGTCTCAGAAATAATAACTCCCGGGCTGACCCCCCCCCCCCCCCGTGTAATGAAGAGCCTCCATCCTCCCCCCCCCCACCTCAAACCCAGAGCCCTCACGCTTCACCGAGCCCTGCGATCTAGATTTGAATGCAACCGATAACTGACATGGGAAACTCAGAGATCGCTCCGACCGGCTTAATCTGATCCCGTGGGCTTTACCTCCGCCGCCGCCGCCTCTCGAAGCCCTCCGCTGTCCCCTCCGCCTCCGCCGCCCACCCTTATAAACAATCTGAAAATGGGGGTGGAGAGGCGGAATGGGGACTGAGCGGGGACCTTGGCAATTAAAATTCATGTCACTACCTCCAATCCTCCTCCCCATTCCCCCCTCTCTCCATCCTATGTACTTACAATCCTCCGTCTCAGCCTCGCTATCGGGCCTCCAACTCCCTCTCTCCATTCCCTCATTCCTCCTCCTCTCCCCTTCCTTCACTCCTCTTCTTCCATCTGCTTCTCTTCCCCGAACCTAGAGCGCACCTTTCCCTCCCACTCCCCAGTTCTTCCCTCACCCCGGAGGAACCATACTTCTACGGTTTTGGTCCTCGAGGAAGGGAGTGGGATGGTTCGTACCTGATGCCCGTGCGCCGAGTCTCACTCAGTCGCCGAAATAATTACGAAGAAGAGCAGCCGGGCCGGTGTCCGGGCAGGGACGTAACGACTCCCCGTTAAACTTCTCAGATTGGGACCCCTTGCTAGATTAACTGATGGGCAACATCGTGATAAATTAATTAACTGTTGATGTGACTACCGTAAGGACCCTATTCTCTTACAACTGGCCGTAGGAATACCGGAAACACATATACGACGAAGAAGATGCCAAGACGGCTTCAGCTGTGGAGGCAGTCGTCAAAGTTAATGCCTCCCTCTGTCATTACGAACCATTCGGTAATTCCACGTATCCCACCGCTGCAATTCGGCTGGAAAACTGGAAAATTTCGACTTCCCAAACGTTAAAAAAATTGCCCGAATTCCTATTAACAAAATTATCGCCACAAGAATGGAGCGTTTGCCTGATAATAATGTATATTAAATGGGGCTACTTATTTAGTTTATGTAACTCTCAATGTACACACTTTCGTTCGGAGCATGTTTCTGTTGCCCTAGTGAAAACATTGCTCTAAATATTAAGGCAAAACGAGCGGACACCGGTTGAACAAATAAAATCTCAATAATGGGTCGCATTGGCAACGAAGGCATTAATTGTAACGTAACTTTACTCTGAAATTATTTTTTACGAACTGCTAAAGAAGAATAGGCTTCACATATTTTTGTATTTAGCGATCAGTTGTGTATATATATATATATATATATATATTCTAAATAGAACGCTCTTCGGTGACGCACAAATATATAAGAACACAGATGTAGATTTTTAGACCATAGAGACACAAAGAAAGGACACTCACAATATGTTGTTTTGACGTTTCGACGGCTCGGCCGTCGTCTTCAGAAAAAAAAAATATATATATACATATATATATATATATATATATATATATATATATATATATACATATATATATATATACACACACACACATATATATATAAACACAGATGTAGATTTTTAAAACATAGAAACACAAAGAAAGGACACTCACATATGTAGTTTCAAAAAACTACATGTGTGAGTGTCCTTTATTTGTGTTTCTATGTTTTAAAAATCTGCATCTGAGTTTTATATATTTGTCCGTCACCGAAGAGCGTTCCATTTCGAAGAAATTTATATATATATATATATATATATATATATATATATATATATATATATATATATATAATTCTAATAGTTCTTAATAATTATATTTGTACGCTTGTATATATATATAATATATTTATGCATATATATACACGCGTACATATATAATTATTAAGAAATAATATAATTCTCATAATTATAAAACAAATTATGCCCACAAGGTTTCTAAGTATCTATTATTGTCATATTTTTCGTATTATTTTATTCCAATTTCTATGTCGTGTGAATTTGACGGACTACCAATATTACATGATCAGGATATTATCCCCACGATAGTTTCCCCGTCGATATTTTCTCGAAGCATAGTCCGATTCAAAAATATAATTTCATCTTTTATTTGTCAATCAACCTCTTGGATTGTCTCAATAACCACCCAAAACTAAACCACATTAAGGGATTAAGAGTGTTGTCCGTGTTGGCTACCACCTCAGACTGCTAGCCAACGCGATTAGTATGGTAACAGCTGACAGGTCACCAGTCATCAGAGTAATATGGTATTACCATCATTGATCTTCATTTTATTTTAGGAAAGTTAGGGTTATCGCAGAATCATAACTATTTCATTTGCCAACGCTTTACCCATATGATTTTCACTTCTGCATGTGTAATACTCCCTCTTCCAGTGGCTCCCAATCAGTTAATCCAATGTCAATGTAACACTTTATTTTCTGGTCAAACAATTCTCCACTAAAAGCTTTTTTCTCAAATTTTCTTTGAATCCTGTTTGATACCAAAATTTCATCCCACTGCGAAGTGTTCCAGACTCTCGATGAGTATAAGCACTAGGTGCGAGCTCTGACCAACGCGAAATAACACCTCTCCTTAACTTTTTCATTAGAATACTAGGAGGCATTTAATGAACCTAAGTTTCTTTAATGCAGCTCCACAGATGGAAGTCAAACTTGAGTGTGGTGTAGGTTCCCACATGCTGAATCTTTGGCAAATCCAGAAAACGGGTTCTTTAAAACGGTGTGGGTCCCAGTTAGACGCGATTTGGATCGACGCCCGATGCTTCCGAATACGGAAGAAACTGAAATGTGACAAGGCCCGTGCCCCAATCTCCGTAACACCTTCGCACTCTTAGCACCCCCTCCCTCCCTCCCTCTCTCTCGTTCACCTGCAAGAGCAAATAAATATAGGAACAAACGGGCCCATGGCGTCAGTTGCTAAGCAGCGCATAGTCACACTGGGGGGGGGAGGGGGGGGAGCTCGTATTTGAGGCGATTTATATGCAAGGGCAAATGGTTTGATAGATTAATGAAAAAGGTTCTCCACAACTTACCTCCCCTCCCTTTTCTACCCCTCTCCCCTATCTTTTTCCCCCCCCTTCTCCACCCCCCCCCCAAAAAACCTCTCGTCCCTTGGTTCTATGCTCCCCTGCAAACCCTTCCCACACACATCCCCCACCACACTCTCCTCCCTCCCCTTCATTCTCCCCCTCAAATTCCCCCACACCCATCCCCATATCTCATATATACGACTTGGAATATATTCGGATGAGGACATACTCTTTAGAGCCGGTGAGTGCACTGTGCCGCCTGCCTTGTCCTTCGGAGTGGCCTTCAAGCCTTTTGGGCCCCTTGCTATGACGTACCTTGCGCAACAGCGCACAAGGAGCCATTGCCCGTACCAGCTTTCTACTACCTCCTCCCTCCACCGCATTCCCCCCTCCCTCCCCCCCTACTCACTTCATCTCCTTGACTCTTTTTATGTGTGGAGCTCCATCTCTTTCTTCGCATCCATCTCCATTCCCTACTCGCTGCACTTCTTACACTTCCTTCCCCCTTTCCGCTCTCTCTCTCTCCCTCTTTCCCTCTTTTTCTTGACGCATGCCTAGATGACTTTGATTGCCTTCCCGGTATACTCTTTTCTATCCGAAGTTCAACGTTCATCCAAACGCTCGAGTTCCGAGCTGAGAATTTAATTCCATCTGATAAGGTATTAACGATTTGCAACCGCATTACTATGTAGTTATTTTCTCAATCTGAACGCAGTTACGACGTAATTATTTACCTTGGAAATGTTCTAACATTGCATAAGGTTTTCATGGTCATATAAATTTTCTATGGTGACGCGGAGGACTGAGGATGGATTTGTTTTCATTAAACAGTGAATGAATGCAATCGAACATTTTTAGATTGTCGGAAATTAATATGACGCTTAATATTCATCTAAACAGTTAAGTCTCCTCACTATCCAAGTAAAACCCTTTTGTGATTCCTCAGTAGCAACCTTAGTTGTATAATAATTTAATTTTAAGATACACCGGGTATTTCGTTTGATTTGTTCCCCACGTGATTGCTACACCAGTAATGGAGTACTCTTGCAGCAGCAAGATCTCTACAGTTCCACTGGGTTTTTTGAGTCCTCTTGACTTCAAATGAGTAATTTTATATATCAATTCGATATATTTATCGAAAATCTTTTTTCTCATTTTCTTCACTGGATGTGTTTCTCTTCGTGACTTGGCCTGTTCAATTTCAAGTATTTCGTCGTGTAATATTCTCGAGAAATTTCATTAAAAATATTTTTGTACCTTATGCCGTGTCCTACTAAGCTATTGTCAAGGTTCATGCCTTTGCATTAATGACTATAAGAGAATATGTCCATTATGCTCCTGTCAGTGATAGCTAATATTCTTACCACCTGCCTATGTCGATTTAAAGTACGTATATTATAGGCAGCATACGTGTTTGAAAAAAAGAGCACGGTGAATGAGTTTATATGTTTAGAATATAGGCTAAATTATTTCAACTTCTATATACGTTAGCCAGTTATGATACTGAGCTGGTCTCAGTGGCTTAATTGGCTAAAGCTCTCCGCCGGAAATTGAGTAATTCGAATTATTTTGGGACTATGAAATTTCACTGGGTGACTCTTCGGTTACTGTTGGCATATTTTCAGCGATTTCTTAGACTTTTCATTGAGTTAATCCGAGAAACTGTCACTTTCCCATGCGGAAACTCGCATAGGGATATATAACGGTTCCTTCAGAAAATTCCTTATCGCTTGGCGTTGAGATTAATATTAATTTATTTAATTCAATTTATTTACGCCAAACCAAAGCATATTTTGGTTGGTTTGGTTGTAATAAAAAATGTGTGCTCCTTGGAAGGCAAAAGTGCATTACTTAAATAATATTGTTTGTGTACATATACACATATATTATATATATATATCACAATTATACATAATCGGAAATACCAATTGTTTAATTACTTGTAAGCAAAACGTGAATCAGTCAAACTATGTATTGAAATTATCCCCATATATATATATATATATATATATATATATATATATATATATATATATATATATATATTTATATATATTTATATATATATATATATATATATATATATATATATATATATTTATATATATTTATATATATATATATATATATATATATATATATATATATATATATATACACACATGATCGGAAATGCCACATGCCACTCCCTGTAGGACCAGTTAAAAGAAAATGCTTTCATACAGTGCAAAGTTCATTGCCTTTAATTCCAAGTAGACTAATTGAATTTTGAGTTTCTTCGAAAGGGTACAATTCCGTATAGAAGCTTAAAGATGCTGGTTCTCCGAATCTCTTACACGGAGTACCCCAAGGCATTATCTTTGTACCATTAGTTTTGAGCCTAACCATAAATGGTATCAGCAACTCACATGCTGCCCGCCTGCCATCTCCGGTTCTCTCCGTATAGAACCCTGCTCAATTTGGTCTTCTTGGTAGACCAGGCAATTTCCGCCCCTGAGTCTCATGTGTGGGCCTTGGTGTTCGTTCTTTTTGCGAGTTTTGCCACCCTCGAGTTTTTTTTCCAGTTTCGGCAAGCTAGCTCATTTCATGCATCCTACGTAACAATTGCCAAAATGATTGCCCTCCCCCCCCCCCACTTAAGTAATCCTTTTGCGAGTGATGGTGTAGTTAATTTACGCAATTATGACTGAGAGTAATCACCTGTGAATCTGTAACACGTTAATCGATGCTTTCAAAAAATTCATAGCGCCATATTTACTGAAATGTAACATATGTGCAAGAAATTGAAGGAAATGGCTCGTTATGAAGTCATGAAATACTTCGTCTGGAAAACGAAATACAATTGTAAACGTAACTATGTCCCAGCGGTTGGCAGTGAAAAGTTTTCTTGAAGTATTACTCACGTTTAAGTCTCCAAACTGTCTATTCTTGGTATTTTCCTTTCCTTAATATATTTATCAATTCATTCATTCAAAAAGTTTTATTTCAGATAAATAACGTAAAAAGTTGTGTCAAGGCCAACTGAAAAATGCTAGTTTCTATACTCTTTAATCAGGATGTCAAAATCTCTTGATGCCTACGTAGAATAGTTTCCCAACAGGTGCTTTCTTAGTTTCAATGTTCATCTCTATAGTTTTCACGATTTAGAATTACTGTCTGAATCTTTATCGAGTTTCAAAATAACCTTAAATTTTTAAAAATAATCCGGACTATCAATGCTGAGAGTAATCGGTTGAAAACCGGAAAGTTATTGTATTAATATAAATCAGCATATCTCTGATTGGCTCATAGAAGTTTAATTATAATTTAGGCTAATAATATCTTTTTGAAATGGGTTATATTTATCAATTATTTAGATTTTAGAATTTATATCTTCATTATATTCTACATAGGCGTGTAATGACTTCCCAGACAGATAACCGAAAATAAAAATTTAGAGATAATCTTGGGCCCGTAAGAAGTAACGTATGACTAGCATAGTTATCGTAAACTTAAGTAATTTTGGTAAACGTACGTACCAATAAGTTAGTTGAGCGCGGTTTATTTATTTTTTCGAAATATTCCAATGGAATCGTTCTTCACACACTATATCCAATTAAAAATCAACTCGGAATAACCGCGAAAATATAGCAAGTTCAATGAAGCGTCCAAATAAGCTCAATTTTTATTTCCTCATTTGGTTTTAAGGCAATATTACCTTGTAATATATTGGGAGAATAAATGTAGCTGAAATGACGCTTGCTCATTCATTCTCCCCTTCCGACTAATATTTAATATTTTAAGTACTCTTGCATCACCATACTGTATCGTGAATCAATTAACCTTTTCCAAATTCTGAATGGATTGTTATGTCAATGAATATTATTTGAGGCAATTATTTTTTTATTTCTGTTTAACGTGTTCTCCTGCTACTTCTCGACCCTTGAACCCCGATTCTCTTTCCTAAAAGGTCTTACAATTAAGTTGCACATCTAATTTGATATTTTATAATGCTTTTTACACTGAATAAAATTTAATACATGTGGAAATTTTATTGTTTCATTTGAGTTTCGATGTATAAGCTTATTTAGCACGAACAATTAAAACATGATATTTCGAAATAAATAATTGACTATTTTAGATGGAATGCACTTTCACTAGTTAATACTTTTAATAGAATACTTTTATTTTGCTTTGCGAATTTTCAAAGCTCACTTGGTGTTGGTCTGCATAACCCCTCGTTAGAAATTTTATAATATTTTGCGTTGCAATTGCAGGATAAGGATTCGAAAGTCCGAAGAAATCTGGGGCTACCTCCGGTACCGATTCTCTCTTTTTAAATCTCAGATAAGTCCAATTTCGGAATTATTGGGTGCTGGGAAATCCAACCCCACCACAAGCCGTTTTAAATTTATAGAAATAATTATTGATTCTCATTGATGCAATCATCAACTCAAAAACATTAGCATCCAGAGCCATCTAAGACTATCCCTCGAGTTTGTTCCCCAACTGAGAGTCATTTTCGCGAGGTGCATAAAAATTCTGAACAAATTTACTGTTTCGTTTATGAAATTATTCTTTCATGCAAAATAAACTAATCCGAAATTTTAAGAACCAACCGGTTCACATTTTTTACTTCATGATCAAATTTAAACCGAACATTCCGACCCCTCAATTTGTTCAACAAGATTTTTTCGCGCGGCATAATTGTTTTCTACTCATTAGAAAATAATCTCTAGGAGTGGTTTATCATCTGCTTGTACTCCACAGAAAGATCCCTTCCCCACCCTTTCCACTTGAATAAGGGGTGCTTGAGACCTGCAGCACGTACGCAAACCCGAGTGTCATTTGTGTAATGGTGCTCTGAAAGGTGGCCCCGAGAGTGAATCTCTCTCCTGCCCGTTTATATTCGCTTCGCTTATTTTTCATTCCCCGCCCGAGGGGATAAATTGATGGCCTAGGTGTTCCTTTATAGCCACTCGCTCTAGCAAGGTCCCTCTCTCATGAGCAAGGAGAGGTGGGGGAGAAAAGAAATTAAAAAAGCGAAGAATTTCCGCCGCCCTCCTCCGGCTCTCTCCCCTCCTTCAACCCCATCACCCTTCCCTCTCTCCCTTTCCTTCCCTCGCACCCCCCCTCCCCGTCGCACACGCCATTCCCCTTAGCTCCCCCTCCCTCCCCTCACTAGAATCTCTTTCTTCCCGAAGGGGAGCGAGCGAAGGGGGAGTGGTTGATAAAGGGATGAGGCGATTCTGATTTTCTGTGGGTGTTGGGTGGGGGAGAGTGGATGGAAGGGTGGCATTGTCGGTCATCTCGGAGAGGCGGGGGTTGGGAGGAGAGGGAGGGGAGCCAAGCGGGAAGATAAGGCGGGATTCATCACGGATGCACTTTCTCCGCGCTTCCCCTCCCGCACCCCTTCCACCCTCCCGCCCTCTCTTCCAACCTCTCCCCACCCCCGAGCGCTCCTCCTTCGACACACCACTTTTTCTCGCCCTCCCCCTTTCATTATTTCCTCTTTTTTTACCTGCCGCATGCATTTCGTTACCCCATTGAGACACGTGTATGAACGGACGGACATTCCGGCCGGGGCGAAATGGCCGGGGCGGTTCCGCGGGCCTGTGTCGGCGCGGCGCCTGAGAGCTGGGCCGGATTGCTCTCCGAGACATCCGATCCCTCACCCTCCAAACTACCCATCCATCCATCCTCCTCCTCCCTATTCAGCGCGAGACCAGCGCATTTCGAGGCCGGGTCGTGTATGCGTTTCCCGGGACTCGATCCTTTTTTATCCACCTCCTTCCTGGTTTCTTCCCCGCCTTCACTCTCGTTACCCGCGTTCCGACCCTTCCACGTCCCTTCCCCTCCCGATGTCCTCCGCGCTTCGAACGGCGGCACTTTCGGGTGCGTCGTTCCCACATCCCCATTTCTTTTTGTTTTTGATTGATTCGCCAAGTGAAAATACTTCGAATTGTATTTGATTCGACCATTCTGCTTTAAGATTGCCGATTGCCTTTGGAAATGTATTGTGTATTAAAAGGTGAAATGTATTTTATGTATTTCCTTTGGCGGTAAGTTATAACTCGCGAATCAAATTCGTGCGTATAAGACCTCAAGGTTATCGGGTGGGTGCGGTGATTTGTATGCTGGCTTTATAACCCGAGGGCTCGGGTTTGAATCCCGGTGATAGCAGAATTTTGCAGTGGTATCCCGATATCTGATTGGTTGCCATGTGGAGAGCACTTCAAGTGGAGGACGCCCTCCGTCGAATGGGACATTACATTGTTGAGCCCTTGGTGTCCTTGTTTATAGACTGCGCTATTACCGACGCCGGGTCTCCCTCCACCCTTCCTGTCCATTCCCTGAAAATCCCACCCCTACCAAATAGCCCACCTATCCTCAATGGTGCAAATGACCTCAGCTGTCGGTCGCCTCCTCTAATAAAACATGAAGTCGACAATATATGAATAGCGCAGAAACCTAATCATTTTACAATAGGCAATTTAAAAACCTATCGATTTGATGTAATAAATGGTATTGCGCTAAATTAGTTGATGTGAAAGGTCACAACTACTTATTTGGGCAGCGTGACCAGTACTGTGACCACACCCTGAAAGATAATTACATCGTGATAGAATAATTTAACACACTTTTATGACTCTCCTGCTCAAAATAAAAGTGAACATTCATCATAAAATTTTGTTTACATAAATTCCGAAAATTTAATGCCGTTTTTCTTTAAATTAAAAATTAGGTCTCGATACAACGATGTAACAATTTTAATATCAAACTAACAGTTTTCGTCATCATTGAAGCTCTAGAAAAAAACTCAGTTTTCACGCGAGTAATAAATTTGCGTCATGACTGTATTGTTTTGAAAACGAGTTTTTTAAGATATAGGTGATAAAATAGTGGGTAGTCAATCATCTTTCCTGGTCCCGTTCTCTGCAGAGCATTTATATGATGCTTACTCATTTGACGAAGCTTCCAGATATTGAAAACAAAGCAAATACCAATGTTTTCCATTAAAAATGGTTTGCTGTTGAATGTGTAAGCTTTCTCCATCAAAAACCTCTGCGAGGACTGTTAAAGCACAAGGCCACTCCCTGTTTAAATCAACGGGCCGGTATAGAAATTAAGTATATGACCTCATTTGCCCAATGCGCACTTTCTCTAACCACACTTCTGCTTGGTAAAGCGATGCGTGAAACTAAAAACGAAAATTTTATGATGCCTAAACTTTCTATCTAACAGTCTGAAATGCCAAATAATATCAAAGCTCCTTTCCTAGGTTACCAGTACGAAAACACAATGCTTTTTTAAAAGTTAAAAAAAAATGTTTGGTGTTATTTGTATTAATATTGAATTGACTTTTTTATCAGACGAAACGTATTTTTAGAGCACCATCAAAATGCTTTATGGTCATATCATTGAATTATCTCATTAATAACTGCAAAATTATCTGTAGAATTTCACACTCACATGAAAATTTAATTTAACAATGGTAAACAAAACTTTGCACCTGAATATGATGATAATAAGCCAGTCCCACTAACGTGTAATATTTCTGAACCAATTTTGGAATATGAATACGTTCTCTGTTAACACATAGGTTGCATGACCCCATGATGATATGATCATTGCAAAACTTAGAATATTAAAACATATGTGGTTTAACTGTGACGCATTGCAGAAACAGTTTTCCTCTTCCTTCCTCTCATTATGAGAACCAAACATTGAGGAGAGTTTGTTGGACCAAGGGCAACTGCGGGTGTGTTGAAGTGATCTTAAATACTTGACAGCCTTCCCATGGGGGAACAGAACTACTGTGTGATGTGAAGATATAACCTATTATGTCAATATGGATCCTGTTTATATCGCGGATGCGTAGGAAACAATTATGTGCAAGAACGATATCTATTATCGATTTACAGAATGGTGACATGGTTGATGTACTTATATCTTCCGCTATTACGATGGACGTACATTTTGGACTCTCTCCGGCCTCGATCATCTGTGAAGATGACCGTGGACGGAGAAAGTCACGTCAATAAATGGGCTTTTAATTATCTACTAAATTTTAAAAAATGTGAACAATTTCAATCTCTTTTAAATATGTGCACCCTTGCATTTCCTTAGCCTTAACGTTACTGAACTACTGCGCGTTAAGTTTTCCTTGTGGGTGTGGTACCACGTTTACCAGTTTTTCCAAGCGGTACCCACGATGCCTTTTCATTATTTTTATATACGCTATAGATAACCAGGACTTTTAATAGAAAAATTAAACTCAAGGCAAAAAAAGATTTTAAAGGTTAAGGTAGATTTTATATATGAATAAAATACAGATAACAATAGATTACCAACTAAGAAATACAAATGACACTGGATAAAAAAAGACTAAATTTTAAACTTCATTTTTCTGGGAAAGAGTTGTGTAAATGTAAAAAAGTAAATGTAGGGCATCAAGAGCTTGTTTCCATGTTCTCTCGACGTTGACAACTTGTATGTCGACGTTTCACCCACTTCCATGCATACACACCCCCAGGCCAGGCTGAAATAAAAATTGCTTCGAAAGTGCTGCTTATTATGCATCGTGCGGCACGAGGTGACCATTAAGCGGCTGACATCCGATCGACCGATTCGTAGCTACTCTTTGATTGATCGACGCTTCGATCGAGCACTCGCTTTCATGATTTCGACATTGTTTAGGTATGCATCCTACCGGTCGATGTTCGAGAGTCATATTTTGAATAGTATTTCCACAGTTTTCTTGGAGGTCTCGGGAAATACCCTTGCTCCTGCTCCTGGCGGCGTGGTGACAAGACCCAAGAATTCGTCAATCCCCAATCAATCGAAGGGCATTTAGATATCGGCCAACTTATACTCAGTAACCCAAAGGTCACCTCCAGAGTCGCGAATTAGCATATTCAGCTTCAGCCTGATCTGAGGATACCTGCATCAGGACGAGTGAAACGTTATCGTCGACTGATCTCAGTACGTAGAAAAGTCGGAAGTTAAGATTTGAAAAAGGAAACCCGCGAAAACCTTCGCAAGAAATCATTTAGGTATAATGTTTTAAACAAAAGACGCCAAAATAGTGTAGGCCATCGTGAACTTGGTTCAATAATTACATATGTGCCCACATTGATGTGGGAAATGACTTACAATTTCCACATCTTTCCCGTAAGGGCGCTTCTTCATGCTTTTATCATCTTTCATAGATTTCTCTTCTCTGAGGAAACTCCTGCAATTCCTTTCCTTAGAAGTAACGCCATCGCATAGAACCTCTTCGAACCGGTTCCCGATCGCCTGGCCCGGTCACAAGGCGTCTTCCCGGCCCTCAGGCCTCAGTACTGAGGGCCCTTCCGACCCTCTTTGTCTCTGCCCCTCCCCCCAAATACACGTACACTTTTTTTTAGCTTTTAGGGAGGGAGGGAAAGGGAGAGAGAGCGAGAGAGTGGGTGGGTGGAGAGGGGAGCCCTTACGCCACCTGACCAAACCTTGCTCTCACTGTCTCGCCCTCTCACTTGCCCGAAAACCATCAAATCAGGCGCCCTTTCCTCCCATACCATAACTTCCTCCCTTCATGTAACAACCCCACTCCCGCCCCTTATCCTTCCCAGTCCATCTTCGCCTTCCTTCGGTTCCTAATGAGGGCCACCTCGCAGCCTCCCTCCTCTCCCGCTTCCCTCCCCATCCCCTGCATCTGGCCCTCTGCCGCCCCACCCTGCTTCCTCTAGCTTCCACCACCGACCTTCCCTCTCTCCATCTCCGTCTCTCCATCTCCCTCTCTCTCTCTTCCTCCCTTCGCGGCAAGGAAAGCCTTGTAATCCGAGCGATCCTCATCCCTCCCTCCCTCTCGCCCATTGTGGCCGCCTTGCTCCTCGTGCTTTCTCCCTCGGAATACTCTCCGTGAAATGACGTGGGGTCATAAAGGACTCATTGTTCTTCGGGGTCCCATAGGAAGCCCATTGTCGCGGCACGTACTCATTAGGTATTATGCATCGCTTTCTCATCCTCTCTCCCCTCCGCTCTCCGCTCCCCTTCCTCGGCATCAACTCACCGAGCCCCACACCCTGTGAGCACCATCGCGTGTGTGTGCGCTCGCGTGTATTTGTAGTCCCGCCGCTGGTGGGAGAGGCGTGTGTATGTGCTTTTGGGTTTAGGTAATGATGTTCCGACGAAATTGAGCCGTAGGGAAAAAAGGAAATCGTTCCCTTTATCCCATTCCGCATGCATAAGTATATTTTTTCCTTCATCTATACATGTGTGAGTGTAGAGTGTATATATATATATATATATATATATATATATATATATATATATATATATATATATATATATATATATGTATACACACATATATATATATGTATATATATTGATGAAAACCACTCATTGCAGATCATTTAAACTCCCATTTTAAGGGATGAATGGGATGTAATAACGGTTGTATGACCAGTGAGGACTTTAAAATTGTTACTGAGACGTACTATTGGTGGCAAAGGAAGGGCCATCTGGAAGGCATGTCATCTTTCATTGATTTTATGACAAATTTTTATTTAACTTTATACTCACGATTCGATCTCATGGGCAAACGAGTTAGGCGAATAATAATTTATGGGGGTTTAGGATTGAGTGGGTATCCAACCGCTAAAATACT
Organism: Hetaerina americana; assembly: GCF_022747635.1. Classification (NCBI taxonomy): domain Eukaryota; kingdom Metazoa; phylum Arthropoda; class Insecta; order Odonata; family Calopterygidae; genus Hetaerina; species Hetaerina americana. Next base: position 17,218,280 of record NW_027286069.1, on the reverse strand, counting down.
TTTGGCACTGTAACTTTGGCGCAAAATTTTATTTTTTTTGTTAATCTCGAGTCATGTCTTGAGGCATAGCAGTGACTCTTCTCACTGTAGCACAAAAACTGTAAACCAATCGGGTACTCATACGTAGAACCTTCTCACTTTCACAAATGAAACGTTTCTCCCCATCTCACCAGCTAATATTGCTAATTTAGATGACTCGGCGACATTTTGAAAAGAAACTTCGTCGACCTTCATATAGAAGTTTTCATTTTTTTATTCCATTCTTGCCTTCTTGATAGTAGTTAGTTTCTCGAACGCCTGTGGAGTAATATTTCCTACCTTTCGATGTCACAGCATATATCCTCAAAATTATCCAGCAGTTAATTGATTCATCTGCTTGCCTTTCTTTCTAGGTTTTTACGTCGCATGATGGGTTTTCGATTGGTAGGGCATTGTAGGACGAATTTATTTCATTAAAGGATGAGTATAATATCTTATACTCACCCACGTGAGACACGGTTATTAAGTTGACTACACTCGAGTTTCCAAGAAAAAAATTAGTAAATGTAGATGTTTACATGCATGTACTCAGTACAATGACAAATAAACGACTACGCTAACATCCTCGCAGTTTAAGGGACAAAACTATCGAAACATAAATTGACTTACGTATGTCTTATTCAGTTATAGTCTGTTCTAAGATTTTGATCCCTGGCGTCTATGATAACCAGAACCACAATATAATCTATTTTTCTATTCACCCAAAAAAATATGAATAATCCTGTATAAATAAGTGAGCGGACAGTAAGCTCGCCTTAGGATATTCTGTTACGAGCCATAGTCCCTATGAAACAAACATTTTGGCGTGATGCTATAAATTATGTGAAGTCAAATTTACAAATATGAAATGGCCCCCAGTCGTATGCTCACATAAATAAAGTATGCGTTAATAACAAATTTACGAGGCATTAAATGGCTTATTATCAACTTTTAAAAAGAAGTAGTAAAATTTTCTCCCATTTTCTTACGGTAAGTACCCTCGGATATGTTATGAGAATCCGGCAACGGGAGTCGCTTAAAAGCGAGCATAAACGAAGATGAACGGTGCATCGGGACGTGGCTCGTCGGCGATATTTGAGAGTAGGTAAGTTGCAAGGAGTTTTGGGGGCTTAGGCATTTTTTTCCGATACCTTCCCGCCGGTTGGACCTTTCGATTCCCGTGAATGCCGACTCCTCTTTGCAGGAATGCATCATCTCCCTCTATCTCCCTTCCCATTGGCGCCCCTACCCTTCGCCCACCATGCCGGCGCCCTTTTTCGTCCTCTCCCTCCCCCTTCTCCCCAACGCCCATTCCCCAAACCGCTCTCTCTCCTCTGCCGAAGGTTATTGCGGAGAATGCAGCCCATCGCATGCGGTCTGTTTTAACATACAATGCACGAAGTTGGGTTTCGTGGTATCCCACGCCGCTCAAAAATGAAAACGAAAAACGGAAATGTTTTGATGGAGACAGATACCCAGATGATCATTTCCTCGTAAGCCTAAGCGTGAGCTTGGAGGGAATTATTTGGTTTATTCCCAGAAGTCACTGTCGGTAGTAATGGTAACTGTATTCAGTGGCGTAACTCTCATGCCAACTCGACCCCAAAGAAAAGTTACTTCATCACCCAATCCCCTCTTCCATCCGTTCAATGAGTTTGGATCAGAATAATATCTGGACAAAGTGAATGAAGAAAGAAATCAAATAAAGGATGGGAAACATTATCGCAAGTATATCACTTGTATTTGCGTGAGTATCCTGGTGGGCGTCAGATGATCATGAGTCATCCTTTTCTCTTTGGAGGGATGTGGGTTGTGTGTTTGGCCCTACTTTAAAGTAACTCCCCTTACATCCTTACAATCCCTTACAATACTCCCTAGGACGGCCGCATGGGCGTGCAGTGGGGGTATTAGGACACAATCCTTTCATAAAAATACTCACTTTTAGATGAATATAAATATTTATTTAAGCATACATAAACACATGTATCAACGCTTACAGACATGCATGTCTTTCTGCATCACGTATTAATGGGTGTGATCAAGTAAAGTTTTAAATTTTGCTTTTAGGAATTACATATTAGGGACGGTTATTTCTGATTCAGCTACGCTTACGTGTATAATGCGCGAGTAAATAAAAGCCTACTTGAATCCAACAGTGCTGCTACAACATCTCGCTTACTTTACTCTCTCTTTCTCCACTTTTCATACTCAGGTAGGTAGGATTACCATAATCAGGTAGAACGTTAAGTAATGAAAAGAAAAAGAAAGGTTACTATTTACAATTCCCACGCCTCACTTCAAAATGGGGTATATTTTCTGGGACTGGTCAAAGAAAGAGTCAATTATGGTATTCAAGTATCATACAAGTTCAAAAGATATAGTTTAATCATACCTACTCTAAAATTAAGGGTAATTCTTATGCTTACAGAATGTCGCTTGATAGTCCTTGGCTGAAAATATCACTTATTATGAGCATTTAATTAGAACAAAGGTGGAATCAACAAATCAAAAAAATAACCTTCTCCAAATCTATCTTAATCGGTCATCTCGCAGGTGTGTTTCGAAGACCCGTGAAGGCCGAGGTTATTTCAACCGGTAAAGATAGGGTCGGTGATCCAGGGACGGTAGAGAAAAAAATCCATGAATCTATGGCGTTTTTGTTTCAAAATAGTGGAAGCATATGTTTGATGGAAGTATCAGGAACCTATGAAAATGAAAGAAAGAAATGCAGCTAATGTACATCAATTCATACTATTGAAAGCATCACAGTTACTTGGTTCTTCAATATTTTTAATTCCTTGATAGAAAATAAAATTCCATCGAGTAAACTTAAAAATCATCACTCACTTTTGTTACCGTTGCTGCATATGGGGTTTGAGATGGTAATAATGTTTGTAGGGACTTAAGGGTAGTGCATGAAAGAGTCCTGCTCAATAACATGAATAAATATTAGGTGAAAATTGATAGTGAAGTAATTCTATTTCCTTTGATAATTTCAGGCATTTTATCCTATTTTACATTTCCTAGTGTGTGTTTCGGAGACTCGTCTGGGCAGTGGCTATTTGAGCCAGTAAATATAGGGTTGATGATTCAGGGACATTAGGAATTAGTTTGAAAGGATAAAGAGAAACCCAGTCGTCCTTAACTTCCAACTCAGAAATGAAGGCCTCGATGAGTCCAGAGTTTCCAATCGCTAGAGAGAGAGAGAGCACCACACTTTTTTCTATAGTAACCACGAGTAGAGAGCAGACTAACACGGTAAAATCTGCGTCAAAATTCTTAATCCCATAAAAGTACCCGAGAAAAATAAACTACTGTAACAGTTCCGCAAAATGTTGCTTAAGTTATTTTGAACATCGAATATTGTTATCGTATTGCCATAATTCATATTAGATAATTGTTTTTTTAGTTCAGTCAAATAGTGTAAATGTAAGCCGAACTAAGCCCTCTGGCTTCAAGGTTGCATGATCTTATGTATTTTTCTCAAATTTTTATGTCACGATCATCCTGAATTTCTGAATTGGAATAATTCATTTTCTGTGACATTGTTTTCACATATATGATGAATTAATTGGAAATATATGTGTCATTTTAGCCCAAAACATAAAACCAAAAATATACTCAAACACAATTTTTTAAAACTCCAAGATGTACGAGTAAATGCTGAGGTTCGTTTCGGTGAACCAAAAAAAGTAATAATATGGCCAGAACAATTATAATAAGGCACTGATATTTAGGAAAATATATAGGAAACATGACGGATACATCATTTTTTATTTTCTATACACAGTTATTACTTTATCGTTTCGGTATTGGATGAGGATTTTACCTATTAAGTAGATGGATTCCCCGGAATTTCTTTTCTGGAAATAGGGAACTGAACTCTAACCTTACTGTTCATGTACGACTATTAATAAACATCTAATGCTAATTCAAGGGAGCTTAAAGGTCTTCATGTGTTAATACAAGATTAATATTAATTCATGGCAGATATTTTAGTAGATTAGCAATTACTAAGCGTAAATTAATAAATGGTAACTGGTGATATATTTATAGCTTTCATGAATAGTTTTTTGTCGTAATTTTTCAAGGCGACTTCAGGTTGATCTTATCATTAGAAAATATCGTCGATAGGCCCTTATTCATCATCCAATATAGCCTATGAAATATTAAGTAGTTAATTACTGGTCAGCATAACATCAATAGGAAAAAAAGGTTGATGAAATTCATGTAAAAATATTCTAATTGAGGAAAAGGCTTCCAAATATATACATGCAATAAAAGTATATTTATGGTAATAAAAATCCAGTATTTGATGTAATTTTATCTAGTCCCAGTCATGAACAACAATTTTTCTCAGCAAAAGTGGGAGAATAATGTTTTCTTAAATATCCTTTGCCCTCTAACTCAACATTAAAGAAATTTCACATGGAGTCAGTTGTACGCCATATCGATTTACATTGGATCTGGAAAAAATGATTGAAATATAAATATGCTATTCTGTTTTCAAAAATATTTTGCTGAAACTGTTTATAAATATTCTGCGTGATACCATAAAGAGTATGCTAACTTATTGATTATTTTTATTGCTTGTAAGCTAATATTTTGCCATCGCAAGTGCTGAAAGCAATTATTTCAAGAAAATTGTTTATATCTGGCTTACCAAAAGTGAAGGCATCCAACATATGACCGAATGCTGGTTTTTAGCTGCTGCTTGAATCGGGAAGATCCTCAAACTCAAAATTTAATCAGGAAAAATTAACATGTATCTATTGCTCAGGAAGGAGGATAGAAAAATTATCATATTACAAACCAAAGATACAAAATTCGATATGCTATCACGTCTATATATACTTTGACAAAGTAATGTAAAGGTGATTTTGACTCATTCTAATCATTTAACTCATCCAAGTTACTATCGAAACAAATCGCTTCGGAATTGTAAATGCCCTTAATCAGAACTCTCACACTGAAATTTTTAAAAAATCAGCTTTTGGAACTCGTAGATATGAACTGCTCTTTTACGTTGAAATTGGTCATTTTTTATGTTATTGACATCGCATTTAACTTTTGGGTCGATACCTCAGCTGTCAGTCATGTCGGCACGCAAACCCTTCTTAAATAAAGAAATAGGAACCTATCAGAAGACCGTTCTTGAAAAGAAAATAGACAAAATAACGATTTCCTCCATCAACAGTAGTAGGCAATTATAACAGCGTGACGCTGACTATTGACACCCCCCCCCCCAGGCGACCGTGGAAAACTCATCTGACCATCCTAACGAGGGCCCGACTCCCGAGTCATGTGGAGTAGAAAATTGGAAAATAAGTATTCTTACACAAATTTGGGAAGACTGAAGGACGATTCAATTTACGTACTCAGGCCCACAACGGAATAGATGTCAATCATTTTCGCACGCTTTGTCAAAGATCCCTTATAGTATGTTTACCACAATTTTTCGAGGCGGCAATGAGATTCCCATATCCGAGGGAAGGGAGGGAGTGGAGGCATTGATCGCATTACTTCGCGAGACGTGGGGACGACGAATTTACTATCAATCGAAAAAGTGGGATGGACGTCAAATAGAGAGGCGATTCCTTTTTCCACGGACCCCAAGAGAGAAGAGGAGCCGGGAGTGTGCGAGGGAGAAAAGAAGTAAGTAATTCCGGGAGATGCCGGATGAGGGCGGTCTGCGGAAACGCCGAGGAGGAGAGGAGGCAGGCGAAGAAAGTGGGCGATAAAGAGCGAGGGAGGGAATGAGGATGAGGAGATGGGGAGGAGAGGCGTGAGGCAGCAAGTAAAAGGAGAAAAAGGAGTGAGGAGGGTGTGGGGAGGTAGGGCGTTGAGGGCAGGGAGGAAGGAGTTGGAGGGAGGACTTCTCTTGGCCATTGATTATTCGATCGATGGAGGAGTGCTGGCCGTCACCGAGACTGCCGGCGAAGGATGGCGGGAGGTTTGAGGGGTTTGGGAGGGAGGAGGTAAGAGGAAATTCGGAGGGAGGGGAGAGGGTGGAGTGAAGGTGGAGTGGAGGAGTAGGGGAGGCGGGCGTGGAAGCACGAAAGGGAGAGGGCGTGGCGGGGGAGGCGGGACGGGGAGGATTTAGGGGGGAAGGGAGGGGAAGGATCGAGGAGTACACTCAATGGCTATCTTAAGTTTCTTCCCTTTTGTGCTGGATTCCTTTTCAAATGCTTATTTTACCCCCAGGGCGATGGGAGAAACTATGTGCGGATATTTTTGGCTTAATTAGGTATTTAAATACGATGGTTTCAAGCCTGCATCACGGTATAACAACTTGACGTGGCCTATGGTAAATAATCAGAATTTCCACAAGCCTTCCCAATAAGCCTTCTAATTTCACTATAGAGTCGCGCAAATTTTTCTAGTTAGATGGACATAAAATGTTGTTAGCGTCCGTGGAATATAATAAGCACATATTTAAAAATTCATTCATTCAAGGAATGCTGCCTATTAAAATCTGCCTACTGTCACGGACGACTGTTCTCTATGCATTGCCAGAACTTCCATTTGTTCATCCGACTCTCAATCACTTATCGCTACAACCCGTCATTTATTTACGTATTTTAAATGTTTTTTTTATCACTTTCTTTCTCATAGCTACGCAATGAGTCCAAATCGACATGGTGGGAGCTGCCTTTGCTTCTTCACTTTTTCATAACTTCTATCTTCTATTCTATGTGTCTAAACATCTTACTTTCTGCCTTTCATTATTTTACTTACCTAGTATCCGCCCTCCGATCAGGCCTCAGTATCCCACTGACTTTCAGTATTTCAACAAACCTACTTACTCTGCTCTTTTCAAATTTTCCCTTAGCTGTCTCCTCTTTTCACCCGCCATACTTAATCTTCGAGTGGTTGAGTTTCAATTCCGTACAATTTATCATCAACTAAAACAGTCTCTAAAAATTGATACAATTTTATCCCTTTGTATTTGTGAGTTCCATCTTTATAGGAGCGCGGACCGCCGTCACAATGGTTGGCCCGACCGTTAGTCGCTCCGGTGCGCTGCGGTTTTGTCATCGTTTGACGTTTCCCAACCGGAATGGTTCGTTTCTCGGAACGGACAGGTGTCTCTTTAGTCTCTCACATACGCCCTAACGTGGAACCTAAGAGTGTAAACGATGCCCTTTCCTATGTCCGCCGAGAGAACAAAATCCCAGTGCTCTCTACCGCGTTTTCCGTCGGTTAAGATCAATGTCATCGTCCCCTACAAATTTTTTTAACCCACCTCCCAAGTACCCACCCAAAAAAACTCATGAAAATAAAGAACGAGGAAGAAGGAAAAGTTTTCCACAGCTATCTTTTCCGCCGGCGACTGCGACGATATCAAATTTTGTCGTTGAAAATAATCCTCGCAAAAGTTTTACCGCCGCAGGAAGTTAATAACGACCGCTACCCGGAGGCGAGTGGGGAGCAGGAAAGAGCAAGATACGAAAGAGTAAGGGAGAGAGGAGGCGTCCTCTATGGGGTCCTCCGGAATAATGTATACCCGCAATGAGTGCGCACCTTCATCTACTTCGGAATTCTTTGCCACCCCTTTGCCGTCCCTCATTCATCCCCTAGCCCCCTCAAACCCCTCTCCCACCCACCTCCCACGGCCGGAAAGATCCAAAAAGATCCTTTGTATTGCTCCCTCCGTTCTAAAATTTCAGCATAAATGCAGAAAGAAAAAAATATATATACGAAAGCAAAGGGCTTTTAATCGGTTCGTTTGAGTTCTTCAGAAGGATTAAGGAGGCAGCCAGGTGGTTTCGGTGGATTATACGAGAATAAGCAATGGGGAGGGAGTTGGGGAGGGGAATATGAAGGGAGGGCCTGGGGAGGTGGGCGAGACGGAAGGGGAAAGGTAGGAGGAGGGGGTGGTGGGGAGATGGTAAAGAAGAGTGAGCGTTGAAAAGATTAGAAGCGGAGAGACACGCTTGGGGGGGGTCAGAAAGGGGTGGAAACGGGTTGGGGATGAGGAGGATGTGGAAGGGGTTGCCGCGACAGAGGGCGAACGGTGAAGGGTTGCACGGCGGAGAGGAGAGGGATGAAGTAAGTGATGGGGAGGAAAGGAAAGGAAGTAGCCCCCTCGTCCTCAGATCTCTCACCACCGTCTGACGAAAACGGTATGGCACGAAGATGCCCCTGTACTTTTGAGAGGGAGGGAGGAGGTGTAGGGTGAGAGAAAAGGGTAAGTGGAATAGTACTGGAGTCCTCTTTTAAAGGGTCCGTCTCGGTGCGATCCGCAATTCCCGCTCCCCCCTCCCCTGAAGCGTCGAGCTGTGGTCCACCTTGCAACCCATTTTTTACATCAACAGCATCCATTATCAACCCGGGGGACGTTTTTCTGTGACTCTCCACTCTTGTTATCTTCTCAGCTTGCCCATTTATTCATAACTTTCTACGTTCAATCGGTCCATTTATTGCATCCCGCTGAAGTTAATCCAAACCATTATTGACCATATTGTTGTCTTTAGGAAATTATTATGCCTTAGTGTATATCCAATAACTACATGTATTCCCTGTTTTCAAAAAACTAATTCCCTACTTTCCGCTGGTGATTCACATCGTCTATACGATCTTCATAATTTTTTTGTAAAACTTTTGCCTTATTCCATTGTAATTCCTTAATTATATATATATATATTAGCCATACTCGTATCAAACATTTTCTGTTACTATCGTAGACATTTCTCCTGATAGACTCTGCTTTGCATGTGCTAATCAGTTCACTGTATTGAAACAGTTGTTCCTTTCTTTCCTTTGATTATTATTGTATATATGGGTTTCTCCACCACTTCCACATATTTCCTTTGGATGTCCACTTCCTTTTGAGAGATTTTTTCGCAGCCCCGGAAATTACTACCCTCAAGAATTCATTCCAAAATATCTTTACGTGTAATTTCAGGTAATTGTTTCGATTTTTCCCCATAAACTTGTTCTTGATGTATCCCCTCGAATCGTTCAATTTAATGCGTAACGCAGACATGGATCTAGTGTTGGCTCTATTTTCTTGATAAAAATCACCAAGTATTACTTCATAGGAATCCAAATATCTACCCGATCAATTTAACCAAACCGAAATGACTCACGAATTGCCATTAACTCTGGTTTTGGGGCATTGGCACCTACTCACTGAAATAACCGTAAAAGTGCTGTAGACAAATGTCATATGCTATTCCTTAATTGAAACCTTTTCCCCGCTTACTATGAAATTTTACCGGAGCTAAGGAAAAATAAAGGTTAAAAACATAGATTTCAATTTGTGGAAAATTCACGAACTCTCTCTTCCATTTTAATGGTTTCATCTTTCCATTTAATCGTAAATTTTTTGCACCAGCTACTTTTCTACCCATGTTTGACAATCATTGAATTTCCTTTAATTGATAATTAGATTCTTGATCGCCGATCATCATCCCTAAGATTAGCTTGAAGCAACTCTCCTTTCACGTCTTCTAGAGGACTACCTTTTCGAGTCTGCATATTTTTTTTTTCATTTTACTCCTTATGACTTTACTCATTCCTTGTATCCCTTTCGGCACATTTCCGATCGTTTGATGATTATGTTGTCACTCGGTAACATTTGTTTAAATATTAGGAATGGTAGTCGTTTAGGCCATTGGTTATCGACGAAGGGTGAACGGAACGAGATGTACGCGTAGAATCTGGACAAAACCCTCGTATCGCGGGGAAAGATGGGCACGTTTTCCTCTGCGATCGTGACTGCATCGGTCGCGGGCCTCGATTCGCGACGGTCGCACGCACCTTCCCCTTGGAAAGTGATAGACATGTTTATCCAGGCGACGTTTTGTTTGACTGCAGGGAGAATGAGGGTGGGTTTATTTTCCCTCCGACCTTATATGGGATAGATTTTTCAAATGTGTTCCACCAGCCAACCCTTTCCCCATCTACTACCCAATTCTTCCCTCACATCCCGAAAGGAGAGGGGCTTGGACGAACGAACGGGAGCCAGGGGCCGGGGGGACAAGGGGGAATGGGAGGGAGGGAAGCGGGCAAAGAGGAGGCGGTGGCGATTATGATCGATGATGGATGAGAGGTGTGGATATATATATATATTCTTCCTCCCCGGCGAGCAACACTCTTTCGCTTCTTTTGTGAAAGATGGATAGAGACCTCTTCCCAGGGACGATGACGCCTCCTTAATAGCTTCCTCCGTGGGAATGATAACCTTCGCGCTCGGAAAGGAACGTGTATAAACGTGTTATAATTTCTGGGAGGCAAAGAAAAGGTCGCGGGTCATTCAAGTAAGGCCGGACTTGACCCCATGTTTTCCAAGAATCCTTAACTTTCATTCGCCATACACATTAATTCCAAGTCGAAGTCTCATAGAACTGAAAAGCTAAATGGATCTTACGATCGCGTCCAGCTAGTAGTCCACAGGTGGTGTAGATAGATTCTTTACATCTGATTAATGGAAGCGAACAGTAATATGGTGTTATCTGAGCTCTTTTGGTTGTCACCTTCTAGAAAATGTGCAATTCCATGCTCCTCTTCCCTATATGCCTTGTGATAGAAAACAATAAGGATGGCTGAAAGTGAGAAATTTATTTGTATGGGTACGGGAAACCTTAATTTTTCGTTTCTTGACAAACTTGCTATAAGTATGAAACTGTTTCATATATTACTTGTTGGAATATTTCCATCGTACAGACAAAATGAAATGCAGCATTTCCGCAATGAATTCAACGGTAAATAATTAGTATTAGGTAATAATTACTAAAAAAATCACAGGTTTTAAAAATATTATTTGATTTCAAGGAGGTTAAGTGTTATGTAATGTCAGGACGCGAGTGACATTACACTTAATTTCAATCGAAATGATATTAGGATTCCAAGTTTGGTCAAAAGGCGTTTTTATACACTTGAAAAGATAAAAGTGTAATTTTTCTCACATCAAAGGTTACAATGATGTTTAAATTATTTTTTGTATCTTCTAATAGGGATTTTAATTGTCATTATGGTGTGAAAGAAGTTTTTAACCTTAAAAAAACCTAATTTAAAATATCTCATGATCGTCAAAGCCCAATTTTTAAAATCTCGTCAGTTCAAAATTTTAAAAAATCATAGCAGCAAGGAAAATCTATTACCCATTGCTTCATTTCCTGGTTGCTACTAAAATACATTGCAGTAAAGAATAAAATTTACATAAATGAAGTCACAGGCAGTATAGACATGTCCCTAAACCCAAGCCTCCTCTTATGTAGCGAATTTTCTAATGAGGAAAATTTTGACGCCATTATTTTAACCCCAAACCTATCAAAATTGACAATTTACTGTGCGTCATTTTCTTGGACAACCACATTTTTTTCTCAATTTTGTTAATCGTAATGTTTTCGAAGAGGTGGGATATGAAAGCGATTCTTTCATGAATAAACTAAACATTGGCGGTTGAAGTTGGAAAATAGTACCAACAGGAGTAGGTGTTTTCATGAGCTAACATTTACTCTCCTGTGATTTAAAAAATAAATCAGATGAATTATCAGTTGATATTTATATCCGGAATAGATGTACAGAATAATTGATGGCACGTGATCATATGGTGTCGTGAGGGAACCTCGAAAGGTTTTAAGGAGCCTGACATGGATGTCCTTGTTCTATCTGGTTTGTCTCGTGGGATATATAAATTAGATCTAATCGGTGAAAAACAATTTCGGAACAGAAACGATTAAATCTGTCTCGAAAACGTATCTCGATGCATGGAATTAGCAGACGGACGCGTGTTAATACATCTGCGTGGATTTTTTTTGCGTTTTTTTTCATTATTAAGTGGCTTCCCCGTGCCTGGATAGCGGATGCTGGCGGATAGCACCTGCTTCGCCCTTGGGCCAATCTCCAACCAACGCACACGCCTCGGAAAAAAAATGCCTACTACCGCCGCCTCTTCTTCCCCGGTCGTTCTTACCCTTTCTCGCTCGTCCACTGGTTTCGCTTCGGCAGTGGCGGGTTTTTCGTTACGATCGGTGCAAAAAGCGATCGGGGAGGGTCTTTTATCGCGTCCTTTTCATCTTATTCTTAAACCCCGTCCATCTTGCCGCCCATTCACTTTTTCCCCTTTCAGCCCCGCTCAGGGCTTGCTTTCGGAGCGCCTCACCACGTGCTCTTCGCGCGCGTCACCTAGTCGTGAGGACAAGTCGGCATTTAACGGATTTCCCGTTGTCCTGAGCGGATTGCGGTGATCCATTAGGATTTCACTGGCCCGGTGGTTTCAAATGGAAACCCACGAGAGGATTATTCCCGAAGAAATGATTCTTGAAAATCAAATAGCAAGTTCCTTCTCGCACTCGCTCTGCCTTCAAACGGAAATCGGATGAATGGGCTTATCATTTTATACGACAACTCAACTGTTTCGCATAGTGTGTAATAACAGATCTTTGGGGAGACCGATCGGACGAGATAGTTTGTTGATAAAAATTACGGGACTGGTCAAATAATTGATTATTAATCTGCAGGTTGCCATGCAATTATAATGCATGCAGTGAAGCACTAAAGATTTATCACAACCTTGGTGATAACATTTAGGGTAAAATCTGTTTTCTTTATTCATATGGCAAATTCCCCTTAACAACTCCCATACCCTAGTCAGTGGTTCCAAAGCACACACCTGCTTCGACAGTATTTGCCTTGTCATCATTTTTTTGGCTTTTAGAATCTCTCCAGAATATCCTGTTCCCCACCAATCTCTTCATTCCCTCACAGCTCCTTATACCGACATGTAACATTACTTGGACACCAATTTCGTCATTACCCTTTCCCTGTTAATCTTTCCCACTATTCTTCCTTCAATTATGGTTTAAAGTGAGCTACCGTGCACTAGGATATGCCCAAACCTTCCCTCTTCTTTTAGTGAGTTTCCTCTATAAGCTTTGCTCTTCACACACTCTTTAAAGGACCTCTTAATTTGCCACTTGTACCATCCATTTTATTTTCAGCATTCCTCTATAGAGCCACGTTTCCATCACCTACACTCTTTCTCTGCCGTTCCTATCGTCCACGTGCTGCATCCGCAGAAAAGTATATAGCTTATTTAAGTATTATGAATCGTTCCATCACATAGATTTTGCTATTAAGTAGTTGATTCTTCTGATAGAAAACCTTCTTCGCCATTCCTATTCTGCTTATTTCATCCATTTTGCTTCTTTCATTGCGAGCTCTCTGCCTAAATGTCAAAACTCTTCCATTCTTACCAGTGCATCTTCCCGTAGTCTTATTTGGTGATATCTTCATTGCTTCCACTGCAGATAACTTCTAAGCTTTAATTTTGTTAATCATGAGACTGCACCTTTTCATTCCATTCTTCATAGTGACTAGCATCCTTATCGGATCTTCATTCTTCTCTCCCAGTCTTTATTCTATGTCTTGTGCAAATTGCAACATGCTTAAACTACCTATTTATCCGATAAAAATTACTTGATCATCTTCCTTACCACTGAAATTTTCTTTAAAACAGGAGAAAACCTGAACGCTTCTCATAAAAGTAGTCACAGTCATAAAGACAATGTTTCAGTCAGTTATAAGGGTCAGAGCAAAGATAATTTTTCAAATCACAACATTGTTTACATGAAGCTTTAACTGAAATAATTTTAACTGATTAATGATTTAATTGTCAAACTCCAAAAATATCTTATATTACTGATCCAGATATGTTGCTCTATTTTTCCATTGCAAAATAATTTCAAATATATCCGACTCCAACTTCATGAATGAATTTGAAATATTTCAGTTTAATTTCAGAAATAAAGTCGTTAAAAGTGGAAGTAAAAAAATTAAAGCTTAATCAACGAAACGCATCCCTTGAAATGTTGTTTTTTGGGACAAGCAATTTTTGTTGAAAACCCGTTGTCGGAGTGAGTAGTAATTTCATTGTATTGACAGATGCAGATACAGACTAGTGTAATACTATCATGTGGCTCAGTCATGTGTGTGCCGCACTGGTGTGAAGGGTAGATAATCTGGCTTCCCTCGATTCATCTAAATATCCAGCCATTTTCCTCGCGATTCAACAAAAGCAACGACGCAATATCTCGGGTTGAGAAACAAAAAATGATTTGATGCACTCTCTCCTAAGCACAACAATTTTCCGAGACCAATTTTTCGGCATTATGAATCGTGCCATTGATTTCTTCCTCGATATATCCCGAGCGAGAGAATGCCTTTGAAGGGAGTCCAAACGATTTGAAACTTAGGTTTGAAAGCAACCGTGACGCAGATAGTTAAGGTCAACTTCACAAAGGAAATCGCGGAACACACGACTCCGGCGTCCGAAACGTCGGAATATGCAATTCAAACAGGTCTTCACTCCTGCACACGGGTTGCGGCCTCAGAAATCGGAGTCAATAATCTCGATTCCTTTCGAGTTAGGGGAAGAGAGTAGTCCACTCACTTAAAAAACAAAAAGTACTCCTTGGCATTTTCACAGTAGAAAGTATCTACTCCATGTCTCTTCCCTCTCTCAAAACAATCTTTCCGTTTCTTTCGCAGTCGCCGTTTCTTGCAGCCGCCTCCGTTGTCCCGGCTCTTCCACGGAGGAAGCGACAGCAGCAGCTTGGAGATTACAGGTGAGCACCATTTCGATGGCGCGTGCCAAGCCGTCCTTTTTTTTATTTAGCCATTAACTCCTTCCTCCTCCAACCGCCCTACCAGCCGCCTCCATTCCTCCGAACCGCACCCCGCTGAAATCAGCCACCTTCTTTTTTTTATTAGCAGCGTGTTATTAAATCTACATATAAAAACTGCGAGCCACCGGAGGGGTACGCGGCTTAGAGGAGGATTGAGGGTTATAGCACGCGGTCGTAATTATCACGAACAAAAGAAAGAAGTGAGTGAGAGGGAAACGGAAATTAGAAAGGAAACGAAAATCCAACAGCGTTGTGAAATGGTGCCACCCATAAGTTCTGCAAGGACCTTTGAAGCTTCGTCAGGATCTCCTAGAAAGCCACATTACTGTGACTTTTAATAGGTTTTTCACGGTCGACCCCTATAACTCTCCTTAGAAAGGAGCGTAATCAATATATGTATGTATGTCAATGATGTAGAAGCATTCTCAAGAGCAATGTAACACATTTGGATGGGACAACAGAACAAAAAATACGCATTGAGAACACGTTGAAAGACGCATTGCAAATAGTTTAACCTTTCGGCCTTTCTCTTAGACCTTCCTCAGATCATTCTCAAGTGTTTATTTAGACACGAAATATGAAATCCGTGTCTGAAATTATACTTCCGAAAGTTTCATCCATGCTGTGATGAAGAGGTGAATCGGTAGTGGTTTTGAAATCATCTAGTCGTGTAGCTAATTCTAAGGATATATTCCGACGATCGTAGAATCAAAGGCTTTGTTTACATATTAACTGGTGAGGGTTCTATTATAATAGGGGAAGTTCGGCATGGCTCCAATAATATCGATTAAATTATGTGAATTAGTTTATATGACGTTGATTCCAAAGTTACTTTTCAGCTTTTTAAGCAAACGACCAGTTGGCGAATATTGGTGAGCATTTGTGATCATCAATTATTTACGAATGATTTAGCCATTTAGCAATTAGTTGATAATTTGAATGGAAACTAATAGAATACGATCCATTGTTTAATAGCTGTGCTGAATAAAAATGTGTCTAAAGCATTCTTCGATGTGTGGGTACTTCAAAATTCAAAGTTTTAGTTTCAAGTGATATGTCACATTTCAGTTAAAAAGATTTATTTCCTAAGAATGTGAGGTTTATTTATTTTATAGAGTAAATGCAATACTTTGCCTCCTTTTGCCCCCCCCCCCCCCCGCCTTGGCAGTGCCCGTGTTCGTTATACCGGATTCTTTTCGAATGAATAATAAGAGGATGAAGACGTAAAGAATCAAAACCGTGCACGTATTTTCCCCCTAACTTGTTATCTGTTTATATTTCGAGTAGGTACGTGACGGGAAGTGATCCACGATAAAAAGGCACTTAAAGAGACGCGAATAACTTACTAGGACAGGTGCGCGTACTTCTAATGGGGGAGCCTCGCCATTAACACTCGCCTTTCATACCGCTCGCACGGCTCAAGAGCATTGAGTTTGCGAGTCTGAATCTTCCACTCTGATGATACCATCAGTCTCTCTTTTCTTTACTTCTTGCCCTCCTCCCTCTCTTTATTTCCTCCCTGCCCTCCCATCATCCTCCGTCCCACTCGCCTGAGCACTGATTTAGGCCCAGGCGCCGCGTATGTATGTTGGTTGGCATTCTTGAGGCCGGGAACAGGTGGGGAAGGGTGAGGCGAATTAAAACGCCAACACCTTCTATGCCCCCTCCTCCCTGCCATCACCCGAACCCGCCTCGCTTCCCCCTCCCCCCACCAACCCACCCCTCCGCTCCCTCTTTCTTTCTCTCGCCCATTCTAATCACCATTCCTCTTGTCGGACCATTCTGGGTTCTTTCTCAGGTTCGAGGTGTGGGGGAGAAGAAAGAACTTGCATTAAGATCGTAAAAGTGGGCGAGGACATTTCCCTTTTTATATTTTTTTTCTTCAAGGGAACCGGTCTCGGTGAATATCAAGACTGCAAGGCAATTTCTCCACGGGATATGCATCTACAAGCAAGGCGTAGAATCTTGATTTCGGAATCGAAATATGATGCTTCAAATCAACAAGAGAGACCTTCATCATGAGCGCATGATTTTGTCTACCTCCACGCTTCATTCCCTCATTATTTTGCGAGTGAACTCAAAGCCTAGATCAAAACAAGCATATCATGCGGCACCTGAGTGTTTGATTATTATCTATTGAGTAATTGAGATGCCAGGATTTCCTTTCAGTTAAATGTTGAGAATCAACACCACAGTTATCAACCCGAAGATAGGTTTGATAGGTGAGGGTAGAGCTCATGTAGTGCTAAGCCCAACGGCGTGTGAAATTCATACATCTAGGTAGGGAGGGCAGTTCCTCGTTCTATGTACCGCCTATGTTGTCCCAGGATGTTCTGGTAACCGAAAAATCACACAGCTTAGGTGAAGCTGAAGGTTTCCAGATACGTTCTCAAGAATTGAACCAGGGTCTACCGGTCATTAGTCCACCGCTCTAACCACTGTCATAAAAAGACTATCGACGAATCACCTCATAGCAAACTACCCACAAATCTATGGCATATATAGAAATATCCTGGGCTGGATCAAAGACTTTTTGAATAGTCGGGTACAAAGAGTTGTCATAGATGGTGTTAGCTCTGTAGTAGAAGTCATTTCAGGTGTTCCCCAGGGAAGCGTTATCAGAATACTTCTATTCCATCTTTAAGTAAATGATATTAACGCCGTGGTTAATAGTATGATACGTTTATTTTCCGACAATGAAGTGGTTTACCGAGATTTCCGTAATTATGAGATTAGAGCAGCTTTTTCAGGTGTTCTAAAGGCTGTACTTCGCTGGTGCGACACATGGTAATTAGAATTCAACTTAAAAAGGTGCATAGTGATGAAGTTTTGGAAAAAGAGAAATTCCCTCCCTAACGCCTACTCCATCAGGAACACCGAAATAGAAAACATAGACTCGATTAAATGCCAAGGCGTTAGCGTTACTTACGACCTCTTCTGGATGTGTTTCATAGACGGGGAATATGGTCAAGCTAACAAAAAATTAGGATTTATTAGAGGAGTACATATAAGGTAATTGTGGTGAATAGGTTAAGGCGAATTGTCATATTTTGCTCGCTAGGCCTCATTTAGAATATGCTGCTAGTGTTTGGGATCCTCATAAAGTTAGATTGATTGCCAAATTGGATCGCGTGCAGCGTAGAGGAGCTATATTTGTGAAACGTAGTTATGACAAACTGAGTGGCGTATCAAAATTAATAGAGGATCTAGGTGGGGAATCACTCATGGAGCGAAGGTTAAATTACAGATTAAATCTCCTGCATGATTTGGAAGGATGTCGCTTTAGCGATGATGCCGAAACTGTATTATTAGTATCATCGCACATTGGTAGGAGAGAACATGTAATAAAATTAGAGAGATTAAGGGTAGAGCAGAGAGATTTAAGGTGTCATTTTTTCCACGAACGATAAGGGATCAGGACAATGTTGTCCGACCGCGGTAGGAGGGGAAGGTGTTTTGGGTCAAGGGTAGTATGGTGTGTAATTACACCCTGGCGTTGTCTTGTAGTGTACTATATAAATTTAAACCAGCCACACTCTAAAAAATAACCCTTACCACGATGTAGAGAACATTTAGCGATAGTATCATTGGGAAGAAAAAAAACATGTTTATCCATGTTTATCAAGTGGAGGACGTAGGAGTGTGTCGCCGAAGAACGGCGAACTTAGTATTCCCTCAAAAGCAAAACTCTGTGTCTCGATCGAGCTATGAGATGGTTGAGCGGTTACTTTCATACCTTTAGGTTCCCAAGGGATGTGTGTGCCCTCCTTTCAAGAACAGGAATGCCAATTTCTTGGAAGGACCGTTTTACGAAACTTACTTGGTGCTCTTCCCTTAGACGTTTTTCAGCCTTGGCGGGAATTTCGACTACTAAACGCATATCAATGTGCGAAGATCAAGTCATCCAGTCATACAGCAGTTGTTTATTTTATTATTTTTTAGTGCAGAGGTCTTATGTTCTATTTATTTTAATATTTTCTCTAGTTTAATCCTTATAGTCACTAATTGTGTAAAGCAGGTAGCGTCGAATCGAGAATGGTTGTCGAATCCTTCCTATGATAGCAACCCAATTTACGAGTTATCGTATAAGTTCATGGCACAAGCAGTAGCAAGCGTCTCATTTTCCATTTATTTCCTGTCGGTCCTAGACCATATCCAGAAAAACTTAAATTTACGAGTATAGTTGGTATATCATGTAGTTATATGCCTACTGCCGATAATATTCGCCAAGACTTGTACCTTACAATTAATTTTTAACTTACTATTCAAACTGTCAGTATGGTTTCGTTCTCAATATTTGAAATTTCAACATGCAGGGACTATTAAGTGCCTTCATAATCTTCAAATTCTCTTTCCTGGTTAAATATTCAATTATTATTATTTTCCTTAAATATTTTCGGTAAATATGCTCCTCGCCATACTTGTTGATTTTAAATGCAACGTCAGCAACTGACGAAGAAAGTCATACGAATGTATGACTTTCATTGAGACTTTCTTGAACCATCGGTTTCTCTTCTATATGAACCATTGGTCGTTTGCTTAATTTTTGCTAGAATAAAACAAACGCTCTTTTTGCTAATAACGACGCCTAATTTTCACTGAGGTTTTATCTCGTAGCACCAATGAATTTTTTTAGAAGATAAACTGTAGTTAATAACTAAAATTGCAATTTTTTTAATTCATCGGGTCATCAAGATAAAAAATGGGTAGAAAAATAATGTTCTCAGATATCTTGTCAGTTAAATTTTAAAATTTTCGATATTTCCGTAACACTTACATGCCATTGTAAGCAGCCTCTGAAATACATTTTTTTTAAGGTACTCAAAATTCCGTAAGAAACATCGCAAAATTGTCGCAGTTAGTCATTCGTTTGCTGCGACGCTTCTGAGACGAGCTTGTCGGAAATTGTTTAACTACGAGAGCCATGAGGAATCAAAGTAGATTTGGAGGTCATTTGTCAACTGTCTTTTCCCCAAAACTTATCTGTAATTAATGCATTGCTGTTGCTCGTGGAACATGGAATGAGGCCGTCTACGTAGGTGCCTTCAAAGTTTGAGCCACGGTGAATGTCAGCTGTAAAAAGGACATAATGCGGTCACTTGCTGAATTATGGAAGACCCCACTCTGAGCCGAGAGGATTCCTTCCTTGAAAAAGCGTGTGGGTTCGCGCAATTCGGAATACATTTACACTATTCAAAGCTTTGGTCGTTTCCTTTATTCTCGGTTCTCCTGTACCTATTATCTCGCTTCACTCCAGCGTAACATTTTCGCAGGTATTGCTTTCTTTAAATGATCTGACACGGTAACCGTAGGGTAAACCAACAATAAATCTCATGTCATGTAATTCTCATGTATTCGCACCGTAAGTATTAAATACTTCCAAAGGTACACCGTGATGTTTCAGGTTGATCAAGTGAAATGTTTTGAATGATGTTTTCCATCCTACATACTATTTGTAACACCCTAACAGAGCCGAAAAATAAGTCACCTTCTGGTTCATGGCCAGCAACAGATAATAATGATGCATGTAACTATGACACTGCTTCCTGGATAAGTTGACCGTCATCTGAAATGGCAGATACGTGTGTTAATGAATAAATGAACAGATAAATTCTTATCCAGTCATGATGAATGCACAAGAAAAGATGGTGACGGCTATATACGTAAAGGTATTGCGGCGTCAGTTTGCCGAGTACCTATGACTTTCCAGCCCCGCTCATGGCCCGTCTGGTCTCCATTCTACTCTGCAATTTAGATACGAAATAACCTATATTATTAATGAATACATCATTATTAAATATTGTTAATTAATACATATACAATATTATTTAATATAAAGAACGATAACTATAGATTAGTGAACACATCCGCTCCTCGAGTATCATATTAAACTACAAGTAATATCAATAGATTGTTTTTTCAGCCGCGAATTTTTAGTTTTCGCGGTTCCGAAAATATCATGTCACTCCGCATAATTTCCATAATGCAAGACTTCTTCTTCTTCATTATATTCTCTAGTGTCAATGTTAAGCTAATCCGAGAGGGAAAAAACTAGTTAATTATACAAGAGAGATACAAAAAGAGGGCACAAAAAGTGGGAATTTGAATTTCACGACAGAATGTATGTCACCGTAACCACTCTCATACATCAAGGTTTTGTTGTGTAGACAGGTGAAGTGGGAGATGCAGAATAATTTTGCACTAAATTACTTCGTGTTAATCATAGAATGATTAGTTAGTGCAGTTATTTCGATCCGAGTGGGCATATCTTAACGAGTAAAAATGTCGGAAAATTCTTCAGGATTCCATTCAAGAGGAAGTAAACTTGCTTTTCACCGCTAACCATTCTTTTTCCCAGTCGAAAAAATCGAATTAAGTCCGCGGATACAGTGAAGCAATGCTTTGCATTACGTTATGGAAAAAATTGTAATTACTTTCTCTCACTCAAGTAACATACATTATTATCCATAATGTAGCAAAATTTCAGTATCGAACTTCGTCAATACTGACGTTGAATTAACCGTCCCACTTTCAAATCTATTTCCCTCGCTCAATTTTATTTGAAACCTATAATTAGGTTATTGTGAAATTCGATAATTCTGATGTATGCGGGTTACGGATGCCCATCAGTTGTATATTTTTCTCTCTTTTTCGATTCAATTATTCACATTGAATAATTTTATAAATTGTGTAGAATAGCTACCTCAACAACTCCTTAAAAAAGATCTGGACAAATGAATTTCAATGGGGATCGAGATGGTGCGGGGGCTACCGTAGTGGCTTCCCACCCAGAGGGCCCGGGTTCAAATCCCGGCGGTGTTGAATAATTTTCAGAGGGATCTCTCGATCCCTACTTGAGGTGCTTTGTGGAGGGCACTTTGAGTAAGTACGCCGTCCGTCGGATGGGACGTTAAGCTGCGGACCCCTTGGCGCCTTTCGTAAAGAGTAGGCTAACGCCGACGCCGGGTTTCTCTTCACCCTTCATCTTTTCCTATCCATCCCCTATGGCGCTATTGACCTCCACTGTCGGTCGCCTCCCCTAATTTCTACTACCATGAATGTCAAACAATCCTCATGAGCGTTGCTACCAGAAACAAGAGACGACTGCAAGAAGATGTAAATTATTCCGTCGCTATTTTATTTATCAATCTGTCCCTCTCTACCTTAGTCAAAACACAGTATCATTAAAATTATGATAACTTATGAAAATACACATAATCCCTTCTGTATGTAGGTGTATTTGTATGAACTCGTGGTTGAGTAGAATTCCCCTTCTTCGGGCCCATCACAGGCCTCACGCCCTCCATCGGCGACGACGATGAGTAAAGGTCCTCACGTTGGGGATTGGGGTGTCCCATTCCCCCCCTAACCAACCTTCACCCGCCGCCTACCCCCCCCCCAACCCACTCCGCTCCCACCCACGTGCCGATTCGCGGAAAGGTAAAGGACGAATCTCCCCAAATCGAGTTCCAATATTGAAATAATGCAATCGGATGTTAATTTCACGTGCCGACTGAAATTTATGAAGCCATGCCGACCCTAGGTATAAAAACTCCTTCGAAGAGGAATTGAATTTTTGTTAATCCGCCAAATGTAATATTGCGCAACTTCTTAAGTGTGGGACGAGAGATTTTCCAAGAATCAAATAACATCCAATAAAACATTTCCCACGATTGGTTTTAGTTTAGTTTTTCGCTGAGAAACAAACGAATATCTCTCAGAGGTTCGCCTTTTTTTCAAAAATTCAGGAAGGCGATACTGATTTTTTCGTTTTTTTCGTTAAACCTTCCTCTTTCATTTCATCGACACTATACGTAAACGGCTTTATTTTCAGCTGAATTCAACCTTCATTCAATCCATGAGATACGTGTAAACATTAATTTGCGGAAATTTTTGGTGTTGCGTCATTTAACGTTTAGAGATATGGATCCATTCAAACTTGGCCAATACCATAATCAAGGTAATAGCTGATGAAGAAATAATTATGTATCAGTACTTGCTGTATCATTATAGTAACAAAATTAATAATTATAATATTGTGTTATTGCTTATAATAGTTTATATTTTAACAGTCAACAGCTGCATTGATTTCGTAAACTTTTGCAGTACAAATAGAAAATCCAAAATCATCTGCTGTACATTATTCTGGTGGGATATTTAGGATTGTAGAAAATCTATGGTACATGTATTATGTGAGTACTCCTCTCTTGCCGGTAGATTCAATATCTTTGCGTTCGTTAGTATCGATTATCGATACTAGCTGTACTGGTGTATAAAATACTCGGGCATATAGTATCGAATGCTTGTATTTTTTGCTCATTCTGAAATTTCGATCGTCACTTTTCGTTGAGGCGTATTTTATTTCCGGAGACACAACTCTTTCCTCTCTTTAGCTAAACACTCCCTCCGGCCACTCCCATCTCCCACCTCATGCCCTCTTCACTTCATTCCTTTTAACCGACCAACTCTCCTCTCACTCGCCCCCTTTCACCCCACACCCTCCCTCCCCGCCAACCAAAACCCACTGGATATTGCTGCACGGTGAGGCTATACAACTTTCTCGCGAGCGCAGTTCGGTTCGCGGTGTATCGACCGAATGACGGGGCGAAGATGGCCGGAGTGTACCTACTTATTTTGGGGCGGGGACGAAGAGGAGGCGGACGGTAGGGGGACGGAAAGGGGGCCACGGGGAGGGTGGGGCATCTTTTTCCTCCCTTCGACCCCTCCGCCGCTTCCCTACCACCCACACAACCTACCCCCACCCCCCGCCACCCGCCGTCCACACCCCCACCCACCCCGTAAAACCCCCCGCATTCCCGAGCTCTCACTCTCGACGAGGCATCGAGCGGTCGGGTCATCTTTAATGGCCAATCCGAATCGGAGATTTCGCTCGGAATCGAATGTCATCTTTATTTTTGGACGGATCGAGATTGAATCAATATATCCGTTCCTTCCGAGGACTAATCCCCCTGTCGCTCACGCAGCGCGGGATTATCCATCATGAATTAAGACGAAAAGAATTCCCACACCCCCAGGACTCCCCCCGTTCTGGGTCATCGGAGGGCGCCCTCTTCCCCCATCCCCCCCGTAGTGGGTATAGGTCTGAGGGGGGAAAGTCCCCGCGCCTCCCCCCGACTCCCACAATTCCCTAAAGGATCATCTCCCTCTGCCCCTCTCATTCTCTTGTCCCCCAAGGGGTTGCCAGCACTCCCCTCACTCCTATCCTCAACCCAACCTGACCTGCGCAACAGAACCGATCGGAAATGTGTCGAATCGCGCGAAATGTTATGAGAGCTGTGGAATTTGATATCTGATGGGTTTGTAATAAAAATAGTAACAATAGCAGGTAGTCGTGCGATTAGAGGGAGCGATGTTATCTAAGGGTTCTTCGTGGCTATGATACCAACCTGTACAACAGACCCGCGCTCTGCGCGAAAATACTGTTGTTTACTAATTGGTTTGCCTAGCTCAATTAGGCTCGATTTGTTGTTGCACACGCTTGCCAAGTTTTTACGTTGCGTGAATACGTTTTTCTATGTCCACGTTTTCTGAAATTGGTAAACCATTAAACTAGTCCTCTTGAGTACGACATCCAATGGTCAATGCATTTCCTACCACATATCATGATATGTCAAATTAGTAGTGATAATAGTTAAATCCTCTAGCATAACCTAACCCTTTAAGAAGAAAAGAATAGTCGTGATTTATCATATGTTGTGATATCCGAGGTGTAATTGATTACCGAAGTAGTTAGGCCGGTAGTATAGAAGGTAAGAATGCTTTAAAAATAGTATTAACCATATTTAAAGAAAAGCTAATGCAATATTTTTCCATTTTTTTCAATATGGTAAACAGAGCGTAATATATGTATTAATCGAAGTACGAGTATTATGAGTAGTTAATAGAGCGTGATACATAGCTTTAAGTCTTCCCCAAAAATGTGCCTTAACTTCTGTTATAGATTTTTAATACCGTGTTCTTTACAATACCTTCCGACGATTATAATACACTTATGACACCTGATATTCTTTATTAATTTTATATTAGACCATTTTTCAGTAAATCCCCGACAACATTTAATTTAAAAGGATATTTGTATCCTCATATATAATTTGAATTAACTAGCACAGGTACTTTTGCGCCATAAGTTTTAACTAGCCTCCACACTTGAGACTCAAAGTGCATTTAAACATTTCAACTTCCGAAATATACGTATGGTAAACCAAAAAAAAATTTTCCAAGTGCTGTTTTAAGTGTAATAAAATTAAGTTCGGATTCGAGTTTTCCTGTCTTTAAAATGTTCGAAATCAATAGCTGTGTCCATTTGGTTTCTGAAACCATAAAGTGTGAAGTGACAAATTTAAGCAGCACGGGAGAGTATACTCGGAGTTAAGCATTTTTACTGACCCACCCGTCATTCCCGTTAAAAAGGATTTTGTTAGCACATCGCCATTTTTTGAAGTCTTACAAGTTGAGTTACATGGGATTATAGCTGAAACATTACGCGTAAATAACCAGAAACGGCAATGCCCGAAAGTCAGATATAAATATTTTGTTAGAATAGCAATCGATAATACATATGCTTGAATGCTAATCGATGGTGTACTTGGCGAACAATCCAAGAGAGCTCTGGACATTTTAACCTAGCCTATATTAGGTAAAAGTTTAACAAGACAGCGTATGGCTAGTGAGTATCTGTCGTAGTCGATCCACTAAATCCTAAGTAGTAGTAGTTTTGAGGGGAGGCGACCGACAGCTAAGGTCATTTGCGCCATAGGGGATGGATAGGAAAGGATGAAGGGTGGAGAGAAACCCGGCGTCGGCATTAGCCTACTCTTTACGAAAGGCGCCAAGGGGTCCGCAGTTTAACGTCCCATCCGACGGACGGCTAAATCCTAAGGAAATGTCAGTATATATCTAGATTATCTCTTATATATCAATTTATATTTTTATCGTTTATCATTTTTCGTACTCTAATATGAAGTAAATGTGCTGTAACGTCATTCACATAGGCTTTCGGTCGACCAAGTTTATAATGGGCACGCAGACACAGAACTCAACGGACAAATCGTATATTCTCGAGTCGAGCCCTCCAGATGTGCACTAGAAAAACACACGCGGAAAAAGGAATAATCAAGATAACCTATTTGTGGCGAGGTCTCATAGAAGAGACTCAAGGAAAGTTTATTCATTGCCAGAAAACTCCAATCGTACATTCAGATGAATTTGCTCAGTGCCACGAAAAAAAAAAGAGTTCGCTCGAAGGAAGGAAGGAAAGAAAAGATTCTTCCCTTAGTTTATCCAGGAGATAAAAGCGAAAAATGGCTTCAAAGTGTGCGTCCATTTCCTGCTGAATTTGGAGCGGTCCATTCCCTTGCGACATCTCGATCCATGACATACCTCCACCCCCCCCCCCACTCGCCCATTCCCCCAAAAAAGACTCGGGGCCGCGCAGAATTCTTCGAAACGAATTCAAGTCTCGACTCCGCCGGGAGTTTTCGATTCCTTTACCGTCCAGTACACCTTGGGCTCTCCTTTGGCTTAGAAAGAGAGAGAAGGAGATGGAGAGACACGGGGGGCAAGGGATGGGTAGGAAATGCCGGGGGAAGAGATTGGGGCGGGGGGGGGTATGGGAGGATGGCAAGAGACGTGGAGCCTGCGAGATTGTCACGAGAGACTCTCTCATGAGTCCAAGATTCGGCCGTGTGGTCACACACGGTCCACCACCCTCCGCCCTGGTCCTCCCTCCACCCACCCCCTCCCACCGCTCCACCTACATCCCACCCCCACGCCTCCCCTCCGCATCTCTCCCTCTTGGATGGACACACTGAAGAAGAGGTGGGCGTCGGGGAAGGGAAAGGTGAAGCACGTGAGGACGTGGGACCAGAGGAGGAGGGAACTCCGGATCTGACCGGAAAAAGAGTAAGGACTAGGTGGGTTCGAGAGGATGGGGGTGTGGCAGGAAGAGGGATGAGGGAAGGGGGGGAAGAAAAACTCGGTGAGCGAATTCGGGAGACGGGGTTGAGAGAGGGAGGGTTGAGTGGTACACCGGGATTGGGGGCGGGAAAGAATCTGGAGGCGGCGGAAGGGGATAGGATCGAGGTGGGGAGTTTTTTTCGGAAAAGGGATGGTTTGTGGACACATTGCGGCGGACTTAGGCGGTGTTGCTGGGGAGGGGAGAGGTGAGGGTTGTTGGGCAAAGGGGTGAGCGGCGGGGGAGGCCGGGTGGGGAGAGACGGCCGAATGTGAAGGGGGAAGAAGGAATAGAAGGGAGGAGGGTGGGAGAAAGTTTGAGGCAGAGGAGGAAAATCGAAACGTTCGACATGAGCACATGATTGTCAGTTTACGTCGCTAATGAGCCATCGCGCGAAATTAAAGTCTCTCGATCGTGCTGTGCATCTTTGAGGAATTGCAGGAAGGCGTCAATTTCGGGCAATCTCGCGGCAACTCATCAGGGGGCGGGGGAAACTGGTTCGCGACGCCGCAAGTCCTTATTAAACCGAGAGATCGAGAGTTCGCATCCCCTTGAGGTATTCGAGCTGATGCATAGATTCGTCGATATCTGCGTTTAATCTAAGGGGGGAGTCGGGGAAATGAAAGGGATGGTGGGTGGAAATGCAGAAAGTAGGTGCGGTCAAGTCAAATGGGTAGAGTCATAAGTTTAGGAGGTACATAAAAATTTGAGTTTAAAGAAGATCGGGGTGTCGTAACGCGGGGTGACGGACACAAGTATATAAATAGGAAAGCAGCAAAAACTATACCCACAGAAGTGACTCCCACAATTTTCCCTCGGCCAGGTTTTTAGGGTGCACTGTAGAGCCGTGAATGCTTTGTTTTCATTACTTGCTGCTTAATTTTTACCTTGAGTTAGAAGCATGTTGTATTTTTTTGTGATTCCAGAAATAAATACGACCCCTCTCTGGTATATCCGTGGTTGTATGTGCCATTTAACCCTTTTAAAACCTAGTGAAAAAACTATTTCGGGAGGATCAGGATGGAGCGGTGGTTAACTGTACAGTCTTCCCACCGAGAGGGCCCGGGTTCAAATCCTAGAGACAACAAATATTTTTCAGTGGTATCCCGACCCCTACTTGAGGTGCTATGTGGTGAGCACTTTGTATGAGTACACCGTCCGTCGGAAGGGACGTTAAACTGACCCCTTGGCGCCTTTCGACAAGATTAGGCTAATGCCGACGCCGGGTTTCTCTCCAGTCTTCCTTTCCCATCCGTCCTTAATGACGCAAATGACCTTAGCTGTCGGTCGCCTCCCATAAAAACTACTACTGCAACTATTTCGGTTGCTGTGTTCGCCACAAAAAAATAACCCATCCTCAAGCAAGCGCAAGAAATCGTATAAATGAGGCAGTGAAGGCTAACACTTGGTCGAACTCCGTGAAAATAACCCTTGCTGATGGTGATAATTCACCAAAACCGGTCGTGAATGCGTGGTACGTGAGTGTTTTGAGGCTTATTTTTTATCTTGTTTAATTGTAAGTAGCTTGAAAAACTTGAACCCTCTGTGAGAAACTAATCTGGGAAACTTACGCGGTATGCTGAAAGGAAATATAGGAGATATAGCTCGCTCATAACTTTACTTGTCTTCTAATTTGAAGATAAATACAATGGAAATGAATTGACGATGCCTTCATAAGTGCCTACTTTTGGTTTTTTCGAAATTAAATTTATTTAGTATCTCTTTGGATAAAGGTTATCCATAATCTTTCTGTTCAAAATATTAATATTTTTGATGAAGCAAATTAGTATTAAAAATGCGAACTTTCACTGAAAGTTTGGTGAACAAAGCGTGCGAATTTGTTTTACGCAAAACTTTAATGTAGTTGATGGCATAGAGCTTAGTGCCAATCAATCAGAAGCTATGTAAATTATCTGGTTACGTATCGTAGTTTTTTCTACAAATTGGGATTTGATTGTGGGGTAATAAATTTTATCACCAACGAGTTATTACTTTGAGATTCCACGTATTTCGTTTGACGGACAAGCGCCGAGATATTTTTAAAATATTTGTTGCCTCCTCACTATCTTTCATTAATGCTTAAAATATTAAGTAAAGTTGAATTCCATATTTAAAAAAAAAATAATTACATTTCAAACTACTAAATTCAACTAGAAAAATTTAGGGAGGAAATACAAAGGACAAAAGGTAAAGGGAAAGGACGGTACTTAGGTTTGTATAAGTATTACTACGAAATGACTGCATTATCATTTCTTCTATTACTCTGCTTTCGGATGACTTCTTTAAAAAAATCTTCACCCACCAAATACGCTTGAGAAGTTGATAATAACGCCCAGAGGGCCTGTTTTAACTACATCCATATTCCTGGGGGTGAGGTTTTATGGCTAGCAACAACTTCTTACATCCATTCCTCAAGTTCTCGGTTATTCATAAAAAAATGGCCATTATGTACCATTAAATCTTCAAGGCTGACCTGCCAACCCCTCCCCCTGGTTTTCATACGACATGAAGGTGTATCGCGGCGAATTTCGTCCGTAAAAGTTTTCGCGAGAAGCGGCCTTACAGGGACGATTCGCCGAATTCGTTTTATGTCTCGGAATAAGCAGGATGAAAAGAACAAGATTTTTTGGTGGGTAATAATCAGTCAGTCAGCTCTTCATGCCGCAAGACGATGCTCATGACTCGAGCGGAAGTTGCTGGAATACTTCTCACCCTCATGAGCCATTTCCCATTTCTTCTCGCATGCTCAACCGCTCCCTCATCCCCCCCCACACACACACACGCGCACAAACGAACACACGTCGTCTCCACGGGAAGAATCCTCGGTCACGAGGATAAGGATCCGGGCCATTTTGCATCTCGCCCATGTACGTCGACATCAATGACCACCCCACGTCGTCATTCACCTTCTCGGTAAAAAGTCTCTTTATTCCCCGCGGGAGCAAAATAAAAATGAGAAGTACACATACCCCGAGCCTCCTTTCCGCTTAAGAACGTGATTTCCCCAGAAAGGAATCCTCTCCACATGCTGCAGCATTGGCATCTGCGGTTTCCGGCGGGGAGGGAAAGATCTCACGGTCATGAAAGCTGGATGGGCCGAGGGGGTTGGGGGAGAGTTTGGAGCTTTCTGTGAGTCATGAACTTCGGCAATACATGCTTACGCTCGCCGTCGGCCAAGGGAGAGATATTGAGTGAGGGGGTAGAGAGGAAGGTGTGGAGAGGAGGGCGATTGGGAATGATTTTATGGTGGAAAAAGGTTGAGGAGGGAAGAGAATGAGAGAGTTGGGAGCTGTTAAGACGAGGTTGAGGAGGCGGAGGAGCACCGTAGCGAGTAGGATAAGGGGGATCGGTACGAATATGACCCTCCTCCTCCCCCTTCACTTTATTACCTTCCTTCTGCCTCAAACCTTCCGGCATCACACTCTTCTAGAACCTCTTTGCAGTCCCAAAACTTAACCCCTTCAACTCCTGGAAACGCGGAGGTTTTTCAACTACCTATAGCTCCCCCCAAAAAAGTCGGCGAAAAACGACTACGGAAATCCTTGCATAGCGGGCACGATCTCGTTTCTCTCCCATCCCCCTGTATTTATTTTTATTTGCACTTTTTCCCTCCTCTCTCTTTAGGCTTAAACACTCAATAAAACGGTATGTGAGCTCCAGAATCCTCCGAAAAGGGTTTCCACGGACTAAGGTCGGCCGTTTCGCCTCATCTTTTTGTTCCGAAATACTCTCGCGCCCCGGGAGTGAGGGAGCAGGGTGGAGTGTCCGAGGGGGTTTTGAGGATAGCCCCAGTGGAACCCCCCCCTCTCTCCCTCTCTCTAGCTCTGTCGCCTCCCCCTTTGTCCACTCTCCCTCTCCCTTCGAACCCCCCTTCCACCACCCGCCCCCCATCCACCGCCATCCTTGGCTTGTCCAAAAGGGGTCCATTCTCGATGCTGCCATGGGGATGGGGTGCTTGAATCTCTCGTCCTTTTCTTTTTAACCGGGGATGAGTGAGGGGGAGGAGCGGGTGGGAAAAAGAGGAGAAGTCGGGGGCGGCGAGAGATTGGGAGCCCCTTTGGGCGAGAGGGTGTGGGAGCGAGAATGGATGCAGTGGGAGGGGGGAGGGGCGGTCGCGGGAGAGGAGGGACGGTAGCGCCGGTAGGTTGGTGGGAGGGGTCCTCCGTGGTATGAAAAAATCGGGTCGTGGTTGCGAAACCAGTCAGGCCACTATGCAAATTGCAGCGGCTACCTGAGCCGTGGTTAGAAGGGCCCGGGTCGGAGGGGTGGAACGGCGGAGGAAGGGAAGGACCGTGGTTTGGGGATGGAGGAAGGGGTGGACAAGGTGTTGAAGTGGCGGTAAGGTGGATCCAAGCCTACTCACTCCTTTCTCCCACCCCTACCCCACCATCCCCCCTTTCCCCTTCCCTTTCCGATATTGCCGGTCGGCAAGATTGTCCTCCGAGGAAGAACAAAGGGCCCCCTTCCAACCCGTCCTCCTGCACTCCCCGCCTCCGTGCCCCCTTCCCTCGGTCCCACTCTTCTCCTCGTCCCCTTGACCCTTTCTTTCTATCCCCGGCCCCTCCTCTCGGGGCCAGTGTGTCCGAAACGTCCGCCCTATGGCGTCGGAGAGGGTGGGGAGGATGATGCACCGCCGGTAGATCTGAACGGAGCGGCAACCGCGTCAGGTCTCGGTCGCCGGGATACATGGAACGGTGCGTTGTCATCAGTGGTGCTCGGAATGATCTTAGAAGGGAGACTCATGAACTTAGTATTCGGTTGAAAGAGCGCTGACCCGTCGTCATCCCGAGGATTCTGCTTCCTCATCCCCGACACGGGGAAATTTTGAGTCGACTTCATCGGGGACATGGTTCGGCGCGAATCTTTTGAAAGAGATTTATCGTGTGTAATATTTTGGAGCCGCGATTGTTTTCCAACGTGGCAAAAGAGTCTGAAAATATCCTTCTGTACAACTTTTGGTTATTGTCATTAATAGAATGAAAAAGTGCCTATAGTATGCTGATGCCATAGTAAATAAATCTCATCCGTCTAAAAAGAAAGCACTATAGGAAAAAAATCATTTCGCCCGTAAAAGTTGGATTATTTTTAGCCTAAGATTGTGATTACAGTTAAGTCGTCCGTTTGGAAATAACTGCATGGAGTTTTTAGTTGACAAAAGAGCATTTTACTTTCACAAAAATATATGGAAAAGATTTCGTCTCCTCCTTTCCTGAACTAAGCTGCAATTCTCCAAATTAATTAATGTCTTTGTCCATAACGTTCAAGTGTTTAATTTGAATTCATCTAAAGTGAGACTGGCTCAAGTTATTGGAATAAAATTCAGAAATATCGGATAGATATTTAAAAATTTTCAGTCCTTATATATATATATATATATATATATATATATATATATATATATATATATATATATATATATATATACACACATAAATAGACATAGAGATATAGAGAGTTATATATATATATATATATATACATTTTATATGTATAAATTTATGTGTGTGTGTAAAATTCATACAAGAAAATCCGCCATATGGTGAACAAATATTCATTCACATGAAAATAGATAAAAGGATAAGGGAGGGGAACACCTATAAAAGACGAACACAGAAGAGGTGGGGAAGGTGAAATCGAGCAGATCGCAGGCGCAAAAATATTTTGCACTTGTAGTCCCGGTCAAGGAAATTTTTTTGCATTTTGCACTTGTGATGTGCTCGATTCCGCCTTCCCCCTTTATAACTATTGCTTAAATTCCCTTTTAAGAAGTTGAATGCAATTAATAATCCATTAATAAATCTAATGGTAGTTATTTCCCAAAATATAGGAAATTCCATAAGCATGATTCGGATCACACATGGCCTCCTGGAGGCACTCCGTGACCTTATTCTCACATCTACTATTTCCGATTCCTTCGTTTAAAATATGCGTATAGAATGCGGGACCGTGTTCGTCTTACAAACCAAGGTTAAGGCGTTGAGGATGGGTACCGGAATATTATTCTTTCGCCTCACTCAGTCACTGAATGCATACATAAAGAATTCAGAGCAAGAATACAAGGTTAGCGCATTTTAGGAGTAGGGCTGGATACGATTAGGGACTAACTGGTGTATTTTGTTGGCCCTGTGTAAATAGTTTTTACTAGAAGAAGAATACAAACCTCTGCGGTAGATTGAATCGAGATGTCAAGTGTATGTCATAAAACAAGGTATTTCCGTGTTACTTAATGGAAACGGCATCGAAAATCGAAAATTTTTATTCATGGTCTTATGGCAGTGGGGTGCTAACACTATAGGTTTTGTGGATTAGTTGCGAAAGATACAAGCCATTTTCACGGAAAATTGATATCATTTGGATCATTGTGTAGTTATCCCTTTTTGAGTCTTTACTCATGCTATAATTTCCCGTCACTTACACTCGCTCCTTTAAAGTCCAAAGCCTTCCTTTCTGTATAATTGTCCGAGTTGGAGCGGGTTCTTTGGAGAATCCGGTTGCCCTATCTTTTAACTGTAAACTAAGTAACCTCTCGAGGGTTTGTTCGCTTCGTGAAACATGCGGCAATGGAATATGGCTGTGTGACAGTGGACGTGTTTCATCGAGCG
The DNA here is from genome assembly GCF_022747635.1 of Hetaerina americana. Lineage (NCBI taxonomy): Eukaryota > Metazoa > Arthropoda > Insecta > Odonata > Calopterygidae > Hetaerina > Hetaerina americana. Next base: position 17,185,050 of record NW_027286069.1, on the reverse strand, counting down.
AGGAAATAATTCATTGTTTGGCAAGACTTGTTCCCCCAGCTGCGTTATAATTTAGGAATTATGACTTGCCAGAGCATTTATAATTGCGACGGGAGAACTAATAAAATTAATTAGCGACGGACTTATGCTAATAACTGGAGCCAATTATCTTCGGAGTTTGATCAAAATAAGGAAGAATGTTTTGTACTGATGAAATGCTTTATTAATTAAAGTTAAAACGGGAATGCAAATGGGCTAGGGGAAAAATTATTTGAGGGTTACCAACATCCTGTTTTGATCTCGCTCGATATGAAGCACTAACACCATAGATCAGTCAGTGTGTTCCCCATCTAGTAATTACTTCCTAATTGAAATCGGTGTAAATATGAATTAAATGACTATTTGGAATGCACATTCATTCACATCATTCATAATCTTCACGTAACAACAGTCAGTGAACTGCTGATAACTCTTTTTAATAGTTCTTTCCCGTTTCCCCACCAATTTGCCTCCACGTGTTAAGGATTATTATTTGTATAAAACACCGTATGAACCGTCTATAGATGAAATTTAGTTTGACTTTATAATAATTTTAAATGCATTAAATGTAAAACCATCAAATTGTATCAAAAGGGCAATTCTGACATGTATCTAACTGTAACCTTTATGGCAAAGCGAGTTAAATCTATGCTGCCAGGTTACGTTTAACGTTACCCTGGGTAATCAAACCGCTGCCGAAGTATAGTGAGCATCGCAATAATGAGCAAGAAGGTCAGATAGTGAGAGAGAGAGGTTTAATTAAATTAACAATTATTAACTTTTCTCTCTTTGGAGACTAAAAATGAAATTAAGCGGTGACTGTAGCAATATCGATTATCAAATGGTCACTGTAAATTTATTATCGGCGAATAATAATTATGTTATAAATTATCCGTGATATATTTTTAATATTTTCACTTTCTTTATTGAAAAAAATATGAGTTTTAAATAACCGGAATGCAGCAAAAATATAAAGAAATTGCGGTCTTTACTCCGTAGGTCACTTGACCAGAAAAGGTTTTAGCTGTAAAATATCGGAGTGATCATTTCATGGTTGGCTCGAGCAGTGGGATATCCAATAAAGCTCCCGGGAAGGGAAAGGGGAGAAGAAGGAAAAAATAGAAACGCTCATTAATTCTCACATTCTTTATTAGCGATATTTCCCCCTGGCCGATTCCTACCCTTCCCGTCAGCCCTCATAACTCCACCGGGCCGTACGAAATGCCCTCGGAAGCGATCGATTTATTGCGTTTCCTCTCCCAACTCGTGGAGACGGGGTAGAGAAGGGCCGACGGAATCAGAGAGAAAGAGAGAGAGAGAAAGAGCGAAAAAAAAGCCTCAATCACCAATTCAATTTGCTTTACTCGGAATAATTAATGAGACGCTTTTGCTTCCTCTTTTTATTCTCGAGTGCTCCCTCGCAGATGAGTTGAGAGCAGAGCTAATATAAGGGAGGCGCGCGCACGGGGCTCCGAGGGTGGGTGGGCAGGAGGGGCCGAGCCCACACCCTCTTTACCCGGCATTACCCTCTCCGAATAATTCCCAACCGCTCCCTTTTTCTCCCTCTCCCCGGGACATCACCCACCCTTCGAAACTTTCGGAAAACCCCTCTTCCCCCGCCCGTCAGACTCTTCCACATCCAAACCCTATCCCCCCTCCCCCATTCCCACCTCCCAGTCCCTCCCCCATCTTCCGAGCGCTTCGGAGTGATGAAATGCGCAAATCTATTGACCATCGCCGCCTTCGGTCGATATTTCGCGAAGAAGAAATACGACCCGGCGATGATGTGAAATCGTTCCTACACGCTCTCAGAGGAGCACTCGATGCGTTGGTTGACTCCCCCCACCCTTCACTACCAGCCCTCCCCCCAAATCCTAACAATCCTGTCTCGGCCGTGTTCAGACGGATGATTGGGGGGGGGGGAATGAGAAAAAATAATAAATAAATGGAAATCTCTTCACACCCGTAATTTCGACGGGGATAATCGCGTCGAGGAAGCCTGTGCCCGTGATTTTTTCTTTATGGAGGGGAGGGTCTCAATACGCAGTCGATATGACGAGTTTTTTAAAAGTGATTTTTAGCGGAATATCCCGTGTACATGTGCGGACAAACCGATAAAACGTGCTATTCTGGTTTAATCATTTGCGAGTCAATCGGTGGATTTCGATTTAGGGCGCAAATACGAAGACCGTTATCCTTAACGGCTGATGCGTCCCTAAAAACATCATGAAGCAGTGCTTATTTACTCGTATTATTAAGACCGCAATTACTGACATTAAACGTATTAAAGGCTGTTGCCCTGAGAAACACTGCCGCCGACCATGCTGGTGGATTACAGAGTGTGACGTAACATGCAAAACTACTTCCATGTCTTCAAGGAACGTGTTCTTCAACCCGTCGGAACTGTCACGATTGACATGAATGTGCCTAAGCTGAACGAATCCTTAGGGACTGTTCCATCGTATGCGCATAAAATAATTTTAAATATATTTTTGATGGCTAATGCAAATCAAAAATAGTAGTCAAAATGATCGGCGGGAGATACTGCGCAAATAATTATGTTACGTCCACGAGTTGGCTTTGAGACATGCACGTCGGGGGGGAAATAAACGACTACACGAAGCACGAACCAGGAAATAATGCGCCCATTCGATTTTTAAGCGTCCTAGGGACACTTCTAGAATCAGATAGAAACTTCTGTTCGTACAAATCGAATGTGATATTTCATTGAAGACATCTTAATTATTGCTTTTTTATCAATTCGCCATATTTTTATATAAAACATACTACGTTATTCTGTATACCTGTCTGTAGAATAAACGTAGAAACAGTTTTAAAACGGCATATCATTCATATAAGCTTTTTGAACTCTGTCCAACTGATTACGCTCAACTTATGAGACTCGTCTTCGCAGCTCTGATTCAGGATTAGAAATCGATAGCATTTATGAATTCTAAATCGTCTCAAATAGTTTATGCGAACATTATTCTGTGATAGTAGAAATTCCAGGGATATCTTTATCTACACTAATTACTAAGGTCCTTGTTCAGTTCGGAAAAATAGATATGTATATTCTGGATTTTCTCTATATAATATTGGCTTTGATGCATTTTACTTTGATTCTTAGCCAATTGTCAAAAGATTCCCAGTATCATGCTTAGAATGAATAGAATGGTATAATACTATGTTGCGTTTCCATCTGAAAATCAGTTTGTTAAACGAGCAAGTTTCTTTGCGAACACCTTACGATAGATAATACTCAATATACTTCAATTAGAATCATAAAGGAGTAGTGCCAAATTCGGTATGTTTCTAATACTTAGTGGTGTGTGAAAATTGTTCGCCGTTCGCCGATCAAACACCAATGTTGCTGCTCGGATGGAAATGTTGGCTTCCACTGCGCAACAGAAACGGCGGTGCTTGCGGTGTGGCTGCTTTAATGACCGGCTTATTACTCGAGAGGCTATGGGATCGCGGCCACGGGCGTGAGGAACCGTGACATCGAACGGCAACACACCCTCATACCCTCCCCGCATCCCAACACCACGACCACCACAGCGTATCCCGCGCGTGTACTCCTCCCACCCACAAGCCCTTCGGTCCCGTCGCACGCATAAATCCACACCCCCACTCCCGCCGCCATCCCTGCCCTCGCCCATTCCCCGTATTTCGTCTCGTCCATCAACTCCCTCATGAACGGCACCGCGCATTTCTCACCGCCTCCGAGATGCTCCCCACCCGCCCACCCAAATGGGAGGAGAGGACCAACGACGAGGAATAGAGAGAGAGGGATACCAACCCCACCCCCCGCCACACTCCCCCAAACCTCTCCACGCCGCCCCCCGTGGCGGAATTAACGCGCGGGGCGAGTGGAGGAGGGTGCGACGGTGGAGGGCGAAGGAGGAGTGGGATGGAGGAGGCGATGCGTGTAGGAGAAAAGAAGGGGAGGAGGTGGAGTAGGAAGATATGAGGGAATGCCAACCGTGAGAAGGGGTTTTTTTCCATTTAGTCTCCCTCCCTCTCTTCCCCCTGCCAAGGAACGGCCCCTCCTCCCGAGTTGAAAATGAGGAATGCATTGATTGCCGTATACCCCCGCGGGAGTCAACGGTCCTCCTCCCCCTGCATTTCGGCCTGCACGTCCTCCTGGCGGTTGGGTTCGGAGCCTCGAAAGTTCAGTAATGCAACGCTTCCGATTAAATGCTTCACTGAAATAAGAGGAATGGAATTGGCGTATGAGGAATACGACGAGAAGATTCACGGTCCAGGGAGCGATGCAGTTCAGGAGGAAGACGAATTCATGCTTAAGATTTTGCGAGTGCCATGGATGTACATGAAGGGTCAACGGAATTTTATTATTTAAACGATGCTCATTATTTATTTGTATGCAAATTAGTGATCGAGGCAGTTATGGTGGAATCGTTGTCTAAAGATATGATAAATAAATGCATAATTAATAAAGATATCCCAGAGTAAATATAAACTGCGTAATAACTGCATCGATGGCATGCTACTAAGGATTTGATTTAGTTATTTCCTATTCCTCCTGGTGTTAAAATTTTCCTACGAATCATTTTCTTTTGAGCTAGAGCGTAAACGTGGCGGTAATTTTAATAACAGCCTGCTGGCAAGAGTTCTCAAGTCGGTGAAACCACTGCTTTCATCTCTGACTGCACATATTAATAGTTCAGCGTGTGAATTCCCGCTAGCAAACATCTGCCTCATAGGCACTGTGACCGCACTCCGTGATATTAACCTCGAGGAAGTGCTGCAGTCCAATGGATTCTGTTTGTCATGGTGCTCGGTGTTATTTTGAAAATACTTGAAACTCTCACCCTAGAATATGTTCTATCGTTCCCTCATCACAAATTTATTTCACAATTCAAACAGTGCTCTCAAATTTCTTTTGAGGCGAACCGATTTCTTAGAGTACCATTGTCTATTAATAGTGGAATTTTGTTCCAGGCCTCGTCTATCCCCCTTAAACAGAGATGAGATGGGCGACCCAGAGTTGGAGGTTATAAAGTGGAATAACTGATGACGACATAAAAACGCGCACTAGCATGGAGAGCAGAAAACGATCTAACGGAACTCTGGTTCCTTGGAGTCAAAATGCTTTGTAAAACATTCACGGAGGCGCTAAGCAATCTCCTCCAGTGGTCATTTCCCGAAGCTGATTATCATAGAAAAGATACCTTTGGTTTAGGGAATGATGAGTTAGAATCAAGATATTTCTCGCACGCACGCGTAAAATTATTACGAACAATGTCAGTGTCACAAAAATTTACTGCAAATTATTAACTTCGGTATAAATACTCAAATCGTTGATATCCAATCGATTTGAGTCAAATCAATTTTTCAATCAATCAATTTTTATAGTATCAATGTATGTAAAAGTTGAAGTATGCTTTTTCTGTATTTCCGCAGCAAAACATATGGATAATATATTCTTGAATCAAGCGAGTGAAAAACTGGATATCCGTTTTTGCTAAAATGTGTATTACATAGTTTTTTTCAATTGCGACTCCACTGGTAAAATTGTAGACCTTTATTTAGAACTTTGAAATGCTAATATCTCTGCTATTTTCATGGCATTGATAGAAAATTTTACCGTTATTTTCTATTAAATGTTCTAGGAAAGTATTATGTTTTTAAGTTCAGTGCGTCCACTAAATGAGAATGAGAAAAGAGGTTTTTCTTCTGGTTTTAGGACTTTGTGTGATGGTTCACTTACTCAGATACGTTATGTGTAGAAAAACCGTGAGCGGTTTTCTTATCGTGGGAAATACAAAAAAAACTTGCTGAGCGTTGGTTCCTTAGAGCATGGCCAATGGACTCTTCAATGTATGCATCAGCGTGCCTCGGAACTGGTTCCTCTATCGCCCATTGAAGTTAATCTCGCAGGCCGGAGGAGTTGTACAATTAACAGATAAATTGACGATTATCACCCTTCAATGACTTTCT